>NC_064614.1:1323851298-1325239030 GCF_023898315.1 Schistocerca nitens | reverse complement strand
TCCAATGGATACAGTAAACCAGCATAGGTGCATCAGAATGTAAAACTGGTGACACGGGAAACGCTCAAAACATAGACAGTAGGAAGACTCAGTCTTCCTGTACTTAAGACGTCATTGTGTCTCTTATATTTAATTCCGACGCAATTTCTGTGTTTCATCGCCATTGGGAAGGTCCAAGGGACACAGTAAACCTGCTGAGGGGCATCGGAATGTAAAACTGGTGACACTGGAAACGCTCAAAACATAGACCGTAAGAAGCCTCAGTTTTCTTGTACTTAAGTCGTCGTTGTGTCTCTTCTGTTTAATTCCGATGCAATTTTTGTGTTTCATCGTCAATGGAAGGTCCAACGGATACAGTAAACCAGCAGAGGTGCATCGGAATGTAAAACTGGTGACACAGGAAACGCTCAAAACATAGACAGTAGGAAGACTCAGTCTTCCTGTACTTCAGTCTGCATTGTGTCTCTTATATTTAATTCCGATGCCATTTATGTGTTTCATCGCCAATGGGAAGGTCCAAGGGATACAGTAAACCTGCAGAGGTGCATCGGAATGTAAAACTGTTGACACAGGATACGCTCAAAACATAGACAGTAGGAAGACTCAGTCTTCCTATACTTATGTCGGCATGGTGTCTCTTATATTTAATTCCGATGCAATTTCTGTGTTTCATCATCAATGGGAAGCTCCAATGGATACAGGAAACCTGCAGAGGTGGATCGGAATGTAAAACTGGTGTCACGGGAAACGCTCAAAACATAGACCTTAAGAAGACTCAGTTTTCTTGTACTTAGGTCGGCGTTGTGTCTCCTATGTTTAATTCCGATGCAATGTCTGTGTTTCATCGTCAATGGAAGGTCCAACGGATACAGTAAACCAGCAGAGGTGCATCGGAATGTAAAACTGGTGACACAGGAAACGCTCAAACATAGACAATAGAAAGGCACACTCTTCCTGTACTTAAGTCGACATTGTGTAATTCCGATGCAATTTCTGTGTTTCATCTTCAATGGGAAAGTCGAAGGGAAACAGTATACCTGCACCGGTGCATCGGAATATAAATCTGGTGACACAGGAGACGCTCAAAACATAGACAGTAGGAAGACTCTGTCTTCCTGTACTTAAGTCGGCATTGTGTCTCTTATATTTAATTCCGATGCAATTTCTGTGTTTCATCGTCCCTGTGAATGTCCAAGGGATACAGTAAACATGCAGAGGTGCATCGGAATATAAATCTGGTGACACAGGAAACGCTCAAAACATAGACAGTAGGAAGACTCTGTCTTCCTGTACTTAAGTCGGCATTGTGTCCCTTATATTTAATTCCGATGCAATTTCTGTGTTTCATCGTCACTGTGAATGTCCAAGGGATACAATAAACATGCAGAAGAGCATCGGAATGGAAAACTGGTGACACTGGAAACGCTCAAAACATAGACCGTAACAAGACTCAGTTTTCTTGTACTTAAGCCGTCGTTGTGTCTATTATATTTACTTACGATGTAATTTCTGTGTTTCAATGTCAATGGGAAGGTGCAAGGGATACAGTAAACCTGCAGAGGTGAATCGGAATGTAAAACTGGTGACACAGGAAACGCTCAAAGCATAGACAATAGAAAGGCACACTCTTCCTGTACTTAAGTCGACATTGTGTAATTCCGATGCAATTTCTGTGTTTCATCTTCAATGGGAAAGTCGAAGGGAAACAGTATACCTGCACAGGTGCATCGGAATATAAATCTGGTGACACAGGAGACGCTCAAAACATAGACAGTAGGAAGACTCTGTCTTCCTGTACTTAAGTCGGCATTGTGTCTCTTATATTTAATTCCGATGCAATTTCTGTGTTTCATCGTCCCTGTGAATGTCCAAGGGATACAGTAAACATGCAGAAGTGCATCGGATGTAAAGCTGGTGACACACGAAACGCTCAAGACATAGACAGTAGGAAGACTCAGTCTTCCTGTACTTAAGACGTCATTGTGTCTCTTATATTTAATTCCGATGCAATTTCTGTGTTTCATCGCCATTGGGAAGGTCCAAGGAACTCAGTAAACCTGCTGAGGGGCATCGGAATGTAAAACTGGTGACACTGGAAACGCTCAAAACATAGACCGTAAGAAGACTCAGTTTTCTTGTACTTAAGTCGTCGTTGTGTCTCTTCTATTTAATTCCGCTGCAATTTCTTCGTTTCATCGTCAATGGGAAAGTCGAAGGGAAACAGTATACCTGCAGAGGTGCATCGGAATGTAAAACTGGTGACACAGGAGACGCTCAATACATAGACAGTAGGAAGACTCAGTCTTCCTGTACTTATGTCGGCATTGTGTCTCTTATATTTCATTCCGATGCAATTTCTGTGTTTCATCGTCACTGTGAATGTCCAAGGGATACAGTAAACATGCATAAGAGCATCGGAATGTAGAACTGGTGACACTGGAAACGCTCAAAACATAGACCGTAACAAGACTCAGTTTTCTTGTACTTAAGCCGTCACTGTGTCTATTATATTTACTTACGATGTAATTTCTGTGTTTCAATGTCAATGGGAAGGTGCAAGGGATACAGTAAACCTGCAGAGGTGCATCGGAATGTAAAACTGGTGACACAGAAAACGCTCAAAACATAGACCTTAAGAACACTCAGTTTTCTGGTACTTAAGTCGGCGTTGTGCCTCTTATATTTAATTCCGATGCAATATCTGTGTTTTTGCGTCAATGGGAAGGTCCAGGGGATACAGTAAACCTGCAGAGGTGCATTGGAATGTAAAACTGGTGACACAGGAAACGCTCAAATAACAGACCGTAAGAAGACTCAATTTTTCTTGTACTTAAGTCGGTGTTGTGTCTATTATATTTAATTCCGATGCAATTTCTGTGTTTCATCGTCAATGGAAGCTCCAATGGATACAGTAAACCAGGAGAGGTGCATCGGAATGTAAAACTGGTGACACAGGAAACGCTCAAAACATAGACAATAGAAAGACACACTCTTTCTCTACTTAAGTCGACATTGTGTCTCTTATATTTAATTCCGATGAAATTTCTGTGTTTCATCGTTAATGGGAAAGTCGAAGGGAAACACTATACCTGCAGAGGTGCATCGGAATTTAAAACTGGTGACGCAGGAGACGCCCAAAACATAGACAATAGCAAGACTCAGTCTTCCTGTACTTAAGTCGGCATTGTGTCTCTTATATTTAATTCCGATGCAGTTTCTGTGTTTCATTGTCACTGTGAAGGTCCAAGGGATACAGTAAACATGCAGAGGTGCATCGGAATGTAAAACTGGTGACACAGGAAACGCTCAAAACATAGACAGTAGGAAGACTAAGTCTTCCTGTACTTAAGACGTCATTGTGTCTCTTATATTTACTTCCGATGCAATTTCTGTGTTTCATCGCCAATGGAAAGATCTAAGGGACACAGTAAACCTGCAGAGGTGTATCGGAATGTAAAACTGGTGACACTGGAAACGCTCAAAACATAGACCGTAAGAAGACTCGGTTTTCTTGTACTTAAGTCGTCGTTGTGTCTCTTATACTTAATTCCGATGTAACTTCTGTGTATCATCGTCAATGGGAAGGTCCAATGGATACAGTAAACCTGCAGAGTCGCATGGGAATGTAAAACTTGTGACACTGTAAACGCTCAAAACATAGACAGTAGGAAGACTCAATGTTCCTGTACTTAAATCGGCATTGTGTCTCTTATATTTAATTCCGATGCAAATTCTGTGTTTCATCGTCAATGGAATTTCCAATGGATACAGTAAACCAGCATAGGTGCATCAGAATGTAAAACTGGTGACACGGGAAACGCTCAAAACATAGACAGTAGGAAGACTCAGTCTTCCTGTACTTAAGACGTCATTGTGTCTCTTATATTTAATTCCGACGCAATTTCTGTGTTTCATCGCCATTGGGAAGGTCCAATGGACACAGTAAACCTGCTGAGGGGCATCGGAATGTAAAACTGGTGACACTGGAAACGCTCAAAACATAGACCGTAAGAAGCCTCAGTTTTCTTGTACTTAAGTCGTCGTTGTGTCTCTTCTGTTTAATTCCGATGCAATTTTTGTGTTTCATCGTCAATGGAAGGTCCAACGGATACAGTAAACCAGCAGAGGTGCATCGGAATGTAAAACTGGTGACACAGGAAACGCTCAAAACATAGACAGTAGGAAGACTCAGTCTTCCTGTACTTCAGTCTGCATTGTGTCTCTTATATTTAATTCCGATGCCATTTCTGTGTTTCATCGCCAATGGGAAGGTCCAAGGGATACAGTAAACCTGCAGAGGTGCATCGGAATGTAAAACTGTTGACGCAGGATACGCTCAAAACATAGACAGTAGGAAGACTCAGTCTTCCTATACTTATGTCGGCATGGTGTCTCTTATATTTAATTCCGATGCAATTTCTGTGTTTCATCATCAATGGGAAGCTCCAATGGATACAGGAAACCTGCAGAGGTGGATCGGAATGTAAAACTGGTGTCACGGGAAACGCTCAAACATAGACCTTAAGAAGACTCAGTTTTCTTGTACTTAGGTCGGCGTTGTGTCTCCTATGTTTAATTCCGATGCAATGTCTGTGTTTCATCGTCAATGGAAGGTCCAACGGATACAGTAAACCAGCAGAGGTGCATCGGAATGTAAAACTGGTGACACAGGAAACGCTCAAAACATAGACAATAGAAAGGCACACTCTTCGTGTACTTAAGTCGACATTGTGTAATTCCGATGCAATTTCTGTGTTTCATCGTCAATGGGAAAGTCGAAGGGAAACAGTATACCTGCACCGGTGCATCGGAATATAAATCTGGTGACACAGGAGACGCTCAAAACATAGACAGTAGGAAGACTCTGTCTTCCTGTACTTAAGTCGGCATTGTGTCTCTTATATTTAATTCCGATGCAATTTCTGTGTTTCATCGTCCCTGTGAATGTCCAAGGGATACAGTAAACATGCAGAGGTGCATCGGAATATAAATCTGGTGACACAGGAAACGCTCAAAACATAGACAGTAGGAAGACTCTGTCTTCCTGTACTTAAGTCGGCATTGTGTCCCTTATATTTAATTCCGATGCAATTTCTGTGTTTCATCGTCACTGTGAATGTCCAAGGGATACAATAAACATGCAGAAGAGCATCGGAATGTAAAACTGGTGACACTGGAAACGCTCAAAACATAGACCGTAACAAGACTCAGTTTTCTTGTACTTAAGCCGGCGTTGTGTCTATTATATTTACTTACGATGTAATTTCTGTGTTTCAATGTCAATGGGAAGGTGCAAGGGATACAGTAAACCTGCAGAGGTGCATCGGAATGTAAAACTGGTGACACAGGAAACGCTCAAAGCATAGACAATAGAAAGGCACACTCTTCCTGTACTTAAGTCGACATTGTGTAATTCCGATGCAATTTCTGTGTTTCATCTTCAATGGGAAAGTCGAAGGGAAACAGTATACCTGCACAGGTGCATCGGAATATAAATCTGGTGACACAGGAGACGCTCAAAACATAGACAGTAGGAAGACTCTGACTTCCTGTACTTCAGTCGGCATTGTGTCTCTTATATTTAATTCCGATGCAATTTCTGTGTTTCATCGTCCCTGTGAATGTCCAAGGGATACAGTAAACATGCAGAAGTGCATCGGATGTAAAGCTGGTGACACACGAAACGCTCAAGACATAGACAGTAGGAAGACTCAGTCTTCCTGTACTTAAGACGTCATTGTGTCTCTTATATTTAATTCCGATGCAATTTCTGTGTTTCATCGCCATTGGGAAGGTCCAAGGAACTCAGTAAACCTGCTGAGGGGCATCGGAATGTAAAACTGGTGACACTGGAAACGCTCAAAACATAGACCGTAAGAAGACTCAGTTTTCTTGTACTTAAGTCGTCGTTGTGTCTCTTCTATTTAATTCCGCTGCAATATCTTTGTTTCATCGTCAATGGGAAAGTCGAAGGGAAACAGTATACCTGCAGAGGTGCATCGGAATGTAAAACTGGTGACACAGGAGACGCTCAATACATAGACAGTAGGAAGACTCAGTCTTCCTGTACTTATGTTGGCATTGTGTCTCTTATATTTCATTCCGATGCAATTTCTGTGTTTCATCGTCACTGTGAATGTCCAAGGGATACAGTAAACATGCATAAGAGCATCGGAATGTAGAACTGGTGACACTGGAAACGCTCAAAACATAGACCGTAACAAGACTCAGTTTTCTTGTACTTAAGCCGTCGTTGTGTCTATTATATTTACTTACGATGTAATTTCTGTGTTTCAATGTCAATGGGAAGGTGCAAGGGATACAGTAAACCTGCAGAGGTGCATCGGAATGTAAAACTGGTGACACAGAAAACGCTCAAAACATAGACCTTAAGAACACTCAGTTTTCTGGTACTTAAGTCGGCGTTGTGCCTCTTATATTTAATTCCGATGCAATTTCTGTGTTTTTGCGTCAATGGGAAGGTCCAGGGGATACAGTAAACCTGCAGAGGTGCATTGGAATGTAAAACTGGGGACACAGGAAACGCTCAAATAACAGACCGTAAGAAGACTCAATTTTTCTTGTACTTAAGTCGGTGTTGTGTCTATTATATTTAATTCCGATGCAATTTCTGTGTTTCATCGTCAATGGAAGCTCCAATGGATACAGTAAACCAGGAGAGGTGCATCGGAATGTAAAACTGGTGACACAGGAAACGCTCAAAACATAGACAATAGAAAGACACACTCTTTCTCTACTTAAGTCGACATTGTGTCTCTTATATTTAATTCCGATGAAATTTCTGTGTTTCATCGTTAATGGGAAAGTCGAAGGGAAACACTATACCTGCAGAGGTGCATCGGAATTTAAAACTGGTGACACAGGAGACGCCCAAAGCATAGACAATAGCAAGACTCAGTCTTCCAGTACTTAAGTCGGCATTGTGTCTCTTATATTTAATTCCGATGCAGTTTCTGTGTTTCATTGTCACTGTGAAGGTCCAAGGGATACAGTAAACATGCAGAGGTGCATCGGAATGTAAAACTGGTGACACAGGAAACGCTCAAAACATAGACAGTAGGAAGACTAAGTCTTCCTGTACTTAAGACGTCATTGTGTCTCTTATATTTACTTCCGATGCAATTTCTGTGTTTCATCGCCAATGGAAAGATCTAAGGGACACAGTAAACCTGCAGAGGTGTATCGGAATGTAAAACTGGTGACACTGGAAACGCTCAAAACATAGACCGTAAGAAGACTCGGTTTTCTTGTACTTAAGTCGTCGTTGTGTCTCTTATACTTAATTCCGATGTAACTTCTGTGTATCATCGTCAATGGGAAGGTCCAATGGATACAGTAAACCTGCAGAGTCGCATGGGAATGTAAAACTTGTGACACTGTAAACGCTCAAAACATAGACAGTAGGAAGACTCAATGTTCCTGTACTTAAATCGGCATTGTGTCTCTTATATTTAATTCCGATGCAAATTCTGTGTTTCATCGTCAATGGAATTTCCAATGGATACAGTAAACCAGCATAGGTGCATCAGAATGTAAAACTGGTGACACGGGAAACGCTCAAAACATAGACAGTAGGAAGACTCAGTCTTCCTGTACTTAAGACGTCATTGTGTCTCTTATATTTAATTCCGACGCAATTTCTGTGTTTCATCGCCATTGGGAAGGTCCAATGGACACAGTAAACCTGCTGAGGGGCATCGGAATGTAAAACTGGTGACACTGGAAACGCTCAAAACATAGACCGTAAGAAGCCTCAGTTTTCTTGTACTTAAGTCGTCGTTGTGTCTCTTCTGTTTAATTCCGATGCAATTTTTGTGTTTCATCGTCAATGGAAGGTCCAACGGATACAGTAAACCAGCAGAGGTGCATCGGAATGTAAAACTGGTGACACAGGAAACGCTCAAAACATAGACAGTAGGAAGACTCAGTCTTCCTGTACTTCAGTCTGCATTGTGTCTCTTATATTTAATTCCGATGCCATTTCTGTGTTTCATCGCCAATGGGAAGGTCCAAGGGATACAGTAAACCTGCAGAGGTGCATCGGAATGTAAAACTGTTGACGCAGGATACGCTCAAAACATAGACAGTAGGAAGACTTAGTCTTCCTATACTTATGTCGGCATGGTGTCTCTTATATTTAATTCCGATGCAATTTCTGTGTTTCATCATCAATGGGAAGCTCCAATGGATACAGGAAACCTGCAGAGGTGGATCGGAATGTAAAACTGGTGTCACGGGAAACGCTCAAACATAGACCTTAAGAAGACTCAGTTTTCTTGTACTTAGGTCGGCGTTGTGTCTCCTATGTTTAATTCCGATGCAATGTCTGTGTTTCATCGTCAATGGAAGGTCCAACGGATACAGTAAACCAGCAGAGGTGCATCGGAATGTAAAACTGGTGACACAGGAAACGCTCAAAACATAGACAATAGAAAGGCACACTCTTCGTGTACTTAAGTCGACATTGTGTAATTCCGATGCAATTTCTGTGTTTCATCGTCAATGGGAAAGTCGAAGGGAAACAGTATACCTGCACAGGTGCATCGGAATATAAATCTGGTGACACAGGAGACGCTCAAAACATAGACAGTAGGAAGACTCTGTCTTCCTGTACTTAAGTCGGCATTGTGTCTCTTATATTTAATTCCGATGCAATTTCTGTGTTTCATCGTCCCTGTGAATGTCCAAGGGATACAGTAAACATGCATAAGTGCATCGGATGTAAAACTGGTGACACAGGAAACGCTCAAAACATAGACAGTAGGAAGACTCAGTCTTCCTGTACTTAAGTCGTCGTTGTGTCTCTTCTATTTAATTCCGCTGCAATTTCTTTGTTTCATCGTCAATGGGAAAGTCGAAGGGAAACAGTATACCTGCAGAGGTGCATCGGAATGTAAAACTGGTGACACAGGAGACGCTCAATACATAGACAGTAGGAAGACTCAGTCTTCCTGTACTTATGTCGGCATTGTGTCTCTTATATTTAATTCCGATGCAATTTCTGTGTTTCATCGTCAATGGGAAGGTCCAAGGGTTACAGTAACCCTGCAGAGGTGCATCGGAATGTAAAACTGGTGACACAGGAAGCGCTCATAACATAGACCCTAAGATGACTCAGTTTTCGTGTACTTAAGTCGGCATTGTGTCTTTTATATTTACTTCCGATGCAATTTCTGTGTTTCATCGTCACTGTGAAGGTCCAATGGATACAGTAAATCTGCAGAGGTGGATCGGAATGTAAAACTGCTGACACGGGAAACGCTCAAATCATAGACCTTAAGAAGACTCAGTTTTCCGGTACTTAAGTCGGCGTTGTGTCTCTTATATTTAATTCCGATGCAATTTTTGTGTTTTTTCGTCAATGGGAAGGTCCAAGGGATACAGTAAACCTGCAGAGGTGGATTAGAATGTAAAACTGGTGACACTGGAAACGCTCAAATCATAGACCGTAAGAAGACTCAGTTTTCTTGTACTTAAGTCGGCGTTGTGTCTCTTATATTTAATTCCGATGCAATGTCTGGGTTTCATCGCCAATGGAAGGTCCAACGGATACAGTAAACCAGCAGAGGTGCATCGGAATGTAAAACTGGTGACACAGGAAACGCTCAAAACATAGACAGTAGGAAGACTCAGTCTTCCTCTACTTATGTCGGCATGGTGTCTCTTATATTTAATTCCGATGCAATTTCTGTGTTTCATCATCAATGGGAAGGTCCAATGGATACAGTAAACCTGCGGAGGTGGATCGGAATGTAAAACTGGTGTCACGGGAAACGCTCAAAACATAGACCTTAAGAAGACTCAGTTTTCTTGTACTTAAGTCGGCGTTGTGTCTCTTATATTTAATTCCGATGCAATGTCTGTGTTTCATCGTCAATGGAAGGTCCAACGGATACAGTAAACATGCAGAAGAGCATCGGAATGTAAAACTGGTGACACTGGAAACGCTCAAAACATAGACCGTAACAAGACTCAGTTTTCTTGTACTTAAGACGTCGTTGTGTCCCTTCTATTTAATTCCGATGCATTTTCTGTGTTTCATCGTCAATGGGAAAGTCGAAGGGAAACAGTATACCTGCAGGGGTGCATCGGAATGTAAAACTGGCGACACAGGAGGCGCTCAAAGCATAGACAGTAGGAAGACTCAGTCTTCCTGTACTTAACTCGGCATTGTGTCTCTTATATTTAATTCCGATGCAATTTCTGTGTTTCATCGTCAATGGGTAGGTCCAAGGGTTACAGTAACCCTGCAGAGGTGCATCGGAATGTAAAACTGGTGACACAGGAAGCGCTCATAACATAGACCCTACGAAGACTCAGGTTTTCTTGTACTTAAGTCGACATTGAGTCTTTTATATCTAATTCCGATGCAATATCTGTGTTTCATCGTCACTGTGAAGGTCCAAGGGATACAGTAAACCTGCAGAGGTGCATCGGAATGTAAAACTGGTGACACAGGAAACGCTCAAAACATAGACAGTAGGAAGACTCAGTCTTCCTGTACTTATGTCGGCATTGTGTCTATTACATTTACTTTCGATGTAATTTCTGTGTTTCAATGTCAATGGGAAGGTGCAAGGGATACAGTAAAACTGCAGAGGTGCATCGGAATGTAAAACTGGTGACACAGAAAACGCTCAAAACATAGACCTTAAGAAGACTCAGTTTTCTGGTACTTAAGTCGGCGTTGTGCCTCTTATATTTAATTCCGATGCAATTTCTGTGTTTTTGCGTCAATGGGAAGATCCAAGGCATACAGTAAACATGCAGAGGTGCATCGGAATGTAAAACTAGTGACACAGGAAACGCACAAAACATAGACAGTAGGAAGACTCAGCTTTCCTGTCCTTAAGTCGGCATTGTGTGTCTTATATTTAATTCCGATGCTATTTCTGTGTTTCATCGTCAATGGGAAGGTCCAATGGATACAGTCAACCTGCAGATTCGCATTGGAATGTAAAACTTTTGACACAGGAAACGCTCAAAACATAGACAGAAGGAAGACTCAGTCTTCCTGTACTTCAGTCGGCATTGTGTCTCTTATATTTAATTCCGATGCCATTTCTGTGTTTCATCGCCAATGGGAAGGTCCAAGGGATACAGTAAACCTGCAGAGGTGCATCGGAATGTAAAACTGTTGACACAGGACACGCTCAAAACATAGACAGTAGGAAGACTCAGTCTTCCTATACTTATATCGGCATGGTGTCTCTTATATTTAATTCCGATGCAATTTCTGTGTTTCATCATCAATGGGAAGGTGCAATGGATACAGTAATACTGCAGAGGTGGATCGGAATGTAAAACTGGTGACACGGGAAACGCTCAAAACATAGACCTTAAGAAGACTCAGTTTTCTGGTACTTAAGTCGGCGTTGTGTCTCTTATATTTAATTCCGATGCAATTTTTGTGTTTTTTCGTCAATGGGAAGGTCCAAGTTATTCAGTAAACCTGCGGAGGTGCATTGGAATGTAAAACTGGTGACACAGGAAACGCTCAAATCATAGACCGTAAGAAGACTCAGTTTCCTAGTACTTAAGTCGGCGTTGTGTCTCTTATATTTAATTCCGATGCAATGTCTGTGTTTCAACGTCAACGGATGGTCCAACGGATACAGTAAACCAGCAGAGGTGCATCGGAATGTAAAACTGGTGACACAGGAAACGCTCAAAACATAGACAATAGAAAGACACACTCTTCCTGTACTTAGGTCGACATTGTGTAATTCCGATGCAATTTCTGTGTTTCATCGTCAATGGGAATGTCGAAGGGAAACAGTATACCTGCAGAGGTGCATCGGAATATAAATCTGGTGACACAGGAGACGCTCAAAACATAGACAGTAGGAAGACTCAGTCTTCCTGTACTTAGGTCGGCATTGTGTCTCTTATATTTAATTCCGATGCAATTTCTGTGTTTCATCGTCGCTGTGAAGGTCCAAGGGATACAGTAAACATGCAGAAGTGCATCGGAATGTAAAACTGGTGACACAGGAAACGCTCAAAACATAGACAGTAGGAAGACTCAATGTTCCTGTACTTAAGTCGGCATTGTGTCTCTTATATTTAATTCCGATGCAATTTCTGTGTTTCATCATCAATGGGAAGATCCAAGGCATGCAGTAAACATGCAGAGGTGCATCGGAATGTAAAACTAGTGACACAGGAAACGCAGAAAACATAGACAGTAGGAAGACTCAGCTTTCCTGTTCTTAAGTCGGCATTGAGTGTCTTATATTTAATTCCGATGCTATTTCTGTGTTTCATCGTCAATGGGAAGGTCCAATGGATACAGTCAACCTGCAGATTAGCATGGGAATGTAAAACTTTTGACACAGGAAACGCTCAAAACATAGACAGAAGGATGACTCAGTCTTCCTGTACTTCAGTCGGCATTGTGTCTCTTATATTTAATTCCGATGCCATTTCTGTGTTTCATCGCCAATGGGAAGGTCCAAGGGATACAGTAAACCTGCAGAGGTGCATCGGAATGTAAAACTTTGACACAGGAAACGCTCAAAACATAGACAGAAGGAAGACTCAGTCTTCCTGTACTTCAGTCGGCATGGTGTCTCTTATATTTAATTCCGATGCAATTTCTTTGTTTCATCATCAATGGGAAGGTCCCATGGATACAGTAATACTGCAGAGGTGGATCGGAAAGTAAAACTGGTGACACGGGAAACGCTCAAAACATAGACCTTAAGAAGACTCAGTTTTCTGGTACTTAAGTCGGCGTTGTGTCTCTTATATTTAATTCCGATGCAATTTTTGTGTTTTTTCGTCAATGGGAAGGTCCAATGGATACAGTAAACCTGCAGAGTCGCATGGGAATGTAAAACTGGTGACACAGTAAACGCTCAAAACATAGACAGTAGGAAGACTCAGTCATCCTGTACTTCAGTCGGCATTGTGTATCTTATATTTAATTCCGATGCCATTTCTGTGTTTCATCGCCAATGGGAAGGTCCAAGGGATACAGTAAACCTGCAGAGGTGCATCGGAATGTAAAACTGATGACACAGGACACGCTCAAAACATAGACAGTAGGAGGACTCAGTCTTCCTATACTTATGTCGGTATGGTGTCTCTTATATTTAATTCCGATGCAATTTCTGTGTTTCATCATCAATGGGAAGGTCAAATGGATACAGTAATCCTGCAGAGGTGGATCGGAATGTAAAACTGGTGACACGGGAAACGCTCAAAACATAGACCTGAAGAAGACTCAGTTTTGTGGTACTTA
The DNA here is from genome assembly GCF_023898315.1 of Schistocerca nitens. Taxonomy (NCBI): domain Eukaryota; kingdom Metazoa; phylum Arthropoda; class Insecta; order Orthoptera; family Acrididae; genus Schistocerca; species Schistocerca nitens. The sequence continues at coordinate 1,325,225,763 of NC_064614.1, read as the reverse complement.
AGTCGGCGTTGCGTCTCTTATATTTAATTCCGATGCAATTTCTGTGTTTCATCGTCAATGGGAACGTCGAAGGGAAACAGTATACCTGCAGAGGTGCATCGGAAAGTAAAACTGGTGACAAGGGAAACGCTCAAAACATAGACAGTAGGAAGACTCAGTCTTTCTGTACTTAAGTCGGCATTGTGTCTCTTATATTAAATTCCGATGGAATTTCTGTGTTTCATCGTCACTGTGAAGGTCCAAGGGACACAGTAAACCTGCTGAATGGCATAGGAATGTAAAACTGGAGACTCTGGAAACGCTCAAAACATAGACCGTAAGAAGACTCAGTTTTCTTGTACTTAAGTCGTCGTTGTGTCTCTTCAATTTAATTCCGTTGCAATTTCTGTGTTTCACCGTCAATTGGAAAGTCGGAGGGAAACAGTATACCTGCAGAGGTGCATCGGAATGTAAAACTGGTGACACAAAAGACGCTCAAAGCATAGAGAGTAGGAAGACTTAGTCTTCCTGTACTTAAGTCGGCATTGTGTCTCTTATATTCAATTCCGATGCAATTTCTGTGCTTCATCGTCACTGTGAAGGTCCAAGAGATACAGTAAACATGCAGAGGTGCATTGGCATGTAAAACTGGTGACACAGGAAACGCTCAAAACATAGACAGTAGGAAGACTCAGTCTTCCTGTACTTAAGACGTCATTGTGTCTCTTATATTTAATTCCGATGCAATTTCTGTGTTTCATCGCCAATGGGAAGATTCAAGGGACGCAGTAATCCTGCAGAGGTGCATCGGAATTTAAAACTGGTGACACTGGAAACGCTCAAAACATAGACCGTAAGAAGACTCAGTTTTCTTGTACTTAAGTCGGCGTTGTGTCTCTTAAATTTAATTCCGATGCAATTTCTGTGTTTCATCGTTGCTGTGAAGGTCCAAGTTATACAGTAAACCTGCAGAGATGCATCGGAATGTAAAACTGGTGACACAGGAAACGCTCAAAACATAGACAGTAGGAAGACTCAGCCTTCCCGTACTTCAGTCGGCATTGTGATTCTTATATTTAATTCCGATGCCATTTCTGTGTTTCATCGCCAATGGGAAGGTCCAAGAGATACAGTAAACCTGCAGAGGTGCATCGGAATGTAAAACTGTTGACACAGGACACGCTCAAATCATAGACAGTAGGAAGACTCAGTCTTCCTATACTTATGTCGGCATGGTGTCTGTTATATTTAATTCCGATGCAATTTCTGTGTTTCATCATCAATGTGAAGGTCCAATGGATACAGTAAACCTGCTGAGGTGGATCGGAATGTAAAACTGGTGACACGGGAAACGCTCAAAATATAGACCTTAAGAAGACTCAGTTTCCTGGTACTTAAGTCGGCGTAGTGTCTCTTATATTTAATTCCGATGCAATTTTTGTGTTTTTTCGTCAAAGGAAAGGTCCAAGTGATACAGTAAACCTGCAGAGGTGCATTGGAATGTAAAACTGGTGACACAGGAAACGCTCAAATCATAGACCGTAAGAAGACTCAGTTTTCTTGTACTTAAGTCGGCGTTGTGCCTCTTATATTTAATTCCGATGCAATGTCTGTGTTTCATCGTCAATGGAAGGTCCAACGGATACAGTAAACCAGCAGAGGTGCATCGGAATGTAAAACTGGTGACACAGGAAACGCTCAAAACATAGACAATAGAAAGACACACCTTTACTGTACTTAAGCCGACATTGTGTAATTCAATGCAATTTCTGTGTTTCATCGTCAATGGGAAAGTCGAAGGGAAACAGTATACCTGCAGAGGTGCATTGGAATATAAATCTGGTGACACAGGAGACGCTCAAAACATAGATAGTAGGAAGACTCAGTCTTCCTGTACTTAAGTCGGCATTGTGTCTCTTATATTTAATTCCAATGCAATTTCTGTGTTTCATCGTCACTGTGAATGTCCAAGGGATAAAGTAAACATGCAGAAGTGCATCGGAATGTAAAACTGGTGACACAGGAAACACTCAAAGCATAGACAGTAGGAAGACTCAGTCTTCCTGTACTTAAGACGTCATTGTGTCTCTTATATTTAATTCCGATGCAATTTATGTGTTTCATCGCCATTGGGAAGGTCCAAGGGACACAGTAAACCTGCTGAGGGGCATCGGAATGTAAAACTGGTGACACTGGAAACGCTCGTAACATAGACCGTAAGAAGACTCAGTTTTATTGTACTTAAGTCGTCGTTGTGTCTCTTCTATTATTTCCGATGCAATTTCTGTGTTTCATCGTCAATGGGAAAGTCGACAGGAAACAGTATACCTGCAGAGGTGCATCGGAATGAAAAACTGGTGACACAGGAGACGCTCAAAGCGTAGACAGTAGCAAGACTTAGTCTTACTGTACTTAAGTCGGCATTGTGTCTCTTATATTTAAGTCCGATGCAATTTCTGTGTTTCATGGTCAATGGGAAGGTCCAAGGGATACAGTAACCCTGCAGAGGTGCATCGGAATGTAAAACTGGTGACACAGGAAACGCTCAAAACATAGACAATAGAAAGACACACTCTTCCTGTACTTAAGTCGACATTATGTCTCTTATATTTAATTCCGATGCAATTTCTGTGTTTCATCGTCAATGGGAAAGTCGAAGGGAAACAGTATACCTGCAGAGGTGCATCGGAATTTAAAACTGGTGACACAGGAGACGCCCAAAACATAGACAGTAGGAAGACTCAGTCTTCCTGTACTTAAGTCGTCATTGTGTCTCTTATATTTAATTCCGATGCAATTTCTGTGTTTCATCGTAACTGTGAAGGTCCAAGGGATACAGTAGACATGCAGAGGTGCATCGGAATGTAAAACTGGTGACACAGGAAACGCTCAAAACATAGACAGTATGAAGACTCAGTCTTCCTGTACTTAAGACGTCTTTGTGTCTCTTATATTTAATTCCGATGCAATTTCTGTGTTTCATCGTCACTGTGAAGGTGCAAGAGATACAGTAAACATGCAGAAGTGCATCGGAATGTAAAACTGGTGACACAGGAAACGCTCAAAACATAGACAGTAGGAAGACTCAATGTTCCTGTACTTAAGTCGGCATTGTGTCTCTTATATTTAATTCCGATGCAATTTCTGTGTTTCATCATCAATGGGAAGATCCAAGGCATGCAGTAAACATGCAGAGGTGCATCGGAATGTAAAACTAGTGACACAGGAAACGCAGAAAACATAGACAGTAGGAAGACTCAGCTTTCCTGTTCTTAAGTCGGCATTGAGTGTCTTATATTTAATTCCGATGCTATTTCTGTGTTTCATCGTCAATGGGAAGGTCCAATGGATACAGTCAACCTGCAGATTAGCATGGGAATGTAAAACTTTTGACACAGGAAACGCTCAAAACATAGACAGAAGGATGACTCAGTCTTCCTGTACTTCAGTCGGCATTGTGTCTCTTATATTTAATTCCGATGCCATTTCTGTGTTTCATCGCCAATGGGAAGGTCCAAGGGATACAGTAAACCTGCAGAGGTGCATCGGAATGTAAAACTTTGACACAGGAAACGCTCAAAACATAGACAGAAGGAAGACTCAGTCTTCCTGTACTTCAGTCGGCATGGTGTCTCTTATATTTAATTCCGATGCAATTTCTTTGTTTCATCATCAATGGGAAGGTCCCATGGATACAGTAATACTGCAGAGGTGGATCGGAAAGTAAAACTGGTGACACGGGAAACGCTCAAAACATAGACCTTAAGAAGACTCAGTTTTCTGGTACTTAAGTCGGCGTTGTGTCTCTTATATTTAATTCCGATGCAATTTTTGTGTTTTTTCGTCAATGGGAAGGTCCAATGGATACAGTAAACCTGCAGAGTCGCATGGGAATGTAAAACTGGTGACACAGTAAACGCTCAAAACATAGACAGTAGGAAGACTCAGTCATCCTGTACTTCAGTCGGCATTGTGTATCTTATATTTAATTCCGATGCCATTTCTGTGTTTCATCGCCAATGGGAAGGTCCAAGGGATACAGTAAACCTGCAGAGGTGCATCGGAATGTAAAACTGATGACACAGGACACGCTCAAAACATAGACAGTAGGAGGACTCAGTCTTCCTATACTTATGTCGGTATGGTGTCTCTTATATTTAATTCCGATGCAATTTCTGTGTTTCATCATCAATGGGAAGGTCAAATGGATACAGTAATCCTGCAGAGGTGGATCGGAATGTAAAACTGGTGACACGGGAAACGCTCAAAACATAGACCTGAAGAAGACTCAGTTTTGTGGTACTTAAGTCGGCGTTGCGTCTCTTATATTTAATTCCGATGCAATTTCTGTGTTTCATCGTCAATGGGAACGTCGAAGGGAAACAGTATACCTGCAGAGGTGCATCGGAAAGTAAAACTGGTGACAAGGGAAACGCTCAAAACATAGACAGTAGGAAGACTCAGTCTTTCTGTACTTAAGTCGGCATTGTGTCTCTTATATTAAATTCCGATGGAATTTCTGTGTTTCATCGTCACTGTGAAGGTCCAAGGGACACAGTAAACCTGCTGAATGGCATAGGAATGTAAAACTGGAGACTCTGGAAACGCTCAAAACATAGACCGTAAGAAGACTCAGTTTTCTTGTACTTAAGTCGTCGTTGTGTCTCTTCAATTTAATTCCGTTGCAATTTCTGTGTTTCACCGTCAATTGGAAAGTCGGAGGGAAACAGTATACCTGCAGAGGTGCATCGGAATGTAAAACTGGTGACACAAAAGACGCTCAAAGCATAGAGAGTAGGAAGACTTAGTCTTCCTGTACTTAAGTCGGCATTGTGTCTCTTATATTCAATTCCGATGCAATTTCTGTGCTTCATCGTCACTGTGAAGGTCCAAGAGATACAGTAAACATGCAGAGGTGCATTGGCATGTAAAACTGGTGACACAGGAAACGCTCAAAACATAGACAGTAGGAAGACTCAGTCTTCCTGTACTTAAGACGTCATTGTGTCTCTTATATTTAATTCCGATGCAATTTCTGTGTTTCATCGCCAATGGGAAGATTCAAGGGACGCAGTAATCCTGCAGAGGTGCATCGGAATTTAAAACTGGTGACACTGGAAACGCTCAAAACATAGACCGTAAGAAGACTCAGTTTTCTTGTACTTAAGTCGGCGTTGTGTCTCTTAAATTTAATTCCGATGCAATTTCTGTGTTTCATCGTTGCTGTGAAGGTCCAAGTTATACAGTAAACCTGCAGAGATGCATCGGAATGTAAAACTGGTGACACAGGAAACGCTCAAAACATAGACAGTAGGAAGACTCAGCCTTCCCGTACTTCAGTCGGCATTGTGATTCTTATATTTAATTCCGATGCCATTTCTGTGTTTCATCGCCAATGGGAAGGTCCAAGAGATACAGTAAACCTGCAGAGGTGCATCGGAATGTAAAACTGTTGACACAGGACACGCTCAAATCATAGACAGTAGGAAGACTCAGTCTTCCTATACTTATGTCGGCATGGTGTCTGTTATATTTAATTCCGATGCAATTTCTGTGTTTCATCATCAATGTGAAGGTCCAATGGATACAGTAAACCTGCTGAGGTGGATCGGAATGTAAAACTGGTGACACGGGAAACGCTCAAAATATAGACCTTAAGAAGACTCAGTTTCCTGGTACTTAAGTCGGCGTAGTGTCTCTTATATTTAATTCCGATGCAATTTTTGTGTTTTTTCGTCAAAGGAAAGGTCCAAGTGATACAGTAAACCTGCAGAGGTGCATTGGAATGTAAAACTGGTGACACAGGAAACGCTCAAATCATAGACCGTAAGAAGACTCAGTTTTCTTGTACTTAAGTCGGCGTTGTGCCTCTTATATTTAATTCCGATGCAATGTCTGTGTTTCATCGTCAATGGAAGGTCCAACGGATACAGTAAACCAGCAGAGGTGCATCGGAATGTAAAACTGGTGACACAGGAAACGCTCAAAACATAGACAATAGAAAGACACACCTTTACTGTACTTAAGCCGACATTGTGTAATTCAATGCAATTTCTGTGTTTCATCGTCAATGGGAAAGTCGAAGGGAAACAGTATACCTGCAGAGGTGCATTGGAATATAAATCTGGTGACACAGGAGACGCTCAAAACATAGATAGTAGGAAGACTCAGTCTTCCTGTACTTAAGTCGGCATTGTGTCTCTTATATTTAATTCCAATGCAATTTCTGTGTTTCATCGTCACTGTGAATGTCCAAGGGATAAAGTAAACATGCAGAAGTGCATCGGAATGTAAAACTGGTGACACAGGAAACACTCAAAGCATAGACAGTAGGAAGACTCAGTCTTCCTGTACTTAAGACGTCATTGTGTCTCTTATATTTAATTCCGATGCAATTTATGTGTTTCATCGCCATTGGGAAGGTCCAAGGGACACAGTAAACCTGCTGAGGGGCATCGGAATGTAAAACTGGTGACACTGGAAACGCTCGTAACATAGACCGTAAGAAGACTCAGTTTTATTGTACTTAAGTCGTCGTTGTGTCTCTTCTATTATTTCCGATGCAATTTCTGTGTTTCATCGTCAATGGGAAAGTCGACAGGAAACAGTATACCTGCAGAGGTGCATCGGAATGAAAAACTGGTGACACAGGAGACGCTCAAAGCGTAGACAGTAGCAAGACTTAGTCTTACTGTACTTAAGTCGGCATTGTGTCTCTTATATTTAAGTCCGATGCAATTTCTGTGTTTCATGGTCAATGGGAAGGTCCAAGGGATACAGTAACCCTGCAGAGGTGCATCGGAATGTAAAACTGGTGACACAGGAAACGCTCAAAACATAGACAATAGAAAGACACACTCTTCCTGTACTTAAGTCGACATTATGTCTCTTATATTTAATTCCGATGCAATTTCTGTGTTTCATCGTCAATGGGAAAGTCGAAGGGAAACAGTATACCTGCAGAGGTGCATCGGAATTTAAAACTGGTGACACAGGAGACGCCCAAAACATAGACAGTAGGAAGACTCAGTCTTCCTGTACTTAAGTCGTCATTGTGTCTCTTATATTTAATTCCGATGCAATTTCTGTGTTTCATCGTAACTGTGAAGGTCCAAGGGATACAGTAGACATGCAGAGGTGCATCGGAATGTAAAACTGGTGACACAGGAAACGCTCAAAACATAGACAGTATGAAGACTCAGTCTTCCTGTACTTAAGACGTCTTTGTGTCTCTTATATTTAATTCCGATGCAATTTCTGTGTTTCATCGTCACTGTGAAGGTGCAAGAGATACAGTAAACATGCAGAGGTGCATTGGAATGTAAAACTAGTGACACAGGAAACGCTCAAAACATAGACAGTAGGAAGACTCAGCCTTCCTGTTCTTAAGTCGGCATTGTGTCTCTTATATTTAATTCCGATGCAATTTCTGTGTTTCATCATCAATGGGAAGGTCAAATGGATACAGTAAACCTGCTGATGGGCATCGGAATGTAAAACTGGAGACTCTGGAAACGCTCAAAACATAGACCGTAAGAAGACTCAGTTTTCTTGTACTTAAGTCGGCGTTGTGTCTCTTAAATTTAATTCCGATGCAATTTCTGTGTTTCATCGTTGCTGAGAAGGTCCAAGGGATAAAGTAAACATGCAGAAGTGCATCGGAATGTAAAACTGGTGACACAGGAAACGCTCAAAACATAGACAGTAGGAAGACTCAGTCTTCCTGTACTTAAGACGTCATTGTGTCTCTTATATTTAATTCCGATGCAATTTCTGTGTTTCACCGCCATTGGGAAGGTCCAAGGGACACAGTAAACCTGCTGAGGGGCATCGGAATGTAAAACTGGTGACACTGGAAACGCTCGAAACATAGACCGTAAGAAGACTCAGTTTTCTTGTACTTAAGTCGTCGTTGTGTCTCTTCTATTTAATTCCGATGCAATTTCTGTGTTTCATCGTCAATGGGAAAGTCGAAGGGAAACAGTATACCTGCAGAGGTGCATCGGAATGAAAAACTGGTGACACAGGAGACGCTCAAAGCGTGGACAGTAGCAAGACTTAGTCTTACTGTACTTAAGTCGGCATTGTGTCTCTTATATTTACGTCCGATGCAATTTCTGTTTTTCATGGTCAATGGGAATGTCCAAGGGATACAGTAACCCTGCAGAGGTGCATCGGAATTTAAAACTGGTGACACAGGAAACGCTCAAAACATAGACAATAGAAAGACACACTCTTCCTGTACTTAAGTCGACATTGTGTCTCTTATATTTAATTCCGATGCAATTTCTGTGTTTCATCGTCAATGGGAAAGTCGAAGGGAAACAGTATACCTGCAGAGGTGCATCGGAATTTAAAACTGGTGACACAGGAGACGCCCAAAACATAGACAGTAGGAGGACTCAGTCTTCCTGTACTTAAGTCGTCATTGTGTCTCTTATATTTAATTCCGATGCAATTTCTGTGTTTCATCGTCACTGTGAAGGTCCAAGGGATACAGTAGACATGCAGAGGTGCATCGGAATGTAAAACTGGTGACACAGGAAACGCTCAAAACATAGACAGTAGGAAGACTAAGTCTTCCTGTACTTAAGACGTCTTTGTGTCTCTTATATTTAATTCCGATGCAATTTCTGTGTTTCATCGCCAATGGGAAGGTCCAAGAGATACAGTAAACATGCAGAGGTGCATTGGAATGTAAAACTAGTGACACAGGAAACGCTCAAAACATAGACAGTAGGAAGACTCCGCCTTCCTGTTCTTAAGTCGGCATTGTGTCTCTTATATTTAATTCCGATGCAATTTCTGTGTTTCATCATCAATGGGAAGGTCAAATGGATACAGTAAACCTGCTGATGGGCATCGGAATGTAAAACTGGAGACTCTGGAAACGCTCAAAACATAGACCGTAAGAAGACTCAGTTTTCTTGTACTTAAGTCGGCGTTGTGTCTCTTCTATTTAATTCCGTTGCAATTTCTGTGTTTCATCGTCAATTGGAAAGTCGAAGGGAAACAGTATACCTGCAGAGGTGCATCCGAATGTAAAACTGGTGACACAGGAGACGCTCAAAGCATAGAGAGTAGGAAGACTTAGTCTTCCTGTACTTAAGACGTCATTGTGTTTCTTATATTTATTTCCGATGCAATTTCTGTGTTTCATCGCCAATGGGAAGATTCAAGGGACGCAGTAATCCTGCAGAGGTGCATCGGAATTTAAAACTGGTGACACTGGAAACGCTCAAAACATAGACCGTAAGAAGACTCAGTTTTCTTGTACTTAAGTCGGCGTTGTGTCTCTTAAATTTAATTCCGATGCAATTTCTGTGTTTCATCGTTGCTGAGAAGGTCCAAGGGATACAGTAAACCTGCAGAGATGCATCGGAATGTAAAACTGGTGACACAGGAAACGCTCAAAATATAGACAGTAGGAAGACTCAGTCTTCCTGTACTTATGTCGGCATGGTGTCTGTTATACTTAAATCCGATGCAATTTCTGTGTTTCATCATCAATGTGAAGGTCCAATGGATACAGTAAACCTGCTGAGGTGGATCGGAATGTAAAACTGGTGACACGGGAAACGCTCAAAATATAGACCTTAAGAAGACTCAGTTTTCTGGTACTTAAGTCGGCATTGTGTCTCTTATATTTAATTCCGATGCAATTTTTGTGTTTTTTCGTCAATGGGAAGGTCCAAGGGATACAGTAAACCTGCAGAGGTGCATTGGAATGTAAAACTGGTGACACAGGAAACGCTCAAATCATAGACCGTAATAAGACTCAGTTTTCTTGTACTTAAGTCGGCGTTGTGTCTCTTATATTTAATTCCGATGCAATGTCTGTGTTTCATCGTCAATGGAAGGTCCAACGGATACAGTAAACCAGCAGAGGTGCATCGGAATGTAAAACTGGTGACACAGGAAACGCTCAAAACATAGACAATAGAAAGACACACTCTTACTGTACTTAAGCCGACATTGTGTAATTCAATGCAATTTCTGTGTTTCATCGTCAATGGGAAAGTCGAAGGGAAACAGTATACCTGCAGAGGTGCATCGGAATATAAATCTGGTGACACAGGAGACGCTCAAAACATAGACAGTAGGAAGACTCAATCTTCCTGTACTTAAGTCTGCATTGTGTCTCTTATATTTAATTCCAATGCAATTTCTGTGTTTCATCGTCACTGTGAAGGTCCAAGGTATACAGTAAACCTGTAGAGGTGCTTCAGAATGTAAAACTGGTGACACAGGAAACGCTCAAATTATAGACGTTAGGAAGACTCAGTCTTCCTGTACTTAAGTCGGCATTGTGTCTCTTATATTTACGTCCGATGCAATTTCTGTTTTTCATGGTCAATGGGAAGGTCCAAGGGATACAGTAACCCTGCAGAGGTGCATCGGAATGTAAAACTGGTGACACAGGAAACGCTCAAAACATAGACAATAGAAAGACACACTCTTCCTGTACTTAAGTCGACATTGTGTCTCTTATATTTAATTCCGATGCAATTTCAGTGTTTCATCGTCAATGGGAAAGTCGAAGGGAAACAGTAAACCTGCAGAGGTGCATCGGAATTTAAAACTGGTGACACAGGAGACGCCCAAAACATAGACAGTAGGAAGACTCAGTCTTCCTGTACTTAAGTCGTCATTGTGTCTCTTATATTTAATTCCGATGCAATTTCTGTGTTTCATCGTCACTGTGAAGGTCCAAGGGATACAGTAGACATGCAGAGGTGCATCGGAATGTAAAACTGGTGACACAGGAAACGCTCAAAACATAGACAGTAGGAAGACTCAGTCTCCCTGTACTTAAGACGTCTTTGTGTCTCTTATATTTAATTCCGATGCAATTTCTGTGTTTCATCGCCAATGGGAAGGTCCAAGAGATACAGTAAACATGCAGAGGTGCATTGGAATGTAAAACTAGTGACACAGGAAACGCTCAAAACATAGACAGTAGGAAGACTCAGCCTTCCTGTTCTTAAGTCGGCATTGTGTCTCTTATATTTAATTCCGATGCTATTTCTGTGTTTCATCGTCAATGGGAAGGTCCAATGGATACAGTAAACCTGCAGAGTCGCATGGGAATGTAAAACTGGTGACACAGGAAACGCTCAAAACATAGACAGTAGGAAGACTCAGTCATCCTGTACTTCAGTCGGCATTGTGTATCTTATATTTAATTCCGATGCCATTTCTGTGTTTCATCGCCAATGGGAAGGTCCAAGGGATACAGTAAACCTGCAGAGGTGCATCGGAATGTAAAACTGTTGACACAGGACACGCTCAAAACATAGACAGTAGGAGTACTCAATCTTCCTATACTTATGTCGGCATGGTGTCTCTTATATTTAATTCCGATGCAATTTCTGTGTTTCATCATCAATGGGAAGGTCAAATGGATACAGTAAACCTGCTGATGGGCATCGGAATGTAAAACTGGAGACTCTGGAAACGCTCAAAACATAGACCGTAAGAAGACTCAGTTTTCTTGTACTTAAGTCGTCGTTGTGTCTCTTCTATTTAATTCCGTTGCAATTTCTGTGTTTCATCGTCAATTGGAAAGTCGAAGGGAAACAGTATACCTGCAGAGGTGCATCCGAATGTAAAACTGGTGACACAGGAGACGCTCAAAGCATAGAGAGTAGGAAGACTTAGTCTTCCTGTACTTAAGACGTCATTGTGTTTCTTATATTTATTTCCGATGCAATTTCTGTGTTTCATCGCCAATGGGAAGATTCAAGGGACGCAGTAATCCTGCAGAGGTGCATCGGAATTTAAAACTGGTGACACTGGAAACGCTCAAAACATAGACCGTAAGAAGACTCAGTTTTCTTGTACTTAAGTCGGCGTTGTGTCTCTTAAATTTAATTCCGATGCAATTTCTGTGTTTCATCGTTGCTGAGAAGGTCCAAGGGATACAGTAAACCTGCAGAGGTGCATCGGAATGTAAAACTGTTGACACAGGACACGCTCAAAACATAGACAGTAGGAGGACTCAATCTTCCTATACTTATGTCGGCATGGTGTCTCTTATATTTAATTCCGATGCAATTTCTGTGTTTCATCATCAATGTGAAGGTCCAATGGATACAGTAAACCTGCTGAGGTGGATCGGAATGTAAAACTGGTGCCACGGGAAACGCTCAAAATATAGACCTTAAGAAGACTCAGTTTTCTGGTACTTAAGTCGGCATTGTGTCTCTTATATTTAATTCCGATGCAATTTTTGTGCTTTTTCGTCAATGGGAAGGTCCAAGGGATACAGTAAACCTGCAGAGGTGCATTGGAATGTAAAACTGGTGACACAGGAAACGCTCAAATCATAGACCGTAAGAAGAATCAGTTTTCTTGTACTTAAGTCGGCGTTGTGTCTCTTATATTTAATTCCGATGCAATGTCTGTGTTTCATCGTCAATGGAAGGTCCAACGGATACAGTAAACCAGCAGAGGTGCATCGGAATGTAAAACTGGTGACACAGGAAACGCTCAAAACATAGACAATAGAAAGACACACTCTTACTGTACTTTAGACGACATTGTGTAATTCAATGCAATTTCTGTGTTTCATCGTCAATGGGAAAGTCGAAGGGAAACAGTATACCTGCAGAGGTGCATCGGAATATAAATCTGGTGACACAGGAGACGCTCAAAACATAGACAGTAGGAAGACTCAATCTTCCTGTACTTAAGTCGGCATTGTGTCTCTTATATTTAATTCCAATGCAATTTCTGTGTTTCATCGTCACTGTGAATGTCCAAGGGATAAAGTAAACATGCAGAAGTGCATCGGAATGTAAAACTGGTGACACAGGAAACGCTCAAAACATAGACGGTAGGAAGACTCAGTCTTCCTGTACTTAAGACGTCATTGTGTCTCTTATATTTAATTCCGATGCAATTTCTGTGTTTCATCGCCATTGGGAAGGTCCAAGGACACAGTAAACCTGCTGAGGGGCATCGGAATGTAAAACTGGTGACACTGGAAACGCTCGAAACATAGACCGTAAGAAGACTCAGTTTTCTTGTACTTAAGTCGTCGTTGTGTCTCTTCTATTTAATTCCGATGCAATTTCTGTGTTTCATCGTCAATGGGAAAGTCGAAGGGAAACTGTATACCTGCAGAGGTGCATCGGAATGAAAAACTGGTGACACAGGAGACGCTCAAAGCGTAGCCAATAGCAAGACTTAGTCTTACTGTACTTAAGTCGGCATTGTGTCTCTTATATTTAATTCCGATGCAATATCTGTGTTTCATGGTCAATGGGAAGGTCCAAGGGATACAGTAACCCTGCAGAGGTGCATCGGAATGTAAAACTGGTGACACAGGAAGCGCTCATAACATAGACCCTACGAAGACTCAGTTTCTCTTGTACTTAAGTCGGCATTGTGTCTTTTATATTTAATTCCGATGCAATTTCTGTGTTTCATCGACACTGTGTAGGTCCAAGGGAGACAGTAAACCTGCAGAGGTGCATCGGAATGTAAAACTGGTGACACCGGAAACGCTTAAAACATAGACAGTAGGAAGACTCAGTCTTCCTGTACTTATGGCGGCATTGTGTCTATTATATTTACTTACGATGTAATTTCTGTGTTTCAATGTCAATGGGAAGGTGCAAGTTATACAGTAAACCTGCAGTGGTGCAACGGAATGTAAAACTGGTGACACAGAAAACGCTCAAAACATAGACCGTAAGAAGACTCAGTTTTCTGGTACTTAAGTCGGCGTTGTGCCTCTTACATTTAATTCCGATGCAATTTCTGTGTTTTTGCGTCAATGGGAAGGTCCAGGGGATACAGTAAACCTGCAGAGGTGCATTGGAATGTAAAACTTGTGACACTGTAAACGCTCAAAACATAGACAGTAGGAAGACTCAATGTTCCTGTTCTTAAGTCGGCATTGTGACTCTCATTTTTAATTCCGATGCTATTTCTGTGTTTCATCGTCAATAGGAACGTCCAATGGATACAGTAAACCTGCAGAGGTGCATCGGAATGTAAAACTGGTGACACAGGAAGCGTTCAAATCATAGAGCGTAAGAAGACTCAGTTTTGTTGTACTTAAGTCGGCATTGTGTCTCTTATATTTAATTCCGATGCAATTTCTGTCTTTCACCATCACTGTGAAGATCCAAGGGATACAGTAAACCTGCAGAGGTGCATCAAAATGTAAAACTGATGACACAGGAAATGCTCAAAACGTAGACAGTAGGAAGACTCAGCCTTCCTGTTCTTAAGTCGGCATTGTGTCTCTTATATTTAATTCCGATGCCATTTCTGTGTTTCATCGCCAATGGGAAGGTCCAAAAGATACAGTAAACCTGCAGAGGTGCATCGGAATGTAAAACTGTTGACACAGGACACGCTCAAAACATAGACGGTAGGAAGACTCAGTCTTCCTATACTTATGTCGGCATGGTGTCTCTTATATTTAATTCCGATGCAATTTCTGTGTTTCATCATCAATGGGAGGGTCCAATGGATACAGTAAGCCTGCAGAGGTGGATCGGAATGTAAAACTGGTGACACGGGAAACAGTCAAAACATAGACCATAAGAAGACTCAGTTTTCTGGTACTTAAGTCGGCGTTGTGTCTCTTATATTTAATTCCGCTGCAATTTTTGTGTTTTTTCGTCAATGGGAAGGTCCAAGTTATACAGTAAACCTGCGGAGGTGCATTGGAATGTAAAACTGGTGACACAGGAAACGCTCAAATCATAGACCGTAAGAAGACTCAATTTTCTTGTACTTAACTCGGCGTTGTGTCTCTTATATTTAATTCCGATGCAAAATCTGCGTTTCATCGTCAATGGAAGGTCCAACGGATACAGTAAACCAGAAGAGGTGCATCGGAATGTAAAACTGGTGACACAAGAGACGCTCAAAACATAGACAGTAGGAAGGCTCAGTCATCCAGTACTTAAGTCGGCATTGTGTATCTTATATTTAATTCCGATGCAATTTCTGTGTTTCATCGTCACTGTGAAGTTCCAAGGGATACAGTAAACATGCAGAAGTGCATCGGAATGTAAAACTGGTGATACAGGAAACGCTCAAAACATAGACAGTAGGAAGACTCAGTCTTCCTGTACTTAAGACGTCATTGTGTCTCTTATATTTAATTCCGATGCAATTTCTGTGTTTTATCGCCATTGTTAAGGTCCAAGGGACACACTAAACCTGCTGAGGGGCATCGGAATGTAAAACTGGTGACACTGGAACCGCTCAAAACATAGACCGTAAGAAGACTCAGTTTTCTTGTACTTAAGTCGTCGTTGTGTCTCTTCTATTTAATTCCGATGCAATTTCTGTGTTTCATCGTCAATGGGAAGGTCCAATGGATACAGTAAACCTGCAGAAGTCCACCGAAATGTAAAACTGGTGACACAGGAAACGCTCAAAACATAGACAGTAGGAAGACTCAGTCTTCCTGTACTTAAGACGTCATTGTGTCTCTTATATTTAATTCCGATGCAATTTGTGTGTTTCATCGCCAATGGGAAGGTCCAAGGGATACAGTAAACCTGCAGAGGTGCATCGGAATGTAAAACTGTTGACAAAGGAGACGCTCAAAACAAAGACAGTAGGAAGACTCAGTCTTCCTATTCTTATGTCGGCATGGTGTCTCTTACATTTAATTCCGTTGCAATTTCTGTGTTTCATCGTCAATGGGAAAATCGAAGGGAAACAGTATACCTGCAGAGGTGCATCGGAATTTAAAACTGGTGACACAGGAGACGCCCAAAACATAGACAGTAGGAAGAATAAGTCTTCCTGTACCCAAGTCGGCATGGTGTCTCTTATATTGAATTCCGATGCCATTTCTGTGTTTCATCGCCATTGGGAAGGTCGAAGGGACACAGTAAACCAACTGAGGGGCATCGGAATGTAAAACTGGTGACACTGGAAACGCTCAAAACACTGACCGTAAGAAGACTCAGTTTTCTGGTACTTAAGTCGTCGTTGTGTCTCTTATATTTAATTCCGATGCAATTTTTTTGTTTTTCCGTCAATGGGAAGGTCCACGTTATACAGTAAACCTGCGGAGGTGTATTGGAATGTAAAACTGGTGACACAGGAAACGCTCAAATCATAGACCGTAAGAAGACTCAGTTTTCTTGTACTTAAGTCGGTGTTGTGTCTCTTATATTTAATTCCGATGCAATGTCTGTGTTTCATCGTCAATGGAAGGTCCAACGGATACAGTAAACCAGCAGAGGTGAATCGGAATGTAATACTGGTGATACAGGAAACGCTCAAAACATAGACAGTAGGAAGACTCAGTCTTCCTGTACTTAAGACGTCATTGTGTCTCTTATATTTAATTCCGATGCAATTTCTATACTTCATCGCCATTGGGAAGGTCCAAGGGACACAGTAAACCTGCTGAGGGGCATCGGAATGTAAAACTGGTGACACTGGAAACGCTCAAAGCATAGACCGTAAGAAGACTCAGTTTTCTTGTACTTAAGTCGGCGTTGTGTCTCTTATATTTCATTCCGATGCAATTTCTGTGTTTCATCGTCGCTGTGAAGGTCCAAGGGATACAGTAAACCTGCAGAGGTGCATCGGAATGTAAAACTGGTGACACAGGAAACGCTCAAAACATAGACAGTAGGAAGACTCAGTCTTCCTGTACTTAAGTCGGCATTGTGTCTCTTATATTTAATTCCGATGCCATTTCTGTGTTTCATCGCCAATGGGAAGGTCCAGGGGATACAGTAAACCTGCAGAGGTGCATCGGAATGTAAAACTGTTGACACAGGACACGCTCAAACATAGACTGTAGGAAGACTCAGTCTTCCTATACTTATGTCGGCATGGTGTCTCTTATATTTAATTCTGATGCAATTTCTGTGTTTCATCACCAATGGGAAGGTCCAATGGATACAGTTAACCAGCAGAGGTGCATCGGAATGTAAAACTGGTGACACAGGAAACGCTCAAAGCATAGACAATAGAAAGACACACTCTTCCTGTACTTAAGTCGACATTGTGTCTCTTATATTTAATTCCGATGCAATTTCTGTGTTTCATCGTCAATGGGAAAGTCGAAGGGAAACAGTATACCTGCAGAGGTGCATCGGAATTTAAAACTGGTGACACAGGAGACGCCCAAAACATAGACAGTAGGAAGACTCAGTCTTCCTGTACTTAAGTCGTCATTGTGTCTCTTATATTTAATTCCGATGCAATTTCTGTGTTTCATCGTCACTGTGAAGGTCCAAGGGATACAGTAGACATGCAGAGGTGCATCGGAATGTAAAACTGGTGACACAGGAAACGCTCAAAACATAGACAGTAGGAAGACTCAGTCTCCCTGTACTTAAGACGTCTTTGTGTCTCTTATATTTAATTCCGATGCAATTTCTGTGTTTCATCGCCAATGGGAAGGTCCAAGAGATACAGTAAACATGCAGAGGTGCATTGGAATGTAAAACTAGTGACACAGGAAACGCTCAAAACATAGACAGTAGGAAGACTCAGCCTTCCTGTTCTTAAGTCGGCATTGTGTCTCTTATATTTAATTCCGATGCTATTTCTGTGTTTCATCGTCAATGGGAAGGTCCAATGGATACAGTAAACCTGCAGAGTCGCATGGGAATGTAAAACTGGTGACACAGGAAACGCTCAAAACATAGACAGTAGGAAGACTCAGTCATCCTGTACTTCAGTCGGCATTGTGTATCTTATATTTAATTCCGATGCCATTTCTGTGTTTCATCGCCAATGGGAAGGTCCAAGGGATACAGTAAACCTGCAGAGGTGCATCGGAATGTAAAACTGTTGACACAGGACACGCTCAAAACATAGACAGTAGGAGGACTCAATCTTCCTATACTTATGTCGGCATGGTGTCTCTTATATTTAATTCCGATGCAATTTCTGTGTTTCATCATCAATGGGAAGGTCAAATGGATACAGTAAACCTGCTGATGGGCATCGGAATGTAAAACTGGAGACTCTGGAAACGCTCAAAACATAGACCGTAAGAAGACTCAGTTTTCTTGTACGTAAGTCGTCGTTGTGTCTCTTCTATTTAATTCCGTTGCAATTTCTGTGTTTCATCGTCAATTGGAAAGTCGAAGGGAAACAGTATACCTGCAGAGGTGCATCCGAATGTAAAACTGGTGACACAGGAGACGCTCAAAGCATAGAGAGTAGGAAGACTTAGTCTTCCTGTACTTAAGACGTCATTGTGTTTCTTATATTTATTTCCGATGCAATTTCTGTGTTTCATCGCCAATGGGAAGATTCAAGGGACGCAGTAATCCTGCAGAGGTGCATCGGAATTTAAAACTGGTGACACTGGAAACGCTCAAAACATAGACCGTAAGAAGACTCAGTTTTCTTGTACTTAAGTCGGCGTTGTGTCTCTTAAATTTAATTCCGATGCAATTTCTGTGTTTCATCGTTGCTGAGAAGGTCCAAGGGATACAGTAAACCTGCAGAGATGCATCGGAATGTAAAACTGGTGACAGAGGAAACGCTCAAAATATAGAAAGTAAGAAGACTCAGTCTTCCTGTACTTATGTCGGCATGGTGTCTGTTATACTTAAATCCGATGCAATTTCTGTGTTTCATCATCAATGTGAAGGTCCAATGGATACAGTAAACCTGCTGAGGTGGATCGGAATGTAAAACTGGTGCCACGGGAAACGCTCAAAATATAGACCTTAAGAAGACTCAGTTTTCTGGTACTTAAGTCGGCATTGTGTCTCTTATATTTAATTCCGATGCAATTTTTGTGTTTTTTCGTCAATGGGAAGGTCCAAGGGATACAGTAAACCTGCAGAGGTGCATTGGAATGTAAAACTGGTGACACAGGAAACGCTCAAATCATAGACCGTAAGAAGACTCAGTTTTCTTGTACTTAAGTCGGTGTTGTGTCTCTTATATTTAATTCCGATGCAATGTCTGTGTTTCATCGTCAATGGAAGGTCCAACGGATACAGTAAACCAGCAGAGGTGCATCGGAATGTAAAACTGGTGACACAGGAAACGCTCAAAACATAGACAATAGAAAGACACACTCTTACTGTACTTAAGACGACATTGTGTAATTCAATGCAATTTCTGTGTTTCATCGTCAATGGGAAAGTCGAAGGGAAACAGTATACCTGCAGAGGTGCATCGGAATATAAATCTGGTGACACAGGAGACGCTCAAAACATAGACAGTAGGAAGACTCAATCTTCCTGTACTTAAGTCGGCATTGTGTCTCTTATATTTAATTCCAATGCAATTTCTGTGTTTCATCGTCACTGTGAATGTCCAAGGGATAAAGTAAACATGCAGAAGTGCATCGGAATGTAAAACTGGTGACACAGGAAACGCTCAAAACATAGACAGTAGGAAGACTCAGTCTTCCTGTACTTAAGACGTCATTGTGTCTCTTATATTTAATTCCGATGCAATTTCTGTGTTTCATCGCCATTGGGAAGGTCCAAGGACACAGTAAACCTGCTGAGGGCATCGGAATGTAAAACTGGTGACACTGGAAACGCTCGAAACATAGACCGTAAGAAGACTCAGTTTTCTTGTACTTAAGTCGTCGTTGTGTCTCTTCTATTTAATTCCGATGCAATTTCTGTGTTTCATCGTCAATGGGAAAGTCGAAGGGAAACAGTATACCTTCAGAGGTGCATCGGAATGAAAAACTGGTGACACAGGAGACGCTCAAAGCGTAGCCAGTAGCAAGACTTAGTCTTACTGTACTTAAGTCGGCATTGTGTCTCTTATATTTAATTCCGATGCAATATCTGTGTTTCATGGTCAATGGGAAGGTCCAAGGGATACAGTAACCCTGCAGAGGTGCATCGGAATGTAAAACTGGTGACACAGGAAGCGCTCATAACATAGACCCTACGAAGACTCAGTTTCTCTTGTACTTAAGTCGGCATTGTGTCTTTTATATTTAATTCCGATGCAATTTCTGTGTTTCATCGACACTGTGTAGGTCCAAGGGAGACAGTAAACCTGCAGAGGTGCATCGGAATGTAAAACTGGTGACACCGGAAACGCTTAAAACATAGACAGTAGGAAGACTCAGTCTTCCTGTACTTATGGCGGCATTGTGTCTATTATATTTACTTACGATGTAATTTCTGTGTTTCAATGTCAATGGGAAGGTGCAAGTTATACAGTAAACCTGCAGTGGTGCAACGGAATGTAAAACTGGTGACACAGAAAACGCTCAAAACATAGACCGTAAGAAGACTCAGTTTTCTGGTACTTAAGTCGGCGTTGTGCCTCTTACATTTAATTCCGATGCAATTTCTGTGTTTTTGCGTCAATGGGAAGGTCCAGGGGATACAGTAAACCTGCAGAGGTGCATTGGAATGTAAAACTTGTGACACTGTAAACGCTCAAAACATAGACAGTAGGAAGACTCAATGTTCCTGTTCTTAAGTCGGCATTGTGTCTCTCATTTTTAATTCCGATGCTATTTCTGTGTTTCATCGTCAATAGGAACGTCCAATGGATACAGTAAACCTGCAGAGGTGCATCGGAATGTAAAACTGGTGACACAGGAAGCGTTCAAATCATAGAGCGTAAGAAGACTCAGTTTTGTTGTACTTAAGTCGGCATTGTGTCTCTTATATTTAATTCCGATGCAATTTCTGTGTTTCACCATCACTGTGAAGATCCAAGGGATACAGTAAACCTGCAGAGGTGCATCAAAATGTAAAACTGATGACTCAGGAAATGCTCAAAACGTAGACAGTAGGAAGACTCAGCCTTCCTGTTCTTAAGTCGGCATTGTGTCTCTTATATTTAATTCCGATGCCATTTCTGTGTTTCATCGCCAATGGGAAGGTCCAAGGGATACAGTAAACCTGCAGAGGTGCATCGGAATGTAAAACTGTTGACACAGGACACGCTCAAAACATAGACGGTAGGAAGACTCAGTCTTCCTATACTTATGTCGGCATGGTGTCTCTTATATTTAATTCCGATGCAATTTCTGTGTTTCATCATCAATGGGAGGGTCCAATGGATACAGTAAGCCTGCAGAGGTGGATCGGAATGTAAAACTGGTGACACGGGAAACAGTCAAAACATAGACCATAAGAAGACTCAGTTTTCTGGTACTTAAGTCGGCGTTGTGTCTCTTATATTTAATTCCGCTGCAATTTTTGTGTTTTTTCGTCAATGGGAAGGTCCAAGTTATACAGTAAACCTGCGGAGGTGCATTGGAATGTAAAACTGGTGACACAGGAAACGCTCAAATCATAGACCGTAAGAAGACTCAATTTTCTTGTACTTAAGTCGGCGTTGTGTCTCTTATATTTAATTCCGATGCAAAATCTGCGTTTCATCGTCAATGGAAGGTCCAACGGATACAGTAAACCAGAAGAGGTGCATCGGAATGTAAAACTGGTGACACAAGAGACGCTCAAAACATAGACAGTAGGAAGACTCAGTCATCCAGTACTTAAGTCGGCATTGTGTATCTTATATTTAATTCCGATGCAATTTCTGTGTTTCATCGTCACTGTGAAGTTCCAAGGGATACAGTAAACATTCAGAAGTGCATCGGAATGTAAAACTGGTGATACAGGAAACGCTCAAAACATAGACAGTAGGAAGACTCAGTCTTCCTGTACTTAAGACGTCATTGTGTCTCTTATATTTAATTCCGATGCAATTTCTGTGTTTTATCGCCATTGTTAAGGTCCTAGGGACACACTAAACCTGCTGAGGGGCATCGGAATGTAAAACTGGTGACACTGGAACCGCTCAAAACATAGACCGTAAGAAGACTCAGTTTTCTTGTACTTAAGTCGTCGTTGTGTCTCTTCTATTTAATTCCGATGCAATTTCTGTGTTTCATCGTCAATGGGAAGGTCCAATGGATACAGTAAACCTGCAGAGGTCCACCGAAATGTAAAACTGGTGACACAGGAAACGCTCAAAACATAGACAGTAGGAAGACTCAGTCTTCCTGTACTTAAGACGTCATTGTGTCTCTTATATTTAATTCCGATGCAATTTGTGTGTTTCATCGCCAATGGGAAGGTCCAAGGGATACAGTAAACCTGCAGAGGTGCATCGGAATGTAAAACTGTTGACAAAGGAGACGCTCAAAACAAAGACAGTAGGAAGACTCAGTCTTCCTATTCTTATGTCGGCATGGTGTCTCTTACATTTAATTCCGTTGCAATTTCTGTGTTTCATCGTCAATGGGAAAATCGAAGGGAAACAGTATACCTGCAGAGGTGCATCGGAATTTAAAACTGGTGACACAGGAGACGCCCAAAACATAGACAGTAGGAAGAATAAGTCTTCCTGTACCCAAGTCGGCATGGTGTCTCTTATATTGAATTCCGATGCCATTTCTGTGTTTCATCGCCAATGGGAAGGTCCAAGGGACACAGTAAACCTGCTGAGGGGCATCGGAATGTAAAATTGGTGACACTGGAAACGCTCAAAACATAGACCGTAAGAAGACTCAGTTTTCTTGTGTTAAGTCGCCGTTGTGTCTCTTATATTTAATTCCGATGCAATTTTTGTGTTTTTTCGTCAATGGGAAGGTCCACGTTATACAGTAAACTTGCGGAGGTGCATTGGAATGTAAAACTTTTGACACAGGAAACGCTCAAATCATAGACCGTAAGAAGACTCAGTTTTCTTGTACTTAAGTCGGTGTTGTGTCTCTTATATTTAATTCCGATGCAATGTCTGTGTTTCATCGTCAATGGAAGGCCCAACGGATACAGTAAACCAGCAGAGGTGCATCGGAATGTAAAACTGGTGACACAGGAGACGCTCAAAACATAGACAGTAGGAAGACTCAGTCATCCGGTACTTAAGTCGGCATTGTGTCTCTTATATTTAATTCCGATGCAATTTCTGTGTTTCATCGTCACTGTGAAGGTCCAAGGGATACAGTAAACATGCTGAAGTGCATCGGAATGTAAAACTGGTGATACAGGAAACGCTCAATACATAGACAGTAGGAAGACTCAGTCTTCCTGTACTTAAGACGTCATTGTGTCTCTTATATTTATTTCCGACGCAATTTCTGTGTTTCATCGCTATTGAGAAGGTCCAAGGGACACAGTAAACCTGCTGAGGGGCATCGGAATGTAAAACTTGTGACACTGGAAACGCTCAAAACATAGACAGTAGGAAGACTCAGTCTTCCTGTACTTAAGACGTCATTGTGTCTCTTATATTTAATTCCGATGCAATTTCTGTGTTTCATCGCCATTGGGAAGGTCGAAGGGACACAGTAAACCTGCTGAGGGGCATCGGAATGTAAAACTGGTGACACTGGAAACGCTCAAAACATAGACCGTAAGATGACTCAGTTTTCTGGTACTTAAGTCGTCGTTGGGTCTCTTATATTTAATTCCGATGCAATTTTTTTGTTTTTTCGTCAATGGGAAGGTCCACGTTATACAGTAAACCTGCGGAGGTGTATTGGAATGTAAAACTGGTGACACAGGAAACGCTCAAATCATAGACCGTAAGAAGACTCAGTTTTCTTGTACTTAAGTCGGTGTTGTGTCTCTTATATTTAATTCCGATGCAATGTCTGTGTTTCATCGTCAATGGAAGGTCCAACGGATACAGTAAACCAGCAGAGGTGAATCGGAATGTAAAACTGGTGATACAGGAAACGCTCAAAACATAGACAGTAGGAAGACTCAGTCTTCCTGTACTTAAGACGTCATTGTGTCTCTTATATTTAATTCCGATGCAATTTCTATACTTCATCGCCATTGGGAAGGTCCAAGGGACACAGTAAACCTGCTGAGGGGCATCGGAATGTAAAACTGGTGACACTGGAAACGCTCAAAGCATAGACCGTAAGAAGATTCAGTTTTCTTGTACTTAAGTCGGCGTTGTGTCTCTTATATTTCATTCCGATGCAATTTCTGTGTTTCATCGTCGCTGTGAAGGTCCAAGGGATACAGTAAACCTGCAGAGGTGCATCGGAATGTAAAACTGGTGACACAGGAAACGCTCAAAACATAGACAGTAGGAAGACTCAGTCTTCCTGTACTTCAGTCGGCATTGTGTCTCTTATATTTAATTCCGATGCCATTTCTGTGTTTCATCGCCAATGGGAAGGTCCAGGGGATACAGTAAACCTGCAGAGGTGCATCGGAATGTAAAACTGTTGACACAGGACACGCTCAAACATAGACTGTAGGAAGACTCAGTCTTCCTATACTTATGTCGGCATGGGGTCTCTTATATTTAATTCTGATGCAATTTCTGTGTTTCATCACCAATGGGAAGGTCCAATGGATACAGTTAACCAGCAGAGGTGCATCGGAATGTAAAACTGGTGACACAGGAAACGCTCAAAGCATAGACAATAGAAAGACACACTCTTCCTGTACTTAAGTCGACATTGTGTAATTCCGATTCAATTTCTCTGTTTCATCGTCAATGGGAAAGTCGAAGGAAAACAGTATACCTGCAGAGGTGCATCGGAACGTAAAACTGGTGACACAGGAAACGCTTGAAACATAGACAGTAGGAAGACTCAGTCTTCCTGCACTTAAGACGTCATTGTGTCTCTTATATTTAATTCTGATGCAATTTCTGTGTTACATCGTCAATGGGAAGGTCCAAGGGATACAGTAACCCTGCAGAGGTGCATCGGAATGTAAAACTGGTCACACAGGAAGCGCTCATAGCAAAGACCCTACGAAGACTCTGGTTTTCTTGTACTTAAGTCGGCATTGTGTCTTTTATATTTAATTCCAATGCAATTTCTGTGTTTCATCGTCACTGTGAAGGTCCAAGGGATACAGTAAACCTGCAGAGGTGCATCGGAATGTAAAACTGGTGACACAGGAAACGCTGAAAACATAGACAGTAGGTGGACTCAGTCTTCCTGTACTTATGTCGGCATTGTGTCTATTATATTTACTTACGATGTAATTTCTGTGTTTCAATGACAATGGGAAAGTGCAAGGGATACAGTAAACCTGCAGAGGTGCATCGGAATGTAAAACTTGTGACACAAAAACGCTCAAAACATAGACCTTAAGAAGACTCAGTTTTCTGGTACTTAAGTCGGCGTTGTGCCTCTTATATTTAATTCCGATGCAATTTCTGTGTTTTTGCGTCAATGGGAAGGTCCAGGGGATACAGTAAACCTGCAGAGGTGCATTGGAATGTAAAACTGGTGACACAGGAAACGCTCAAATCATAGACCGTAAGAAGACTCAGTTTTCTTGTACTTAAGTCGGCGTTGTGTATCTTATATTTAATTCCGATGCAATTTCTGTGTTTCATCGTCAATGGAAGCTCCAATGGATACAGTAAACCAGCAGAGGGGCATCGGAATGTAAAACTGGTGACACAGGAAACGCTCAAAACATAGTCAATAGAAAGACACACTCTTCCTGTACTTAAGTTGACATTGTGTCTCTTATATTTAATTCCGATGCAATTTCTGTGTTTCATCGTCAATGGGAAAGTCGAAGGGAAACAGTATACCTGCAGAGGTGCATCGGAATTTAAAACTGGTGACACAGGAGACACCCAAAACATTGACAGTAGGAAGACTCAGTCTTCCTGTACTTAAGTCGGCATTGCGTCTCTTATATTTAATTCCGATGCAATTTCTGTGTTTCATCGTCTCTGTGAAGGTCCAAGGGATAAAGTAAACATGCAGAGGTGCATCGGAATGTAAAACTGGTGACACAGGAAACGCTCAAAACATAGACAGTAGGAAGACTCTGTCTTCCTGTACTTAAGACGTCATTGTGTCTCTTATATTTAATTCCGATGCAATTTCTGTGTTTCATCGCCAATGGGAAGGTCCAAGGGACACAGTGAACCTGCAGAGGTGTATCCGAATGTAAAACTGGTGATACTGGAAACGCTCAAAACATAGACCGTAAGAAGACTCAGTTTTCTTGTACTTAAGTCGTCGTTGTGCCTCTTCTATTTAATTCCGATGCAATTTCTGTGTTCCATCGTCAATGGGAAAGTCGAAGGGAAACAGTATACCTGCAGAGGTGCATCGGAATGTACAACTGGTGACACAGGAGACGCTCAAAGCATAGAGAGTAGGAAGACTCAGTCTTCCTGTACTTAATTCGGCATTGTGTCTCTTATATTCAATTCCTATGCAATTTCTGTGTTTCATCGTCACTGTGAAGGTCCAAGAGATTCACTAAACATGCAGAGGTGCATTGGAATGTAAAACTGGTGACACAGGAAACGCTCAAAACATAGAAAGTAGGAAGACTCAGTCTTCCTGTACTTCAGACGTCATTGTGTCTCTTATATTTAATTCCGATGCAATTTCTGTGTTTCATCGCCAATGGGAAGATTCAAGGGACGCAGTAAACCTGCAGAGGTGCATCGGAATTTAAAACTGGTGACACTGGAAACGCTCAAAACATAGACAGTAGGAAGGCTCAGTCTTCCTGTACTTCAGTCGGGATTGTGTCTCTTATATTTAATTCCGATGCCATTTCTGTGTTTCATCGCCAATGGGAAGGCCCAAGGGATACAGTAAACATGCAGAGGTGCATCGGAATGTAAAACTGTTGACACAGGACACGCTCAAAACATAGACAGTAGGAAGACTCAGTCTTGCTATACTTATGTCGGCATGGTGTCTCTTATATTTAATTCCAATGCAATTTCTGTGTTTCATCAATGGGAAGGTCCAATGGATACAGTAAACCTGCAGAGGTGGATCGGAATGTAAAACTGGTGACACTGGAAACGCTCAAATCATAGATTTTAAGAAGACTTAGTTTTCTGGTACTTAAGTCGGCGTTGTGTCTCTTATATCTAATTCCGATGCATTTTTTGTGTTTTTTCGTCAATGGGAAGGTCCAAGGGATACAGTAAACCTGCAGATGTGCATTGGAATGTAAAACTGTTGACACAGGAAACGCTAAAATCATAGACCGTAAGAAGACACAGTTTTCTTGTACTTAAGTCGGCGTTGTGTCTCTTATATTTAATTCCGATGCAATGTCTGTGTTTCATCGTCAATGGAAGGTCCAACGGATACAGTAAACCAGCAGAGGTGCATCGGAATGTAAAACTGGTGATACAGGAAACGCTCAAAACATAGACAATAGAAAGACACACTCTTCCTGTACTTATGTCGACACTGTGTAATTCCGATGCAATTTCTGTGTTTCATCGTCAATGGGAAAGTCGAAGGGAAATAGTATACCTGCAGAGGTGCATCGGAATATAAATCTGGTGACACAGGAGACGCTCAAAACATAGACAGTAGGAAGACTCAGTCTTAATGTACTTAAGTCGGCATTGTGTCTCTTATATTTAATTCCGATGCAATTTCTGTGTTTCATCGTCACTGTGAATGTCCAAGGGATACAGTAAACATGCAGAAGTGCATCGGAATGTAAAACTGGTGACACAGGAAACGCTCAAAACATAGACAGTAGGAAGACTCAGTCTTCCTGTACTTAAGACGTCATTGTGGCTCTTCTATTTAATTCCGATGCAATTTCTGTGTTTCATCGCCATTGGGAAGATCCAAGGGACACAGTAAACCTGCGTAGGGGCATCGGAATGTAAAACTGGTGATACTGGAAACGCTCAAAACATAGACCGTAAGAAGACTCAGTTTTCTTGTACTTAAGTCGTCGTTGTGCCTCTTCTATTTAATTCCGATGCAATTTCTGTGTTCCATCGTCAATGGGAAAGTCGAAGGGAAACAGTATACCTGCAGAGGTGCATCGGAATGTACAACTGGTGACACAGGAGACGCTCAAAGCATAGAAAGTAGGAAGACTCAGTCTTCCTGTACTTAATTCGGCATTGTGTCTCTTATATTCAATTCCTATGCAACTTCTGTGTTTCATCGTCACTGTGAAGGTCCAAGAGATACAGTAAACATGCAGAGGTGCATTGGAATGTAAAACTGGTGACACAGGAAACGCTCAAAACATAGACAGTAGGAAGACTCAGTCTTCCTGTTCTTAAGACGTCATTGTGTCTCTTATATTTAATTCCGATGCAATTTCTGTGTTTCATCGCCAATGGGAAGATTCAAGGGACGCAGTAAACCTGCAGAGGTGCATCGGAATTTAAAACTGGTGACACTGGAAACGCTCAAAACATAGACAGTAGGAAGGCTCAGTCTTCCTGTACTTCAGTCGGGATTGTGTCTCTTATATTTAATTCCGATGCCATTTCTGTGTTTCATCGCCAATGGGAAGGTCCAAGGGATACAGTAAACCTGCAGAGGTGCATCGGAATGTAAAACTGTTGACACAGGACACGCTCAAAACACAGACAGTAGGAAGACTCAGTCTTCCTATACTTATGTCGGCATGGTGTCTCTTATATTTAATTCCAATGCATTTTCTGTGTTTCATCAATGGGAAGGTCCAATGGATACAGTAAACCTGCAGAGGTGGATCGGAATGTAAAACTGGTGACACGGGAAACGCTCAAAACATAGATTTTAAGAAGACTCAGTTTTCTGGTACTTAAGTCGGCGTTGTGTCTCTTATATCTAATTCCGATGCAATTTTTGTGTTTTTTCGTCAATGGGAAGGTCCAAGGGATACAGTAAACCTGCAGATGTGCATTGGAATGTAAAACTGTTGACACAGGAAACGCTAAAGTCATAGACCGTAAGAAGACTCAGTTTACTTGTACTTAAGTCGGCGTTGTGTCTCTTATATTTAATTCCGATGCAATGTCTGTGTTTCATCGTCAATGGAAGGTCCAAAGGATACAGTAAACCAGCAGAGGTGCATCGGAATGTAAAACTGGTGACACAGGAAACGCTCAAAACATAGACAATAGAAAGACACACTCTTCCTGTACTTATGTCGACATTGTGTAATTCCGATGCAATTTCTGTGTTTCATCGTCAATGGGAAAGTCGAAGGGAAATAGTATACCTGCAGAGGTGCATCGGAATATAAATCTGGTGACACAGGAGACGCTCAAAACATAGACAGTAGGAAGACTCAGTCTTAATGTACTTAAGTCGGCATTGTGTCTCTTATATTTAATTCCGATGCAATTTCTGTGTTTCATCGTCACTGTGAATGTCCAAGGGATACAGTAAACATGCAGAAGTGCATCGGAATGTAAAACTGGTGACACAGGAAACGCTCAAAACATAGACAGTAGGAAGACTCAGTCTTCCTGTACTTAAGACGTCATTGTGGCTCTTCTATTTAATTCCGATGCAATTTCTGTGTTTCATCGCCATTGGGAAGGTCCAAGGGACACAGTAAACCTGCGTAGGGGCATCGGAATGTAAAACTGGTGACACTGGAAACGCTCAAAACATAGGCCGTAAGAAGACTCAGTTTTCTTGTACTTAAGTCGTCGTTGTGTCTCTTATATTTATTTCCGATGCATTTTCTGTGTTTCATCGTCAATGGAAGCTCCAATGGATACAGTAAACGTGCAGAGGTGCATCGGAATGTAAAACTGGTGGCACAGGAAACGCTCAAAACATAGACAATAGAAAGACACACTCTTCCTGTACTTAAGTCGACATTGTGTCTCTTTTATTTAATTCAGATGCGATTTCTGTGTTTCATCGTCAATGGGAAAGTCGAAGGGAATCAGTATACCGGCAGAGGTGCATCGGAATTTAAAACTGGTGACACAGGAGACGCTCAAAACATAGACAGTAGGAAGACTCAGTCTTCCTGTACTTAAGACGTCATTGTGTCTCTTATATTTAATTCTGATGCAATTTCTGTGTTACATCGTCAATGGGAAGGTCCAAGGGATACAGTAACCCTGCAGAGGTGCATCGGAATGTAAAACTGGTTACACAGGAAGCGCTCATAGCATAGACCCTACGAAGACTCAGGTTTTCTTGTACTTAAGCCGGCATTGTGGCTTTTATATTTAATTCCGATGCAATTTCTGTGTTTCATCGTTACTGTGAAGGTCCAAGGGATACAGTAAACCTGCAGAGGTGCATCGGAATGTAAAGCTGGTGACACAGGAAACGCTCAAAACATAGACAGTAGGAAGACTCAGTCTTCCTGTACTTATGTCGGCATTGTGTCTATTATATCTACTTACGATGTAATTTCTGTGTTTCAATGACAATGGGAAGGTGCAAGGGATACAGTAAACCTGCAGAGGTGCATCGGAATGTAAAACTGGTGACACAGGAAACTCTCAAAACATAGACCTTAAGAAGACTCAGTTTTCTGGTACTTAAGTCGGCGTTGTGCCTCTTATATTTAATTCCGATGCAATTTCTGTGTTATTGCGTCATTGGGAGGGTCCAGGGGATACAGTAAACCTGCAGAGGTGCATTGGAATGTAAAACTGGTGACACAGGAAACGCTCAAATCATAGACCGTAAGGAGCCTCAGTTTTCTTGTACTTAAGTCGGCGTTGTGTCTCTTATATATAATTCCGATGCAATTTCTGTGTTTCATCGTCAGTGGAAGCTCCAATGGATACAGTAAACCAGCAGAGGTGCATTGGAATGTAAAACTGGTGACACAGGAAACGCTCAAATCATAGACCGTAAGAAGACTCAGTTTTCTTGTACTTAAGTCGGCGTTGTGTTTCTTATATTTAATTCTGATGCAATTTCTGTGTTTCATCGCAACTGTGAAGGTCCAAGTGATACAGTAAACATGCAGAGGTGCATCGGAATGTAAAACTGGTGACACAGGAAACGCTCAAAACATAGACAGTAGGAAGACTCAGTCTTCCTGTACTTAAGACGTCATTGTGTCTCTTATATTTAATTCCGATGCAATTTCTGTGTTTCATCGTCAATGGGAAAGTCCAAGGGATACAGTAACCCTGCAGAGGTGCATCGGAATGTAAAACTGGTGACACAGGAAGCGCTCATAGCATAGACCCTACGAAGACTCAGGTTTTCTTGCACTTAAGTTGGCATTGTGTCTTTTATATTTAATTCCGATGCAATTTCTGTGTTTCATCGTCACTGTGAAGGTCCAAGGGATACAGTAAACCTGCAGAGGTGCATCGGAATGTAAAACAGGTGACACAGGAAAAGCTCAAAGCATAGACAGTAGGAAGACTCAGTCTTCCTGTACTTAAGTCGACATTGTGTCTCTTATATTTAATTACGATGAAATCTCAGTGTTTCATCGTCACTGTGGAGGTCCAAGGGATACAGTAAACATGCAGAGGTGCATCGGAATGTAAAACTGGTGACACAGGAAACGCTCAAAACATAGACAGTAGGAAGACTCAGTCTTCCTGTAGTTAAGACGTCATTGTGTCTCTTATATTTAATTCCGATGCAATTTCTGTGTTTCATCATCAATGGGAGGGTCCATTGGATACAGTAAACCTGCAGAGGTGGATCGGAATGAAAAGCTGGTGACACGGGAAACGCTCAAAACATAGACCTTAAGAAGACTCAGTTTTCTGGTACTTAAGTCGACATTGTGTCTCTTATATTTAATTGCGATGAAATTTCTGTGTTTCATCGTCAATGGGAAAGTCGAAGGGAAACAGTATACCTGCAGAGGTGCATCGGATTGTAAAACTGGTGACACAGGAGACGCTCAAAGCATAGAGAGTAGGAAGACTCAGTCTTCCTGTACTTAAGTCGGCATTGTGTCTCTTATATTCAATTCCGATGCAATTTCTGTGTTTCATCGTCACTGTAAATGTCCAAGGGATACAGTAAACATGCAGAAGTGCATTGGAATGTAAAACTGGTGACACAGGAAACGCTCAAAACATAGACAGTAGGAAGACTCAGTCTTCCTGTACTTAAGACGTCATTGTGTCTCTTATATTTAATTCCGATGCAATTTCTGTGTTTCATCGTCAATGGAAGCTCCAATGGATACAGTAAACGTGCAGAGGTGCATTGGAATGTAAAACTGGTGACACAGGAAACGCTCAAATCATAGACCGTAAGAAGACTCAGTTTTCTTGTACTTAAGTCGGCGTTGTGTTTCTTATATTTAATTCTGATGCAATTTCTGTGTTTCATCGCAACTGTGAAGGTCCAAGTGATACAGTAAACATGCAGAGGTGCATCGGAATGTAAAACTGGTGACACAGGAAACGCTCAAAACATAGACAGTAGGAAGACTCAGTCTTCCTGTACTTAAGACGTCATTGTGTCTCTTATATTTAATTCCGATGCAATTTCTGTGTTTCATCGTCAATGGGAAAGTCCAAGGGATACAGTAACCCTGCAGAGGTGCATCGGAATGTAAAACTGGTGACACAGGAAGCGCTCATAGCATAGACCCTACGAAGACTCAGGTTTTCTTGCACTTAAGTTGGCATTGTGTCTTTTATATTTAATTCCGATGCAATTTCTGTGTTTCATCGTCACTGTGAAGGTCCAAGGGATACAGTAAACCTGCAGAGGTGCATCGGAATGTAAAACAGGTGACACAGGAAAAACTCAAAGCATAGACAGTAGGAAGACTCAGTCTTCCTGTACTTAAGTCGACATTGTGTCTCTTATATTTAATTCCGATGGAATTTCTGTGTTTCATCGTCAATGGGAAGGTCCAAGGGATACAGTGAACCTGCAGAAATGCATTGGAATGTAAAACTGGTGACAAAGGAAACGCTCAATTCATACACCGTAAGATGACTCAGTTTTCTTATACTTAAGTCGGCGTTGTGTCTCTTATATATAATTCCGATGCAATTTCTGTGTTTCATCGTCACTGTGAAGGTCCAAGGGATACAGTAAACATGCAGAGGTGCATCGGAATGTAAAACTGGTGACACAGAAAACGCTCAAATCATAGACCGTAAGAAGACTCAGTTTTCTTGTACTTGAGTCGGCGTTGTGTCTCTTATATTTAATTCCGTTGCAATTTCTCTGTTTCATCGTCAATGGAAAAGTCGAAGGGAAACAGTATACCTGCAGAGGTGCATCGGAATTTAAAACTTGTGACACAGGAGACGCCCAAAACATAGACAGTAGGAAGACTCAGTCTTCCTGTACTTTAGTCGGCATTGTGTCTCTTATATTTAATTCCGATGCAATTTCTGTGTTTCATCGTCACTGTGAAGGTCCAAGGGATACAGTATACATGCAGAGGTGCATCGGAATGTAAAACGGGTGACACAGGAAACGCTCGAAACATAGACAATAGAAAGACACACTCTTCCTGTACTTAAGTCGATATTGTGTCTCTTATATTTAATTACGATGCAATTTCTATGTTTCATCGTCACTGTGAAGGTCCAAGGGATACAGTAAACATGCAGAGGTGCATCGGAATGTAAAACTGGTGACACAGAAAACGCTCAAATCATAGACCGTAAGAAGACTCAGTTTTCTTGTACTTGAGTCGGCGTTGTGTCTCTTGTATTTAATTCCGTTGCAATTTCTCTGTTTCATCGTCAATGGGAAAGTCGAAGGGAAACAGTATACCTGCAGAGGTGCATCGGAATTTAAAACTTGTGACACAGGAGACGCCCAAAACATAGACAGTAGGAAGACTCAGTCTTCCTGTACTTTAGTCGGCATTGTGTCTCTTATATTTAATTCCGATGCAATTTCTGTGTTTCATCGTCACTGTGAAGGTCCAAGGGATACAGTATACATGCAGAGGTGCATCGGAATGTAAAACTGGTGACACAGGAAACGCTCAAAACATAGACAGTAGGAAGACTCAGTCTTCCTGTACTTAATACGTCATTGTGTCACTTATATTTAATTCCGATGCACTTTCTGTGTTTCATCGCCAATGGGAAGGTCCAAGGGACACAGTAAACCTGCAGAGGTGCATCGGAATGTAAAGCTGGTGATATAGGACACGCTTAAATCATAGACATTAGGGAGGCTCAGTCTTCCTTTACTTAAGTCGGCGTTGTGTCTCTTATATTTAATTCCGATGCAATTTCTGTGTTTTATCGTCAATGGGAAGGGCCAATGGATACAGAAAACCTGCAGAGGTGCTTCGGAATGTAAAACTGGTGACACAGAAAACGCTCAAAACATAGACCGTAAGAAGACTCAGTTTTCTTGTTTTTAAGTCGGCGTTGTGTCTCTTATATTTATTTCCGATGCAGTTTCTGTGTTTCATCGTCAATGGGAAGGTCCAATGGATACAGTAAACCTGCAGAGGTGCATCGGAATGTAATACTGGTGACACAGGAAAGGCTCAAAACATAGACAGTAGGAAGACTCAGTCTTCCTTTACTTAAGTCAGCATGGTGTCTCTTATATGTAATTCCGATGCAATTTCTGTGTTTTATCGTCAATGTAAGATCCAAGGGATACAGTCAACCTGCAGAGGTGCATCAAAATATAAAACTGACGACACAGGAAATGCTCAAAACGTAGACAGTAGGAAGACTCAGTCTTCCTGTACCGAAGTCGGCATTGTTTCTCTTACATTTAATTCCGATGGAATTTCTGTGTTTCATCGTCAATGGGAAGGTCCAAGGGATACAGTGAACCTGCAGAAATGCATTGGAATGTAAAACTGGTTACAAAGGAAACGCTCAAATCATACGCCGTAAGATAACTCAGTTTTCTTTTACTTAAGTCGGCGTTGTGTCTCTTATATATAATTCCGATGCAATTTCTGTGTTTCATCGTCAATGGGAAGGACCAATGGATACAGTAAACCTGCAGAGGTGCATCGCAATGTAAAACTGGTGACACAGGAAACGCACAAAACATAGACAATAGAAAGATACGCTCTTCCTGTACTTAAGTCGACATTGTGTCTCTTATATTTAATTCCGAAGCAATTTCTGTGTTTCATCGTCAATGGGAACGTCGAAGGGAAACAATATACCTGCAGAGGTGCATCGGAATGTATAACTGGTGACAAGGGAAACGCTCAAAACATAGACAGTAGGAAGACTCAGTCTTTCTGTACTTAAGTCGGCATTGTGTCTCTTATATTTAATTCCGATGCAATATCTGTGTTTCATCGTCAATGGGAAGGTCCAAGGGCTACAGTAACCCCCACAGAGGTGCATCGGAATGTAAAACTGGTGACACAGGAAGCGCTCAGAACATGACCCTAAGAAGACTCAGTTTTCTTGTACTTAAGTCGGCATTGTGTCTCTTATATTTAATTCTGATGCAATTTCTGTGTTTCGTCGTCACTGGAAAGTTCAAGGGACACAGTAAACCTGCAGAGGTGCATCGGAATGTAAAACTGGTGACACAGGAAACGCTCAATACATAGACAGTAGGATGGCTCAGTCTTCCTGTACTTCATTCATCATTGTGTCTCTTATATTTAATTCCGATGCAATTTCTGTGTTTCATCGTCACTGTGAAGGTCCAAGGGATACAGTAAACGTGCAGAGGTGCATCGGAATGTAAAACTGGTGACACAGGAAACGCTCAAAACATAGACAGTAGGAAGACTCAGTCTTCCTGTACTTCAGTCGGCATTGTGTCTCTTATATTTAATTCCGATGCCATTTCTGTGTTTCATCGCAAATGGGAAGGTCCAAGGGATACAGTAAACCTGAAGTGGTGCATCGGAATGTAAAGCTGGTGATATAGGACACGCTTAAATCATAGACATTAGGAAGGCTCAGTCTTCCTTTACTTAAGTCTGCGTTGTGTCTCTTATATTTAATTCCGATGCAATTTCTGTGTTTCATCGTCACTGTGAAGGTCCAAGGGATACAGTAAACCTGCAGAGGTGCATCGGAATGTAAAACTGGTGACACAGGAAACGCTCAAAACATAGACAGTAGGAAGACTCAGTCTTCCTGTACTTCAGTCGGCATTGTGTCTCTTATATTTAATTTCGATGCCATTTCTGTGTTTCATCGCCAATGGGAAGGTCCAAGGGATACAGTAAACCTGCAGAGGTGCATCGGAATGTAAAACGGTTGACACAGGACACGCTCAAAACATAGACAGTGGGAAGACTCAGTCTTCCTATACTTATGTCGGCATGATGTCTCTTATACACTCCTGGAAATGGAAAAAAGAACACATTGACACCGGTGTGTCAGACCCACCATACTTGCTCCGGACCTTGCGAGAGGGCTGTACAAGCAATGCTCACACGCACGGCACAGCGGACACACCAGGAACCGCGGTGTTGGCCATCGAATTGCGCTAGCTGCGCAGCATTTGTGCACCGCCGCCGTCAGTGTCAGCCAGTTTGCCGTGGCATACGGAGCTCCATCGCAGTCTTTAACACTGGTAGCATGCCGCGACAGCGTGGACGTGAACCGTATGTGCAGTTGACGGACTTTGAGCGAGGGCGTATATTGGGCATGCGGGAGGCCGGGTGGACGTACCGCCGAATTGCTCAACACGTGGGGCGTGAGGTCTCCACAGTACATCGATGTTGTCGCCAGTGGTCGGCGGAAGGTGCACGTGCCCGTCGACCTGGGACCGGACCGCAGCGACGCACAGATGCACGCCAAGACCGTAGGATCCTACGCAGTGGCGTAGGGGACCGCACCGCCACTTCCCAGCAAATTAGGGACACTGTAGCTCCTGGGGTATCGGCGAGGACCATTCGCAACCGTCTCCATGAAGCTGGGCTACGGTCCCGCACACCGTTAGGCCGTCTTCCGCTCACGCCCCAACATCGTGCAGCCCGCCTCCAGTGGTGTCGCGACAGGCGTGAATGGAGGGACGAATGGAGACGTGCCGTCTTCAGCGATGAGAGTCGCTTCTGCCTTGGTGCCAATGATGGTAGTATGCGTGTTTGGCGCCGTGCAGGTGAGCGCCACAATCAGGACTGCATACGACCGAGGCACACAGGGCCAACACCCGGCATCATGGTGTGGGGAGCGATCTCCTACACTGGCCGTACACCACTGGTGATCGTCGAGGGGACACTGAATAGTGCACGGTACATCCAAACCGTCATCGAACCCATCGTTCTACCATTCCTAGACCGGCCAGGGAACTTGCTGTTCCAACAGGACAATGCACGTCCGCATGTATCCCGTGCCACCCAACGTGCTCAAAAGGTGTAAGTCAACTACCCTGGCCAGCAAGATCTCCGGATCTGTCCCCCATTGAGCATGTTTGGGACTGGATGAAGCGTCGTCTCACGCGGTCTGCACATCCAGCACGAACGCTGGTCCAACTGAGGCGCCAGGTGGAAATGGCATGGCAAGCCGTTCCACAGGACTACATCCAGCATCTCTACGATCGTCTCCATGGGAGAATAGCAGCCTGCATTGCTGCGAAAGGTGGATATACACTGTACTAGTGCCGACATTGTGCATGCTCTGTTGCCTGTGTCTATGCGCCTGTGGTTCTGTCAGTGTGATCATGTGATGTATCTGACCCCAGGAATGTGTCAATAAAGTTTCCCCTTCCAGGGACAATGAATTCACGGTGTTCTTATTACAATTTCCAAGAGTGTATTTAATTCCGATGCAATTTCTGTGTTTCATCATCAATGGGAAGGTCCAATGGATACAGTAAACCTGCAGAGGTGGATCGGAATGTAAAACTGGTGACACGGGAAACGCTCAAAACGTAGACCTTAAGAAGACTCAGTTTTCTGGTACTTAAGTCGGCGTTGTGTCTCATATATTTAATTCCGATGCAATTTTTGTGTTTTTTCGTCAATGGGAAGGTCCAAGTTATGCAGTAAACCTGCGGAGGTGCATTGGAATGTAAAACTGGTGACACAGGAAACGCTCAAATCATAGACCGTAAGAAGACTCAGTTTTCTTGTACTTAAGTCGGCGTTGTGTCTCTTGTATTTAATTCCGTGGTAATGTCTGTGTTTCTTCGTCAATGGAAGATCCAACGGATACAGTAAATCAGCAGAGGTGTATCGGAATGTAAAACTGGTGACACAGGAAACGCGCAGAACATAGACAATAGAAAGACACACTCTTCCTGTACTTAAGTCGACATTGAGTAATTCCGATGCAATTTCTGTGTTTCATCGTCAATGGGAAAGTCGAAGGGAAACAGTATACCTGCAGAGGTACATCGGAATATAAATCTGGTGACACAGGAGACGCTCAAAACATAGACAGTAGGAAGACTCAGTCTTCCTGTACTTAAGTCGGCATTGTGTCTCTTATATTTAATTCCGATGCAATTTCTGTGTTTCATCGTCACTGTAAAGGTCCAAGGGATACAGTAAACATGCAGAAGTGCATCGGAATGTAAAACTGTTGATACAAGAAACGCTCAAAACATAGACAGTAGGAAGACTCAGTCTTCCTGTACTTAAGACGTCATTGTGTCTCTTATATTTAATTCCGTTGCAATTTCTGTGTTTCATCGCCATTGGGAAGGTCCAAGAGACACAGTAAACCTGCTGAGGGGCATCGGAATGTAAAACCGGTGACACTGGAAACGCTCAAAACATAGACCGTAAGAAGACTCAGTTTTCTTGTACTTAAGTCGTCGTTGTGTCTCTTATATTTAATTCCGACGCAATTTCTGTGTTTCATCGTCGCTGTCAAGGTCCAAGGGATACAGTAAACCTGCAGAGGTGCATCGGAATGTAAAACTGGTGACACAGGAAACGCTCAAAACATAGACAGTAGGATGACTCAGTCTTCCTGTACTTCAGTCGGCATTGTGTGTCTTATATCGAATTCCGATGCCATTTCTGTGTTTCATCATCAATGGGAAGGTCCAATGGATACAGTAAACCTGCAGAGGTGGATCGCAATGTAAAACTGGTGACACGGGAAACGCTCAAAACATAGACCTTAAGAAGACTCAGTTTTCTGGTACTTAAGTCGGCGTTGTGTCTCTTATATTTAATTCCGATGCAATTTTTGTGTTTTTTCGTCAATGGGAAGGTCCAAGGGATACAGTAAACCGGCAGAGGTGCATTGGAATGTAAAACTGGTGACACAGGCAACGCTCAAATCATAGACCGTAAGAAGATTCAGTTTTCTTGTACTTAAGTCGGCGTTGTGTCTCTTATATTTAATTCCGATGCCATGTCTGTGTTTCATCGTCAATGGAAGGTCCAACGGATACAGTAAACCAGCAGAGGTGAATCGGAATGAAAAACTGGTTACACAGGAAACGCTCAAAACATAGACAATAGAAAGACACACTCTTCCTGTACTTAAATCGACATTGTGTAATTCCGATGCAATTTCTGTGTTTCATCGTCAATGGGAAAGTCGAAGGGAAACAGTATACCTGCAGAGGTGCATCGGAATATAAATCTGGTGACACAGGTAAGGCTCGAAACATAGACAGTAGGAAGACTCAGTCTTCCTTTACTTAAGTCGGCGTTGTGTCTCTTATATATAATTCCGATGCAATTTCTGTGTTTCATCGTCAATGGGAAGGTCCAATGGATACAGTAAACCTGCAGAGGTGCATCGCAATGTAAAACTGGTGACACAGGAAACGCACAAAACATAGACAATAGAAAGACACGCTCTTCCTGTACTTAAGTTGACATTGTGTCTCTTATATTTAATTCCGAAGCAATTTCTGTGTTTCATCGTCAATGGGAACGTCGAAGGGAAACAGTATACCTGCAGAGGTGCTTCGGAATGTAAAACTGGTGACAAGGGAAACGCTCAAAACATAGACAGTAGGAAGACTCAGTCTTTCTGTACTTAAGTCGGCATTGTGTCTCTTATATTTAATTCCGATGCAATTTCTGTGTTTCATCGTCAATGGGAAGGTCCAAGGGCTACAGTAACCCCCACAGAGGTGCATCGGAATGTAAAACTGGTGACACAGGAAGCGCTCAGAACATGACCCTAAGAAGACTCAGTTTTCTTGTACTTAAGTCGGCATTGTGTCTCTTATATTTAATTCTGATGCAATTTCTGTGTTTCGTCATCACTGGAAAGTCCAAGGGCAACAGTAAACCTGCAGAGGTACATCGGAATGTAAAACTGGTGACACAGGAAACGCTCAAAACATAGACAGTAGGAAGGCTCAGTCTTCCTGTAGTTCATTCATCATTGTGTCTCTTATATTTAATTCCGATGCAATTTCTGTGTTTCATCGTCACTGTGAAGGTCCAAGGGATACAGTAAACGTGCAGAGGTGCATCGGAATGTAAAACTGGTGACACAGGAAACGCTCAAAACATAGACAGTAAGAAGACTCAGTCTTCCTATACTTCAGTCGGCATTGTGTCTCTTATATTTAATTCCGATGCCATTTCTGTGTTTCATCGCAAATGGGAAGGTCCAAGGGATACAGTAAACCTGAAGAGGTACATCGGAATGTAAAACTGGTGACACAGGAAACGCTCAAAACCTAGACAGTAGGAAGACCCAGACTTTCTGTACTTAAGTCGGCATTGTGTCTCTTATATTTAATTCCGATGCATTTTCTGTGTTTCATCGTCAATGGGAAGGTCCAAGGGATACAGTAACCCGGCAGAGGTGCATCGGAATGTAAAACTGGTGACACCGGAACCGCTCAAAACATAGACAGTAGGAAGACTCAGTTTTCCTGTACTTATGTCATCATTGTGTCTATTATATTTAATAATGATGTAATTTCGGTGTTTCAATGTCAATGGGAAGGTGCAAGGGATACCGTAAACCTGCAGAGGTGCATCGGAATGTAAAACTGGTGATACAGGACACGTTCAAGTCATAGACAGTAGGAAGACTCAGTCTTCCTTTACTTATGTCGGCATGGTGTCTCTTATATTTATTCCGATGCAATTTCTGTGTTTCTTCGTCAATGGGAAGGGCCAATGGATACAGTAAACCTGCAGAGGTGCATCGGAATGTAAAACTGGTGACACAGAAAGCGCTCAAAACATAGACCGTAAGAAGCCTCAGTTTTCTTGTACTTATGTCGGCGTTGTGTCTCTTATATTTAATTCCGATGCAATTTCTGTGTTTCATCGTCAATGGGAAGGTCCATTGGATACAGTAAACCTGCAGAGGTGCATCGGAATGTAATACTGGTGACACAGGAAAGGCACAAACATAGACAGTAGGAAGACTCAATCTTCCTTCACTTAAGTCATCATGGTGTCTCTTATATTTAATTCCGATGCAGTTTCTGTGTTTCATCGTCAATGGAAGGTCCAATGGATACAGTAAACCTGCAGAGGTGCATCGGAATGTAAAACTGGTGACACAGGAAACGCTGAAAACATAGACAATAGAAAGACACACTCTTCCTGTACTTAAGTCGACATTGTGTAATTACGATGCAATTTCTGTGTTTCATCGTCAATGGGAAAGTCGAAGGGAAACAGTATACCTGCAGAGGTGCATCGGAATGTAAAACTGTTGATACAGGAAACGCTCAAAGCATAGACCGTAGGAAGACTCAGTCTTCCGGTACTTAAGTCGGCATTGTGTCTCTTATATTTAATTCCGATGTAATTCCTGTGTTTCATCGTCAATGGGAAGGTCCAATGGATACAGTAAATCTGCAGAGGTGCATCGGAATGTAAAACTGGTGATGCAGGAAACGATCAAAACATAGACAGTAGGAAGACTCAATGTTCCTGTACTTAAGTCGGCATTGTGTCTCTTATATTTAATTCCGATGCAATTTCTGTGTTTCATCGTCAATGCGACGATCCAAGGGATACAGTAAACCTGCAGAGGTGCATCGGAATGTAAAACTGGTGACACAGGAAGCGGTCAAAACATAGACCCTAAGAAGCCTCATTTTTCTTGTACTGAAGTCGGCATTGTGTCTCTTATATTTAATTTGATGCAATTTCTGACTTTCGTCGTTACTGTGAAGGTCCAAGGGATACAGTAAACCTGCAGAGGTGCATCGGAATGTAAAACTGGTGACACAGGAAACGCTCAAAACATAGACAGTAGGCATACTCAGTCTTCCTGTATTTCAGTCGGCATTGTGTCTCTTATATTTAATTCCGATGCCATTTCTGTGTTTCATCGCCAATGGGAAGGTCCAAGGGATACAGCAAACCTTCAGAGGTGCATCGAAATGTAAAACTGGTGATACAGGAAACGTTCAAGTCATAGACAGTAGGAAGACTCAGTCTTCCTTTACTTATGTCGGCGTGGTGTCTCTTATATTTAATTCCGATGCTATTTCTGTGTTTCATCGTCAAGTGGAAGGGCCAATGGATACAGTAATCTGCAGAGGTGCATCGGAATGTAAAACTGGTGACACAGAAGACGCTCAAATCATAGACCGTAAGAAGACTCAGTTTTCTTGTACTTATGTCGGCGTTGTGTCTCTTATATTTAATTCCGATGCAATTTATGTGTTTGATCGTCAATGGGAAGGTCCATTGGATACAGTAAACCTGCAGAGGTGCATCGGAATGTAATACTGGTGACACAGGAAAGGCACAAACATAGACAGTAGGAAGACTCAATCCTCCTTTACTTAAGTCGGCATGGTGTCTCTTATATTTAATTCCGATGCAATTTCTGTTTTTCATCGTCAATGGAAGGTCCAATGGATACAGTAAACCTGCAGAGGTGCATCGGAATGTAAAACTGGTGACACAGGAAACCGTCAAAACATAGACAATAGAAAGACACACTCTTCCTGTACTTAAGTCGACATTGTGTCTCTTCTATCTAATTCCGATGCAATTTCTGTATTTCATCGTCAATGTGAAAGTCGAAGGGAAACAGTATACCTGCAGAGGTGCATCGGAATGTAAAACTGGTGACACAGGAGACGCTCAAAGCATAGACAGTAGGAAGACTCAGTCTTCCTGTACTTAAGTCGGCATTGTGTCTCTTATATTTAATTCCGATGCAATTTCTGTGTTTCATCGTCACTGTGAAGGTTCAAGAGATACAGTAAACCTGCAGAGGTGCATCAGAATGTAAAACTGGTGACACAGGAAGCGGTCAAAACATAGACCCTAAGAAGCCTCATTTTTCTTGTACTGAAGTCGGCATTGTGTCTCTTATATTTAATTTGAAGCAATTTCAATATTTCATCGTTACTGTGAAGGTCCAAGGGATACAGTAAACGTGCAGAGGTGCATCGGAATGTAAAACTGATGACACCGGAACCGCTCAAAACATAGAGATTAGGAAGACTCAGTCTTCCTGTACTTGTATCATCATTGTGTCTATTATATTTAATAACGATGCAATTTCTGTGTTTCATCGTCAATGGGAAGGTCCATTGGATACAGTAAACCTGCAGAGGTGCATCGGAATGTAAAACTGGTGACACAGGAAACGCTCTAACATTGACAGTGGGAAGACTCAGTCTTCCTATACTTAAGTCGGCATTGTGTCGCTTATATTTAATTCCGATGCAATTTCAATGTTTCATCGTCAATGGGAAGGTCCAAGGGATACAGTAAACCTGCAGAGGTGCACCGGAAAGTAAAACTGGTGACACAGGAAACGCTCAAAATATAGACAGCAGGAAGACTCAGTCTTCCTGTACTTAAGTCGGCATTGTGTCTGTTATATTTAATTCCGATGTAATTTCTGTGTTTCAATGTCAATGGGAAGGTGCAAGTGATACAGTAAACCTGCAGAGGTGCATCGGAATGTAAAAGTGATGACATAGGAAACGCTCAAAACATAGACAGTAGGACGATTTAGTCTTCCTGTACCTAAGTCGGCATTGTGTCTCTTATATTTAATTCCGATGCTATTTCTGTGTTTTTTTGTCAATGGGAAGGTCCAATGGATACAGAAAACCTGCAGAGGTGGACCGGAATGTAAAACTGGAGACACAGGAAACGCTCAAAACATAGACAGTAGGAAGACTCAGTCTTCCTGTACTTAAGTCTACATTGTGTCTCTTATATTTAATTCCGATGCATTTTCTGTGTTTCATCGACAATGGGAAGATCCAATGGATACAGTAAACCTGCAGAGGTGCATAGGAATGTAAAACTGGTGACGCAGGAAACGCTCAAACATAGACAGAAGAAGACTCAATGTTCCTGTACTTA
The DNA here is from genome assembly GCF_023898315.1 of Schistocerca nitens. NCBI lineage: Eukaryota > Metazoa > Arthropoda > Insecta > Orthoptera > Acrididae > Schistocerca > Schistocerca nitens. Next base: position 1,325,182,024 of record NC_064614.1, on the reverse strand, counting down.
AGTCGGCATTGTGTCTCTTATATTTAATTCCGATTCAATTTCTGTGTTTCATCGTCATTGCGAAGATCCAAGGGATACAGTAAACCTGCAGAGGTGCATCGGAATGTAAAACTGGTGACACAGGAAGCGGTCAAAACATAGACCCTAAGAAGACTCATTTTTCTTGTACTGAAGTCGGCATTGCGTCTCTTATATTTAATTTGATGCAATTTCTGACTTTCATCGTTACTGTGAAGGTCCAAGGGATACAGGAAACCTGCAGAGGTGCATCGGAATGTAAAACTGGTGACACAGGAAACGCTCAAAACCTAGACAGTAGGAAGACTCAGACTTTCTTTACTTAAGTCGGCATTGTGTCTCTATTATTTAATTCCGATGCAATTTCTGTGTTTCATCGTCAATGGGAAGGTCCAAGGGATACAGTAACCCTGCAGAGGAGCATCGGAATGTAAAACTGGTGACACAGGAAGCGCTCATAACATAGACCCTACGAAGACTCAGGTATTCTTGTACTTAAGTCGGCATTGTGTCTTTTATATTTAATTCCGATGCAATCTCTGTGTTTCATCGTCACTGTGAAGTTCCAAGGGATACAGTAAACCCGCAGAGGTGCATCGGAATGTAAAACTGGTGACACCGGAACCGCTCAAAGCATAGACAGTAGGAAGACTCAGTCTTCCTGTACTTATGTCATCATTGTGTCTATTACATTTAATTACGATGTAATTTCTGTGTTTCAATGTCAATGGGAAGGTGCAAGGGATACAGTAAACCTGCAGAGGTGCATCGGATTGTAAAACTGGTGACACAGAAAACGGTCAAAACATAGACCTTAAGAAGACTCAGTTTTCTGGTACTTATGTCGGCGTTGTGCCTCTTATATTTAATTCCGAAGCAATTTCTGTGTTTTTTCGTCAATGGGAACGTCCAGGGGTACAGTAAACCTGCAGAGGTGCATTGGAATGTAAAACTGGTGACACAGGAAACGCTCAAATCATAGACCGTAAGAAGACTCAGTTTTGTTGTACTTAAGTGTGCGTTGTGTCTCTTATATTTATTTCCGATGCATTTTCTGTGTTTTTTCGTCAATGGGAAGGTCCAGGGGTACAGTAAACCTGCAGAGGTGCATTGGAATGTAAAACTGATGACACCGGAACCGCTCAAAACATAGACAGTAGGAAGACTCAGTCTTCCTGTACTTATGTCATCATTGTGTCTCTTATATTTAATAACGATGTAATTTCGGTGTTTCAATGTCAATGGGAAGGTGCAAGGGATACAGTAAACCTGCAGAGGTGCATCGGAATGTAAAACTGGTGATACAGGACACGTTCAAGTGATAGACAGTAGGAAGACTCAGTCTTCCTTTACTTATGTCGGCATGGTGTCTCTTATATTTATTCCGATGCAATTTCTGTGTTTTATCGTCAATGGGAAGGGCCAATGGATACAGTAAACCTGCAGAGGTGCATCGGAATGTAAAACTGGTGACACAGAAAGCGCTCAAAACATAGACCGTAAGAAGACTCAGTTTTCTTGTACTTATGTCGGCGTTGTGTCTCTTATATTTAATTCCGATGCAATTTCTGTGTTTCATCGTCAATGGGAAGGTCCATTGGATACAGTAAACCTGCAGAGGTGCATCGGAATGTAATACTGGTGACACAGGAAAGGCACAAACATAGACAGTAGGAAGACTCAATCTTCCTTTACTTAAGTCAGCATGGTGTCTCTTATATTTAATTCCGATGCAATTTCTGTGTTTCATCGTCAATGGAAGGTCCAATGGATACAGTAAACCTGCAGAGGTGCATCGGACTGTAAAACTGGTGACACAGGAAACGCTCAAAACATAGACAATAGAAAGACACACTCTTCCTGTACTTAAGTCGACATTGTGTAATTCCGATGCAATTTCTGTGTTTCATCGTCAATGGGAAAGTCGAAGGGAAACAGTATACCTGCAGAGGTGCATCGGAATATAAATCTGGTGACACAGGAGACGCTCAAAACATAGACAGTAGGAAGACTCAGTCTTCCTGTACTTAAGTCGGCATTGTGTCTCTTATATTTAATTCCGATGCAATTTCTGTGTTTCATCGTCACTGTGAAGGTCCAAGGGATACAGTAAACATGCAGAAGTGCATCGGAATGTAAAACTGTTGATACAGGAAACGCTCAAAGCATAGACAGTAGGAAGACTCAGTCTTCCGGTACTTAAGTCGGCATTGTGTCTCTTATATTTAATTCCGATGCAATTTCTGTGTTTCATCGCCATTGGGAAGGTCCAAGGGACACAGTAAACCTGCTGAGGGGCATCGTAATGTAAAACTGGTGACACTGGAAACGCTCAGAACATAGACCGAAAGAAGACTCAGTTTTCTTGTACTTAAGTCGTCGTTGTGTCTCTTCTATTTAATTCCAATGCAATTTCTGTGTTTCATCGTCAATGGGAAAGTCGAAGGGAAACAGTATACCTGCAGAGGTGCATCGGAATGTAAAACTGGTGACACAGGAGACGCTCAAAGCATAGACAGTAGGAAGACTCAGTCTTCCTGTACTTAAGTCTGCGTTGTGTCTCTTATATTTAATTCCGATGTAATTCCTGTGTTTCATCGTCAATGGGAAGGTCCAATGGATACAGTAAATCTGCAGAGGTGCATCGGAATGTAAAACTGGTGACACAGGAAGCGGTCAAAACATAGACCCTAAGAAGCCTCATTTTTCTTGTACTGAAGTCGGCATTGTGTCTCTTATATTTAATTTGATGCAATTTCTGACTTTCATCGTTACTGTGAAGGTCCAAGGGATACAGTAAACCTGCAGAGGTGCATCGGAATGTAAAACTGGTGACACAGGAAAAGCTCAAAACATAGACAGTAGGCATACTCAGTCTTCGTGTATTTCAGTCGGCATTGTGTCTCTTATATTTAATTCCGATGCCATTTCTGTGTTTCATCGCCAATGGGAAGGTCCAAGGGATACAGCAAACCTGCAGAGGTGCATCGGAATGTAAAACTGGTGATACAGGACACGTTCAAGTCATAGACAGTAGGAAGACTCAGTCTTCCTTTACTTATGTCGGCGTGGTGTCTCTTATATTTAATTCCGATGCGATTTCTGTGTTTTATCGTCAATGGGAAGGGCCAATGGATACAGTAAACCTGCAGAGGTGCATCGGAATGTAAAACTGGTGACACAGAAGACGCTCAAAACATAGACCGTAAGAAGACTCAGTTTTCTTGTACTTATGTCGGCGTTGTGTCTCTTATATTTAATTCCGATGCAATTTATGTGTTTGATCGTCAATGGGAAGGTCCATTGGATACAGTAAATCTGCAGAGGTGCATCGGAATGTAATACTGGTGACACAGGAAAGGCACAAACATAGACAGTAGGAAAACTCAATCTTCCTTTACTTAAGTCGGCATGGTGTCTCTTATATTTAATTCCGATGCAATTTCTGTTTTTCATCGTCAATGGAAGGTCCAATGGATACAGTAAACCTGCAGAGGTGCATCGGAATGTAAAACTGGTGACACAGGAAGCGGTCAAAACATAGACCCTAAGAAGCCTCATTTTTCTTGTACTGAAGTCGGCATTGTGTCTCTCATATTTAATTTGAAGCAATTTCAATGTTTCATCGTTACTGTGAAGGTCCAAGGGATACAGTAAACGTGCAGAGGTGCATCGGAATGTAAAACTGGTGACACCGGAACCGCTCAAAACATAGACAGTAGGAAGACTCAGTCTTCCTGTACTTGTGTCATCATTGTGTCTATTATATTTAATAACGATGCAATTTCTGTGTTTCATCGTCAATGGGAAGATCCATTGGATACAGTAAACCTGCAGAGGTGCATCGGAATGTAAAACTGGTGACACAGGAAATGCTCTAACATTGACAGTGGGATGACTCAGTCTTCCTATACTTAAGTCGGCATTGTGTCGCTTATATTTAATTCCGATGCAATTTCAATGTTTCATCGTCAATGGGAAGGTCCAAGGGATACAGTAAACCTGCAGAGGTGCACCGGAATGTAAAACTGGTGACACAGGAAACGCTCAAAATATAGACAGTAGGAAGACTCAGTCTTCCTGTACTTAAGTCGGCATTGTGTCTGTTATATTTAATTCCGATGTAATTTCTGTGTTTCAATGTCAATGGGAAGGTGCAAGTGATACAGTAAACCTGCAGAGGTGCATCGGAATGTAAAAGTGATGACGCAGGAAACGCTCAAAACATAGACAGTAGGACGACTCAGTCTTCCTGTACCTAAGTCGGCATTGTGTCTCTTATATTTAATTCCGATGCTATTTCTGTGTTTTTTTGTCAATGGGAAGGTCCAATGGATACAGAAAACCTGCAGAGGTGGATCGGAATGTAAAACTGGTGACACAGGAAACGCTCAAAACATAGTCAGTAGGAAGACTCAGTCTTCCTGTACTTAAGTCTACATTGTGTCTCTTATATTTAATTCCGATGCATTTTCTGTGTTTCATCGACAATGGGAAGATCCAATGGATACAGTAAACCTGCAGAGGTGCATAGGAATGTAAAACTGGTGACGCAGGAAACGCTCAAACTTAGACAGAAGAAGACTCAATGTTCCTGATTTAAGTCGGCATTGTGTCTCTTATATTTAATTCCGATTCAATTTCTGTGTTTCATCGTCATTGCGAAGATCCAAGGGATAGAGTAAACCTGCAGAGGTGCATCGGAATGTAAAACTGGTGACACAGGAAGCGGTCAAAACATAGACCGTAAGAAGACTCATTTTTCTTGTACTGAAGTCGGCATTGTGTCTCTTATATTTAATTTGATGCAATTTCTGACTTTCATCGTTACTGTGAAGGTCCAAGGGATACAGGAAACCTGCAGAGGTGCATCGGAATGTAAAACTGGTGACACAGGAAACGCTCAAAACCTAGACAGTAGGAAGACTCAGACTTTCTTTACTTAAGTCGGCATTGTGTCTCTATTATTTAATTCCGATGCAATTTCTGTGTTTCATCGTCAATGGGAAGGTCCAAGGGATACAGTAACCCTGCAGAGGAGCATCGGAATGTAAAACTGGTGACACAGGAAGCGCTCATAACATAGACCCTACGAAGACTCAGGTATTCTTGTACTTAAGTCGGCATTGTGTCTTTTATATTTAATTCCGATGCAATCTCTGTGTTTCATCGTCACTGTGAAGGTCCAAGGGATACAGTAAACCCGCAGAGGTGCATCGGAATGTAAAACTGGTGACACCGGAACCGCTCAAAACATAGACAGTAGGAAGACTCAGTCTTCCTGTACTTATGTCATCATTGTGTCTATTACATTTAATTACGATGTAATTTCTGTGTTTCAATGTCAATGGGAAGGTGCAAGGGATACAGTAAACCTGCAGAGGTGCATCGGATTGTAAAACTGGTGACACAGAAAACGGTCAAAACATAGCCCTTACGAAGACTCAGTTATCTGGTACTTATGTCGGCGTTGTGCCTCTTATATTTAATTCCGAAGCAATTTCTGTGTTTTTTCGTCAATTGGAAGGTCCAGGGGTACAGTAAACCTGCAGAGGTGCATTGGAATGTAAAACTGGTGACACAGGAAACGCTCAAATCATAGACCGTAAGAAGACTCAGTTTCGTTGTACTTAAGTCGGCGTTGTGTCTCTTATATTTAATTCCGATGCATTTTCTGTGTTTCATCGTCAATGGAAGCTCCAATGGGTAAAGTAAACCAGCAGAGGTGTATCGGAATGTAAAACTAGTGACACTGGAAACGCTCAAACATAGACCGTAAGAAGACTCAGTTTTCTCGTACTTAAGTCGTCGTTGTGTCTCTTATACTTAATTCCGATGTAATTTCTGTGTTTCATCGTCAATGGGAAGGTCCAATGGATACAGTAAACCTGCAGAGTCGCATGGGAATGTAAAACGTGTGACACTGTAAACTCTCAAAACATAGACAGTAGGAAGACTCAATGTTCCTGTACTTAAGTCGTCATTGTGTCTCTTATATTTCATTTCGATGCAATTTCTGTGTTTCATCGTCACTGTGAAAGTCCAAGGGATACAGTAAACCTGCAGAGGTGCATCGGAATGTAAAACTAGTGACACAGGAAAGGCTCAAATCATAGACAGTAGGAAGACTCAGCCTTCCTGTTCTTAAGTCGGCATTGTGTCTCTTATATTTAATTCCGATGCTATTTCTGTGTTTCATTGTCAATGGGAAGATCCAATGGATACAGTATACCTGCAGAGGTGCATCGGAATGTAAAACTGGTGACACAGGAAGAGCTCAAATTATAGACCGTAAGAAGACTCAGTTTTCTTGTACTTAAGTCGGCATTGTGTCTCTTATATTTAATTCCGATGCAATTTCTGTGTTTCACCGTCACTGTGAAGATCCAAGAGATACAGTAAACCTGCAGAGGTGCATCAAAATGTAAAACTGATGACACAGGAAATGCTCAAAACGTAGACAGTAGGAAGACTCAGTCTTCCTGTACCTAAGTCGGCATTGTGTCTCTTATATTTAATTCCGATGCAATTTCTGTGTTTCATCGTCAATGGGAAGGTCCAAGGTACACAGTATACCTGCAGAGGTGCATCTGAATGTAAAACTGGTGACACAGGAAACGCTAAAGACATAGACAGTAGGAAGACTCAGTCTTCCTGTACTTATGTCGGCATTGTGTCTCTTATATTTAATTCCGATGCTATTTCTGTGTTTCATCATCAATGGGAAGGTCCAATGGATACAGTATACTTGCAGAGGTGATTCGGAATGTAAAACTGGTGACACAGGAAACGCTCAAATCACACACCGTAAGATGACTCAGTTTTCTTTTACTTAAGTCGGCGTTGTGTCTCTTATATTTAATTCCGATGCAATTTCTGTGTTTCATCGTCAATGGGAAGGTCCAATGGATACAGTACACCTGCAGAGGTGCATAGCAAATAAAACTGGTGACACAGGAAACGCACAAACATAGACAATAGAAAGACACACTCTTCTTCTACTTAAGTCGACATTGTGCCTCTTATATTTAATTCCGATGCAATTTCTGTGTTTCATCGTCAATGGGAAGGTCGAAGGGAAACAGTATACCTGCAGAGGTGCATCGGAATGTAAAACTGGTGACAAGGGAAACGCTCAAACATAGACAGTAGGAAGACTCAGTCTTTCTGTACTTAAGTCTGCATTGTGTCTCTTATATTTAATTCCGATGCAATATCTGTGTTTCATCGTCAATAGGAAGGTCCAAGGGATACAGTAAAGCTGCAGAGGTGCATCGGAATGTAAATCTGGTGACACAGGGAGCGCTCAGAACATAGACACTAAGAAGACTCAGTTTTCTTGTACTTAAGTCGTTATTGTGTCTCTTATATTTAATTCCGATGCAATTTCTGTGTTTCATCGTCACTGTGAACGTCCAAGGTACACAGGTAACCTGCAGAGGTGCATCGGAATGTAAAACTGGTGACACAGGAAACGCTCAAAACATAGACAGTAGGAAGACTCAGTCTTCCTGTACTTAATTCATCATTGTGTCTCATATATTTAATTCCGATGCAATTTCTGTGTTTCAACGTCACTGTGAAAGTCCAAGGGATACAGTAAACGTGCAGAGGTGCATCGGAATGTAAAACTGGTGACACAGAAAACGCTCAAAACATAGACCGTAAGAAGACTGAGTTTTCTTGTACTTAAGTCGGCGTTGTGTCTCTTATATTTAATTCCGATGCAATTTCTGTGTTTCATCGTCAATGGGAAGGTCCAATGGATACAGTAAACCTGCAGAGGTGCATCGGAATGTAATACTGGTGACAAAGGAAAGGCTCGAAACATAGACAGTAGGAAGACTCAGTCTTCCTTTACTTAAGTCGGCATGGTGTCTCTTATATTTAATTCCATTGCAATTTCTGTGTTTCATCGTCAATGGAAGGTCCAATGGATACAGTAAACCAGCAGAGGAGCAGCGGAATGTAAAACTGGTGACACAGGAAACGCTCAAAACGTAGACAATAGAAAGACACACTCTTCTTGTACTTAAGTCGACATTGTGTCTATTCTATTTAATTCCGATGCAATTACTGTGTTTCATCGTCAATGGGAAGGTCCAAGTGATACAGTAACCCTGCAGAGGTGCATCGGAATGTAAAACTGGTGACACAGGAAACGCTCGAAACATAGACAGTAGGAAGACTCAGTCTTCCTGTACTTATGTCGGCATTGTGTCTGTTATATTTAATTAAGAGGTAAATTCTATGTTTCAATGTCAATGGGAAGGTGCAAGGGATACAGTAAACCTGCAGAGGTGCATCGGAATGTAAAACTGGTGACACAGAAAACGCTCAAAACATAGACCTTAAGAAGACTCAGTTTTCTGGTACTTAAGTCGGCGTTGTGCCTCTTATATTGAATTCCGATGCAAATTCTGTGTTTTTTCGTCAATGGGAAGGTCAAGGGGATGCAGTATACCTGCAGAGGTGCATCGGTATATAACACTGGTGACAAGGGAAACGCTCAAAACATAGACAGTAGGAAGACTCAGTCTGCCTGTACTAAAGTCGGCATTGTGTCTCTTATATTTTTTTCCGATGCAATTTCTGTGTTTAATCGTCATTGGGAAGGTCCAAGGGATACAGTAACCCCCACAGAGGTGCATCGGAATGTAAAACTGGTGACACAGGAAGCGCTCAGGACATAGACCCTAAGAAGTCTCAGTTTTTTTGTACTTAAGTCGGCATTGTGTCTCTTATATTTAATTCCGATGTAATTTCTGTGTTTCATCGTCACTGCGAAGGTCCAAGGGACACAGTAAACCTGCAGAGGTGCATCGGAATGTAAAAATGGTGACACAGGAAACGCTCAAAACATAGACAGTAGGAAGACTCAGTCTTCCTGTACTTAATTCATCATTGTGTCTCTTATATTTAATTCCGATTCAATTTCTGTGTTTCATCGTCACTGTGAAGGTCCAAGGGATACAGTAAACGTGCAGAGGTGCATCGGAATGTAAAACTGGTGACACCGGAACCGCTCAAAACATAGACAGTAGGAAGACTCAGTCTTCCTGTACTTGTGTCATCATTGTGTCTATTATATTTAAAAACGATGCAATTTCTGTGTTTCATCGTCAATGGGAAGTTACATTGGATACAGTAAACCTGCAGAGGTGCATCGGAATGTAAAACTGGTGACACAGGAAACGCTCTAACATTGACAGTGGGAAGACTCAGTCTTCCTATACTTAAGTCGGCATTGTGTCGCTTATATTTAATTCCGATGCAATTTCAATGTTTCATCGTCAATGGGAAGGTCCAAGGGATACAGTAAACCTGCAGAGGTGCACCGGAATTTAAAACTGGTGACACAGGAAACGCTCAAATCATAGACAGTAGGAAGACTCAGTCTAACTGTACTTAAGTCTACATTGTGTCTCTTATATTTAATTCCGATGCATTTTCTGTGTTTCATCGACAATGGGAAAATCCAATGGATACAGTAAACCTGCAGAGGTGCATAGGAATGTAAAACTGGTGACGCAGGAAACGCTCAAACATAGACAGAAGAAGACTCAATGTTCCTGTACTGAAGTCGGCATTGTGTCTCTTATATTTAATTCCGATTCAATTTCTGTGTTTCATCGTCATTGCGAAGATCCAAGGGATACAGTAAACCTGCAGAGGTGCATCGGAATGTAAAACTGGTGACACAGGAAGCGGTCAAAGCATAGACCCTAAGAAGACTCATTTTTCTTGTACTTAAGTCGGCATTGTGTCTTTTATATTTAATTCCGATGCAATCTCTGTGTTTCATCGTCACTGTGAAGGTCCAAGTGATACAGTAAACCCGCAGAGGTGCATCGGAATGTAAAACTGGTGACACCGGAGCCGCTCAAAACATAGACAGTAGGAAGACTCAGTCTTCCTGTACTTATGTTATCATTGTGTCTATTACATTTAATTACGATGTAATTTCTGTGTTTCAATGTCAATGGGAAGGCGCAAGGGATACAGTAAACCTGCAGAGGTGCATCGGATTGTAAAACTGGTGACACAGAAAGCGGTCAAAACATAGACCTTAAGAAGACTCAGATTTCTGGTACTTCTGTCGGCGTTGTGCCTCTTATATTTAATTCCGAAGCAATTTCTGTGTTTTTTCGTCAATGGGAAGGTCCAGGGGTACAGTAAACCTGCAGAGGTGCATTGGAATGTAAAACTGGTGACACAGGAAACGCTCAAATCATAGACCGTAAGAAGACTCAGTTTTGTTGTACTTTAAGTCGGCGTTGTGTCTCTTATATTTAATTCCGATGCAATTTCTGTGTTTCATCGTCAATGGAAGCTCCAATGGGTAAAGTAAACCAGCAGAGGTGTATCGGAATGTAAAACTGGTGACACTGGAAACGCTCAAACATAGACCGTAAGAAGACTCAGTTTTCTCGTACTTAAGTCGTCGTTGTGTCTCTTATACTTAATTCCGATATAATTTCTGTGTTTCATCGTCAATGGGAAGGTCCAATGGATACAGTAAACCTGCAGAGTCGCATGGGAATCTAAAACTTGTGACACTGTAAACTCTCAAAACATAGACAGTAGGAAGACTCAATGTTCCTGTACTTAAGTCGTCATTGTGTCTCTTATATTTAATTCCGATGAAATTTCTTTGTTTCATCGTCACTGTGAAGGTCCAAGGGATACAGTAAACCTGCAGAGGTGCATCGGAATGTAAAACTAGTGACACAGGAAACGCTCAAATCATAGACACTAGGAAGACTCAGCCTTCCTGTTCTTAAGTCGGCATTGTGTCTCTTATATTTAATTCCGATGCTATTTCTGTGTTTCATCGTCAATGGGAAGATCCAATGGATACAGTATACCTGCAGAGGTGCATCGGAATGTAAAACTGGTGACACAGGAAGAGCTCAAATTATAGACCGTAAGAAGACTCAGTTTTCTTGTACTTAAGTCGGCATTGTGTCTCTTATATTTAATTCCGATGCAATTTCTGTGTTTCACCGTCACTGTGAAGATCCAAGAGATACAGTAAACCTGCAGAAGTGCATCATATTGTAAAACTGATGACACTGGAAATGCTCAAAACGTAGACAGTAGGAAGACTCAGTCTTCCTGTACCTAAGTCGGCATTGTGTCTCTTATATTTGATTCCGATGCAATTTCTGTGTTTCATCGTCAATGGGAAGGTCCAAGGTAAACAGTAAACCTGCAGAGGTGCATCGGAATGTAAAACTAGTGACACAGGAAACGCTCAAATCATAGACACTATGAAGACTCAGCCTTCCTGTTCTTAAGTCGGCATTGTGTCTCTTATATTTAATTCCGATGCTATTTCTGTGTTTCATCGTCAATGGGAAGGTCCAATGGATACAGTATACCTGCAGAGGTGAATCGGAATGTAAAACTGGTGACACATGAAACGCTCAAATCACACACCGTAAGATGACTCAGTTTCCTTTTACTTAAGTCGGCGTTGTGTCTCTTATTTTTAATTCCGATGCAATTTCTGTGTTTCATCGTCCATGGGAAGGTCCAATGGATACAGTAAACCTGCAGAGGTGCATATCAATATAAAACTGGTGACACAGGAAACGCACAAAACATAGACAATAGAAAGACACACTCTTCCTGTACTTAAGTCAACATTGTGTCTCTTATATTTAATTCCGATGCAATTTCTGTGTTTCATCGTCAATGGGAAGGTCGAAGGGAAACAGTATACCTGCAGAGGTGCATCGGAATGTAAAACTGGTGACAAGGGAAACGTTCAAACATAGACAGTAGGAAGACTCAGTCTTTCAGTACTTAAGTCTGCATTGTGTCTCTTATATTTAATTCCAATGCAATAACTGTGTTTCACCGTCAATAGGAAGGTCCAAGGGATACAGTAAACCTGCAGAGGTGCATCGGAATGTAAAACTGGTGACACAGGAAGCGCTCAGAACATAGACACTAAGAAGACTCAGTTTTCTTGTACTTAAGTCGGCATTTTGTCTCTTATATTTAATTCCGATGCAATTTCTGTGTTTCATCGTCACTGTGAAGGTCCAAGGTACACAGGTAACCTGCAGAGGTGCATCGGAATGTAAAACTGGTGACACAGGAAACGCTCAAATCATAGACAGTAGGAAGACTCAGTCTTCCTGTACTTAATTCATCATTGTGTCTCATATATTTAATTCCGATGCAATTTCTGTGTTTCATCGTCACTGTGAAGGTCCAAGGGATACAGTAAACGTGCAGAGGTGCATCGGAATGTAAAATTGGTGACACAGAAAACGCTCAAAACATAGACAGTAGGAAGACTCAGTTTTCTTGTACTTATGTCGGCGTTGTGTCTCTTATATTTAATTCCGATGCGATTTCTGTGTTTCATCGTCAATGGGAAGGTCCAATGGATACAGTAAACCTGCAGAGGTGCATCGGAATGTAATACTGGTGACAAAGGAAAGGCTCGAAACATAGACAGTAGGAAGACTCAGTCTTCCTTTACTTAAGTCGGCATGGTGTCTCTTATATTTAATTCCGATGCAATTTCTGTGTTTCATCGTCTTTGGAAGGTCCAATGGATACAGTGAACCAGCAGAGGAGCAGCGGAACGTAAAACTGGTGACACAGGAAACGCTCGAAACATAGACAGTAGGAAGACTCAGTCTTCCTGCACTTAAGACGTCATTGTGTCTCTTATATTTAATTCTGATGCTATTTCTGTGTTACATCGTGAATGGGAAAGTCCAAGGGATACAGTAACCCTGCAGAGGTGCATCGGAATGTATAACTGGTGACACAGGAAGCGCTCATAGCATAGACCCTACAAAGCCTCAGGTTTTCTTGTACTTAAGTCGGCATTGTGTCTTTTATATTTAATTCCAATGCAATTTCTGTGTTTCATCGTCACTGTGAAGGTCCAAGGGATACAGTAAACCTGCAGAGGTGCATCGGAATGTAAAACTGGTGACACAGGAAACGCTGAAAACATAGACAGTAGGAGGACTCAGTCTTCCTGTACTTATGTCGGCATTGTGTCTATTATATTTACTTACGATGTAATTTCGGTGTTTCAATGACAATGGGAAAGTGCAAGGGATACAGTAAACCTGCAGAGGTGTATCGGAATGTAAAACTGGTGATACTGGAAACGCTCAAAACATAGACCGTAAGAAGACTCAGTTTTCTTGTACTTAAGTCGTCGTTGTGCCTCTTCTATTTAATTCCGATGCAATTTCTGTGTTCCATCGTCAATGGGAAAGTCGAAGGGAAACAGTATACCTGCAGAGGTGCATCGGAATGTACAACTGGTGACACAGGAGACGCTCAAAGCATAGAGAGTAGGAAGACTCAGTCTTACTGTACTTAAGTCGGCATTGTGTCTCTTATATTCAATTCCTATGCAATTTCTGTGTTTCATCGTCACTGTGAAGATCCAAGAGATACAGTAAACATGCAGAGGTGCATTGGAATGTAAAACTGTTGACACAGGACACGCTCAAAACATAGACAGTAGGAAGACTCAGTCTTCCTATACTTAAGTCGGCATGGTGTCTCTTATATTTAATTCCAATGCAATTTCTGTGTTTCATCAATGGGAAGGTCCAATGGATACAGTAAACCTGCAGAGGTGGATCGGAATGTAAAACTGGTGACACGGGAAACGCTCAAAACATAGATTTTAAGAAGACTCAGTTTTCTGGTACTTAAGTCGGCGTTGTGTCTCTTATATCTAATTCCGATGCAATTTTTGTGTTTTTTCGTCAATGGGGAGGTCCAAGGGATACAGTAAACCTGCAGATGTGCATTGGAATGTAAAACTGTTGACACAGGAAACGCTCAAAACATAGACAATAGAAAGACACACACTTCCTGTACTTATGTCGACATTGTGTAATTCCGATGCAATTTCTGTGTTTCATCGTCAATGGGAAAGTCGAAGGGAAATAGTATACCTGCAGAGGTGCATCGGAATATAAATCTGGTGACACAGGAGACGCTCAAAACATAGACAGTAGGAAGAGTCAGTCTTAATGTACTTAAGTCGGCATTGTGTCTCTTATATTTAATTCCGATGCAATTTCTGTGTTTCATCGTCACTGTGAATGTCCAAGGGATACAGGAAACATGCAGAAGTGCATCGGAATGTAAAACTGGTGACACAGGAAACGCTCAATACATAGACAGTAGGAAGACTCAGTCTTCCTGTACTTAAGACGTCATTGTGGCTCTTCTATTTAATTCCGATGCAATTTCTGTGTTTCATCGCCATTAGGGAAGGTCCAAGGGACACAGTAAACCTGCGTAGGGGCATCGGAATATAAAACTGGTGACACTGGAAACGCTCAAATCATAGACCGTAAGAAGACTCAGTTTTCTTGTACTTAAGTCGGCGTTGTGTCTCTTACATTTAATTCCGATGCAATGTCGGTGTTTCATCGTCAATGGAAGGTCCAACGGATACAGTAAACCAGCAGAGGTGCATCGGAATGTAAAACTGGCGACAAAGGAGACGCTCAAAACATAGACAGTAGGAAGACTCAGTCATCCGGTACTTAAGTCGGCATTGTGTCTCTTATATTTAATTCCGAAGCAATATCTGTGTTTCATCGCCATTGGGAAGGTCCAAGGGACACAGTAAACCTGCGTAGGGACATCGGAATATAAAACTGGTGACACTGGAAACGCTCAAAACATAGACCGTAAGAAGACTCAATTTTCTTGTACTTAAGTCGTCGTTGTGCCTCTTCTATTTAATTCCGATGCAATTTCTGTGTTTCATCGTCAATGGGAAAGTCGAAGGGAAACAGTATACCTGCAGAGGTGCATCGGAATGTAAAACTGGTGACACAGGAGACGCTCAAAGCATAGAGAGTAGGAAGACTCAGTCTTCCTATACTTAAGACGTCATTGTGTCTCTTATATTTAATTCCGATGCAATTTCTGTGTTTCATCGCCATTGGGAAGGTCCAAGGGACACAGTAAACCTGCGTAGGGACATCGGAATGTAAAACTGGTGACAATGGAAACGCTCAAATCATAGACCGTAAGAAGACTCAGTTTTCTTGTAGTTAAGTCGTCGTTGTGTCTGTTCTATTTAATTCCGATGCAATTTCTGTGTTTCATCGTCAATGGGAAAGTCGAAGGGAAACAGTATACCTGCAGACGTGCATCGGAATGTAAAACTGGTGACACAGGAGACGCACAAAGCATAGACAGTAGGAAGACTCAGTCTTCCTGTACTTAAGTCGGAATTGTGTCTCTTATATTTAATTCCGATGCAATTTCTGTGTTTCATCGTCAATGGGAAGGTCCAAGGGATACAGTAACCCTGCAGAGGTGCATCGGAATGTAAAACTGGTGACACAGGAAGCGCTTATAACATAGACCCTACGAAGACTCAGGTTTTGTTGTACTTAACTCGGCATTGTGTCTTTTATATTTAATTCCGATGCAATTTCTGTGTTTCATCGTCAATGGAAGCTCCAATGGATACAGTAAACGTGCAGAGGTGCATCGGAATGTGAAACTGGTGACACAGGAAACGCTCAAAACGTAGACAATAGAAAGCCACACTCTTCCTGTACTTAAGTCGACATTGTGTCTCTTATATTTAATTCCGATGCAATTTCTGTGTTTCATCGTCAATGGGAATGTCCAAGGGATACAGTAAACCTGCAGAGGTGCATCGGAATGTGAAACTGGTGACACAGGAAACCCTCAAAACATAGACAGTAGGAAGACTCAGTCTTCCTGTGCTTATGTCGGCTTTGTGTCTATTATATTTCCTTACGATGTAATTTCTGTGTTTCAATGTCAATGGGAAGGTGCAAGGGATACAGTAAACCTGCAGAGGTGCATCGGAATGTAAAACTGGTGACACAGAAAACGCTCAAAACATAGACCTTAAGAAGACTCAGTTTTCTGGTACTTCAGTCGGCGTTGTGCCTCTTATATTTAATTCCGATGCAATTTCTGTGTTTTTGCGTCAATGGGAAGGTCCAGGGGATACAGTAAACCTGCAGAGGTGCATTGGAATGTAAAACTGGTGACACAGGAAACGCTCAAATCATAGACCGCAAGAAGGCTCAGTTTTCTTGTACTTAAGTCGGCGTTGTGTTTCTTATATTTAATTCTGATGCAATTTCTGTGTTTCATCGCAACTGTGAAGGTCCAAGTGATACAGTAAACATGCAGAGGTGCATCGGAATGTAAAACTGGTGACACAGGAAACGCTCAAAACATAGACAGTAGGAAGACTCAGTCTTCCTGTACTTAAGACGTCATTGTGTCTCTTATATTTAATTCCGATGCAATTTCTGTGTTTCATCGTCAATGGGAAAGTCCAAGGGATACAGTAACCCTGCAGAGGTGCATCGGAATGTAAAACTGGTGACACAGGAAGCGCTCATAGCATAGACCCTACGAAGACTCAGGTTTTCTTGCACTTAAGTTGGCATTGTGTCTTTTATATTTAATTCCGATGATATTTCTGTGTTTCATCGTCACTGTGAAGGTCCAAGGGACACAGTAAACCTGCAGAGGTGCATAGGAATGTAAAACAGGGGACACAGGAAACGCTCAAAACATAGACAGTAGGAAGACTTAGTCTTCCTGTACTTAAGTCGACATTGTGTCTCTTATATTTAATTACGATGCACTTTCAGTGTTTCATCGTCACTGTGAAGGTCCAAGGGATACAGTAAACATGCAGAGGTGCATCGGAATGTAAAACTGGTGACACAGGAAACGCTCAAAACATAGACAGTAGGAAGACTCAGTCTTCCTGTACTTAAGACGTCATTGTGTCTCTTATATTTAATTCCGATGCAATTTCTGTGTTTCATCGCCAATGGGAAGCTCCAAGGGACACAGTAAACCTGCAGAGGTGTATCGGAATGCAAAACTGGTGACACTGGAAACGCTCAAAACATAGACCGTAAGAAGACTCAGTTTTCTTGTACTTAAGTCGTCGTTGTGTCTCTTATACTTAATTCCGATGTAAGTTCTGTGTTTCATCGTCAATGGGAAGGTCCAATGGATACAGTAAACCTGCAGAGTCGCATGGGAATGTAAAACTTGTGACACTGTAAACGCTCAAAACATAGACAGTAGGAAGACTCATCGTTCCTGTACTTAAGGCGGCATTGTGTCTCTTATATTTAATTCCGATGCAATTTCTGTGTTTTCATCGTCAATCTGAAGATCCAAGGCATACAGTAAACCTGCAGAAGTGCATCGGAATGTAAAACTAGTGACACAGGAAACGCTCAAAACATAGACAGTAGAAGACTCAGCCTTATTGTTCTTAAGTCGGCATTGTGTCTCTTATATTTAATTCCGACGCTATTTCTGTGTTTCATTGTCAATGGAAACGTCCAATGGATACAGTAAACCTGCAGAGGTGCATCGGAATGTAAAACTGGTGACACAGGTAGCGTTCAAATCATAGAGCGTAAGAAGACTCAGTTTTCTTGTACTAAGTCGGCATTGTGTCTCTTATATTTAATTCCGATGCAATTTCTGTGTTTCACCATCACTGTGAAGATCCAAGGGATACAGTAAACCTGCAGAGGTGCATCAAAATGTAAAACTGATGACACAGGAAATGCTCAAAGCGTAGACAGTAGGAAGACTCAGTCTTCCTGTACCGAAGTCGGCATTGTGTCTCTTATATTTAATTCCGATGGAATTTCTGTGTTTCATCGTCAATGGGAAGGTCCAAGGGATACAGTGAACCTGCAGAAATGCATTGGAATGTAAAACTGGTGACAAAGGAAACGCTCAATTCATACATCTTAAGATGACACAGTTTTCTTATACTTAAGTCGGCGTTGTGTCTCTTATATATAATTCCGATGCAATTTCTGTGTTTCATCGTCAATGGGAAGGTCCAATGGATACAGTAAACCTGCAGAGGTGCATCTTAATGTAAAACGGGTGACACAGGAAACGCTCAAAACATAGACAATAGAAAGACACACTCTTCCTGTACTTAAGTCGATATTGTGTCTCTTATATTTAATTACGATGCAATTTCTATGTTTCATCGTCACTGTGAAGGTCCAAGGGATACAGTAAACATGCAGAGGTGCATCGGAATGTATAACTGGTGACACAGAAAACGCTCAAATCATAGACCGTAAGAAGACTCAGTTTTCTTGTACTTGAGTCGGCGTTGTGTCTCTTATATTTAATTCCGTTGCAATTTCTCTGTTTCATCGTCAATGGGAAAGTCGAAGGGAAACAGTATACCTGCAGAGGTGCATCGGAATTTAAAACTTGTGACACAGGAGACGCCCAAAACATAGACAGTAGGAAGACTCAGTCGTCCTGTACTTTAGTCGGCATTGTGTCTCTTATATTTAATTCCGATGCAATTTCTGTGTTTCATCGTCACTGTGAAGGTCCAAGGGATACAGTATACATGCAGAGGTGCATCGGAATGTAAAACTGGTGACACAGGAAACGCTCAAAACATAGACAGTAGGAAGACTCAGTCTTCCTGTACTTAAGACGTCATTGTGTCTCTTATATTAAATTCCGATGCACTTTCTGTGTTTCATCGCCAATGGGAAGGTCCAAGGGACACAGTAAACCTGCAGAGGTGTATCGGAATGTAAAACTGGTGACACTGGAAACGCTCAAATCATAGACCGTAAGAAGACTCAGTTTTCTTGTACTTAAGTCGGCGTTGTGTCTCTTATACTTAATTCCGATGTAAGTTCTGTGTTTCATCGTCAATGGGAAGGTCCAATGGATACAGTAAACCTGCAGAGTCGCATGGGAATGTAAAATTTGTGCCACTGTAAACGCTCAAAACATAAACAGTAGGAAGACTCAATGTTCCTGTACTTAAGTCGGCATTGTGTCTCTTATATTTAATTCCGATGCAATTTCTGTGTTTCATCGTCACTGTGAAGGTCCAAGGGATACAGTATACATGCAGAGGTGCATCGGAATGTAAAACTGGTGACACAGGAAACGCTCAAAACATAGACAGTAGGAAGACTCAGTCTTCCTGTACTTAAGACGTCATTGTGTCTCTTATATTAAATTCCGATGCACTTTCTGTGTTTTCATCGTCAATCTGAAGATCCAAAGCATACAGTAAACCTGCAGAGGTGCATCGGAATGTAAAACTAGTGACACAGGAAACGCTCAAAACATAGACCGTAAGAAGACTCAGTTTTCTTGTACTTAAGTCGTCGTTGTGTCTCTTATATTTAATTCCGATGCTATTTCTGTTTTTCATTGTCAATGGGAACGTCCAATGGATACAGTAAACCTGCAGAGGTGCATCGGAATGTAAAGCTGGTGATATAGGACACGCTTAAATCATAGAGATTAGGAAGGCTCAGTCTTCCTTTACTTAAGTCGGCGTTGTGTCTCTTATATTTAATTCCGATGCAATTTCTGTGTTTTATCGTCAATGGGAAGAGCCAATGGATACAGAAAACCTGCAGAGGTGCTTCGGAATGTAAAACTGGTGACACAGAAAACGCTGAAAACATAGACCGTAAGAAGACTCAGTTTTCTTGTACTTAAGTCGGCGTTGTGTCTCTTATATTTATTTCCGATGCAGTTTCTGTGTTTCATCGTCAATGGGAAGGTCCAATGGATACAGTAAACCTGCAGAGGTGCATCGGAATGTAATACTGGTGACACAGGAAAGGCTCAAAACATAGACAGTAGGAAGACTCAGTCTTCCTTTACTTAAGTCAGCATGGTGTCTCTTATATTTAATTCCGATGCAATTTCTGTGTTTCATCGTCAATGGAAGATCCAAGGGATACAGTCAACCTGCAGAGGTGCATCAAAATATAAAACTGATGACACAGGAAATGCTCAAAACGTAGACAGTAGGAAGACTCAGTCTTCCTGTACCGAAGTCGGCATTGTTTCTCTTACATTTAATTCCGATGGAATTTCTGTGTTTCATCGTCAATGGGAAGGTCCAAGGGATACAGTGAACCTACAGAAATGCATTGGAATGTAAAACTGGTGACAAAGGAAACGCTCAAATCATACGCCGTAAGATAACTCAGTTTTCTTTTACTTAAGTCGGCGTTGTGTCTCTTATATATAATTCCGATGCAATTTCTGTGTTTCATCGTCAATGGGAAGGTCCAATGGATACAGTAAACCTGCAGAGGAGCATCGCAATGTAAAACTGGTGACACAGGAAACGCACAAAACATAGACAATAGAAAGACACGCTCTTCCTGTACTTAAGTCGACATTGTGTCTCTTATATTTAATTCCGAAGCAATTTCTGTGTTTCATCGTCAATGGGAACGTCGAAGGGAAACAATATACCTGCAGAGGTGCATCGGAATGTAAAACTGGTGACAAGGGAAACGCTCAAAACATAGACAGTAGGAAGACTCAGTCTTTCTGTACTTAAGTCGGCATTGTGTCTCTTATATTTAATTCCGATGCAATATCTGTGTTTCATCGTCAATGGGAAGGTCCAAGGGCTACAGTAACCCCCACAGAGGTGCATCGGAATGTAAAACTGGTGACACAGGAAGCGCTCAGAACATGACCCTAAGAAGACTCAGTTTTCTTGTACTTAAGTCGGCATTGTGTCTCTTATATTTAATTCTGATGCAATTTCTGGGTTTCGTCGTCACTGGAAAGTCCATGGGACACAGTAAACCTGCAGAGGTGCATCGGAATGTAAAACTGGTGACACAGGAAACGCTCAAAACATAGACAGTAGGAAGGCTCAGTCTTCCTGTACTTCATTCATCATTGTGTCTCTTATATTTAATTCCGATGCAATTTCTGTGTTTCATCGTCACTGTGACGGTCCAAGGGATACAGTAAACGTGCAGAGGTGCATCGGAATGTAAAACTGGTGACACAGGAAACGGTCAAAACATAGACAGTAGGAAGACTTAGTCTTCCTGTACTTCAGTCGGCATTGTGTCTCTTATATTTAATTCCGATGCCATTTCTGTGTTTCATCGCAAATGGGAAGGTCCAAGGGATACAGTAAACCTGAAGAGGTGCATCGGAATGTAAAGCTGGTGATATAGGACACGCTTAAATCATAGACATTAGGAAGGCTCAGTCTTCCTTTACTTAAGTCGGCGTTGTGTCTCTTATATTTAAGTCCGATGCAATTTCTGTGTTTCATCGCCAATGGGAAGGTCCAAGGGATACAGTAAACCTGCAGAGGTGCATCGGAATGTAAAACTGTTGACACAGGACACGCTCAAAACATAGACAGTAGGAAGACTCAGTCTTCCTATACTTATGTCGGCATGATGTCTCTTATACACTCCTGGAAATGGAAAAAAGAACACTTTGACACCGGTGTGTCAGACCCACCATACTTGCTCCGGACACTGCGAGAGGGCTGTACAAGCAATGATCACACGCACGGCACAGCGGACACACCAGGAACCGCGGTGTTGGCCATCGAATGGCGCTAGCTGCGCAGCCATTGTGCACCGCCGCCGTCAGTGTCAGCCAGTTTGCCGTGGCATACGGAGCTCCATCGCAGTCTTTAACACTGGTAGCATGCCGCGACAGCGTGGACGTGAACCGTATGTGCAGTTGATGGACTTTGAGCGAGGGCGTATAGTGGGCATGCGGGAGGCCGGGTGGACGTACCGCCGAATTGCTCAACACGTGGGGCGTGAGGTCTCCACAGTACATCGATGTTGTCGCCAGTGGTCGGCGGAAGGTGCACGTGCCCGTCGACCTGGGACCGGACCGCAGCGACGCACGGATGCACGCCAAGACCGTAGGATCCTACGCAGTGCCGTAGGGGACCGCACCGCCACTTCCCAGCAAATTAGGGACACTGTTGCTCCTGGGGTATCGGCGAGGACCATTCGCAACCGTCTCCATGAAGCTGGGCTACGGTCCCGCACACCGTTAGACCGTCTTCCGCTCACGCCCCAACATCGTGCAGCCCGCCTCCAGTGGTGTCGCGACAGGCGTGAATGGAGGGACGAATGGAGACGTGTCGTCTTCAGCGATGAGAGTCGCTTCTGCCTTGGTGCCAATGATGGTAGTATGCGTGTTTGGCGCCGTGCAGGTGAGCGCCACAATCAGGACTGCATACGACCGAGGCACACAGGGCCAACACCCGGCATCATGGTGTGCGGAGCGATCTCCTACACTGGCCGTACACCACTGGTGATCGTCGAGGGGACACTGAATAGTGCACGGTACATCCAAACCGTCATCGAACCCATCGTTCTACCATTCCTAGACCGGCCAGGGAACTTGCTGTTCCAACAGGACAATGCACGTCCGCATGTATCCCGTGCCACCCAACGTGCTCAAAAGGTGTAAGTCAACTACCCTGGCCAGCAAGATCTCCGGATCTGTCCCCCATTGAGCATGTTTGGGACTGGATGAAGCGTCGTCTCACGCGGTCTGCACATCCAGCACGAACGCTGGTCCAACTGAGGCGCCAGGTGGAAATGGCATGGCAAGCCGTTCCACAGGACTACATCCAGCATCTCTACGATCGTCTCCATGGGAGAATAACAGCCTGCATTGCTGCGAAAGGTGGATATACACTGTACTAGTGCCGACATTGTGCATGCTCTGTTGCCTGTGTCTATGTGCCTGTGGTTCTGTCAGTGTGATCATGTGATGTATCTGACCCCAGGAATGTGTCAATAAAGTTTCCCCTTCCTGGGACAATGAATTCACGGTGTTCTTATTTCAATTTCCAAGAGTGTATTTAATTCCGATGCAATTTCTGTGTTTCATCATCAATGGGAAGGTCCAATGGATACAGTAAACCTGCAGAGGTGGATCGGAATGTAAAACTGGTGACACGGGAAACGCTCAAAACGTAGACCTTAAGAAGACTCAGTTTTCTGGTACTTAAGTCGGCGTTGTGTCTCACATATTTAATTCCGATGCAATTTTTGTGTTTTTTCGTCAATGGGAAGGTCCAAGTTATGCAGTAAACCTGCGGAGGTGCATTGGAATGTAAAACTGGTGACACAGGAAACGCTCAAAACATAGACAGTAGGATGACTCAGTCTTCCTGTACTTAAGTCGGCATTGTGTCTCTTATATTTAATTCCGATGCTATTTCTGTGTTTCATCGTCACTGTAAAGGTCCAAGGGATACAGTAAACATGCAGAAGTGCATCGGAATGTAAAACTGTTGATACAGGAAACGCTCAAAACATAGACAGTAGGAAGACTCAGTCTTCCTGTACTTAAGACGTCATTGTGTCTCTTATATTTAATTCCGATGCAATTTCTGTGTTTCATCGCCATTGGGAAGGTCCAAGGGACACAGTAAACCTGCTGAGGGGCATCGGAATGTAAAACCGGTGACACTGGAAACGCTCAAAACATAGACCGTAAGAAGACTCAGTTTTCTTGTACTTAAGTCGGCGTTGTGTCTCTTGTATTTAATTCCGATGCAATGTCTGTGTTTCATCGTCAATGGAAGATCCAACGGATACAGTAAACCAGCAGAGGTGTATCGGAATGTAAAACTGGTGACACAGGAAACGCGCAAAACATAGACAATAGAAAGACACACTCATCCTGTACTTAAGTCGACATTGTGTAATTCCGATGCAATTTCTGTGTTTCATCGTCAATGGGAAAGTCGAAGGGAAACAGTATACCTGCAGAGGTGCATCGGAATATAAATCTGGTGACACAGGAGACGCTCAAAACATAGACAGTAGGAAGACTCAGTCTTCCTGTACTTAAGTCGGCATTGTGTCTCTTATATTTAATTCCGATGTAATTTCTGTGTTTCATCGTCACTGTAAAGGTCCAAGGGATACAGTAAACATGCAGAAGTGCATCGGAATGTAAAACTGGTGACACAGGAGACGCTCAAAGCAGAGAGAGTAGGAAGACTCAGTCTTCCTCTACTTAAGTCGGCATTGTGTCTCTTATATTTAGTTCCGATGCAATTTCTGTGTTTCATCGTCACTGTGAAGGTCCAAGAGATACAGTAAACATGCAGAGGTGCATTGGAATGTAAAACTGGTGACACAGGAAACGCTCAAAACATAGACAGTAGGAAGACTCAGTCTTCCTGTACTTAAGACGTCATTGTGTCTCTCATTTTTTATTCCGATGCAATTTCTGTGTTTCATCGCCAATGGGAAGATCCAAGGGACGCAGTAAACCTGCAGAGGTGCATCGGAATTTAAAACTGGTGACACTGGAAACGCTCAAAACATAGACCGTAAGAAGACTCAGATTTCTTGTACTTAAGTCGGCGTTGTGTCTCTTATATTTAATTCCGACGCAATTTCTGTGTTTCATCGTCGCTGTCAAGGTCCAAGGGATACAGTAAACCTGCAGAGGTGCATCGGAATATAAATCTGGTGACACAGGAGACGCTCAAAATATAGACAGTAGGAAGACTCAGTCTTCCTGTACTTAAGTCGGCATTGTGTCTCTTATATTCAATTCCGATGCAATTTCTGTGTTTTCATCGTCAATCTGAAGATGCAAAGCATACAGTAAACCTGCAGAGGTGCATCGGAATGTAAAACTAGTGACACAGGAAACGCTCAAAACATAGACTGTAAGAAGACTCAGTTTTCTTGTACTTAAGTCGTCGTTGTGTCTCTTATATTTAATTCCGATGCTATTTCTGTTTTTCATTGTCAATGGGAACGTCCAATGGATACAGTAAACCTGCAGAGGTGCATCGGAATGCAAATCTGGTGACACAGGTAGCGTTCAAATCATAGAGCGTAAGAAGACGCAGTTTTCTTGTACTTCATTCATCATTGTGTCTCTTATATTTCATTCCGATGCAATTTCTGTGTTTCATCGTCACTGTGAAGGTCCAAGGGATACAGTAAACGTGCAGAGGTGCATCGGAATGTAAAACTGGTGACACAGGAAACGCTCAAAACATAGACAGTAGGAAGACTCAATATTCCTGTAGTTAAGTCGGCATTGTGTCTCTTATAATTAATTCCGATGCCATTTCTGTGTTTCATCGCAAATGGGAAGGTCCAAGGGATACAGTAAACCTGCAGAGGTGCATCGGAACGTAAAGCTGGTGATATAGGACACGCTTAAATCATAGACATTAGGAAGGCTCAGTCTTCCTTTACTTAAGTCGGCGTTGTGTCTCTTATATTTAATTCCGATGCAATTTCTGTGTTTTATCGTCAATGGGAAGAGCCAATGGATACAGAAAACCTGCAGAGGTGCTTCGGAATGTAAAACTGGTGACACAGAAAACGCTCAAAACATAGACCGTAAGAAGACTCAGTTTTCTTGTACTTAAGTCGGCGTTGTGTCTCACATATTTAATTCCGATGCAACTTTTGTGTTTTTTCGTCAATGGGAAGGTCCAAGTTATGCAGTAAACCTGCGGAGGTGCATTGGAATGTAAAACTGGTGACACAGGAAACGCTCAAAACATAGACAGTAGGATGACTCAGTCTTCCTGTACTTAAGACGTCATTGTGTCTCTTATATTTAATTCCGATGCAATTTCTGTGTTTCATCGCCATTGGGAAGGTCCAAGGGACACAGTAAACCTGCTGAGGGGCATCGTAATGTAAAACCGGTGACACTGGAAACGCTCAAAACATAGACCGTAAGAAGACTCACTTTTCTTGTACTTAAGTCGGCGTTGTGTCTCTTGTATTTAATTCCGATGCAATGTCTGTGTTTCATCGTCAATGGAAGATCCAACGGATACAGTAAACCAGCAGAGGTGTATCGGAATGTAAAACTGGTGACACAGGAAACGCGCAAAACATAGACAATAGAAAGACTACTCTTCCTGTACTTAAGTCGACATTGTGTAATTCCGATGCAATTTCTGTGTTTCATCGTCAATGGGAAAGTCGAAGGGAAACAGTATACCTGCAGAGGTGCATCGGAATATAAATCTGGTGACACAGGAGACGCTCAAAACATAGACAGTAGGAAGACTCAGTCTTCCTGTACTTAAGTCGGCATTGTGTCTCTTATATTTAATTCCGATGCAATTTCTGTGTTTCATCGTCACTGTAAAGGTCCAAGGGATACAGTAAACATGCAGAAGTGCATCGGAATGTAAAACTGTTGATACAGGAAACGCTCAAACATAGACAGTAGGAAGACTCAGTCTTCCTGTACTTAAGACGTCATTGTGTCTCTTATATCTAATTCCGATGCAATTTCTGAGTTTCATCGCCATTGGGAAGGTCCAAGGGACACAGTAAACCTGCTGAGGGGCATCGGAATGTAAAACCGGTGACACTGGGAACGCTCAAAACATAGACCGTAAGAAGACTCAGTTTTCTTGTACTTAGGTCGCCGTTGTGTCTCTTCTATTTAATTCCGATGCAATTTCTGTGTTTCATCGTCAATGGGAAAGTCGAGGGGAAACAGTATACCTGCAGAGGTGACATCGGAATGTAAAACTGGTGACACAGGAGACGCTCAAAGCAGAGAGAGTAGGAAGACTCAGTCTTCCTCTACTTAAGTCGGCATTGTGTCTCTTATATTTAGTTCCGATGCAATTTCTGTGTTTCATCGTCACTGTGAAGGTCCAAGAGATACAGTAAACATGCAGAGGTGCATTGGAATGTAAAACTGGTGACACAGGAAACGCTCAAAACATAGACAGTAGGAAGACTCAGTCTTCCTGTACTTAAGACGTCATTGTGTATCTCATATTTAATTCCGATGCAATTTCTGTGTTTCATCGCCAATGGGAAGATCCAAGGGACGCAGTAAACCTGCAGAGGTGCATCGGAATTTAAAACTGGTGACACTGGAAACGCTCAAAACATAGACCGTAAGAAGACTCAGTTTTCTTGTACTTAAGTCGGCGTTGTGTCTCTTATATTTAATTCCGACGCAATTTCTGTGTTTCATCGTCGCTGTCAAGGTCAAAGGGATACAGTAAACCTGCAGAGGTGCATCGGAATATAAATCTGGTGACACAGGAGACGCTCAAAATATAGACAGTAGGAAGACTCAGTCTTCCTGTACTTAAGTCGGCATTGTGTCTCTTATATTTAATTCCGATGCAATTTCTGTGTTTCATCGTCAATGGGAAGGGCCAATGGATACAGAAAACCTGCAGAGGTGCTTCGGAATGTAAAACTGGTGACACAGAAAACGCTCTAAACATAGACCGTAAGAAGACTCTGTTTTCTTATACTTAAGTCGGCGTTGTGTCTCTTATATTTATTCCCGATGCAGTTTCTGTGTTTCATCGTCAATGGGAAGGTCCAATGGATACAGTAAACCTGCAGAGGTGCATTGGAATGTAATACTGGTGACACAGGAAAGGCTCAAAACATAGACAGTAGGAAGACTCAGTCTTCCTTTACTTAAGTCGGCATGGTGTCTCTTATATTTAATTCCGATGCAATTTCTGTGTTTCATCGTCAATGGAAGATCCAAGGGATACAGTCAACCTGCAGAGGTGCATCAAAATGTAAAACTGATGACACAGGAAATGCTCAAAACGTAGACAGTAGGAAGACTCAGTCTTCCTGTACCGAAGTCGGCATTGTTTCTCTTACATTTAATTCCGATGGAATTTCTGTGTTTCATCGTCAATGGGAAGGTCCAAGGGATACAGTGAACCTGCAGAAATGCATTGGAATGTATAACTGGTGACAAAGGAAACGCTCAAATCATACACCGTAAGATAACTCAGTTTTCTTTTACTTAAGTCGGCGTTGTGTCTCTTATATATAATTCCGATGCAATTTCTGTGTTTCATCGTCAATGGGAAGGTCCAATGGATACAGTAAACCTGCAGAGGTGCATCGCAAAGTAAAACTGGTGACACAGGAAACGCACAAAACATAGACAATAGAAAGACACGCTCTTCCTGTACTTAAGTTGACATTGTGTCTCTTATATTTAATTCCGAAGCAATTTCTGTGTTTCATCGTCAATGGGAACGTCGAAGGGAAACAGTATACCTGCAGAGGTGCATCGGAATGTAAAACTGGTGACAAGGGAAACAGCTCAAAACATAGACAGTAGGAAGACTCAGTCTTTCTGTACTTAAGTCGGCATTGTGTCTCTTATATTTAATTCCGATGCAATATCTGTGTTTCATCGTCAATGGGAAGGTCCAAGGGCTACAGTAACCCCCACAGAGGTGCATCGGAATGTAAAACTGGTGACACAGGAAGCGCTCAGAACATGACCCTAAGAAGACTCAGTTTTCTTGTACTTAAGTCGGCATTGTGTCTCTTATATATAATTCTGATGCACTTTCTGTGTTTCGTCGTCACTGGAAAGTCCAAGGGACACAGTAAACCTGCAGAGGTGCATCGGAATGTAAAACTGGTGACACAGGAAACGCTCAAAACATAGACAGTAGGAAGGCTCAGTCTTCCTGTACTTCATTCATCATTGTGTCTCTTATATTTAATTCCGATGCAATTTCTGTGTTTCATCGTCACTGTGAAGGTCCAAGGGATACAGTAAACGTGCAGAGGTGCATCGGAATGTAAAACTGGTGACACAGGAAACGCTCAAAACATAGACAGTAAGAAGACTCAGTCTTCCTGTACTTCAGTCGGCATTGTGTCTCTTATATTTAATTCCGATGCCATTTCTGTGTTTCATCGCAAATGGGAAGGTCCAAGGGATACAGTAAACCTGAAGAGGTGCATCGGAATGTAAAGCTGGTGATATAGGACACGCTTAAATCATAGACATTAGGAAGGCTCAGTCTTCCTTTACTTAAGTCGGCATTGTGTCTCTTATATTTAATTTCGATGCCATTTCTGTGTTTCATCGCCAATGGGAAGGTCCAAGGGATACAGTAAACCTGCAGAGGTGCATCGGAATGTAAAACTGTTGACACAGGACACGCTCAAAACATAGACAGTAGGAAGACTCAGTCTTCCTATACTTATGTCGGCATGATGTCTCTTATACACTCCTGGAAATGGAAAAATGAACACATTGACACCGGTGTGTCAGACCCACCATACTTGCTCCGGACACTGCGAGAGGGCTGTACAAGCAATGATCACACGCACGGCACAGCGGACACACCAGGAACCGCGGTGTTGGCCATCGAATGGCGCTAGCTGCGCAGCCATTGTGCACCGCCGCCGTCAGTGTCAGCCTGTTTGCCGTGGCATACGGAGCTCCATCGCAGTCTTTAACACTGGTAGCATGCCGCGACAGCGTGGACGTGAACCGTATGTGCAGTTGACGGACTTTGAGCGAGGGCGTATAGTGGGCATGCGGGAGGCCGGGTGGACGTACCGCCGAATTGCTCAACACGTGGGGCGTGAGGTCTCCACAGTACATCGATGTTGTCGCCAGTGGTCGGCGGAAGGTGCACGTGCCCGTCGACCTGGGACCGGACCGCAGCGACGCACGGATGCACGCCAAGATCGTAGGATCCTACGCAGTGCCGTAGGGGACCGCACCGCCACTTCCCAGCAAATTAGGGACACTGTTGCTCCTGGGGTATCGGCGAGGACCATTCGCAACCGTCTCCATGAAGCTGGGCTACGGTCCCGCACACCGTTAGGCCGTCTTCCGCTCACGCCCCAACATCGTGCAGCCCGCCTCCAGTGGTGTCGCGACAGGCGTGAATGGAGGGACGAATGGAGACGTGTCGTCTTCAGCGATGAGAGTCGCTTCTGCCTTGGTGCCAATGATGGTAGTATGCGTGTTTGGCGCCGTACAGGTGAGCGCCACAATCAGGACTGCATACGACCGAGGCACACAGGGCCAACATCCGGCATCATGGTGTGGGGAGCGATCTCCTACACTGGCCGTACACCACTGGTGATCGTCGAGGGGACACTGAATAGTGCATGGTACATCCAAACCGTCATCGAACCCATCGTTCTACCATTCCTAGACCGGCCAGGGAACTTGCTGTTCCAACAGGACAATGCACGTCCGCATGTATCCCGTGCCACCCAACGTGCTCAAAAGGTGTAAGTCAACTACCCTGGCCAGCAAGATCTCCGGATCTGTCCCCCATTGAGCATGTTTGGGACTGGATGAAGCGTCGTCTCACGCGGTCTGCACGTCCAGCACGAACGCTGGTCCAACTGAGGCGCCAGGTGGAAATGGCATGGCAAGCCGTTCCACAGGACTACATCCAGCATCTCTACGATCGTCTCCATGAGAGAATAGCAGCCTGCGTTGCTGCGAAAGGTGGATATACACTGTACTAGTGCCGACATTGTGCATGCTCTGTTGCCTGTGTCTATGTGCCTGTGGTTCTGTCAGTGTGATCATGTGATGTATCTGACCCCAGGAATGTGTCAATAAAGTTTCCCCTTCCTGGGACAATGAATTCACGGTGTTCTTATTTCAATTTCCAAGAGTGTATTTAATTCCGATGCAATTTCTGTGTTTCATCATCAATGGGAAGGTCCAAGTTATGCAGTAAACCTACGGAGGTGCATTGGAATGTAAAACTGGTGACACAGGAAACGCTCAAATCATAGACCGTAAGAAGACTCAGTTTTCTTGTACTTAAGTCGGCGTTGTGTCTCTTGTATTTAATTCCGATGCAATGTCTGTGTTTCATCGTCAATGGAAGATCCAACGGATACAGTAAACCAGCAGAGGTGTATCGGAATGTAAAACTGGTGACACAGGAAACGCGCAAAACATAGACAATAGAAAGACACACTCTTCCTGTACTTAAGTCGACATTGTGTAATTCCGATGCAATTTCTGCTCAAAGCAGAATTTCTGCTCTGCTCCTGCAGAGGTGGATCGCAATGTAAAACTGGTGACACGGGAAACGCTCAAAACATAGACCTTAAGAAGACTCAGTTTTCAGGTACTTAAGTCGGCGTTGTGTCTCTTATATTTAATTCCGATGCAATTTTTGTGTTTTTTCGTCAATGGGAAGGTCCAAGGGATACAGTAAACCGGCAGAGGTGCATTGGAATGTAAAACTGGTGACACAGGCAACGCTCAAATCATAGACCGTAAGAAGACTCAGTTTTCTTGTACTTAAGTCGGCGTTGTGTCTCTTATATTTAATTCCGATGCCATGTCTGTGTTTCATCGTCAATGGAAGATCCAACGGATACAGTAAACCAGCAGAGGTGCATCGGAATGTAAAACTGGTTACACAGGAAACGCTCAAAACATAGACAATAGAAAGACACACTCTTCCTGTACTTAAATCGACATTGTGTAATTCCGATGCAATTTCTGTGTTTCATCGTCAATGGGAAAGTCGAAGGGAAACAGTATACCTGCAGAGGTGCATCGGAATATAAATCTGGTGACACAGGAGACGCTCAAAATATAGACAGTAGGAAGACTCAGTCTTCCTGTACTTAAGTCGGCATTGTGTCTCTTATATTTAATTCCGATGCAATTTCTGTGTTTCATCGTCAATGGGAAGGGCCAATGGATTCAGAAAACCTGCAGAGGTGCTTCGGAATGTAAAACTGGTGACACAGAAAACGCTCAAAACATAGACCGTAAGAAGACTCAGTTTTCTTATACTTAAGTCGGCGTTGTGTCTCTTATATTTATTCCCGATGCAGTTTCTGTGTTTCATCGTCAATGGGAAGGTCCAATGGATACAGTAAACCTGCAGAGGTGCATTGGAATGTAATACTGGTGACACAGGAAAGGCTCAAAACATAGACAGTAGGAAGACTCAGGCTTCCTTTACTTAAGTCAGCATGGTGTCTCTTATATTTAATTCCGATGCAATTTCTGTGTTTCATCGTCAATGGAAGATCCAAGGGATACAGTCAACCTGCAGAGGTGCATCAAAATGTAAAACTGATGACACAGGAAATGCTCAAATCGTAGACAGTAGGAAGACTCAGTCTTCCTGTACCGAAGTCGGCATTGTTTCTCTTACATTTAATTCCGATGGAATTTCTGTGTTTCATCGTCAATGGGAAGGTCCAAGGGATACAGTGAACCTGCAGAAATGCATTGGAATGTATAACTGGTGACAAAGGAAACGCTCAAATCATACACCGTAAGATAACTCAGTTTTCTTTTACTTAAGTCGGCGTTGTGTCTCTTATATATAATTCCGATGCAATTTCTGTGTTTCATCGTCAATGGGAAGGTCCAATGGATACAGTAAACCTGCAGATGTGCATCGCAATGTAAAACTGGTGACACAGGAAACGCACAAAACATAGACAATAGAAAGACACGCTCTTCCTGTACTTAAGTTGACATTGTGTCTCTTATATTTAATTCCGAAGCAATTTCTGTGTTTCATCGTCAATGGGAACGTCGAAGGGAAACAGTATACCTGCAGAGGTGCATCGGAATGTAAAACTGGTGACAAGGGAAACAGCTCAAAACATAGACAGTAGGAAGACTCAGTCTTTCTGTACTTAAGTCGGCATTGAGTCTCTTATATTTAATTCCGATGCATTTTCTGTGTTTCAATGTCATTGGGAAGGTGCTAGGGATACAGTAAACCAGCAGAAGTGCATCGGAATGTAAAACTGGTGACACAGGAAACGCTCAAAACTTAGACAGTAGGAAGACCCAGACTTTCTGTACTTAAGTCGGCATTGTGTCTCTTATATTTAATTCCGATGCATTTTCTGTGTTTCATCGTCAATGGGAAGGTCCAAGGGATACAGTAACCCGGCAGAGGTGCATCGGAATGTAAAACTGGTGACACAGGAAGCGCTCATAACATAGACCCTACGAAGACTCAGGTTTTCTTGTACTTAAGTCGGCATTGTGTCTTTTATATTTAATTCCGATGCAATCTCTGTGTTTCATCGTCACTGTGAAGGTCCAAGGGATACAGTAAACGTGCAGAGGTGCATCGGAATGTAAAACTGGTGACACCGGAACCGCACAAAACATAGACAGTAGGAAGACTCAGTCTTCCTGTACTTATGTCATCATTGTGTCTATTATATTTAATACCGATGTAATTTCGGTGTTTCAATGTCAATGGGAAGGTGCAAGGGATACAGTAAACCTGCAGAGGTGCATCGGAATGTAAAACTGGTGATACAGGACACGTTCAAGTCATAGACAGTAGGAAGACTCAGTCTTTCTTTACTTATGTCGGCATGGTGTCTCTTATATTTATTCCGATGCAATTTCTGTGTTTCATCGTCAATGGGAAGAGCCAATGGATACAGTAAACCTGCAGAGGTGCATCGGAATGTAAAACTGGTGACACAGAAAGCGCTCAAAACATAGACCGTAAGAAGACTCATTTTTCTTGTACTTATGTCGGCGTTGTGTCTCTTATATTTAATTCCGATGCAATTTCTGTGTTTCATCGTCAATGGGAAGGTCCATTGGATACAGTAAACCTGCAGAGGTGCATCGGAATGTAATACTGGTGACACAGGAAAGGCACAAACATAGACAGTAGGAAGACTCAATCTTCCTTTACTTAAGTCAGCATGGTGTCTCTTATATTTAATTCCGATGCAATTTCTTTGTTTCATCGTCAATGGAAGGTCCAATGGATACAGTAAACCTGCAGAGGTGCATCGGAATGTAGAACTGGTGACACAGGAAACGCTCAAAACATAGACAGTAGGCATACTCAGTCTTCCTGTATTTCAGTCGGCATTGTGTCTCTTATATTTAATTCCGATGCCATTTCTGTGTTTCGTCGCCAATGGGAAGGTCCAAGGGATACAGCAAACCTACAGAGGTGCATCGGAATGTAAAACTGGTGACACAGAAGACGCTCAAAACGTAGACCGTAAGAAGACTCAGTTTTCTTGTACTTATGTCGGCGTTGTGTCTCTTATATTTAATTCCGATGCAATTTATGTGTTTGATCGTCAATGGGAAGGTCCACTGGATACAGTAAACCTGCAGAGGTGCATCGGAATGTAATACTGGTGACACAGGAAAGGCACAAACATAGACAGTAGGAAGACTCAATCTTCCTTTACTTAAGTCGGCATGGTGTCTCTTATATTTAATTCCGATGCAATTTCTGTTTTTCATCGTCAATGGAAGGTCCAATGGATACAGTAAACCTGCAGAGGTGCATCGGAATGTAAAACTGGTGACACAGGAAACCGTCAAAACATAGACAATAGAAAGACACACTCTTCCTGTACTTAAGTGGACATTGTGTCTCTTCTATTTAATTCCGATGCAATTTCTGTGTTTCATCGTCAATGTGAAAGTCGAAGGGAAACAGTATACCTGCAGAGGTGCATCGGAATGTAAAACTGGTGACACAGGAGACGCTCAAAGCATAGACAGTAGGAAGACTCAGTCTTCCTGTACTTAAGTCGGCATTGTGTCTCTTATATTTAATTCCGATGCAATTTCTGTGTTTCATCGTTACTGTGAAGGTCCAAGGGATACAGTAAACGTGCAGAGGTGCATCGGAATGTAAAACTGGTGACACCCGAACCGCTCAAAACATAGATAGTAGGAAGACTCAGTCTTCCTTTACTTGTGTCATCATTGTGTCTATTATATTTAATAACGATGCAATTTCTGTGTTTCATCGTCAATGGGAAGGTCCATTGGATACAGTAAACCTGCGGAGGTGCATCGGAATGTAATACTGGTGACACAGGAAACGCTCTAACATTGACAGTGGGAAGACTCAGTCTTCCTATACTTAAGTCGGCATTGTGTCGCTTATATTTAATTCCGATGCAATTTCAATGTTTCATCGTAATTGGGAAGGTCCAAGGGATACAGTAAACCTGCAGAGGTGCACCGGAATGTAAAACTGGTGACACAGGAAACGCTCAAAATATAGACAGTAGGAAGACTCAGTCTTCCTGTACTTAAGTCGGCATTGTGTCTGTTATATTTAATTCCGATGTAATTTCTGTGTTTCAATGTCAATGGGAAGGTGCAAGTGATACAGTAAACCTGCAGAGGTGCATCGGAATGTAAAAGTGATGACACAGGAAACGCTCAAAACATAGACAGTAGGACGACTCAGTCTTCCTGTACCTAAGTCGGCATTGTGTCTCTTATATTTAATTCCGATGCTATTTCTGTGTTTTTTTGTCAATGGGAAGGTCCAATGGATACAGAAAACCTGCAGAGGTGGATCGGAATGTAAGACTGGTGACACAGGAAACGCTCAAAACATAGACAGAAGAAGACTCAATGTTCCTGTACTTAAGTCGGCATTGTGTCTCTTATATTTAATTCCGATGCATTTTCTGTGTTTCATCGACAATGGGAAGATCCAATGGATACAGTAAACCTGCAGAGGGGCATAGGAAAGTAAAACTGGTGACGCAGGAAACGCTCAAACATAGAAAGAAGAAGACTCAATGTTCCTGTACTTAAGTCGGCATTGTGTCTCTTATATTTAATTACGATTCAATTTCTGTGTTTCATCGTCATTGCGAAGATCCAAGGGATACAGTAAACCTGCAGAGGTGCATCGGAATGTAAAACTGGTGACACAGGAAGCGGTCAAAACATAGACCCTAAGAAGACTCATTTTTCTTGTACTGAAGTCGGTATTGTGTCTCTTATATTTAATTTGATGCAATTTCTGACTTTCATCGTTACTGTGAAGGTCCAAGGGATGCAGGAAACCTGCAGAGGTGCATCGGAATGTAAAACTGGTGACACAGAAAACGGTCAAAACATAGACCGTAAGAAGACTCAGTTTTGTTGTACTTAATTCGGCGTTGTGTCTCTTATATTTAATTCCGATGCAATTTCTGTGTTTCATCGTCAATGGAAGCTCCAATAGGTAAAGTAAACCAGCAGAGGTGTATCGGAATGTAAAACTGGTGACACTGGAAACGCTCAAACATGGACCGTAAGAAGACTCAGTTTTCTCGTACTTAAGTCGTCGTTGTGTCTCTTATACTTAATTCCGATGTAATTTCTGTGTTTCATCGTCAATGGGAAGGTCCAATGGGTACAGTAAACCTGCAGAGTCGCATGGGAATGTAAAACTTGTGACACTGTAAACCCTCAAAACATAGACAGTAGGAAGACTCAATGTTCCTGTACTTAAATCGTCATTGTGTCTCTTATATTTCATTCCGATGCAATTTCTGTGTTTCATCGTCACTGTGAAGGTCCAAGGGATACAGTAAACCTGCAGAGGTGCATCGGAATGTAAAACTAGTGACACAGGAAACGCTCAAATCATAGACAGTAGGAAGACTCAGCCTTCCTGTTCTTAAGTCGGCATTGTGTCTCTTATATTTAATTCCGATGCTATTTCTGTGTTTCATCGTCAATGGGAAGATCCAATGGATACAGTATACCTGCAGAGGTGCATCGGAATGTAAAACTGGTGACACAGGAAGAGCTCAAATTATAGACCGTAAGAAGACTCAGTTTTCTTGTACTTAAGTCGGCATTGTGTCTCTTATATTTACTTCCGATGCAATTTCTGTGTTTCACCGTCACTGTGAAGATCCAAGAGATACAGTAAACCTGCAGAGGTGCATCAAAATGTAAAACTGATGACACAGGAAATGCTCAAAACGTAGACAGTAGGAAGACTCAGTCTTCCTGTACCTAAGTCGGCATTGTATCTCTTATATTTAATTCCGATGCAATTTCTGTGTTTCATCGTCAATGGGAAGGTCCAATGGATACAGTAAACCTGCAGAGGTGCATAGCAATATAAAACTGGTGACACAGGAAACGCACAAAACATAGACAATAGAAAGACACCCTCTTCCTGTACTTAAGTCGACATTGTGTCTCTTATATTTAATTCCGATGCTATTTCTGTGTTTCATCGTCAATGGGAAGGTCGAAGGGAAACAGTATACCTGCAGAGGTGCATCGGAATGTAAAACTGGTGACAAGGGAAACGCTCAAACATAGACAGTAGGTAGACTCAGTCTTTCTGTACTTAAGTCTGCATTGTGTCTCTTATATTTAATTCCGATGCAATATCTGTGTTTCATCGTCAATAGGAAGGTCCAAGGGATACAGTAGACCTGCAGAGGTGCATCGGAATGTAAAACTGGTGACACAGGAAGCGCTCAGAACATAGACACTAAGAAGACTCAGTTTTCTTGTACTTAAGTCGGCATTGTGTCTCTTATATTTAATTCCGATGCAATTTCTGTGATTCATCGTCACTGTGAAGGTCCAAGGTACACAGGTAACCTGCAGAGGTGCATCGGAATATAAAACTGGTGACACAGGAAACGCTCAAATCATAGACAGTAGGAAGACTCAGTCTTCCTGTACTTAATTCATCATTGTGTCTCATATATTTAATTACGATGCAATTTCTGTGTTTCATCGTCACTGTGAAGGTCCAAGGGATACAGTAAACGTGCAGAGGTGCATCGGAATGTAAAACTGGTGACACAGAAAACGCTCAAAACATAGACCGTAAGAAGACTCAGTTTTCTTGTACTTAAGTCGGCGTTGTGTCTCTTATATTTAATTCCGATGCAATTTCTGTGTTTCATCGTCAATGGGAAGGTCGAATGGATACAGTAAACCTGCAGAGGTGTATCGGAATGTAATACTGGTGACAAAGGAAATGCTCGAAACATAGACAGTAGGAAGACTCAGTCTTCCTTTACTTAAGTCGGCATGGTGTCTCTTATATTTAATTCCGATGCAATTTCTGTGTTTCATCGTCAATGGAAGGTCCAATGGATACAGTAAACCAGCAGAGGGGCAGCGGAATGTAAAACTGGTGACACAGGAAACGCTCAAAACGTAGACAATAGAAAGACACACTCTTCTTGTACTTAAGTCGACATTGTGTCTATTCTATTTAATTCCGATGCAATTACTGTGTTTCATCGTCAATGGGAAGGTCCAAGGGATACAGTAACCCTGCAGAGGTGCATCGGAATGTAAAACTGGTGACACAGGAAACGCTCAAAACATAGACAGTAGGAAGACTCAGTCTTCCTGTACTTATGTCGGCATTGTGTCTGTTATATTTAATTAAGAGGTAATTTCTATGTTTCAATGTCAATGGGAAGGTGCAAGGGAGACAGTAAACCTGCAGAGGTGCATCGGAATGTAAAACTGGTGACACAGAAAACGCTCAAAACATAGACGTTAAGAAGACTCAGTTTTCTGGTACTTAAGTCGGCGTTGTGCCTCTTATATTGAATTCCGATGCAAATTCTGTGTTTTTTCGTCAATGGGAAGGTCCAGGGGATGCAGTAAACCTGCAGAGGTGCATTGGAATGTAAAACTGGTGACACAGGAAACGCTCAAATCATTGACCGTAAGAAGACTCAGTTTTCTTGTACTTAAGTCGGCGTTGTGTCTCTTATATTTAATTCCGATGCAATTACTGTGTTTCATCGTCAATGGGAAGGTCCAATGGATACAGTAAACCTGCAGAGGTGAATCGCAATGTAAAACTGGTGACACAGGAAACGCACAAATCATAGACAATAGAAAGACACACTCTTCCTGCACTTAGGTCGACATTGTGTCTCTTATATTTAATTCCGATGCAATTTCTCTGTTTCATCGTCAATGGGAAGGTCGAAGGGAAACAGTATACCTGCAGAGGTGCATCGGAATATAACACTGGTGACAAGGGAAACGCTCAAAACATAGACAGTAGGAAGACTCAGTCTTCCTGTACTAAAGTCGGCATTGTGTCTCTTATATTTTTTTCCGATGCAATTTCTGTGTTTCATCGTCAATGGGAAGGTCCAAGGGATACAGTAACCCCCACAGAGGTGCATCGGAATGTAAAACTGGTGACACAGGAAGCGCTCAGGACATAGACCTTAAGAAGACTCAGTTTTCTTGTACTTAAGTCGGCATTGTGTCTCTTATATTTAATTCCGATGTAATTTCTGTGTTTCATCGTCACTGCGAAGGTCCAAGGGACACAGTAAACCTGCAGAGGTGCATCGGAATGTTAAACTGGTGACACCGGAACCGATCAAAACATAGACAGTAGGAAAACTCAGTCTTCCTGTACTTGTGTGATCATTGTGTCTATTATATTTAATAACGATGCATTTTCTGTGTTTCATCGTCAATGGGAAGGTCCATTGGATACAGTAAACCTGCAGAGGTGCATCGGAATGTAAAACTGGTGACACAGGAAACGCTCTAACATTGACAGTGGGAAGACTCAGTCTTCCTATACTTAAGTCGGCATTGTGTCGCTTATATTTAATTCCGATGTAATTTCAATGTTTCATTGTCAATGGGAAGGGCCAAGGGATACAGTAAACCTGCAGAGGTGCACCGGAATGTAAAACTGGTGACACAGGAAACGCTCAAAATATAGACAGTAGGAAGACTCAGTCTTCCTGTACTTAAGTCGGCATTGTGTCTGTTATATTTAATTCCGATGTAATTTCGGAGTTTAATGTCAATGGGAAGGTGCAAGTGATACAGTAAACCTGCAGAGGTGCATCGGAATGTAAAAGTGATGACACAGGAAACGCTCAAAACATAGACAGTAGGACGACTCAGTCTTCCTGTACCTAAGTCGGCATTGTGTCTCTTATATTTAATTCCGATGATATTTCTGTGTTTTTTTGTCAATGGGAAGGTCCAATGGATACAGAAAACCTGCAGAGGTGGATCGGAATGTAAAACAGGTGACACAGGAAACGCTCAAAACATAGACAGTAGGAAGACTCAGTCTTCCTGTACTTAAATCTACATTGTGTCTCATATATTTAATTCCGATGCATTTTCTGTGTTTCATCGACAATGGGAAAATCCAATGGATACAGTAAACCTGCAGAGGTGCATAGGAATGTAAAACTGGTGACGCAGGAGACGCTCAAACATAGACAGAAGAAGACTCAATGTTCCTGTACTTAAGTCGGCATTGTGTCTCTTATATTTAATTCCGATTCAATTTCTGTGTTTCATCGTCATTGCGAAGATCCAAGGGATACAGTAAACCTGCAGAGGTGCATCGGAATGTAAAACTGGTGACACAGGAAGCGGTCAAAACATAGACCCTAAGAAGACTCATTTTTCTTGTACTGAAGTCGGCATTGTGTCTCTTATATTTAATTTGATGCAATTTCTGACTTTCATCGTTACTGTGAAGGTCCAAGGGATACAGGAAACCTGCAGAGGTGCATCGGAATGTAAAACTGGTGACACAGGAAACGCTCAAAACCTAGACAGTAGGAAGACTCAGACTTTCTTTACTTAAGTCGGCATTGTGTCTCTATTATTTAATTCCGATGCAATTTCTGTGTTTCATCGTCAATGGGAGGGTCCAAGGGATACAGTAACCCTGCAGAGGTGCATCGGAATGTAAAACTGGTGACACAGGAAGCGCTCATAACATAGACCCTACGAAGACTCAGGTATTCTTGTACTTAAGTCGGCATTGTGTCTTTTATATTAAATTGCGATGCAATCTCTGTGTTTCATCGTCACTGTGAAGGTCTAAGGGATACAGTAAACCCGCATAGGTGCATCGGAATGTAAAACTGGTGACACCGGAACCGATCAAAACATATACAGTAGGAAGACTCAGTCTTCCTGTACTTATGTCATCATTGTGTCTATTACATTTAATTACGATGTAATTTCTGTGTTTCAATGTCAATGGGAAGGTGCAAGGGATACAGTAAACCTGCAGAGGTGCATCGGATTGTAAAACTGGTGACACAGAAAACGGTCAAAACATAGACCTTAAGAAGACTCAGTTTTCTGGTACTTATGTCGGCGTTGTGCCTCTTATATTTAATTCCGAATCAATTTCTGTGTTTTTTCGTCAATGGGAAGGTCCAGGGGTACAGTAAACCTGCAGAGGTGCATTGGAATGTAAAACTGGTGACACAGGAAACGCTCAAATCATTGACCGTAAGAAGACTCAGTTTTGTTGTACTTAAGTCGGCGTTGTGTCTCTTATATTTAATACCGATGCAATTTCTGTGTTTCATCGTCAATGGAAGCTCCAATGGGTAAAGTAAACCAGCAGAGGTGTATCGGAATGTAAAACTGGTGACACTGGAAACGCTCAAACATAGACCGTAAGAAGACTCAGTTTTCTCGTACTTAAGTCGTCGTTGTGTCTCTTATACTTAATTCCGATGTAATTTCTGTGTTTCATCGTCAATGGGAAGGTCCAATGGATACAGTAAACCTGCAGAGTCGCATGGGAATGTAAAACTTGTGACACTGTAAACTCTCAAAACAT
This sequence comes from Schistocerca nitens, assembly GCF_023898315.1. NCBI lineage: Eukaryota > Metazoa > Arthropoda > Insecta > Orthoptera > Acrididae > Schistocerca > Schistocerca nitens. Next base: position 1,325,140,989 of record NC_064614.1, on the reverse strand, counting down.
AGACAGTAGGAAGACTCAATGTTCCTGTACTTAAGTCGTCATTGTGTCTCTTATATTTAATTCCGATGCAATTTCTTTGTTTCATCGTCACTGTGAAGGTCCAAGGGATACCGTAAACCTGCAGAGGTGCATCGGAATGTAAAACTAGTGACACAGGAAACGCTCAAATCATAGACAGTAGGAAGACTCAGCCTTCCTGTTCTTAAGTCGGCATTGTGTCTCTTATATTTAATTCCGATGCTATTTCTGTGTTTCATCGTCAATGGGAAGATCCAATGGATACAGTATACCTGCAGAGGTGCATCGGAATGTAAAACTGGTGACACAGGAAGAGCTCAAATTATAGACCGTAAGAAGACTCCGTTTTCTTGTACTTAAGTCGGCATTGTGTCTCTTATATTTAATTCCGATGCAATTTCTGTGTTTCACCGTCACTGTGAAGATCGAAGAGATACAGTAAACCTGCAGAGGTGCATCAAAATGTAAAACTGATGACACAGGAAATGCTCAAAACGTAGACAGTAGGAAGACTCAGTCTTCCTGTACCTAAGTCGCCATTGTGTCTCTTATATTTAATTCCGATGCAATTTCTGTGTTTCATCGTCAATGGGAAGGTCCAAGGTACACAGTAAACCTGCAGAGGTGCATCGGAATGTAAAACTGGTGACACAGGAAACGCTCAAAACATAGACAGTAGGAAGACTCAGTCTTCCTGTACTTAAGTCGGCATTGTGTCTCTTATATTTAATTCCGATGCTATTTCTGTGTTTCATCGTCAATGGGAAGGTCCAATGGATACAGTATACCTGCAGAGGTGAATCGGAATGTAAAACTGGTGACACAGGAAACGCTCAAATCACACACCGTAAAATGACTCAGTTTTCTTTTACTTAAGTCGGCGTTGTGTCTCTTATATTTAATTCCGATGCAATTTCTGTGTTTCATCGTCAATGGGAAGGTCCAATGGATACAGTAAACCTGCAGAGGTGCATAGCAATATAAAACTGGTGACACAGGAAACGCACAAAACATAGACAATAGAAAGACACACTCTTCCTGTACTTAAGTCGACATTGTGTCTCTTATATTTAATTCCGATGCAATTTCTGTGTTTCATCGTCAATGGGAAGGTCGAAGGGAAACAGTATACCTGCAGAGGTGCATCGGAATGTAAAACTGGTGACAAGGGAAACGCTCAAACATAGACAGTAGGAAGACTCAGTCTTTCTGTACTTATGTCTGCATTGTGTCTCTTATATTTAATTCCAATGCAATATCTGTGTTTCATCGTCAATAGGAAGGTCCAAGGGATACAGTAAACCTGCAGAGGTGCATCGGAATGTAAAACTGGTGACACAGGAAGCGCTCAGAACATAGACACTAAGAAGACTCAGTTTTCTTGTACTTAAGTCGGCATTTTGTCTCTTATATTTAATTCCGATGCAATTTCTGTGTTTCATCGTCACTGTGAAGGTCCAAGGTACACAGGTAACCTGCAGAGGTGCATCGGAATGTAAAACTGGTGACACAGGAAACGCTCAAATCATAGACAGTAGGAAGACTCAGTCTTCCTGTACTTAATTCATCATTGTGTCTCATATATTTAATTCCGACGCAATTTCTGTGTTTCATCGTCACTGTGAAGGTCCAAGGGATACAGTAAACGTGCAGAGGTGCATCGGAATGTAAAATTGGTGACACAGAAAACGCTCAAAACATAGACAGAAGGAAGACTCAGTTTTCTTGTACTTAAGTCGGCGTTGTGTCTCTTATATTTAATTCCGTTGCAATTTCTGTGTTTCATCGTCAATGGGAAGGTCCAATGGATACAGTAAACCTGCAGAGGTGCATCGGAATGTAATACTGGTGACAAAGGAAAGGCTCGAAACATAGACAGTAGGAAGACTCAGTCGTCCTTTACTTAAGTCGGCATGGTGTCTCTTATATTTAATTCCGATGCAATTTCTGTGTTTCATCGTCATTGGAGGGTCCAATGGATACAGTAAACCAGCAGAGGAGCAGCGGAATGTAAAACTGGTGACACAGGAAACGCTCAAAACGTAGACAATAGAAAGACACACTCTTCTTGTACTTAAGTCGACATTGTGTCTATTCTATTTAATTCCGATGCAATTACTGTGTTTCATCGTCAATGGGAAGGTCCAAGGGATACAGTAACCCTGCAGGGGTGCATCGGAATGTAAAACTGGTGACACAGGAAACGCTCAAAACATAGACAGTAGGAAGACTCAGTCTTCCTGTACTTATGTCGGCATTGTGTCTGTTATATTTAATTACGATGTAATTTCTATGTTTCAATGTCAATGGGAAGGTGCAAGGGATACAGTAAACCTGCAGAGGTGCATCGGAATGTAAAACTGGTGACACAGAAAACGCTCAAAACATAGACCTTAAGAAGACTCATTTTTCTGGTACTTAAGTCGGCGTTGTGCCTCTTATATTGAATTCCGATGCAATTTCTGTGTTTTTTCGTCAATGGGAAGGTCCTGGGGATGCATTAAACCTGCAGAGGTGCATTGGAATGTAGAACTTGTGACACAGGAAACGTTCAAATCATTGACCGTAAGAAGACTCAGTTTTCTTGTACTTAAGTCGGCGTTGTGTCTCTTATATTTAATTCCGATGCAATTACTGTGTTTCATCGTCAATGGGAAGGTCCAATGGATACAGTAAACCTGCAGAGGTGCATCGCAATGTAAAACTGGTGACACAGGAAACGCACAAATCATAGACAATAGAAAGACACACTCTTCCTGCACTTAGGTCGACATTGTGTCTCTTATATTTAATTCCGATGCAATTTCTGTGTTTCATCGTCAATGGGAAGGTCGAAGGGAAACAGTATACCTGCAGAGGTGCATCGGAATATAACACTGGTGACAAGGGAAACGCTCAAAACATAGACAGTAGGAAGACTCAGTCTTCCTGTACTAAAGTCGGCATTGTGTCTCTTATATTTTTTTCCAAAGCAATTTCTGTGTTTCATCGTCAATGGGAAGGTCCAAGGGATACAGTAACCCCCACAGAGGTGCATCGGAATGTAAAACTGGTGACACAGGAAGCGCTTAGGACATAGACCCTAAGAAGGCTCAGTTTTCTTGTACTTAAGTCGGCATTGTGTCTCTTATATTTAATTCCGATGTAATTTCTTTGTTTCATCGTCACTGCGAAGGTGCAAGGGACACAGTAAACCTGCAGAGGTGCATCGGAATGTAAAAATGGTGACACAGGAAACGCTCAAAACATAGACAGTAGGAAGACTCAGTCTTCCTGTACTTAATTCATCATTGTGTCTCTTATATTTAATTCCGATTCAATTTCTGTGTTTCATCGTCACTGTGAAGGTCCAAGGGATACAGTAAACCTGCAGAGGTGCATCGGAATGTAAAACTGGTGACACAGAAAACGCTCAAAACATAGACCCTAAGAAGGCTCAGTTTTCTGGTACTTATGTCGGCGTTGTGCCTCTTATATTTAATTCCGAATCAATTTCTGTGTTTCATTGTCAATGGGAATGGCCAATGGATACATTAAACCTGCAGAGGTGCATCGGAATGTAAAACTGGTGACACAGAAAACGCTCAAATCATAGACCGTAAGAAGACTCAGTTTTCTTGTACTTAAGTCGGCGTTGTGTCTCTTATATTTAATTCCGATGCAATTTCTGTGTTTCATCGCCAATGGAAGGTCCAATGGATACAGTACACCAGCAGAGGAGCAGCGGAATGTATAACTGGTGGCACAGGAAACGTTCAAAACATAGACAATAGAAAGACACACACTTCCTATACTTAAGTCGACATTGCGTCTCTTCTATTTAATTCCGATGCAATTACTGTGTTTTATCGTCAATGGGAAGGTCCAAGGGATACAGTAACCCTGCAGAGGTGCATCGGAATGTAAAACTGGTGACACAGGAAGCGCTCATAGCATAGACCCTAAGAAGACTCAGGTTTTCTTGTACTTAAGTCGGCATTGTGTTTGTTATATTTAATTCCGATGTAATTTCTGTGTTTCAATGTCCATGGGAAGGTGCAAGGGATACAGTAAACCTGCAGAGGTGCATCGGAATGTAAAACTGATGACACAGTAAACGCTCAAAACATAGACCTTTAGTAGACTCAGTTTTCTGGTACTTAAGTCGGCGTTGTGTCTCTTATATTTGATTCCGATGCAATTTCTATGTTTCATCGTCAATGGAAGGTCCAATGGATACAGCAAACCAGCAGAGGTGCATCGGAATGTAAAACTGGTGACACAGGAAACGCTCAAAACATAGACAATAGAAAGACACACTCTTACTGTACTTAAGACGACATTGCAATTTCTGTGGTTCATCGTCAATGGGAAAGTCGAAGGGAAACAGTATACCTGCAGAGTTGCATCGGAATGTAAAACTGGTGACACAGGAAACGCTCAAAACATAGACAGTAGGAAGACTCAGTCTTCCTGTACTTAAGTCGGCATTGTGTCTCTTATATTTAATTTCGATGTAATTTCTGTGTTTTATCGTCACTGTGAAGGTCCAAGGGATACAGTAAACATGCAGAGGTGCATCGGAATGTAAAACTGGTGACACAGGAATCGCTCAAAACATAGACAGTAGGAAGACTCAGTCTTCCTGTACTTAAGACGTCATTGTGTCTCTTATATTTAATTCCGATGCAATTTCTGTTTTTCATCGCCAATGGGAAGGTCCAAGGGACATAGTAAACCTGCAGAGGTGCATCAAAATGTAAAACTGATGACACAGGAAATGCTCAAAACGTAGACAGTAGGAAGACTCGGTCTTCCTGTACCTAAGTCAGCATTGTGTCTCTTATATTTAATTCCGATGGAATTTCTGTTTTTCATCGTCAATGGGAAGGTCCAAGGGATACAGTGAACCTGCAGAAGTGCATTGGAATGTAAAACTGGTGACAAAGCAAACGCTCAAATCATACACCGTAAGATGACTCCGTTTTCTTGTACTTAAGTCGGCATTGTGTCTCTTATATTTAATTCCGATGCAATTTCTGTGTTTCACCGTCACTGTGAAGATCGAAGAGATACAGTAAACCTGCAGAGGTGCATCAAAATGTAAAACTGATGACACAGGAAATGCTCAAAACGTAGACAGTAGGAAGACTCAGTCTTCCTGTACCTAAGTCGCCATTGTGTCTCTTATATTTAATTCCGATGCAATTTCTGTGTTTCATCGTCAATGGGAAGGTCCAAGGTACACAGTAAACCTGCAGAGGTGCATCGGAATGTAAAACTGGTGACACAGGAAACGCTCAAAACATAGACAGTAGGAAGACTCAGTCTTCCTGTACTTAAGTCGGCATTGTGTCTCTTATATTTAATTCCGATGCTATTTCTGTGTTTCATCGTCAATGGGAAGGTCCAATGGATACAGTATACCTGCAGAGGTGAATCGGAATGTAAAACTGGTGACACAGGAAACGCTCAAATCACACACCGTAAAATGACTCAGTTTTCTTTTACTTAAGTCGGCGTTGTGTCTCTTATATTTAATTCCGATGCAATTTCTGTGTTTCATCGTCAATGGGAAGGTCCAATGGATACAGTAAACCTGCAGAGGTGCATAGCAATATAAAACTGGTGACACAGGAAACGCACAAAACATAGACAATAGAAAGACACACTCTTCCTGTACTTAAGTCGACATTGTGTCTCTTATATTTAATTCCGATGCAATTTCTGTGTTTCATCGTCAATGGGAAGGTCGAAGGGAAACAGTATACCTGCAGAGGTGCATCGGAATGTAAAACTGGTGACAAGGGAAACGCTCAAACATAGACAGTAGGAAGACTCAGTCTTTCTGTACTTAAGTCTGCATTGTGTCTCTTATATTTAATTCCAATGCAATATCTGTGTTTCATCGTCAATAGGAAGGTCCAAGGGATACAGTAAACCTGCAGAGGTGCATCGGAATGTAAAACTGGTGACACAGGAAGCGCTCAGAACATAGACACTAAGAAGACTCAGTTTTCTTGTACTTAAGTCGGCATTTTGTCTCTTATATTTAATTCCGATGCAATTTCTGTGTTTCATCGTCACTGTGAAGGTCCAAGGTACACAGGTAACCTGCAGAGGTGCATCGGAATGTAAAACTGGTGACACAGGAAACGCTCAAATCATAGACAGTAGGAAGACTCAGTCTTCCTGTACTTAATTCATCATTGTGTCTCATGTATTTAATTCCGATGCAATTTCTGTGTTTCATCGTCACTGTGAAGGTCCAAGGGATACAGTAAACGTGCAGAGGTGCATCGGAATGTAAAATTGGTGACACAGAAAACGCTCAAAACATAGACAGAAGGAAGACTCAGTTTTCTTGTACTTAAGTCGGCGTTGTGTCTCTTATATTTAATTCCGTTGCAATTTCTGTGTTTCATCGTCAATGGGAAGGTCCAATGGATACAGTAAACCTGCAGAGGTGCATCGGAATGTAATACTGGTGACAAAGGAAAGGCTCGAAACATAGACAGTAGGAAGACTCAGTCTTCCTTTACTTAAGTCGGCATGGTGTCTCTTATATTTAATTCCGATGCAATTTCTGTGTTTCATCGTCATTGGAGGGTCCAATGGATACAGTAAACCAGCAGAGGAGCAGCGGAATGTAAAACTGGTGACACAGGAAACGCTCAAAACGTAGACAATAGAAAGACACACTCTTCTTGTACTTAAGTCGACATTGTGTCTATTCTATTTAATTCCGATGCAAATACTGTGTTTCATCGTCAATGGGAAGGTCCAAGGGATACAGTAACCCTGCAGGGGTGCATCGGAATGTAAAACTGGTGACACAGGAAACGCTCAAAACATAGACAGTAGGAAGACTCAGTCTTCCTGTACTTATGTCGGCATTGTGTCTGTTATATTTAATTACGATGTAATTTCTATGTTTCAATGTCAATGGGAAGGTGCAAGGGATACAGTAAACCTGCAGAGGTGCATCGGAATGTAAAACTGGTGACACAGAAAACGCTCAAAACATAGACCTTAAGAAGACTCATTTTTCTGGTACTTAAGTCGGCGTTGTGCCTCTTATATTGAATTCCGATGCAATTTCTGTGTTTTTTCGTCAATGGGAAGGTCCTGGGGATGCATTAAACCTGCAGAGGTGCATTGGAATGTAAAACTGGTGACACAGGAAACGTTCAAATCATTGACCGTAAGAAGACTCAGTTTTCTTGTACTTAAGTCGGCGTTGTGTCTCTTATATTTAATTCCGATGCAATTACTGTGTTTCATCGTCAATGGGAAGGTCCAATGGATACAGTAAACCTGCAGAGGTGCATCGCAATGTAAAACTGGTGACACAGGAAACGCACAAATCATAGACAATAGAAAGACACACTCTTCCTGCACTTAGGTCGACATTGTGTCTCTTATATTTAATTCCGATGCAATTTCTGTGTTTCATCGTCAATGGGAAGGTCGAAGGGAAACAGTATACCTGCAGAGGTGCATCGGAATATAACACTGGTGACAAGGGAAACGCTCAAAACATAGACAGTAGGAAGACTCAGTCTTCCTGTACTAAAGTCGGCATTGTGTCTCTTATATTTTTTTCCGATGCAATTTCTGTGTTTCATCGTCAATGGGAAGGTCCAAGGGATACAGTAACCCCCACAGAGGTGCATCGGAATGTAAAACTGGTGACACAGGAAGCGCTTAGGACATAGACCCTAAGAAGGCTCAGTTTTCTTGTACTTAAGTCGGCATTGTGTCTCTTATATTTAATTCCGATGTAATTTCTTTGTTTCATCGTCACTGCGAAGGTGCAAGGGACACAGTAAACCTGCAGAGGTGCATCGGAATGTAAAAATGGTGACACAGGAAACGCTCAAAACATAGACAGTAGGAAGACTCAGTCTTCCTGTACTTAATTCATCATTGTGTCTCTTATATTTAATTCCGATTCAATTTCTGTGTTTCATCGTCACTGTGAAGGTCCAAGGGATACAGTAAACCTGCAGAGGTGCATCGGAATGTAAAACTGGTGACACAGAAAACGCTCAAAACATAGACCCTAAGAAGGCTCAGTTTTCTGGTACTTATGTCGGCGTTGTGCCTCTTATATTTAATTCCGAATCAATTTCTGTGTTTCATTGTCAATGGGAATGGCCAATGGATACATTAAACCTGCAGAGGTGCATCGGAATGTAAAACTGGTGACACAGAAAACGCTCAAATCATAGACCGTAAGAAGACTCAGTTTTCTTGTACTTAAGTCGGCGTTGTGTCTCTTATATTTAATTCCGATGCAATTTCTGTGTTTCATCGCCAATGGAAGGTCCAATGGATACAGTACACCAGCAGAGGAGCAGCGGAATGTATAACTGGTGGCACAGGAAACGTTCAAAACATAGACAATAGAAAGACACACACTTCCTATACTTAAGTCGACATTGCGTCTCTTCTATTTAATTCCGATGCAATTACTGTGTTTTATCGTCAATGGGAAGGTCCAAGGGATACAGTAACCCTGCAGAGGTGCATCGGAATGTAAAACTGGTGACACAGGAAGCGCTCATAGCATAGACCCTAAGAAGACTCAGGTTTTCTTGTACTTAAGTCGGCGTTGTGTCTCTTATATTTAATTCCGATGCAATTTCTGTGTTTCATCGCCAATGGAAGGTCCAATGGATACAGTACACCAGCAGAGGAGCAGCGGAATGTATAACTGGTGACACAGGAAACGCTCAAAACATAGACAATAGAAAGACACACTCTTACTGTACTTAAGACGACATTGTGTCTCTAATATTTAATTCCGATGCAATTTCTGTGGTTCATCGTCAATGGGAAAGTCGAAGGGAAACAGTATACCAGCAGAGTTGCATCGGAATGTAAAACTGGTGACACAGGAAACGCTCAAAACATAGACAGTAGGAAGACTCAGTCTTCCTGTACTTAAGTCGGCATTGTGTCTCTTATATTTAATTTCGATGTAATTTCTGTGTTTTATCGTCACTGTGAAGGTCCAAGGGATACAGTAAACATGCAGAGGTGCATCGGAATGTAAAACTGGTGACACAGGAATCGCTAAAACATAGACAGTAGGAAGACTCAGTCTTCCTGTACTTAAGACGTCATTGTGTCTCTTATATTTAATTCCGATGCAATTTCTGTTTTTCATCGCCAATGGGAAGGTCCAAGGGACATAGTAAACCTGCAGAGGTGCATCAAAATGTAAAACTGATGACACAGGAAATGCTCAAAACGTAGACAGTAGGAAGACTCGGTCTTCCTGTACCTAAGTCAGCATTGTGTCTCTTATATTTAATTCCGATGGAATGTCTGTTTTTCATCGTCAATGGGAAGGTCCAAGGGATACAGTGAACCTGCAGAAGTGCATTGGAATGTAAAACTGGTGACAAAGCAAACGCTCAAATCATACACCGTAAGATGACTCAGTTTTCTTGTACTTAAGTCGGCGTTGTGTCTCTTATATTTAATTCCGATGCAATTTCTGTGTTTCATCGTCAATGGGAAGGTCGAAGGGAAACTGTATACCTGCAGAGGTGCATCGGAATGTAAAACTGGTGACAAGGGAAACGCTCAAAACATAGACAGTAGAAAGACTCAGTCTTTCTGTACTTAAGTCGGCATTGTGTCTCTTATATTTAATTCCGATGCGATTTCTGTGTTTCATCGTCAATGGGAAGGTCCAAGGGATACAGTAACACTACAGAGGTGCATCGGAATGTAACACTGGTGACACACGAAACGCTCAAAACATAGACAGTAGGAAGACTCAGTCTTCCTGTACTTAAGTCATCATTGTGTCTCTTATATTTAATTCCGTTGCAATTTCTGTGTTTCGTGGTCACTGTGAAGGTCCAAGGGATACAGTAAACCTGCAGAGGTGCATCGGAATGTAAAACTGGTGATACAGACACGCTCAAATCATAGACAGTAGGTAGACTTAGTCTTCCTTTACTTTAGTCGGCATGGTGTCTCTTTAATTCCAATGCAATTTCTGTGTTTCATCGTCAATGGGAAGGGCCAATGGATACAGTAAACCTGCAGAGGTGCATCGTAATGTAAAACTGGTGACACAGAAAATGCTCAAAACATAGACCGTAAGAAGACTCAGTTTTCTTGTACTTAAGTCGGCGTTGTGTCTCTTATATTTAATTCCGATGCAATTTCTGTGTTACATCGTCAATGGGAACGTCCAATGGATACAGTAAACCTGCAGAGGTGCATCGGAATGTAATACTGGTGACAGAGGAAAGGCTCAAAACATAGACAGTAGGAAGACTCAGTCTTCCTTTAATTAAGTCGGCATGGTGTCTCTTATATTTAATTCCGATGCAATTTCTGTGTTTCATCGTCAATGGAAGGTCCAATGAATACAGTAAACCAGCAGAGGAGCATCGCAATGTAAAACTGGTAACACAGGAAACGCTCAAAGCATAGACAATAGAAAGACACACTCTTCCTGTACTGAAGACGACATTGTGTCTCTTCTATTTAATACCGATGCAATTTCTGTGTTTCATCGTCAATGGGAAAGTCGAAAGGAAACAGTGTACCTGCAGAGGTGCATCGGAATGTAAAACTGGTGACACAGGAAACGCTCAAAACATAGACAGTAGGAAGACTCAGTCTTCCTGTACTTAAGTCGGCATTGTGTCTCTTATATTTAATTTCGATGTAATTTCTGTGTTTTATCGTCACTGTGAAGGTCCAAGGGATACAGTAAACATGCAGAGGTGCATCGGAATGTAAAACTGGTGACACAGGAATCGCTCAAAACATAGACAGTAGGAAGACTCAGTCTTCCTGTACTTAAGACGTCATTGTGTCTCTTATATTTAATTCCGATGCAATTTCTGTGTTTCATCGCCAATGGGAAGGTCCAAGGGACATAGTGAACCTGCAGAGGTGCATCAAAATGTAAAACTGATGACACAGGAAATGCTCAAAACGTAGACAGTAGGAAGACTCGGTCCTCCTGTACCTAAGTCAGCATTGTGTCTCTTATATTTAATTCCGATGGAATTTCTGTTTTTCATCGTCAATGGGAAGGTCCAAGGGATACAGTGAACCTGCAGAAGTGCATTGGAATGTAAAACTGGTGACAAAGCAAACGCTCAAATCATACACCGTAAGATGACTCAGATTTCTTGTACTTAAGTCGGCGTTGTGTCTCTTATATTTAATTCCGATGCAATTTCTGTGTTTCATCGTCAATGGGAAGGTCGAAGGGAAACAGTATACCTGCAGAGGTGCATCGGAATGAAAAACTGGTGACAAGGGAAACGCTCAAAACATAGACAGTAGAAAGACTCAGTCTTTCTGTACTTAAGTCGGCATAATGTCTCTTATATTTAATTCCGATGCAATTTCTGTGTTTCATCGTCAATGGGAAGGTCCAAGGGATACAGTAACACTACAGAGGTGCATCGGAATGTAACACTGGTGACACACGAAACGCTCAAAACATAGACAGTAGGAAGACTCAGTCTTCCTGTACTTAAGTCATCATTGTGTCTCTTAAATTTAATTCCGTTGCAATTTCTGTGTTTCATGGTCACTGTGAAGGTCCAAGGGATACAGTAAACCTGCAGAGGTGCATCGGAATGTAAAACTGGTGATACAGACACGCTCAAATCATAGACAGTAGGTAGACTTAGTCTTCCTTTACTTAAGTTGGCATGGTGTCTCTTTAATTCCAATGCAATTTCTGTGTTTCATCGTCAATGGGAAGGGCCAATGGATACAGTAAACCTGCAGAGGTGCATCGTAATGTAAAACTGGTGACACAGAAAATGCTCAAAACATAGACCGTAAGAAGACTCAGTTTTCTTGTACTTAAGTCGGCGTTGTGTCTCTTATATTTAATTCCGATGCAATTTCTGTGTTACATCGTCAATGGGAACGTCCAATGGATACAGTAAACCTGCAGAGGTGCATCGGAATGTAATACTGGTGACAGAGGAAAGGCTCAAAACATAGACAGTAGGAAGACTCAGTCTTCCTTTACTTAAGTCGGCATGGTGTCTTTTATATTTAATTCCGATGCAATTTCTGTGTTTCATCGTCAATGGAAGGTCCAATGGATACAGTAAACCAGCAGAGGAGCATCGGAATGTAAAACTGGTAACACAGGAAACGCTCAAAGCATAGACAATAGAAAGACATATTCTCCCTGTACTGAAGACGACATTGTGTCTCTTCTATTTAATACCGATGCAATATCTGTGTTTCATCGTCAATGGGAAAGTCGAAAGGTAACAGTGTACCTGCAGAGGTGCATCGGAATGTAAAACTGGTGACACAGGAGACGCTCAAAGCATAGACAGTAGGAAGACTCAGTCTTCCTGTACTTAAGTCGGCATTGTGTCTCTTATATTTAATTCCGATGCAATTTCTGTGTTTCATCGTCACTGTGAAGGTCCTAGGGAAACAGTAAACATGGAGAGGTGCATCGGAATTTAAAGCTGGTGACACAGGAAATGCTCAAACATAGACAGTAGGAAGACTTAGTCTTCCTGTACTTATGACGTCATTGTGTCTCTTATATTTATTTCCGATGCGATTTCTGTGTTTCATCGCCAATGGAAGGTCCAATGGATACAGTACACCAGCAGAGGAGCAGCGGAATGTATAACTGGTGGCACAGGAAACGTTCAAAACATAGACAATAGAAAGACACACTCTTCATGTACTTAAGTCGACATTGCGTCTCTTCTATTTAATTCCGATGCAATTACTGTGTTTCATCGTCAATGGGAAGGTCAAAGGGATACAGTAACCCTGCAGAGGTGCATCGGAATGTAAAACTGGTGACACAGGAAGCGCTCATAGCATAGACCCTAAGAAGACCAGGTTTTCTTGTACTTAAGTCGGCATTGTGTTTGTTATATTTAATTCCGATGTAATTTCTGTGTTTCAATGTCCATGGGAAGGTGCAAGGGATACAGTAAACCTGCAGAGGTGCATCGGAATGTAAAACTGATGACACAGTAAACGCTCAAAACATAGACCTTAAGTAGACTCAGTTTTCTGGTACTTAAGTCGGCGTTGTGTCTCTTATATTTGATTCCGATGCAATTTCTATGTTTCATCGTCAATGGAAGGTCCAATGGATACAGCAAACCAGCAGAGGTGCATCGGAATGTAAAACTGGTGACACAGGAAACGCTCAAAACATAGACAATAGAAAGACACACTCTTCCTGTACTTAAGACGACATTGTGTCTCTAATATTTAATTCCGATGCAATTTCTGTGGTTCATCGTCAATGGGAAAGTCGAAGGGAAACAGTATACCTGCAGAGTTGCATCGGAATGTAAAACTGGTGACACAGGAAACGCTCAAAACATAGACAGTAGGAAGACTCAGTCTTCCTGTACTTAAGTCGTCATTGTGTCTCTTATATTTAATTTCGATGTAATTTCTGTGTTTTATCGTCACTGTGAAGGTCCAAGGGATACAGTAAACATGCAGAGGTGCAACGGAATGTAAAACTGGTGACACAGAAATCGCTCAAAACATAGACAGTAGGAAGACTCAGTCTTCCTGTACCTAAGTCAGCATTGTGTCTCTTATATTTAATTCCGATGGAATTTCTGTTTTTCATCGTCAATGGGAAGGTCCTAGGGATACAGTGAACCTGCAGAAGTGCATTGGAATGTAAAACTGGTGACAAAGCAAACGCTCAAATCATACACCATAAGATGACTCAGTTTTCTTGTACTTAAGTCGGCGTTGTGTCTCTTATATTTAATTCCGATGCAATTTCTGTGTTTCATCGTCAATGGGAAGGTCGAAGGGAAACAGTATACCTGCAGAGGTGCATCGGAATGTAAAACTGGTGACAAGGGAAACGCTCAAAACATAGACAGTAGAAAGACTCAGTCTTTCTGTCCTTAAGTCGGCATTGTGTCTCTTATATTTAATTCCGATGCAATTTCTGTGTTTCATCGTCAATGGGAAGGTCCAATGGATACAGTAACACTACAGAGGTGCATCGGAATGTAACACTGGTGACACACGAAACGCTCAAATTATAGACAGTAGGAAGACTCGGTCTTCCTGTACTTAAGTCATCATTGTGTCTCTTATATTTAATTCCGTTGCAATTTCTGTGTTTCATCGTCACTGTGAAGGTCCAAGGGATACAGTAAACCTGCAGAGGTGCATCGGAATGTAAAACTGGTGATACAGACACGCTCAAATCATAGACAGTAGGTAGACTTAGTCTTCCTTTACTTAAGTCGGCATGGTGTCTCTTCAATTCCGATGCAATTTCTGTGTTTCATCGTCAATGGGAAGGGCCAATGGATACAGTAAACCTGCAGAGGTGCATCGTAATGTAAAACTGGTGACACAGAAAATGCTCAAAACATAGACCGTAAGAAGACTCAGTTTTCTTGTACTTAAGTCGGCGTTGTGTCTCTTATATTTAATTCCGATGCAATTTCTGTGTTTCATCGTCAATGGGAACGTCCAATGGATACAGTAAACCTGCAGAGGTGCATCGGAATGTAATACTGGTGACAGAGGAAAGGCTCAAAACATAGTCAGTAGGAAGACTCAGTCTTCCTTTACTTAAGTCGGCATGGTGTCTCTTATATTTAATTCCGATGCAATTTCTGTGTTTCATCGTCAATGGAAGGTCCAATGGATACAGTAAACCAGCAGAGGAGCATCGGAATGTAAAACTGGTAACACAGGAAACGCTCAAAGCATAGACAATAGAAAGACACACTCTTCCTGTACTGAAGACGACATTGTGTCTCTTATATTTAATACCGATGCAATTTCTGTGTTTCATCGTCAATGGGAAAGTCGAAAGGAAACAGTGTACCTGCAGAGGTGCATCGGAATGTAAAACTGGTGACACAGGAGACGCTCAAAGCATAGACAGTAGGAAGACTCAGTCTTCCTGTACTTAAGTCGGCATTGTGTCTCTTATATTTAATTCCGATGCAATTTCTGTGGTTCATCGTCACTGTGAAGTTCCTAGGGAAACAGTAAACATGGAGAGGTGCATCGGAATTTAAAGCTGGTGACACAGGAAACGCTCAAACATAGACAGTAGGAAGACTTAGTCTTCCTGTACTTATGACGTCATTGTGGCTCTTATATTTTTTTCCGATGCAATTTCTGTGTTTCATCGCCAATGGAAGGTCCAATGGATACAGTACACCAGCAGAGGAGCAGCGGAATGTATAACTGGTGGCACAGGAAACGTTCAAAACATAGACAATAGAAAGACACACTCTTCCTATACTTAAGTCGACATTGCGTCTCTTCTATTTAATTCCGATGCAATTACTGTGTTTCATCGTCAATGGGAAGGTCCAAGGGATACAGTAACCCTGCAGAGGTGCATCGGAATGTAAAACTGGTGACACAGGAAGCGCTCATAGCATAGACCCTAAGAAGACTCAGGTTTTCTTGTACTTAAGTCGGCATTGTGTTTGTTATATTTAATTCCGATGTAATTTCTGTGTTTCAATGTACATGGGAAGGTGCAAGGGATACAGTAAACCTGCAGAGGTGCATCGGAATGTAAAACTGATGACACAGTAAACGCTCAAAACATAGACCTTAAGTAGACTCAGTTTTCTGGTACTTAAGTCGTCATTGTGTCTCTTATATTTAATTTCGATGTAATTTCTGTGTTTTATCGTCACTGTGAAGGTCCAAGGGATACAGTAAACATGCAGAGGTGCATCGGAATGTAAAACTGGTGACACAGGAATCTCTCAAAACATAGACAGTAGGAAGACTCAGTCTTCCTGTACTTAAGACGTCATTGTGTCTCTTATATTTAATTCCGATGCAATTTCTGTGCTTCATCGCCAATGGGAAGGTCCAAGGGACAGAGTAAACCTGCAGAGGTGCATCAAAATGTAAAACTGATGACACAGGAAATGCCCAAAACGTAGACAGTAGGAAGACTCGGTCTTCCTGTACCTAAGTCAGCATTGTGTCTCTTATATTTAATTCCGATGGAATTTCTGTTTTTCATCGTCAATGGGAAGGTCCAAGGGATACAGTGAACCTGAAGAAGTGCATTGGAATGTAAAACTGGTGACAAAGCAAACGCTCAAATCATACACCGTAAGATGACTCAGTTTTCTTGTACTTAAGTCGGCGTTGTGTCTCTTATATTTAATTCCGATGCAATTTCTGTGTTTCATCGTCAATGGGAAGGTCGAAGGGAAACAGTATACCTGCAGAGGTGCATCGGAATGTAAAACTGGTGACAAGGGAAACGCTCAAAACATAGACAGTAGAAAGACTCAGTCTTTCTGTACTTAAGTCGGCATTGTGTCTCTTATATTTAATTCCGATGCAATTTCTGTGTTTCATCGTCAATGGGAAGGTCCAAGGGATACAGTAACACTACAGAGGTGCATCGGAATGTAACACTGGTGACACACGAAACGCTCAAAACATAGACAGTAGGAAGACTCAGTCTTCCTGTACTTAAGTCATCATTGTGTCTCTTATATTTAATTCCGTTGCAATTTCTGTGTTTCATCGTCACTGTGAAGGTCCAAGGGATACAGTAAACCTGCAGAGATGCATCGGAATGTAAAACTGGTGATACAGACACGCTCAAATCATAGACAGTAGGTAGACTTAGTCTTCCTTTACTTAAGTCGGCATGGTGTCTCTTTAATTCCGATGCAATTTCTGTGTTTCATCGTCAATGGGAAGGGCCAATGGATACAGTAAACCTGCAGAGGTGCATCGTAATGTAAAACTGGTGACACAGAAAATGCTCAAAACATAGACCGTAAGAAGACTCAGTTTTCTTGTACTTAAGTCGGCGTTGTGTCTCTTATAATTAATTCCGACGCAATTTCTGTGTTACATCGTCAATGGGAACGTCCAATGGATACAGTATACCTGCAGAGGTGCATCGGAATGTAATACTGGTGACAGAGGAAAGGCTCAAAACATAGACAGTAGGAAGACTCAGTC
The DNA here is from genome assembly GCF_023898315.1 of Schistocerca nitens. Lineage (NCBI taxonomy): Eukaryota > Metazoa > Arthropoda > Insecta > Orthoptera > Acrididae > Schistocerca > Schistocerca nitens. Next base: position 1,325,124,000 of record NC_064614.1, on the reverse strand, counting down.
TTCCTTTACTTAAGTCGGCATGGTGTCTCTTATATTTAATTCCGATGCAATTTCTGTGTTTCATCGTCAATGGAAGGTCCAATGGATACAGTAAACCAGCAGAGGAGCATCGGAATGTAAAACTGGTAACACAGGAAACGCCCAAAGCATAGACAATAGAAAGACACACTCTTCCTGTACTGAAGACGACATTGTGTCTCTTCTATTTAATACCGCTGCAATTTCTGTGTTTCATCGTCAATGGGTAAGTCGAAAGGAAACAGTGTACCTGCAGAGGTGCATCGGAATGTAAAACTGGTGAGACAGGAGACGCTCAAAGCATAGACAGTAGGAAGACTCAGTCTTCCTGTACTTAAGTCGGCATTGTGTCTCTTATATTTAATTCCGATGCAATTTCTGTGTTTCATTGTCACTGTGAAGGTCCTAGGGAAACAGTAAACATGGAGAGGTGCATCGGAATTTGAAGCTGGTGACACAGGAAACGCTCAAACATAGACAGTAGGAAGACTTAGTCTTCCTGTACTTATGACGTCATTGTGTCTCTTATATTTATTTCCGATGCAATTTCTGTGTTTCATCGCCAATGGGAAGTACCAAGGGAGACAGTAAACCTGCAGAGGTTCATCGGAATGTAAAACATGTGACGCAGGAAACGCTCAAAACATAGACAGTAGGAAGACTCAGTCTTCCTATACTTAAGTGGGCATTGTGTTTGTTATATTTACTGCCGATGTAATTTCTGTGTTTCAATGTCAATGGGAAGGTGCAAGGGATACAGTAAACCTGCAGAGGTGCATCGGAATGTAAAACTGGTGACACAGAAAACGCTCAAAACATAGACCTTAAGAAGACTCAGTTTTCTGGTACTTATGTCGGCGTTGTGTCTCTTATATTTAATTCCGATGCAATTTCTGTGATTCATCGTCAATGGAAGGTCCAATGGATGCAGTAAACCAGCAGAGGTGCATCGGAATGTAAAACTGGTGACACAGGAAACGCTCAAAACATAGACAATAGAAAGACACTCTCTTCCTGTACTTAAGTCGACATTGTGACTCTTATATTTAATTCCGATGCAATTTCTGTGTTTCATCGTCAATGGGAAAATCGAAGGGAAACAGTACACCTGCAGAGGTGCATCGGAATGTAAAACTGGTGACACAGGAAACGCTCAAAACATAGACAGTAGGAAGATCAGTCTTCCTGTACTTAAGTCGTCATTGTGTCTCTTATATTTAATTCCGATGTAATTTCTGTGTTTCATCGCCAATGGGAAGGTCCAAGGGACACAGTAAACATGCAGAGGTGCATCGGAATGTAAAACTGGTGACAGTGTAAACGCTCAAAACATAGACAGTAGGAAGACTCAATGTTCCTGTACCTAAGTCGGCATTGTGTCTCTTATATTTAACTCCGATGCAATTTCTGTGTTTCATCGTCAATGGGAAGATCCAAGGGATACAGTAAACCTGCAGAGGAGCATCGGAATGTAAAACTGGTGACACAGGAAACGCTCAAAACATAGGCAGTAGGAAGACTCAGCCTTCGTGTTCTTAAGTCGGCATTGTGTCTCTTATATTTAATTCCGATGCTATTTCTGTGTTTCATCGTCAATGGGAAGGTCCAATGGATACAGTAAACCTGCAGAGGTGCATCGGAATGTAAAATTGGTAACACAGGAAGCGGTCAAAGCATAGACCCAAAGAAGACTCTGTTTTCTTGTACTGATGTCGGCATTGTGTCCCTTATATTTAATTTGATGCAATTTCTGTGTTTCACCGTCACAGTGAAGGTCCAAGGGATACAGTAAACCTGCAGAGGTCCATCAAAATGTAAAACTGATGACACAGGAAACGCTCAAAACATAGAGAGTAGGGAGACTCAGTCTCGCCGTACCTAAGTCGTCATTGTGTCTCTTATATTTAATTCCGATGCAATTTCTGTGAATCATCGTCACTGTGAAGATCCAAGGGATACAGTAAACGTGCAGAGGTGCATCGTAATGTAAAACTGGTGACACAGGAAACGCTCAAAACATAGACAGTAGGAAGACTCAGTCTTCCTGTACTTAACTCGGCATTGTGACTCTTATATTTAATTCCGATGCAATTTCTGTAGTTCATCGCCAATGGGAAGGTCCAAGGGATACAGTAAACCTGCAGAGGTGCATCGGAATGTAAAACTGGTGATACAGGACACGCTCAAATCATAGACAGTAGGAAGACTCAGTCTTCCTTTACTTAAGTCGGCACGGTGTCTCTTATATTTAATTCCGAAGCAATTTCTGTGTTTCATCGTCAATGGGAAGGGCCAATGGATACAGTAAACCTGCAGAGGTGCATCGGAATGTAAAACTGGTGACACAGAAAATGCTCAAAACATAGACCGTAAGAAGACTCAGTTTTCTTGTACTTAAGTCGGCGTTGTGTCTCTTATATTTAATTCCGATGCAATTTCTGTGTTTCATCGCCAATGGGAAGGTCCAAGGCAGACAGTAAACCTGCAGAGGTGCATCAGAATTTAAAACTGGTGACACTGGAAACGCTCAAAACATAGACCGTAAGAAGACTCAGTTTTCTTGTACTTAAGTCGGCGTTGTGTCTCTTATATTTAATTCCAATGAAATTCCTGTGTTACATCGTCAATGGGAAGGTCCAATGGATACAGTAAACCTGCAGAGGTGCATCGGAATGTAAAACGTGTGACGCAGGAAACGCTCAAAACATAGACAGTAGGAAGACTCATCCTTCCTGTACTTAAGTCGGCATTGTGTCTCTTATATTTAATTCCGATGCTATTTCTGTGTTTCATCGTCAATGGGAAGGTCCATTGGATACAGTAAACCTGCAGACGTGGATCGGAATGTAAACCTGGTGACACAGGAAACGCTCAAAACATAGACAATAGGAAGACACAGTCATTCTGTACTTAAATCGGCATTGTGTCTCTTATATTTAATTCCGATGCAATTTTTGTGTTTCATCGTCAATGGGAAGGTCCAAGGGATACAGTAACCCTGCAGAGGTGCATCGGAATGTAAAACTGGTGACACAGGAAGCGCTCATAACATACACCCTAAGAAGACTGAGTTTTCTTGTACTTAAGTCGGCATTGTGTCTTTTATATTTAATTCCGATGCAATTTCTGTGTTTCATCGTCACTGTGAAGGTGCGAGGGATACATTAAACCTGCAGAGGTGCATCGGAATGTAAAACTGGTGTCACAGGAAACGCTCAAAACATGGAGAGTAGGAAGACTCAGTCTTCCTGTACTTCAGTCATCATTGTGTCTCTTATATTTAATTCCGATGCAATTTCTGTTTCATCGTCACTGTGAAGGTCCAAGGGATACATTAAACCTGCAGAGGTGCATCGGAATGTAAAACTGGTGACACAGGAAACGCTCAAAACATAGAGAGTAGGAAGACTCAGTCTTCCTGTACTTCAGTCATCATTGTGTCTCTTATATTTAATTCCGATGCAATTTCTGTGTTTCATCGTCAATGGGAAGGTCGAAGGGAAACAGTATACCTGCAGAGATGCATCGGAATGTAAAACTGGTGACAAGGGAAACGCTCAAAACATAGACAGTAGAAAGACTCAGTCTTTCTGTACTTAAGTCGGCATTGTGTCTCTTATATTTAATTCCGATGCAATTTCTGTGTTTCATCGTCAATGGGAAGGTCCAAGGGATACAGTAACACTACAGAGGTGCATCGGAATGTAACACTAGTGACACACGAAACGCTCAAAACATAGACAGTAGGAAGACTCAGTCTTCCTGTAGTTAAGTCATCATTGTGTCTCTTATATTTAATTCCGTTGCAATTTCTGTGTTTCATCGTCACTGTGAAGGTCCAAGGGATACAGTAAACCTGCAGAGGTGCATCGGAATGTAAAACTGGTGATACAGACACGCTCAAATCATAGACAGTAGGTAGACTTAGTCTTCCTTTACTTAAGTCGGCATGGTGTCTCTTTAATTCCGATGCAATTTCTGTGTTTAATCGTCAATGGGAAGGGCCAATGGATACAGTAAACCTGCAGAGGTGCATCGGAATGTAAAACTGGTGACACAGGAGACGCTCAAAGCATAGACAGTAGGAAGACTCAGTCTTCCTGTACTTAAGTCGGCATTGTGTCTCTTATATTTAATTCCGATGCAATTTCTGTGTTTCATCGTCACTGTGAAGGTCCTAGGGAAACAGTAAACATGGAGAGGTGCATCGGAATTTAAAGCTGGTGACACAGGAAACGCTCAAACATAGACAGTAGGAAGACTTAGTCTTCCTGTACTTAAGTCATCATTGTGTCTCTTTATTTATTTCCGATGCAATTTCTGTGTTTCATCGCCAATGGGAAGTTCCAAGGGAGACAGTAAACCTGCAGAGGTTCATCGGAATGTAAAACATGTGACGCAGGAAACGCTCAAAACATAGACAGTAGCAAGACTCAGTCTTCCTATACTTAAGTGGGCATTGTGTTTGTTATATTTACTGCCGATGTAATTTCTGTGTTTCAATGTCAATGGGAAGGTGCAAGGGATACAGTAAACCTGCAGAGGTGCATCGGAATGTAAAACTGGTGACACAGAAAACGCTCAGAACATAGACCTTAAGAAGACTCAGTTTTCTGGTACTTATGTCGGCGTTGTGTCTCTTATATTTAATTCCGATGCAATTTCTGTGATTCATCGTCAATGGAAGGTCCAATGGATACAGTAAACCAGCAGAGGTGCATCGGAATGTAAAACTGGTGACACAGGAAACGCTCAAAACATAGACAATAGAAAGACACTCTCTTCCTGTACTTAAGTTGACATTGTGACTCTTATATTTAATTCCGATGCAATTTCTGTGTTTCATCGTCAATGGGAAAGTCGAAGGGAAACAGTACACCTGCAGAGGTGCATCGGAATGTAAAACTGGTGACACAGGAAACGCTCAAAGCATAGACAGTAGGAAGACTCAGTCTTCCTGTACTTATGTCGTCATTGTGTCTCTTATATTTAATTCCGATGTAATTTCTGTGTTTCATCGCCACTGTGAAGGTCCAAGGGATACAGTAAACATGCAGAGGTGCATCGGAATGTAAAACTGGTGACACAGGAAACGCTCAAAACATAGACAGTAGGAAGACTCAGTCTTGCTGTACTTAAGACGTCATTGTGTCTCTTATATTTAATTCCGATGTAATTTCTGTGTTTCATCGCCAATGGGAAGGTCCAAGGGACACAGTAAACATGCAGAGGTGCATCGGAATGTAAAACTGGTGACAGTGTAAACGCTCAAAACATAGACAGTAGGAAGACTCAATGTTCCTGTACCTAAGTCGGCATTGTGTCTCTTATATTTAACTCCGATGCAATTTCTGTGTTTCATCGTCAATGGGAAGATCCAAGGGATACAGTAAACCTGCAGAGGAGCATCGGAATGTAAAACTGGTGACACAGGAAACGCTCAAAACATAGGCAGTAGGAAGACTCAGCCTTCGTGTTCTTAAGTCGGCATTGTGTCTCTTATATTTAATTCCGATGCTATTTCTGTGTTTCATCGTCAATGGGAAGGTCCAATGGATACAGTCAACCTGCAGAGGTGCATCGGAATGTAAAATTGGTAACACAGGAAGCGGTCAAAGCATAGACCCAAAGAAGACTCAGTTTTCTTGTACTGATGTCGGCATTGTGTCCCATATATTTAATTTGATGCAATTTCTGTGTTTCACCGTCACAGTGAAGGTCCAAGGGATACAGTAAACCTGCAGAGGTCCATCAAAATGTAAAACTGATGACACAGGAAACGCTCAAAACATAGAGAGTAGGAAGACTCAGTCTCGCCCTACCTTAGTCGTCACTGTGTCTCTTATATTTAATTCCGATGCAATTTCTGTGAATCATCGTCACTGTGAAGATCCAAGGGATACAGTAAACGTGCAGAGGTGCATCGTAATGTAAAACTGGTGACACAGGAAACGCTCAAAACATAGACAGTAGGAAGACTCAGTCTTCCTGTACTTAACTCGGCATTGTGACTCTTATATTTAATTCCGATGCAATTTCTGTAGTTCATCGCCAATGGGAAGGTCCAAGGGATACAGTAAACCTGCAGAGGTGCATCGGAATGTAAAACTGGTGATACAGGACACGCTCAAATCATAGACAGTAGGAAGACTCAGTCTTCCTTTACTTAAGTCGGCACGGTGTCTCTTATATTTAATTCCGAAGCAATTTCTGTGTTTCATCGTCAATGGGAAGGGCCAATGGATACAGGAAACCTGCAGAGGTGCATCGGAATGTAAAACTGGTGACACAGAAAATGCTCAAAACATAGACCGTAAGAAGACTCAGTTTTCTTGTACTTAAGTCGGCGTTGTGTCTCTTATATTTAATTCCGATGCAATTTCTGTGTTTCATCGCCAATGGGAAGGTCCAAGGCAGACAGTAAACCTGCAGAGGTGCATCAGAATTTAAAACTGGTGACACTGGAAACGCTCAAAACATAGACCGTAAGAAGACTCAGTTTTCTTGTACTTAAGTCGGCGTTGTGTCTCTTATATTTAATTCCAATGTAATTCCTGTGTTACATCGTCAATGGGAAGGTCCAATGGATACAGTAAACCTGCAGAGGTGCATCGGAATGTAAAACTGGTGACACAGGAAACGCTCATAACATAGACAATAGGAAGACACAGTCATTCTGTACTTAAGTCGGCATTGTGTCTCTTATATTTAATTCCGATGCAATTTCTGTGTTTCATCGTCACTGTGAAGGTCCGAGGGATACATTAAACCTGCAGAGGTGCATCGGAATGTAAAACTGGTGACACAGGAAACGCTCAAAACATAGAGAGTAGGAAGACTCAGTCTTCCTCTACTTCAGTCATCACTGTGTCTCGTCTATTTAATTCCGATGCAATTTCTGTGTTTCATCGTCACTGTGAAGGTCGAAGGGATACAGTAAACCTGCAGAGGTGCATCGGAATGTAAAACTGGTGACACAGGAAACGCACAAAACATAGACAGTAGGAAGACTCATCCTTCCTGTACTTCAGTCGGCATTGTGTCTCTTATATTTAATTCCGATGCGAGTTATGTGTTTCATCGCCAATGGGAAGGTCCAAGGATATAGTAAGCCTGCAGAGGTTCTTCGGAATGTAAAACTGGTGACACAGGACACGCTCAAAACATAGACAGTAGGAAGACTCAGTCTTCCTGTACTTAAGTCGGCATTGTGTCTCTTATATTTAATTTCGATGCAATTTCTGTGTTTCATCGTCAATGGGAAGGTCCAATGGATACAGTAAACCTGCAGAGATGCATCGGAATGTAAAACTGGTGACACAGGAAACGCTAAAAACATAGACCGTGAGAAGACTCAGTTTCCCTGTACTTATGTCGGCGTTGTGTATCTTATATTTAATTCCGATGCAATTTCTGAGCTTCATCGTCAATGGGAAGGTCCTAGGAACACAGTAAACCTCCAGAGGTGTATCGGATTGTAAAACTGGTGACACGGGGAACGCTCAAAACATAGACCTTAAGAAGACTCACTTTTCTTGTACTTAAGTCGGCATTGTGTCTCTTATATTTAATTCCGATGCAATATCTGTGTTTCATCGTCACTGTGAAAGTCCAAGGGATACAGTAAACCTGCAGAGGTTCATCGGAATGTGAACTGGTGACACAGGAAACGCTCAAAACATAGACAGTAGGAAGACTCAGCCTTCCTGTTTTTAAGTCAGCATTCTGTCTCTTATATTTAATTCCGATGGAATTTCTGAGTTTCATCGTCAATGGGAAGGTCCCAGGGATACAGTGAACCTGCAGAAGTGCATTGGAATGTAAAACTGGTGACAAAGGAAACGCTCAAATCATACACCGTAAGATGACTCAGTTTTCTTGTACTCAAGTCGGCGTTGTGTCTCTTATATTTAATACCGATGCAATTTCTGTGTTTCATCGTCAATGGGAAGGTCGAAGGGAAACAGTATACGTGCAGAGGTGCATCGGAATGTAAAACTGGTGACAAGGGAAACGCTCAAATCATAGACAGTAGGAAGACTCAGTCTTCCTGTACTTAAGTCATCATTGTGTCTCTTATATTTAATTCCGATGCAATTTCTGTGTTTCATCGTCACTGTGAAGGTCCAAGGGATACAGTAAACGTGCAGAGGTGCATCGTAATGTAAAACTGGTGACACAGGAAACGCTCAAAACATAGACAGTAGGAAGACTCAGTCTTCCTGTACTTAACTCGGCATTGTGACTCTTATATTTAATTCCGATGCAATTTTTGTAGTTCATCGCCAATGGGAAGGTCCAAGGGATACAGTAAACCTGCAGAGGTGCATCGGAATGTAAAACTGGTGATACAGGACACGCTCAAATCATAGACAGTAGGAAGACTCAGTCTTCCTTTACTTAAGTCGGCACGGTGTCTCTTATATTTTATTCCGAAGCAATTTCTGTGTTTCATCGTCAATGGGAAGGGCCAATGGATACAGTAAACCTGCAGAGGTGCATCGGAATGTAAAACTGGTGACACAGAAAATGCTCAAAACATAGACCGTAAGAAGACTCAGTTTTCTTGTACTTAATTCGGCATTGTGTCTCTTATATTTAATTCCGATGCAATATCTGTGTTTCATCGTCACTGTGAAAGTCCAAGGGATACAGTAAACCTGCAGAGGTTCATCGGAATGTGAACTGGTGACACAGGAAACGCTCAAAACATAGACAGTAGGAAGACTCAGCCTTCCTGTTCTTAAGTCAGCATTGTGTCTCTTATATTTAATTCCGATGGAATTTCTGAGTTTCATCGTCAATGGGAAGGTCCAAGGGATACAGTGAACCTGCAGAAGTGCATTGGAATGTAAAACTGGTGACAAAGGAAACGCTCAAATCATACACCGTAAGATGACTCAGTTTTCTTGTACTTAAGTCGGCGTTGTGTCTCTTATATTTAATTCCGATGCAATTTCTGTGTTTCATCGTCAATGGGAAGGTCGAAGGGAAACAGTATACCTGCAGAGGTGCATCGGAATGTAAAACTGTTGACAAGGGAATCGCTCAAATCATAGACAGTAGGAAGACTCAGTCTTCCTGTACTTAAGTCATCATTGTGTCTCTTATATTTAATTCCGATGCAATTTCTGTGTTTCATCGTCACTGTGAAGGTCCAAGGGATACAGTAAACGTGCCGAGGTGCATCGTAATGTAAAACTGGTGACACAGGAAACGCTCAAAACATAGACAGTAGGAAGACTCAGTCTTCCTTTACTTAACTCGGCATTGTGACTCTTATATTTAATTCCGATGCAATTTTTGTAGTTCATCGCCAATGGGAAGGTCCAAGGGATACAGTAAACCTGCAGAGGTGCATCGGAATGTAAAACTGGTGATACAGGACACGCTCAAATCATAGACAGTAGGAAGACTCAGTCTTCCTTTACTTAAGTCGGCACAGTGTCTCTTATAATTAATTCCGAAGCAATTTCTGTGTTTCATCGTCAATGGGAAGGGCCAATGGATATAGTAAACCTGCAGAGGTGCATCGGAATGTAAAACGTGTGACGCAGGAAACGCTCAAAACATAGACAGTAGGAAGACTCATCCTTCCTGTACTTAAGTCGGCATTGTGTCTCTTATATTAAATTCCGATGCTATTTCTGTGTTTCATCGTCAATGGGAAGGTCCGAGGGATACATTAAACCTGCAGAGGTGCATCGGAATGTGAAACTGGTGACACAGGAAACGCTCAAAACATAGAGAGTAGGAAGACTCAGTCTTCCTCTACTTCAGTCATCATTGTGTCTCTTCTATTTAATTCCGATGCAATTTCTGTGTTTCATCGTCACTGTGAAGGTCCAAGGGATACAGTAAACCTGCAGAGGTCCATCGGAATGTAAAACTGGTGACACAGGAAACGCACAAAACATAGACAGTAGGAAGACTCATCCTTCCTGTACTTCAGTCGGCACTGTGTCTCTTATATTTAATTCCGATGCGAGTTATGTGTTTCATCGCCAATGGGAAGGTCCAATGGATACAGTAAACCTGCAGAGGTGCATCGGAATGTAATATTGGTGACGCAGGAAACGCTCAAATCATAGACCGTAGGAAGACTCTATCTTCCTGTACTTAAGTCGGCATTGTTTCTCTTATATTTAATTCCGATGCAATTTCTGTGTTTCATCGTCACTGTGAAAGTCCAAGGGATACAGTAAACCAGCAGAGGTTCATCGGAATGTGAACTGGTGACACAGGAAACGCTCAAAACATAGACAGTAGGAAGACTCAGCCTTCCTGTTCTTAAGTCAGCATTGTGTCTCTTATATTTAATTCCGATGCTATTTCTGTGTTTCATCGTCAATGGGAAGGTCCATTGGATACTGTAAACCTGCAGAGGTGCATCGGCATGTAAAACATGTGACGCAGGAAACGCTCAAAACATAGGCAGTAGAAAGACTCAATCTTCCTGTACTTAAGTCGGCATTGTGTCTCTTCTATTTAATTCCGATGCAATTTCTGTGTTTCATCGTCAATGGGAAGATCCAAGGGATACAGTAAACCAGCAGAGGTGCATCGGAATGTAAAACTGGTGACACAGGAAACGCTCATCACATAGACCCTAAGAAGACTCAGTATTCCTGTACTTAAGTCGCCATTGTATCTCTTATATTTAATTCCGATTCTATTTCTGTGTTTCATCGTCACTGTGAATGTCCAAGGGATACAGTAAACCTTCAGAGGTGCATCGGAATGTAAAACTGGTGACACAGGAAACGCTCAAAACATAGACAGTAGGAAGACTCAGTCTTCCTGTACTTCAGTCAGCATTGTGTCTCTTATATTTAATTCCAATGCCATTTCTGTGTTTCATCGCCAATAGGAAGGTCCAAGGGATACAGTAAACCTGCAGAGGTGCATCGGAATGTAAAACTGGTGACCCAGGACACGTTCAAAACATAGACAGTAGGAAGACTCAGTCTCCCTATACTTAAGTCGGCATGGTGTCTCTTATATTTAATTCCGATGCAATTTCTGTGTTTCATCGTCAATGGGAAGGTCCTATGGATACAGTAAACCTGCAGAGGTGCATCGGAATGTTAAACTGGTGACACAGGAAACGTTCAAAACATAGACATAAGAAGACTTAGTTTTCTTGTACTTAAGTCGGTGATGTGTCTCTTACATTTATTTCCGATGAAATTTCTGAGCTTCATCGTCAATGGGAAGGTCCAAGGGACACAGTAAACCTGCAGATGTGCATCTTAATATAAAACTGGTGACACGGGAAATGCTCAAAACATAGACCTTAAGAAGACTCAGTTTTATGGTACTTAAGTTGGCGTTGTGTCTCTTATATTTAATTCCGATGCAACGTCTGTGTTTTTTCGTCGATGGGAAGGCCCAAGGGATACAGTAAACCTGCAGACGTGCATTGGAATGTAAAACTGGTGACACAGGAAACGCTCAAATCATGGACAATGGAAAGACACACTCTTCCTGTACTTAAGACGTCATTGTGCCTCTTATATTTAATTCCGATGCAATTTCTGTGTTTCATCATCAATTGGAATGTGAAACTGGTGACACAGGAAACGCTCAAAACATAGAGAGTAGGAAGACTCAGTCTTCCTCTACTTCAGTCATCATTGTGTCTCTTATATTTAATTCCGATGCAATTTCTGTGTTTCATCGTCACTGTGAAGGTCCAAGGGATACAGTAAACCTGCAGAGGAGCATCGGAATGTAAAACTGGTGACACAGGAAACGCACAAAACATAGAAAGTAGGAAGACTCAGTCTTCCTGTACTTCAGTCGGCATTGTGTGTCTTATATTTAATTCCGATGCGAGTTATGTGTTTCATCGCCAATGGGAAAGTCGAAGGATATAGTAAACCTGCAGAGGTGCATCGGAATGTAAAACTGGTGACACATGACACGCTCAAAACATAGACAGTAGGAAGACTCAGTCTTCCTGTACTTAAGTCGGCATTGTGTCTCTTATATTTAATTTCGATGCAATGTCTGTGATTCATCGTCAATGAGAAGGTCCAATGTATAGAGTAAACCTGCAGAGGTGCATCGGAATGTAAAACTGGTGACACAGGAAACGCTAAAAACATAGACCGTGAGAAGACTCAGTTTCCTTGTACTTATGTCGGCGTTGTGTCTCTTATATTTAATTCCGATGCAATTTCTGAGCTTCATCGTCAATGGGAAGGTCCTAGGAACACAGTAAACCTCCAGAGGTGCATCGGAATGTAAAACTGGTGACACGGGGAACGCTCAAAACATAGACCTTAAGAAGACTCAGTTTTCTTGTACTTAAGTCGGCATTGTGTCTCTTATATTTAATTCCGATGCAATATCTGTGTTTCATCGTCACTGTGAAAGTCCAAGGGATACAGTAAACCTGCAGAGCTTCATCGGAATGTGAAACTGGTGACACAGGAAACGCTCAAAACATAGACAGTAGGAAGACTCAGCCTTCCTGACCTTAAGTCAGCATTGTGTCTCTTATATTTAATTCCGATGCTATTTCTGTGTTTCATCTTCAATGGGAAGGTCCAATGGATACAGTAAACCTGCAGTGGTGCATCGGAATGAAATATTGGTGACGCAGGAAACGCTCAAATCATAGACCGTAGGAAGACTCTATCTTCCTGTACTTAAGTCGGCATTGTGTCTCTTATATTTAAATCCGATGCAATTTCTGTGTTTCGTCGTCAATGGGAATGTCCAAGGGATACAGTAAACCTGCAGAGGTGCATCGGAATATAAAACTGGTGACACAGGAAGCGGTCAAATCATAGGCCGAAGAAGACTCAGTTTTCTTGTACCGAAGTCGGCATTGTGTCTCTTATATTTAATTTGATGCAATTTCTGTGTTTCATCGTCACTGTGAACGTCCAAGGGATACAGTAAACCTGCAGAGGTGCATCAAAATGTAAAACTGATGACACAGGGAACGCTCATAACACAGACAGTAGGAAGACTCAGTCTTCCTGTACCTATGTCGGCATTGTGTCTCTTATATTTAATTCCGATGCAATTTCTGTGTTTCATCGTCAATGGGAAGGTCGAAGGGAAACAGTAAACCTGCAGAGGTGCATCGGAATGTAAAACTGGTGACACAGGAAGCGCTCATAACATAGACCCTAAGAAGACTCAGTTTTCTTGTACTTAAGTCGGCATTGTGTCTTTTATATTTAATTCCGATGCAATATCTGTGTTTCATCGTCACTGTGAAAGTCCAAGGGATACAGTAAACCTGCAGAGGTTCATCGGAATGTGAACTGGTGACACAGGAAACGCTCAAAACATAGACAGTAGGAAGACTCAGCCTTCCTGTTTTTAAGTCAGCATTCTGTCTCTTATATTTAATTCCGAAGGAATTTCTGAGTTTCATCGTCAATGGGAAGGTCCCAGGGATACAGTGAACCTGCAGAAGTGCATTGGAATGTAAAACTGGTGACAAAGGAAACGCTCAAATCATACACCGTAAGATGACTCAGTTTTCTTGTACTTAAGTCGGCGTTGTGTCTCTTATATTTAATTCCGATGCAATTTCTGTGTTTCATCGTCAATGGGAAGGTCGAAGGGAAACAGTATACGTGCAGAGGTGCATCGGAATGTAAAACTGGTGACAAGGGAAACGCTCAAATCATAGACAGTAGGAAGACTCAGTCTTCCTGTACTTAAGTCATCATTGTGTCTCTTATATTTAATTCCGATGCAATTTCTGTGTTTCATCGTCACTGTGAAGGTCCAAGGGATACAGTAAACGTGCAGAGGTGCATCGTAATGTAAAACTGGTGACACAGGAAACGCTCAAAACATAGACAGTAGGAAGACTCAGTCTTCCTGTACTTAACTCGGCATTGTGACTCTTATATTTAATTCCGATGCAATTTTTGTAGTTCATCGCCAATGGGAAGGTCCAAGGGATACAGTAAACCTGCAGAGGTGCATCGGAATGTAAAACTGGTGATACAGGACACGCTCAAATCATAGACAGTAGGAAGACTCAGACTTCCTTTACTTAAGTCGGCACGGTGTCTCTTATATTTTATTCCGAAGCAATTTCTGTGTTTCATCGTCAATGGGAAGGGCCAATGGATACAGTAAACCTGCAGAGGTGCATCGGAATGTAAAACTGGTGACACAGAAAATGCTCAAAACATAGACCGTAAGAAGACTCAGTTTTCTTGTACTTAATTCGGCATTGTGTCGCTTATATTTAATTCCGATGCAATATCTGTGTTTCATCGTCACTGTGAAAGTCCAAGGGATACAGTAAACCTGCAGAGGTTCATCGGAATGTGAACTGGTGACACAGGAAACGCTCAAAACATAGACAGTAGGAAGACTCAGCCTTCCTGTTCTTAAGTCAGCATTGTGTCTCTTATATTTAATTCCGATGGAATTTCTGAGTTTCATCGTCAATGGGAAGGTCCAAGGGATACAGTGAACCTGCAGAAGTGCATTGGAATGTAAAACTGGTGACAAAGGAAACGCTCAAATCATACACCTTAAGATGACTCAGTTTTCTTGTACTTAAGTCGGCGTTGTGTCTCTTATATTTAATTCCGATGCAATTTCTGTGTTTCATCGTCAATGGGAAGGTCGAAGGGAAACAGTATACCTGCAGAGGTGCATCGGAATGTAAAACTGGTGACAAGGGAAACGCTCAAATCATAGACAGTAGGAAGACTCAGTCTTCCTGTACTTAAGTCATCATTGTGTCTCTTATATTTAATTCCGATGCAATTTCTGTGTTTCATCGTCACTGTGAAGGTCAAAGGGATACAGTAAACGTGCCGAGGTGCATCGTAATGTAAAACTGGTGACACAGGAAACGCTCAAAACATAGACAGTAGGAAGACTCAGTCTTCCTGTACTTAACTCGGCATTGTGACTCTTATATTTAATTCCGATGCAATTTTTGTAGTTCATCGCCAATGGGAAGGTCCAAGGGATACAGTAAACCTGCAGAGGTGCATCGGAATGTAAAACTGGTGATACAGGACACGCTCAAATCATAGACAGTAGGAAGACTCAGTCTTCCTTTACTTAAGTCGGCACAGTGTCTCTTATATTTAATTCCGAAGCAATTTCTGTGTTTCATCGTCAATGGGAAGGGCCAATGGATACAGTAAACCTGCAGAGGTGCATCGGAATGTAACACGTGTGACGCAGGAAACGCTCAAAACATAGACAGTAGGAAGACTCATCCTTCCTGTACTTAAGTCGGCATTGTGTCTCTTATATTAAATTCCGATGCTATTTCTGTGTTTCATCGTCAATGGGAAGGTCCATTGGGTACAGTAAACCTGCAGACGTGGATCGGAATGTAAAACTGGTGACACAGGAAACGCACAAAACATAGAGAGTAGGAAGACTCAGTCTTCATGTACTTCAGTCATCATTGTGTCTCTTATATTTAATTCCGATGCTAGTTCTGTGTTTCATCTTCAATGGGAAGGTCCAATGGATACAGTAAACCTGCAGAGGTGCATCGGAATGTAATATTGGTGACGCAGGAAACGCTCAAATCATAGACCGTAGGAACACTCTATCTTCCTGTACTTAAGTCAGCATTGTGTCTCTTATATTTAATTCCGATGCAATTTCTGTGTTTCATCGTCAATGGGAAGATCCAAGGGATACAGCAAACCTGCAGCGGTGCATCGGAATGTAAAACTGGTGACACAGGAAATGCTCAAAACATAGACAGTAGGAAGACTCATCCTTCCTGTACTTAAGTCGGCATTGTGTCTCTTATATTTAATTCCGATGCTATTTCTGTGTTTCATCGTCAATGGGAAGGTCCATTGGATACAGTAAACCTGCAGACGTGGATCGGAATGTAAAACTGGTGACACAGGAAACGCTCAAATCATAGACAATAGGAAGACACAGTCATTCTGTACTTAAGTCGGCATTGTGTCTCTTATATTTAATTCCGATGCAATTTCTGTGTTTCATCGTCAATGGGAAGCTCCAAGGGATACAGTAACCCTGCAGAGGTGCATCGGAATGTAAAACTGGTGACACAGGAAGCGCTCATAACATACACCCTAAGAAGACTGAGTTTTCTTGTACTTAAGTCGGCATTGTGTCTTTTATATTTAATTCCGATGCAATTTCTGTGTTTCATCGTCACTGTGAAGGTCCGAGGGATACATTAAACCTGCAGAGGTGCATCGGAATGTGAAACTGGTGACACAGGAAACGCTCAAAACATAGAGAGTAGGAAGACTCAGTCTTCCTCTACTTCAGTCATCATTGTGTCTCTTCTATTTAATTCCGATGCAATTTCTGTGTTTCATCGTCACTGTGAAGGTCCAAGGGATACAGTAAACCTGCAGAGGTCCATCGGAATGTAAAACTGGTGACACAGGAAACGCACAAATCATAGACTGTAGGAAGACTCATCCTTCCTGTACTTCAGTCGGCACTGTGTCTCTTATATTTAATTCCGATGCGAGTTATGTGTTTCATCGCCAATGGGAAGGTCCAATGGATACAGTAAACCTGCAGAGGTGCATCGGAATGTAATATTGGTGACGCAGGAAACGCTCAAATCATAGACCGTAGGAAGACTCTATCTTCCTGTACTTAAGTCGGCATTGTTTCTCTTACATTTAATTCCGATGCAATTTCTGTGTTTCATCGTCACTGTGAAAGTCCAAGGGATACAGTAAACCAGCAGAGGTTCATCGGAATGTGAACTGGTGACACAGGAAACGCTCAAAACATAGACAGTAGGAAGACTCAGCCTTCCTGTTCTTAAGTCAGCATTGTGTCTCTCATATTTAATTCCGATGCTATTTCTGTGTTTCATCGTCAATGGGAAGGTCCATTGGATACTGTAAACCTGCAGAGGTGCATCGGCATGTAAAACATGTGACGCAGGAAACGCTCAAAACATAGGCAGTAGAAAGACTCAATCTTCCTGTACTTAAGTCGGCATTGTGTCTCTTCTATTTAATTCCGATGCAATTTCTGTGTTTCATCGTCAATGGGAAGATCCAAGGGATACAGTAAACCAGCAGAGGTGCATCGGAATGTAAAACTGGTGACACAGGAAACGCTCATCACATAGACCCTAAGAAGACTCAGTTTTTTTGTACTTAAGTCGGCATTGTGGCTTTTATATTTAATTCCGATGCAATTTCTGTGTTTCATCGTCACTGTGAAGGACCAAGGGATACAGTAAACCCGCAGAGGTGCATCGGAATGTAAAACTGATGACACAGTAAACGCTCAAATCATTGACAGTAGGAAGACTCAGTATTCCTGTACTTAAGTCGCCATTGTATCTCTTATATTTATTTCCGATTCTATTTCTGTGTTTCATCGTCACTGTGAATGTCCAAGGGATACAGTAAACCTTCAGAGGTGCATCGGAATGTAAAACTGGTGACACAGGAAACGCTCAAAACATAGACAGTAGGAAGACTCAGTCTTCCTGTACTTCAGTCAGCATTGTGTCTCTTATATTTAATTCCAATGCCATTTCTGTGTTTCATCGCCAATAGGAAGGTCCAAGGGATACAGTAAACCTGCAGAGGTGCATCGGAATGTAAAACTGGTGACCCAGGACACGTTCAAAACATAGACAGTAGGAAGACTCAGTCTCCCTATACTTAAGTCGGCATGGTGTCTCTTATATTTAATTCCGATGCAATTTCTGTGTTTCATCGTCAATGGGAAGGTCCTATGGATACAGTAAACCTGCAGAGGTGCATCGGAATGTTAAACTGGTGACACAGGAAACGTTCAAAACATAGACATAAGAAGACTTAGTTTTCTTGTACTTAAGTCGGTGATGTGTCTCTTACATTTATTTCCGATGAAATTTCTGAGCTTCATCGTCAATGGGAAGGTCCAAGGGACACAGTAAACCTGCAGATGTGCATCTTAATGTAAAACTGGTGACACGGGAAATGCTCAAAACATAGACCTTAAGAAGATTCAGTTTTATGGTACTTAAGTTGGCGTTGTGTCTCTTATATTTAATTCCGATGCAACGTCTGTGTTTTTTCGTCGATGGGAAGGCCCAAGGGATACAGTAAACCTGCAGACGTGCATTGGAATGTAAAACTGGTGACACAGGAAACGCTCAAATCATGGACAATGGAAAGACACACTCTTCCTGTACTTAAGACGTCATTGTGCCTCTTATATTTAATTCCGATGCAATTTCTGTGTTTCATCATCAATTGGAATGTGAAACTGGTGACACAGGAAACGCTCAAAACATAGAGAGTAGGAAGACTCAGTCTTCCTCTACTTCAGTCATCATTGTGTCTCTTATATTTAATTCCGATGCAATTTCTGTGTTTCATCGTCACTGTGAAGGTCCAAGGGATACAGTAAACCTGCAGAGGAGCATCGGAATGTAAAACTGGTGACACAGGAAACGCACAAAACATAGAAAGTAGGAAGACTCAGTCTTCCTGTACTTCAGTCGGCATTGTGTGTCTTATATTTAATTCCGATGCGAGTTATGTGTTTCATCGCCAATGGGAAGGTCGACGGATATAGTAAACCTGCAGAGGTGCATCGGAATGTAAAACTGGTGACACATGACACGCTCAAAACATAGACAGTAGGAAGACTCAGTCTTCCTGTACTTAAGTCGGCATTGTGTCTCTTATATTTAATTTCGATGCAATTTCTGTGTTTCATCGTCAATGAGAAGGTCCAATGTATAGAGTAAACCTGCAGAGGTGCATCGGAATGTAAAACTGGTGACACAGGAAACGCTAAAAACATAGACCGTGAGAAGACTCAGTTTCCTTGTACTTATGTCGGCGTTGTGTCTCTTATATTTAATTCCGATGCAATTTCTGAGCTTCATCGTCAATGGAAAGGTCCTAGGAACACAGTAAACCTCCAGAGGTGCATCGGAATGTAAAACTGGTGACACGGGGAACGCTCAAAACATAGACCTTAAGAAGACTCAGTTTTCTTGTACTTAAGTCGGCATTGTGTCTCTTATATTTAATTCCGATGCAATATCTGTGTTTCATCGTCACTGTGAAAGTCCAAGGGATACAGTAAACCTGCAGAGCTTCATCGGAATGTGAAACTGGTGACACAGGAAACGCTCAAAACATAGACAGTAGGAAGACTCAGTCATCCTTTACTTAAGTCGGCATGGTGTCTCTTATATTTAATTCCAATGCAATTTCTGTGTTTCATCGTCAATGGAAGGTCCAATCGATACAGTAAACCTGCAGAGGTGCATCGGAAGGTGAAACTGGTGACACAGGAAACGCTCACAACATAGACAATAGAAAGAAACACTCTTCCTGTACTTAAGACGACATTGTGTCTCTTCTATTTTATACCAATGCAATTTCTGTGTTTCATCGTCAATGGGAAAGTCGAAAGGAAACAGTGTACCTGCAGAGGTGCATCGGAATGTAAAACTGGTGACACAGGAGACGCTCAAAGCATAGACAGTAGGAAGACTCAGTCTTCCTGTACTTAAGTCGGCATTGTGTCTCTTATATTTAATTCCGATGCAATTTCTGTGTTTCATCGTCAATGGGAAGATCCAAGGGATACAATAAACCTGCAGCGGTGCATCGGAATGTAAAACTGGTGACACAGGAAATGCTCAAAACATAGACAGTAGGAAGACTCATCCTTCCTGTACTTAAGTCGGCACTGTGTCTCTTATATTTAATTCCGATGCTATTTCTGTGTTTCATCGTCAATGGGAAGGTCCATTGGATACAGTAAACCTGCAGACGTGCATCGGAATGTAAAACTGGTGACACAGGAAACGCTCAAAACATAGAGAGTAGGAAGACTCAGTCTTCCTGTACTTCAGTCATCATTGTGTCTCTTCTATTTAATTCCGATGCAATTTCTGTGTTTCATCGTCACTGTGAAGGTCCAAGGGATACAGTAAACCTGCAGAGGTGCATCGGAATGTAAAACTGGTGACACAGGAAACGCACAAATCATAGAAAGTAGGAAGACTCATCCTTCTTGAACTTAAGTCGGCATTGTGTCTCTTATATTTAATTCCGATGCTATTTCTGTGTTTCATCGTCAATGGGAAGGTCCATTGGATACAGTAGACCTGCAGACGTGCATCGGAATGTAAAACTGGTGACACAGGACACGCTCAAATCATAGACAGTAGGAAGACTCAGTCTTCCTGTACTTAAGTCGGCATTGTTTCTCTTATATTTAATTTCGATGCAATTTCTCTGTTTCATCGTCAATGGGAAGGTCCAATGGATACAGTAAACCTGCAGAGGTGCATCGGAATGTAAAACTGGTGACACAGGAAACGCTAAAAACATAGACCGTGAGAAGACTCAGTTTCCTTGTACTTATGTCGGCGTTGTGTCTCTTATATTTAATTCCGATGCAATTTCTGAGCTTCATCGTCAATGGGAAGGTCCTAGGAACACAGTAAACCTCCAGAGGTGCATCGGAATGTAAAACTGGTGACACGGGGAACGCTCAAAACTTAGACCTTAAGAAGACTCAGTTTTCTTGTACTTAAGTCTTCATTGTGTCTCTTATATTTAATTCCGATGCAATATCTGTGTTTCACCGTCACTGTGAAAGTCCAAGGGATACAGTAAACCTGCAGAGGTTCATCGGAATGTGAACTGGTGACACAGGAAACGCTCAAAACATAGACAGTAGGAAGACTCAGCCTTCCTGCTCTTAAGTCAGCATTGTGTCTCTTATATTTAATTCCGATGCAATTTCTGTGTGTCATCGTCAATGGGAAGGTCCATTGGATACTGTAAACCTGCAGAGGTGCATCGGAATGTAAAATTGGTGACGCAGGAAACGCTCAAAACATAGGCAGTAGAAAGACTCAATCTTCCTGTACTTAAGTCGGCATTGTGTGTCTTCTATTTAATTCCGATGCAATTTCTGTGTTTCATCGTCAATGGGAAGATCCAAGGGATACAGTAAACCAGCAGAGGTGCATCGGAATGTAAAACTGGTGACACAGGAGATGCTCAAAACATAGACAGTAGGAATACTCAGTCGTCCTGTACTTAAGTCGGCATTGTGTCTCTTATATATAAATCCGATGCAATTTCTGTGTTTCGTCGTCAATGGGAATGTCCAAGGGATACAGTAAACCTGCAGAGGTGCATAGGAATGTCAAATTGGTGACACAGGAAGTGGTCAAAACTTAGGCCCTAAGAAGACTCAGTTTTCTTGTACTGAAGTCGGCATTGTATTTCTAATATTTAATTTGATGCAATTTCTGAGTTTCATCGTCACTAAGTAGGTCCAAGAGATACAGTAAACCTGCAGAGGTGCATTGGAATGTAAAACTGGTGACACAGGAAACGCTCAAAACATAGACAGTAGGAAGACTCAGTCTTTCTGTACTTAAGTAGGCATTGTGTCTCTTATATTTAATTCCAATGCAATTTCTGTGTTTCATCGTCACTGTGAATGTCCAAGGGATACAGTAAACCTTCAGAGGTGCATCGGAATGTAAAACAGGTGACACAGGAAGCGCTCATCACATAGGCCCTAAGAAGACTCAGTTTTCTTGTACTTAAGTCGGCATTGTGTCTTTTATATTTAATTCCGATGCATTTTCTGTGTTTCATCGTCACTGTGAAGGCCCAAGGGATACAGTAAACCTGCAGAGGCGCATCGGAATGTAAAACTGATGACACAGGAAACGCTCAAATCATTGACAGTAGGAAGACTCAGTATTCCTGTACTTAAGTCGCCATTGTATCTCTTATATTTAATTCCGATGCTATTTCTGTGTTTCATCGTCACTGTGAATGTCCAAGGGATACAGTAAACCTTCAGAGGTGCATCGGAATGTAAAACTGGTGACACAGGAAACGCTCAAAACATAGACAGTAGGAAGACTCAGTCTTCCTGTACTTCAGTCGGCATTGTGTCTCTTATATTTAATTCCAATGCCATTTCTGTGTTTCATCGCCAATGGGAAGGTCCAAGGGATACAGTAAACCTGCAGAGGTGCATCGGAATGTAAAACTGGTGACCCAGGACACGCTCAAACATAGACATTAGGAAGACTCAGTCTCCCAATACTTAAGTCGGCATGGTGTCTCTTATATTTAATTCCGATGCAATTTCTGTGTTTCATCGTCAATGGGAAGGTCCTATGGATACAGTAAACCTGCAGAGGTGCATCGGAATGTTAAACTGGTGACACAGGAAACGTTCTAAACATAGACGTAAGAAGACTTAGTTTTCTTGTACTTAAGTCGGTGATGTGTCTTTTATATTTATTTCCGATGAAATTTCTGAGCTTCATCGTCAATGTGAAGGTCCAAGGGACACAGTAAACCTGCAGATGTGCATCGGAATGTAAAACTGGTGACACGGGAAATGCTCAAAACATAGACCTTAAGAAGACTCAGTTTCCTGGTACTTAAGTTGGCGTTGTGTCTCTTATATTTAATTCCGATGCAACGTCTGTGTTTTTTCGTCAATGGGATGGCCCAAGGGATACAGTAAACCTGCAGACGTGCATTGGAATGTAAAACTGGTGACACAGGAGACGCTCAAATCATGGACCGTAAGAAGACTCAGTTTTCTTGCTCTTAAGTCGGCATTGTGTCTCTTATATTTAATTCCGTTGCATTTCTGTGTTTCATCGTCAATGGAAGGTCCAATGTATACAGTAAACCAGCAGAGGTGCATCGGAATGTAAAACTGGTGACACAGGAAACGCTCAAAACATAGACAATGGAAAGACACACTCTTCCTGTACTTAAGACGTCATTGTGCCTCTTATATTTAATTCCGATGCAATTTCTGTGTTTCTTCGCCAATGGGAAGGTCCAAGGGACACAGTAAACCTGCAGCGCTGCATCAAAATGTAAAACTGGTGACACTGGAAACGCTCAAAGCATAGACCGTAAGAGGACTCAGTTTTCTTGTACTTAAGTCGGCGTTGTGTCTCTTATATTTAATTCCGATGCTATTTCTGTGTTTCATCGTCAATGGGATGATCCAACGGATACAGTAAACCTGCAGAGGTGCATCGGAATGTAAAACTGGTGACACAGGAAACGCTCAAAACATAGACAGTAGGAAGACTCAGTCTTCCTGTACCTAAGTCGGCATTGTGTCTCTTATATTTAATTCCGATGCAATTTCTGAGTTTCATTGTCAATGGGAAGGTCCAAAGGATACAGTGAACCTGCAGAGGTGTCTTGGAATGTAAAACTGGTGACAAAGGGAACGCTCAAATCATACACCGTAAGATAACTCGGTTTTCTTGTACTTAAGTGGGCGTTGTACCTCTTATATTTAATTCCGATGCAATTTCTGTGTTTCATCGTCAATGGGAAGGTCCAATGGATACAGTAAACCTGCAGAGGTGCATCGGAATGTAAAACTGGTGACACAGGAAACGCACAAAATTTAGACAATAGAAAGACACACTCTTCCTGTACTTAAGTCGACATTGTGTCTCTTATATTTAATTCCGATGCAATGTCTGTGTTTCATCGTCAATGGGAAGGTCCAATGGATACAGAAAACCTGCAGAGGTGCATCGGAATGTAAAACTGGTGACACAGGAAACGCTCAAAGCATAGACACTAGGAAGACTCAGTCTTCCTGTACTTAAGTCGGCATTTTGTCCCATATATTTAATTCCGATCCAATTTCTGTGCTTCATCGTCAATGGGAAGGTAGAATGGATACAGTAAACCTGCAGAGGCGCATCGGAATGTAGAACTGATGACACAGGAAACGCTCAAAACATAGCCAGTAGGAAGACTCAGTCTTCCTGTAATATGTCGGCAGCATTGTGTCTCTTATATTTAATTCCGATGCAATTTCTGTGTTTCATCGTCAATGGGAAGGTCGAAGGGACACAGTAAACCTGCAGAGGTGCATCGAAATGTAAAACTGGTGACACAGGAAACGCTCAAAGCATAGAGAGTAGGAAGACTCAGTCTCCCCGTACCTAAGTCGGCATTGTGTCTCTTATATTTAATTCCGATGCAATTTCTGTGTTTCGTCGTCAATGGGAAGGTCCAAGGGATACAGTAAAGCTGCAGAGGTGCATCGGAATGTAAAACTGGCGACACAGGAAGCGCTCAAATCATAGACCGTAAGAAGACTCAGTTTTCTTCTACTAAGTCGTCATTGTGTCTCTTATATTTAATTCCGATGCAATTTCTGTGTTTCATCGTCACTGTGAAGATCCAAGGGATACAGTAAACCTGCAGAGGTGCATCAAAATGTAAAACTGATGAAACAGGAAATGCTCAAAACGTAGACACAAGGAAGATTCAGTCTTCCTGTACCTAAGTCGGCATTGTGTCTCTTATATTTAATTCCGATGGAATTTCTGTGTTTCATCGTCAATGGGAAGGTCCAAGGGATACAATGAACCTGCAGAAGTGCATTGGAATGTAAAACTGGTGACAAAGGAAACGCTCAAATCATACACCGTAAGATGACTCAGTTTTCTTGTACTTAAGTCGGCGTTGTGTCTCTTATATTTAATTCCGATGCAATTTCTATGTTTCATCGTCAATGGGAAGGTCAAAGGGATACAGTAAACGTGCAGAGGTGCATCGGAATGTAAAACTGGTGATACAGGACACGCTCAAATCATAGACAGTGGGAAGACACAGTCCTCCTTTACTTAAGTCGGCATGGTGTCACTTATATTCAATTCCGAAGCAATTTCTGTGTTTCATCGTCAATGGGAAGGTCGAAGGGACACAGTAAACCTGCAGAGGTGCATCGGAATGTAAAACTGGTGACACAGAAAATGCTCAAAACATAGACCGTAAGAAGACTCAGTTTTCTTGTACTTAAGTCGGCGTTGTGTCTCTTATATTTAATTCCGATGCAATTTCTGCGTTACATCGTCAATGGGAACGTCCAACGGATACAGTAAACCTGCAGATGTGCATCGGAATGTAATACTGGCGACAGAGGAGAGGCTCAAAACATAGACAGTAGGAAGACTCAGTCATCCTTTACTTCAGTCGGCATGGTGTCTCTTATATTTATTTCCAATGCAATTTCTGTGTTTCATCGTCAATGGAAGGTCCAATCGATACAGTAAACCTGCAGAGGTGCATCGGAAGGTGAAACTGGTGACACAGGAAACGCTCACAACATAGACAATAGAAAGAAACACCTTCCTGTACTTAAGACGACATTGTGTCTCTTCTATTTTATACCGATGCAATTTCTGTGTTTCATCGTCAATGGGAAAGTCGAAAGGAAACAGTGTACCTGCAGAGGTGCATCGGAATGTAAAACTGGTGACACAGGAGACGCTCAAAGCATAGACAGTAGGAAGACTCAGTCTTCCTGTACTTAAGTCGGCATTGTGTCTCTTATATTTAATTCCGATGCAATTTCTGTGTTTCATCGTCAATGGGAAGATCCAAGGGATACAGTAAACCTGCAGCGGTGCATCGGAATGTAAAACTGGTGACACAGGAAATGCTCAAAACATAGACAGTAGGAAGACTCATCCTTCCTGTACTTAAGTCGGCATTGTGTCTCTTATATTTAATTCCGATGCTATTTCTGTGTTTCATCGTCAATGGGAAGGTCCATTGGATACAGTAAACCTGCAGACGTGGATCGGAATGTAAAACTGGTGACACAGGAGACGCTCAAAACATAGACAATAGGAGGACACAGTTATTCTGTACTTAAGTCGGCATTGTATCTCTTATATTTAATTCCGATGCAATTTCTGTGTTTCATCGTCAATGGGAAGGTCCAAGGGATACAGTAACCCTGCAGAGGTGCATCGGAATGTAAAGCTGGTGACACAGGAAGCGCTCATAACATACACCCTAAGAAGACTGAGTTTTCTTGTACTTAAGTCGGCATTGTGTCTTTAATATTTAATTCCGATGCAATTTCTGTGTTTCATCGTCACTGTGAAGGTCCGAGTGAAACATTAAACCTGCAGAGGTGCATCGGAATGTAAAACTGGTGACACAGGAAACGCTCAAAACATAGAGAGTAGGAAGACTCAATCTTCCTGTACTTCAGTCATCATTGTGTCTCTTATATTTAATTCCGATGCAATTTCTGTGTTTCATCGTCACTGTGAAGGTCCAAGGGATACAGTAACCCTGCAGAGGTGCATCGGAATGTAAAGCTGGTGACACAGGAAGCGCTCATAACATACACCCTAAGAAGACTGAGTTTTCTTGTACTTATGTCGGCATTGTGTCTCTTATATTTAATTTCGATGCAATTTCTGTGTTTCACCGTCAATGGGAAGGTCCAATGGATACAGTAAACCTGCAGAGGTGCATCGGAATGTAAAACTGGTGACACAGGAAACGCTAAAAACATAGACCGTGAGAAGACTCAGTTTCCTTGTACTTATGTCGGCGTTGTGTCTCTTATATTTAATTCCGATGCAATTTCTGAGCTTCATCGTCAATGGGAAGGTCCTAGGAACACAGTTAACCTCCAGAGGTGCATCGGAATGTAAAACTGGTGACACGGGAAACGCTCAAAACATAGACCTTAAGAAGACTCAGTTTTCTTGTACTTAAGTCGGCATTGTGTCTCTTATATTTAATTCCGATGCAATATCTGTGTTTCATCGTCACTCTGAAAGTCCAAGGGATACAGTAAACCTGCAGAGGTTCATCGGAATGTGAAACTGGTGACACAGGAAACGCTCAAAACATAGACAGTAGGAAGACTCAGCCTTCCTGTTCTTAAGTCAGCATTGTGTCTCTTATATTTACTTCCGATGCTATTTCTGTGTTTCATCGTCAATGGGATGGTCCATTGGATACAGTAAACCTGCAGAGGTGCATCGGATGTAAAATTGGTGACGCAGGAGACGCTAAAAACATAGGCAGTAGGAAGTCTCAATCTTCCTGTACTTAAGTCGGCATTGTGTCTCTTCTATTTAATTCCGATGCAATTTCTGTGTTTCATCGTCAATGGGAAGATCCAAGGGATACAGTAAACCAGCAGAGGTGCATCGGAATGTAAAACTGGTGACACAGGAAATGCTCAAAACATAGACAGTACGAATACTCAGTCTTCCTGTACTTAAGTCGGCAATGTGTCTCTTATATATAAATCCGATGCAATTTCTGTGTTTCGTCGTCAATGGGAAGGTCAAGGGATACAGTAAACCTGCAGAGGTGCATAGGAATGTAAAATTGGTGACACAGGAAGCAGTCAAAACTTAGGCCCTAAGAAGACTCAGTTTTATTGTACTGAAGTCGGCATTGTATCTCTTATAGTAAATTTGATGCAATTTCTGTGTTTCATCGTCACTGAGAAGGTCCAAGGGATACAGTAAACCTGCAGAGGTGCATTAGAATGTAAAACTGGTGACACAGGAAACGCTCAAAACATAGACAGTAGGAAGACTCCGTCTTTCTGTACTTAAGTAGGCATTGTGCCTCTTACATTTAATTCCGATGCAATTTCTGTGTTTCATCGTCAATGGGAAGGCCAAGGGATACAGTATGCCTGCTGAGGTGCATCGGAATGTAAATCTGGTGACACAGGAAGCGCTCATAACATAGACCCTAGGAAGACTCAGTTTTCTTGCACTTAAGTCGTCATTGTGTCTCTTATATTTAATTCCGATGCAATTTCTGTGTTTCATCGTCACTGTGAAGATCCAAGGGATACAGTAAACCTGCAGAGGTGCATCAAAATGTAAAACTGATGACACAGGAAATGCTCAAAACGTAGACAGAAGGAAGACTCAGTCTTCCTGTACCTAAGTCGGCATTGTGTCTCTTATATTTAATTCCGATGGAATTTCTGTGTTTCATCGTCAATGGGATGGTCCAAGGGATACAGTGAACCTGCAGAAGTGCATTGGAATGTAAAACTGGTGACAAAGGAGACGCTCAAATCATACACCGTAAGATGACTTAGTTTTCTTGTACTTAAGTCGGCGTTGTGTCTCTTATATTTAATTCCGATGCAATTTCTGTGTTTCATCGTCTCGGTGAATGTCCAAGGGATACAGTAAACCTTCAGAGGTGCATCGGAATGTAAAACTGGTGACACAGGAAACGCTCAAAACATAGACAGTAGGAAGACTCAGTCTCCCTATACTTAAGTCGGCATGGTGTCTCTTATATTTAATTCCGATGCAATTTCTGTGTTTCATCGTCAATGGGAAGGTCCTATGGATACAGTAAACCTGCAGAGGTGCATCGGAATGTTAAACTGGTGACAGGAAACGCTCAAAACATAGACTGTAAGAGGACTTAGTTTTCTTGTACTTAAGTCGGTGATGTGTCTCTTATATTTATTTCCGATGCAATTTATGAGCTTCATCGTCAATGGGAAGGTCCAAGGGACACAGTAAACCTGCAGATGTGCATCGGAATGTAGAACTGGTGACACGGGAAATGCTCAAAACATAGACCTTAAGAAGACTCAGTTTTCTGGTACTTAAGTTGGCGTTGTGTCTCTTATATTTAATTCCGATGCAAAGTCTGTGTTTTTTCGTCAATGGGATGGCCCAAGGGATACAGTAAACCTGCAGACGTGCATTGGAATGTAAAACTGGTGACACAGGAAACGCTCAAATAATGGACCGTAAGAAGACTCAGTTTCCTTGCACTTAAGTCGGCATTGTGTCTCTTATATTTAATTCCGTTTCAATTTCTGTGTTTCATCGTCAATGGAAGGTCCAATGGATACAGTAAACCCGCAGTGGTGCATCGGAATGTAAAACTGGTTACACAGGAAACGCTCAAAACATAGACAATGGAAAGACACACTCTTCCTGTACTTAAGACGTCATTGTGTCTCTTACATTTAATTCCGATGCAATTTCTGTGTTTCATCGCCAATGGGATGGTCCAAGGGACACAGTAAACCTGCAGGGCTGCATCAAAATGTAAACCTGGTGACACAGGAAACGCTCAAAGCATAGACAGTAGGAAGACTCAGTCTCCCTATACTTAAGTCGGCATGGTGTCTCTTATATTTACATCCGATGCAATTTCTGTGTTTCATCGGCAATGGGAAGGTCCAATGGATACAGAAAACCTGCAGAGGTGCATCGGAATGTAAAACTGATGACAAAGGAAACGCTCAAAACATAGACAGTTGGAAGACTCAGTCTTCCTGTAATATGTCGGCAGCATTGTGTCTCTTATATGTAATTCCGATGCAATTTCTGTGTTTCATCGTCAATGGGAAGGTCGAAGGGACACAGTAAACCTGCAGAGGTGCATCGAAATGTAAAACTGGTGACACAGGAAACGCTCAAAACATAGAGAGTAGGAAGACTCAGTCTCCCCGTACCTAAGTCGGCATTGTGTCTCTTATATATAATTCCGATGCAATTTCTGTGTTTCATCGGCAATGGGAAGGTCCAAGGGATACAGTAAACCTGCAGAGGTGCATCGGAATGTAAAACGGGTGATACAGGACACGCTCAAATCATAGACAGTAGGAAGACTCAGTCTTCCTTTACTTAAGTCGGCATGGTGTCTCTTATATTTAATTCCGAAGCAATTTCTGTGTTTCATCGTCAATGGGAAGGGCCAATGGATACAGTAAACCTGCAGAGGTGCATCGGAATGTAAAACTGGTGACACAGAAAATGCTCAAAACATAGACCGTAAGAAGACTCAGTTTTCTTGCACTTAAGTCGGCGTTGTGTCTCTTATATTTAATTCCGATGCAATGTCTGTGTTTCATCGTCAATGGAAGGTCCAATGGACACAGTAAACCAGCAGAGGTGCATCGGAATGTAAAACTGGTGACACAGGAAACGCTCAAAACATAGACAATAGAAAGACACACTCTTCCTGTACTTAAGACGACATTGTGTCTCTTCTATTTAATACCGATGCAATATCTGTGTTTCATCGTCAATGGGAAAGTCGAAAGGAAACATTGTACCTGCAGAGGTGCATCGGAATGTAAAACTGGTGACACAGGAGACGCTCAAAGCATAGACAGTAGGAAGACTCAGTCTTTCTGTACTTAAGTCGGCATTGTGTCTCTTATATTTAACTCCGATGCAATTTCTGTGTTTCATCGTCACTGTGAAGGTCCAAGGGATACAGTAAACCTGCAGGGCTGCATCAAAATTTAAAACTGGTCACACTGGAAACGCTCAAAACATAGACCTTAAGAAGACTCAGATTACTGGTACTTAAGTCGGCGTTGTGTCTCTTATACTTAATTCCGATGCAACGTCGGCGTTTTTTCGTCAATGGGATGGCCCAAGGGATACAGTAAACCTGCAGACGTGCATTGGAATGTAAAACTGGTGACACAGGAAACGCTCAAATCATGGACCGTAAGAAGACCCAGTTTTCTTGCACTTAAGCCTGCATTGTGTCTCTTATATTTAATTCCGATGCAATTTCTGTGTTTCATCGTCAATGGGAGTGTCCAAAGGATACAGTGAACCTGCAGAGGTGTCTTGGAATGTAAAACTGGTGACGAAGGAAACGCTAAAATCATACACCGTAAGATGACTCAGTTTTCTTGTACTTAAGTCGGCGTTTGTATCTCTTATATTTAATTCCGATGCAATTTCTGTGTTTCGTCGTCAATGGGAAGGTCCAAGGGATACAGTAAAGCTGCAGAGGTGCATCGGAATGTAAAACTGGTGACACAGGAAGCGCTCAAATCATAGACCGTAAGAAGACTCAGTTTTCTTCTACTAAGTCGTCATTGTGTCTCTTATATTTAATTTCGATACAATTTCTGTGTTTCATCGTCACTGTGAAGATCCAAGGGATACAGTAAACCTGCAGAGGTGCATCAAAATGTAAAACTGATGACACTGGAAATCCTCAAAACGTAGACAGAAGGAAGACTCCGTCTTAATGTACCTAAGTCGGCATTGTGTCTCTTATATTTAATTCCGATGGAATTTCTGTGTTTCGTTGTCAATGGGAAGGTCCAAGGGATACAGTCAACCTGCAGAAGTCCATTGGAATGTAAAACTGGTGACAAAGGTAACGCTCAATTCATACACCGTAAGAAGACTCAGTTTCCTGGTACTTAAGTTGGCGTTGTGTCTCTTATATTTAATTCCGATGCAACGTCTGTGTTTTTTGTCAATGGGATGGCCCAAGGGATACAGTAAACCTGCAGACGTGCATTGGAATGTAAAACTGGTGACACAGGAAACGCTCAAAACATAGACAATGGAAAGACACACTCTTCCTGTACTTAAGTCGGCATTTTGTCGCCTACATTTACTTCCGATGCAATTTCTGTGCTTCATCGTCAATGGGAATGTAGAATGGATACAGTAAACCTGCAGAGGTGTATCGGAATGTAAAACTGATGACACAGGAGAAGCCCAAAACATAGACTGTTGGAAGACTCAGTCTTCCTGTAATATGTCGGCAGCATTGTGTCTCTTATATGTTATTCCGATGCAATTTCTGTGTTTCATCGTCAATGGGAAGGTCGAAGGGACACAGTAAAACTGCAGAGGTGCATCGAAATGTAAAACTAGTGACACAGGAAACGCTCAAAGCATAGACAGTAGGAAGTCTCAGTCTTCCTTTACTTAAGTCAGCATGGTGTCTCTTATATTTAATACCGATGCAATTTCTGTGTTTCATCGTAAATGGGAAAGTCGAAAGTAACAGTGTACCTGCAGAGGTGCATCGGAATGTAAAACTGGTGACACAGGAGACGCTCAAAGCATAGACAGTAGGAAGACTCAGTCTTCCAGTACATAAGTCGGCATTGTGTCTCTTATATTTAACTCCGACGCAATTTCTGTGTTTCATCGTCACTGTGAAGGTCCAAGGGATACAGTAAACCTGCAGGGCTGCATCAAAATGTAAAACTGGTGACACTGGAAACGCTCAAAACATAGACCGTAAGAAGACTGAGTTTTCTTGTACTTAAGTCGGCGTTGTGTCTCTTATATTTAATTCGGATGCTATTTCTGTGTTTCATCGTCACTGTTAAGATCCAAGGGATACACTAAACCTGCAGAGGTGCATCAAAATGTAAAACTGATGAACAGGAAATCCTCAAAACGTAGACAGAAGGAAGACTCAGTCTTCCTGTACCTATGTCGACATTGTGTCTCTTATATTTAATTCCGATGGAATTTCTGTGTTTCGTTGTCAATGGGAAGGTCCAAGGGATACAGTGAACCTGCAGAAGTGCATTGGAATGTAAAACTGGTGACAAAGGAAACGCTCAAATCATACACCGTAAGATGACTCAGTTTTCTTGTACTTAAGTCATCATTGTGTCTCTTATATTTAATTCCGATGCAATTTCTGTGTTTTATCGTCACTGTGAAGGTCCAAGGGATACAGTAAACGTGCAGAGGTGCATCGGAATGTAAAACTGGTGACAAGGGAAACGCTCAAAACATAGACAGTAGAAAGACTCAGTCTTTCTGTACTTAAGTCGGCATTGTGTCTCTTATATTTAATTCCGATGCAATTTCTGTGTTTCATCGTTAATGGGAAGACCCAAGAATACAGTAACCCATCAGAGGTGCATCGGAATGTAAAACAGGTGACACAGGAAACGCTCAAATCATAGACAGTAGGAAGACTCAGTCTTCCTGTACTTAAGTCATCATTGTGTCTCTTATATTTAATTCCGATGCAATTTCTGTGTTTCATCGTCACTGTGAAGGTCCAAGGGATACAGTAAACGTGCAGAGGTGCATCGTAATGTAAAACTGGTGACACAGGAAAAGCTCAAAACATAGACAGTAGGAGGACTCAGTCTTCCTGTACTTCAGTCGGCATTGTGTCTCTTATACTTAATTCCGATGCAATTTCTGTGTTTCATCGCCAATGGGAAGGTCCAAGGCATACAGTAAACCTGCAGAGGTGCATCGGAATGTAAAACTGGTGATACAGGACACGCTCAAATCATAGACAGTAGGAAGACTCAGTCTTCCTTTACTTAAGTCAGCATGGTGTCTCTTATATTTAATTCCGAAGCAATATCTGTGTTTCATCGTAAATGGGAAGGGCCAATGGATACAGCAAACCTGCAGAGGTGCATCGGAATTTAAAACTGGTGACACAGAAAATGCTCAAAACATAGACCGTAAGAAGAATCAGTTTTCTTGTACTTAAGTCGGCGTTGTGTCTCTTATATTTAATACCGATGCAATGTCTGTGTTTCATCGTCAATGGAAGGTCCAATGGATACAATAAACCAGCTGAGGGGCATCGGAATGTAAAACTGGTGACACAGGAAACGCTCAAATTATAGAGAATAGAAAGACACACTCTTCCTGTACTTAAGACGACATTGTGTCTCTTCTATTTAATACATATGCAATTTCTGTGTTTCATCGTCAATGGGAAAGTCAAAAGGAAACAGTGTACCTGCAGAGGTGCATCGGAATGTAAAACTGGTGACACAGGAGACGCTCAAAGCATAGACAGTAGGAAGACTCAGTCTTCCAGTACTTAAGTCGGCATTGTGTCTCTTATATTTAACTCCGACGCAATATCTGTGTTTCATCGTCACTGTGAAGGTCCAAGGGATACAGTAAACCTGCAGGGCTGCATCAAAATGTAAAACTTTTGACACTGGAAACGCTCAAAACGTAGACCGTAAGAAGACTCAGTTTTCTTGTACTTAAGTCGGCGTTGTGTCTCTTATATTTAATTCCGATGCTATTTCTGTGTTTCATCGTCAATGGGAAGATCCAAGGGATACAGTAAACCAGCAGAGGTGCATCGGAATGTAAAACTGGTGACACAGGAAACGCTCAAAATATAGACAGTAGGAAGACTCCTTCTTCCTGTACCTAAGTCGGCATTGTGTCTCTTATATTTAATTCCGATGCAATTTCTGTGTTTCATCGTAAATGGGAAGGTCCAAAGTATACAGTGAACCTGCAGAGGTGTCTTGGAATGTAAAACTGGTGACGAAGGAAACGCTCACATCATACAACGTAAGATGACTCAGTTTTCTTGTACTTAAGTCGGCGTTTGTATCTCTTATATTTAATTCGGATGCAATTCCTGTGTTTCTTCGTCAATGGGAAGGTCCAATGGATACATAAAACCTGCACAGGTGCATCGGAATGTAAAACTGGTGACACAGGAAACGCTCAAAGCATAGACAGTAGGAAGACTCAGTCTTCCTGTACTTAAGTCGGCATTTTGTCCCTTATATTTAATTCCGATGCAATTTCTGTGCTTCATCGTCAATGGGAAGGTAGAATGGATACAGTAAACCTGCAGAGGTGCATAGGAATGTAAAGCTGATGACACAGGAAACGCTCAAAACCTAGACAGTAGGAAGACACAGTCATTCTGTACTTAAGTCGGCATTGTGTCTCTTATATTTAATTCCGATGCAATCTCTGTGTTTCATCGTCACTGTAAAGGTCCAAGGGATACATTAAAACTGCAGAGGTGCATCGGAATGTAAAACTGGTGACACAGGAAACGCTCAAAACATAGACAGTAGGAAGACTCAGTCTTCCTGTACTTCAGTAATCATTGTGTCTCTTATATTTAATTCCGATGCAATTTCTGTGTTTCATCGTCAATGGGAAGATCAAAGGGATACAGTAAACCTGCAGCGGTGCATCGGAATGTAAAACTGGTGACACAGGAAACGCACAAAATATACACAGTAGGAAGACTCAATGTTCCTGTACTTAAGTCGGCATTGTGTCTCTTATATTTAATTCCGATGCATTTTCTGTGTTTCATCGTCAATGGGAAGGTCCAATGGATACAGTAAACCTGCAGAGGTGCATCGGAATGTAAAACTGGTGATACAGGACTCGCTCAAATCATAGACAATAGGAGGACTCAGTCTTCCTTTACTTAAGTCGGCATGGTGTCTCTTATATTTAATTCCGATGCAATTAGTGAGCTTCATCGTCAATGGGAAGGTCGAAGGGAAACAGTATACCTGCAGAGGTGCATCGGAATGTAAAACTGGTGACACAGGAAGCGCTCATAACATAGACCCTTAGAAAACTCAGTTTTCTTGTACTTAAGTCGGTATTGTGTCATTTATATTTAATTCCGATGCAATTTCTGTGTTTCATCGTCACTGTGAAGGTCCAAGTGATACAGGAAACCTGCAGAGGTGCATCGGAATGTAAAACTGGTGATACAGGACTCGCTCAAATCATAGACAATAGGGGGACTCAGTCTTCCTTTACTTAAGTCGGCATGGTGTCTCTTATATTTAATTCCGATGCAATTTGTGAGCTTCATCGTCAATCGGAAGGTCGAAGGGAAACAGTATACCTGCAGAGGTGCATCGGAATGTAAAACTGGTGACAAGGGAAACGCTCAAAACATAGATAGTAGGGAGACTCAGTCTTCCTGTACTTAAGTCGGCATTGTGTCTCTTATACTTATTTCCGATGCAATTTCTGAGATTCATCGTCAATGGGAAGGTCCTAGGAACACAGTAAACCTGCAGAGGTACATCGGAATGTAAAACTGGTGACACGGGAAACGCTCAAAACATAGACAGTAGGAAGACTCAATGTTTCTGTACTTAGGTCGGCATTGTGTCTCTTATATTTAGATCCGATGCAATTTCTGTGTTTCATCGTCAATGGGAAAATCCAAGGGATACAGTAATCCTGCAGAGGTGCATCGGAATGTAAAACTGGTGAAACAGGAAACGCTCAAAACATAGACAGTACGAAGACTCAGCCTTCCTGTATTTAAGTCGGCATTGTGTCTCTTATATTTAATCCCGATGCTATTTCTGTGTTTCAACGTCAATGGGAAGGTCCAATGGATACAGTAAACCTGCAGAGGTGCATCGGAATGTAAAATTGGTGACGCACGGAAACGCTCTAAACATAGGCAGTAGGAAGACTCAATCTTCCAGTACTTAAGTCGGCATTGTGTCTCTTCTATTTAAATCCGATGGAATTTCTGTGTTTCATCGTCAATGGGAAGATCCAAGGGATACAGTAAACCTGCAGAGGTGCATCGGAATGTAAGACTGGTGTCACAGGAAATGCTCAAAACATAGACAGTAGGAAGACTCAGCCTTCCTGTACTTAAGTCGGCATTGTGTCTATTATATTTAATTCCGATGCTATTTCTGTGTTTCATCGTCAATGGGAAGGTCCAATGGATACAGTAAACCTACAAAGGTGCATTGGAATGTAAAACTGGTGACACAGGAAACGGTCAAATCATAGGCCCTAAGAAGACTCAGTTTTCTTGTACTGAAGTCGGCATTGTGTCTCTTATATTTATTTCCGATGCAATTTCTGAGCTTCATCGTCAATGGGAAGGTCCAAGGGATACAGTAAACCTGCAGAGGTGCATCGGAATGTAAAACTGGTGATACAGGACACGCTCAAATCATAGACAGTGGGAAGACTCAGTCTTCCTTTACTTAAGTCGGCATGGTGTCTCTTATATTTAATTCCGATGCAATTTCTGAGCTTCATCGTCAATGGGAAGGTCGAAGGGGAACAGTATACCTGCAGAGGTGCATCGGAATGAAAACTGGTGACAAGGGAAACGCTCAAAACATAGACAGCAGGAAGACTCAGTCTTCCTGTACTTAAGTCGGCATTGTGTCTCTTATATTTATTTCCGATTTAATTTCTGAGCTTCATCGTCAATGGGAAGATCCTAGGAACACAGTAAACCTGCAGAGGTGCATCGGAATGTTAAACTGGTGACACGGGAAACGCTCAAAACATAGACCTTAAGAAAACTCAGTTTTCTTGTACTTAAGTCGGCATTGTGTCTCTTATATTTAATTCCGATTCAATATCTATGTTTCATCGTCACTGTGAAAGTCCAAGGGATACAGTAAACATGCAGAGGTGCATCGGAATGTAAAACTGGTGATACAGGACACGCTCAAATCATAGACAGTAGGAAGACTCAGTCTTCCTTTACTTAAGTCGGCATGGTGTCTCTTATATTTAATTCCGATGCAATTTGTGAGCTTTATCGTCAATGGGAAGGTCGAAGGGAAACAGTATACCTGCAGAGGTGCATCGGAATGTAAAACTGGTGACCCAGGACACGCTCAAAACATAGACAGTAGGAAGACTCAGTCTACCTATACTTAAGTCGGCATGGTGTCTCTTATATTTAATTCCGATGCATTTTCTGTGTTTCATCGTCAATGGGAAGGTCCAATGGATACAGTAAACCTGCAGAGGTGCATCGGAATGTAAAACTGGTGACACAGGAAACGCTCAAAACATAGACAATAGAAAGACACACTCTTCCTGTACTTAAGACGTCATTGTGTCTCTTATATTTAATTCCGATGCCATTTCTGTGTTTCATCGTCAATGCGAAGGTCGAAAGGGAAACAGTATACCTGCAGAGGTTCATCGGAATGTAAAACCGGTGACAAGGGAAACGCTCAAAACATAGACAGTAGGAAGACACAGTCTTTCTGTACTTAAGTCGGCATTGTGTCTCTTATATTTAATTCCGATGCAATTTCTGTGTTTCATCGTCAATGGGAAGGTCCAAGGGATACAGTAAACCTGCAGAGGTGCATCGGAATGTAAAACTATTGACACAGGAATCGCTCAAAACATAGACAGTAGGAAGACTCAGTCTTCCTGTACATAAGTCGGCATTGTGTCTCTTATATTTAATTCCGATGCAATTTCTGTGTTTCATCGTCAATGGGAAGGTCCAAGGGATACAGTAAAGCTGCAGAGGTGCATCGGAATGTAAAACTGGTGACACAGGAAACGCTCAAAGCATAGACATTAGGAAGACTCGGTCTTCCTGTACTTAAGTCGGCATTGTGTCTCTTATATTTAATTCCGATACAATTTCTGTTTTTCATCGTCAATGGGAAGGTCCAAGGGATACAGTAAACCTGCAGAGGTGCATCAGAATGTAAAACTGGTGACACAGGAAACGCTCAACACATAGACAGTAGGAAGACTCATTCTTCCTGTACTTAAGTCGGCATTGTGTCTGTTATATTTAATTCCGATTCAATTTCTGTGTTTCATCGTCAATGGGAAGGTCCAAGGGATACAGGAAACCTGCAGTGGTGCATCGGAATGTAAAACTAGTGACACAGGAAACG
This sequence comes from Schistocerca nitens, assembly GCF_023898315.1. Classification (NCBI taxonomy): domain Eukaryota; kingdom Metazoa; phylum Arthropoda; class Insecta; order Orthoptera; family Acrididae; genus Schistocerca; species Schistocerca nitens. Next base: position 1,325,085,972 of record NC_064614.1, on the reverse strand, counting down.
CTCAAACATAGACAGTAGGAAGACTCTGTCTTCCTGTACTTAAGTCGGCATTGTGTCTCTTATATTTCATTCCGATGCAATTTCTGTGTTTCATCGTCAATGGGAAGGTCCAAGGGAAACAGTAAACCTGCAGAGGTGCATCGGAATGTAAAACTGGTGACACAGGAAACGCTCAAAACATAGACAGTAGGAAGACTCAGTCTTCCTTTACTTAAATCGGCATTGTGTCTCTTATATTTATTTCCGATGAAATTTCTGTGTTTCATCGTCAATGGGAAGGTCCAAGGGATACAGTAAACCTGCAGAGATGCATCAGAATGTAAAACTGCTGACACAGGAAACGCTCAACTCATAGACAGTAGGAAGACTCTGTCTTCCTGTACTTAAGTCGGCATTGTGTCTCTTATTTTTAATTCCGATGCAAAATCTGTGTTTCATCGTCAATGGGAAGGTCCAAGGGAAACAGTAAACCTGCAGAGGTGCATCGGAATGTGAAACTGGTGACACAGGAAACGCTCAAAACATAGACAGTAGGAAGACTCAGTCTTCCTGTACCTAAGTCGGCATTGTGTCTCTTATATTTAATTCCGATGCAATATCTGTTTTTCATCGTCAATGGGAAGGCCCAAGGGTTACAGTAAACCTGCAGAGGTGCATCTGAATGTAAAACTGATGACACAGAAAACGCTCAGAACATAGACAGTAGGAAGACTCAGTCTTCCTGTACTTAAGTCGGCATTTTGTCTCTTATATTTAATTCCGATGCAATTTCTGTGTTTCATCGTCAATGGGAAGGTCCAAGGCATACAGTAATCCTGCAGAGGTGCATCAGAATGTAAAACTGCTGACACAGGAAACGCTCGAAACATATACAGTAGGAAGACTCAGTCTTCCTGAACTTAAGTCGGCATTGTGTTTCTTGTATTTAATTCCGATGCAATTTCTGTGTTTCATCGTCAATGGGAAGGTCCAAGGGATACAGGAAACCTGCAGTGGTGCATCGGAATGTAAAACTAGTGACACAGGAAACGCTCAAACATAGACAGTAGGAAGACTCTGTCTTCCTGTACTAAAGTCGGCATTGTGTCTCTTATATTTCATTCCGATGCAATTTCTGTGTTTCATCGTCAATGGGAAGGTCCAAGGGAAACAGTAAACCTGCAGAGGTGCATCGGAATGTAAAACTGGTGACACAGGAAACGCTCAAAACATTGACCGTACGTAGACTGTTTTCTTGTACTTAAGTAGGCATTGTGTCTCTTATATTTAATTTCGATGCAATTTCTGTGTTTCATCGTCAATGGGAAGGTCCAAGGTATACAGGAAACCTGCAGAGATGCATCGGAATGTAAAACTGGTGACACAGGAAACGCTCAAATCATAGACAGTAGGAAGACTCAGTCTTCCTGTACTTAAGTCGGCATTGTGTGTTTTATATTTAATTCCAATGCAATTTCTGTGTTTCATCGTCAATGGGAAGCTCTACGGTATACAGTAGACCTGCAGAGGTGCATCGGAATGTAAATCTGGTGACACAGGAAACGCTCAAATCATAGACATTAGGAAGACTCAGTCTTCCTATACTTAAGTCGGCATTGTGTCACTTATATTTATTTCCGATGAAATTTCTGTGTTTCATCGTGAATGGGAAGGTCCAAGGGATATAGTAAACCTGCAGAGGTGCATCGGAAAGTAAAACTGATGACACAGGAAACGCTCAAATCATAGACAGTAGGTAGACTTAGTTTTCCTGTACTTAAGTCGGCATTGTGTCTCTTATATTTAATTCCGATTCAATTTCTGTGTTTCATCGTCACCGTGAAGGTCCAAGGGATACAGTAAACCTGTAGAGGTGCATCGGAAAGTAAAACTGGTGACACAGGAAACGCTCAAATTATAGACAGTAGTAAGACTCAGTCTTCCTGTACTTAAGTCGGCATTGTGTCTCTTATTTTTAATTCCGATGCAATTTCTGTGTTTCATCGTCAATGGGAAGGTCCAAGGAATACAGTAAGCCTGCAGAGGTGCATCAGAATGTAAAACTGGTGACACAGGAAACGCTCAAAGCATAGAGAGTAGGAAGACTCAGTCTTCCTGTAATTCAGTCGGCATTGTGTCTCTTATATTTAATTCCGATGCAATTTCTGTGTTTCATCGTCAATGGGAAGGTCCAAGGGATACAGTAAACCTGCAGAGGTGCATCGGAATGTAAAACTAGTGACACAGGAAACGCTCAAAACATAGACAGTAGGAAGACTCAGTCTTCCTGTACATAAGTCGGCATTGTGTCTCTTATATTTAATTCCGATGCAATTTCTGTGTTTCATCGTCAATGGGAAGGTCCAAGGGATACAGTAAAGCTGCAGAGGTGCATCGGAATGTAAAACTGGTGACAGAGGAAACGCTCAAAGCATAGACATTAGGAAGACTCAGTCTTCCTGTACTTAAGTCGGCATTGTGTCTCTTATATTTAATTCCGATGCAATTTCTGTTTTTCATCGTCAATGGGAAGGTCCAAGGGATACAGTAAACCTCCAGAGGTGCATCAGAATGTAAAACTGGTGACACAGGAAACGCTCAACACATAGACAGTAGGAAGACTCATTCTTCCTGTACTTAAGTCGGCATTGTGTCTGTTATATTTAATTCCGATTCAATTTCTGTGTTTCATCGTCAATGGGAAGGTCCAAGGGATACAGGAAACCTGCAGTGGTGCATCGGAATGTAAAACTAGTGACACAGCAAACGCTCAAACAAAGACAGTAGGAAGACTCTGTCTTCCTGTACTTAAGTCGGCATTGTGTCTCTTATATTTCATTCCGATGCAATTTCTGTGTTTCATCGTCAATGGGAAGGTCCAAGGGAAACAGTAAACCTGCAGAGGTGCATCGGAATGTAAAACTGGTGACACAGGAAGCGCTCAAAACATAGACAGTAGGAAGACTCAGTCTTCCTTTACTTAAGTCGGCATTGTGTCTCTTATTTTTATTTCCGATGAAATTTCTGTGTTTCATCGTCAATGGGAAGGTCCAAGGGATACAGTAAACCTGCAGAGATGCATCAGAATGTAAAACTGCTGACACAGGAAACGCTCAACTCATAGACAGTAGGAAGACTCTGTCTTCCTGTACTTAAGTCGGCATTGTGTCTCTTATTTTTAATTCCGATGCAAAATCTGTGTTTCATCGTCAATGGGAAGGTCCAAGGGAAACAGTAAACCTGCAGAGGTGCATCGGAATGTAAAACTGGTGACACAGGAAACGCTCAAAACATAGACAGTAGGAAGACTCAGTCTTCCTGTACTTAAGTCGGCATTGTGTCTCTTATATTTATTTCCGATGAAATTTCTGTGTTTCATCGTGAATGGGAAGGTCCAAGGGATATATTAATCCTGCAGCGGTGCATCGGAAAGTAAAACTGATGATACAGGAAACGCTCAAAACATACACAGTAGGAAGACTTAGTCTTCCTGTACTTAAGTCGGCATTGTGTCTCTTATATTTATTTCCGATGAAATTTCTGTGTTTCATCGAGAAAGGGAAGGTCAAAGGGATACAGTAAACCGGTAGAGGTGCATCGGAATGTAAAACTGGTGACACAGGAAACGCTCAAAACATTGACCGTACGAAGACTGTTTTCTTGTACTTAAGTTGGCATTGTGTCTCTTATATATAATTTCGATGCAATTTCTGTGTTTCATCGTCAATGGGAAGGTCCAAGGGATACAGGAAACCTGCAGAGGTGCATCGGAATGTCAAACTGGTAACACAGGAAACGCTCAAAGCATAGAGAGTATGAAGACTCAGTCTTCCTGTACTTAAGTCGGCATTGTGTCTCTTATATTTAAACTGATGCAATTTGTGTGTTTCATCGCCAATGGGAAAGTCCAAGGGATACAGTAAACCTGCAGAGGTGCATCGTAATGTAAAACTGGTGACACAGGAAACGCTCAAAACATAGACAGTAGGAAGACTCAGTCTTCCTGTACTTAAGTCGGCATTGTGTCTCTTATATTTAACTCCGATGCAATTTCTGTGTTTCATCTTCAATGGGAAGGTCCAAGGGATACAGTAAACCTGCAGAGGTGCATCTGAATGTAAAACTGATGACACAGAAAACGCTCAAAACATAGACAGTAGGAAGACTCAGTCTTCCTGTACTTAAGTCGGCATTGTGTCTCTTATATTTAATTCCGATGCAATTTCTGTGTTTCATCGTCAAAGCGAAGGTCCAAGGGATACAGTAATCCTGCAGAGGTGCATCAGAATGTAAAACTGCTGACACAGGAAACGCTCGAAACATAGACAGTAGGAAGACTCAGTCTTCCTGAACTTAAGTCGGCATTGTGTTTCTTGTATTTAATTCCGATGCAATTTCTGTGTTTCATCGTCAATGGGAGGCTCCAATGGATACAGAAAACCTGCAGAGGTGCATCAGAATGTAAAACTGGTGACACAGGAAACGCTCAAAACATAGACAGTAGGAAGACTCAGTCTTCCTGTACTTAAGTCGGCATTGTGTTTCTTATATTTAATTCCGATGCGATTTCTGTGTTTCATCGAGAAAGGGAAGGTCAAAGGGATTCAGTAAACCGGTAGAGGTGCATCGGAATGTAAAACTGGTGACACAGGAAACGCTCAAAACATTGACCGTACGAAGACTGTTTTCTTGTACTTAAGTTAGCATTGTGTCTCTTATATATAATTTCGATGCAATTTCTGTGTTTCATCGTCAATGGGAAGGTCCAAGGGATACAGGAAACCTGCAGAGGTGCATCGGAATGTCAAACTGGTAACACAGGAAACGCTCAAAGCATAGAGAGTATGAAGACTCAGTCTTCCTGTACTTAAGTCGGCATTGTGTCTCTTATATTTAAACTGATGCAATTTGTGTGTTTCATCGCCAATGGGAAAGTCCAAGGGATACAGTAAACCTGCAGAGGTGCATCGTAATGTAAAACTGGTGACACAGGAAACGCTCAAAACATAGACAGTAGGAAGACTCAGTCTTCCTGTACTTAAGTCGGCATTGTGTCTCTTATATTTAACTCCGATGCAATTTCTGTGTTTCATCTTCAATGGGAAGGTCCAAGGGATACAGGAAACCTGCAGAGGTGCATCGGAATGTAAAACTGGTGACACAGGAAAAGCTCAAATCGTAGACAGTAGGAAGACTCCGTCTTCCTGTACTTAAGTCGGCATTGTGTGTCTTATATTTAATTCCGATTCAATTTCTGTGTTTCATCGTCAATGGGAAGGTCCAATGGATACAGAAAACCTGCAGAGGTGCATCAGAATCTAAAACTGGTGACACAGGAAACGCTCAAAGCATAGACAGTAGGAAGACTCAGTTTTCCTGTACTTAAGTCGGCATTGTGTCTCTTATATTTAATTCCGATGCAATTAGTGTGTTACATCGTCAATGGGATGGTCCAATGGATACCGAAGGCCTGCAGAGGAGCATCAGAATGTAAAACTGGTGACACAGGAAACGCTCAAAACATAGAAAGCAGGAAGACTCAGTCTTCCTATACTTAAGTCGGCATTGTGTCTCTTATATTTATTTCCGATAAAATTACTGTGTTTCATCGTGAATGGGAAGGTCCAAGGTATATAGTAAACCTGCAGAGGTCTATCGGAAAGGAAAACTGATGACACAGGAAACGCTCAAAACATAGACAGTAGGAAGACTTAGTCTTCCTGTACTTAAGTCGGCATTGTGTCTCTTATATTTAATTCCGATGCAATTTCTGTGTTTCATCGTCACTGTGAAGGTCCAACGGATACAGTAAACATGTAGAGGTGCATCGGAATGTAAAACTGGTGACACAGGAAACGCTCAAATTATAGGAAGACTCAGTCTTCCTGTACTTAAGTCGGCATTGTGTCTCTTAAATTTAATTCCGATGCAATTTCTGTGTTTCATCGTCAATGGGAAGGTCCAAGGGATACAGTAAGCCTGCAGAGGTGCATCGGAATGTAAAACTGGTGACACAAGACACGCTCAAAACATAGACAGTAGGAAGACTCAGACTTCCAGTACTTAAGTCGGCATTGTGTCTCTTATATTTAATTCCGATGCAATTACTGTGTTTCATCGTCAATGGGAAGGTCCAAGGGATACAGTAAACCTGCAGAGGTGCATCGGAATGTAATACTAGTGTCACAGGAAACGCTCATAACATAGACGGTAGGAAGACTCAGTCTTCCTGTACTTAAGTCGGCATTGTGTCTCTTATATTTAATTCCGATGCAATTTCTGTGTTTCATCGTCAATGGGAAGGTCCAAGAGATACAGTAAACCTGCAGAGGTGCATCGGAATGTAAAACTGGTGACACATGGAAACGCTCAAAACGTAGACAGTAGGAAGAATCAGTCTTCCTGTACTTAAGTCGGCATTGTGTCTCTTATATTTAATTCCGATGCAATTTCTGTGTTTCATCGTCAACGAGAAGGTCCAAGGGATACAGTAAACCTGCAGAGGTGCATCAGAATGTAAAACTGGTGACACAGGAAACGCTCAACACATAGACACTAGGAAGACTCATTCTTCCTGTATTTAAGTCGGCATTGTGTCTCTTATATTTAATTCCGATGCAATTTCTGTTTTTCGTCGTCAATGGGAAGGTCCAAGGGATACAGTAAACCTGCAGAGGTGCATCTGAATGTAAAACTGATGACACAGAAAACGCTCCAAACATAGAGAGTAGGAAGACTCAGTCTTCCTGTACTTAAATCGGCATTGTGTCTCTTATATTTAATTCCGATGCAATTTCTGTGTTTCATCGTCAATGGGAAGGTCCAAGGGATACAGTAATCCTGCAGAGGTGCATCAGAATGTAAAACTGCTGACACCGGAAACGCTCAAAGCATAGACATTAGGAAGACTCAGTCTTCCTGTACTTAAGTCGGCATTGTGTTTCTTATATTTAATTCCGATGCAATTTCTGTGCTTCATCGTCAATTGGAAGGTCCAATGGATACAGAAAACCTGCAGAGGTGCATTAGAATGTAAAACTGGTGACACAGGAAACGCTCAAAACATAGACAGTAGGAAGACTCAGTCTTCATGTATTTAAGTCGGCATTGTGTCTCTTACATTTAATTCCGATGCAATTTCTGTGTTTCATCGACAATGGGAAGGTCCAAGGGATACAGTAAACCTGCAGTGGTGCATCGGAATGTAAAACTAGTGACACAGGAAACGCTCAAAACATAGAGAGTAGGAAGACTCAGTCTTCCTGTACTTAAGTCGGCATTGTATCTCTTATATTTAATTCCGTTGCAATTTCTGTGTTTCATCGTCAATGGGAAGGTCCAGTTGATACAGAAAACCTGCAGAGGTGCATCAGAATGTAAAACTGGTGACACAGGAAACGCTCAAAACATAGACAGTAGGAAGACTCAGTCTTCCTGTACTTAAGTCGGCATTGTGTTTCTTATATTTAATTCCGATGCGATTTCTGTGTTTTATCGAGAAAGGGATGGTCAAAGGGATACAGTAAACCGGCAGAGGTGCATCGGAATGTAAAACTGGTGACACAGGAAACGCTCAAAACATTGACCGTACGAAGACTGTTTTCTTGCACTTAAGTCGGCATTGTGTCTCTTATATTTAATTTCGATGCAATTTCTGTGTTTCATCGTCAATGGGAAGGTCCAAGGGATACAGTAAACCTGCAGAGGTGCATCGGAATGTAAAACTAGTGTCACAGGAAACGCTCAAAACATAGACAGTAGGAAGACTCAGTCTTTCTGTACTTAAGTCGGCATTGTGTCTCTTATATTTAATTCCGATGCAATTTCTGTGTTTCATCGTCAATGGGAAGGTGCAAGGGATACAGTAAACCTGCAGAGGTGCATCGGAATGTAAAACTGGTGACACAGGAAACGCTCAAAACGTAGACAGTAGGAAGACTCAGTCTTCCTGTACTTAGGTCGGCATTGTGTCTCTTATATTGAATTCCGATGCAATTTCTGTGTTTCATCGTCAATGGGAAGGTCCAAGGGATACAGTAAACCTGCAGTGGTGCATCGGAATGTAAAACTAGTGACACAGGAAACGCTCAAAACATAGAGAGTAGGATGACTCAGTCTTCCTGTACTTAAGTCGGCATTGTGTCTCTTATATTTATTTCCGATGAAATTTCTGTGTTCCGTCGTGAATGGGAAGGTCCAAGGGATATAGTAATCCTGCAGAGGTGCATCGGAAAGGAAAACTGATGATACAGGAAACGCTCAAAACATAGACTGTTGGAAGACTTAGTCTTCCTGTACTTAAGTCGGCATTGTGTCTCTTATATTTATTTCCGATGAAATTTCTGTGTTTCATCGTCAATGGGAAGGTCCAAGGGATACAGTAAACCTGCAGAGATGCATCAGAATGTAAAACTGGTGACACAGGAAACGCTCAACTCATAGACAGTAGGAAGACTCTGTCTTCCTGTACTTAAGTCGGCATTGTGTCTCTTATATTTAATTCCGATGCAATTAGTGTGTTACATCGTCAATGGGAAGGTCCAATGGATACAGAAGGCCTGCAGAGGAGCATCAGAATGTAAAACTGGTGACACAGGAAACGCTCAAAACATAGAAAGCAGGAAGACTCAGTCTTCCTATACTTAAGTCGGCATTGTGTCTCTTATATTTATTTCCGATACAATTTCTGTGTTTCATCGTGAATGGGAAGGTCCAAGGTATATAGTAAACCTGCAGAGGTGTATCGGAAAGGAAAACTGATGACACAGGAAACGCTCAAAACATAGACAGTAGGAAGACTTAGTCTTCCTGTACTTAAGTCGGCATTGTGTCTCTTATATTTAATTCCGATGCAATTTCTGTGTTTCATCGTCACTGTGAAGGTCCAACTGATACAGTAAACATGTAGAGGTGCATCGGAATGTAAAACTGGTGACACAGGAAACGCACAAATTATAGGAAGACTCAGTCTTCCTGTACTTAAGTCGGCATTGTGTCTCTTATATTTAATTCCGATGCAATTTCTGTGTTTCATCGTCAATGGGAAGGTCCAAGGGATACAGTAAGCCTGCAGAGGTGCATCGGAATGTAAAACTGGTGACACAGGACACGCTCAAAACATAGACAGTAGGAAGACTCAGTCTTCCTGTACTTAAGTCGGCATTGTGTCTCTTATATTTAATTCCGATGCAATTTCTGTGTTTCATCGTCAATGGGAAGGTCCAAGGGATACAGTAAACCTGCAGAGGTGCATCGGAATGTAATACTAGTGTCACAGGAAACGCTCAAAACATAGACAGTAGGAAGACTCAGTCTTCCTGTACTTAAGTCGGCATTGTGTCTCTTATATTTAATTCCGATGCAATTTCTGTGTTTCATCGTCAATGGGAAGGTCCAAGAGATACAGTAAACCTGCAGAGGTGCATCGGAATGTAAAACTGGTGACACAGGAAACGCTCAAAACGTAGACAGTAGGAAGAATCAGTCTTCCTGTACTTAAGTCGGCATTGTGTCTCTTATATTTAATTCCGATGCAATTTCTGTGTTTCATCGTCAATGGGAAGGTCCAAGGGATACAGTAATCCTGCAGAGGTGCATCAGAATGTAAAACTGCTGACACAGGAAACGCTCGAAACATAGACAGTAGGAAGACTCAGTCTTCCTGAACTTAAGTCGGCATTGTGTTTCTTGTATTTAATTCCGATGCAATGTCTGTGTTTCATCGTCAATGGGAGGCTCCAATGGATACAGAAAACCTGCAGAGGTGCATCAGAATGTAAAACTGGTGACACAGGAAACGCTCAAAACATAGACAGTAGGAAGACTCAGTCTTCCTGTACTTAAGTCGGCATTGTGTTTCTTATATTTAATTCCGATGCGATTTCTGTGTTTCATCGAGAAAGGGAAGGTCAAAGGGATACAGTAAACCGGTAGAGGTGCATCGGAATGTAAAACTGGTGACACAGGAAACGCTCAAAACATTGACCGTACGAAGACTGTTTTCTTGTACTTAAGTTGGCATTGTGTCTCTTATATTTAATTTCGATGCAATTTCTGTGTTTCATCGTCAATGGGAAGGTCCAAGGGATACAGGAAACCTGCAGAGGTGCATCGGAATGTCAAACTGGTAACACAGGAAACGCTCAAAGCATAGAGAGTATGAAGACTCAGTCTTCCTGTACTTAAGTCGGCATTGTGTCTCTTATATTTAAACTGATGCAATTTGTGTGTTTCATCGCCAATGGGAAAGTCCAAGGGATACAGTAAACCTGCAAAGGTGCATCGTAATGTAAAACTGGTGACACAGGAAACGCTCAAAACATAGACAGTAGGAAGCCTCAGTCTTCCTGTACTTAAGTCGGCATTGTGTCTCTTATATTTAACTCCGATGCAATTTCTGTGTTTCATCTTCAATGGGAAGGTCCAAGGGATACAGGAAACCTGCAGAGGTGCATCGGAATGTAAAACTGGTGACACAGGAAAAGCTCAAATCATAGACAGTAGGAAGACTCCGTCTTCCTGTCCTTAAGTCGGCATTGTGTGTCTTATATTTAATTCCGATTCAATTTCTGTGTTTCATCGTCAATGGGAAGGTCCAATGGATACAGAAAACCTGCAGAGGTGCATCAGAATCTAAAACTGGTGACACAGGAAACGCTCAAAGCATAGACAGTACGAAGACTCAGTTTTCCTGTACTTAAGTCGGCATTGTGTCTCTTATATTTAATTCCGATGCAATTAGTGTGTTACATCGTCAATGGGAAGGTCCAATGGATACAGAAGGCCTGCAGAGGAGCATCAGAATGTAAAACTGGTGACACAGGAAACGCTCAAAACATAGAAAGCAGGAAGACTCAGTCTTCCTATACTTAAGTCGGCATTGTGTCTCTTATATTTATTTCCGATACAATTTCTGTGTTTCATCGTGAATGGGAAGGTCCAAGGTATATAGTAAACCTGCAGAGGTGTATCGGAAAGGAAAACTGATGACACAGGAAACGCTCAAAACATAGACAGTAGGAAGACTTAGTCTTCCTGTACTTAAGTCGGCATTGTGTCTCTTATATTTAATTCCGATGCAATTTCTGTGTTTCATCGTCACTGTGAAGGTCCAACGGATACAGTAAACATGTAGAGGTGCATCGGAATGTAAAACTGGTGACACAGGAAACGCACAAATTATAGGAAGACTCAGTCTTCCTGTACTTAAGTCGGCATTGTGTCTCTTATATTTAATTCCGATGCAATGTCTGTGTTTCATCGTCAATGGGAAGGTCCAAGGGATACAGTAAGCCTGCAGAGGTGCATCGGAATGTAAAACTGGTGACACAGGACACGCTCAAAACATAGACAGTAGGAAGACTCAGTCTTCCTGTACTTAAGTCGGCATTGTGTCTCTTATATTTAATTCCGATGCAATTTCTGTGTTTCATCGTCAATGGGAAGGTCCAAGGGATACAGTAAACCTGCAGAGGTGCATCGGAATGTAATACTAGTGTCACAGGAAACGCTCAAAACATAGACAGTAGGAAGACTCAGTCTTCCTGTACTTAAGTCGGCATTGTGTCTCTTATATTTAATTCCGATGCAATTTCTGTGTTTCATCGTCAATGGGAAGGTCCAAGAGATACAGTAAACCTGCAGAGGTGCATCGGAATGTAAAACTGGTGACACAGGAAACGCTCAAAACGTAGACAGTAGGAAGAATCAGTCTTCCTGTACTTAAGTCGGCATTGTGTCTCTTATATTTAATTCCGATGCAATTTCTGTGTTTCATCGTCAATGCGAAGGTCCAAGGGATACAGTAATCCTGCAGAGGTGCATCAGAATGTAAAACTGCTGACACCGGAAACGCTCAAAGCATAGACATTAGGAAGACTCAGTCTTCCTGTACTTAAGTCGGCATTGTGTTTCTTATATTTAATTCCGATGCAATTTCTGTGCTTCATCGTCAATGGGAAGGTCCAATGGATACAGAAAACCTGCAGAGGTGCATTAGAATGTAAAACTGGTGACACAGGAAACGCTCAAAACGTAGACAGTAGGAAGACTCAGTCTTCCTGTATTTAAGTCGGCATTGTGTCTCTTACATTTAATTCCGATGCAATTTCTGTGTTTCATCGACAATGGGAAGGTCCAAGGGATACAGTAAACCTGCAGTGGTGCATCGGAATGTAAAACTAGTGACACAGGAAACGCTCAAAACATAGAGAGTAGGAAGACTCAGTCTTCCTGTACTTAAGTCGGCATTGTATCTCTTATATTTAATTCCGTTGCAATTTCTGTGTTTCATCGTCAATGGGAAGGTCCAGTTGATACAGAAAACCTGCAGAGGTGCATCAGAATGTAAAACTGGTGACACAGGAAACGCTCAAAACATAGACAGTAGGAAGACTCAGTCTTCCTGTACTTAAGTCGGCATTGTGTTTCTTATATTTAATTCCGATGCGATTTCTGTGTTCTATCGAGAAAGGGAAGGTCAAAGGGATACAGTAAACCGGCAGAGGTGCATCGGAATGTAAAACTGGTGACACAGGAAACGCTCAAAACATTGACCGTACGAAGACTGTTTTCTTGCACTTAAGTCGGCATTGTGTCTCTTATATTTAATTTCGATGCAATTTCTGTGTTTCATCGTCAACGAGAAGGTCCAAGGGATACAGTAAACCTGCAGAGGTGCATCGGAATGTAAAACTAGTGTCACAGGAAACGCTCAAAACATAGACAGTAGGAAGACTCAGTCTTCCTGTACTTAAGTCGGCATTGTGTCTCTTATATTTAATTCCGATGCAATTTCTGTGTTTCATCGTCAATGGGAAGGTCCAAGGGATACAGTAAACCTGCAGTGGTGCATCGGAATGTAAAACTAGTGACACAGGAAACGCTCAAAACATAGAGAGTAGGATGACTCAGTCTTCCTGTACTTAAATCGGCATTGTGTCTCTTATATTTATTTCCGATGAAATTTCTGTGTTCCATCGTGAATGGGAAGGTCCAAGGGATATAGTAATCCTGCAGAGGTGCATCGGAAAGGAAAACTGATGATACAGGAAACGCTCAAAACATAGACTGTAGGAAGACTTAGTCTTCCTGTACTTAAGTCGGCATTGTGTCTCTTATATTTAATTCCGATGCAATTTCTGTTTTTCATCGTCAATGGGAAGGTCCAAGGGATACAGTAAACCTGCAGAGGTGCATCTGAATGTAAAACTGATGACACAGAAAACGCTCAAAGCATAGACAGTAGGAAGACTCTGTCTTCCTGTACTTAAGTCGGCATTGTGTCTCTTATATTTAATTCCGATGCAATTTCTGTGTTTCATCGTCAATGGGAAGGTCCAAGGGATACAGTAATCCTGCAGAGGTGCATCAGAATGTAAAACTGCTGAAACAGGAAACGCTCAAAACATAGACAGTAGGAAGACTCAGTCTTCCTGTACTTAAGTCGCAATTGTGTTTCTTATATTTAATTCCGATGCAATTTCTGTGTTTCATCGTCAATGGGAAGGTCCAATGGATAAAGAAAACCTGCAGAAGTGCATCAGAATGTAAAACTGGTGACACAGGAAACGCTCAAAACATAGACGGTAGGAAGTCTCCGTCTTCCTGTACTTAAGTCGGCATTGTGTCTCTTATATTTAATTCCGATGCGATTTCTGTGTTTCATCGAGGAAGGGAAGGTCAAAGGGATACAGTAAACCGGCAGAGGTGCATCGGAATGTAAAACTGGTGACACAGGAAACGCTCAAAACATTGACCGTACGAAGACTGTTTTCTTGCACTTAAGTCGGCATTGTGTCTCTTATATTTAATTTCGATGCAATTTCTGTGTTTCATCGTCAATGGGAAGGTCCAAGGGATACAGTAAACCTGCAGATTTGCATCGGAATGTAAAATTAGTGACACAGTTAACGCTCAAAACATAGACAGTAGGAAGACTCAGTCTTTCTGTACTTAAGTCGGCATTGTGTCTCCTATATTTAATTCCGATGCGATTTCTGTGTTTCATCGACAATGGGAAGGTCCAAGGGATACAGTAAACCTGCAGAGGTGCATCGGAATGTAAAACTGGTGACACAGGAAACGCTCAAGACATTGACCGTACGTAGACTGTTTTCTTGAACTTAAGTAGGCATTGTGTCTCTTATATTTAATTTCGATGCAATTTCTGTGTTTCATCGTCAATGGGAAGGTCTAAGGTATACAGGAAACCTGCAGAGATGCATCGGAATAAAAAACTGGTGACACAGGAAACGCTCAAATCATAGACAGTAGGAAGACTCAGTCTTCCTGTACTTAAGTCGGCATTGTGTGTCTTATATTTAATTCCGATGCAATTTCTGTGTTTCATCGTCAATGGGAAGCTCTACGGTATACAGTAAACCTGCAGAGGTGCATCGGAATGTAAATCTGGTGACACAGGAAACGCTCAAATCATAGACAGTAGGAAGACTCAGTCTTCCTATACTTAAGTCGGCATTGTGTCACTTATATTTATTTCCGATGAAATTTCTGTGTTCCATCGTGAATGGGAAGGTCCAAGGGATATAGTAATCCTGCAGAGGTGCATCGGAAAGGAAAACTGATGATACAGGAAACGCTCAAAACATAGACTGTAGGAAGACTTAGTCTTCCTGTACTTAAGTCGGCATTGTGTCTCTTATATTTAATTCCGATGCAATTTCTGTGTTTCATCGTCAATGGGAAGGTCCAAGGGATACAGTAAACCTGCAGAGGTGCATCGGAATGTAAAACTGGTGACACAGGAAACGCTCAAAACGTAGACAGTAGGAAGATTCAGTCTTCCTGTACTTAAGTCGGCATTGTGTCTCTTATATTTAATTCCGATGCAATTTCTGTGTTTCATCGTCAATGGGAAGGTCCAAGGGATACAGTAAACCTGCAGTGGTGCATCGGAATGTAAAACTAGTGACACAGGAAACGCTCAAAACATAGAGAGTAAGAAGACCCAGTCTTCCTGTACTTAAGTCGGCATTGTGTCTCTTATATTTATTTCCGATGAAATTTCTGTGTTCCATCGTGAATGGGAAGGTCCAAGGGATATAGTAATCCTGCAGAGGTGCATCGGAAAGGAAAACTGATGATACAGGAAACGCTCAAAACATAGACTGTAGGAAGACTTAGTCTTCCTGTACTTAAGTCGGCATTGTGTCTCTTATATTTAATTCCGATGCACTTTCTGTTTTTTATCGTCAATGGGAAGGTCCAAGGGATACAGTAAACCTGCAGAGGTGCATCTGGATGTAAAACTGATGACACAGAAAACGCTCAAAACATAGACAATGGGAAGACTCAGTCTTCCTGTACTTAAGTCGGCATTGTGTCTCTTATATTTAATTCCGATGCAATTTCTGTGTTTCATCGTCAATGGGAAGGTCCAAGGGATACAGTAATCCTGCAGAGGTGCATCAGAATGTAAAACTGCTGACACAGGAAACGCTCAAAACATAGACAGTAGGAAGACTCAATCTTCCTGTACTTAAGTCGCAATTGTGTTTCTTATATTTAATTCCGATGCAATTTCTGTGTTTCATCGTCAATGGGAAGGTCCAATGGATAAAGAAAACCTGCAGAGGTGCATCAGAATGTATAACTGGTGACACAGGAAACGCTCAAAACATAGACGGTAGGAAGACTCAGTCTTCCTGTACTTAAGTCGGCATTGTGTCTCTTATATTTAATTCCGATGCGATTTCTGTGTTTCATCGAGAAAGGGAAGGTCAAAGGGATACAGTAAACTGGCAGAGGTGCATCGGAATGTAAAACTGGTGACACAGGAAACGCTCAAAACATTGACCGTACGAAGACTGTTTTCTTGCACTTAAGTCGGCATTGTGTCTCTTATATTTAATTTCGATGCAATTTCTGTGTTTCATCGTCAATGGGAAGGTCCAAGGGATACAGTAAACCTGCAGATTTGCATCGGAATGTAAAACTAGTGACACAGTTAACGCTCAAAACATAGACAGTAGGAAGACTCAGTCTTTCTGTACTTAAGTCGGCATTGTGCCTCCTATATTTAATTCCGATGCGATTTCTGTGTTTCATCGACAATGGGAAGGTCCAAGGGATACAGTAAACCTGCAGAGGTGCATCGGAATGTAAAACTGGTGACACAGGAAACGCTCAAAACATTGACCGTACGTAGACTGTTTTCTTGAACTTAAGTAGGCATTGTGTCTCTTATATTTAATTTCGATGCAATTTCTGTGTTTCATCGTCAATGGGAAGGTCCAAGGTATACAGGAAACCTGCAGAGATGCATCGGAATGTAAAACTGGTGACACAGGAAACGCTCAAATCATAGACAGTAGGAAGACAGTCTTTCTGTACTTAAGTCGGCATTGTGTCTCTTATATTTAATTCCGATTCAATTTCTGTGTTTCATCGTCACTGTGAAGGTCCAAGGGATACAGTAAACCTGTAGAGGTGCATCGGAATGTAAAACAGGTGACACAGGAAACGCTCAAATTATAGACAGTAGTAAGACTCAGTCTTCCTGTACTTAAGTCGGCATTGTGTCTCTTATATTTAATTCCGATGCAATTTCTGTTTTTCATCGTCAATGGGAAGGTCCAAGGGATACAGTAAACCTGCAGAGGTGCATCAGAATGTAAAACTGGTGACACAGGAAACGCTCAACACATAGACAGTAGGAAGACTCATTCTTCCTGTACTTAAGTCGGCATTGTGTCTGTTATATTTAATTCCGATTCAATTTCTGTGTTTCATCGTCAATGGGAAGGTCCAAGGGATACAGGACACCTGCAGTGGTGCATCGGAATGTAAAACTAGTGACACAGGAAACGCTCAAACATAGACAGTAGGAAGACTCTGTCTTCCTGTACTTAAGTCGGCATTGTGTCTCTTATATTTCATTCCGATGCAATTTCTGTGTTTCATCGTCAATGGGAAGGTCCAAGGGAAACAGTAAACCTGCAGAGGTGCATCGGAATGTAAAACTGGTGACACAGGAAACGCTCAAAACATAGACAGTAGGAAGACTCAGTCTTCCTGTACTTAAGTCGGCATTGTGTCCCTTATATTTATTTCCGATGAAATTTCTGTGTTTCATCGTCAATGGGAAGGTCCAAGGGATACAGTAAACCTGCAGAGATGCATCAGAATGTAAAACTGGTGACACAGGAAACGCTCAACTCATAGACAGTAGGAAGACTCATTCTTCCTGTACTTAAGTCGGTATTATGTCTCTTATATTTAATTCCGATGCAAAATCTGTGTTTCATCGTCAATGGGAAGGTCCAAGGGAAACAGAAAACCTGCAGAGGTGCATCGGAATGTAAAACTGGTGACACAGGAAACGCTCAAAACATAGACAGTAGGAAGACTCAGTCTTCCTGTACTTAAGTCGGCATTGTGTCTCTTATATTTATTTCCGATGACATTTCTGTGTTCCATCGTGAATGGGAAGGTCCAAGGGATATAGTAATCCTGCAGCGGTGCATCTGAATGTAAAACTGATGACACAGAAAACGGTCAAAACATAGACAGTAGGAAGACTCAGCCTTCCTGTACTTAAGTCGGCATTATGTCTCTTATATTTAATTCCGATGCAATTTCTGTGTTTCATCGTCAATGGGAAGGTCCAAGGGATACAGTAATCCTGCAGAGGTGCATCAGAATGTAAAACTGCTGACACAGGAAACGCTCGAAACATAGACAGTAGGAAGACTCAGTCTTCCTGAACTTAAGTCAGCATTGTGTTTCTTGCATTTAATTCCGATGCAATTTCTGTGTTTCATCGTCAATGGGAGGCTCCAATCGATACAGAAAACCTGCAGAGGTGCATCAGAAAGTAAAACTGGTGACACAGGAAACGCTCAAAACATAGACAGTAGGAAGACTCAGTCTTCCTGTACTTAAGTCGGCATTGTGTTTCTTATATTTAATTCCGATGCGATTTCTGTGTTTCATCGAGAAAGGGAAGGTCAAAGGGATACAGTAAACCGGTAGAGGTGCATCGGAATGTAAAACTGGTGACACAGGAAACGCTCAAAACATCGACCGTACGAAGACTGTTTTCTTGTACTTAAGTTGGCATTGTGTCTCTTATATTTAATTTCGATGCAATTTCTGTGTTTCATCGTCAATGGGAAGGTCCAAGGGATACAGGAAACCTGCAGAGGTGCATCGGAATGTCAAACTGGTAACACAGGAAACGCTCAAAGCATAGAGAGTAGGAAGACTCAGTCTTCCTGTACTTAAGTCGGCATTGTGTCTCTTATATTTAACTCCGATGCAATTTCTGTGTTTCATCTTCAATGGGAAGGTCCAAGGGATACAGGAAACCTGCAGAGGTGCATCGGAATGTGAAACTGGTGACACAGGAAAAGCTCAAATCATAGACAGTAGGAAGACTCCGTCTTCCTGTACTTAAGTCGGCATTGTGTGTCTTATATTTAATTCCGATGCAATTTCTGTGTTACATCGTCAATGGGAAGGTCCAATGGATACAGAAGGCCTGCAGAGGAGCATCAGAATGTAAAACTGGTGACACAGGAAACGCTCAAAACATAGAAAGCAGGAAGACTCAGTCTTCCTATACTTAAGTCGGCATTGTGTCTCTTATATTTATTTCCGATGAAATTTCTGTGTTTCATCGTGAATGGGAAGGACCAAGGTATATAGTAAACCTGCAGAGGTGTATCGGAAAGGAAAACTGAAGACACAGGAAACGCTCAAAACATAGACAGTAGGAAGACTTAGTCTTCCTGTACTGAAGTCGGCATTGTGTCTCTTATATTTAATTCCGATGCAATTTCTGTGTTTCATCGTCACTGTGAAGGTCCAACGGATACAGTAAACATGTAGAGGTGCATCGGAATGTAAAACTGGTGACACAGGAAACGCTCAAATTATAGGAAGACTCAGTCTTCCTGTACTTAAGTCGGCATTGTGTCTCTTATATTTAATTCCGATGCAATTTCTGTGTTTCATCGTCAATGGGAAGGTCCAAGGGATACAGTAAGCCTGCAGAGGTGCATCGGAATGTAAAACTGGTGACACAGGACACGCTCAAAACATAGACAGTAGGAAGACTCAGTCTTCCTGCACTTAAGTTCGCATTGTGTCTCTTATATTTAATTCCGATGCAATTTCTGTGTTTCATCGTCAATGGGAAGGTCCAAGGGATACAGTAAACCTGCAGATGTACATCGGAATGTAATACTAGTGTCACAGGAAACGCTCAAAACATAGACAGTAGGAAGACTCAGTCTTCCTGTACTTAAGTCGGCATTGTGTCTCTTATATTTAATTCCGATGCAATTTCTGTGTTTCATCGTCAATGGGAAGGTTTAAGAGATACAGTAAACCTGCAGAGGTGCATCGGAATGTAAAACTGGTGACACAGGAAACGCTCAAAACGTAGACAGTAGGAAGAATCAGTCTTCCTGTACTTAAGTCGGCATTGTGTCTCTTATATTTAATTCCGATGCGATTTCTGTGTTTCATCGTCAACAAGAAGGTCCAAGGGATACAGTAAACTTGCAGAGGTGCATCTGAATGTAAAACTGATGACACAGAAAACGCTCCAAACATAGACAGTAGGAAGACTCAGTCTTCCTGTACTTAAGTCGGCATTGTGTCTCTTATATTTAATTCCGATGGAATTTCTGTGTTTCATCGTCAATGGGAAGGTCCAAGGGATACAGTAATCCAGCAGAGGTGCATCAGAATGTAAAACAGCTGACACCGGAAACGCTCAAAACATAGACATTAGGAAGACTCAGTCTTCCTGTACTTAAGTCGGCATTGTGTTTCTTATATTTAATTCCGATGCAATTTCTGTGCCTCATCGTCAATGGGAAGGTCCAATGGATACAGAAAACCTGCTGAGGTGCATTAGAATTTAAAACTGGTGACACAGGAAACGCTCAAAACATAGACAGTAGGAAGACTCAGTCTTCCTGTACTTAAGTCGGCATTGTGTTTCTTATATTTAATTCCGATGCGATTTCTGTGTTTCATCGAGAAAGGGAAGGTCAAAGGGATACAGTAAACCGGCAGAGGTGCATCGGAATGTAAAACTGGTGACACAGGAAACGCTCAAACATTGACCGTACGAAGACTGTTTTCTTGCACTTAACTCGGCATTGTGTCTCTTATATTTAATTTCGATGCAATTTCTGTGTTTCATCGTCAATGGGAAGGTCCAAGGGATACAGTAAATCTGCAGAGGTGCATCGGAATGTAAAACTAGTGTCACAGGAAACGCTCAAAACATAGACAGTAGGAAGACTCAGTCTTCCTGTACTTAAGTCGGCATTGTGTCTCTTATATTTAATTCCGATGCAATTTCTGTGTTTCATCGTCAATGGGAAGATCCAAGGGATACGGTAAACCTGCAGAGGTGCATCGGAATGTAAAACTGGTGACACAGAAACGCTCAAAACGTAGACAGTAGGAAGACTCAGTCTTCCTGTACTTAAGTCGGCATTGTGTCTCTTATATTTAATTCCGATGCAATTTCTGTGTTTCATCGTCAATGGGAAGGTCCAAGGGATACAGTAAACCTGCAGAGGTGCATCAGAATGTAAAACTGGTGACACAGGAAACGCTCAACACATAGACAGTAGGAAGACTCATTCTTCCTGTATTTAAGTCGGCATTGTTTCTCTTATATTTAATTCCGATGCAATTTCTGCGTTTCTTCGACAATGGGAAGGTCCAAGGCATACAGTAAACCTGCAGTGGTGCATCGGAATGTAAAACTAGTGACACAGGAAACGCTCAAAACATAGAGAGTAGGAAGACTCAGTCTTCCTGTACTTAAGTCGGCATTGTGTCTCTTATATTTAATTCCGATGAAATTTCTGTGTTTCATCGTCAATGGGAAGGTCCAAGGGATACAGTAAGCCTGCAGAAGTGCATCGGAATGTAATACTAGTGTCACAGGAAACGCTCAAAACATAGACAGTAGGAAGACTCAGTCTTCCTGTACTTAAGTCGGCATTGTGTCTCTTATATTTAATTCCGACGCAATTTCTGTGTTTCATCGTCACTGTGAAGGTCCAACGGATACAGTAAACATGTAGAGGTGCATCGGAATGTAAAACTGGTGACACAGGAAACGCTCAAATTATAGGAAGACTTAGTCTTCCTGTACTTAAGTCGGCATTGTGTCTCTTATATTTAATTCCGATGCAATTTCTGTGTTTCATCGTCAATGGGAAGGTCCAAGGGATACAGTAAGCCTGCAGAGGTGCATCGGAATGTAAAACTGGTGACAAAGGACACGCTCAATACATAGACAGTAGGAAGACTCAGTCTTCCTGTACTTAAGTCGGCATTGTGTCTCTTATATTTAATTCCGAAGCAATTTCTGTGTTTCATCGTCAATGGGAAGGTCCAAGGGATACAGTAAACCTGCAGAGGTGCATCGGAATGTAATACTAGTGTCACAGGAAACGCTCAAAACATAGACAGTAGGAAGACTCAGTCTTCCAGTACTTAAGTCGGCATTGTGTCTCTTATATTTAATTCCGATGCAATTTCTGTGTTTCATCGTCAATGGGATGGTCCAAGGGATACAGTAAACCTGCAGAGGTGCATCGGAATGTAAAACTGGTGACACAGGAAACGCTCAAAGCATAGACAGTAGGAAGACTCAGTCTTCCTGTACTTAAGTCGGCATTGTGTCTCTTATATTTAATCCCGATGCAATTTCTGTGTTTCATCGTCAACGAGAAGGTCCAAGGGATACAGTAAACCTGCAGAGGTGCATCAGAATGTAAAACTGGTGACACAGGAAACGCTCAACACGTAGACAGTGGGGAAGACTCATTCTACCTGTATTTAAGTCGGCATTGTGTCTCTTATATTTAATTCCGATGCAAATTCTGTGTTTCATCGTCAATGGGAAGGTCCAAGGGATACAGTAAACCTGCAGTGGTGCATCGGAATGTAAAACTGATGACACAGAAAACGCTCAAATCATAGACAGTAGGAAGACTCAGTCTTCCTGTACTTAAGTCGGCATTGTGCCTCTTATATTTAATTCCGATGCAATTTATGTGCTTCATCGTCAATGGGAAGGTCCAAGGGATACAGTAATCCTGCAGAGGTGCATCAGAATGTAAAACTACCTGACACCGGAAACGCTATGTTTTGAGCGTTAGTGACACAGGAAACGCTCAAAACATAGACAGTAGGAAGACTCAGTCTTCCTGTACTTAAGTCGGCATTGTGTCTCTTATATTTATTTCCGATGAAATTTCTGTGTTCCATCGTGAATGGGAAGGTCCAAGGGATATAGTAATCCTGCAGAGGTGCCTCGGAAAGTAAAACTGATGACACAGGAAAAGCACAAACATAGACTGTAGGAAGACTAAGTCTTCCTGTACTTAAGTCGGCATTGTGTTTCTTATATTTAATTCCGATGCAATTTCTGTTTTTCATCGTCAATGGGAAGGTCAAAGGGATACAGTAAACCTGCAGAGGTGCATCTGAATGTAAAACTGATGACACAGAAAACGCTCAAATCATAGACAGTAGGAAGACTCAGTCTTCCTGTACTTAAGTCGGCATTGTGCCTCTTATATTTAATTCCGATGCAATTTATGTGCTTCATCGTCAATGGGAAGGTCCAAGGGATACAGTAATCCTGCAGAGGTGCATCAGAATGTAAAACTACCTGACACCGGAAACGCTCAAAACATAGACAGTAGGAAGACTCAGTCTTCCTGTACTTAAGTCTGCATTGTGTTTCTTATATTTAATTCCGATGCAATTTCTGTGCTTCATCGTCAATGGGAAGGTCCAATGGATACAGAAAACCTGCTGAGGTGCATTAGAATTTAAAACTGGTGACACAGGAAACGCTCAAAACATAGACAGTAGGAAGACTCAGTCTTCCTGTACTTAAGTCGGCATTGTGTTTCTTATATTTAATTCCGATGCGATTTCTGTGTTTCATCGAGAAAGGGAAGGTCAAAGGGATACAGTAAACCGGCAGAGGTGCATCGGAATGTAAAACTGGTGACACAGGAAACGCTCAAAACATTGACCGTACGAAGACTGTTTTCTTGCACTTAACTCGGCATTGTGTCTCTTATATTTAATTTCGATGCAATTTCTGTGTTTCATCGTCAATGGGAAGGTCCAAGGGATACAGTAAATCTGCAGAGGTGCATCGGAATGTAAAACTAGTGTCACAGGAAACGCTCAAAACATAGACAGTAGGAAGACTCAGTCTTCCTGTACTTAAGTCGGCATTGTGTCTCTTATATTTAATTCCGATGCAATTTCTGTGTTTCATCGTCAATGGGAAGATCCAAGGGATACGGTAAACCTGCAGAGGTGCATCGGAATGTAAAACTGGTGACACAGAAACGCTCAAAACGTAGACAGTAGGAAGACTCAGTCTTCCTGTACTTAAGTCGGCATTGTGTCTCTTATATTTAATTCCGATGCAATTTCTGTGTTTCATCGTCAATGGGAAGGTCCAAGGGATACAGTAAACCTGCAGAGGTGCATCAGAATGTAAAACTGGTGACACAGGAAACGCTCAACACATAGACAGTAGGAAGACTCATTCTTCCTGTATTTAAGTCGGCATTGTTTCTCTTATATTTAATTCCGATGCAATTTCTGCGTTTCTTCGACAATGGGAAGGTCCAAGGCATACAGTAAACCTGCAGTGGTGCATCGGAATGTAAAACTAGTGACACAGGAAACGCTCAAAACATAGAGAGTAGGAAGACTCAGTCTTCCTGTACTTAAGTCGGCATTGTGTCTCTTATATTTAATTCCGATGAAATTTCTGTGTTTCATCGTCAATGGGAAGGTCCAAGGGATACAGTAAGCCTGCAGAAGTGCATCGGAATGTAATACTAGTGTCACAGGAAACGCTCAAAACATAGACAGTAGGAAGACTCAGTCTTCCTGTACTTAAGTCGGCATTGTGTCTCTTATATTTAATTCCGACGCAATTTCTGTGTTTCATCGTCACTGTGAAGGTCCAACGGATACAGTAAACATGTAGAGGTGCATCGGAATGTAAAACTGGTGACACAGGAAACGCTCAAATTATAGGAAGACTTAGTCTTCCTGTACTTAAGTCGGCATTGTGTCTCTTATATTTAATTCCGATGCAATTTCTGTGTTTCATCGTCAATGGGAAGGTCCAAGGGATACAGTAAGCCTGCAGAGGTGCATCGGAATGTAAAACTGGTGACAAAGGACACGCTCAATACATAGACAGTAGGAAGACTCAGTCTTCCTGTACTTAAGTCGGCATTGTGTCTCTTATATTTAATTCCGATGCAATTTCTGTGTTTCATCGTCAATGGGAAGGTCCAAGGGATACAGTAAACCTGCAGAGGTGCATCGGAATGTAATACTAGTGTCACAGGAAACGCTCAAAACATAGACAGTAGGAAGACTCAGTCTTCCTGTACTTAAGTCGGCATTGTGTCTCTTATATTTAATTCCGATGCAATTTCTGTGTTTCATCGTCAATGGGATGGTCCAAGGGATACAGTAAACCTGCAGAGGTGCATCGGAATGTAAAACTGGTGACACAGGAAACGCTCAAAGCATAGACAGTAGGAAGACTCAGTCTTCCTGTACTTAAGTCGGCATTGTGTCTCTTATATTTAATCCCGATGCAATTTCTGTGTTTCATCGTCAACGAGAAGGTCCAAGGGATACAGTAAACCTGCAGAGGTGCATCAGAATGTAATACTAGTGTCACAGGAAACGCTCAAAACATAGACAGTAGGAAGACTCAGTCTTCCTGTACTTAAGTCGGCATTGTGTCTCTTATATTTAATTCCGATGCAATTTCTGTGTTTCATCGTCAATGGGATGGTCCAAGGGATACAGGAAACCTGCAGAGGTGCATCGGAATGTGAAACTGGTGACACAGGAAAAGCTCAAATCATAGACAGTAGGAAGACTCCGTCTTCCTGTACTTAAGTCGGCATTGTGTGTCTTATATTTAATTCCGATGCAATTTCTGTGTTACATCGTCAATGGGAAGGTCCAATGGATACAGAAGGCCTGCAGAGGAGCATCAGAATGTAAAACTGGTGACACAGGAAACGCTCAAAACATAGAAAGCAGGAAGACTCAGTCTTCCTATACTTAAGTCGGCATTGTGTCTCTTATATTTATTTCCGATGAAATTTCTGTGTTTCATCGTGAATGGGAAGGTCCAAGGTATATAGTAAACCTGCAGAGGTGTATCGGAAAGGAAAACTGAAGACACAGGAAACGCTCAAAACATAGACAGTAGGAAGACTTAGTCTTCCTGTACTTAAGTCGGCATTGTGTCTCTTATATTTAATTCCGATGCAATTTCTGTGTTTCATCGTCACTGTGAAGGTCCAACGGATACAGTAAACATGTAGAGGTGCATCGGAATGTAAAACTGGTGACACAGGAAACGCTCAAATTATAGGAAGACTCAGTCTTCCTGTACTTAAGTCGGCATTGTGTCTCTTATATTTAATTCCGATGCAATTTCTGTGTTTCATCGTCAATGGGAAGGTCCAAGGGATACAGTAAGCCTGCAGAGGTGCATCGGAATGTAAAACTGGTGACACAGGACACGCTCAAAACATAGACAGTAGGAAGACTCAGTCTTCCTGCACTTAAGTCGGCATTGTGTCTCTTATATTTAATTCCGATGCAATTTCTGTGTTTCATCGTCAATGGGAAGGTCCAAGGGATACAGTAAACCTGCAGATGTACATCGGAATGTAATACTAGTGTCACAGGAAACGCTCAAATCATAGACAGTAGGAAGACTCAGTCTTCCTGTACTTAAGTCGGCATTGTGTCTCTTATATTTAATTCCGATGCAATTTCTGTGTTTCATCGTCAATGGGAAGGTTTAAGAGATACAGTAAACCTGCAGAGGTGCATCGGAATGTAAAACTGGTGACACAGGAAACGCTCAAAACGTAGACAGTAGGAAGAATCAGTCTTCCTGTACTTAAGTCGGCATTGTGTCTCTTATATTTAATTCCGATGCGATTTCTGTGTTTCATCGTCAACAAGAAGGTCCAAGGGATACAGTAAACTTGCAGAGGTGCATCTGAATGTAAAACTGATGACACAGAAAACGCTCCAAACATAGACAGTAGGAAGACTCAGTCTTCCTGTACTTAAGTCGGCATTGTGTCTCTTATATTTAATTCCGATGGAATTTCTGTGTTTCATCGTCAATGGGAAGGTCCAAGGGATACAGTAATCCAGCAGAGGTGCATCAGAATGTAAAACAGCTGACACCGGAAACGCTCAAAACATAGACATTAGGAAGACTCAGTCTTCCTGTACTTAAGTCGGCATTGTGTTTCTTATATTTAATTCCGATGCAATTTCTGTGCCTCATCGTCAATGGGAAGGTCCAATGGATACAGAAAACCTGCTGAGGTGCATTAGAATTTAAAACTGGTGACACAGGAAACGCTCAAAACATAGACAGTAGGAAGACTCAGTCTTCCTGTACTTAAGTCGGCATTGTGTTTCTTATATTTAATTCCGATGCGATTTCTGTGTTTCATCGAGAAAGGGAAGGTCAAAGGGATACAGTAAACCGGCAGAGGTGCATCGGAATGTAAAACTGGTGACACAGGAAACGCTCAAAACATTGACCGTACGAAGACTGTTTTCTTGCACTTAACTCGGCATTGTGTCTCTTATATTTAATTTCGATGCAATTTCTGTGTTTCATCGTCAATGGGAAGGTCCAAGGGATACAGTAAATCTGCAGAGGTGCATCGGAATGTAAAACTAGTGTCACAGGAAACGCTCAAAACATAGACAGTAGGAAGACTCAGTCTTCCTGTACTTAAGTCGGCATTGTGTCTCTTATATTTAATTCCGATGCAATTTCTGTGTTTCATCGTCAATGGGAAGATCCAAGGGATACGGTAAACCTGCAGAGGTGCATCGGAATGTAAAACTGTTGACACAGAAACGCTCAAAACGTAGACAGTAGGAAGACTCAGTCTTCCTGTACTTAAGTCGGCATTGTGTCTCTTATATTTAATTCCGATGCAATTTCTGTGTTTCATCGTCAATGGGAAGGTCCAAGGGATACAGTAAACCTGCAGAGGTGCATCAGAATGTAAAACTGGTGACACAGGAAACGCTCAACACATAGACAGTAGGAAGACTCATTCTTCCTGTATTTAAGTCGGCATTGTTTCTCTTATATTTAATTCCGATGCAATTTCTGCGTTTCTTCGACAATGGGAAGGTCCAAGGCATACAGTAAACCTGCAGTGGTGCATCGGAATGTAAAACTAGTGACACAGGAAACGCTCAAAACATAGAGAGTAGGAAGACTCAGTCTTCCTGTACTTAAGTCGGCATTGTGTCTCTTATATTTAATTCCGATGAAATTTCTGTGTTTCATCGTCAATGGGAAGGTCCAAGGGATACAGTAAGCCTGCAGAAGTGCATCGGAATGTAATACTAGTGTCACAGGAAACGCTCAAAACATAGACAGTAGGAAGACTCAGTCTTCCTGTACTTAAGTCGGCATTGTGTCTCTTATATTTAATTCCGACGCAATTTCTGTGTTTCATCGTCACTGTGTAGGTCCAACGGATACAGTAAACATGTAGAGGTGCATCGGAATGTAAAACTGGTGACACAGGAAACGCTCAAATTATAGGAAGACTTAGTCTTCCTGTACTTAAGTCGGCATTGTGTCTCTTATATTTAATTCCGATGCAATTTCTGTGTTTCATCGTCAATGGGAAGGTCCAAGGGATACAGTAAGCCTGCAGAAGTGCATCGGAATGTAATACTAGTGTCACAGGAAACGCTCAAAACATAGACAGTAGGAAGACTCAGTCTTCCTGTACTTAAGTCGGCATTGTGTCTCTTATATTTAATTCCGATGCAATTTCTGTGTTTCATCGTCAATGGGATGGTCCAAGGGATACAGTAAACCTGCAGAGGTGCATCGGAATGTAAAACTGGTGACACAGGAAACGCTCAAAGCATAGACAGTAGGAAGACTCAGTCTTCCTGTACTTAAGTCGGCATTGTGTCTCTTATATTTAATCCCGATGCAATTTCTGTGTTTCATCGTCAACGAGAAGGTCCAAGGGATACAGTAAACCTGCAGAGGTGCATCAGAATGTAAAACTGGTGACACAGGAAACGCTCAACACGTAGACAGTAGGAAGACTCATTCTACCTGTATTTAAGTCGGCATTGTGTCTCTTATATTTAATTCCGATGCAAATTCTGTGTTTCATCGTCAATGGGAAGGTCCAAGGGATACAGTAAACCTGCAGTGGTGCATCGGAATGTAAAACTGATGACACAGAAAACGCTCAAATCATAGACAGTAGGAAGACTCAGTCTTCCTGTACTTAAGTCGGCATTGTGCCTCTTATATTTAATTCCGATGCAATTTATGTGCTTCATCGTCAATGGGAAGGTCCAAGGGATACAGTAATCCTGCAGAGGTGCATCAGAATGTAAAACTACCTGACACCGGAAACGCTATGTTTTGAGCGTTAGTGACACAGGAAACGCTCAAAACATAGACAGTAGGAAGACTCAGTCTTCCTGTACTTAAGTCGGCATTGTGTCTCTTATATTTATTTCCGATGAAATTTCTGTGTTCCATCGTGAATGGGAAGGTCCAAGGGATATAGTAATCCTGCAGAGGTGCCTCGGAAAGTAAAACTGATGACACAGGCAAAGCACAAACATAGACTGTAGGAAGACTAAGTCTTCGTGTACTTAAGTCGGCATTGTGTCTCTTATATTTAATTCCGATGCAATTTCTGTTTTTCATCGTCAATGGGAAGGTCCAAGGGATACAGTAAACCTGCAGAGGTGCATCTGAATGTAAAACTGATGACACAGAAAACGCTCAAATCATAGACAGTAGGAAGACTCAGTCTTCCTGTACTTAAGTCGGCATTGTGCCTCTTATATTTAATTCCGATGCAATTTATGTGCTTCATCGTCAAAGGGAAGGTCCAAGGGATACAGTAATCCTGCAGAGGTGCATCAGAATGTAAAACTACCTGACACCGGAAACGCTCAAAACATAGACAGTAGGAAGACTCAGTCTTCCTGTACTTAAGTCTGCATTGTGTTTCTTATATTTAATTCCGATGCAATTTCTGTGCTTCATCGTGAATGGGAAGGTCCAATGGATACAGAAAACCTGCTGAGGTGCATTAGAATTTAAAACTGGTGACACAGGAAACGCTCAAAACATAGACAGTAGGAAGACTCAGTCTTCCTCTACTTAAGTCGGCATTGTGTTTCTTATACTTAATTCCGATGCGATTTCTGTGTTTCATCGAGAAAGGGAAGGTCAAAGGGATACAGTAAACCGGCAGAGGTGCATCGGAATGTAAAACTGGTAACACAGGAAACGCTCAAAACATTGACCGTACGAAGACTGTTTTCTTGCACTTAACTCGGCATTGTGTCTCTTATATTTAATTTCGATGCAATTTCTGTGTTTCATCGTCAATGGGAAGGTCCAAGGGATACAGTAAATCTGCAGAGGTGCATCGGAATGTAAAACTAGTGTCACAGGAAACGCTCAAAACATAGACAGTAGGAAGACTCAGTCTTCCTGTACTTAAGTCGGCATTGTGTCTCTTATATTTAATTCCGATGCAATTTCTGTGTTTCATCGTCAATGGGAAGATCCAAGGGATACGGTAAACCTGCAGAGGTGCATCGGAATGTAAAACTGGTGACACAGAAACGCTCAAAACGTAGACAGTAGGAAGACTCAGTCTTCCTGTACTTAAGTCGGCATTGTGTCTCTTATATTTAATTCCGATGAAATTTCTGTGTTTCATCCTCAATGGGAAGGTCCAAGGGATACAGTAAGCCTGCAGAAGTGCATCGGAATGTAATACTAGTGTCACAGGAAACGCTCAAAACATAGACAGTAGGAAGACTCAGTCTTCCTGTACTTAAGTCGGCATTGTGTCTCTTATATTTAATTCCGACGCAATTTCTGTGTTTCATCGTCACTGTGAAGGTCCAACGGATACAGTAAACATGTAGAGGTGCATCGGAATGTAAAACTGGTGACACAGGAAACGCTCAAATTATAGGAAGACTTAGTCTTCCTGTACTTAAGTCGGCATTGTGTCTCTTATATTTAATTCCGATGCAATTTCTGTGTTTCATCGTCAATGGGAAGGTCCAAGGGATACAGTAAGCCTGCAGAGGTGCATCGGAATGTAAAACTGGTGACAAAGGACACGCTCAATACATAGACAGTAGGAAGACTCAGTCTTCCTGTACTTAAGTCGGCATTGTGTCTCTTATATTTAATTCCGATGCAATTTCTGTGTTTCATCGTCAATGGGAAGGTCCAAGGGATACAGTAAACCTGCAGAGGTGCATCGGAATGTAATACTAGTGTCACAGGAAACGCTCAAAACATAGACAGTAGGAAGACTCAGTCTTCCTGTACTTAAGTCGGCATTGTGTTTCTTATATTTAATTCCGATGCGATTTCTGTGTTTCATCGAGAAAGGGAAGGTCAAAGGGATACAGTAAACCGGCAGAGGTGCATCGGAATGTAAAACTGGTGACACAGGAAACGCTCAAAACATTGACCGTACGAAGACTGTTTTCTTGCACTTAACTCGGCATTGTGTCTCTTATATTTAATTTCGATGCAATTTCTGTGTTTCATCGTCAATGGGAAGGTCCAAGGGATACAGTAAATCTGCAGAGGTGCATCGGAATGTAAAACTAGTGTCACAGGAAACGCTCAAAACATAGACAGTAGGAAGACTCAGTCTTCCTGTACTTAAGTCGGCATTGTGTCTCTTATATTTAATTCCGATGCAATTTCTGTGTTTCATCGTCAATGGGAAGATCCAAGGGATACGGTAAACCTGCAGAGGTGCATCGGAATGTAAAACTGTTGACACAGAAACGCTCAAAACGTAGACAGTAGGAAGACTCAGTCTTCCTGTACTTAAGTCGGCATTGTGTCTCTTATATTTAATTCCGATGCAATTTCTGTGTTTCATCGTCAATGGGAAGGTCCAAGGGATACAGTAAACCTGCAGAGGTGCATCAGAATGTAAAACTGGTGACACAGGAAACGCTCAACACATAGACAGTAGGAAGACTCATTCTTCCTGTATTTAAGTCGGCATTGTTTCTCTTATATTTAATTCCGATGCAATTTCTGCGTTTCTTCGACAATGGGAAGGTCCAAGGCATACAGTAAACCTGCAGTGGTGCATCGGAATGTAAAACTAGTGACACAGGAAACGCTCAAAACATAGAGAGTAGGAAGACTCAGTCTTCCTGTACTTAAGTCGGCATTGTGTCTCTTATATTTAATTCCGATGAAATTTCTGTGTTTCATCGTCAATGGGAAGGTCCAAGGGATACAGTAAGCCTGCAGAAGTGCATCGGAATGTAATACTAGTGTCACAGGAAACGCTCAAAACATAGACAGTAGGAAGACTCAGTCTTCCTGTACTTAAGTCGGCATTGTGTCTCTTATATTTAATTCCGACGCAATTTCTGTGTTTCATCGTCACTGTGAAGGTCCAACGGATACAGTAAACATGTAGAGGTGCATCGGAATGTAAAACTGGTGACACAGGAAACGCTCAAATTATAGGAAGACTTAGTCTTCCTGTACTTAAGTCGGCATTGTGTCTCTTATATTTAATTCCGATGCAATTTCTGTGTTTCATCGTCAATGGGAAGGTCCAAGGGATACAGTAAGCCTGCAGAGGTGCATCGGAATGTAAAACTGGTGACAAAGGACACGCTCAATACATAGACAGTAGGAAGACTCAGTCTTCCTGTACTTAAGTCGGCATTGTGTCTCTTATATTTAATTCCGATGCAATTTCTGTGTTTCATCGTCAATGGGAAGGTCCAAGGGATACAGTAAACCTGCAGAGGTGCATCGGAATGTAATACTAGTGTCACAGGAAACGCTCAAAACATAGACAGTAGGAAGACTCAGTCTTCCTGTACTTAAGTCGGCATTGTGTCTCTTATATTTAATTCCGATGCAATTTCTGTGTTTCATCGTCAATGGGATGGTCCAAGGGATACAGTAAACCTGCAGAGGTGCATCGGAATGTAAAACTGGTGACACAGGAAACGCTCAAAGCATAGACAGTAGGAAGACTCAGTCTTCCTGTACTTAAGTCGGCATTGTGTCTCTTATATTTAATCCCGATGCAATTTCTGTGTTTCATCGTCAACGAGAAGGTCCAAGGGATACAGTAAACCTGCAGAGGTGCATCAGAATGTAAAACTGGTGACACAGGAAACGCTCAACACGTAGACAGTAGGAAGACTCATTCTACCTGTATTTAAGTCGGCATTGTGTCTCTTATATTTAATTCCGATGCAAATTCTGTGTTTCATCGTCAATGGGAAGGTCCAAGGGATACAGTAAACCTGCAGTGGTGCATCGGAATGTAAAACTGATGACACAGAAAACGCTCAAATCATAGACAGTAGGAAGACTCAGTCTTCCTGTACTTAAGTCGGCATTGTGCCTCTTATATTTAATTCCGATGCAATTTATGTGCTTCATCGTCAATGGGAAGGTCCAAGGGATACAGTAATCCTGCAGAGGTGCATCAGAATGTAAAACTACCTGACACCGGAAACGCTATGTTTTGAGCGTTAGTGACACAGGAAACGCTCAAAACATAGACAGTAGGAAGACTCAGTCTTCCTGTACTTAAGTCGGCATTGTGTCTCTTATATTTATTTCCGATGAAATTTCTGTGTTCCATCGTGAATGGGAAGGTCCAAGGGATATAGTAATCCTGCAGAGGTGCCTCGGAAAGTAAAACTGATGACACAGGCAAAGCACAAACATAGACTGTAGGAAGACTAAGTCTTCGTGTACTTAAGTCGGCATTGTGTCTCTTATATTTAATTCCGATGCAATTTCTGTTTTTCATCGTCAATGGGAAGGTCCAAGGGATACAGTAAACCTGCAGAGGTGCATCTGAATGTAAAACTGATGACACAGAAAACGCTCAAATCATAGACAGTAGGAAGACTCAGTCTTCCTGTACTTAAGTCGGCATTGTGCCTCTTATATTTAATTCCGATGCAATTTATGTGCTTCATCGTCAAAGGGAAGGTCCAAGGGATACAGTAATCCTGCAGAGGTGCATCAGAATGTAAAACTACCTGACACCGGAAACGCTCAAAACATAGACAGTAGGAAGACTCAGTCTTCCTGTACTTAAGTCTGCATTGTGTTTCTTATATTTAATTCCGATGCAATTTCTGTGCTTCATCGTGAATGGGAAGGTCCAATGGATACAGAAAACCTGCTGAGGTGCATTAGAATTTAAAACTGGTGACACAGGAAACGCTCAAAACATAGACAGTAGGAAGACTCAGTCTTCCTCTACTTAAGTCGGCATTGTGTTTCTTATACTTAATTCCGATGCGATTTCTGTGTTTCATCGAGAAAGGGAAGGTCAAAGGGATACAGTAAACCGGCAGAGGTGCATCGGAATGTAAAACTGGTAACACAGGAAACGCTCAAAACATTGACCGTACGAAGACTGTTTTCTTGCACTTAACTCGGCATTGTGTCTCTTATATTTAATTTCGATGCAATTTCTGTGTTTCATCGTCAATGGGAAGGTCCAAGGGATACAGTAAATCTGCAGAGGTGCATCGGAATGTAAAACTAGTGTCACAGGAAACGCTCAAAACATAGACAGTAGGAAGACTCAGTCTTCCTGTACTTAAGTCGGCATTGTGTCTCTTATATTTAATTCCGATGCAATTTCTGTGTTTCATCGTCAATGGGAAGATCCAAGGGATACGGTAAACCTGCAGAGGTGCATCGGAATGTAAAACTGGTGACACAGAAACGCTCAAAACGTAGACAGTAGGAAGACTCAGTCTTCCTGTACTTAAGTCGGCATTGTGTCTCTTATATTTAATTCCGATGAAATTTCTGTGTTTCATCCTCAATGGGAAGGTCCAAGGGATACAGTAAGCCTGCAGAAGT
Source organism: Schistocerca nitens (assembly GCF_023898315.1). Classification (NCBI taxonomy): domain Eukaryota; kingdom Metazoa; phylum Arthropoda; class Insecta; order Orthoptera; family Acrididae; genus Schistocerca; species Schistocerca nitens. Next base: position 1,325,051,969 of record NC_064614.1, on the reverse strand, counting down.
GCATCGGAATGTAATACTAGTGTCACAGGAAACGCTCAAAACATAGACAGTAGGAAGACTCAGTCTTCCTGTACTTAAGTCGGCATTGTGTCTCTTATATTTAATTCCGACGCAATTTCTGTGTTTCATCGTCACTGTGAAGGTCCAACGGATACAGTAAACATGTAGAGGTGCATCGGAATGTAAAACTGGTGACACAGGAAACGCTCAAATTATAGGAAGACTTAGTCTTCCTGTACTTAAGTCGGCATTGTGTCTCTTATATTTAATTCCGATGCAATTTCTGTGTTTCATCGTCAATGGGAAGGTCCAAGGGATACAGTAAGCCTGCAGAGGTGCATCGGAATGTAAAACTGGTGACAAAGGACACGCTCAATACATAGACAGTAGGAAGACTCAGTCTTCCTGTACTTAAGTCGGCATTGTGTCTCTTATATTTAATTCCGATGCAATTTCTGTGTTTCATCGTCAATGGGAAGGTCCAAGGGATACAGAAAACCTGCTGAGGTGCATTAGAATTTAAAACTGGTGACACAGGAAACGCTCAAAACATAGACAGTAGGAAGACTCAGTCTTCCTCTACTTAAGTCGGCATTGTGTTTCTTATATTTAATTCCGATGCGATTTCTGTGTTTCATCGAGAAAGGGAAGGTCAAAGGGATACAGTAAACCGGCAGAGGTGCATCGGAATGTAAAACTGGTGACACAGGAAACGCTCAAAACATTGACCGTACGAAGACTGTTTTCTTGCACTTAACTCGGCATTGTGTCTCTTATATTTAATTTCGATGCAATTTCTGTGTTTCATCGTCAATGGGAAGGTCCAAGGGATACAGTAAATCTGCAGAGGTGCATCGGAATGTAAAACTAGTGTCACAGGAAACGCTCAAAACATAGACAGTAGGAAGACTCAGTCTTCCTGTACTTAAGTCGGCATTGTGTCTCTTATATTTAATTCCGATGCAATTTCTGTGTTTCATCGTCAATGGGAAGATCCAAGGGATACGGTAAACCTGCAGAGGTGCATCGGAATGTAAAACTGGTGACACAGAAACGCTCAAAACGTAGACAGTAGGAAGACTCAGTCTTCCTGTACTTAAGTCGGCATTGTGTCTCTTATATTTAATTCCGATGAAATTTCTGTGTTTCATCGTCAATGGGAAGGTCCAAGGGATACAGTAAGCCTGCAGAAGTGCATCGGAATGTAATACTAGTGTCACAGGAAACGCTCAAAACATAGACAGTAGGAAGACTCAGTCTTCCTGTACTTAAGTCGGCATTGTGTCTCTTATATTTAATTCCGACGCAATTTCTGTGTTTCATCGTCACTGTGAAGGTCCAACGGATACAGTAAACATGTAGAGGTGCATCGGAATGTAAAACTGGTGACACAGGAAACGCTCAAATTATAGGAAGACTTAGTCTTCCTGTACTTAAGTCGGCATTGTGTCTCTTATATTTAATTCCGATGCAATTTCTGTGTTTCATCGTCAATGGGAAGGTCCAAGGGATACAGTAAGCCTGCAGAGGTGCATCGGAATGTAAAACTGGTGACAAAGGACACGCTCAATACATAGACAGTAGGAAGACTCAGTCTTCCTGTACTTAAGTCGGCATTGTGTCTCTTATATTTAATTCCGATGCAATTTCTGTGTTTCATCGTCAATGGGAAGGTCCAAGGGATACAGTAAACCTGCAGAGGTGCATCGGAATGTAATACTAGTGTCACAGGAAACGCTCAAAACATAGACAGTAGGAAGACTCAGTCTTCCTGTACTTAAGTCGGCATTGTGTCTCTTATATTTAATTCCGATGCAATTTCTGTGTTTCATCGTCAATGGGATGGTCCAAGGGATACAGTAAACCTGCAGAGGTGCATCGGAATGTAAAACTGGTGACACAGGAAACGCTCAAAGCATAGACAGTAGGAAGACTCAGTCTTCCTGTACTTAAGTCGGCATTGTGTCTCTTATATTTAATCCCGATGCAATTTCTGTGTTTCATCGTCAACGAGAAGGTCCAAGGGATACAGTAAACCTGCAGAGGTGCATCAGAATGTAAAACTGGTGACACAGGAAACGCTCAACACGTAGACAGTAGGAAGACTCATTCTACCTGTATTTAAGTCGGCATTGTGTCTCTTATATTTAATTCCGATGCAAATTCTGTGTTTCATCGTCAATGGGAAGGTCCAAGGGATACAGTAAACCTGCAGTGGTGCATCGGAATGTAAAACTAGTGACACAGGAAACGCTCAAAACATAGACAGTAGGAAGACTCAGTCTTCCTGTACTTAAGTCGGCATTGTGTCTCTTATATTTATTTCCGATGAAATTTCTGTGTTCCATCGTGAATGGGAAGGTCCAAGGGATATAGTAATCCTGCAGAGGTGCCTCGGAAAGTAAAACTGATGACACAGGAAAAGCACAAACATAGACTGTAGGAAGACTAAGTCTTCCTGTACTTAAGTCGGCATTGTGTCTCTTATATTTAATTCCGATGCAATTTCTGTTTTTCATCGTCAATGGGAAGGTCCAAGGGATACAGTAAACCTGCAGAGGTGCATCTGAATGTAAAACTGATGACACAGAAAACGCTCAAATCATAGACAGTAGGAAGACTCAGTCTTCCTGTACTTAAGTCGGCATTGTGCCTCTTATATTTAATTCCGATGCAATTTATGTGCTTCATCGTCAATGGGAAGGTCCAAGGGATACAGTAATCCTGCAGAGGTGCATCAGAATGTAAAACTACCTGACACCGGAAACGCTCAAAACATAGACAGTAGGAAGACTCAGTCTTCCTGTACTTAAGTCTGCATTGTGTTTCTTATATTTAATTCCGATGCAATTTCTGTGCTTCATCGTCAATGGGAATGTCCAATGGATACAGAAAACCTGCAGAGGTGCATTAGAATGTAAAACTGGTGACACAGGAAACGCTCAAAACATAGACAGTAGGAAGACTCAGTCTTCCTGTACTTAAGTCGGCATTGTGTTTCTTATATTTAATTCCGATGCGATTTCTGTGTTTCATCGAGAAAGGGAAGGTCAAAGGGATACAGTAACCGGCAGAGGTGCATCGGAATGTAAAACTGGTGACACAGGAAACGCTCAAAGCATTGACCGTACGAAGACTGTTTTCTTGCACTTAAGTCGGCATTGTGTCCCTTATATTTAATTTCGATGCAATTTCTGTGTTTCATCGTCAATGGGAAGGTCCAAGGGATACAGTAAATCTGCAGAGGTGCATCGGAATGTAAAACTAGTGTCACAGGAAACGCTCAAAACATAGACAGTAGGAAGACTCAGTCTTCCTGTACTTAAGTCGGCATTGTGTCTCTTATATTTAATTCCGATGCAATTTCTGTGTTTCTTCGTCAATGGGAAGGTCCAAGGGATACCGTAAACCTGCAGAGGTGCATCGGAATGTAAAACTGGTGACACAGGAAACGCTCAAAACGTAGACAGTAGGAGGACTGAGTCTTCCTGTACTTAAGACGGCATTGTATCTCTTATATTTAATTCAGATGCAATTTCTGTGTTTCATCGACAATGGGAAAGTCCAAGGGATACAGTAAACCCTCAGAGGTGCATCAGAATGTAAAACTGGTGACACAGGAAACGCTCAATACATAGACAGTAGGAAGAATCATTCTTCCTGTATTTAAGTCGGCATTGTGTCTCTTACATTTAATTCCGATGCAATTTCTGTGTTTCATCGACAATGGGAAGGTCCAAGGGATACAGTAAACCTGCAGTGGTGCATCGGAATGTAAAACTAGTGACACAGGAAACGCTCAAAACATAGAGAGTAGGAAGACTCAGTCTTCCTGTACTTAAGTCGGCATTGTATCTCTTATATTTAATTCCGATGCAATTTCTGTGTTTCATCGTCAGTGGGAAGGTCCAAGGGATACAGTAATCCTGCAGAGGTGCATCAGAATGTAAAACTGCTGACACCGGAAACGCTCAAAACATAGACAGTAGGAAGACTTAGTCTTCCTGTACTTAAGTCGGCATTGTGTCTCTTATATTTAATTCCGATGCAATTTCTGTTTTTCATCGTCAATGGGAAGGTCCAAGGGATACAGTAAACCTGCAGAGGTGCATCTGAATGTAAAACTGATGACACAGAAAACGCTCAAAACATAGACAGTAGGAAGACTCTGTCTTCCTGTACTTAAGTCGGCATTGTGTCTCTTATATTTAATTCCGATGCAATTTCTGTGTTTCATCGTCAATGGGAAGGTCCAAGGGATACAGTAATCCTGCAGAGGTGCATCAGAATGTAAAACTGCTGACACAGGAAACGCTCAAAACATAGACAGTAGGAAGACTCAGTCTTCCTGTACTTAAGTCGCAATTGTGTTTCTTATATTTAATTCCGATGCAATTTCTGTGTTTCATCGTCAATGGGAAGGTCCAATGGATAAAGAAAACCTGCAGAGGTGCATCAGAATGTAAAACTGGTGACACAGGAAACGCTTAAAACATAGACGGTAGGAAGACTCAGTCTTCCTGTTCTTAAGTCGGCATTGTGTCTCTTATATTTAATTCCGATGCGATTTCTGTGTTCCATCGAGAAAGGGAAGGTCAAAGGGATACAGTAAACCGGCAGAGGTGCATCGGAATGTAAAACTGGTGACACAGGAAACGCTCAAAACATTGACCGTACGAAGACTGTTTTCTTGCACTTGCATTGTGTCTCTTATATTTAATTTCGATGAAATTTCTGTGTTTCATCGTCAATGGGAAGGTCCAAGGGATACAGTAAACGTGCAGAGGTGCATCGGAATGTAAAACTAGTGTCACAGGAAACGCTCAGAACATAGACAGTAGGAAGACTCAGTCTTCCTGTACTTAAGTCGGCATTGTGTCTCTTATATTTAATTCCGATGCAATTTCTGTGTTTCATCGTCAATGGGAAGGTCCAAGGGATACAGTAAAACTGCAGAGGTGCATCGGAATGTAAAACTGGTGACACAGGAAACGCTCAAAACGTAGACAGTAGGAAGACTCAATCTTCCTTTACTTAAGTCGGCATTGTGTCTCTTATATTTAATTCCGATGCAATTTCTGTGTTTCATCGTCAATGGGAAGGTCCAAGGGATACAGTAAACCTGCAGAGGTGCATCAGAATGTAAAACTGGTGACACAGGAAACGCTCAACACATAGACAGTAGGAAGACACATTCTTCCTGTATTTAAGTCGGCATTGTGTCTCTTATATTTAATTCCGATACAATTTCTGTGTTTCATCGACAATGGGAAGGTCCAAGGGGTACAGTAAACCTGCAGTGGTGCATCGGAATGTAAAACTAGTGACACAGGAAACGCTCAAAACATAGAGAGTAGGAAGACTCAGTCTTCCTGTACTTAAGTAGGCATTGTGTCTCTTATATTTATTTCCGATGAAATTTCTGTGTTTCATCGTCACTGTGAAGGTCCAATGGATACAGAAAACATGTAGATGTGCATCGGAATGTAAAACTGGTGATACAGGAAACCCTCAAAACGTAGACAGTAGGAAGACTCAGTCTTCCTGTACTTAAGTCGGCATTGTGTCTCTTATATTTAATTCCGATGCAATTTCTGTGTTTCATCGTCAATGGGAAGGTCCAAGGGATACAGGAAACCTGCAGAGGTGCATCGGAATGTAAAGCTAGTGACACAGGAAACGTTAAAAACATAGACAGTAGGAAGACTCAGTCTTCCTATACTTAGGTCGGCATTGTGCCTCTTATATTTATTTCCGATGAAATTTGTGTGTTTCATCGTGAATGGGAAGGTCCAAGGGATATAGTAAACCTGCAGAGGTGCATCGGAAAGTAAAACTGATGACACAGGAAACGCTCAAAACATAGACAGTAGGAAGACTTAGTCTTCCTGTACTTACGTCGGCATTGTGTCCCTTAAATTTAATTCCGATGCAATTTCTGTTTTTCATCGTCAATGGGAACGTCCAAGGGATACAGTAAACCCTCAGAGGTGCATCAGAATGTAAAACTGGTGACACAGGAAACGCTCAAAACATAGACAGTAGGAAGACTCAGTCTTTCTGTACATAAGTCGGCATTGTGTCTCTGATATTTAATTTTGATGCGAATTCTGTGTTTCATCGACAATGGGAAGGTCCAAGGGATACAGGAAACCTGCAGAGGTGCATCGGAATGTAAAACTGGTGACACAGGAAAAGCTCAAATCACAGACAGTAGGAAGACTCCGTCTTCCTGTACTTAAGTCGGCATTGTGTGTCTTATATTTAATTCCGATGCAATTTCTGTGTTTAATCGTCAATGGGAAGCTCCACGGGATACAGTAAGCCTGCAGAGGTGCATCGGAATGTAAATCTGGTGACACAGGAAACGCTCAAATCATAGACAGTAGGAAGACTCAGTCTTCCTATACTTAAGTCGGCATTGTGTCTCTTATATTTATTTCCGATGAAATTTCTGTGTTTCATCGTGAATGGGAAGGTCCAACGGATATAGTAAACCTGCAGAGGTGCATCGGAAAGTAAAACTGATGACACAGGAAACGCTCAAAACATAGACACTATGATGACTTAGTCTTCCTGTACGTAAGTCGGCATTGTGTCTCTCATATTTAATTCCGATTCAATTTCTGTGTTTCATCGTCAATGGGAAGGTCCAATGGAAACAGAAAACTTGCAGAGGTGCATCAGAATGTAAAACTGGTGACACAGGAAACGCTCAAAACATAGACAGTAGGAAGACTCAGTTTTCCTGTACTTAAGTCGGCATTGTGTCTCCTATATTTAATTCCGATGCAATTTCTGTGTTTCATCGTCAATGGGAAGGTCCAGTGGATACAGAAGACCTGCAGAGGAGCATCAGAATGTAAAACTGGTGACACAGGAAACGCTCAAAACATAGACAGTAGGAAGACTCATTCTTCCTGTATTTAAGTCGGCATTGTGTCTCTTATATTTAATTCCGATGCAATTCCTGTGTTTCATCGTCAATGGGAAGGTCCAAGGGATACAGTAAACCTGCAGAGGTGCATCGGAATGTAATACTAGTGTCACAGGAAACGCTCAAAACATAGACAGTAGGAAGACTCAGTCTTCCTAGACTTAAGTCGCAATTGTGTTTCTTATATTTAATTCCGATGCAATTTCTGTGTTTCATCGTCAATGGGAAGGTCCAATGGATAAAGAAAACCTGCAGAGGTGCATCAGAATGTAAAACTGGTGACACAGGAAACGCTTAAAACATAGACGGTAGGAAGACTCAGTCTTCCTGTACTTAAGTCGGCATTGTGTCTCTTATATTTAATTCCGATGCAATTTCTGTGTTTCATCGTCAATGGGAAGGTCCAAGGGATACAGTAAACCTGCAGAGGTGCATCGGAATGTAAAACTGGTGACACAGGAAACGCTCAAAACGTAGACAGTAGGAAGACTCAGTCTTCCTTTACTTAAGTCGGCATTGTGTCTCTTATATTTAATTCCGATGCAATTTCTGTGTTTCATCGTCAATGGGAAGGTCCAAGGGATACAGTAAACCTGCAGAGGTGAATCAGAATGTAAAACTGGTGACACAGGAAACGCTCAACACATAGACAGTAGGAAGACTCATTCTTCCTGTATTTAAGTCGGCATTGTGTCTCTTATATTTAATTCCGATACAATTTCTGTGTTTCATCGACAATGTGAAGGTCCAAGGGGTACAGTAAACCTGCAGTGGTGCATCGGAATGTAAAACTAGTGACACAGGAAACGCTCAAAACATAGAGAGTAGGAAGACTCAGTCTTCCTGTACTTAAGTCGGCATTGTGTCTCTTATATTTAATTCCGATGCAATTTCTGTGTTTCATCGTCAATGGGAAGGTCCAAGGGATACAGGAAACCTGCAGAGGTGCATCGGAATGTAAAGCTAGTGACACAGGAAACGTTAAAAACATAGACAGTAGGAAGACTCAGTCTTCCTGTACTTAAGTCGGCATTGTGCCTCTTATATTTATTTCCGATGAAATTTGTGTGTTTCATCGTGAATGGGAAGGTCCAAGGGATACAGAAAACATGTAGATGTGCATCGGAATGTAAAACTGGTGATACAGGAAACCCTCAAAACGTAGACAGTAGGAAGACTCAGTCTTCCTGTACTTAAGTCGGCATTGTGTCTCTTATATTTAATTCCGATGCAATTTCTGTGTTTCATCGTCAATGGGAAGGTCCAAGGGATACAGGAAACCTGCAGAGGTGCATCGGAATGTAAAGCTAGTGACACAGGAAACGTTAAAAACATAGACAGTAGGAAGACTCAGTCTTCCTATACTTAGGTCGGCATTGTGCCTCTTATATTTATTTCCGATGAAATTTGTGTGTTTCATCGTGAATGGGAAGGTCCAAGGGATATAGTAAACCTGCAGAGGTGCATCGGAAAGTAAAACTGATGACACAGGAAACGCTCAAAACATAGACAGTAGGAAGACTTAGTCTTCCTGTACTTACGTCGGCATTGTGTCCCTTAAATTTAATTCCGATGCAATTTCTGTTTTTCATCGTCAATGGGAACGTCCAAGGGATACAGTAAACCCTCAGAGGTGCATCAGAATGTAAAACTGGTGACACAGGAAACGCTCAAAACATAGACAGTAGGAAGACTCAGTCTTTCTGTACATAAGTCGGCATTGTGTCTCTGATATTTAATTTTGATGCGAATTCTGTGTTTCATCGACAATGGGAAGGTCCAAGGGATACAGGAAACCTGCAGAGGTGCATCGGAATGTAAAACTGGTGACACAGGAAAAGCTCAAATCACAGACAGTAGGAAGACTCCGTCTTCCTGTACTTAAGTCGGCATTGTGTGTCTTATATTTAATTCCGATGCAATTTCTGTGTTTAATCGTCAATGGGAAGCTCCACGGGATACAGTAAGCCTGCAGAGGTGCATCGGAATGTAAATCTGGTGACACAGGAAACGCTCAAATCATAGACAGTAGGAAGACTCAGTCTTCCTATACTTAAGTCGGCATTGTGTCTCTTATATTTATTTCCGATGAAATTTCTGTGTTTCATCGTGAATGGGAAGGTCCAACGGATATAGTAAACCTGCAGAGGTGCATCGGAAAGTAAAACTGATGACACAGGAAACGCTCAAAACATAGACACTATGATGACTTAGTCTTCCTGTACGTAAGTCGGCATTGTGTCTCTCATATTTAATTCCGATTCAATTTCTGTGTTTCATCGTCAATGGGAAGGTCCAATGGAAACAGAAAACTTGCAGAGGTGCATCAGAATGTAAAACTGGTGACACAGGAAACGCTCAAAACATAGACAGTAGGAAGACTCAGTTTTCCTGTACTTAAGTCGGCATTGTGTCTCCTATATTTAATTCCGATGCAATTTCTGTGTTTCATCGTCAATGGGAAGGTCCAGTGGATACAGAAGACCTGCAGAGGAGCATCAGAATGTAAAACTGGTGACACAGGAAACGCTCAAAACATAGACAGTAGGAAGACTCATTCTTCCTGTATTTAAGTCGGCATTATGTCTCTTATATTTAATTCCGATGCAATTCCTGTGTTTCATCGTCAATGGGAAGGTCCAAGGGATACAGTAAACCTGCAGAGGTGCATCGGAATGTAATACTAGTGTCACAGGAAACGCTCAAAACATAGACAGTAGGAAGACTCAGTCTTCCTAGACTTAAGTCGCAATTGTGTTTCTTATATTTAATTCCGATGCAATTTCTGTGTTTCATCGTCAATGGGAAGGTCCAATGGATAAAGAAAACCTGCAGAGGTGCATCAGAATGTAAAACTGGTGACACAGGAAACGCTTAAAACATAGACGGTAGGAAGACTCAGTCTTCCTGTACTTAAGTCGGCATTGTGTCTCTTATATTTAATTCCGATGCAATTTCTGTGTTTCATCGTCAATGGGAAGGTCCAAGGGATACAGAAAACCTGCAGAGGTGCATCGGAATGTAAAACTGGTGACACAGGAAACGCTCAAAACGTAGACAGTAGGAAGACTCAGTCTTCCTTTACTTAAGTCGGCATTGTGTCTCTTATATTTAATTCCGATGCAATTTCTGTGTTTCATCGTCAATGGGAAGGTCCAAGGGATACAGTAAACCTGCAGAGGTGAATCAGAATGTAAAACTGGTGACACAGGAAACGCTCAACACATAGACAGTAGGAAGACTCATTCTTCCTGTATTTAAGTCGGCATTGTGTCTCTTATATTTAATTCCGATACAATTTCTGTGTTTCATCGACAATGGGAAGGTCCAAGGGGTACAGTAAACCTGCAGTGGTGCATCGGAATGTAAAACTAGTGACACAGGAAACGCTCAAAACATAGAGAGTAGGAAGACTCAGTCTTCCTGTACTTAAGTCGGCATTGTGTCTCTTATATTTAATTCCGATGCAATTTCTGTGTTTCATCGTCAATGGGAAGGTCCAAGGGATACAGGAAACCTGCAGAGGTGCATCGGAATGTAAAGCTAGTGACACAGGACACGTTAAAAACATAGACAGTAGGAAGACTCAGTCTTCCTGTACTTAAGTCGGCATTGTGCCTCTTATATTTATTTCCGATGAAATTTGTGTGTTTCATCGTGAATGGGAAGGTCCAAGGGATACAGGAAACCTGCAGAGGTGCATCGGAATGTAAAACTGGTGACACAGGAAAAGCTCAAATCACAGACAGTAGGAAGACTCCGTCTTCCTGTACTTAAGTCGGCATTGTGTGTCTTATATTTAATTCCGATGCAACTTCTGTGTTTAATCGTCAATGGGAAGCTCCACGGGATACAGTTAGCCTGCAGAGGTGCATCGGAATGTAAATCTGGTGACACAGGAAACGCTCAAATCATAGACAGTAGGAAGACTCAGTCTTCCTATACTTAAGTCGGCATTGTGCCTCTTATATTTATTTCCGATGAAATTTCTGTGTTTCATCGTGAATGGGAAGGTCCAACGGATATAGTAAACCTGCAGAGGTGCATCGGAAAGTAAAACTGATGACACAGGAAACGCTCAAAACATAGACAGTATGATGACTTAGTCTTCCTGTACGTAAGTCGGCATTGTGTCTCTCATATTTAATTCCAATTCAATTTCTGTGTTTCATCGTCAATGGGAAGGTCCAATGGAAACAGAAAACTTGCAGAGGTGCATCAGAATGTAAAACTGGTGACACAGGAAACGCTCAAAACATAGACAGTAGGAAGACTCAGTTTTCCTGTACTTAAGTCGGCATTGTGTCTCTTATATTTAATTTCGATGCAATTTCTGTGTTTCATCGTCAATGGGAAGGTCCAATGGATACAGAAGACCTGCAGAGGAGCATCAGAATGTAAAACTGGTGACACAGGAAACGCTCAAAACATAGACAGTAGGAAGACTCATTCTTCCTGTATTTAAGTCGGCATTGTGTCTCTTATATTTAATTCCGATGCAATTCCTGTGTTTCATCGTCAATGGGAAGGTCCAAGGGATACAGTAAACCTGCAGAGGTGCATCGGAATGTAATACTAGTGTCACAGGAAACGCTCAAAACATAGACAGTAGGAAGACTCAGTCTTCCTGTACTTAAGTCGCAATTGTGTTTCTTATATTTGATTCCGATGCAATTTCTGTGTTTCATCGTCAATGGGAAGGTCCAATGGATAAAGAAAACCTGCAGAGGTGCATCAGAATGTAAAACTGGTGACACAGGAAACGCTTAAAACATAGACGGTAGGAAGACTCAGTCTTCCTGTACTTAAGTCGGCATTGTGTCTCTTATATTTAACACTCTCTGTACCAGGCCTATTTTATGCACCCGTCCCTAGAAACCGGGCAATTTTACCAATATTAAAAAAATTACTGCATCAAATCTACTGTTTGGATTGTGGCAAATTTGGTACCATCTTGAAGCTGCACATTTCTACTTTAATTCTGAGTGAAAGAAACTACTTTACAATGCACAGCTTTAAGGTACAGTTATAGAAATCACTTAGATGTTTTAAGAATTTAGAAAAAGTCATACGAATAAGGGAATACAATTGTGATTTATTTTTAACCAAAATTGTGGCACTACATTACATGTTTCTGATAGTATACAGTATTACATATAAATTTCACACAGAATCATATTGTTTTTTAGTGTGGAAAATTTTAAAGCAAGGTTCCAGGCAGAGTGCAACGCCACACTGTTCACATTCGTATCGTGTCTCTTTGCGAGAAGCCTTGCCACTCTGTTTCTTGCTCCTGGAACTGCACACGTGACACACACGAGCAGCATACTTCTTAGTAGTTGCAGGTATGTGCTGCAAAAAATGTCTCTTTGTTAGCCGACCTACAGTTCCTTCATTTCTTGGAATGAATTCAAGTGTGTCGTCTTCAACAAGCTGAACTGCAAGCACTGTTATAAAGTCTGTTATTGTAATATTCTTCCTGTGCACTGCATTGTACAGCCAAAATGCATTTGATACTCCCATAAGCAGCAAATGGAAATATAATTTTCGCCACCATTTCACAGTTCTGTGCTGGAACGGATTGTACTGCAGGCGTTGGTCTCCAATATCCACTCCAATTTTATTGAGGTTGTAATCAAGTACCTGAAGTGGTTTCAATACTACAGACCCATTTCTCTTAGTATGCGTACCAAATGTTGCTTGATGCCTTGTAGACAATGTATACACATCTCTCTTATCTTTCCACTTCATTGCCAATACATTATCTTTACGCCGAAAAGACATTTCGCCCTTTTTCAGCTTAGCAGATACTAAATCTTTAGGCAATCCTTTCCTGGATTTGTTCACAGTACCAACAGCTCCAGTGCCTTTCTCTGCCAGTTGCTGAAATAGCTCTGGACTGGAATAAAATCGATCTAAATACACAGTGTGGCCTTTGTTCAGCAAGCTGCTGTCAGACAACAATCGCAAAATAACCGCAGACGAAGAATTGTCAACAATATGCTTACCAGCATAAACTTCAAAATTTACAACATAGCCACTACTGGCTTCAGCAACAGCATATACTTTCAGTCCATACTTATGAGGCTTATTTTGCATGTAAACACGGAAACTCACACGACCTCGAAATGGGCAAATTCCTTCATCAATTGTCACTTTTTCTGAGGGACGATATGCCTGGATACATCGCTCCTTCAAATTATTATAATATGGCAAAACTTTGTAAAGTGGATGAAATCCATCTTCGCCTGGTTTTTTCTGATTTGAATTGTCAACAAGATGCAAGCATGACAGTATCTGAGTGAAACGCAAACGGCTCATGACATGGGGACAAAAGTTACAACTAAGAACAGGATTAGTGCTCCAATGGTCCGCAATTTTTGGCTTTTTCGAAACACACATGTGGAAAATAATACCCAAGAAACGCCTCATCTCACTTATAGTCACTGGCTTCCACGAACTCAAAACTGAATGGGGCTTCAGATTATTTCCTCTTCTTTTCTTCTGTATTGTCTGTGATGCATACAAATTTGTCTGTCTCTTGAGTTCATTTACGTCACTGTCAGTAAGGAACACTTTACTGCAATCCAGTACAGAACTCGACTCATCAATATCCACTAGTATCTGCCTGGGTGTCGTGTTGACAGGCAGAGGTCGGTAGGTGTCAACTGCAGTCCACTCACTGTCTTTCGGATACGGCACAGCTGCTGGATTTGAAGCAACACCTTCAACATCATTCTCGTCTTCATCTGAAGACAAACTGTCATCAATCTCGTCTTCTAAAAAGAATATCACATTATGTGTAACTACATACATCGTTTACACATGTTCAACAGATATGTGCGTACTGCACAATTACGTGGAAAATTCGGAAATACGTACCTTCAAACACACCATTGCATTCAGAATCGTCTGAATCACTCTCTACATTATCCAGAGTGTCGCTATGATTGATCAAATCCGCAATTTCTGCGTCTGATAAACCGCGCCGAAACATGATGACAAACAACTGAATGATATACAGACTGAGAACGCAAAGATAAGTTTTAACATGAATTACAGCGCTGCCGTGACATCTATGGACGCATTTTGTTAATAAACATCTGAAAAACGTATAGCGCTGGCCAAACCCGTAGAAATAACGTTGCAGTGTTTTGAATGAAATTAAATGTAGCGGCCCGTAAATTTTACGGGCTTGGTGATTTTCGCGCGATCCCAGGCCCGTAAATTTTACGGGCTTGGCGCTTAGAGTGTTAATTCCGATGCAATTTCTGTGTTTCATCGTCAATGGGAAGGTCCAAGGGATACAGTAAACCTGCAGAGGTGCATCGGAATGTAAAACTGGTGACACAGGAAACGCTCAAAACATAGAGAGTAGGAATACTCAGTCTTCCTGTACTTAAGTCGGCATTGTATCTCTTATATTTAATTCCGATGCAATTTCTGTGTTTCATCGTCAATGGGAAGGTCCAAGGGATACAGTAATCCTGCAGAGGTGCATCAGAATGTAAAACTGCTGACACCGGAAACGCTCAAAACATAGACAGTAGGAAGACTTAGTCTTCCTGTACTTAAGTCGGCATTGTGTCTCTTATATTTAATTCCGATGCAATTTCTGTTTTTCATCGTCAATGGGAAGGTCCAAGGGATACAGTAAACCTGCAGAGGTGCATCTGAATGTAAAACTGATGACACAGAAAACGTTCAAAACATAGACAGTAGGAAGACTCTGTCTTCCTGTACTTAAGTCGGCATTGTGTCTCTTATATTTAATTCCGATGCAATTTCTGTGTTTCATCGTCAATGGGAAGGTCCAAGGGATACAGTAATCCTGCAGAGGTGCATCAGAATGTAAAACTGCTGACACAGGAAACGCTCAAAACATAGACAGTAGGAAGACTCAGTCTTCCTGTACTTAAGTCGCAATTGTGTTTCTTATATTTAATTCCGATGCAATTTCTGTGTTTCATCGTCAATGGGAAGGTCCAATGGATAAAGAAAACCTGCAGAGGTGCATCAGAATGTAAAACTGGTGACACAGGAAACGCTTAAAACATAGACGGTAGGAAGACTCAGTCTTCCTGTACTTAAGTCGGCATTGTGTCTCTTATATTTAATTCCGATGCGATTTCTGTGTTCCATCGAGAAAGGGAAGGTCAAAGGGATACAGTAAACCGGCAGAGGTGCATCGGAATGTAAAACTGGTGACACAGGAAACGCTCAAAACATTGACCGTACGAAGACTGTTTTCTTGCACTTAAGTCGGCATTGTGTCTCTTATATTTAATTTCGATGCAATTTCTGTGTTTCATCGTCAATGGGAAGGTCCAAGGGATACAGTAAACGTGCAGAGGTGCATCGGAATGTAAAACTAGTGTCACAGGAAACGCTCAGAACATAGACAGTAGGAAGACTCAGTCTTCCTGTACTTAAGTCGGCATTGTGTCTCTTATATTTAATTCCGATGCAATTTCTGTGTTTCATCGTCAATGGGAAGGTCCAAGGGATACAGTAAACCTGCAGAGGTGCATCGGAATGTAAAACTGGTGACACAGGAAACGCTCAAAACGTAGACAGTAGGAAGACTCAGTCTTCCTTTACTTAAGTCGGCATTGTGTCTCTTATATTTAATTCCGATGCAATTTCTGTGTTTCATCGTCAATGGGAAGGTCCAAGGGATACAGTAAACCTGCAGAGGTGCATCAGAATGTAAAACTGGTGACACAGGAAACGCTCAACACATAGACAGTAGGAAGACACATTCTTCCTGTATTTAAGTCGGCATTGTGTCTCTTATATTTAATTCCGACACAATTTCTGTGTTTCATCGACAATGGGAAGGTCCAAGGGGTACAGTAAACCTGCAGTGGTGCATCGGAATGTAAAACTAGTGACACAGGAAACGCTCAAAACATAGAGAGTAGGAAGACTCAGTCTTCCTGTACTTAAGTAGGCATTGTGTCTCTTATATTTATTTCCGATGAAATTTCTGTGTTTCATCGTCACTGTGAAGGTCCAATGGATACAGAAAACCTGTAGATGTGCATCGGAATGTAAAACTGGTGATACAGGAAACCCTCAAAACGTAGACAGTAGGAAGACTCAGTCTTCCTGTACTTAAGTCGGCATTGTGTCTCTTATATTTAATTCCGATGCAATTTCTGTGTTTCATCGTCAATGGGAAGGTCCAAGGGATACAGGAAACCTGCAGAGGTGCATCGGAATGTAAAGCTAGTGACACAGGAAACGTTAAAAACATAGACAGTAGGAAGACTCAGTCTTCCTGTACTTAAGTCGGCATTGTGCCTCTTATATTTATTTCCGATGAAATTTGTGTGTTTCATCGTGAATGGGAAGGTCCAAGGGATATAGTAAACCTGCAGAGGTGCATCGGAAAGTAAAACTGATGACACAGGAAACGCTCAAAACATAGACAGTAGGAAGACTTAGTCCTCCTGTACTTACGTCGGCATTGTGTCCCTTAAATTTAATTCCGATGCAATTTCTGTTTTTCATCGTCAATGGGAACGTCCAAGGGATACAGTAAACCCTCAGAGGTGCATCAGAATGTAAAACTGGTGACACAGGAAACGCTCAAAACATAGACAGTAGGAAGACTCAGTCTTTCTGTACATAAGTCGGCATTGTGTCTCTGATATTTAATTTTGATGCGAATTCTGTGTTTCATCGACAATGGGAAGGTCCAAGGGATACAGGAAACCTGCAGAGGTGCATCGGAATGTAAAACTGGCGACACAGGAAAAGCTCAAATCACAGACAGTAGGAAGACTCCGTCTTCCTGTACTTAAGTCGGCATTGTGTGTCTTATATTTAATTCCGATGCAATTTCTGTGTTTAATCGTCAATGGGAAGCTCCACGGGATACAGTAAGCCTGCAGAGGTGCATCGGAATGTAAATCTGGTGACACAGGAAACGCTCAAATCATAGACAGTAGGAAGACTCAGTCTTCCTATACTTAAGTCGGCATTGTGTCTCTTATATTTATTTCCGATGAAATTTCTGTGTTTCATCGTGAATGGGAAGGTCCAACGGATATAGTAAACCTGCAGAGGTGCATCGGAAAGTAAAACTGATGACACAGGAAACGCTCAAAACATAGACAGTATGATGACTTAGTCTTCCTGTACGTAAGTCGGCATTGTGTCTCTCATATTTAATTCCGATTCAATTTCTGTGTTTCATCGTCAATGGGAAGGTCCAATGGAAACAGAAAACTTCCAGAGGTGCATCAGAATGTAAAACTGGTGACACAGGAAACGCTCAAAACATAGACAGTAGGAAGACTCAGTTTTCCTGTACTTAAGTCGGCATTGTGTCTCTTATATTTAATTCCGATGCAATTTCTGTGTTTCATCGTGAATGGGAAGGTCCAATGGATACAGAAGACCTGCAGAGGAGCATCAGAATGTAAAACTGGTGACACAGGAAACGCTCAAAACATAGACAGTAGGAAGACTCATTCTTCCTGTATTTAAGTCGGCATTGTGTCTCTTATATTTAATTCCGATGCAATTCCTGTGTTTCATCGTCAATGGGAAGGTCCAAGGGATATAGTAAACCTGCAGAGGAGCATCAGAATGTAAAACTGGTGACACAGGAAACGCTCAAAACGTAGACAGTAGGAAGACTCAGTCTTCCTTTACTTAAGTCGGCATTGTGTCTCTTATATTTAATTCCGATGCAATTTCTGTGTTTCATCGTCAATGGGAAGGTCCAAGGGATACAGTAAACCTGCAGAGGTGAATCAGAATGTAAAACTGGTGACACAGGAAACGCTCAACACATAGACAGTAGGAAGACTCATTCTTCCTGTATTTAAGTCGGCATTGTGTCTCTTATATTTAATTCCGATACAATTTCTGTGTTTCATCGACAATGGGAAGGTCCAAGGGGTACAGTAAACCTGCAGTGGTGCATCGGAATGTAAAACTAGTGACACAGGAAACGCTCAAAACATAGAGAGTAGGAAGACTCAGTCTTCCTGTACTTAAGTCGGCATTGTGTCTCTTATATTTAATTCCGATGCAATTTCTGTGTTTCATCGTCAATGGGAAGGTCCCAGGGATACAGGAAACCTGCAGAGGTGCATCGGAATGTAAAGCTAGTGACACAGGATACGTTAAAAACATAGACAGTAGGAAGACTCAGTCTTCCTGTACTTAAGTCGGCATTGTGCCTCTTATATTTATTTCCGATGAAATTTGTGTGTTTCATCGTGAATGGGAAGGTCCAAGGGATACAGGAAACCTGCAGAGGTGCATCGGAATGTAAAACTGGTGACACAGGAAAAGCTCAAATCACAGACAGTAGGAAGACTCCGTCTTCCTGTACTTAAGTCGGCATTGTGTCTCTTATATTTAATTCCGATGCAACTTCTGTGTTTAATC
Organism: Schistocerca nitens; assembly: GCF_023898315.1. Lineage (NCBI taxonomy): Eukaryota > Metazoa > Arthropoda > Insecta > Orthoptera > Acrididae > Schistocerca > Schistocerca nitens. The sequence continues at coordinate 1,325,033,623 of NC_064614.1, read as the reverse complement.
GTCAATGGGAAGTTCCACGGGATACAGTTAGCCTGCAGAGGTGCATCGGAATGTAAATCTGGTGACACAGGAAACGCTCAAATCATAGACAGTAGGAAGACTCAGTCTTCCTATACTTAAGTCTTCATTGTGCCTCTTATATTTATTTCCGATGAAATTTCTGTGTTTCATCGTGAATGGGAAGGTCCAACGGATATAGTAAACCTGCAGAGGTGCATCGGAAAGTAAAACTGATGACACAGGAAACGCTCAAAACATAGACAGTATGATGACTTAGTCTTCCTGTACGTAAGTCGGCATTGTGTCTCTCATATTTAATTCCGATTCAATTTCTGTGTTTCATCGTCAATGGGAAGGTCCAATGGAAACAGAAAACTTGCAGAGGTGCATCAGAATGTAAAACTGGTGACACAGGAAACGCTCAAAACATAGACAGTAGGAAGACTCAGTTTTCCTGTACTTAAGTCGGCATTGTGTCTCTTATATTTAATTCCGATGCAATTTCTGTGTTTCATCGTCAATGGGAAGGTCCAATGGATACAGAAGACCTGCAGAGGAGCATCAGAATGTAAAACTGGTGACACAGGAAACGCTCAAAACATAGACAGTAGGAAGACTCATTCTTCCTGTATTTAAGTCGGCATTGTGTCTCTTATATTTAATTCCGATGCAATTCCTGTGTTTCATCGTCAATGGGAAGGTCCAAGGGATACAGTAAACCTGCAGAGGTGCATCGGAATGTAATACTAGTGTCACAGGAAACGCTCAAAACATAGACAGTAGGAAGACTCAGTCTTCCTGTACTTAAGTCGCAATTGTGTTTCTTATATTTAATTCCGATGCAATTTCTGTGTTTCATCGTCAATGGGAAGGTCCAATGGATAAAGAAAACCTGCAGAGGTGCATCAGAATGTAAAACTGGTGACACAGGAAACGCTTAAAACATAGACGGTAGGAAGACTCAGTCTTCCTGTACTTAAGTCGGCATTGTGTCTCTTATATTTATTTCCGATGAAATTTCTGTGTTTCATCGTCACTGTGAAGGTCCAATGGATACAGAAAACCTGTAGATGTGCATCGGAATGTAAAACTGGTGATACAGGAAACGCTCAAATTATAGACAGTAGGAAGACTCAGTCTTCCTGTACTTAAGTCGGCATTGTGTCTCTTATATTTAATTCCGATGCAATTTCTGTGTTTCATCGTCAATGGGAAGGTCCAAGGGATACAGGAAACCTGCAGAGGTGCATCGGAATGTAAAGCTAGTGACACAGGAAACGTTAAAAACATAGACAGTAGGAAGACTCAGTCTTCCTGTACTTAAGTCGGCATTGTGCCTCTTATATTTATTTCCGATGAAATTTGTGTGTTTCATCGTGAATGGGAAGGTCCAAGGGATATAGTAAACCTGCAGAGGTGCATCGGAAAGTAAAACTGATGACACAGGAAACGCTCAAAACATAGACAGTAGGAAGACTTAGTCTTCCTGTACTTACGTCGGCATTGTGTCCCTTAAATTTAATTCCGATGCAATTTCTGTTTTTCATCGTCAATGGGAACGTCCAAGGGATACAGTAAACCCTCAGAGGTGCATCAGAATGTAAAACTGGTGACACAGGAAACGCTCAAAACATAGACAGTAGGAAGACTCAGTCTTTCTGTACATAAGTCGGCATTGTGTCTCTGATATTTAATTTTTATGCGAATTCTGTGTTTCATCGACAATGGGAAGGTCCAAGGGATACAGGAAACCTGCAGAGGTGCATTGGAATGTAAAACTGGTGACACAGGAAAAGCTCAAATCACAGACAGTAGGAAGACTCGGTCTTCCTGTACTTAAGTCGGCATTGTGTGTCTTATATTTAATTCCGATGCAATTTCTGTGTTTAATCGTCAATGGGAAGCTCCACGGGATACAGTAAGCCGGTAGTGGTGCATCGGAATGTAAATCTGGTGACACAGGAAACGCTCAAATCATAGACAGTAGGAAGACTCAGTCTTCCTATACTTAAGTCGGCATTGTGTCTCTTATATTTATTTCCGATGAAATTTCTGTGTTTCATCGTGAATGGGAAGGTCCAACGGATATAGTAAACCTGCAGAGGTGCATCGGAAAGTAAAACTGATGACACAGGAAACGCTCAAAACATAGACAGTATGATGACTTAGTCTTCCTGTACGTAAGTCGGCATTGTGTCTCTCATATTTAAATCCGATTCAATTTCTGTGTTTCATCGTCAATGGGAAGGTCCAATGGATACAGAAAACTTGCAGAGGTGCATCAGAATGTAAAACTGGTGACACAGGAAACGCTTAAAACATAGACAGTAGGAAGACTCAGTTTTCCTGTACTTAAGTCGGCATTGTGTCTCTTATATTTAATTCCGATGCAATTTCTGTGTTTCATCGTCAATGGGAAGGTCCAATGGATACAGAAGACCTGCAGAGGAGCATCAGAATGTAAAACTGGTGACACAGGAAACGCTCAAAGCATAGACAGTAGGAAGACTCATTCTTCCTGTATTTAAGTCGGCATTGTGTCTCTTATATTTAATTCCGATGCAATTCCTGTGTTTCATCGTCAATGGGAAGGTCCAAGGGATACAGTAAACCTGCAGAGGTGCATCGGAATGTAATACTAGTGTCACAGAAAACGCTCAAACCATAGACAGTAGGAAGACTCAGTCTTCCTGTACTTAAGTCGGCATTTTGACTCTTATATTTAATTCCGATGCAATTTCTGTGTTTCATCGTCATTGGGAAGGTCCAAGGGATACAGTAAACCTGCAGAGGTGCATCGGAATGTAAAACTGCTGACACAGGAAACGCTCAAAACGTAGACAGTAGGAAGACTCAGTCTTCCTGTACTTAAGTCGGCATTGTGTCTCTTATATTTAATTCCGATGCAATTTCTGTGTTTCATCGTCGACGAGAAGGTCCAAGGGATACAGTAATCCTGCAGAGGTGCATCAGAATGTAAAACTGCTGACACCGGAATCGCTGAAAACATAGACAGTAGGAAGACTCAGTCTTCCTGTACTTAAGTCGGCATTGTGTTTCTTATATTTAATTCCGATGCAATTTATGTGCTTCATCGTCAATGGGAAGGTCCAATGGATACAGAAAACCTGCATAGGTGCATTAGAATGTAAAACTGGTGACACAGGAAACGCTCAAAACATAGACAGTAGGAAGACTCAGTCTTCCTGTACTTAAGTCGGCATTGTGTTTCTTTTATTTAATTCCGATGCGATTTCTGTGTTTCATCGAGAAAGGGAAGGTCAAAGGGATACAGTAAACCGGCAGAGTTCCATCGGAATGTAAAACTGGTGACACAGGAAACGCTCAAAACATTGACCGTACGAAGACTGTTTTTTGCACTTAAGTCGGCATTGTGTCTCTTATATTTAATTTCGATGCAAATTCTGTGTTTCATCGTCAATGGGAAGGTCCAAGGGATACAGTAAATCTGCAGAGGTGCATCGGAATGTAAAACTAGTGTCACAGGAAACGCTCAAAACATAGACAGTAGGAAGACTCAGTCTTCCTGTACTTAAGTCGGCATTGTGTCTCTTATATTTAATTCCGATGCAATTTCTGTGTTTCATCGTCAATGGGAAGGTCCAAGGGATACAGTAAACCTGCAGACTTGCATCGGAATGTAAAACTGGTGACACAGGAAACGCTCAAAACGTAGACAGTAGGAAGACTCAGTCTTCCTGTACTTAAGTCGGCATTGTGTCTCTTATATTTAATTCCGATGCAATCTCTGTGTTTCATCGTCAATGAGAAAGTCCAAGGGATACAGTAAACCTGCAGAGGTGCATCAGAATGTAAAACTGGTGACACAGGAAACGCTCAACACATAGACAGTAGGAAGACTCAGTCTTCCTGTACTTGAGTCGGCATTGTGTCCCTTATATTTAATTCCGATGCAATATCTGTGTATCATCGTCAATGGGAAGGTCCAAGGGATACAGTAAACCTGCAGAGGTGCATCGGAATGTCAAACTGGTGACACAGGAAACGCTCAAAACATAGACAGTAGGAAGACTTAGTCTTCCTGTACTTAAGTCGGCATTGTGTCTCTTATATTTAATTTCGATACAATTTCTGTGTTTCATCGTCAATGGGAAGGTCCAAGGGATACAGGAAACCTGCAGAGGTGCATCGGAATGTAAAACTGGTGACACAGGAAAAGCTCAAATCACAGACAGTAGGAAGACTCAGTCTTCCTATACTTACGTCGGCATTGTGTCTCTTATATTTATTTCCGATGAAATTTCTGTGTTTCATCGTGAATGGGAAGGTCCAAGGGATATAATAAACCTGCAGAGGTGCATCGGAAAGTAAAACTGATGACACAGGAAACGCTCAAAACATAGACAGTATGATGACTTAGTCTTCCTGTACGTAAGTCGGCATTGTGTCTCTCATATTTAATTCCGATTCAATTTCTGTGTTTCATCGTCAATGGGAAGGTCCAATGGATACAGAAAAGTTGCAGAGATGCATCAGAATGTAAAACTGGTGACACAGGAAACGCTCAAAACATAGACAGTAGGAAGACTCAGTTTTCCTGTACTTAAGTCGGCATTGTGTCTCTTATATTTAATTCCGATGCAATTTCTGTGTTTCATCGTCAATGGGAAGGTCCAATGGATACAGGAGACCTGCAGAGGAGCATCAGAATGTAAAACTGGTGACACAGGAAACGTTCAAAACATAGACAGTAGGAAGACTCATTCTTCCTGTATTTAAGTCGGCATTGTGTCTCTTATATTTAATTCCGATGCAATTCCTGTGTTTCATCGTCAATGGGAAGGTCCAACGGATACAGTAAACCTGCAGAGGTGCATCGGAATGTAATACTAGTGTCACAGGAAACGCTCAAAACACAGACAGTAGGAAGACTCAGTCTTCCTGTACTTAAGTCGGCATTGTGTCTCTTATATTTAATTCCGATGCAATTTCTGTGTTTCATCGTCATTGGGAAGGTCCAAGGGATACAGTAAACCTGCAGAGGTGCATCGGAATGTAAAACTGCTGACACAGGAAACGCTCAAAACGTAGACAGTAGGAAGACTCAGTCTTCCTGTACTTAAGTCGGCATTGTGTCTCTTATATTTAATTCCGATGCAATTTCTGTGTTTCATCGTCAACGAGGAGGTCCAAGGGATACAGTACACCTGCAGAGGTGCATCAGAATGTAAAACTGGTGACACAGGAAACGCTCAACACATATACAGTAGGAAGACTCATTCTTCCTGTATTTAAGTCGGCATTGTGTCTCTTATATTTAATTCCGATGCAAATTCTGTGTTTCATCGTCAATGCGAAGGTCCAAGGGATACAGTAAACCTGCAGTGGTGCATCGCAATGTAAAACTAGTGACACAGGAAACGCTCAAAACATAGACAGTAGGAAGACCCAGTCTTCCTGTACTTAAGTCTGCATTGTGTCTCTTATATTTATTTCCGATGAAATTTCTGTGTTCCATCGTGAATGGGAAGGTCCAAGGGATATAGTAATCCTCCAGAGGTGCATCGGAAAGTAAAACTGATGACACAGGAAAAGCTCAAAACATAGACAGTAGGAAGACTCAGTCTTCCTGTACTTAAGTCGGCATTGTGTCTCTTATATTTATTTCCGATGAAATTTCTGTGTTTCATCGTCAATGCGAAGGTCCAAGGGATACAGTAATCCTGCAGAGGTGCATCAGAATGTAAAACTGGTGACACCGGAAACGCTGAAAACATAGACAGTAGGAAGACTCAGTCTTCCTGTACTTAAGTCAGCATTGTGTTTCTTATATTTAATTCCGATGCAATTTATGTGCTTCATCGTCAATGGGAAGGTCCAATGGATACAGAAAACCTGCATAGGTGCATTAGAATGTAAAACTGGTGACACAGGAAACGCTCAAAACATAGACAGTAGGAAGACTCAGTCTTCCTGTACTTAAGTCGGCATTGTGTTTCTTTTATTTAATTCCGATGCGATTTCTGTGTTTCATCGAGAAAGGGAAGGTCAAAGGGATACAGTAAACCGGCAGAGTTGCATCGGAATGTAAAACTGGTGACACAGGAAACGCTCAAAACATTGACCGTACGAAGACTGTTTTCTTGCACTTAAGTCGGCATTGTGTCTGTTATATTTAATTTCGATACAAATTCTGTGTTTCATCGTCAATGGGAAGGTCCAAGGGATACAGTAAATCTGCAGAGGTGCATCGGAATGTAAAACTAGTGTCACAGGAAACGCTCAAAACATAGACAGTAGGAAGACTCAGTCTTCCTGTACTTAAGTCGGCATTGTGTCTCTTATATTTAATTCCGATGCAATTTCTGTGTTTCATCGTCAATGGGAAGGTCCAAGGGATACAGTAAACCTGCAGAGGTGCATCGGAATGTAAAACTGGTGACACAGGAAACGCTCAAAACGTAGACAGTAGGAAGACTCAGTCTTCCTGTACTTAAGTCGGCCTTGTGTCTCTTATACTTAATTCCGATGCAATCTCTGTGTTTCATCGTCAATGGGAAGGTCCAAGGGATACAGTAAACCTGCAGAGGTGCATCGGAATGTAAAACTGGTGACACAGGAAACGCTCGAAACGTAGACAGTAGGAAGACTGTGTCTTCCTGTACTTAAGTCGGCATTGTGTCTCTTATATTTAATTCCGATGCAATTTCTGTGTTTCATCGTCAACGAGAAGGTCCAAGGGATACAGTAAACCTGCAGAGGTGCATCAGAATGTAAAACTGGTGACACAGGAAACGCTCAACACATAGACAGTAGGAAGACTCATTCTTCCTGTATTTAAGTCGGCATTGTGTCTCTTATATTTAATTCCGATGCAAATTCTGTGTTTCATCGTCAATGGGAAGGTCCAAGGGATACAGTAAACCTGCAGTGGTGCATCGGAATGTAAAACTAGTGACACAGGAAACGCTCAAAACATAGACAGTAGGAAGACTCAGTCTTCCTGTACTTAAGTCGGCATTGTGTCTCTTATATTTATTTCGGATGAAATTTCTGTGTTCCATCGTGAATGGGAAGGTCCAATGGATACAGAAAACCTGCAGAGGTGCATTAGAATGTAAAACTGGTGACACAGAAAACGCTCAAAACATAGACAGTAGGAAGACTCATTCTTCCTGTATTTAAGTCGGCATTGTGTCTCTTATATTTAATTCCGATGCAATCTCTGTGTTTCATCGTTAATGGGAAGGTCCAAGGGATAGAGTAAACCTGCAGAGGTGCATCAGAATGTAAAACTGGTGACACAGGAAACGCTCAACACATAGACAGTAGGAAGACTCATTCTTCCTGTATTTAAGTCGGCATTGTGTCTCTTATATTTAATTCCGATGCAATTTCTGTGTTCCATCGACAATGGGAAGGTCCAAGGGATACAGTAAACCTGCAGTGGTGCATCGGAATGTAAAACTAGTGACACAGGAAACGCTCAAAACATAGAGAGAAGGAAGACTCAGTCTTCCTGTACTTAAGTCGGCATTGTGTTTCTTATATTTAATTCCGATGCAATTTCTTTGTTTCATCGTCAATGGGAAGGTCCAAGGGATACAGTAAACCTGCAGAGGTGCATCGGAATGTAAAACTGGTGACACAGGAAACGCTCAAAACGTAGACAGTAGGAAGACTCAGTCTTCCTGTACTTAAGTCGGCATTGTGTCTCTTATATTTAATTCCGATGCAATCTCTGTGTTTCATCGTCAATGGGAAGGTCCAAGGGATACAGTAAACCAGCAGAGGTGCATCAGAATGTAAAACTGGTGACGCAGGAAACGCTCAACACATAGACAGTAGGAGGACTCATTCTTCCTGTATTTAAGTCGGCATTGTGTCTCTTATATTTAATTCCGATGCAATTTCTGTGTTTCATCGTCAATGGGAAGGTCGAAGGGATACAGTAATCCTGCAGAGGTGCATCGGAATGTAATACTAGTGTCACAGGAAACGCTCAAAACATAGAGAGTAGGAAGACTCAGTCTTGCTGTACTTAAGTCGGCATTGTGTCTCTTATATTTAATTCCGATGCAAATTCTGTGTTTCATCGTCAATGGGAAGGTCCAAGGGATACAGTAAACCTGCAGTGTTGCATCGGAATGTAAAACTAGTGACACAGGAAACGCTAAAAACATAGAGAGAAGGAAGACTCAGTCTTCCTGTACTTAAGTCGGCATTGTGTCTCTTATATTTAATTCCGATGCAATTTCTTTGTTTCATCGTCAATGGGAAGGTCCAAGGGATACAGTAAACCTGCAGAGGTGCATCGGAATGTAAAACTGGTGACACAGGAAACGCTCAAAACGTAGACAGTAGGAAGACTCAGTCTTCCTGTACTTAAGTCGGCATTGTGTCTCTTATATTTAATTCCGATGCAATCTCTGTGTTTCATCGTCAATGGGAAGGTCCAAGGGATACAGTAAACCAGCAGAGGTGCATCAGAATGTAAAACTGGTGACGCAGGAAACGCTCAACACATAGACAGTAGGAGGACTCATTCTTCCTGTATTTAAGTCGGCATTGTGTCTCTCATATTTAATTCCGATGCAATTTCTGTGTTTCATCGTCAATGGGAAGGTCGAAGGGATACAGTAATCCTGCAGAGGTGCATCGGAATGTAATACTAGTGTCACAGGAAACGCTCAAAATATAGTGAGTAGGAAGACTCAGTCTTGCTGTACTTAAGTCGGCATTGTGTCTCTTATATTTAATTCCGATGCAATATCTGTGTTTCATCGACAATGGGAAGGTCCAAGGGATACAGTAAACCTGCAGTGGTGCATCGGAATGTAAAACTAGTGACACAGGAAACGCTCAAACCATAGAGATTAGGAAAACTCAGTCTACCTGTACTTAAGTCGGCATTGTGTCTCTTATATTTAATTCCGATGCAATTTCTGTTTTTCATCGTCAATGGGAAGGTCCAAGGGATACAGTAAACCTGCAGTGGTGCATCTGAATGTAAAACTGATGACACAGAAAACGCTCAAAACATAGGCAGTAGGCAGACTCAGTCTTCCTGTACTTAAGTCGGCACTGTGTCTCTTCTATTTAATTCCGATGCAATTTCTGTGTTTCATAGTCAATGGGAAGGTCCAAGGGATACAGTAAACCTGCAGAGGTGCATCGGAATGTAAAACTGGTGACACAGGAAACGCTCAAAACGTAGACAGTAGGAAGACTCAGTCTTCCTGTACTTGAGTCGGCATTGTGTCTCTTATATTTAATTCCGATGCAATTTCTGTGTTTCATCGTCAATGGGAAGGTCCAAGGGATACAGTAAACCTGCAGATGTGCATCAGAATGTAAAACTGGTGACACAGGAAACGCTCAACACATAGACAGTAGGAAGACTCATTCTTCCTGTATTTAAGTCGGCATTGTGTCTCTTATATTTAATTCCGATGCAATTTCTGTGTTTCATCGACAATGGGATGGTCCAAGGGATACAGTATACCTGCAGTGGTGCATCGGAATGTAAAACTAGTGACACAGGAAACGCTCAAAACATAGAGAGTAGGAAGACTCAGCCTTCCTGTACTTAAGTCGGCATTGTGTCTCTTATATTTATTTCCGATGAAATTTCTGTGTTCCATCGTGAATGGGAAGGTCCAAGTGATATAGTAATCCTGCAGAGGTGCATCGGAAAGTAAAACTGATGACATAGGAAAAGCTCAAAACATAGACAGTATGAAGACTCAGTCTTCCTGTACTTAAGTCGGCATTGTGTCTCTTATATTTATTTCCGATGAAATTTCTGTGTTTCATCGTCAATGCGAAGGTCCAAGGGATACAGTAATCCTGCAGAGGTGCATCAGAATGTAAAACTGCTGACACCGGAAATACTGAAAAAATAGACAGTAGGAAGACTAAGTCTTCCTGTACTTAAGTCGGCATTGTGTTTCTTATATTTAATTCCGATGCAATTTATGTGCTTCATCGTCAATGGGAAGGTCCAATGGATACAGAAAACCTGCATAGGTGCATTAGAATGTTAAACTGGTGACACAGGAAACGCTCAAAACATAGACAGTAGGAAGACTCAGTTTTCCTGTACTTAAGTCGGCATTGTGTCTCTTATATTTAATTCCGATGCAATTTCTGTGTTTCATCGTCAATGGGAAGGTCCAAGGGATACAGTAAACCTGCAGAGTTGCATCGGAATGTAAAACTGGTGACACAGGAAACGCTCAAAACATTGACCGTACGAAGACTGTTTTCCTGCACTTAAGTCGGCATTGTGTCTCTTATATTTAATTTCGATGCAAATTCTGTGTTTCATCGTCAATGGGAAGGTCCAAGGGATACAGTAAATCTGCAGAGGTGCATCGGAATGTAAAAGTAGTGTCACAGGAAACGCTCAAAACATAGACAGTAGGAAGACTCAGTCTTCCTGTACTTAAGTCGGCATTGTGTCTCTTATATTTAATTCCGATGCAATTTCTGTGTTTCATCGTCAATGGGAAGGTCCAAGGGATACAGTAAACCTGCAGAGGTGCATCGGAATGTAAAACTGGTGACACAGGAAACGCTCAAAACGTAGACAGCAGGAAGACTGTGTCTTCCTGTACTTAAGTCGGCATTGTGTCTCTTATATTTAATTCCGATGCAATTTCTGTGTTTCATCGTCAAGGAGAAGGTCCAAGGGATACAGTAAACCTGCAGAGGTGCATCAGAATGTAAAACTGGTGACACAGGAAACGCTTAACACATAGACAGTAGGAAGACTCATTCTTCCTGTATTTAAGTCGGCATTGTGTCTCTTATATTTAATTCCGATGCAAATTCTGTGTTTCATCGTCAATGGGAAGGTCCAAGGGATACAGTAAACCTGCAGTGGTGCATCGGAATGTAAAACTAGTGACACAGGAAACGCTCAAAACATAGACAGTAGGAAGACTCAGTCTTCCTGTACTTAAGTCGGCATTGTGTCTCTTATATTTATTTCGGATGAAATTTCTGTGTTCCATCGTGAATGGGAAGGTCCAATGGATACAGAAAACCTGCAGAGGTGCATTAGAATGTAAAACTGGTGACACAGGAAACGCTCAGAACATAGACAGTAGGAAGACTCATTCTTCCTGTATTTAAGTCGGCATTGTGTCTCTTATATTTAATTCCGATGCAATCTATGTGTCTCATCGTCAATGGGAAGGTCCAAGGGATAGAGTAAACCTGCAGAGGTGCATCAGAATGTAAAACTGGTGACACAGGAAACGCTCAACACATAGACAGTAGGAAGACTCATTCTTCCTGTATTTAATTCGGCATTGTGTCTCTTATATTTAATTCCGATGCAATTTCTGTGTTCCATCGACAATGGGAAGGTCCAAGGGATACAGTAAACCTGCAGTGGTGCATCGGAATGTAAAACTAGTGACACAGGAAACGCTCAAAACATAGAGAGTAGGAAGACTCAGTCTTCCTGTACTTAAGTCGGCATTGTGTCTCTTATATTTAATTCCGATGCAATTTCTTTGTTTCATCGTCAATGGGAAGGTCCAAGGGATACAGTAAACCTGCAGAGGTGCATCGGAATCTAAAACTGGTGACACAGGAAACGCTCAAAACGTAGACAGTAGGAAGACTCAGTCTTCCTGTACTTAAGTCGGCATTGTGTCTCTTATATTTAATTCCGATGCAATCTCTGTGTTTCATCGTCAATGGGAAGGTCCAAGGGATACAGTAAACCAGCAGAGGTGCATCAGAATGTAAAACTGGTGACACAGGAAACGCTCAACACATAGACAGTAGGAAGACTCATTCTTCCTGTATTTAAGTCGGCATTGTGTCTCTTATATTTAATTCCGATGCAATTTCTGTGTTTCATCGTCAATGGGAAAGTCCAAGGGATACAGTAATCCTGCAGAGGTGCATCGGAATGTAATACTGGTGTCACAGGAAACGCTCAAAACATAGAGAGTAGGAAGACTCAGTCTTGCTGTACTTAAGTAGGCATTGTGTCTCTTATATTTAATTCCGATGCAATTTCTGTGTTTCATCGTCAATGGGAAGGTCCAAGGGATACAGTAAGCCTGCAGAGGTGCATCGGAATGTAAAACTAGTGTCACAGGAAACGCTCAAAACATAGACAGTAGGCAGACTCAGTCTTCCTGTACTTAAGTCGGCACTGTGTCTCTTATATTTAATTCCGATGCAATTTCTGTGTTTCATAGTCAATGGGAAGGTCCAAGGGATACAGTAAACCTGCAGAGGTGCATCGGAATGTAATACTAGTGTCACAGGAAACGCTCAAAACATAGACAGTAGGAAGACTCAGTCTTCCTGTACTTAAGTCGGCATTGTGTCTCTTATATTTAATTCCGATGCAATTTCTGTGTTTCATCGTCATTGGGAAGGTCCAAGGGATACAGTAAACCTGCAGAGGTGCATCGGAATGTAAAACTGCTGACACAGGAAACGCTCAAAACGTAGACAGTAGGAAGACTCAGTCTTCCTGTACTTAAGTCGGCATTGTGTCTCATATTTAATTCCGATGCAATTTCTGTGTTTCATCGTCAACGAGAAGGTCCAAGGGATACAGTACACCTGCAGAGGTGCATCAGAATGTAAAACTGGTGACACAGGAAACGCTCAACACATAGACAGTAGGAAGACTCATTCTTCCTGTATTTAAGTCGGCATTGTGTCTCTTATATTTAATTCCGATGCAAATTCTGTGTTTCATCGTCAATGGGAAGGTCCAAGGGATACAGTAAACCTGCAGTGGTGCATCGGAATGTAATACTAGTGTCACAGGAAACGCTCAAAACATAGACAGTAGGAAGACTCAGTCTTCCTGTACTTAAGTCGGCATTGTGTCTCTTATATTTATTTCCGATGAAATTTCTGTGTTCCATCGTGAATGGGAAGGTCCAAGTGATATAGTAATCCTGCAGAGGTGCATCGGAAAGTAAAACTGATGACATAGGAAAAGCTCAAAACATAGACAGTAGGAAGACTCAGTCTTCCTGTACTTAAGTCGGCATTGTGTTTCTTTTATTTAATTCCGATGCGATTTCTGTGTTTCATCGAGAAAGGGAAGGTCAAAGGGATACAGTAAACCGGCAGAGTTGCATCGGAATGTAAAACTGGTGACACAGGAAACGCTCAAAACATTGACCGTACGAAGACTGTTTTCTTGCACTTAAGTCGGCATTGTGTCTCTTATATTTAATTTCGATGCAAATTCTGTGTTTCATCGTCAATGGGAAGGTCCAAGGGATACAGTAAATCTGCAGAGGTGCATCGGAATGTAAAAGTAGTGTCACAGGAAACGCTCATAACATAGACAGTAGGAAGACTCAGTTTTCCTGTACTTAAGTCGGCATTGTGTCTCTTATATTTAATTCCGATGCAATTTCTGTGTTTCATCGTCAATGGGAGGGTCCAAGGGATACAGTAAACCTGCAGAGGTGCATCGGAATGTAAAACTGGTGACACAGGAAACGCTCAAAACGTAGACAGTAGGAAGACTGTGTCTTCCTGTACTTAAGTCGGCATTGTGTCTCTTATATTTAATTCCGATGCAATTTCTGTGTTTCATCGTCAACGAGAAGGTCCAAGGGATACAGTAAACCTGCAGAGGTGCATCAGAATGTAAAACTGGTGACACAGGAAATGCTTAACACATAGACAGTAGGAAGACTCATTCTTCCTGTATTTAAGTCGGCATTGTGTCTCTTATATTTAATTCCGATGCAAATTCTGTGTTTCATCGTCAATGGGAAGGTCCAAGGGATACAGTAAACCTGCAGTGGTGCATCGGAATGTAAAACTAGTGACACAGGAAACGCTCAAAACATAGACAGTAGGAAGACTCAGTCTTCCTGTACTTAAGTCGGCATTGTGTCTCTTATATTTATTTCGGATGAAATTTCTGTGTTCCATCGTGAATGGGAAGGTCCAATGGATACAGAAAACCTGCAGAGGTGCATTAGAATTTAAAACTGGTGACACAGGAAACGCTCAGAACATAGACAGTAGGAAGACTCATTCTTCCTGTATTTAAGTCGGCATTGTGTCTCTTATATTTAATTCCGATGCAATTTCTGTGTTTCATCGTCAATGGGAAGGTCCAAGGGATACAGTAAGCCTGCAGAGGTGCATCGGAATGTAAAACTAGTGTCACAGGAAACGCTCAAAACATAGACAGTAGGCAGACTCAGTCTTCCTGTACTTAAGTCGGCACTGTGTCTCTTATATTTAATTCCGATGCAATTTCTGTGTTTCATAGTCAATGGGAAGGTCCAAGGGATACAGTAAACCTGCAGAGGTGCATCGGAATGTAATACTAGTGTCACAGGAAACGCTCAAAACATAGACAGTAGGAAGACTCAGTCTTCCTGTACTTAAGTCGGCATTGTGTCTCTTATATTTAATTCCGATGCAATTTCTGTGTTTCATCGTCATTGGGAAGGTCCAAGGGATACAGTAAACCTGCAGAGGTGCATCGGAATGTAAAACTGCTGACACAGGAAACGCTCAAAACGTAGACAGTAGGAAGACTCAGTCTTCCTGTACTTAAGTCGGCATTGTGTCTCATATTTAATTCCGATGCAATTTCTGTGTTTCATCGTCAACGAGAAGGTCCAAGGGATACAGTACACCTGCAGAGGTGCATCAGAATGTAAAACTGGTGACACAGGAAACGCTCAACACATAGACAGTAGGAAGACTCATTCTTCCTGTATTTAAGTCGGCATTGTGTCTTTTATATTTAATTCCGATGCAAATTCTGTGTTTCATCGTCAATGGGAAGGTCCAAGGGATACAGTGAACCTGCAGTGGTGCATCGGAATGTAATACTAGTGTCACAGGAAACGCTCAAAACATAGACAGTAGGAAGACTCAGTCTTCCTGTACTTAAGTCGGCATTGTGTCTCTTATATTTATTTCCGATGAAATTTCTGTGTTCCATCGTGAATGGGAAGGTCCAAGTGATATAGTAATCCTGCAGAGGTGCATCGGAAAGTAAAACTGATGACATAGGAAAAGCTCAAAACATAGACAGTAGGAAGACTCAGTCTTCCTGTACTTAAGTCGGCATTGTGTCTCTTATATTTATTTCCGATGAAATTTCTGTGTTTCATCGTCAATGCGAAGGTCCAAGGGATACAGTAATCCTGCAGAGGTGCATCAGAATGTAAAACTGCTGACACCGGAAACGCTGAAAACATAGACAGTAGGAAGACTAAGTCTTCCTGTACTTAAGTCGGCATTGTGATTCTTATATTTAATTCCGATGCAATTTATGTGCTTCATCGTCAATGGGAAGGTCCAATGGATACAGAAAACCTGCATAGGTGCATTAGAATGTTAAACTGGTGACACAGGAAACGCTCAAATCATAGACAGTAGGAAGACTCAGTCTTCCTGTACTTAAGTCGGCTTTGTGTTTCTTTTATTTAATTCCGATGCGATTTCTGTGTTTCATCGAGAAAGGGAAGGTCAAAGGGATACAGTAAACCGGCAGAGTTGCATCGGAATGTAAAACTGGTGACACAGGAAACGCTCAAAACATTGACCGTACGAAGACTGTTTTCTTGCACTTAAGTCGGCATTGTGTCTCTTATATTTAATTTCGATGCAAATTCTGTGTTTCATCGTCAATGGGAAGGTCCAAGGGATACAGTAAATCTGCAGAGGTGCATCGGAATGTAAAAGTAGTGTCACAGGAAACGCTCAAAACATAGACAGTAGGAAGACTCAGTCTTCCTGTACTTAAGTCGGCATTGTGTCTCTTATATTTAATTCCGATGCAATTTCTGTGTTTCATCGTCAATGGGAAGGTCCAAGGGATACAGTAAACCTGCAGAGGTGCATCGGAATGTAAAACTGGTGACACAGGAAACGCTCAAAACGTAGACAGTAGGAAGACTCAGTCTTCCTGTACTTAAGTCGGCATTGTGTCTCTTATATTTAATTCCGATGCAATTTCTGTGTTTCATCGTCAACGAGAAGGTCCTAGGGATACAGTAAACCTGCAGAGGTGCATCAGAATGTAAAACTGGTGACACAGGAAATGCTTAACACATAGACAGTAGGAAGACTCATTCTTCCTGTATTTAAGTCGGCATTGTGTCTCTTATATTTAATTCCGATGCAAATTCTGTGTTTCATCGTCAATGGGAAGGTCCAAGGGATACAGTAAACCTGCAGTGGTGCATCGGAATGTAAAACTAGTGACACAGGAAACGCTCAAAACATAGACAGTAGGAAGACTCAGTCTTCCTGTACTTAAGTCGGCATTGTGTCTCTTATATTTATTTCGGATGAAATTTCTGTGTTCCATCGTGAATGGGAAGGTCCAATGGATACAGAAAACCTGCAGAGGTGCATTAGAATGTAAAACTGGTGACACAGGAAACGCTCAGAACATAGACAGTAGGAAGACTCATTCTTCCTGTAGTTAAGTCGGCATTGTGTCTCTTATATTTAATTCCGATGCAATTTCTGTGTTTCATCGTCAATGGGAAGGTCCAATGGATACAGAAAACCTGCAGAGGTGCATCAGAATGTAAAACTGGTGCCACAGGAAACGCTCAAAACATAGACAGTAGGAAGACTCAGTCTTCCTGTACTTAAGTCGGCATTGTGTTTCTTATATTTAATTCCGATGCGATTTCTGTGTTTCATCGAGATAGGGAAGGTCAAAGGGATACAGTAAACCGGCAGAGGTGCATCGGAATGTAAAACTGGTGACACAGGAAACGCTCAAAACATTGACCGTACGAAGACTGTTTTCTTGCACTTAAGTCGGCATTGTGTCTCTTATATTTAATTTCGATGCAATTTCTGTGTTTCATCGTCAATGGGAAGGTCCAAGGGATACAGTAAGCCTGCAGAGGTGCATCGGAATGTAAAACTAGTGTCACAGGAAACGCTCAAAACATAGACAGTAGGCAGACTCAGTCTTCCTGTACTTAAGTCGGCACTGTGTCTCTTATATTTAATTCCGATGCAATTTCTGTGTTTCATAGTCAATGGGAAGGTCCAAGGGATACAGTAAACCTGCAGAGGTGCATCGGAATGTAATACTAGTGTCACAGGAAACGCTCAAAACATAGACAGTAGGAAGACTCAGTCTTCCTGTACTTAAGTCGGCATTGTGTCTCTTATATTTAATTCCGATGCAATTTCTGTGTTTCATCGTCATTGGGAAGGTCCAAGGGATACAGTAAACCTGCAGAGGTGCATCGGAATGTAAAACTGCTGACACAGGAAACGCTCAAAACGTAGACAGTAGGAAGACTCAGTCTTCCTGTACTTAAGTCGGCATTGTGTCTCATATTTAATTCCGATGCAATTTCTGTGTTTCATCGTCAACGAGAAGGTCCAAGGGATACAGTACACCTGCAGAGGTGCATCAGAATGTAAAACTGGTGACACAGGAAACGCTCAACACATAGACAGTAGGAAGACTCATTCTTCCTGTATTTAAGTCGGCATTGTGTCTCTTATATTTAATTCCGATGCAAATTCTGTGTTTCATCGTCAATGGGAAGGTCCAAGGGATACAGTAAACCTGCAGTGGTGCATCGGAGTGTAATACTAGTGTCACAGGAAACGCTCAAAACATAGACAGTAGGAAGACTCAGTCTTCCTGTACTTAAGTCGGCATTGTGTCTCTTATATTTATTTCCGATGAAATTTCTGTGTTCCATCGTGAATGGGAAGGTCCAAGTGATATAGTAATCCTGCAGAGGTGCATCGGAAAGTAAAACTGATGACATAGGAAAAGCTCAAAACATAGACAGTAGGAAGACTCAGTCTTCCTGTACTTAAGTCGGCATTGTGTCTCTTATATTTATTTCCGATGAAATTTCTGTGTTTCATCGTCAATGCGAAGGTCCAAGGGATACAGTAATCCTGCAGAGGTGCATCAGAATGTAAAACTGCTGACACCGGAAACGCTGAAAACATAGACAGTAGGAAGACTAAGTCTTCCTGTACTTAAGTCGGCATTGTGTTTCTTATATTTAATTCCGATGCAATTTATGTGCTTCATCGTCAATGGGAAGGTCCAATGGATACAGAAAACCTGCATAGGTGCATTAGAATGTTAAACTGGTGACACAGGAAACGCTCAAATCATAGACAGTAGGAAGACTCAGTCTTCCTGTACTTAAGTCGGCATTGTGTTTCTTTTATTTAATTCCGATGCGATTTCTGTGTTTCATCGAGAAAGGGAAGGTCAAAGGGATACAGTAAACCGGCAGAGTTGCATCGGAATGTAAAACTGGTGACACAGGAAACGCTCAATACATTGACCGTACGAAGACTGTTTTCTTGCACTTAAGTCGGCATTGTGTCTCTTATATTTAATTTCGATGCAAATTCTGTGTTTCATCGTCAATGGGAAGGTCCAAGGGATACAGTAAATCTGCAGAGGTGCATCGGAATGTAAAAGTAGTGTCACAGGAAACGCTCAAAACATAGACAGTAGGAAGACTCAGTCTTCCTGTACTTAAGTCGGCATTGAGTCTCTTATATTTAATTCCGATGCAATTTCTGTGTTTCATCGTCAATGGGAAGGTCCAAGGGATACAGTAAACCTGCAGAGGTGCATCGGAATGTAAAACTGGTGACACAGGAAACGCTCAAAACGTAGACAGTAGGAAGACTGTGTCTTCCTGTACTTAAGTCGGCATTGTGTCTCTTATATTTAATTCCGATGCAATTTCTGTGTTTCATCGTCAACGAGAAGGTCCAAGGGATACAGTAAACCTGCAGAGGTGCATCAGAATGTAAAACTGGTGACACAGGAAATGCTTAACACATAGACAGTAGGAAGACTCATTCTTCCTGTATTTAAGTCGGCATTGTGTCTCTTATATTTAATTCCGATGCAAATTCTGTGTTTCATCGTCAATGGGAAGGTCCAAGGGATACAGTAAACCTGCAGTGGTGCATCGGAATGTAAAACTAGTGACACAGGAAACGCTCAAAACATAGACAGTAGGAAGACTCAGTCTTCCTGTACTTAAGTCGGCATTGTGTCTCTTATTTTTATTTCGGATGAAATTTCTGTGTTCCATCGTGAATGGGAAGGTCCAACGGATACAGAAAACCTGCAGAGGTGCATTAGAATGTAAAACTGGTGACACAGGAAACGCTCAGAACATAGACAGTAGGAAGACTCATTCTTCCTGTATTTAAGTCGGCATTGTGTCTCTTATATTTAATTCCGATGCAATCTCTGTGTTTCATCGTCAATGGGAAGGTCCAAGGGATAGAGTAAACCTGCAGAGGTGCATCAGAATGTAAAACTGGTGGCACAGGAAACGCTCAACACATAGACAGTAGGAAGACTCATTCTTCCTGTATTTAATTCGGCATTGTGTCTCTTATATTTAATTCCGATGCAATTTCTGTGTTCCATCGACAATGGGAAGGTCCAAGGGATACAGTAAACCTGCAGTGGTGCATCGGAATATAAAACTAGTGACACAGGAAACGCTCAAAACATAGAGAGTAGGAAGACTCAGTCTTCCTGTACTTAAGTCGGCATTGTGTCTCTTATATTTAATTCCGATGCAATTTCTTTGTTTCATCGTCAATGGGAAGGTCCAAGGGATACAGTAAACCTGCAGAGGTGCATCGGAATCTAAAACTGGTGACACAGGAAACGCTCAAAACGTAGACAGTAGGAAGACTCAGTCTTCCTGTACTTAAGTCGGCATTGTGTCTCTTATATTTAATTCCGATGCAATCTCTGTGTTTCATCGTCAACGGGAAGGTCCAAGGGATACAGTAAACCAGCAGAGGTGCATCAGAATGTAAAACTGGTGACACAGGAAACGCTCAACACATAGACAGTAGGAAGACTCATTCTTCCTGTATTTAAGTCGGCATTGTGTCTCTTATATTTAATTCCGATGCAATTTCTGTGTTTCATCGTCAATGGGAAGGTCCAAGGGATACAGTAAACCTGCAGTGGTGCATCGGAATGTAAAACTAGTGACACAGGAAACGCTCAAAACATAGACAGTAGGAAGACTCAGTCTTCCTGTACTTAAGTCGGCATTGTGTCTCTTATTTTTATTTCGGATGAAATTTCTGTGTTCCATCGTGAATGGGAAGGTCCAATGGATACAGAAAACCTGCAGAGGTGCATTAGAATGTAAAACTGGTGACACAGGAAACGCTCAGAACATAGACAGTAGGAAGACTCATTCTTCCTGTATTTAAGTCGGCATTGTGTCTCTTATATTTAATTCCGATGCAATCTCTGTGTTTCATCGTCAATGGGAAGGTCCAAGGGATAGAGTAAACCTGCAGAGGTGCATCAGAATGTAAAACTGGTGACACAGGAAACGCTCAACACATAGACAGTAGGAAGACTCATTCTTCCTGTATTTAATTCGGCATTGTGTCTCTTATATTTAATTCCGATGCAATTTCTGTGTTCCATCGACAATGGGAAGGTCCAAGGGATACAGTAAACGTGCAGTGGTGCATCGGAATGTAAAACTAGTGACACAGGAAACGCTCAAAACATAGAGAGTAGGAAGACTCAGTCTTCCTGTACTTAAGTCGGCATTGTGTCTCTTATATTTAATTCCGATGCAATTTCTTTGTTTCATCGTCAATGGGAAGGTCCAAGGGATACAGTAAACCTGCAGAGGTGCATCGGAATCTAAAACTGGTGACACAGGAAACGCTCAAAACGTAGACAGTAGGAAGACTCAGTCTTCCTGTACTTAAGTCGGCATTGTGTCTCTTATATTTAATTCCGATGCAATTTCTGTGTTTCATCGACAATGGGAAGGTCCAAGGGATACAGTAAACCTGCAGTGGTGCATCGGAATGTAAAACTAGTGAAAAAACAAACGCTCAAACCATAGAGATTAGGAAGACTCAGTCTTCCTGTACTTAAGTCGGCATTGTGTCTCTTATATTTAATCTAGATGCAATTTCTGTTTTTCATCGTCAATGGGAAGGTCCAAGGGATACAGTAAACCAGCAGAGGTGCATCTGAATGTAAAACTGATGACACAGAAAACGCTCAAAACATGACAGTAGGAAGTCTCAGTCTTCCTGTACTTAAGTCAGCATTGTATCTCTTCTATTTAATTCCGATGCAATTTCTGTGTTTCATCGTCAATGGGAAGGTCCAAGGGATACAGGAAACCTGCAGAGGTGCATCGGAATGTAAAACTGGTGACACAGGAAAAGCTCAAATCACAGACAGTAGGAAGACTCCGTCTTCCTGTACTTAAGTCGGCATTGTGTTTCTTATATTTAATTCCGATGCAATTTCTGTGTTTCATCGTCAATGGGAAGGTCCAATGGATACAGAAAACCTGCAGAGGTGCATCAGAATGTAAAACTGGTGACACAGGAAACGCTCAAAACATAGACAGTAGGAAGACTCAGTCTTCCTGTACTTAAGTCGGCATTGTGTTTCTTATATTTAATTCCGATGCGATTTCTGTGTTTCATTGAGATAGGGAAGGTCAAAGGGATACAGTAAACCGGCAGAGGTGCATCGGAATGTAAAACTGGTGACACAGGAAACGCTCAAAACATTGACCGTACGAAGACTGTTTTCTTGCACTTAAGTCGGCATTGTGTCTCTTATATTTAATTTCGATGCAATTTCTGTGTTTCATCGTCAATGGGAAGGTCCAAGGGATACAGTAAGCCTGCAGAGGTGCATCGGAATGTAAAACTAGTGTCACAGGAAACGCTCAAATCATAGACAGTAGGCAGACTCAGTCTTCCTGTACTTAAGTCGGCACTGTGTCTCTTATATTTAATTCCGATGCAATTTCTGTGTTTCATAGTCAATGGGAAGGTCCAAGGGATACAGTAAACCTGCAGAGGTGCATCGGAATGTAAAACTGGTGACACAGGAAACGCTCAAAACGTAGACAGTAGGAAGACTCAGTCTTCCTGTACTTGAGTCGGCATTGTGTCTCTTATATTTAATTCCGATGCAATTTCTGTGTTTCATCGTCAATGGGAAGGTCCAAGGGATACAGTAAACCTGCAGAGGTGCATCAGAATGTAAAACTGGTGACACAGGAAACGCTCAACACATAGACAGTAGGAAGACTCATTCTTCCTGTATTTAAGTCGGCATTGTGTCTCTTATATTTAATTCCGATGCAATTTCTGTGTTTCATCGTCAATGGGAAGGTCCAAGGGATACAGTAAACCTGCAGTGGTGCATCGGAATGTAAAACTAGTGACACAGGAAACGCTCAAAACATAGACAGAAGGAAGACTCGGTCTTCCTGTACTTAAGTCGGCATTGTGTCTCTTATATTTATTTCCCATGAAATATCTGTGTTCCATCGTGAATGGGAAGGTCCAAGGGATATAGTAATCCTGCAGAGGTGCATCGGAAAGTAAAACTGATGACACAGAAAAAGCTCAAGACATAGACAGTAGGAAGACTTAGTCTTCCTGTACTTAAGTCGGCATTGTGTCTCTTATATTTAATTCCGATGCATTTTCTGTTTTTCATCGTAAATGGGAAGGTCCAAGGGATACAGTAAACCTGCAGAGGTGCATCTGAATGTAAAACTGATGACACAGAAAACGCTCAAAACATAGACAGTAGGAAGACTCAGTCTTCCTGTACTTAAGTCGGCATTGTGTCTCTTATATTTAATTCCGATGCAATTTCTGTGTTTCATCGTCAATGGGAAGGTCCAAGGGATACAGTAATCCTGCAGACGTGCATCAGAATGTAAAACTGATGACACAGGAAAAGCTCAAGACATAGACAGTAGGAAGACTCAGTCTTCCTGTACTTAAGTCGGCATTGTGTCTCTTATATTTAATTTCCATGCAATTTCTGTGTTTCATCGTCAATGGGAAGGTCCAAGGGATACAGTAAATCTGCAGAGGTGCATCGGAATGTAAAACTAGTGTCACAGGAAACGCTCAAAACATAGACAGTAGGAAGACTCAGTCTTCCTGTACTTAAGTCAGCATTGTGTCTCTTATATTTAATTTCGATGCAATTTCTGTGTTTCATCGTCAATGGGAAGGTCCAAGGGATACAGTAAATCTGCAGAGGTGCATCGGAATGTAAAACTAGTGTCACAGGAAACGCTCAAAACATAGACAGTAGGAAGACTCAGTCTTCCTGTACTTAAGTCGGCATTGTGTCTCTTATATTTAATTCCGATGCAATTTCTGTGTTTCATCGTCAATGGGAAGATCCAAGGGATACAGTAAACCTGCAGAGGTGCATCGGAATGTAAGACTGGTGACACAGGAAACGTTCAAAACGTAGACAGTAGGAAGACTCAGTCTTCCTGTACTTAAGTCGGCATTGTGTCTCTTATATTTAATTCCGATGCAATTTCTGTGTTTCATCGACAATGGGAAGGTCCAAGGGATACAGTAACCCTGCAGTGGTGCATCGGAATGTAAAACTAGTGACACAACAAACGCTCAAACCATAGAGATTAGGAAGACTCAGTGTTCCTGTACTTAAGTCGGCATTGTGTCTCTTATATTTAATTCCGATGCAATTTCTGTTTTTCATCGTCAATGGGAAGGTCCAAGGGATACAGTAAACCGGCAGAGGTGCATCGGAATGTAAAACTGGTGACACAGGAAACGCTCAAAACATTGACCGTACGAAGACTGTTTTCTTGCACTTAAGTCGGCATTGTGTCTCTTATATTTAATTTCGATGCAATTTCTGTGTTTCATCGTCAATGGGAAGGTCCAAGGGATACAGTAAACCTGCAGAGGTGCATCGGAATGTAAAACTAGTGTCACAGGAAACGCTCAAAACATAGACAGTAGGCAGACTCAGTCTTCCTGTACTTAAGTCGGCACTGTGTCTCTTATATTTAATTCCGATGCAATTTCTGTGTTTCATAGTCAATGGGAAGGTCCAAGGGATACAGTAAACCTGCAGAGGTGCATCGGAATGTAAAACTGGTGACACAGGAAACGCTCAAAACGTAGACAGTAGGAAGACTCAGTCTTCCTGTACTTGAGTCGGCATTGTGAATCTTATATTTAATTCCGATGCAATTTCTGTGTTTCATCGTCAATGGGAAGGTCCAAGGGATACAGTAAACCTGCAGAGGTGCATCAGAATGTAAAACTGGTGACACAGGAAACGCTCAACACATAGACAGTAGGAAGACTCAGTCTTCCTGTACTTAAGTCAGCATTGTGTCTCTTATATTTAATTTCGATGCAATTTCCGTGTTTCATCGTCAATGGGAAGGTCCAAGGGATACAGTAAATCTGCAGAGGTGCATCGGAATGTAAAACTAGCGTCACAGGAAACGCTCAAAACATGACAGTAGGAAGTCTCAGTCTTCCTGTACTTAAGTCGGCATTGTATCTCTGATATTTAATTCCGATGCAATTTCTGTGTTTCATCGTCAATGGGAAGGTCCAAGGGATACAGGAAACCTGCAGAGGTGCATCGGAATGTAAAACTGGTGACACAGGAAAAGCTCAAATCACAGACAGTAGGAAGACTCCGTCTTCCTGTACTTAAGTCGGCATTGTGTTTCTTATATTTAATTCCGATGCAATTTCTGTGTTTCATCGTCAATGGGAAGGTCCAATGGATACAGAAAACCTGCAGAGGTGCATCAGAATGTAAAACTGGTGACACAGGAAACGCTCAAAACATAGACAGTAGGAAGACTCAGTCTTCCTGTACTTAAGTCGGCATTGTGTTTCTTATATTTAATTCCGATGCGATTTCTAAGTTTCATCGAGATAGGGAAGGTAAAAGGGATACAGTAAACCGGCAGAGGTGCATCGGAATGTAAAACTGGTGACACAGGAAACGCTCAAAACATTGACCGTACGAAGACTGTTTTCTTGCACTTAAGTCGGCATTGTGTCTCTTATATTTAATTTCGATGCAATTTCTGTGTTTCATCGTCAATGGGAAGGTCCAAGGGATACAGTAAACCTGCAGAGGTGCATCGGAATGTAAAACTAGTGTCACAGGAAACGCTCAAAACATAGACAGTAGGCAGACTCAGTCTTCCTGTACTTAAGTCGGCACTGTGTCTCTTATATTTAATTCCGATGCAATTTCTGTGTTTCATAGTCAATGGGAAGGTCCAAGGGATACAGTAAACCTGCAGAGGTGCATCGGAATGTAAAACTGGTGACACAGGAAACGCTCAAAACGTAGACAGTAGGAAGACTCAGTCTTCCTGTACTTGAGTCGGCATTGTGAATCTTATATTTAATTCCGATGCAATTTCTGTGTTTCATCGTCAATGGGAAGGTCCAAGGGATACAGTAAACCTGCAGAGGTGCATCAGAATGTAAAACTGGTGACACAGGAAACGCTCAACACATGGACAGTAGGAAGACTCATTCTTCCTGTATTTAAGTCGGCATTGTGTCTCTTATATTTAATTCCGATGCAATTTCTGTGTTTCATCGACAATGGGATGGTCCAAGGGATACAGTATACCTGCAGTGGTGCATCGGAATGTAAAACTAGTGACACAGGAAACGCTCAAAACATAGAGAGTAGGAAGACTCAGTCTTCCTGTACTTAAGTCGGCATTGTGTCTCTTATATTTATTTCCGATGAAATTTCTGTGTTTCATCGTGAATGGGAAGGTCCAAGGGATATAGTAAACCTGCCGAGGTGCATCGGAATGTAAGACTGGTGACACAGGAAAAGCTCAAATCACAGACAGTAGGAAGACTCAGTCTTCCTGTACTTAAGTCGGCATTGTGTCTCTTATATTTAATTCCGATGCAATTTCTGTGTTTCATCGTCAATGGGAAGGTCCAAAGGATACAGAAAACCTGCAGAGGTGCATCAGAATGTAAAACTGGTGACACAGGAAACGCTCAAAACATAGACAGTAGGAAGACTCAGTCTTCCTGTACTTAAGTCGGCATTGTGTTACTTATATTTAATTCCGATGCGATTTCTGTGTTTCATCGAGATAGGGAAGGTCCAAGGGATACAGTAAACCTGCAGAGGTGCATCGGAATGTAAAACTGGTGACACAGGAAACGCTCAAAACATTGACTGTAAGAAGCCTGTTTTCTTGTACTTAAGTCGGCATTGTGTCTCTGATATTTAACTCCGATGCAATTTCTGTGTTTCATCTTCAATGGGAAGGTCCAATGTTTACAGTAAACCTGCAGAGGTGCATCAGAATGTAAAACTGGTGACACAGGAAACGCTCAAAACATAGACAGTAGGAAGACTCATTCTTTCTGTACATAAGTCGGCATTGTGTCTCTGATATTTAATTCCGATGCGAATTCTATGTTTCATCGACAATGGGAAGGTCCAAGTGATACAATAAACCGGCAGAGGTGCATCGGAATGTAAAACTGGTGACATGGGAAACGCTCAAAACATTGACCGTACGAAGACTGTTTTCTTGTACTTAAGTCGGCATTGTGTCTCTTATATTTAATTTCGATACAATTTCTGTGTTTCATCGTCAATGGGAAGGTCCAAGGGATACAGGAAACCTGCAGAGGTGCATCGGAATGTAAAACTGGTGACACAGGAAAAGCTCAAATCACAGACAGTAGGAAGACTCCGTCTTCCTGTACTTAAGTCGGCATTTTGTGTCTTATATTTAATTCCGATGCAATTTCTGTGTTTCATCGTCAATGGGAAGGTCCAATGGATACAGAAAACCTGCAGAGGTGCATCAGAATGTAAAACTGGTGACACAGTAAACGCTCAAAACATAGATAGTAGGAAGACTCAGTTTTCCTGTACTTAAGTCGGCATTGTGTCTCTTATATTTAATTCCGATGCAATTTCTGTGTTTCATCGTCAATGGGAAGGTCCAAGGGATACAGTAAACCTGCAGAGGTGCATCCGAATGTAAAACTGGTGACACAGTAAACGCTCAAAACGTAGACAGTAGGAAGACTCAGTCTTCCTGTACTTGAGTCGGCATTGTGAATCTTATATTTAATTCCGATGCAATTTCTGTGTTTCATCGTCAATGGGAAGGTCCAAGGGATACAGTAAACCTGCAGAGGTGCATCAGAATGTAAAACTGGTGACACAGGAAACGCTCAACACATAGACAGTAGGAAGACTCAGTCTTCCTGTACTTAAGTCAGCATTGTGTCTCTTATATTTAATTTCGATGCAAATTCTGTGTTTCATCGTCAATGGGAAGGTCCAGGGGATACAGTAAATCTGCAGAGGTGCATCGGAATGTAAAACTAGTGTCACAGGAAACGCTCAAAACATGACAGTAGGAAGTCTCAGTCTTCCTGTACTTAAGTCGGCATTGTATCTCTGATATTTAATTCCGATGCAATTTCTGTGTTTCATCGTCAATGGGAAGGTCCAAGGGATACAGGAAACCTGCAGAGGTGCATCGGAATGTAAAACTGGTGACACAGGAAAAGCTCATATCACAGACAGTAGGAAGACTCCGTCTTCCTGTACTTAAGTCGGCATTGTGTTTCTTATATTTAATTCCGATGCAATTTCTGTGTTTCATCGTCAATGGGAAGGTCCAATGGATACAGAAAACCTGCAGAGGTGCATCAGAATGTAAAACTGGTGACACAGGAAACGCTCAAAACATAGACAGTAGGAAGACTCAGTCTTCCTGTACTTAAGTCGGCATTGTGTTTCTTATATTTAATTCCGATGCGATTTCTAAGTTTCATCGAGATAGGGAAGGTAAAAGGGATACAGTAAACCGGCAGAGGTGCATCGGAATGTAAAACTGGTGACACAGGAAACGCTCAAAACATTGACCGTACGAAGACTGTTTTCTTGCACTTAAGTCGGCATTGTGTCTCTTATATTTAATTTCGATGCAATTTCTGTGTTTCATCGTCAATGGGAAGGTCCAAGGGATACAGTAAACCTGCAGAGGTGCATCGGAATGTAAAACTAGTGTCACAGGAAACGCTCAAAACATAGACAGTAGGCAGACTCAGTCTTCCTGTACTTAAGTCGGCACTGTGTCTCTTATATTTAATTCCGATGCAATTTCTGTGTTTCATAGTCAATGGGAAGGTCCAAGGGATACAGTAAACCTGCAGAGGTGCATCGGAATGTAAAACTGGTGACACAGGAAACGCTCAAAACGTAGACAGTAGGAAGACTCAGTCTTCCTGTACTTGAGTCGGCATTGTGAATCTTATATTTAATTCCGATGCAATTTCTGTGTTTCATCGTCAATGGGAAGGTCCAAGGGATACAGTAAACCTGCAGAGGTGCATCAGAATGTAAAACTGGTGACACAGGAAACGCTCAACACATAGACAGTAGGAAGACTCATTCTTCCTGTATTTAAGTCGGCATTGTGTCTCTTATATTTAATTCCGATGCAATTTCTGTGTTTCATCGACAATGGGATGGTCCAAGGGATACAGTATACCTGCAGTGGTGCATCGGAATGTAAAACTAGTGACACAGGAAACGCTCAAAACATAGAGAGTAGGAAGACTCAGTCTTCCTGTACTTAAGTCGGCATTGTGTCTCTTATATTTATTTCCGATGAAATTTCTGTGTTTCATCGTGAATGGGAAGGTCCAAGGGATATAGTAAACCTGCCGAGGTGCATCGGAATGTAAGACTGGTGACACAGGAAAAGCTCAAATCACAGACAGTAGGAAGACTCAGTCTTCCTGTACTTAAGTCGGCATTGTGTCTCTTATATTTAATTCCGATGCAATTTCTGTGTTTCATCGTCAATGGGAAGGTCCAATGGATACAGAAAACCTGCAGAGGTGCATCAGAATGTAAAACTGGTGACACAGGAAACGCTCAAAACATAGACAGTAGGAAGACTCAGTCTTCCTGTACTTAAGTCGGCATTGTGTTTCTTATATTTAATTCCGATGCGATTTCTGTGTTTCATCGAGATAGGGAAGGTCCAAGGGATACAGTAAACCTGCAGAGGTGCATCGGAATGTAAAACTGGTGACACAGGAAACGCTCAAAACATTGACTGTAAGAAGACTGTTTTCTTGTACTTAAGTCGGCATTGTGTCTCTGATATTTAACTCCGATGCAATTTCTGTGTTTCATCTTCAATGGGAAGGTCCAATGCTTACAGTAAACCTGCAGAGGTGCATCAGAATGTAAAACTGGTGACACAGGAAACGCTCAAAACATAGACAGTAGGAAGACTCATTCTTTCTGTACATAAGTCGGCATTGTGTCTCTGATATTTAATTCCGATGCGAATTCTATGTTTCATCGACAATGGGAAGGTCCAAGGGATACAATATACCGGCAGAGGTGCATCGGAATGTAAAACTGGTGACATGGGAAACGCTCAAAACATTGACCGTACGAAGACTGTTTTCTTGTACTTAAGTCGGCATTGTGTCTCTTATATTTAATTTCGATACAATTTCTGTGTTTCATCGTCAATGGGAAGGTCCAAGGGATACAGGAAACCTGCAGAGGTGCATCGGAATGTAAAACTGGTGACACAGGAAAAGCTCAAATCACAGACAGTAGGAAGACTCCGTCTTCCTGTACTTAAGTCGGCATTGTGTGTCTTATATTTAATTCCGATGCAATTTCTGTGTTTCATCGTGAATGGGAAAGTCCAAGGGATATAGTAACCGTGCAGAGGTGCATCGGAAAGGAAAACTGATGACACAGGAGACGCTCGAAACATAGACAGTAGGAAGACTTAGTCTTCCTGTACTTCAGACGGCATTGTGTCTCTTATATTTAATTCCGATTCAATTTCTGTGTTTCATCGTCACTGTGAAGGTCCAACGGATACAGTAAACATGTAGAGGTGCATCGGAATGTAAAACTGGTGACACAGGAAACGCTCAAATTATAAGAAGACTCAGTCTTCCTGTACTTAAGTCGGCATTGTGTCTCTTATATTTAATTCCGATGCAATTTCTGTGTTTCATCGTCAATGGGAAGGTCCAAGGGATACAGGAAACCTGCAGAGGTGCATCGGAATGTCAAACTGGTAACACAGGAAACGCTCAAAGCATAGAGAGTAGGAAGACTCAGTCTTCCTGTACTTAAGTCGGCATTGTGTCTCTTATATTGAAATTCGATGCAATTTGTGTGTTTCATCGCCAATGGGAAGGTCCAAGGGATACAGTAAACCTGCAGAGGTGAAACGGAATGTAAAACTGGTGACACAGGAAACGCTCAAAACATTGACTGTAAGAAGACTGTTTTCTTGTACTTATGTCGGCATTGTGTCTCTTATATTTATTTCCGATGCAATTTCTGTGTTTCATCGTCACTGTGAAGGTCCATAGGATACAGAAAACCTGTAGATGTGCATCGGAATCTAAAACTGGTGATACAGGAAACGCTCATATTATAGACAGTAGGAAGACTCAGTCTTCCTGTACTTAAGTCGGCATTGTGCCTCTTACATTTATTTCCGATGCAATTTCTGTGTTTCATCGTGAATGGGAAGGTCCAAGGGATATAGTAAACCTGCAGAGGTTCATCGGAAATTAAAACTGATGACACAGGAAACGCTCAAAACATAGACAGTAGGAAGACTTAGTTTTCCTGTACTTAAGTCGGCATTGTGTCCGTTAAATTTAATTCCGATGCAATTTCTGTTTTTCATCGTCAATGGGAACGTGCAAGGGATACAGTAAACCCTCAGATGTGCATCGGAATGTAAAACAGATGACACAGGAAACGCTCAAAACATAGTCAGAAGGAAGACTCAGTCTTTTTGTACTTAAGTCGGCATTGTGTCTCTTATATTTAATTCCAATGCAATTTCTGTGTTTCATCGTCAATGCGAAGGTCCAAGGGATACAGTAAACCTGCAGAGGTGCATCAGAATGTAAAACTGGTGACACAGGAAACGTTCAAAACATAGACAGTAGGAAGACTCAGTCTTCCTGTACTTAAGTCGGCATTGTGTCTCTTATATTTAACTCCGATGCAATTTTTGTGTTTCATCTTCAATGGGAAAGTCCAATGGTTACAGTAAACCTGCAGAAGTGCATCAGAATGTAAATCTGGTGACACAGGAAACGCTCAAAACATAGACAGTAGGAAGACTCAGTCTTTCTGTACATAAGTCGGCATTGTGTCTCTTATATTTAATTCCGTTGCGAATTCTGTGTTTCATCGACAATGGGAAGGTCCAAGGGATACAATAAACCGGCAGAGGTGCATCGGAATGTAAAACTGGTGACACATGAAACGCTCAAAGCATTGACCGTACGAAGACTGTTTTCTTGTACTTAAGTCGGCATTGTGTCTCTCATATTTAATTTCGATACAATTTCTGTGTTTCATCGTCAATGGGAAGGTCCAAGGGATACAGGAAACCTGCAGAGGTGCATCGGAATGTAAAACTGGTGACACAGGAAAAGCTCAAATCACAGACAGTAGGAAGACTCCGTCTTCCTGTACTTAAGTCTGCATTGTGTGTCTTATATTTAATTCCGATGCAAATTCTGTGTTTCATCGTCAATGGGAAACTCCACGTGAAACAGTAAACCTGCAGAGGTGCATCGGAATGTAAATCTGGTGACACAGGAAACGCTCAAATCATAGACAGTAGGAAGACTCAGTCTTCCTATACTTAAGTCGGCATTGTGTCTCTTATATTTATTTCGGATGAAATGTCTGTGTTTCATCGTGAATGGGAAGGTCCAAGGGATATAGTAAACCTGCAGAGGTGCATCGGAAAGTAAAACTGATGACACAGGAAACGCTCAAAACGTAGACAGTATGATGACTTAGTCTTCCTGTACGTAAGTCGGCATTGTGTGTCTTATATTTAATTCCGATTCAATTTCTGTGTTTCATCGTCAATGGGAAGGTCCAATGGATACAGAAAACCTGCAGAGGAGCATCAGAATGTAAAACTGGTGACACAGGAAACGCTCAAAACATAGACAGCAGGAAGACTCAGTCTTCCTATACTTAAGTCGGCATTGTGTCTCTTATATTTATTTCCGATGAAATTTCTGTGTTTCATCGTGAATGGGAAGGTCCAAGGGATATAGTAAACCTGCCGAGGTGCATCGGAAAGGAAAACTGATAACACAGGAAACGCTCAAAACATAGACAGTAGGAAGACTTAGTCTTCCTGTACTTAAGTCGGCATTGTGTCTCTTATATTTAATTCCGATTCAATTTCTGCGTTTCATCGTCACTGTGAAGGTCCAACGGATACAGTAAACATGTAGAGGTGCATCGGAATGTAAAACTGGTGACACAGGAAACGCTCAAATTATAGGAAGACTCAGTCTTCCTGTACTTAAGTCGGCATTGTGTCTCTTATATTTAATTCCGATGCAATTTCTGTGTTTCATCGTCAATGGGAAGGTCCAAGGGATACAGTAAGCCTGCAGAGGTGCATCAGAATGTAAAACTGGTGACACAGGAAACGCTCAAAACATAGACAGTAGGAAGACTCAGTCTTCCTGTACTTAAGTCGGCATTGTGTCTCCTATATTTATTTCCGATGAAATTTCTGTGTTTCATCGTGAATGGGAAGGTCCAAGATATAGTAATCCTGCAGAGGTGCATCGGAAAGTAAAACTGATGACACAGGAAACGCTCAAAACATAGACAGTAGGAAGACTCGGTCTTCCTGTACTTAAGTCGGCATTGTGTCTCTTATATTTAATTCCGATGCAATTTCTGCGTTTCATCGTGAATGGGAAGGTCCAAGGGATATAGTAAACCTGCAGAGGTGCATCGGAAAGTAAAACTGATGACACAGGAAACGCTCAAAACATAGGCAGACGGAAGACTCAGTCTTTCTGTACTTAAGTCGGCATTGTGTCTCTTATATTTAATTCCAATGCAATTTCTGTGTTTCATCGTCAATGCGAAGGTCCAAGGGATACAGTAAACGTGCAGAGGTGCATCAGAATGTAAAACTGGTGACACAGGAAACGCTCAAAACATAGACTGTAGGAAGACTCAGTCTTCCTGTACTTAAGTCGGAATTGTGTCTCTTATATTTAACTCCGATGCAATTTCTGTGTTTCATCTTCAATGGGAAGGTCCAATGGTTACAGTAAACCTGCAGAGGTGCTTCAGAATGTAAAACTGATGACACAGGAAACGCTCAAAACATAGACAGTAGGAAGACTCAGTCTTTCTGTACATAAGTCGGCATTGTGTCTCTTATATTTAATTCCGTTGCGAATTCTGTGTCTCATCGACAATGGGAAGGTCCAAGGGATACAATAAACCGGCAGAGGTGCATCGGAATGTAAAACTGGTGACACAGGAAACGCTCAAAACATTGACCGTACGAAGACTGTTTTCTTGTACTTAAGTCGGCATTGTGTCTCTTATATTTAATTTCGATACAATTTCTGTGTTTCATCGTCAATGGGAAGGTCCAAGGGATACAGGAAACCTGCAGAGGTGCATCGGAATGTAAAACTGGTGACACAGGAAAAGCTCAAATCACAGACAGTAGGAAGACTCCGTCTTCCTGTACTTAAGTCGGCATTGTGTGTCTTATATTTAATTCCGATGCAATTTCTGTATTTCATCGTCAATGGGAAGGTCCAATGGATACAGAAAACCTGCAGAGGTGCATCAGAATATAAAACTGGTGACACAGGAAACGCTCAAAACATAGAGAGTAGGAAGACTCAGTCTTCCTGTACTTAAGTCGTCATTGTGTCCCTTATATTTAATTCCGATGCAATTTCTGTGTTTCTTCGTCGATGGGAAGGTCCAAGGGATACAGAAATCCTGCAGATGTGCATCGGAATGTAAAACTAGTGTCACAGGAAACGCTCAAACATAGACAGTAGGAAGACTCAGTCTTCCTGTACTTAAGTCGGCATTGTGTCTCTTATATTTAATTCCGATGCAATTTCTGTGTTTCATCGTCAAGGGGAAGGTCCAAGGCATACAGTAAACCTGCAGAGGTGCATAGGAATGTAAAACTGGTGACACAGGAAACGCTCAAAACGTAGACAGTAGGAAGACTCAGTCTTCCTGTACTTAAGTCTGCATTGTGTCCCTTACACTTAATACCGATGCATTTTCTGTGTTTCATCGTCAATGGGAATGTCCAAGGGATACAGTAAACCCGCAGAGGTGCATCAGAATGTAAAACTGGTGACACAGGAAACGCTCAACACATAGACAGTAGGAAGACTCATTCTTCCTGTATTTAAGTCGGCATTGTGTCTCTTATATTTAATTCCGATGCAATTTCTGCGTTTCATCATCATTGGGAAGGTCCAAGGGATACAGTAAACCTGCAGTGGTGCATCGGAATGTAAATCTAGTGACACAGGAAACGCTCAAAACATAGACAGTAGGAAGACTCTGTCTTCCGGTACTTAAGTCGGCATTGTGTCTCTTATATTTAATTCCGATGCAATTTCTGTGTTTCATCGACAATGGGAAGGTCCAAGGGAAACAGTGAACCTGCAGAGGTGCATCGGAATGTAAAACTGGTGACACAGGAAACGCTCAAAACATAGACAGTAGGAAGACTCAGTTTTCCTGTACTTAAGTCGGCATTGTGTCTCTTATATTTAATTCCGATGCAATTTCTGTATTTCATCGTCAATGGGAAGGTCCAATGGATACAGAAGACCTGCAGAGGAGCATCAGAATGTAAAACTGGTGACACAGGAAACGCTCAAAACATAGACAGCAGGAAGACTCAGTCTTCCTATACTTAAGTCGGCATTGTGTCTCTTATATTTATTTCCGATGAAATTTCTGTGTTTCATCGTGAATGGGAAGGTCCAAGATATAGTAATCCTGCAGAGGTGCATCGGAAAGTAAAACTGATGACACAGGAAACGCTCAAAACATAGACAGTAGGAAGACTCGGTCTTCCTGTACTTAAGTCGGCATTGTGTCTCTTATATTTAATTCCGATGCAATTTCTGTGTTTCATCGTGAATGGGAAGGTCCAAGGGATATAGTAAACCTGCAGAGGTGCATCGGAAAGTAAAACTGATGACACAGGAAACGCTCAAAACATAGGCAGAAGGAAGACTCAGTCTTTCTGTACTTAAGTCGGCATTGTGTCTCTTATATTTAATTCCAATGCAATTTCTGTGTTTCATCGTCAATGCGAAGGTCCAAGGGATACAGTAAACGTGCAGAGGTGCATCAGAATGTAAAACTGGTGACACAGGAAACGCTCAAAACATAGACTGTAGGAAGACTCAGTCTTCCTGTACTTAAGTCGGAATTGTGTCTCTTATATTTAACTCCGATGCAATTTCTGTGTTTCATCTTCAATGGGAAGGTCCAATGGTTACAGTAAACATGCAGAGGTGCTTCAGAATGTAAAACTGATGACACAGGAAACGCTCAAAACATAGACAGTAGGAAGACTCAGTCTTTCTGTACATAAGTCGGCATTGTGTCTCTTATATTTAATTCCGTTGCGAATTCTGTGTCTCATCGACAATGGGAAGGTCCAAGGGATACAATAAACCGGCAGAGGTGCATCGGAATGTAAAACTGGTGACACAGGAAACGCTCAAAACATTGACCGTACGAAGACTGTTTTCTTGTACTTAAGTCGGCATTGTGTCTCTTATATTTAATTTCGATACAATTTCTGTGTTTCATCGTCAATGGGAAGGTCCAAGGGATACAGGAAACCTGCAGAGGTGCATCGGAATGTAAAACTGGTGACACAGGAAAAGCTCAAATCACAGACAGTAGGAAGACTCCGTCTTCCTGTACTTAAGTCGGCATTGTGTGTCTTATATTTAATTCCGATGCAATTTCTGTATTTCATCGTCAATGGGAAGGTCCAATGGATACAGAAAACCTGCAGAGGTGCATCAGAATATAAAACTGGTGACACAGGAAACGCTCAAAACATAGAGAGTAGGAAGACTCAGTCTTCCTGTACTTAAGTCGTCATTGTGTCCCTTATATTTAATTCCGATGCAATTTCTGTGTTTCATCGTCGATGGGAAGGTCCAAGGGATACAGAAATCCTGCAGAGGTGCATCGGAATGTAAAACTAGTGTCACAGGAAACGCTCAAACATAGACAGTAGGAAGACTCAGTTTTCCTGTACTTAAGTCGGCATTGTGTCTCTTATATTTAATTCCGATGCAATTTCTGTGTTTCATCGTCAAGGGGAAGGTCCAAGGCATACAGTAAACCTGCAGAGGTGCATAGGAATGTAAAACTGGTGACACAGGAAACGCTCAAAACGTAGACACTAGGAAGACTCAGTCTTCCTGTACTTAAGTCTGCATTGTGTCTCTTATACTTAATTCCGATGCATTTTCTGTGTTTCATCGTCAATGGGAAGGTCCAAGGGATACAGTAAACCTGCAGAGGTGCATCAGAATGTAAAACTGGTGACACAGGAAACGCTCAACACATAGACAGTAGGAAGACTCATTCTTCCTGTATTTAAGTCGGCATTGTGTCTCTTATATTTAATTCCGATGCAATTTCAGCGTTTCATCATCATTGGGAAGGTCCAAGGGATACAGTAAACCTGCAGTGGTGCATCGGAATGTAAATCTAGTGACACAGGAAACGCTCAAAACATAGACAGTAGGAAGACTCTGTCTTCCGGTACTTAAGTCGGCATTGTGTCTCTTATATTTAATTCCGATGCAATTTCTGTGTTTCATCGTCAATGGGAAGGTCCAAGGGAAACAGTGAACCTGCAGAGGTGCATCGGAATGTAAAACTGGTGACACAGGAAACGCTCAAAACATAGACAGTAGGAAGTCTCAGTTTTCCTGTACTTAAGTCGGCATTGTGTCTCTTATATTTAATTCCGATGCAATTTCTGTGTTTCATCGTCAATGGGAAGGTCCAATGGATACAGAAGACCTGCAGAGGAGCATCAGAATGTAAAACTGGTGACACAGGAAACGCTCAAAACATAGACAGCAGGAAGACTCAGTCTTCCTATACTTAAGTCGGCATTGTGTCTCTTATATTTATTTCCGATGAAATTTCTATGTTTCATCGTGAATGGGAAGGTCCAAGGGATATAGTAAACCTGCAGAAGTGCATCGGAAAGGAAAACGGATGACACAGGAAACGCTCAAAACATAGACAGTAGGAAGACTTAGTCTCCCTGTACTTAAGTCGGCATTGTGTCTCTTATATATAATTCCGATGCAATTTCTGTGTTTCATCGTCACTGTGAAGGTCCAACGGATACAGTAAACATGTAGAGGTGAATCGGAATGTAAAACTGGTGACACAGGAAACGCTCAAATTATAGGAAGACTCAGTCTTCCTGTACTTAAGTCGGCATTGTGTCTCTTATATATAATTCCGATGCAATTTCTGTGTTTCATCGTCAATGGGAAGTTCGAAGGGATACAGTAAGCCTGCAGAGGTGCATCAGAATGTAAAACTGGTGACACAGGAAACGCTCAAAACATAGACAGTAGGAAGACTCTGTCTTCCTGTACTTAAGTCGGCATTGTGTCTCTTATATTTAATTCCGATGCAATTTCTGTGTTTCATTGTCAATGGGAAGGTCCAAGGGAAACAGTGAACCTGCAGAGGTGCATCGGAATGTAAAACTGGTGACACAGGAAACGTTCAAAACATAGACAGTAGGAAGACTCAGTCTTCCTGTACTTAAGTCGGCATTGTGTCTCTTATATTTATTTCCGATGAAATTTCTGTGTTTCATCGTGAATGGGAAGGTCCAAGGGTCATAGTAATCCTGCAGAGGTGCATCGGAAAGTAAAACTGATGACACAGGAAACGCTCAAACCATAGACAGTAGGAGAACTCAGTCTTCCTGTACTTAAGTCGGCATTGTGTCTCTTATATTTAATTCCGATGCAATTTCTGTTTTTCGTCGTCAATGGGAAGGTCCAAGGCATACAGTAAACCAGCAGAGGAGCATCAGAATGTAAAACTGGTGACACAGGAAACGCTCAACACATAGACAGTAGGAAGACTCATTCTTCCTGTACTTAAGTCGGCATTGTGTCTCTTATATTTAATTCCGATGCAATTTCTGTGTTTCATCGTCAATGGGAAGGTCCAAGGGATGCAGTAAACCTGCAGAGGTGCATCGGAATGTAAAACTAGTGACACAGGAAACGCTCAAAACATAGACAGTAGGAAGACTCAGTCTTCCTGTACTTAAGTCGGCATTGTGTCTCTTATATTTAATTCCGATGCAATTTCTGTGTTTCATCGTCAATGGGAAGGTCCAATGGATACAGAAGACCTGCAGAGGAGCATCAGAATGTAAAACTGGTGACACAGGAAACGCTCAAAACATAGACAGTAGGAAGACTCAGTCTTCCTATACTTAAGTCGGCATTGTGTCTCTTATATGTATTTGCGATGAAATTTCTGTGTTTCATCGTGAATGGGAAGGTCCAAGGGATATAGTAAACCTGCAGAGGTGCATCTGAAAGTAAAACTGATGACACAGGAAACGCTCAAAACATAGACAGTATGAAGACTTAGTCTTCCTGTACTTAAGTCGGCATTGTGTCTCTTATATTTCATTCCGATGCAATTTCTGAGTTTCATCGTCAATGGGAAGGTCCAAGGGATACAGTAAACCTGTAGAGGTGCATCGGAATGTAAAACTGGTGTCACAGGAAACGCTCAAAACTTAGACAGTAGGAAGACTCAGTCTTCCTGTACTTAAGTCGGCATTGTGTCTCTTATATTTAATTCCGATGCATTTTCTGTGTTTCATCGTCAATGGGAAGGTCCAAGGGATACAGTAAACCTGCAGAGGCGCATCAGAATGTAAAACTTATGACACAGGAAACGCTCAACACATTGACAGTAGAAAGACTCATTCTTCCTGTACTTAAGTCGGCATTGTGTCTCTTATATTTAATTCCGATGCAATTTCTGTGTTTCATCGTCAATGGGAAGGTCCAATGGATACAGAAGACCTGCAGAGGAGCATCAGAATGGAAAACTGGTGACACAGGAAACGCTCAAAACATAGACAGCAGGAAGACTCAGTCTTCCTATACTTAAGTCGGCATTGTGTTTCTTATATTTATTTCCGATGAAATTTCTGTGTTTCATCGTGAATGGGAAGGTCCAAGGGATATATAGTAAACCTGCCGAGGTGCATCGGAAAGGAAAACTGATGACACAGGAAACGCTCAAAACATAGACAGTAGGAAGACTTAGTCTTCCTGTACTTAAGTCGGCATTGTGTCTCTTATATTTAATTCCGATGCAATTTCTGTGTTTCATCGTCACTGTGAAGGTCCAACGGATACAGTAAACATGTAGAGGTGCATCGGAATGTAAAACTGGTGTCACAGGAAACGCTCAAATTATAGGAAGACTCAGTCTTCCTGTACTTAAGTCGGCATTTTGTCTCTTATATTTAATTACGATGCAATTTCTGTGTTTCATCGTCAATGGGAATGTCCAATGGATGCAGAAGACCTACAGAGGAGCATCAGAATGTAAAACTGGTGACACAGGAAACGCTCAAAACATAGAGAGTAGGAAGACTCAGTCTTCCTGTACTTAAGTCGGCATTGTGTCCCTTATATTTATTTCCGATGCAATTTCTGTGTTTCATCGTCAATGGGAAGGTCCAAGGGAAACAGTGAACCTGCAGAGGTGCATCGGAATGTAAAACTGGTGACACAGGAAACGCTCAAAATATAGACAGTAGGAAGACTCAGTCTTCCTGTACTTAAGTCGGCATTGTGTCTCTTATACTTATTTCCGATGAAATTTCTGTGTTTCATCGTGAATGGGAAGGTCCAAGATATAGTAATCCTGCAGAGGTGCATCGGAAAGTAAAACTGATGACACAGGAAACGCTCAAAACATAGACAGTAGGAAGACTCAGTCTTCCTGTACTTATGTCGGCATTGTGTCTCTTATATTTAATTCCGATGCAATTTCTGTTTTTCATCGTCAATGGGAACGTCCA
Organism: Schistocerca nitens; assembly: GCF_023898315.1. Classification (NCBI taxonomy): domain Eukaryota; kingdom Metazoa; phylum Arthropoda; class Insecta; order Orthoptera; family Acrididae; genus Schistocerca; species Schistocerca nitens. The sequence continues at coordinate 1,324,993,784 of NC_064614.1, read as the reverse complement.
AGGGATACAGTAAACCCTCAGAGGTGCATCGGAATGTAAAACTGAAGACACAGGAAACGCTCAAAACATAGACAGAAGGAAGAATCAGTCTTTCTGTACTTAAGTCGGCATTGTGTCTCTTATATTTAATTCCAATGCAATTTCTGTGTTTCATCGTCAATACGAAGGTCCAAGGGATACAGTAAACGTGCAGAGGTGCATCAGAATGTAAAACTGGTGACACAGGAAACGCTCAAAACATAGACTGTAGGAAGACTCAGTCTTCCTATACTTAAGTCGGAATTGTGTCTCTTATATTTAACTCCGATGCAATTTATGTGTTTCATCTTCAATGGGAAGGTCCAATGGTTACAGAAAACCTGCAGAGGTGCTTCAGAATTTAAAACTGGTGACACAGGAAACGCTCAAAACATAGACAGTAGGAAGACTCAGTCTTCCTATACTTAAGTCGGCAATGTGTCTCTTATATTTATTTCCAATGAAATTTCTGTGTTTCATCGTGAATGGGAAGGTTCAAGGGATATAGTAAACCTGCAGAAGTGCATCGGAAAGGAAAACGGATGACACAGGAAACGCTCAAAACATAGACAGTAGGAAGACTTAGTCTTCCTGTACTTAAGTCGGCATTGTGTCTCTTATATTTAATTCCGATGCAATTTCTGTGTTTCATCGTCACTGTGAAGGTCCAACAGATACAGTAAACATGTAGAGGTGCATCGGAATGTAAAACTGGTGACACAGGAAACGCTCAAATTATAGGAAGACTCAGTCTTCCTGTACTTAAGTCGGCATTGTGTCTCTTATATTTAATTCCGATGCAATTTCTGTGTTTCATCGTCAATGGGAAGTTCGAAGGGATACAGTAAGCCTGCAGAGGTGCATCAGAATTTAAACTGGTGACACAGGAAACGCTCAAAACATAGACAGTAGGAAGACTCAGTCTTCCTGTACTTAAGTCGGCATTGTGTCTCTTATATTTAATTCCGATGCAATTTCTGTTTTTCATCGTCAATGGGAACGTCCAAGGGATACAGTAAACCCTCAGAGGTGCATCGGAATGTAAAACTGAAGACACAGGAAACGCTCAAAACATAGACAGAAGGAAGACTCAGTCTTTCTGTACTTAAGTCGGCATTGTGTCTCTTATACTTAATTCCAATGCAATTTCTGTGTTTCATCGTCAATACGAAGGTCCAAGGGATACAGTAAACGTGCAGAGGTGCATCAGAATGTAAAACTGGTGACACAGGAAACGCTCAAAACATAGACTGTAGGAAGACTCAGTCTTCCTATACTTAAGTCGGAATTGTGTCTCTTATATTTAACTCCGATGCAATTTATGTGTTTCATCTTCAATGGGAAGGTCCAATGGTTACAGTAAACCTGCAGAGGTGCTTCAGAATGTAAAACTGATGACACAGGAAACGCTCAAAACATAGACAGTAGGAAGACTCAAACTTTCTGTACATAAGTCGGCATTGTGTCTCTTATATTTAATTCCGTTCCGAATTCTGTGTTTCATCGACAATGGGAAGGTCCAAGGGATACAATAAACCGGCAGAGGTGCATCGGAATGTAAAACTGGTGACACAGGAAACGCTCAAATCATTGACCGTACGAAGACTGTTTTCTTGTACTTAAGTCGGCATTGTGTCTCTTATATTTAACTCCGATGCTATTTATGTGTTTCATCTTCAATGGGAAGGTCCAATGGTTACAGTAAACCTGCAGAGGTGCTTCAGAATGTAAAACTGATGACACAGGAAACGCTCAAAACATAGACAGTAGGAAGACTCAAACTTTCTGTACATAAGTCGGCATTGTGTCTCTTATATTTAATTCCGTTCCGAATTCTGTGTTTCATCGTCGATGGGAAGGTCCAAGGGATACAGAAAACCCGCAGAGGTGCATCGGAATGTAAAACTAGTGTCACAGGAAACGCTCAAACATAGACAGTAGGAAGACTCAGTCTTCCTGTACTTAAGTCGGCATTGTGTCTCTTATATTTAATTCCGATGCAATTTCTGTGTTTCATCGTCAAGGGGAAGGTCCAAGGCATACAGTAAACCTGCAGAGGTGCATAGGAATGTAAAACTGGTGACACAGGAAACGCTCAAAACGTAGACAGTAGGAAGACTCAGTCTTCCTGTACTTAAGTCTGCATTGTGTCTCTTATACTTAATTCCGATGCATTTTCTGTGTTTCATCGTCAATGGGAAGGTCCAAGGGATACAGTAAACCTGCAGAGGTGCATCAGAATGTAGAACTGGTTACACAGGAAACGCTCAACACATAGACAGTAGGAAGACTCACTCTTCCTGTACTTAAGTCGTCATTGTGTCTCTTATATTTAATTCCGATGCAATTTCTGCGTTTCGTCATCAATGGGAAGGTCCAAGGGATATAGTAAACCTGCGGTGTTGCATCGGAATGTAAATCTAGTGACACAGGAAACGCTCAAATCATAGACAGCAGGAAGACTCTGTCTTCCTGTACTTAAGTCGGCATTGTGTCTCTTATATTTAATTCCGATGCAATTTCTGTGTTTCATCGTCAATGGGAAGGTCCAAGGGAAACAGTGAAGCTGCAGAGGTGCATCGGAATGTAAAACTGGTGACACAGGAAACGCTCAAAACATAGACAGTAGGAAGACTCAGTTTTCCTGTACTTAAGTTGGCATTGTGTCTCTTATATTTAATTCCGATGCAATTTCTGTGTTTCATCGTCAATGGGAAGGTCCAATGGATACAGAAGACCTGCAGAGGAGCATCAGAATGTAAAACTGGTGACACAGGAAACGCTCAAATTATAGGAAGACTCAGTCTTCCTGTACTTAAGTCGGCATTGTGTCTCTTATGTTTAATTCCGATGCAATTTCTGTGTTTCATCGTCAATGGGAAGTTCGAAGCGATACAGTAAGCCTGCAGAGGTGCATCAGAATGTAAAACTGGTGACACAGGAAACGCTCAAAACATAGAGATTAGGAAGACTCAGTCTTCCTGTACTCAAGTCGGCATTGTGTCCCTTATATTTAATTCCGATGCAATTTCTGTGTTTCATCGTCAATGGGAAGGTCCAAGGGATACAGTAAACCTGCAGAGGTGCATCGGAATGTAAAACTGGTGACACAGGAAACGCTCAAACATAGACAGTAGGAAGACTCTGTCTTCCTGTACTTAAGTCGGCATTGTGTCTCTTATATTTAATTCCGATGCAATTCCTGTGTTTCATTGTCAATGGGAAGGTCCAAGGGAAACAGTGAACCTGCAGAGGTGCATCGGAATGTAAAACTAGTGACACAGGAAACGCTCAAAACATAGACAGTAGGAAGACTCAGTCTTCCTGTACTTAAGTCGGCATTGTGTCTCTTATATTTATTTCCGATGAAATTTCTGTGTTTCATCGTGAATGGGAAGGTCCAAGGGTCATAGTAAACCTGCAGAGGTGCATCTGAAAGTAAAACTGATGACACAGGAAACGCTCAAAACATAGACAGTATGAAGACTTAGTCTTCCTGTACTTAAGTCGGCATTGTGTCTCTTATATTTAATTCCAATACAATTTCTGTGTTTCGTCGTCTCTGTGAAGGTCCAACGGATACAGTAAACCTGTAGAGGTGCATCGGAATGTAAAACTGGTGACACAGGAAACGCTCAAATCATAGACAGTAGGATGACTCAGTCTTCCTGTACTTAAGTCGGCATTGTGTCTCTTATATTTAATTCCGATGCAATTTCTGTTTTTGATCGTCAATGGGAAGGTCCAAGGCATACAGTAAACCAGCAGAGGAGCATCAGAATGTAAAACTGGTGACACAGGAAACGCTCAACACATAGACAGTAGGAAGACTCCTTCTTCCTGTACTTAAGTCGGCATTGTGTCTCTTATATTTAATTCCGATGCAATTTCTGTGTTTCATCGTCAATGGGAAGGTCCAAGGGATGCAGTAAACCTGCAGAGGTGCATCGGAATGTAAAACTAGTGACACAGGAAACGCTCAAAACATAGACAGTAGGAAGACTCAGTCTTCCTGTACTTAAGTCGGCATTGTGTTTCTTATATTTATTTCCGATGCAATTTCTGTGTTTCATCGTCAATGGGAAGGTCCAATGGATGCAGAAGACCTGCAGAGGAGCATCAGAATGTAAAAATGGTGACACAGGAAACGCTCAAAACATAGACAGTAGGAAGACTCAGTCTTCCTATACTTAAGTCGGCATTGTGTCTCTTATATTTATTTCCGATGAAATTTCTGTGTTTCATCGTGAATGGGAAGGTCCAAGGGATATAGTAAACCTGCAGAGGTGCATCTGAAAGTAAAACTGATGACACAGGAAACGCTCAAAACATAGACAGTATGAAGACTTAGTCTTCCTGTACTTAAGTCGGCATTGTGTCTCTTATATTTCATTCCGATGCAATTTCTGAGTTTCATCGTCAATGGGAAGGTCCAAGGGATACAGTAAACCAGTAGAGGTGCATCGGAATGTAAAACTGGTGACACAGGAAACGCTCAAATTATAGACAGTAGGAAGACTCAGTCTTCCTGTACTTAAGTCGGCATTGTGTCTGTTTATTTCATTCCGAAGCAATTTCTGTGTTTCATCGTCAATGGGAAGGTCCAAGGGATACAGTAAGCCTGCAGAGGTGCATCAGAATGTAAAACTGGTGACACAGGAAACGCTCAAAACATAGAGAGTAGGAATACTCAGTCTTCCTGTACTTAAGTCGGCATTGTGTCTCTTATATTTAATTCCGATGCAATTTCTGTGTTTCATCGTCAATGGGAAGGTCCAAGGGATACAGTAAACCTGCAGAGGTGCATCGGAATGTAAAACTAGTGTCACAGGAAACGCTCAAAACATAGATAGTAGGAAGACTCAGTCTTCCTGTACTTAATTCGGCATTGTGTCTCTTATATTTAATTCCGATGCATTTCCTGTGTTTCATCGTCACTGTGAAGGTCCAACGGATACAGTAAACATGTAGAGGTGCATCGGAATGTAAAACTGGTGACACAGGAAACGCTCAAATTATAGGAAGACTCAGTCTTCCTGTACTTAAGTCGGCATTGTGCCTCTTATATTTAATTGCGAAGCAATTTCTGTGTTTCATCGTCAATGGGAAGGTCCAATGGATACAGAAGACCTACAGAGGAGCATCAGAATGTAAAACTGGTGACACAGGAAACGCTCAAAACATAGACAGTAGGAAGACTCAGTCTTCCTATACTTAAGTCGGCATTGTGTCTCTTATATTTATTTCCGATGAAATTTCTGTGTTTCATCGTGAATGGGAAGGTCCAAGGGATATAGTAAACCTGCAGAGGTGCATCTGAAAGTAAAACTGATGACACAGGAAACGCTCAAAACATAGACAGTATGAAGACTTAGTCTTCCTGTACTTAAGTCGGCATTGTGTCTCTTATATTTAATTCCAATACAATTTCTGTGTTTCGTCGTCACTGTGAAGGTCCAACGGATACAGTAAACCTGTAGAGGTGCATCGGAATGTAAAACTGGTGACACAGGAAACGCTCAAATCATAGACAGTAGGATGACTCAGTCTTCCTGTACTTAAGTCGGCATTGTGTCTCTTATATTTAATTCCGATGCAATTTCTGTTTTTGATCGTCAATGGGAAGGTCCAAGGCATACAGTAAACCAGCAGAGGAGCATCAGAATGTAAAACTGGTGACACAGGAAACGCTCAACACATAGACAGTAGGAAGACTCCTTCTTCCTGTACTTAAGTCGGCATTGTGTCTCTTATATTTAATTCCGATGCAATTTCTGTGTTTCATCGTCAATGGGAAGGTCCAAGGGATGCAGTAAACCTGCAGAGGTGCATCGGAATGTAAAACTAGTGACACAGGAAACGCTCAAAACATAGACAGTAGGAAGACTCAGTCTTCCTGTACTTAAGTCGGCATTGTGTTTCTTATATTTAATTCCGATGCAATTTCTGTGTTTCATCGTCAATGGGAAGGTCCAATGGATGCAGAAGACCTGCAGAGGAGCATCAGAATGTAAAAATGGTGACACAGGAAACGCTCAAAACATAGACAGTAGGAAGACTCAGTCTTCCTATACTTAAGTCGGCATTGTGTCTCTTATATTTATTTCCGATGAAATTTCTGTGTTTCATCGTGAATGGGAAGGTCCAAGGGATATAGTAAACCTGCAGAGGTGCATCTGAAAGTAAAACTGATGACACAGGAAACGCTCAAAACATAGACAGTATGAAGACTTAGTCTTCCTGTACTTAAGTCGGCATTGTGTCTCTTATATTGCATTCCGATGCAATTTCTGAGTTTCATCGTCAATGGGAAGGTCCAAGGGGAACAGTAAACGTGTAGAGGTGCATCGGAATGTAAAACTGGTGACACAGGAAACGCTCAAATTATAGACAGTAGGAAGACTCAGTCTTCCTGTACTTAAGTCGGCATTGTGTCTCTTATATTTAATTCCGATGCAATTTCTGTGTTTCATCGTCAATGGGAAGGTCCAAGGGATACAGTAAACCTGCAGAGGTGAATCGGAATGTAAAACTAGTGTCACAGGAAACGCTCAAAACATAGACAGTAGGAAGACTCAGTCTTCCTGTACTTAAGTCGGCATTGTGTCTCTTATATTTAATTCCGATTCATTTTCTGTGTTTCATCGTCAATGGGAAGGTCCAAGGGATACAGTAAACCTGCAGAGGTGCATCAGAATGCAAAACTTATGACACAGGAAACGCTCAACACATAGACAGTAGGAAGACTCAGTCTTCCTGTACTTAAGTCGGCATTGTGTCTCTTATATTTAATTCCGATGCAATTTCTGTGTTTCATCGTCAATGGGAAGGTCCAATGGATACAGAAGACCTGCAGAGGAGCATCAGAATGTAAAACTGGTGACACAGGAAACGCTCAAAACATAGACAGCAGGAAGACTCAGTCTTCCTATACTTAAGTCGGCATTGTGTTTCTTATATTTATTTCCGATGAAATTTCTGTGTTTCATCGTGAATGGGAAGGTCCAGGGATATAGTAAACCTGCCGAGGTGCATCGGAAAGGAAAACTGATGACACAGGAAACGCTCAAAACATAGACAGTAGGAAGACTTAGTCTTCCTGTACTTAAGTCGGCACTGTGTCTCTTATATTTAATTCCGATACAATTTCTGTGTTTCATCGTCACTGTGAAGGTCCAACGGATACAGTAAACATGTAGAGGAGCATCAGAATGTAAAACTGGTGACACAGGAAACGCTCAAAACATAGACAGTAGGAAGACTCAGTCTTCCTATACTTAAGTCGGCATTGTGTCTCTTATATTTATTTCCGATGAAATTTCTGTGTTTCATCGTGAATGGGAAGGTCCAAGGGATATAGTAAACCTGCAGTGGTGCATCTGAAAATAAAACTGATCACACAGGAAACGCTCAAAACATAGACAGTATGAAGACTTAGCCTTCCTGTACTTAAGTCGGCATTGTGTCTCTTATATTTAATTCCAATGCAATTTCTGTGTTTCGTCGTCACTGTGAAGGTCCAACGGATACAGTAAACCTGTAGAGGTGCATCGGAATGTAAAACTGGTGACACAGGAAACGCTCAAATTATAGACAGTAGGAAGACTCAGTCTTCCTGTACTTAAGTCGGTATTGTGTCTCTTATATTTCATTCCGATGCAATTTCTGAGCTTCATCGTCAATGGAAAGGTCCAAGGGATACAGTAAACCTGTAGAGGTGCATCGGAATGTAAAACTGGTGACACAGGAAACGCTCAAATTATAGACAGTAGGAAGACTCAGTCTTCCTGTACTTAAGTCGGCATTGTGTCTCTTATATGTAATTACGATGCAATTTCTGTGTTTCATCGTCAATGGGAAGGTGCAATGGATACAGAAGACCTACAGAGGAGCATCAGAATGTAAAACTGGTGACACAGGAAACGCTCAAAACATAGACAGTAGGAAGACTCAGTCTTCCTATACTTAAGTCGGCATTGTGTCTCTTATATTTATTTCCGATGAAATTTCTGTGTTTCATCGTGAATGGGAAGGTCCAAGGGATATAGTAAACCTGCAGAGGTGCATCTGAAAGTAAAACTGATGACACAGGAAACGCTCAAAACATAGACAGTATGAAGACTTAGTCTTCCTGTACTTAAGTCGGCATTGTGTCTCTTATATTTAATTCCAATGCAATTTCTGTGTTTCATCGTCACTGTGAAGGTCCAACGGATACAGTAAACCTGTAGAGGTGCATCGGAATGTAAAACTGGTGACACAGGAAACGCTCAAACCATAGACAGTAGGAAGACTCAGTCTTCGTGTACTTAAGTCGGCATTGTGTCTCTTTTATTTAATTCCGATGCAATTTCTGTTTTTGATCGTCAATGGGAAGGTCCAAGGCATACAGTAAACCAGCAGAGGAGCATCAGAATGTAAAACTGGTGACACAGGAAACGCTCAACACATAGACAGTAGGAAGACTCCTTCTTCCTGTACTTAAGTCGGCATTGTGTCTCTTATATTTAATTCCGATGCAATTTCTGTGTTTCATCGTCAATGGGAAGGTCCAAGGGATGCAGTAAACCTGCAGAGGTGCATCGGAATGTAAAACTAGTGACACAGGAAACGCTCAAAACATAGACAGTAGGAAGACTCAGTCTTCCTGTACTTAAGTCGGCATTGTGTCTCTTATATTTAATTCCGATGCAATTTCTGTGTTTCATCGTCAATGGGAAGGTCCAATGGATACAGAAGACCTGCAGAGGAGCATCAGAATGTAAAAATGGTGACACAGGAAACGCTCAAAGCATAGACAGTAGGAAGACTCAGTCTTCCTATACTTAAGTCGGCATTGTGTCTCTTATATTTATTTCCGATGAAATTTCTGTGTTTCATCGTGAATGGGAAGGTCCAAGGGATATAGTAAACCTGCAGAGGTGCATCTGAAAGTAAAACTGATGACACAGGAAACGCTCAAAACATAGACAGTATGAAGAGTTAGTCTTCCTGTACTTAAGTCGTCATTGTGTCTCTTATATTTCATTCCGATGCAATTTCTGAGTTTCATCGTCAATGGGAAGGTCCAAGGGGTACACTAAACCTGTAGAGGTGCATCGGAATGTAAAACTGGTGACACAGGAAAGGCTCAAATTATAGACAGTAGGAAGACTCAGTCATCCTGTACTTAAGTCGGCATTGTGTCTCTTTATTTCATTCCGAAGCAATTTCTGTGTTTCATCGTCAATGGGAAGGTCCAAGGGAAACAGTAAGCCTGTAGAGGTGCATCAGAATGTAAAACTGGTGACACAGGAAACGCTCAAAACATAGAGAGTAGGAATACTCAGTCTTCCTGTACTTAAGTCGGCATTGTGTCTCTTATATTTAATTCCGATGCAATTTCTGTGTTTCATCGTCAATGGGAAGGTCCAAGGGATACAGTAAACCTGCAGAGGTGCATCGGAATGTAAAACTAGTGTCACAGGAAACGCTCAAAACATAGACAGTAGGAAGACTCAGTCTTCCTGTACTTAAGTCGGCATTGTGTCTCTTATATTTAATTCCGATTCATTTTCTGTGTTTCATCGTCAATGGGAAGGTCCAAGGGATACAGTAAACCTGCAGAGGTGCATCAGAATGCAAAACTTATGACACAGGAAACGCTCAACACATAGACAGTAGGAAGACTCATTCTTCCTGTACTTAAGTCGGCATTGTGTCTCTTATATTTAATTCCGATGCAATTTCTGTGTTTCATCGTCAATGGGAAGGTCCAATGGATACAGAAGACCTGCAGAGGAGCATCAGAATGTAAAACTGGTGACACAGGAAACGCTCTAAACATAGACAGCAGGAAGACTCAGTCTTCCTATACTTAAGTCGGCATTGTGTTTCTTATATTTATTTCCGATGAAATTTCTGTGTTTCATCGTGAATGGGAAGGTCCAAGGGATATAGTAAACCTGCCGAGGTGCATCGGAAAGGAAAACTGATGACACAGGAAACGCTCAAAACATAGACAGTAGGAAGACTTAGTCTTCCTGTACTTAAGTCGGCATTGTGTCTCTTATATTTAATTCCGATGCAATTTCTGTGTTTCATCGTCACTGTGAAGGTCCAACGGATACAGTAAACATGTAGAGGTGCATCGGAATGTAAAACTGGTGACACAGGAAACGCTCAAATTATAGGAAGACACAGTCTTCCTGTACTGAAGTCGGCATTGTGTCTCTTATATTTAATTACGATGCAATTTCTGTGTTTCATCGTCAATGGGAAGGTCCAATGGATACAGAAGAACTACAGAGGAGCATCAGAATGTAAAACTGGTGACACAGGAAACGCTCAAAACATAGACAGTGGGAAGACTCAGTCTTCCTATACTTAAGTCGGCATTGTGTCTCTTATATTTATTTCCGATGAAATTTCTGTGTTTCATCGTGAATGGGAAGGTCCAAGAGATATAGTAAACCTGCAGAGGTGCATCTGAAAATAAAACTGATCACACAGGAAACGCTCAAAACATAGACAGTATGAAGACTTAGTCTTCCTGTACTTAAGTCGGCATTGCGTCTCGTATATTTAATTCCAATGCAATTTCAGTGTTTCGTCGTCACTGTGAAGGTCCAACGGATACAGTAAACCTGTAGAGGTGCATCGGAATGTAAAACTGGTGACACAGGAAACGCTCAAATTATAGACAGTAGGAAGACTCAGTCTTCCTGTACTTAAGTCGGCATTGTGTCTCTTATATTTCATTCCGATGCAATTTCTGAGTTTCATCTTCAATGGGAAGGTCCAAGGGATACAGTAAACCTGTAGATGTGCATCGGAATGTAAAACTGGTGACACAGGAAACGCTCAAATTATAGACAGTAGGAAGACTCAGTCTTCCTGTACTTAAGTCGGCATTGTGTCTCTTTATTTCATTCCGATGCCATTTCTGTGTTTCATCGTCAATGGGAAGGTCCAAGGGATACAGTAAGCCTGCAGAGGTGCATCAGAATGTAAAACTGGTGACACAGGAAACGCTCAAAACATAGAGAGTAGGAATACTCAGTCTTCCTGTACATAAGTCGGCATTGTGTCTCTTATATTTAATTCCGATGCAATTTCTGTGTTTCATCGTCAATGGGAAGGTCCAAGGGATACAGTAAACCTGCAGAGGTGCATCGGAATGTAAAACTAGTGTCACAGGAAACGCTCAAAACATAGACAGTAGGAAGACTCAGTCTTCCTGTACTTAAGTCGGCATTGTGTCTCTTATATTTAATTCCGATGCATTTCCTGTGTTTCATCGTCAATGGGAAGGTCCAAGGGATACAGTAAACCTGCAGAGGTGCATCAGAATGTAAAACTTATGACACAGGAAACGTTCAACACATAGACAGTAGGAAGACTCATTCTTCCTGTACTTAAGTCGGCATTGTGTCTCTTATATTTAATTCCGATGCAATTTCTGTGTTTCATCGTCAATGGGAAGGTCCAATGGATACAGAAGACCTGCAGAGGAGCATCAGAATGTAAAACTGGTGACACAGGAAACGCTCAAAACATAGACAGCAGGAAGACTCAGTCTTCCTATACTTAAGTCGGCATTGTGTCTCTTATATTTATTTCCGATGAAATTTTTGTGTTTCATCGTAAATGGGACGGTCCAAGGGATATAGTAAACCTGCCGAGGTGCATCAGAAAGGAAAACTGATGACACAGGAAACGCTCAAAACATAGACAGTAGGAAGACTTAGTCTTCCTGTACTTAAGTCGGCATTGTTTCTCTTATATTTAATTCCGATGCAATTTCAGTGTTTCATCGTCACTGTGAAGGTCCAACGGATACAGTAAACATGTAGAGGTGCATCGGAATGTAAAACTGGTGACACAGGAAACGCTCAAATTATAGGAATACTCAGTCTTCCTGTACTTAAGTCGGCATTGTGTCTCTTTATTTCATTCCGAAGCAATTTCTGTGTTTCATCGTCAATGGGAAGGTCCAAGGGATACAGTAAGCCTGCAGAGGTGCATCAGAATGTAAAACTGGTGACACAGGAAACGCTCAAAACATAGAGAGTAGGAATACTCAGTCTTCCTGTACTTAAGTCGGCATTGTGTCTCTTATATTTAATTCCGATGCAATTTCTGTGTTTCATCGTCAATGGGAAGGTCCAAGGGATACAGTAAACCTGCAGAGGTGCATCGGAATGTAAAACTAGTGTCACAGGAAACGCTCAAAACATAGACAGAAGGAAGACTCAGTCTTCCTGTACTTAAGTCGGCATTGTGTCTCTTATATTTAATTCCGATGCATTTTCTGTGCTTCATCGTCAATGGGAAGGTCCAAGGGATACAGTAAACCTGCAGAGGTGCATCAGAATGTAAAACTTATGACACAGGAAACGCTCAAAACATTGACAGTAGGAAGACTTAGTCTTCCTGTACTTTAGTCGGCATTGTGTCTCTTATATTTAATTCCGATGCAATTTCTGTGTTTCATCGTCACTGTGAAGGTCCAACGGAAACAGTAAACATGTAGAGGTGCATCGGAATGTAAAACTGGTGACACAGGAAACGCTCAAATTATAGGAAGACTCAGTCTTCCGGTACTTAAGTCGGCATTGTGTCTCTTATATTTAATTACGATGCAATTTCTGTGTTTCATCGTCAATGGGAAGGTCCAATGGATACAGAAGACCTACAGAGGAGCATCAGAATGTAAAACTGGTGACACAGGAAACGCTCAAAACATTGACAGTAGGAAGACTCAGCCTTCCTATACTTAAGTCGGCATTGTGTCTCTTATATTTATTTCCGATGAAATTTCTGTGTTTCATCGTGAATGGGAAGGTCCAAGGGATATAGTAAACCTGCAGAGGTGCATCTGAAAGTAAAACTGATGACACAGAAAACGCTCAAAACATAGACAGTATGAAGACAGTCTTCCTGTACTTAAGTCGGCATTGTGTCTCTTATATTTAATTCCAATGCAATTTCTGTGTTTCGTCGTCACTGTGAAGGTCCAACGGATACAGTAAACCTGTAGAGGTGCATCGGAATGTAAAACTGGTGACACAGGAAACGCTCAAATTATAGACAGTAGGAAGACTCAGTCTTCCTGTACTTAAGTCGGCATTGTGTCTCTTATATTACATTCCGATGCAATTTCTGAGTTTCATCGTCAATGGGAAGGTCCAACGGATACAGTAAACCTGTAGAGGTGCATCGGAATGTAAAACTGGTGACACAGGAAACGCTCAAATTATAGACAGTAGGAAGACTCAGTCTTCCTGTACTTAAGTCGGCATTGTGCCTCTTTATTTCATTCCGATGCAATTTCTGTGTTTCATCGTCAATGGGAAGGTCCAAGGGATACAGTAAGCCTGCAGAGGTGCATCAGAATGTAAATCTGGTGACACAGGAAACGCTCAAAACATAGAGAGTAGGAATACTCAGTCTTCCTGTACTTAAGTCGGCATTGTGTCTCTTATATTTAATTCCGATGCAATTTCTGTGTTTCATCGTCAATGGGAAGGTCCAGGGGATACAGTAAACCTGCAGAGGTGCATCGGAATGTAAAACTAGTGTCACAGGAAACGCTCAAAACATAGACAGTAGGAAGACTCAGTCTTCCTGTACTTAAGTCGGCATTGTGTCTCTTATATTTAATTCCGATGCATTTTCTGTGTTTCATCGTCAATGGGAAGCTCCAAGGGATACAGTAACCCTGCAGAGGTGCATCAGAATGTAAAACTTATGACACAGGAAACGTTCAACACATAGACAGTAGGAAGACTCATTCTTCCTGTACTTAAGTCGGCATTGTGTCTCTTATATTTAATTCCGATGCAATTTCTGTGTTTCATCGTCAATGGGAAGGTCCAGTGGATACAGAAGACCTGCAGAGGAGCATCAGAATGTAAAACTGGTGACACAGGAAACGCTCAAAACATAGACAGCAAGAAGACTCAGTCTTCCTGTTTTTAAGTCGGCATTGTGTCTCTTATATTTATTTCCGATGAAATTTGTGTGTTTCATCGTGAATGGGAAGGTCCAAGGGATATAGTAAACCTGCCGAAGTGCATCGGAAAGGAAAACTGATGACACTGGAAACGCTCAAAACATAGACAGTAGGAAGACTTAGTCTTCCTGTACTTAAGTCGGCATTGTTTCTCTTATATTTAATTCCGATGCAATTTCTGTGTTTCATCGTCACTGTGAAGGTCCAGCGGATACAGTAAACATGTAGAGGTGAATCGGAATGTAAAACTGGTGACACAGGAAACGCTCAAATTATAGGAAGACTCAGTCTTCCTGTACTTATGTCGGCATTGTGTCTCTTATATTTAATTCTGATGCAATTTCTGTGGTTCATCGTCAATGGGAAGGTCCAAGGGATACAGTAAGCCTGCAGAGGTGCATCAGAATGTAAAACTGGTGACACAGGAAACGCTCAAAACATAGAGAGTAGGAAGACTCACTCTTCCTGTACTTATGTCGGCATTGTTTCCCTTATATTTCATTCCGATGCAATTTCTGTGTTTCATCGTCAATGGGAAGGTCCAAGGGATACAGTAAACCTGCAGAGGTGCATCGGAATGTAAAACTGGTGACACAGGAAACGCTCAAAACGTAGACAGTAGGAAGACTCAGTCTTCCTGTACTTAAGTCTGCATTGTGTCTCTTATACTTAATTCCGATGCAATTTCTGTGTTTCATCGTCAATGGGAAGGTCCAAGGGATACAGTAAACCTGCAGAGGTGCATCTGAATGTAAAACTGGTGACACAGTAAACTCTCAACACATAGACGGTAGGAAGACTCATTCTTCCTGTATTTAAGTCGGCATTGTGTCTCTTATATTTAATTCCGATACAATTTCTGTGTTTCATCGTCAATGGGAAGGTCCAAGGGATACACTAAACCTGAAGTAGTGCATCTTAATGTAAATCTAGTGACACAGGAAACGCTCAAAACATAGACAGTAGGAAGACTCAGTCTTCCTGTACTTAAGTCGGCATTGTGTCTCTTATATTTAATTCCGATGCAATTTCTGTGTTTCATCGTCAATGGGAAGGTCCAAGGGAAACAGTGAACCTGCAGAGGTGCATCGGAATGTAAAACTGGTGACACAGGAAACGCTCAAATCATAGACAGTAGGAAGACTCAGTCTTCCTGTACTTAAGTCGGCATTGTGCCTCTTATATTTATTTCCGATGAAATTTCTGTGTTTCATCGTGAATGGGAAGGTCCAAGGGATATTGTAATCCTGCAGAGGTGCATCGGAAAGTAAAACTGATGACACAGGAAACGCTCAAAACATAGACAGTATGAAGAGTTAGTCTTCCTGTACTTAAGTCGGCATTGTGTCCCTTAAATTTAATTCCGATGCAATTTCTGTTTTTCATCGTCAATGGGAACGTCCAAGGGATACAGTAAACCCTCAGAGGTGCATCGGAATGTAAAACTGATGACACAGGAAACGCTCAAAACATAGACAGAAGGAAGACTCAGTCTTTTTGTACTTAAGTCGGCATTGTGTCTCTTATATTTAGTTCCAATGCAATTTCTGTGTTTCATCGTCAATGCGAAGGTCCAAGGGATACAGTAAACCTGCAGAAGTGCATCAGAATGTAAAACTGGTGACACAGGAAACGCTCAAAACATAGACAGTAGGAAGACTAAGTCTTCCTGTACTTTAGTCGGCATTGTGTCTCTTATATTTAACTCCGATGCAATTTATGTGTTTCATCTTCAATGGGAAGGTCCAATGGTTACAGTAAACCTGCAGAGGTGCTTCAGAATGTAAAACTAGTGACACAGGAAACGCTTAAAACATAGACAGTAGGAAGACTCAGTCTTTCTGTACATAAGTCGGCATTGTGTCTCTTATATTTAATTCCGTTGCGAATTCTGTGTTTCATCGACAATGGGAAGGTCCAAGGGATACAATAAACCGGCAGAGGTGCATCGGAATGTAAAACTGGTGACACAGGAAACGCTCAAAACATTCACCGTACGAAGACTGTTTTCTTGTACTTAAGTCGGCATTGTGTCCCTTATATTTAATTTCGATACAATTTCTGTGTTTCATCGTCAATGGGAAGGTCCAAGGGATACAGGAAACCTGCAGAGGTGCATCGGAATGTAAAACTGGTGACACAGGAAAAGCTCAAATCACAGACAGTAGGAAGACTCCGTCTTCCTGTACTTAAGTCGGCATTGTGTCCCTTATATTTAATTCCGATGCAATTTCTGCGTTTCATCGTCAACGGGAAGGTCCAAGGGATACAGTAAACCAGCAGAGGTGCATCGGAATGTAAAACTAGTGTCACAGGATACGCTCAAACATAGACAGTAGGAAGACTCGGTCTTCCTGTACTTAAGTCGGCATTGTGTCTCTTATATTTAATTCCGATGCAATTTCTGTGTTTCATCGTCAATGGGAAGGTCCAAGGGATACAGTAAACCTGCAGAGGTGCATCGGAATGTGAAACTGGTGACACAGGAAACGCTCAAAACGTAGACAGTAGGAAGACTCAGTCTTCCTGCACTTAAGTCTGCATTGTGTCTCTTATACTTAATTCCGATGCATTTTCTGTGTTTCATCGTCAATGGGAAGGTCCAAGGGATACAGTAAACCTGCAGAGGTGCATCGGAAAGGAAAACTGATGACACAGGAAACGCTCAAAACATAGACAGTAGGAAGACTTAGTCTTCCTGTACTTAAGTCGGCATTGTGTCTCTTATAATTAATTCCGATGCAATTTCTGTGTTTCATCGTCACCGTGAAGGTCCAACGGATACAGTAAACATGTAGAGGTGCATCGGAATATAAAACTGGTGACACAGGAAACGCTCAAATTATAGGAAGACTCAGTCTTCCTGTACTTAAGTCGGCATTGTGTCTCTTATATTTAATTCCGATGCAATTTCTGTGTTTCATCGTCAATGGGAAGGTCCAAGGGATACAGTAAGCCTGCAGAGGTGCATCAGAATGTATAACTGGTGACACAGGAAACGCTCAAAACATAGAGAGTAGGAAGACTCAGTCTTCCTGTACTTAAGTCGACATTGTGTCCCTTATATTTAATTCCAATGCAATTTCTGTGTTTCATCGTCAATGGGAAGGTCCAAGGGATACAGTAAACCTGCAGAGGTGCATCGGAATGTAAAACTAGTGTCACAGGAAACGCTCAAACATAGACAGTAGGAAGACTCAGTCTTCCTGTACTTAAGTCGGCATTGTGTCTCTTATATTTAATTCCGATGCAATTTCTGTGTTTCATCGTCAATGGGAAGGTCCAAGGGATACAGTAAACCTGCAGAGGTGCATCGGAATGTAAAACTGGTGACACAGGAAACGCTCAAAACGTAGTCAGTAGGAAGACTCAGTCTTCCTGTACTTAAGTCTGCATTGTGTCTCTTATACTTAATTCCGATGCATTTTCTGTGTTTCATCGTCAATGGGAAGGTCCAAGGGATACATTAAACCTGCAGAGGTGCATCAGAATGTTAAACTGGTGACACAGGATACGCTCAACACATAGACAGTAGGAAGACTCATTCTTCCTGTATTTAAGTCGTCATTGTGTCTCTTATATTTATTTCCGATGCAATTTCTGTGTTTCATCATCAATGGGAAGGTCCAAGGGATACAGTATCCCTGCAGTGGTGCATCTTAATGTAAATCTAGTGACACAGGAAACGCTCAAATCATAGACAGTAGGAAGACTCTGTCTTCCTGTACTTAAGTCGGCATTGTGTCTCTTATATTTAATTCCAATGCAATTTCTGTGTTTCATCGTCAATGGGAAGGTCCATGGGAAACAGTGAACCTGCAGAGGTGCATCGGAATGTAAAACTGGTGACACAGGAAACGCTCAAAACATAGACAGTAGGAAGACTCTGTCTTCCTGTACTTAAGTCGGCATTGTGTCTCTTATATTTATTTCCGATGAAATTTTGGTGTTTCATCGTGAATGGGAAGGTCCAAGGGATATAGTAATCCTGCAGAGGTGCATCGGAAAATAAAACTGATGACACAGGAAACGCTCAAAACATAGACAGTAGGAAGACTCACTCTTCCTGTACTTAAGTCGGCATTGTGTCTCTTATATTTAATTCCGTTGCAATTTCTGTTTTTCATCGTCAATGGGAAGGTCCAAGGGATACAGTAAACCAGCAGAGGAGCATCAGAATGTAAAACTGGTGACACAGGAAACGCTCAACACATAGACAGTAGGAAGACTCATTCTTCCTGTACTTAAGTCGGCATTGTGTCTCTTATATTTAATTCCGATGCAATTTCTGTGTTTCATGGTCAATGGGAAGGTCCAAGGGATGCAGTAAACCAGCAGAGGTGCATCGGAATGAAAAACTAGTGACACAGGAAACGCTCAAAACATAGACAGTAGGAAGACTCAGTCTTCCTCTACTTAAGTCGGCATTGTGTCTCTTATATTTAATTCCGATGCAATTCCTGTGTTTCATCGTCAATGGGAAGGTCTAATGGATACAGAAGACCTGCAGAGGAGCATCAGAATGTAAAACTGGTGACACAGGAAACGCTCAAAACATAGACAGTAGGAAGACTCAGTCTTCCTATACTTAAGTCGGCATTGTGTCTCTTATATTTATTTCCGATGAAATTTCTGTGTTTCATCGTGAATGGGAAGGTCCAAGGGATATAGTAAACCTGCAGAGGTGCATCGGAAAGGAAAACTGATCACACAGGAAACGCTCAAAACATAGACAGTAGGAAGACTTAGTCTTCCTGTACTTAAGTCGGCATTGTGTCTCTTATATTTAATTCCGATGCAATTTCTGTGTTTCATCGTCACTGTGAAGGTCCAACGGATACAGTAAACATGTAGAGGTGCATCGGAATGTAAAACTGGTGACACAGGAAACGCTCAAATTATAGGAAGACTCAGTCTTCCTGCACTTAAGTCGGCATTGTGTCTCTTATATTTAATTCCGATGCAATTTCTGTGTTTCATCGTCAATGGGAAGGTCCAAGGGATACAGTAAGCCTGCAGAGGTGCATCAGAATGTAAAACTGGTGACACAGGAAACGCTCAAATCATAGAGAGTAGGAAGACTCAGTCTTCCTGTACTTAAGTCGTCATTGTGTCCCTTATATTTAATTCCGATGCAATTTCTGTGTTTCATCGTCAATGGGAAGGTCCAAGGGATACAGTAAACCTGCAGAGGTGCAACGGAATGTAAAACTAGTGTCACAGGAAACGCTCAAACATAGACAGTAGGAAGACTCAGTCTTCCTGTACTTAAGTCGGCATTGTGTCTCTTATATTTAATTCCGATGCAATTTCTGTGTTTCATCGTCAATGGGAAGGTCCAAGGGATACAGTAAACCTGCAGAGGTGCATCGGAATGTAAAACTGGTGACACAGGAAACGCTCAAAACGTAGACAGTAGGAAGACTCAGTCTTCCTGTACTTAAGTCTGCATTGTGTCTCTTATACTTAATTCCGATGCATTTTCTGTGTTTCATCGTCAATGGGAAGGTCCAAGGGATACATTAAACCTGCAGAGGTGCATCATAATGTAAAACTGGTGACACAGGAAACGCTCAACACATAGACAGTAGGAAGACTCATTCTTCCTGTATTTAAGACGTCATTGTGTCTCTTATATTTAATTCCGATGCAATTTCTGTGTTTCATCGTCAATGGGAAGGTCCAAGGGAAACAGTGAACCTGCAGAGGTGCATCGGAATGTAAAACTGGTGACACAGGAAACGCTCAAAACATAGACAGTAGGAAAACTCAGTCTTCCTGTACTTAAGTCGGCATTGTGTCTCTTATATTTATATCCGATGAAATTTTGGTGTTTCATCGTGAGTGGGAAGGTCCAAGGGATATAGTAATCCTGCAGAGGTGCATCGGAAAGTAAAACTGATGACACAGGGAACGCTCAAAACATAGACAGTAGGAAGACTCACTCTTCCTGTACTTATGTCGGCATTGTGTCTCTTATATTTAATTCCGATGCAATTTCTGTTTTTCATCGTCAATGGGAAGGTCCAAGGGATACAGTAAACCAGCAGAGGAGCATCAGAATGTAAAACTGGTGACACAGGAAACGCTCAACACATAGACAGTAGGAAGACTCATTCTTCCTGTACTTAAGTCAGCATAGTGTCTCTTATATTTAATTCCGATGCAATTTCTGTGTTTCATCGTCAATGGGAAGGTCCAAGGGATGCAGTAAACCTGCAGAGGTGCATCGGAATGTAAAACTAGTGACACAGGAAACGCTCAAAACATAGACAGTAGGAAGACTCAGTCTTCCAGTACTTAAGTCGGCATTGTGTCTCTTATATTTAATTCCGATGCAATTCCTGTGTTTCATCGTCAATGGGAAGGTCTAATGGATACAGAAGACCTGCAGAGGAGCATCAGAATGTAAAACTGGTGACACAGGAAACGCTCAAAACATAGACAGTAGGAAGACTCAGTCTTCCTATACTTAAGTCGGCATTGTGTCTCTTATATTTATTTCCGATGAAATTTCTGTGTTTCATCATGAATGGGAAGGTCCAAGGGATATAGTAAACCTGCAGAGTTGCATCTGAAAGTAAAACTGATGACACAGGAAACGCTCAAAACATAGACAGTATGAAGACTTAGTCTTCCTGTACTTAAGTCGGCATTGTGTCTCTTATATTTAATTCCAATGCAATTTCTGTGTTTCGTCGTCACTGTGAAGGTCCAACGGATACATTAAACCTGTAGAGGTGCATCGGAATGTAAAACTGGTGACACAGGAAACGCTCAAACTATAGACATTAGGAAGACTCAGTCTTCCTGTACTTAAGTCGGCATTGTGTCTCTTATATTTCATTCCGATGCAATTTCTGTGTTTCATCGTCAATGGGAAGGTCCAAGGGATACAGTAAACCTGTAGAGGTGCATCGGAATGTACAACTGGTGACACAGGAAACGCTCAAATTATAGACAGTAGGAAGACTCAGTCTTCCTGTACTTAAGTCGGCATTGTGTCTCTTATATTTCATTCCGATGCAATTTCTGTGTTTCATCGTCAATGGGAAGGTCCAAGGGATACAGTAAGCCTGCAGAGGTGCATCAGAATTCCGGGAAGAGATGGGCAACATATTACTACCGCCCACATATATCTCGCGTAATGATCACAACGAAAAGATCCGAGAAATTAGAGCAAATACGGAGACTTACAAGCAGTCGTTCTTCCCACGCACAATTCGTGAATGGAACAGGGAAGGGGGGATCAGATAGTGGTACAATAAGTACCCTCCGCCACACACCGTAAGGTGGCTCGCGGAGTATAGATGTAGATGTAGATGTAGAATGTAAAACTGGTGACACAGGAAACGCTCAAAACATAGAGAGTAGGAAGACTCAGTCTTCCTGTACTTAAGTCGGCGTTGTGTGTCTTATATTTAATTCCGATGCAATTTCTGTGTTTCATCGTCAATGTGAAGGTCCAAGGGATCCAGTAAACCTGCAGAGGTGCATCGGAATGTAAAACTAGTGTCACAGGAAACGCTCAAAACATAGACAGTAGGAAGACTCAGTCTTCCTGTACGTAAGTCGGCATTGTGTCTCTTATATTTAATTCCGATGCATTTTCTGTGTTTCATCGTCAATGGGAAGGTCCAAGGGATACAGTAAACCTGCAGAGGTGCATCAGAATGTAAAACGTATGACACAGGAAACGCTCAACACATAGACAGTAGGAAGACTCATTCTTCCTGTACTTAAGTCGGCATTGTGTCTCTTATTATTATTATTCACGTTTGGGCCCTACTGGACCACGCGAAGTACAATCACGGGGCATTCAGTTATTTTCTTTTAGACTTTCTCTCTGCCCAAATTGTTTTCATTCTCTCGGAATGAGCTCTTTTCCATTCATCAGACCATGTGGTTCCAGTTTTCTTTGGTTTTTCAGCTTGACCAACTACCCAGTCATGAATTTTTTTCCTAAATAATTTTCTGTCTTGAATTTCATCTTGTTTTATATCTGCCTCTTTCATGTCCTCTTTTATAGCAGCAATCCATTTTATTGTCTCAAATTTAGCTTTACTTCGATTTTCGTAGAATTCCACTACTTGTTTAGTTAGTCTGGTAGCATCCATTCTTTTAATATGCCCATAAAATTTTAATCTGCGTTTCTTCATATCTGAATATATGCTGGTGTATTGTTGAATTTCACTATTTGCTCTTAGCCTGTATGTTCCTTCTTCAGTATATTTTGGACCTAGAATTTTTCTGATTACTTTTCTTTCTCTTTTTTGGATTTCTTGAATGTCCTTTTTTCTGTTTAAAATTAGCGTTTCAGCCCCATAAAGGCACTCTGGTTTTATGTCTCTTATATTTAATTCCGATGCAATTCTGTGTTTCATCGTCAATGGGAAGGTCCAATGGATATAGAAGACCTGCAGAGGAGCATCAGAATGTAAAACTGGTGACACAGGAAACGCTCAAAACATAGACAGCAGGAAGACTCAGTCTTCCTATACTTAAGTCGGCATTGTGTCTCTTATATTTATTTCCGATGAAATTTCTGTGTTTCATCGTGAATGGGAAGCTCCAAGGGATATAGTAAACCTGCAGAGGTGCGTCGGAAAGGAAAACTGATCACACAGGAAACGCTCAAAACATAGACAGTAGGAAGACTTAGTCTTCCTGTACTTAAGTCGGCATTGTGTCTCTTATATTTAATTCCGATGCAATTTCTGTGTTTCATCGTCACTGTGAAGGTCCAACAGATACAGTAAACATGTGGAGGTGCATCTGAAGGTAAAACTGGTGACACAGGAAACGCTCAAATTATAGGAAGACTCAGTCTTCCTGTACTTAAGTCGGCATTGTGTCTCTTATATTTAATTCCGATGCAATTTCTGTGTTTCATCGTCAATGGGAAGGTCCAAGGGATACAGTAAGCCTGCAGAGGTGCATCAGAATGTAAAACTGGTGACACAGGAAACGCTCAAATCATAGAGAGTAGGAAGACTCAGTCTTCCTGTACTTAAGTCGGCATTGTGTCCCTTATAATTAATTCCGATGCAATTTCTGTGTTTCATCGTCAATGGGATGGTCCAAGGGATACAGTAAACCTGCAGAGGTGCATCGGAATGTAAAACTAGTGTCACAGGAAACGCTCAAACATAGACAGTAGGAAGACTCAGTCTTCCTGTACTTAAGTCGGCATTGTGTCTCTTATATTTAATTCCGATGCAATTTCTGTGTTTCATCGTCAATGGGAAGGTCCAAGGGATACAGTAAACCTGCAGAGGTGCATCGGAACGTAAAACTGGTGACACAGGAAACGCTCAAAACGTAGACAGTAGGAAGACTCAGTCTTCCTGTACTTAAGTCTGCATTGTGTCTCTTATACTTAATTCCGATGCATTTTCTGTGTTTCATCGTCAATGGGAAGGTCCAAGGGATACATTAAACCTGCAGAGGTGCATCAGAATGTAAAACTGGTGACACAGGAAACGCTCAACACATAGACAGTAGGAAGACTCATTCTTCCTGTATTTAAGTCGTCATTGTGTCTCTTATATTTAATTCCGATGCAATTTCTGTGTTTCATCATCAATGGGAAGGTCCAAGGGATACAGTAAACCTGCAGTGGTGCATCTTAATGTAAATCTAGTGACACAGGAAACGCTCAAAGCATAGACAGTAGGAAGACTCAGTCTTCCTGTACTTAAGTCGGCATTGTGTCTCTTATATTTAATTCCGATGCAATTTCTGTGTTTCATCGTCAATGGGAAGGTCCAAGGGAAACAGTGAACCTGCAGAGGTGCATCGGAATGTAAAACTGGTGACACAGGAAACGCTCAAAACGTAGACAGTATGAAGACTCAGTCTTCCTGTACTTAAGTCGGCATTGTGTCTCTTATATTTATATCCGATGAAATTTTGGTGTTTCATCGTGAATGGGAAGGTCCAAGGGATATAGTAATCCTGCAGAGGTGCATCGGAAAGTAAAACTGATGACACAGGAAACGCTCAAAACATAGACAGTAGGAAGACTCACTCTTCCTGTACTTAAGTCGGCATTGTGTCTCTTATATTTAATTCCAATGCAATTTCTGTTTTTCATCGTCAATGGGAAGGTCCAAGGGATACAGTAAACCAGCAGAGGAGCATCAGAATGTAAAACTGGTGACACAGCAAACGCTCAACACATAGACAGTAGGAAGACTCATTCTTCCTGTACTTAAGTCGGCATTGTGTCTCTTATATTTAATTCCGATGCAATTTCTGTGTTTCATCGTCAATGGGAAGGTCCAAGGGATGCAGTAAACCTGCAGAGGTGCATCGGAATGTAAAACTAGTGACACAGGAAACGCTCAAAGCATAGACAGTAGGAAGACTCAGTCTTCCTGTACTTAAGTCGGCATTGTGTCTCTTATATTTAATTCCGATGCAATTCCTGTGTTTCATCGTCAATGGGAAGGTCTAATGGATACAGAAGACCTGCAGAGGAGCATCAGAATGTAAAACTGGTGACACAGGAAACGCTCAAAACATAGACAGTAGGAAGGCTCAGTCTTCCTATACTTAAGTCGGCATTGTGTCTCTTATATTTATTTCCGATGAAATTTCTGTGTTTCATCGTGAATGGGAAGGTCCAAGGGATATAGTAAACCTGCAGAGTTGCATCTGAAAGTAAAACTGATGACACAGGAAACGCTCAAAACATAGACAGTATGAAG
The DNA here is from genome assembly GCF_023898315.1 of Schistocerca nitens. Taxonomy (NCBI): domain Eukaryota; kingdom Metazoa; phylum Arthropoda; class Insecta; order Orthoptera; family Acrididae; genus Schistocerca; species Schistocerca nitens. Next base: position 1,324,969,058 of record NC_064614.1, on the reverse strand, counting down.
ACTTAGTCTTCCTGTACTTAAGTCGGCATTGTGTCTCTTATATTTAATTCCAATGCAATTTCTGTGTTTCGTCGTCACTGTGAAGTTCCAACGGATACAGTAAACCTGTAGAGGTGCATCGGAATGTAAAACTGGTGACACAGGAAACGCTCAAATTATAGACAGTAGGAAGACTCAGTCTTCCTGTACTTAAGTCGGCATTGTGTCTCTTATATTTCATTCCGATGCAATTTCTGTGTTTCATCGTCAATGGGAAGGTCCAAGGGATACAGTAAACCTGTAGAGGTGCATCGGAATGTACAACTGGTGACACAGGAAACGCTCAAATTATAGACAGTAGGAAGACTCAGTCTTCCTGTACTTAAGTCGGCATTGTGTCTCTTATATTTCATTCCGATGCAATTTCTGTGTTTCATCGTCAATGGGAGGGTCCAAGGGATACAGTAAGCCTGCAGAGGAGCATCAGAATGTAAAACTGGTGACACAGGAAACGCTCAAATTATAGACAGTTGGAAGACTCAGTCTTCCTGTACTTAAGTCGGCATTGTGTCTCTTATATTTCATTCCGATGCAATTTCTGTGTTTCATCGTGAATGTGAAGGTCCAAGGGTTACAGTAAACCTGCAGAGGTGCATCGGAATGTAAAACTAGTGTCACAGGAAACGCTCAAATCATAGACAGTAGGAAGACTCAGTCTTCCTGTACGTAAGTCGGCATTGTGTCTCTTATATTTAATTCCGATGCATTTTCTGTGTTTCATCGTCAATGGGAAGGTCCAAGGGATACAGTAAACCTGCAGAGGTGCATCAGAATGTAAAACGTATGACACAGGAAACGCTCAACACATAGACAGTAGGAAGACTCATTCTTCCTGTACTTAAGTCGGCATTGTGTCTCTTATATTTAATTCCGATGCAATTCTGTGTTTCATCGTCAATGGGAAGGTCCAATGGATACAGAAGACCTGCAGAGGAGCATCAGAATGTAAAACTGGTGACACAGGAAACGCTCAAAACATAGACAGCAGGAAGACTCAGTCTTCCTATACTTAAGTCGGCATTGTGTCTCTTATATTTATTTCCGATGAAATTTCTGTGTTTCATCGTGAATGGGAAGCTCCATGGGATATAGTAAACCTGCAGAGGTGCATCGGAAAGGAAAACTGATCACACAGGAAACGCTCAAAACATAGACAGTAGGAAGACTTAGTCTTCCTGTACTTAAGTCGGCATTGTGTCTCTTATATTTAATTCCGATGCAATTTCTGTGTTTCATCGTCAATGGGAAGGTCCAAGGGATACAGTTTAACTGCAGAGGTGCATCGGAATGTAAAACTGGTGACACAAGAAACGCTCAAAACGTAGACAGTAGGAAGACTCAGTCTTCCTGTACTTAAGTTGCATTGAGTCTCTTATACATAATTCCGATGCAATTTCTGTGTTACATCGTCAATGGGAAGGTCCAAGGGATACATTAAACCTGCAGAGGTGCATCAGAATGTAAAACTGGTGACACAGGAAACGCTCAACACATAGACAGTAGGAAGACTCATTCTTCCTGTATTTAATTCGGCATTGTGTCTCTTATGTTTAATTCCGATACAATTTCTGTGTTTAATCGTCAATGGGAAGGTCCAAGGGATACACCAAACCTGCAGTAGTGCATCTTAATGTAAATCTAGTGACACAGGAAACGCTCAAAACATAGACAGTAGGAAGACTCTGTCTTCCTGTACATAAGTCGGCATTGTGTCACTTATATTTAATTCCGACGCAATTTCTGTGTTTCATCGTCAATGGGAAGGTCCAAGGGAAACAGTGAACCTGCAGAGGTGCATCGGAATGTAAAACTGGTGACACAGGAAACGCTCAAAGCATAGAGAGTAGGAAGACTCAGTCTTCCTGTACTTAAGTCGGCGTTGTGTGTCTTATATTTAATTCCGATGCAATTTCTGTGTTTCATCGTCAATGTGAAGGTCCAAGGGATCCAGTAAACCTGCAGAGGTGCATCGGAATGTAAAACTGGTGACACAGGAAACGCTCAAATTATAGACAGTTGGAAGACTCAGTCTTCCTGTACTTAAGTCGGCATTGTGTCTCTTATATTTCATTCCGTTGCAATTTCTGTGTTTCATCGTGAATGTGAAGTTCCAAGGGTTACAGTAAACCTGCAGAGGTGCATCGGAATGTAAAACTAGTGTCACAGGAAACGCTCAAATCATAGACAGTAGGAAGACTCAGTCTTCCTGTACGTAAGTCGGCATTGTGTCTCTTATATTTAATTCCGATGCATTTTCTGTGTTTCATCGTCAATGGGAAGGTCCAAGGGATACAGTAAACCTGCAGAGGTGCATCAGAATGTAAAACGTATGACACAGGAAACGCTCAACACATAGACAGTAGGAAGACTCATTCTTCCTGTACTTAAGTCGGCATTGTGTCTCTTATATTTAATTCCGATGCAATTCTGTGTTTCATCGTCAATGGGAAGGTCCAATGGATACAGAAGACCTGCAGAGGAGCATCAGAATGTAAAACTGGTGACACAGGAAACGCTCAAAACATAGACAGCAGGAAGACTCAGTCTTCCTATACTTAAGTCGGCATTGTGTCTCTTATATTTATTTCCGATGAAATTTCTGTGTTTCATCGTGAATGGGAAGCTCCATGGGATATAGTAAACCTGCAGAGGTGCATCGGAATGTAAAACTGGTGACACAGGAAACGCTCAAAGCATAGAGAGTAGGAAGACTCAGTCTTCCTGTACTTAAGTCGGCGTTGTGTGTCTTATATTTAATTCCGATGCAATTTCTGTGTTTCATCGTCAATGTGAAGGTCCAAGGGATCCAGTAAACCTGCAGAGGTGCATCGGAATGTAAAACTAGTGTCACAGGAAACGCTCAAAACATAGACAGTAGGAAGACTCAGTCTTCCTGTACGTAAGTCGGTATTGTGTCTCTTATATTTAATTCCGATGCATTTTCTGTGTTTCATCGTCAATGGGAAGGTCCAAGGGATACAGTAAACCTGCAGAGGTGCATCAGAATGTAAAACGTATGACACAGGAAACGCTCAACACATAGACAGTAGGAAGACTCATTCTTCCTGTACTTAAGTCGGCATTGTGTCTCTTATATTTAATTCCGATGCAATTCTGTGTTTCATCGTCAATGGGAAGGTCCAATGGATACAGAAGACCTGCAGAGGAGCATCAGAATGTAAAACTGGTGACACAGGAAACGCTCAAAACATAGACAGCAGGAAGACTCAGTCTTCCTATACTTAAGTCGGCATTGCGTCTCTTATATTTATTTCCGATGAAATTCCTGTGTTTCATCGTGAATGGGAAGCTCCAAGGGATATAGTAAACCTGCAGAGGTGCATCGGAAAGGAAAACTGATCACACAGGAAACGCTCAAAACATATACAGTAGGAAGACTTAGTCTTCCTGTACTTAAGTAGGCATTGTGTCTCTTATATTTAATTCCGATGCAATTTCTGTGTTTCATCGTCACTGTGAAGGTCCAACGGATACAGTAAACATGTAGAGGTGCATCTGAAGGTAAAACTGGTGACACAGGAAATGCTCAAATTATAGGAAGACTCAGTCTTCCTGTACTTAAGTCGGCATTGTGTCTCTTATATTTAATTCCGATACAATTTCTGTGTTTCATCTTCAATGGGAAGGTCCAAGGGATACAGTAAGCCTGCAGAGGTGCATCAGAATGTTAAACTGGTGACACAGGAAACGCTCAAATCATAGAGAGTAGGAAGACTCAGTCTTCCTGTACTTAAGTCGGCATTGTGTCCCTTATATTTAATTCCGATGCAATTTCTGTGTTTCATCGTCAATGGGAAGGTCCAAGGGATACAGTAAAGCTGCAGAGGTGCATCGGAATGTAAAACTAGTGTCACAGGAAACGCTCAAACATAGACAGTAGGAAGACTCAGTCTTCCTGTACTTAAGTCTGCATTGTGTCTCTTATACTTAATTCCGATGCATTTTCTGTGTTTCATCGTCAATGGGAAGGTCCAAGGGATACATGAAACCTGCAGAGGTGCATCAGAATGTAAAACTGGTGACACAGGAAACGCTCAACACATAGACAGTAGGAAGACTCATTCTTCCTGTATTTAAGTCGTCATTGTGTCTCTTATATTTAATTCCGATGCAATTTCTGTGTTTCATCATCAATGGGAAGGTCCAAGCGATACAGTAAACCTGCAGTGGTGCATCTTAATGTAAATCTAGTGACACAGGAAACGCTCAAAGCATAGACAGTAGGAAGACTCTGTCTTCCTGTACTTAAGTCGGCATTGTGTCTCTTATATTTAATTCCGATGCAATTTCTGTGTTTCATCGTCAATGGGAAGGTCCAAGGGAAACAGTGAACCTGCAGAGGTGCATCGGAATGTAAAACTGGTGACACAGGAATCGCTCAAAACATAGACAGTATGAAGACTCAGTCTTCCTGTACTTAAGTCGGCATTGTGTCTCTTATATTTATATCCGATGAAATTTTGGTGTTTCATCGTGAATGGGAAGGTCCAAGGGATATAGTAATCCTGCAGAGGTGCATCGGAAAGTAAAACTGATGACACAGGAAACGCTCAAAACATAGACAGTAGGAAGACTCACTCTTCCTGTACTTAAGTCGGCGTTGTGTGTCTTATATTTAATTCCGATGCAATTTCTGTGTTTCATCGTCAATGTGAAGGTCCAAGGGATCCAGTAAACCTGCAGAGGTGCATCGGAATGTAAAACTAGTGTCACAGGAAACGCTCAAAACATAGACAGTAGGAAGACTCAGTCTTCCTGTACGTAAGTCGGCATTGTGTCTCTTATATTTAATTCCGATGCATTTTCTGTGTTTCATCGTCAATGGGAAGGTCCAAGGGATACAGTAAACCTGCAGAGGTGCATCAGAATGTAAAACGTATGACACAGGAAACGCTCAACACATAGACAGTAGGAAGACTCATTCTTCCTGTACTTAAGTCGGCATTGTGTCTCTTATATTTAATTCCGATGCAATTCTGTGTTTCATCGTCAATGGTAAGGTCCAATGGATACAGAAGGCCTGCAGAGGAGCATCAGAATGTAAAACTGGTGACACAGGAAACGCTCAAAACATAGACAGCAGGAAGGCTCAGTCTTCCTATACTTAAGTCGGCATTGTGTCTCTTATATTTATTTCCGATGAAATTTCTGTGTTTCATCGTGAATGGGAAGCTCCAAGGGATACAGTAAACCTGCAGAGGTGCATCGGAAAGGAAAACCGATCACACAGGAAACGCTCAAAACATAGACAGTAGGAAGACTTAGTCTTCCTGTACTTAAGTCGGCATTGTGTCTCTTATATTTAATTCCGATGCAATTTCTGTGTTTCATCGTCACTGTGAAGGTCCAACGGATACAGTAAACATGTAGAGGTGCATCTGAAGGTAAAACTGGTGACACAGGAAACGCTCAAATTATTGGAAGACTCAGTCTTCCTGTACTTAAGTCGGCATTGTGTCTCTTATATTTAATTCCGATGCAATTTCTGTGTTTCATCGTCAATGGGAAGGTCCAAGGGATACAGTAAGCCTGCAGAGGTGCATCAGAATGTAAAACTGGTGACACAGGAAACGCTCAAATCATAGAGAGTAGGAAGACTCAGTCTTCCTGTACTTAAGTCGGCATTGTGTCCCTTATATTTAATTCCGATGCAATTTCTGTGTTTCATCGTCAATGGGAAGGTCCAAGGGATACAGTAAACCTGCAGAGGTGCATCGGAATGTAAAACTAGTGTCACAGGAAACGCTCAAACATAGACAGTAGGAAGACTCAGTCTTCCTGTACTTAAGTCGGCATTGTGTCTCTTATATTTAATTCCCATCAATTTCTGTGTTTCATCGTCAATGGGAAGGTCCAAGGGATACAGTAAACCTGCAGAGGTGCATCGGAACGTAAAACTGGTGACACAGGAAACGCTCAAAACGTAGACAGTAGGAAGACTCAGTCTTCCTGTACTTAAGTCTGCATTGTGTCTCTTATACTTAATTCCGATGCATTTTCTGTGTTTCATCGTCAATGGGAAGGTCCAAGGGATACATTAAACCTGCAGAGGTGCATCAGAATGTAAAACTGGTGACACAGGAAACGCTCAACACATAGACAGTAGGAAGACTCATTCTTCCTGTATTTAAGTCGTCATTGTGTCTCTTATATTTAATTCCGATGCAGTTTCTGTGTTTCATCATCAATGGGAAGGTCCAAGGGATACAGTAAACCTGCAGTGGTGCATCTTAATGTAAATCTAGTGACACAGGAAACGCTCAAAGCATAGACAGTAGGAAGACTCTGTCTTCCTGTACTTAAGTCGGCATTGTGTCTCTTATATTTATATCCGATGAAATTTTGGTGTTTCATCGTGAATGGGAAGGTCCAAGGGATATAGTAATCCTGCAGAGGTGCATCGGAAAGTAAAACTGATGACACAGGAAACGCTCAAAACATAGACAGTAGGAAGACTCACTCTTCCTGTACTTAAGTCGGCATTGTGTCTCTTATATTTAATTCCGATGCAATTTCTGTTTTTCATCGTCAATGGGAAGGTCCAAGGGATACAGTAAACCAGCAGAGGAGCATCAGAATGTAAAACTGGTGACACAGGAAACGCTCAACACATAGACAGTAGGAAGACACATTCTTCCAGTACTTAAGTCGGCATTGTGTCTCTTATATTTAATTCCGATGCAATTTCTGTGTTTCATCGTCAATGGGAAGGTCCAAGGGATGTAGTAAACCTGCAGAGGTGCATCGGAATGTAAAACTAGTGACACAGGAAACGCTCAGAGCATAGACAGTAGGAAGACTCAGTCTTCCTGTACTTAAGTCGGCATTGTGTCTCTTATATTTAATTCCGATGCAATTCCTGTGTTTCATCGTCAATGGGAAGGTCTAATGGATACAGAAGACCTGCAGAGGAGCATCAGAATGTAAAACTGGTGACACAGGAAACGCTCAAAACATAGACAGTAGGAAGACTCAGTCTTCCTATACTTAAGTCGGCATTGTGTCTCTTATATTTATTTCCGATGAAATTTCTGTGTTTCATCGTGAATGGGAAGGTCCAAGGGATATAGTAAACCTGCAGAGTTGCATCTGAAAGTAAAACTGATGACACAGGAAACGCTCAAAACATAGACAGTATGAAGACTTAGTCTTCCTGTACTTAAGTCGGCATTGTGTCTCTTATATTTAATTCCAATGCAATTTCTGTGTTTCGTCGTCACTGTGAAGGTCCAACGGATACAGTAAACCTGTAGAGGTGCATCGGAATGTAAAACTGGTGACACAGGAAACGCTCAAATTATAGACAGTAGGAAGACTCAGTCTTCCTGTACTTAAGTCGGCATTGTGTCTCTTATATTTCATTCCGATGCAATTTCTGTGTTTCATCGTCAATGGGAGGGTCCAAGGGATACAGTAAGCCTGCAGAGGTGCATCAGAATGTAAAACTGGTGACACAGGAAACGCTCAAATTATAGACAGTTGGAAGACTCCGTCTTCCTGTACTTAAGTCGGCATTGTGTCTCTTATATTTAATTCCGATGCAATTTCTGTGTTTCATCGTCAATGGGAAGGTCCAAGGGAAACAGTGAACCTGCAGAGGTGCATCGGAATGTAAAACTGGTGACACAGGAAACGCTCAAATCATAGACAGTATGAAGACTCAGTCTTCCTGTACTTAAGTCGGCATTGTGTCTCTTATATTTATATCCGATGAAATTTTGGTGTTTCATCGTGAATGGGAAGGTCCAAGGGATATAGTAATCCTGCAGAGGTGCATCGGAAAGTAAAACTGATGACACAGGAAACGCTCAAAACATAGACAGTAGGAAGACTCACTCTTCCTGTACTTAAGTCGGCATTGTGTCTCTTATATTTAATTCCGATGCAATTTCTGTTTTTCATCGTCAATGGGAAGGTCCAAGGGATACAGTAAACCAGCAGAGGAGCATCAGAATGTAAAACTGGTGACACAGGAAACGCTCAACACATAGACAGTAGGAAGACTCATTCTTCCTGTACTTAAGTCGGCATTGTGTCTCTTATATTTAATTCCGATGCAATTTCTGTGTTTCATCGTCAATGGGAAGGTCCAAGGGATGCAGTAAACCTGCAGAGGTGCATCGGAATGTAAAACTAGTGACACAGGAAACGCTCAGAGCATAGACAGTAGGAAGACTCAGTCTTCCTGTACTTAAGTCGGCATTGTGTCTCTTATATTTAATTCCGATGCAATTCCTGTGTTTCATCGTCAATGGGAAGGTCTAATGGATACAGAAGACCTGCAGAGGAGCATCAGAATGTAAAACTGGTGACACAGGAAACGCTCAAAACATAGACAGTAGGAAGACTCAGTCTTCCTGTACTTAAGTCTGCATTGTGTCTCTTATACTTAATTCCGATGCATTTTCTGTGTTTCATCGTCAATGGGAAGGTCCAAGGGATACATTAAACCTGCAGAGGTGCATCAGAATGTAAAACTGGTGACACAGGAAACGCTCAAATTATAGACAGTAGGAAGACTCAGTCTTCCTGTACTTAAGTCGGCATTGTGTCTCTTATATTTAATTCCAATGCAATTTCTGTGTTTCGTCGTCACTGTTAAGGTCCAACGGATACAGTAAACCTGTAGAGGTGCATCGGAATGTAAAACTGGTGACACAGGAAACGCTCAAATTATAGACAGTAGGAAGACTCAGTCTTCCTGTACTTAAGTCGGCATTGTGTCTCTTATATTTAATTCCGATGCAATTTCTGTGTTTCATCGTCAATGGGAAGGTCCAAGGGAAACAGTGAACCTGCAGAGGTGCATCGGAATGTAAAACTGGTGACACAGGAAACGCTCAAAACATAGACAGTATGAAGACTCAGTCTTCCTGTACTTAAGTCGGCATTGTGTCTCTTATATTTATATCCGATGAAATTTTGGTGTTTCATCGTGAATGGGAAGGTCCAAGGGATATAGTAATCCTGCAGAGGTGCATCGGAAAGTAAAACTGATGACACAGGAAACGCTCAAAACATAGACAGTAGGAAGACTCACTCTTCCTGTACTTAAGTCGGCGTTGTGTGTCTTATATTTAATTCCGATGCAATTTCTGTGTTTCATCGTCAATGTGAAGGTCCAAGGGATCCACTAACCTGCAGAGGTGCATCGGAATGTAAAACTAGTGTCACAGGAAACGCTCAAAACATAGACAGTAGGAAGGTCAGTCTTCCTGTACGTAAGTCGGCATTGTGTCTCTTATATTTAATTCCGATGCATTTTCTGTGTTTCATCGTCAATGGGAAGGTCCAAGGGATACAGTAAACCTGCAGAGGTGCATCAGAATGTAAAACGTATGACACAGGAAACGCTCAACACATAGACAGTAGGAAGACTCATTCTTCCTGTACTTAAGTCGGCATTGTGTCTCTTATATTTAATTCCGATGCAATTCTGTGTTTCATCGTCAATGGGAAGGTCCAATGGATACAGAAGACCTGCAGAGGAGCATCAGAATGTAAAACTGGTGACACAGGAAACGCTCAAAACATAGACAGCAGGAAGACTCAGTCTTCCTATACTTAAGTCGGCATTGTGTCTCTTATATTTATTTCCGATGAAATTTCTGTGTTTCATCGTGAATGGGAAGCTCCAAGGGATACAGTAAACCTGCAGAGGTGCATCGGAAAGGAAAACTGATCACACAGGAAACGCTCAAAACATAGACAGTAGGAAGACTTAGTCTTCCTGTACTTAAGTCGGCATTGTGTCTCTTATATTTAATTCCGATGCAATTTCTGTGTTTCATCGTCACTGTGAAGGTCCAACGGATACAGTAAACATGTAGAGGTGCATCTGAAGGTAAAACTGGTGACACAGGAAACGCTCAAATTATTGGAAGACTCAGTCTTCCTGTACTTAAGTCGGCATTGTGTCTCTTATATTTAATTCCGATGCAATTTCTGTGTTTCATCGTCAATGGGAAGGTCCAAGGGATACAGTAAGCCTGCAGAGGTGCATCAGAATGTAAAACTGGTGACACAGGAAACGCTCAAATCATAGAGAGTAGGAAGACTCAGTCTTCCTGTACTTAAGTCGGCATTGTGTCACTTATATTTAATTCCGATGCAATTTCTGTGTTTCATCGTCAATGGGAAGGTCCAAGGGATACAGTAAGCCTGCAGAGGTGCATCAGAATGTAAAACTAGTGTCACAGGAAACGCTCAAACATAGACAGTAGGAAGACTCAGTCTTCAAGTACTTAAGTCGGCATTGTGTCTCTTATATTTAATTGCGATGCAATTTCTGTGTTTCATCGTCAATGGGAAGGTCCAAGGGATACAGTAAACCTGCAGAGGTGCTTCGGAACGTAAAACTGGTGACACAGGAAACGCTCAAAACGTAGACAGTAGGAAGACTCAGTCTTCCTGTACTTAAGTCTGCATTGTGTCTCTTATACTTAATTCCGATGCATTTTCTGTGTTTCATCGTCAATGGGAAGGTCCAAGGGATACATTAAACCTGCAGAGGTGCATCAGAATGTAAAACTGGTGACACAGGAAACGCTCAACACATAGACAGTAGGAAGACTCATTCTTCCTGTATTTAAGTCGTCATTGCGTCTCTTATATTTAATTCCGATGCAGTTTCTGTGTTTCATCATCAATGGGAAGGTCCAAGGGATACAGTAAACCTGCAGTGGTGCATCTTAATGTAAATCTAGTGACACAGGAAACGCTCAAAGCATAGACAGTAGGAAGACTCTGTCTTCCTGTACTTAAGTCGGCATTGTGTCTCTTATATTTAATTCCGATGCAATTTCTGTGTTTCATCGTCAATGGGAAGGTCCAAGGGAAACAGTGAACCTGCAGAGGTGCATCGGAATGTAAAACTGGTGACACAGGAAACGCTCAAATCATAGACAGTATGAAGACTCAGTCTTCCTGTACTTAAGTCGGCATTGTGTCTCTTATATTTATATCCGATGAAATTTTGGTGTTTCATCGTCAATGGGAGGGTCCAAGGGATATAGTAATCCTGCAGAGGTGCATCGGAAAGTAAAACTGATGACACAGGAAACGCTCAAAACATAGACAGTAGGAAGACTCACTCTTCCTGTACTTAAGTCGGCATTGTGTCTCTTATATTTAATTCCGATGCAATTTCTGTTTTTCATCGTCAATGGGAAGGTCCAAGGGATACAGTAAACCAGCAGAGGAGCATCAGAATGTAAAACTGCTGACACAGGAAACGCTCAACACATAGACAGTAGGAAGACTCATTCTTCCTGTACTTAAGTCGGCATTGTGTCTCTTATATTTAATTCCGATGCAATTTCTGTGTTTCATCGTCAATGGGAAGGTCCAAGGGATGCAGTAAACCTGCAGAGGTGCATCGGAATGTAAAACTAGTGACACAGGAAACGCTCAGAGCATAGACAGTAGGAAGACTCAGTCTTCCTGTACTTAAGTCGGCATTGTGTCTCTTATATTTAATTCCGATGCAATTCCTGTGTTTCATCGTCAATGGGAAGGTCTAATGGATACAGAAGACCTGCAGAGGAGCATCAGAATGTAAAACTGGTGACACAGGAAACGCTCAAAACATAGACAGTAGGAAGACTCAGTCTTCCTGTACTTAAGTCGGCATTGTGTCTCTTATATTTCATTCCGATGAAATTTCTGTGTTTCATCGTGAATGGGAAGGTCCAAGGGATATAGTAAACCTGCAGAGTTGCATCTGAAAGTAAAACTGATGACACAGGAAACGCTCAAAACATAGACAGTATGAAGACTTAGTCTTCCTGTACTTAAGTCGGCATTGTGTCTCTTATATTTAATTCCAATGCAATTTCTGTGTTTCGTCGTCACTGTGAAGGTCCAACGGATACAGTAAACCTGTAGAGGTGCATCGGAATGTAAAACTGGTGACACAGGAAACGCTCAAATTATAGACAGTAGGAAGACTCAGTCTTCCTGTACTTAAGTCGGCATTGTGTCTCTTATATTTCATTCCGATGCAATTTCTGTGTTTCATCGTCAATGGGAAGGTCCAAGGGATACAGTAAACCTGTAGAGGTGCATCGGAATGTACAACTGGTGACACAGGAAACGCTCAAATTGTAGACAGTAGGAAGACTCAGTCTTCCTGTACTTAAGTCGGCATTGTGTCTCTTATATTTCATTCCGATGCAATTTCTGTGTTTCATCGTCAATGGGAAGGTCCAAGGGATACAGTAAGCCTGCAGAGGTGCATCAGAATGTAAAACTGGTGACACAGGAAACGCTCAAATCATAGAGAGTAGGAAGACTCAGTCTTCCTGTACTTAAGTCGGCGTTGTGTGTCTTATATTTAATTCCGATGCAATTTCTGTGTTTCATCGTCAATGTGAAGGTCCAAGGGATCCAGTAAACCTGCAGAGGTGCATCGGAATGTAAAACTAGTGTCACAGGAAACGCTCAAAACATAGACAGTAGGAAGACTCAGTCTTCCTGTACTTAAGTCGGCATTGTGTCTCTTATATTTAATTCCGATGCAACTCTGTGTTTCATCGTCAATGGGAAGGTCCAATGGATACAGAAGACCTGCAGAGGAGCATCAGAATGTAAAACTGGTGACACAGGAAACGCTCAAAACATAGACATCAGGAAGACTCAGTCTTCCTATACTTAAGTCGGCATTGTGTCTCTTATATTTATTTCCGATGAAATTTCTGTGTTTCATCGTGAATGGGAAGCTCCAAGGGATATAGTAAACCTGCAGAGGTGCATCGGAAAGGAAAACTGATCACACAGGAAACGCTCAAAACATAGACAGTAGGAAGACTCAGTCTGCCTGCACTTAAGTCGGCATTGTGTCTCTTATATTTAATTCCGATGCAATTTCTGTGTTTCATCGTCAATGGGAAGGTACAAGGGATACAGTAAACCTGCAGAGGTGCATCGGAATGTAAAACTGGTGACACAGGAAACGCTCAAAACGTAGACAGTAGGAAGACTCAGTCTTCCTGTACTTAAGTCGGCATTGTGTCTCTTATATTTAATTCCGATGCAATTTCTGTGTTTCATCGTCAATGGGAAGGTCCAAGGGATACATTAAACCTGCAGAGGTGCATCAGAATGTAAAACTGGTGACACAGGAAACGCTCAACACATAGACAGTAGGAAGACTCATTCTTCCTGTATTTAAGTCGTCATTGTGTCTCTTATATTTAATTCCGATGCAGTTTCTGTGTTTCATCATCAATGGGAAGGTCCAAGGGATACAGTAAACCTGCAGTGGTGCATCTTAATGTAAATCTAGTGACACAGGAAACGCTCAAAGCATAGACAGTAGGAAGACTCTGTCTTCCTGTACTTAAGTCGGCATTGTGTCTCTTATATTTAATTTCGATGCAATTTCTGTGTTTCATCGTCAATGGGAAGGTCCAAGGGAAACAGTGAACCTGCAGAGGTGCATCGGAATGTAAAACTGGTGACACAGGAAACGCTCAAATCATAGACAGTATGAAGACTCAGTCTTCCTGTACTTAAGTCGGCATTGTGTCTCTTATATTTATATCCGATGAAATTTTGGTGTTTCATCGTGAATGGGAAGGTCCAAGGGATATAGTAATCCTGCAGAGGTGCATCGGAAAGTAAAACTGATGACACAGGAAACGCTCAAAACATAGACAGTAGGAAGACTCACTCTTCCTGTACTTAAGTCGGCATTGTGTCTCTTATATTTAATTCCGATGCAATTTCTGTTTTTCATCGTCAATGGGAAGGTCCAAGGGATACAGTAAACCAGCAGAGGAGCATCAGAATGTAAAACTGCTGACACAGGAAACGCTCAACACATAGACAGTAGGAAGACTCATTCTTCCTGTACTTAAGTCGGCATTGTGTCTCTTATATTTAATTCCGATGCAATTTCTGTGTTTCATCGTCAATGGGAAGGTCCAAGGGATGCAGTAAACCTGCAGAGGTGCATCGGAATGTAAAACTAGTGACACAGGAAACGCTCAGAGCATAGACAGTAGGAAGACTCAGTCTTCCTGTACTTAAGTCGGCATTGTGTCTCTTATATTTAATTCCGATGCAATTCCTGTGTTTCATCGTCAATGGGACGGTCTAATGGATACAGAAGACCTGCAGAGGAGCATCAGAATGTAAAACTGGTGACACAGGAAACGCTCAAAACATAGACAGTAGGAAGACTCAGTCTTCCTATACTTAAGTCGGCATTGTGTCTCTTATATTTATTTCCGATGAAATTTCTGTGTTTCATCGTGAATGGGAAGGTCCAAGGGATATAGTAAACCTGCAGAGTTGCATCTGAAAGTAAAACTGATGACACAGGAAACGCTCAAAACATAGACAGTATGAAGACTTAGTCTTCCTGTACTTAAGTCGGCATTGTGTCTCTTATATTTAATTCCAATGCAATTTCTGTGTTTCGTCGTCACTGTGAAGGTCCAACGGATACAGTAAACCTGTAGAGGTGCATCGGAATGTAAAACTGGTGACACAGGAAACGCTCAAATTATAGACAGTAGGAAGACTCAGTCTTCCTGTACTTAAGTCGGCATTGTGTCTCTTATATTTCATTCCGATGCAATTTCTGCGTTTCATCGTCAATGGGAAGGTCCAAGGGATACAGTAAACCTGTAGAGGTGCATCGGAATGTACAACTGGTGACACAGGAAACGCTCAAATTGTAGACAGTAGGAAGACTCAGTCTTCCAGTACTTAAGTCGGCATTGTGTCTCTTATATTTCATTCCGATGCAATTTCTGTGTTTCATCGTCAATGGGAAGGTCCAAGGGATACAGTAAGCCTGCAGAGGTGCATCAGAATGTAAAACTGGTGACACAGGAAACGCTCAAAACATAGAGAGTAGGAAGACTCAGTCTTCCTGTACTTAAGTCGGCGTTGTGTGTCTTATATTTAATTCCGATGCAATTTCTGTGTTTCATCGTCAATGTGAAGGTCCAAGGGATCCAGTAAACCTGCAGAGGTGCATCGGAATGTAAAACTAGTGTCACAGGAAACGCTCAAAACATAGACAGTAGGAAGACTCAGTCTTCCTGTACTTAAGTCGGCATTGTGTCTCTTATATTTATTTCCGATGAAATTTCTGTGTTTCATCGTGAATGGGAAGCTCCAAGGGATATAGTAAACCTGCAGAGGTGCATCGGAAAAGAAAACTGATCACACAGGAAACGCTCAAAACATAGACAGTAGGAAGACTCAGTCTGCCTGCACTTAAGTCGGCATTGTGTCTCTTATATTTAATTCCGATGCAATTTCTGTGTTTCATCGTCAATGGGAAGGTACAAGGGATACAGTAAACCTGCAGAGGTGCATCGGAATGTAAAACTGGTGACACAGGAAACGCTCAAAACGTAGACAGTAGGAAGACTCAGTCTTCCTGTACTTAAGTCGGCATTGTGTCTCTTATATTTAATTCCGATGCAATTTCTGTGTTTCATCGTCAATGGGAAGGTCCAAGGGATACATTAAACCTGCAGAGGTGCATCAGAATGTAAAACTGGTGACACAGGAAACGCTCAACACATAGACAGTAGGAAGACTCATTCTTCCTGTATTTAAGTCGTCATTGTGTCTCTTATATTTAATTCCGATGCAGTTTCTGTGTTTCATCATCAATGGGAAGGTCCAAGGGATACAGTAAACCTGCAGTGGTGCATCTTAATGTAAATCTAGTGACACAGGAAACGCTCAAAGCATAGACAGTAGGAAGACTCTGTCTTCCTGTACTTAAGTCGGCATTGTGTCTCTTATATTTAATTCCGATGCAATTTCTGTGTTTCATCGTCAATGGGAAGGTCCAAGGGAAACAGTGAACCTGCAGAGGTGCATCGGAATGTAAAACTGGTGACACAGGAAACGCTCAAATCATAGACAGTATGAAGACTCAGTCTTCCTGTACTTAAGTCGGCATTGTGTCTCTTATATTTATATCCGATGAAATTTTGGTGTTTCATCGTGAATGGGAAGGTCCAAGGGATATAGTAATCCTGCAGAGGTGCATCGGAAAGTAAAACTGATGACACAGGAAACGCTCAAAACATAGACAGTAGGAAGACTCACTCTTCCTGTACTTAAGTCGGCATTGTGTCTCTTATATTTAATTCCGATGCAATTTCTGTTTTTCATCGTCAATGGGAAGGTCCAAGGGATACAGTAAACCAGCAGAGGAGCATCAGAATGTAAAACTGGTGACACAGGAAACGCTCAACACATAGACAGTAGGAAGACTCATTCTTCCTGTACTTAAGTCGGCATTGTGTCTCTTATATTTAATTCCGATGCAATTTCTGTGTTTCATCGTCAATGGGAACGTTCAAGGGATGCAGTAAACCTGCAGAGGTGCATCGGAATGTAAAACTAGTGACACAGGAAACGCTCAGAGCATAGACAGTAGGAAGACTCAGTCTTCCTGTACTTAAGTCGGCATTGTGTCTCTTATATTTTATTCCGATGCAATTCCTGTGTTTCATCGTCAATGGGAAGGTCTAATGGATACAGAAGACCTGCAGAGGAGCATCAGAATGTAAAACTGGTGACACAGGAAACGCTCAAAACATAGACAGTAGGAAGACTCAGTCTTCCTATACTTAAGTCGGCATTGTGTCTCTTATATTTATTTCCGATGAAATTTCTGTGTTTCATCGTGAATGGGAAGGTCCAAGGGATATAGTAAACCTGCAGAGTTGCATCTGAAAGTAAAACTGATGACACAGGAAACGCTCAAAACATAGACAGTATGAAGACTTAGTCTTCCTGTACTTAAGTCGGCATTGTGTCTCTTATATTTAATTCCAATGCAATTTCTGTGTTTCGTCGTCACTGTGAAGGTCCAACGGATACAGTAAACCTGTAGAGGTGCATCGGAATGTAAAACTGGTGACACAGGAAACGCTCAAATTATAGACAGTAGGAAGACTCAGTCTTCCTGTACTTAAGTTGGCATTGTGTCTCTTATATTTCATTCCGATGCAATTTCTGTGTTTCATCGTCAATGGGAAGGTCCAAGGGATACAGTAAACCTGTAGAGGTGCATCGGAATGTACAACTGGTGACACAGGAAACGCTCAAATTGTAGACAGTAGGAAGACTCAGTCTTCCTGTACTTAAGTCGGCATTGTGTCTCTTATATTTCATTCCGATGCAATTTCTGTGTTTCATCGTCAATGGGAAGGTCCAAGGGATACAGTAAGCCTGCAGAGGTGCATCAGAATGTAAAACTGGTGACACAGGAAACGCTCAAAACATAGAGAGTAGGAAGACTCAGTCTTCCTGTACTTAAGTCGGCGTTGTGTGTCTTATATTTAATTCCGATGCAATTTCTGTGTTTCATCGTCAATGTGAAGGTCCAAGGGATCCAGTAAACCTGCAGAGGTGCATCGGAATGTAAAACTAGTGTCACAGGAAACGCTCAAAACATAGACAGTAGGAAGACTCAGTCTTCCTGTACTTAAGTCGGCATTGTGTCTCTTATATTTAATTCCGATGCAATTCTGTGTTTCATCGTCAATGGGAAGGTCCAATGGATACAGAAGACCTGCAGAGGAGCATCAGAATGTAAAACTGGTGACACAGGAAACGCTCAAAACATAGACAGCAGGAAGACTCAGTCTTCCTATACTTAAGTCGGCATTGTGTCTCTTATATTTATTTCCGATGAAATTTCTGTGTTTCATCGTGAATGGGAAGCTCCAAGGGATATAGTAAACCTGCAGAGGTGCATCGGAAAGGAAAACTGATCACACAGGAAACGCTCAAAACATAGACAGTAGGAAGACTTAGTCTTCCTGTACTTAAGTCGGCATTGTGTCTCTTATATTTAATTCCGATGCAATTTCTGTGTTTCATCGTCACTGTGAAGGTCCAACGGATACAGTAAACATGTAGAGGTGCATCTGAAGGTAAAACTGGTGACACAGGAAACGCTCAAATTATAGGAAGACTCAGTCTTCCTGTACTTAAGTCGGCATTGTGTCTCTTATATTTAATTCCGATGCAATTTCTGTGTTTCATCGTCAATGGGAAGGTCCAAGGGATACAGTAAGCCTGCAGAGGTGCATCAGAATGTTAAACTGGTGACACAGGAAACGCTCAAATCATAGAGAGTAGGAAGACTCAGTCTTCCTGTACTTAAGTCGGCATTGTGTCCCTTATATTTAATTCCGATGCAATTTCTGTGTTTCATCGTCAATGGGAAGGTCCAAGGGATACAGTAAAGCTGCAGAGGTGCATCGGAATGTAAAACTAGTGTCACAGGAAACGCTCAAACATAGACAGTAGGAAGACTCAGTCTTCCTGTACTTATGTCGGCATTGTGTCTCTTATATTTAATTCCGATGCAATTTCTGTGTTTCATCGTCAATGGGAAGGTCCAAGGGATACAGTAAACCTGCAGAGGTGCATCGGAACGTAAAACTGGTGACACAGGAAACGCTCAAAACGTAGACAGTAGGAAGACTCAGTCTTCCTGTACTTAAGTCTGCATTGTGTCTCTTATACTTAATTCCGATGCATTTTCTGTGTTTCATCGTCAATGGGAAGGTCCAAGGGATACATGAAACCTGCAGAGGTGCATCAGAATGTAAAACTGGTGACACAGGAAACGCTCAACACATAGACAGTAGGAAGACTCATTCTTCCTGTATTTAAGTCGTCATTGTGTCTCTTATATTTAATTCCGATGCAATTTCTGTGTTTCATCATCAATGGGAAGGTCCAAGGGATACAGTAAACCTGCAGTGGTGCACCTTAATGTAAATCTAGTGACACAGGAAACGCTCAAAGCATTGACAGTAGGAAGACTCTGTCTTCCTGTACTTAAGTCGGCATTGTGTCTCTTATATTTAATTCCGATGCAATTTCTGTGTTTCATCGTCAATGGGAAGGTCCAAGGGAAACAGTGAACCTGCAGAGGTGCATCGGAATGTAAAACTGGTGACACAGGAATCGCTCAAAACATAGACAGTATGAAGACTCAGTCTTCCTGTACTTAAGTCGGCATTGTGTCTCTTATATTTATATCCGATGAAATTTTGGTGTTTCATCGTGAATGGGAAGGTCCAAGGGATATAGTAATCCTGCAGAGGTGCATCGGAAAGTAAAACTGATGACACAGGAAACGCTCAAAACATAGACAGTAGGAAGACTCACTCTTCCTGTACTTAAGTCGGCGTTGTGTGTCTTATATTTAATTCCGATGCAATTTCTGTGTTTCATCGTCAATGTGAAGGTCCAAGGGATCCAGTAAACCTGCAGAGGTGCATCGGAATGTAAAACTAGTGTCACAGGAAACGCTCAAAACATAGACAGTAGGAAGACTCAGTCTTCCTGTACGTAAGTCGGCATTGTGTCTCTTATATTTAATTCCGATGCATTTTCTGTGTTTCATCGTCAATGGGAAGGTCCAAGGGATACAGTAAACCTGCAGAGGTGCATCAGAATGTAAAACATATGACACAGGAAACGCTCAGCACATAGACAGTAGGAAGACTCATTCTTCCTGTACTTAAGTCGGCATTGTGTCTCTTATATTTAATTCCGATGCAATTCTGTGTTTCATCGTCAATGGTAAGGTCCAATGGATACAGAAGACCTGCAGAGGAGCATCAGAATGTAAAACTGGTGACACAGGAAACGCTCAAAACATAGACAGCAGGAAGACTCAGTCTTCCTATACTTAAGTCGGCATTGTGTCTCTTATATTTATTTCCGATGAAATTTCTGTGTTTCATCGTGAATGGGAAGCTCCAAGGGATATAGTAAACCTGCAGAGGTGCATCGGAAAGGAAAACTGATCACACAGGAAACGCTCAAAACATAGACAGTAGGAAGACTTAGTCTTCCTGTACTTAAGTCGGCATTGTGTCTCTTATATTTAATTCCGATGCAATTTCTGTGTTTCATCGTCACTGTGAAGGTCCAACGGATACAGTAAACATGTAGAGGTGCATCTGAAGGTAAAACTGGTGACACAGGAAACGCTCAAATTATTCGAAGACTCAGTCTTCCTGTACTTAAGTCGGCATTGTGTCTCTTATATTTAATTCCGATGCAATTTCTGTGTTTCATCGTCAATGGGAAGGTCCAAGGGATACAGTAAGCCTGCAGAGGTGCATCAGAATGTAAAACTGGTGACACAGGAAACGCTCAAATCATAGAGAGTAGGAAGACTCAGTCTTCCTGTACTTAAGTCGGCATTGTGTCCCTTATATTTAATTCCGATGCAATTTCTGTGTTTCATCGTCAATGGGAAGGTCCAAGGGATACAGTAAACCTGCAGAGGTGCATCGGAATGTAAAACTTGTGTCACAGGAAACGCTCAAACATAGACAGTAGGAAGACTCAGTCTTCCTGTACTTAAGTCGGCATTGTGTCTCTTATATTTAATTCCGATGCAATTTCTGTGTTTCATCGTCAATGGGAAGGTCCAAGGGATACAGTAAACCTGCAGAGGTGCATCGGAACGTAAAACTGGTGACACAGGAAACGCTCAAAACGTAGACAGTAGGAAGACTCAGTCTTCCTGTACTTAAGTCTGCATTGTGTCTCTTATACTTAATTCCGATGCATTTTCTGTGTTTCATCGTCAATGGGAAGGTCCAAGGGATACATTAAACCTGCAGAGGTGCATCAGAATGTAAAACTGGTGACACAGGAAACGCTCAACACATA
Organism: Schistocerca nitens; assembly: GCF_023898315.1. NCBI lineage: Eukaryota > Metazoa > Arthropoda > Insecta > Orthoptera > Acrididae > Schistocerca > Schistocerca nitens. Next base: position 1,324,948,310 of record NC_064614.1, on the reverse strand, counting down.
GACAGTAGGAAGACTCATTCTTCCTGTATTTAAGTCGTCATTGTGTCTCTTATATTTAATTCCGATGCAGTTTCTGTGTTTCATCATCAATGGGAAGGTCCAAGGGATACAGTAAACCTGCAGTGGTGCATCTTAATGTAAATCTAGTGACACAGGAAACGCTCAAAGCATAGACAGTAGGAAGAATCTGTCTTCCTGTACTTAAGTCGGCATTGTGTCTCTTATATTTAATTCCGATGCAATTTCTGTGTTTCATCGTCAATGGGAAGGTCCAAGGGAAACAGTGAACCTGCAGAGGTGCATCGGAAAGTAAAACTGGTGACACAGGAAACGCTCAAATCATAGACAGTATGAAGACTCAGTCTTCCTGTACTTAAGTCGGCATTGTGTCTCTTATATTTATATCCGATGAAATTTTGGTGTTTCATCGTGAATGGGAAGGTCCAAGGGATATAGTAATCCTGCAGAGGTGCATCGGAAAGTAAAACTGATGACACAGGAAACGCTCAAAACATAGACAGTAGGAAGACTCACTCTTCCTGTACCTTAGTCGGCATTGTGTCTCTTATATTTAATTCCGATGCAATTTCTGTTTTTCATCGTCAATGGGAAGGTCCAAGGGATACAGTAAACCAGCAGAGGAGCATCAGAATGTAAAACTGGTGACACAGGAAACGCTCAACACATAGACAGTAGGAAGACTCATTCTTCCTGTACTTAAGTCGGCATTGTGTCTCTTATATTTAATTCCGATGCAATTTCTGTGTTTCATCGTCAATGGGAAGGTCCAAGGGATGCAGTAAACCTGCAGAGGTGCATCGGAATGTAAAACTAGTGACACAGGAAACGCTCAGAGCATAGACAGTAGGAAGACTCAGTCTTCCTGTACTTAAGTCGGCATTGTGTCTCTTATATTTAATTCCGATGCAATTCCTGTGTTTCATCGTCAATGGGAAGGTCTAATGGATACAGAAGACCTGCAGAGGAGCATCAGAATGTAAAACTGGTGACACAGGAAACGCTCAAAACATAGACAGTAGGAAGACTCAGTCTTCCTATACTTAAGTCGGCATTGTGTCTCTTATATTTATTTCCGATGAAATTTCTGTGTTTCATCGTGAATGGGAAGGTCCAAGGGATATAGTAAACTTGCAGAGTTGCATCTGAAAGTAAAACTGATGACACAGGAAACGCTCAAAACATAGACAGTATGAAGACTTAGTCTTCCTGTACTTAAGTCGGCATTGTGTCTCTTATATTTAATTCCAATGCAATTTCTGTGTTTCGTCGTCACTGTGAAGGTCCAACGGATACAGTAAACCTGTAGAGGTGCATCGGAATGTAAAACTGGTGACACAGGAAACGCTCAAATTATAGACAGTAGGAAGACTCAGTCTTCCTGTACTTAAGTCGGCATTGTGTCTCTTATATTTCAATCCGATGCAATTTCTGTGTGTCATCGTCAATGGGAAGGTCCAAGGGATACAGTAAACATGTAGAGGTGCATCGGAATGTACAACTGGTGACACAGGAAACGCTCAAATTATAGACAGTAGGAAGACTCAGTCTTCCTGTACTTAAGTCGGCATTGTGTCTCTTATATTTCATTCCGATGCAATTTCTGTGTTTCATCGTCAATGGGAGGGTCCAAGGGATACAGTAAGCCTGCAGAGGTGCATCAGAATGTAAAACTGGTGACACAGGAAACGCTCAAATTATAGACAGTTGGAAGACTCTGTCTTCCTGTACTTAAGTCTGCATTGTGTCTCTTATATTTAATTCCGATGCAATTTCTGTGTTTCATCGTCAATGGGAAGGTCCAAGGGAAACAGTGAACCTCCAGAGGTGCATCGGAATGTAAAACTGGTGACACAGGAAACGCTCAAATCATAGACAGTATGAAGACTCAGTCTTCCTGTACTTAAGTCGGCATTGTGTCTCTTATATTTATATCCGATGAAATTTTGGTGTTTCATCGTGAATGGGAAGGTCCAAGGGATATAGTAATCCTGCAGAGGTGCATCGGAAAGTAAAACTGATGACACAGGAAACGCTCAAAACATAGACAGTAGGAAGACTCACTCTTCCTGTACTTAAGTCGGCGTTGTGTCTCTTATATTTAATTCCGATGCAATTTCTGTTTTTCATCGTCAATGGGAAGGTCCAAGGGATACAGTAAACCAGCAGAGGAGCATCAGAATGTAAAACTGGTGACACAGGAAACGCTCAACACATAGACAGTAGGAAGACTCATTCTTCCTGTACTTAAGTCGGCATTGTGTCTCTTATATTTAATTCCGATGCAATTTCTGTGTTTCATCGTCAATGGGAAGGTCCAAGGGATGCAGTAAACCTGCAGAGGTGCATCGGAATGTAAAACTAGTGACACAGGAAACGCTCAGAGCATAGACAGTAGGAAGACTCAGTCTTCCTGTACTTAAGTCGGCATTGTGTCTCTTATATTTAATTCCGATGCAATTCCTGTGTTTCATCGTCAATGGGAAGGTCTAATGGATACAGAAGACCTGCAAAGGAGCATCATAATGTAAAACTGGTGACACAGCAAACGCTCAAAACATAGACAGTAGGAAGACTCAGTCTTCCTATACTTAAGTCGGCATTGTGTCTCCTATATTTATTTCCGATGAAATTTCTGTGTTTCATAGTGAATGGGAAGGTCCAAGGGATATAGTAAACCTGCAGAGTTGCATCTGAAAGTAAAACTGATGACACAGGAAACGCTCAAAACATAGACAGTATGAAGACTTAGTCTTCCTGTACTTAAGTCGGCATTGTGTCTCTTATATTTAATTCCAATGCAATATCTGTGTTTCGTCGTCACTGTGAAGGTCCAACGGATACAGTAAACCTGTAGAGGTGCATCGGAATGTAAAACTGGTGACACAGGAAACGCTCAAATTATAGACAGTAGGAAGACTCAGTCTTCCTGTACTTAAGTCGGCATTGTGTCTCTTATATTTAATTCCGATGCAATTTCTGTGTTTCATCGTCAATGGGAAGGTCCAAGGGAAACAGTGAACCTGCAGAGGTGCATCGGAATGTAAAACTGGTGACACAGGAAACGCTCAAATCATAGACAGTATGAAGACTCAGTCTTCCTGTACTTAAGTCGGCATTGTGTCTCTTATATTTATATCCGATGAAATTTTGGTGTTTCATCGTGAATGGGAAGGTCCAAGGGATATAGTAATCCTGCAGAGGTGCATCGGAAAGTAAAACTGATGACACAGGAAACGCTCAAAACATAGACAGTAGGAAGACTCACTCTTCCTGTACCTTAGTCGGCATTGTGTCTCTTATATTTAATTCCGATGCAATTTCTGTGTTTCATCGTCAATGGGAAGGTCCAAGGGATGCAGTAAACCTGCAGAGGTGCATCGGAATGTAAAACTAGTGACACAGGAAACGCTCAGAGCATAGACAGTAGGAAGACTCAGTCTTCCTGTACTTAAGTCGGCATTGTGTCTCTTATATTTAATTCCGATGCAATTCCTGTGTTTCATCGTCAATGGGAAGGTCTAATGGATACAGAAGACCTGCAGAGGAGCATCAGAATGTAAAACTGGTGACACAGGAAACGCTCAAAACATAGACAGTAGGAAGACTCAGTCTTCCTATACTTAAGTCGGCATTGTGTCTCTTATATTTATTTCCGATGAAATTTCTGTGTTTCATCGTGAATGGGAAGGTCCAAGGGATATAGTAAACTTGCAGAGTTGCATCTGAAAGTAAAACTGATGACACAGGAAACGCTCAAAACATAGACAGTATGAAGACTTAGTCTTCCTGTACTTAAGTCGGCATTGTGTCTCTTATATTTAATTCCAATGCAATTTCTGTGTTTCGTCGTCACTGTGAAGGTCCAACGGATACAGTAAACCTGTAGAGGTGCATCGGAATGTAAAACTGGTGACACAGGAAACGCTCAAATTATAGACAGTAGGAAGACTCAGTCTTCCTGTACTTAAGTCGGCATTGTGTCTCTTATATTTCAATCCGATGCAATTTCTGTGTGTCATCGTCAATGGGAAGGTCCAAGGGATACAGTAAACCTGTAGAGGTGCATCGGAATGTACAACTGGTGACACAGGAAACGCTCAAATTATAGACAGTAGGAAGACTCAGTCTTCCTGTACTTAAGTCGGCATTGTGTCTCTTATATTTCATTCCGATGCAATTTCTGTGTTTCATCGTCAATGGGAGGGTCCAAGGGATACAGTAAGCCTGCAGAGGTGCATCAGAATGTAAAACTGGTGACACAGGCAACGCTCAAATTATAGACAGTTGGAAGACTCTGTCTTCCTGTACTTAAGTCGGCATTGTGTCTCTTATATTTAATTCCGATGCAATTTCTGTGTTTCATCGTCAATGGGAAGGTCCAAGGGAAACAGTGAACCTCCAGAGGTGCATCGGAATGTAAAACTGGTGACACAGGAAACGCTCAAATCATAGACAGTATGAAGACTCAGTCTTCCTGTACTTAAGTCGGCATTGTGTCTCTTATATTTATATCCGATGAAATTTTGGTGTTTCATCGTGAATGGGAAGGTCCAAGGGATATAGTAATCCTGCAGAGGTGCATCGGAAAGTAAAACTGATGACACAGGAAACGCTCAAAACATAGACAGTAGGAAGACTCACTCTTCCTGTACTTAAGTCGGCATTGTGTCTCTTATATTTAATTCCGATGCAATTTCTGTTTTTCATCGTCAATGGGAAGGTCCAAGGGATACAGTAAACCAGCAGAGGAGCATCAGAATGTAAAACTGGTGACACAGGAAACGCTCAACACATAGACAGTAGGAAGACTCATTCTTCCTGTACTTAAGTCGGCATTGTGTCTCTTATATTTAATTCCGATGCAATTTCTGTGTTTCATCGTCAATGGGAAGGTCCAAGGGATGCAGTAAACCTGCAGAGGTGCATCGGAATGTAAAACTAGTGACACAGGAAACGCTCAGAGCATAGACAGTAGGAAGACTCAGTCTTCCTGTACTTAAGTCGGCATTGTGTCTCTTATATTTAATTCCGATGCAATTCCTGTGTTTCATCGTCAATGGGAAGGTCTAATGGATACAGAAGACCTGCAGAGGAGCATCAGAATGTAAAACTGGTGACACAGGAAACGCTCAAAACATAGACAGTAGGAAGACTCAGTCTTCCTATACTTAAGTCGGCATTGTGTCTCTTATATTTATTTCCGATGAAATTTCTGTGTTTCATAGTGAATGGGAAGGTCCAAGGGATATAGTAAACCTGCAGAGTTGCATCTGAAAGTAAAACTGATGACACAGGAAACGCTCAAAACATAGACAGTATGAAGACTTAGTCTTCCTGTACTTAAGTCGGCATTGTGTCTCTTATATTTAATTCCAATGCAATTTCTGTGTTTCGTCGTCACTGTGAAGGTCCAACGGATACAGTAAACCTGTAGAAGTGCATCGGAATGTAAAACTGGTGACACAGGAAACGCTCAAATTATAGACAGTAGGAAGACTCAGTCTTCCTGTACTTAAGTCGGCATTGTGTCTCTTATATTTAATTCCGATGCAATTTCTGTGTTTCATCGTCAATGGGAAGGTCCAAGGGAAACAGTGAACCTGCAGATGTGCATCGGAAAGGAAAACTGATCACACAGGAAACGCTCAAAACATAGACAGTAAGAAGACTTAGTCTTCCTGTACTTCAGTCGGCATTGTGTCTCTTATATTTAATTCCGATGCAATTTCTGTGTTTCATCGTCACTGTGAAGGTCCAACGGATACAGTAAACATGTAGAGGTGCATCTGAAGGTAAAACTGGTGACACAGGAAACGCTCAAATTATTGGAAGACTCAGTCTTCCTGTACTTAAGTCGGCATTGTGTTTCTTATATTTAATTCCGATGCAATTTCTGTGTTTCATCGTCAATGGGAATGTCCAAGGGATACAGTAAGCCTGCAGAGTTGCATCAGAATGTAAAACTGGTGACACAGGAAACGCTCAAATCATAGAGAGTAGTAAGACTCAGTCTTCCTGTACTTAAGTCGGCATTGTGTCCCTTATATTTAATTCCGATGCAATTTCTGTGTTTCATCGTCAATGGGAAGGTCCAAGGGATACAGTAAACCTCCAGAGGTGCATCGGAATGTAAAACTAGTGTCACAGGAAACGCTCAAACATAGACAGTAGGAAGACTCAGTCTTCCTGTACTTAAGTCGGCATTGTGTCTCTTATATTTAATTCCGATGCAATTTCTGTGTTTCATCGTCAATGGGAAGGTCCAAGGGAAACAGTGAACCTGCAGAGGTGCATCGGAATGTAAAACTGGTGACACAGGAAACGCTCAAATCATAGACAGTATGAAGACTCAGTCTTCCTGTACTTAAGTCGGCATTGTGTCTCTTATATTTATATCCGATGAAATTTTGGTGTTTCATCGTGAATGGGAAGGTCCAAGGGATATAGTAATCCTGCAGAGGTGCATCGGAAAGTAAAACTGATGACACAGGAAACGCTCAAAACATAGACAGTAGGAAGACTCACTCTTCCTGTACCTTAGTCGGCATTGTGTCTCTTATATTTAATTCCGATGCAATTTCTGTTTTTCATCGTCAATGGGAAGGTCCAAGGGATACAGTAAACCAGCAGAGGAGCATCAGAATGTAAAACTGGTGACACAGGAAACGCTCAACACATAGACAGTAGGAAGACTCATTCTTCCTGTACTTAAGTCGGCATTGTGTCTCTTATATTTAATTCCGATGCAATTTCTGTGTTTCATCGTCAATGGGAAGGTCCAAGGGATGCAGTAAACCTGCAGAGGTGCATCGGAATGTAAAACTAGTGACACAGGAAACGCTCAAAACATAGACAGTAGGAAGACTCACTCTTCCTGTACCTTAGTCGGCATTGTGTCTCTTATATTTATTTCCGATGAAATTTTGGTGTTTCATCGTGAATGGGAAGGTCCAAGGGATATAGTAATCCTGCAGAGGTGCATCGGAAAGTAAAACTGATGACACAGGAAACGCTCAAAACATAGACAGTAGGAAGACTCACTCTTCCTGTACCTTAGTCGGCATTGTGTCTCTTATATTTAATTCCGATGCAATTTCTGTTTTTCATCGTCAATGGGAAGGTCCAAGGGATACAGTAAACCAGCAGAGGAGCATCAGAATGTAAAACTGGTGACACAGGAAACGCTCAAAACATAGACAGTAGGAAGACTCAGTCTTCCTATACTTAAGTCGGCATTGTGTCTCTTATATTTATTTCCGATGAAATTTCTGTGTTTCATAGTGAATGGGAAGGTCCAAGGGATATAGTAAACCTGCAGAGTTGCATCTGAAAGTAAAACTGATGACACAGGAAACGCTCAAAACATAGACAGTATGAAGACTTAGTCTTCCTGTACTTAAGTCGGCATTGTGTCTCTTATATTTAATTCCAATGCAATTTCTGTGTTTCGTCGTCACTGTGAAGGTCCAACGGATACAGTAAACCTGTAGAAGTGCATCGGAATGTAAAACTGGTGACACAGGAAACGCTCAAATTATAGACAGTAGGAAGACTCAGTCTTCCTGTACTTAAGTCGGCATTGTGTCTCTTATATTTAATTCCGATGCAATTTCTGTGTTTCATCGTCAATGGGAAGGTCCAAGGGAAACAGTGAACCTGCAGATGTGCATCGGAAAGGAAAACTGATCACACAGGAAACGCTCAAAACATAGACAGTAAGAAGACTTAGTCTTCCTGTACTTCAGTCGGCATTGTGTCTCTTATATTTAATTCCGATGCAATTTCTGTGTTTCATCGTCACTGTGAAGGTCCAACGGATACAGTAAACATGTAGAGGTGCATCTGAAGGTAAATCTGGTGACACAGGAAACGCTCAAATTATTGGAAGACTCAGTCTTCCTGTACTTAAGTCGGCATTGTGTCTCTTATATTTAATTCCGATGCAATTTCTGTGTTTCATCGTCAATGGGAATGTCCAAGGGATACAGTAAGCCTGCAGAGTTGCATCAGAATGTAAAACTGGTGACACAGGAAACGCTCAAATCATAGAGAGTAGTAAGACTCAGTCTTCCTGTACTTAAGTCGGCATTGTGTCCCTTATATTTAATTCCGATGCAATTTCTGTGTTTCATCGTCAATGGGAAGGTCCAAGGGATACAGTAAACCTCCAGAGGTGCATCGGAATGTAAAACTAGTGTCACAGGAAACGCTCAAACATAGACAGTAGGAAGACTCAGTCTTCCTGTACTTAAGTCGGCATTGTGTCTCTTATATTTAATTCCGATGCAATTTCTGTGTTTCATCGTCAATGGGAAGGTCCAAGGGAAACAGTGAACCTGCAGAGGTGCATCGGAATGTAAAACTGGTGACACAGGAAACGCTCAAATCATAGACAGTATGAAGACTCAGTCTTCCTGTACTTAAGTCGGCATTGTGTCTCTTATATTTATATCCGATGAAATTTTGGTGTTTCATCGTGAATGGGAAGGTCCAAGGGATATAGTAATCCTGCAGAGGTGCATCGGAAAGTAAAACTGATGACACAGGAAACGCTCAAAACATAGACAGTAGGAAGACTCACTCTTCCTGTACCTTAGTCGGCATTGTGTCTCTTATATTTAATTCCGATGCAATTTCTGTTTTTCATCGTCAATGGGAAGGTCCAAGGGATACAGTAAACCAGCAGAGGAGCATCAGAATGTAAAACTGGTGACACAGGAAACGCTCAACACATAGACAGTAGGAAGACTCATTCTTCCTGTACTTAAGTCGGCATTGTGTCTCTTATATTTAATTCCGATGCAATTTCTGTGTTTCATCGTCAATGGGAAGGTCCAAGGGATGCAGTAAACCTGCAGAGGTGCATCGGAATGTAAAACTAGTGACACAGGAAACGCTCAGAGCATAGACAGTAGGAAGACTCAGTCTTCCTGTACTTAAGTCGGCATTGTGTCTCTTATATTTAATTCCGATGCAATTCCTGTGTTTCATCGTCAATGGGAAGGTCTAATGGATACAGAAGACCTGCAGAGGAGCATCAGAATGTAAAACTGGTGACACAGGAAACGCTCAAAACATAGACAGTAGGAAGACTCAGTCTTCCTATACTTAAGTCGGCATTGTGTCTCTTATATTTATTTCCGATGAAATTTCTGTGTTTCATCGTGAATGGGAAGGTCCAAGGGATATAGTAAACTTGCAGAGTTGCATCTGAAAGTAAAACTGATGACACAGGAAACGCTCAAAACATAGACAGTATGAAGACTTAGTCTTCCTGTACTTAAGTCGGCATTGTGTCTCTTATATTTAATTCCAATGCAATTTCTGTGTTTCGTCGTCACTGTGAAGGTCCAACGGATACAGTAAACCTGTAGAGGTGCATCGGAATGAAAACTGGTGACACAGGAAACGCTCAAATTATAGACAGTAAGAAGACTCAGTCTTCCTGTACTTAAGTCGGCATTGTGTCTCTTATATTTCAATCCGATGCAATTTCTGTGTGTCATCGTCAATGGGAAGGTCCAAGGGATACAGTAAACCTGTAGAGGTGCATCGGAATGTACAACTGGTGACACAGGAAACGCTCAAATTATAGACAGTAGGAAGACTCAGTCTTCCTGTACTTAAGTCGGCATTGTGTCTCTTATATTTCATTCCGATGCAATTTCTGTGTTTCATCGTCAATGGGAGGGTCCAAGGGATACAGTAAGCCTGCAGAGGTGCATCAGAATGTAAAACTGGTGACACAGGAAACGCTCAAATTATAGACAGTTGGAAGACTCTGTCTTCCTGTACTTAAGTCGGCATTGTGTCTCTTATATTTAATTCCGATGCAATTTCTGTGTTTCATCGTCAATGGGAAGGTCCAAGGGAAACAGTGAACCTCCAGAGGTGCATCGGAATGTAAAACTGGTGACACAGGAAACGCTCAAATCATAGACAGTATGAAGACTCAGTCTTCCTGTACTTAAGTCGGCATTGTGTCTCTTATATTTATATCCGATGAAATTTTGGTGTTTCATCGTGAATGGGAAGGTCCAAGGGATATAGTAATCCTGCAGAGGTGCATCGGAAAGTAAAACTGATGACACAGGAAACGCTCAAAACATAGACAGTAGGAAGACTCACTCTTCCTGTACTTAAGTCGGCATTGTGTCTCTTATATTTAATTCCGATGCAATTTCTGTTTTTCATCGTCAATGGGAAGGTCCAAGGGATACAGTAAACCAGCAGAGGAGCATCAGAATGTAAAACTGGTGACACAGGAAACGCTCAACACATAGACAGTAGGAAGACTCATTCTTCCTGTACTTAAGTCGGCATTGTGTCTCTTATATTTAATTCCGATGCAATTTCTGTGTTTCATCGTCAATGGGAAGGTCCAAGGGATGCAGTAAACCTGCAGAGGTGCATCGGAATGTAAAACTAGTGACACAGGAAACGCTCAGAGCATAGACAGTAGGAAGACTCAGTCTTCCTGTACTTAAGTCGGCATTGTGTCTCTTATATTTAATTCCGATGCAATTCCTGTGTTTCATCGTCAATGGGAAGGTCTAATGGATACAGAAGACCTGCAGAGGAGCATCAGAATGTAAAACTGGTGACACAGGAAACGCTCAAAACATAGACAGTAGGAAGACTCAGTCTTCCTATACTTAAGTCGGCATTGTGTCTCTTATATTTATTTCCGATGAAATTTCTGTGTTTCATAGTGAATGGGAAGGTCCAAGGGATATAGTAAACCTGCAGAGTTGCATCTGAAAGTAAAACTGATGACACAGGAAACGCTCAAAACATAGACAGTATGAAGACTTAGTCTTCCTGTACTTAAGTCGGCATTGTGTCTCTTATATTTAATTCCAATGCAATTTCTGTGTTTCGTCGTCACTGTGAAGGTCCAACGGATACAGTAAACCTGTAGAAGTGCATCGGAATGTAAAACTGGTGACACAGGAAACGCTCAAATTATAGACAGTAGGAAGACTCAGTCTTCCTGTACTTAAGTCGGCATTGTGTCTCTTATATTTAATTCCGATGCAATTTCTGTGTTTCATCGTCAATGGGAAGGTCCAAGGGAAACAGTGAACCTGCAGATGTGCATCGGAAAGGAAAACTGATCACACAGGAAACGCTCAAAACATAGACAGTAAGAAGACTTAGTCTTCCTGTACTTCAGTCGGCATTGTGTCTCTTATATTTAATTCCGATGCAATTTCTGTGTTTCATCGTCACTGTGAAGGTCCAACGGATACAGTAAACATGTAGAGGTGCATCTGAAGGTAAAACTGGTGACACAGGAAACGCTCAAATTATTGGAAGACTCAGTCTTCCTGTACTTAAGTCGGCATTGTGTCTCTTATATTTAATTCCGATGCAATTTCTGTGTTTCATCGTCAATGGGAATGTCCAAGGGATACAGTAAGCCTGCAGAGTTGCATCAGAATGTAAAACTGGTGACACAGGAAACGCTCAAATCATAGAGAGTAGTAAGACTCAGTCTTCCTGTACTTAAGTCGGCATTGTGTCCCTTATATTTAATTCCGATGCAATTTCTGTGTTTCATCGTCAATGGGAAGGTCCAAGGGATACAGTAAACCTCCAGAGGTGCATCGGAATGTAAAACTAGTGTCACAGGAAACGCTCAAACATAGACAGTAGGAAGACTCAGTCTTCCTGTACTTAAGTCGGCATTGTGTCTCTTATATTTAATTCCGATGCAATTTCTGTGTTTCATCGTCAATGGGAAGGTGCAAGGGATACAGTAAACCTGCAGAGGTGCATCGGAACGTAAAACTGGTGACACAGGAAACGCTCAAAACGTAGACAGTAGGAAGACTCAGTCTTCCTGTACTTAAGTCTGCATTGTGTCTCTTATACTTAATTCCGATGCATTTTCTGTGTTTCATCGTCAATGGGAAGGTGCAAGGGATACATTAAACCTGCAGAGGTGCATCAGAATGTAAAACTGGTGACACAGGAAACGCTCAACACATAGACAGTAGGAAGACTCATTCTTCCTGTATTTAAGTCGTCATTGTGTCTCTTATATTTAATTCCGATGCAGTTTCTGTGTTTCATCATCAATGGGAAGGTCCAAGGGATACAGTAAACCTGCAGTGGTGCATCTTAATGTAAATCTAGTGACACAGGAAACGCTCAAAGCATAGACAGTAGGAAGACTCTGTCTTCCTGTACTTAAGTCGGCATTGTGTCTCTTATATTTAATTCCGATGCAATTTCTGTGTTTCATCGTCAATGGGAAGGTCCAAGGGAAACAGTGAACCTGCAGAGGTGCATCGGAATGTAAAACTGGTGACACAGGAAACGCTCAAATCATAGACAGTATGAAGACTCAGTCTTCCTGTACTTAAGTCGGCATTGTGTCTCTTATATTTATATCCGATGAAATTTTGGTGTTTCATCGTGAATGGGAAGGTCCAAGGGATATAGTAATCCTGCAGAGGTGCATCGGAAAGTAAAACTGATGACACAGGAAACGCTCAAAACATAGACAGTGAGAAGACTCACTCTTCCTGTACTTAAGTCGGCATTGTGTCTCTTATATTTAATTCCGATGCAATTTCTGTTTTTCATCGTCAATGGGAAGGTCCAAGGGATACAGTAAACCAGCAGAGGAGCATCAGAATGTAAAACTGGTGACACAGGAAACGCTCAACACATAGACAGTAGGAAGACTCATTCTTCCTGTACTTAAGTCGGCATTGTGTCTCTTATATTTAATTCCGATGCAATTTCTGTGTTTCATCGTCAATGGGAAGGTCCAAGGGATGCAGTAAACCTGCAGAGGTGCATCGGAATGTAAAACTAGTGACACAGGAAACGCTCAGAGCATAGACAGTAGGAAGACTCAGTCTTCCTGTACTTAAGTCGGCATTGTGTCTCTTATATTTAATTCCGATGCAATTCCTGTGTTTCATCGTCAATGGGAAGGTCTAATGGATACAGAAGACCTGCAGAGGAGCATCAGAATGTAAAACTGGTGACACAGGAAACGCTCAAAACATAGACAGTAGTTAGACTCAGTCTTCCTATACATAAGTCGGCATTGTGTCTCTTATATTTATTTCCGATGAAATTTCTGTGTTTCATCGTGAATGGGAAGGTCCAAGGGATATAGTAAACCTGCAGAGTTGCATCTGAAAGTAAAACTGATGACACAGGAAACGCTCAAAACATAGGCAGTATGAAGACTTAGTCTTCCTGTACTTAAGTCGGCATTGTGTCTCTTATATTTAATTCCAATGCAATTTCTGTGTTTCGTCGTCACTGTGAAGGTCCAACGGATACAGTAAACCTGTAGAGGTGCATCGGAATGTAAAACTGGTGACACAGGAAACGCTCAAATTATAGACAGTAGGAAGACTCAGTCTTCCTGTACTTAAGTCGGCATTGTGTGTCTTATATTTCATTCCGATGCAATTTCTGTGTTTCATCGTCAATGGGAAGGTCCAAGTGATACAGTAAACCTGTAGAGGTGCATCAGAATGTAAAACTGGTGACACGGGAAACGCTCAAAACATAGAGAGTAGGAAGACTCAGTCTTCCTGTACTTAAGTCGGCGTTGTGGGTCTTATATTTAATTCCAATGCAATTTCTGTGTTTCATCGTCAATGGGAAGGTCCAAGGGATACAGTAAAGCTGCAGAGGTGCATCGGAATGTAAAACTAGTGTCACAGGAAACGCTCAAACATAGACAGTAGGAAGACTCAGTCTTCCTGTACTTATGTCGGCATTGTGTCTCTTATATTTAATTCCGATGCAATTTCTGTGTTTCATCGTCAATGGGAAGGTCCAAGGGATACAGTAAACCTGCAGAGGTGCATCGGAACGTAAAACGGGTGACACAGGAAACGCTCAAAACGTAGACAGTAGGAAGACTCAGTCTTCCTGTACTTAAGTCTGCATTGTGTCTCTTAGACTTAATTCCGATGCATTTTCTGTGTTTCATCGTCAATGGGAAGGTCCAAGGGATACATGAAACCTGCAGAGGTGCATCAGAATGTAAAACTGGTGACACAGGAAACGCTCAACACATAGACAGTAGGAAGACTCATTCTTCCTGTATTTAAGTCGTCATTGTGTCTCTTATATTTAATTCCGATGCAATTTCTGTGTTTCATCATCAATGGGAAGGTCCAAGGGATACAGTAAACCTGCAGTGGTGCATCTTAATGTAAATCTAGTGACACAGGAAACGCTCAAAGCATAGACAGTAGGAAGACTCTGTCTTCCTGTACTTAAGTCGGCATTGTGTCTCTTATATTTAATTCCGATGCAATTTCTGTGTTTCATCGTCAATGGGAAGGTCCAAGGGAAACAGTGAACCTGCAGAGGTGCATCGGATTGTAAAACTGGTGACACAGGAAACGATCAAAACATAGACAGTATGAAGACTCAGTCTTCCTGTACTTAAGTCGGCATTGTGTCTCTTATATTTATATCCGATGAAATTTTGGTGTTTCATCGTGAATGGTAAGGTCCAAGGGATATAGTAATCCTGCAGAGGTGCATCGGAAAGTAAAACTGATGACACAGGAAACGCTCAAAACATAGACAGTAGGAGGACTCACTCTTCCTGTACTTAAGTCGGCGTTGTGTGTCTTATATTTAATTCCGATGCAATTTCTGTGTTTCATCGTCAATGTGAAGGTCCAAGGGATCCAGTAAACCTGCAGAGGTGCATCGGAATGTAAAACTAGTGTCACAGGAAACGCTCAGAACATAGACAGTAGGAAGACTCAGTCTTCCTGTACGTAAGTCGGCATTGTGTCTCTTATATTTAATTCCGATGCATTTTCTGTGTTTCATCGTCAATGGGAAGGTCCAAGGGATACAGTAAACCTGCAGATGTGCATCAGAATGTAAAACGTATGACACAGGAAACGCTCAACACATAGACAGTAGGAAGACTCATTATTCCTGTACTTTAGTCGGCATTGTGTCTCTTATATTTAATTCCGATGCAATTCTGTGTTTCATCGTCAATGGTAAGGTCCAATGGATACAGAAGACCTGCAGAGGAGCATCAGAATGTAAAACTGGTGACACAGGAAACGCTCAAAACATAGACAGCAGGAAGACTCAGTCTTCCTGTACTTAAGTCGGCATTGTGTCTCTTATATTTATTTCCGATGAAATTTCTGTGTTTCATCGTGAATGGGAAGCTCCAAGGGATATAGTAAACCTGCAGAGGTGCATCGGAAAGGAAAACTGATCACACAGGAAACGCTCAAAACATAGACAGTAGGAAGACTTAGTCTTCCTGTACTTAAGTCGGCATTGTGTCTCTTATATTTCATTCCGATGCAATTTCTGTGTTTCATCGTCACTGTGAAGGTCCAACGGATACAGTAAATATGTAGAGGTGCATCTGAAGGTAAAACTGGTGACACAGGAAACGCTCAAATTATTGGAAGACTCAGTCTTCCTGTACTTAAGTCGGCATTGTGTCTCTTATATTTAATTCCGATGCAATTTCTGTGTTTCATCGTCAATGGGAAGGTCCAAGGGATACAGTAAGCCTGCAGAGGTGCATCAGAATGTAAAACTGGTGACACAGGAAACGCTCGAATCATAGAGAGTAGGAAGACTCAGTCTTCCTGTACTTAAGTCGGCATTGTGTCCCTTATATTTAATTCCGATGCAATTTCTGTGTTTCATCGTCAATGGGAAGGTCCAAGGGATACAGTAAACCTGCAGAGGTGCATCGGAATGTAAAACTAGTGTCACAGGAAACGCTCAAACATAGACAGTAGGAAGACTCAGTCTTCCTGTACTTAAGTCGGCATTGTGTCTCTGATATTTAATTCCGATGCAATTTCTGTGTTTCATCGTCAATGGGAAGGTCCAAGGGATACAGTAAACCTGCAGAGGTGCATCGGAACGTAAAACTGGTGACACAGGAAACGCTCAAAACGTAGGCAGTAGGAAGACTCAGTCTTCCTGTACTTAAGTCTGCATTGTGTCTCTTATACTTAATTCCGATGCATTTTCTGTGTTTCATCGTCAATGGGAAGGTCCAAGGGATACATTAAACCTGCAGAGGTGCATCAGAATGTAAAACTGGTGACACAGGAAACGCTCAACACATAGACAATAGGAAGACTCATTCTTCCTGTATTTAAGTCGTCATTGTGTCTCTTATATTTAATTCCGATGCAGTTTCTGTGTTTCATCATCAATGGGAAGGTCCAAGGGATACAGTAAACCTGCAGTGGTGCATCTTAATGTAAATCTAGTGACACAGGAAACGCTCAAAGCATAGACAGTAGGAAGACTCTGTCTTCCTGTACTTAAGTCGGCATTGTGTCTCTTATATTTAATTCCGATGCAATTTCTGTGTTTCATCGTCAATGGGAAGGTCCAAGGGAAACAGTAAACCTGTAGAGGTGCATCGGAATGTACAACTGGTGACACAGGAAACGCTCAAATTATAGACAGTAGGAAGACTCAGTCTTCCTGTACTTAAGTCGGCATTGTGTCTCTTATATTTCATTCCGATGCAATTTCTGTGTTTCATCGTCAATGGGAGGGTCCAAGGGATACAGTAAGCCTGCAGAGGTGCATCAGAATGTAAAACTGGTGACACAGGATACGCTCAAATTATAGACAGTTGGAAGACTCTGTCTTCCTGTACTTAAGTCGGCATTGTGTCTCTTATATTTAATTCCGATGCAATTTCTGTGTTTCATCGTCAATGGGAAGGTCCAAGGGAAACAGTGAACCTGCAGAGGTGCATCGGAATGTAAAACTGGTGACACAGGAAACGCTCAAATTATAGACAGTAGGAAGACTCAGTCTTCCTGTACTTAAGTCGGCATTGTGTGTCTTATATTTCATTCCGATGCAATTTCTGTGTTTCATCGTCAATGGGAAGGTCCAAGTGATACAGTAAACCTGTAGAGGTGCATCAGAATGTAAAACTGGTGACACAGGAAACGCTCAAAACATAGAGAGTAGGAAGACTCAGTCTTCCTGTACTTAAGTCGGCGTTGTGGGTCTTATATTTAATTCCAATGCAATTTCTGTGTTTCATCGTCAATGGGAAGGTCCAAGGGATACAGTAAAGCTGCAGAGGTGCATCGGAATGTAAAACTAGTGTCACAGGAAACGCTCAAACATAGACAGTAGGAAGACTCAGTCTTCCTGTACTTATGTCGGCATTGTGTCTCTTATATTTAATTCCGATGCAATTTCTGTGTTTCATCGTCAATGGGAAGGTCCAAGGGATACAGTAAACCTGCAGAGGTGAATCGGAACGTAAAACGGGTGACACAGGAAACGCTCAAAACGTAGACAGTAGGAAGACTCAGCCTTCCTGTACTTAAGTCTGCATTGTGTCTCTTAGACTTAATTCCGATGCATTTTCTGTGTTTCATCGTCAATGGGAAGGTCCAAGGGATACATGAAACCTGCAGAGGTGCATCAGAATGTAAAACTGGTGACACAGGAAACGCTCAACACATAGACAGTAGGAAGACTCATTCTTCCTGTATTTAAGTCGTCATTGTGTCTCTTATATTTAATTCCGATGCAATTTCTGTGTTTCATCATCAATGGGAAGGTCCAAGGGATACAGTAAACCTGCAGTGGTGCATCTTAATGTAAATCTAGTGACACAGGAAACGCTCAAAGCATAGACAGTAGGAAGACTCTGTCTTCCTGTACTTAAGTCGGCATTGTGTCTCTTATATTTAATTCCGATGCAATTTCTGTGTTTCATCGTCAATGGGAAGGTCCAAGGGAAACAGTGAACCTGCAGAGGTGCATCGGATTGTAAAACTGGTGACACAGGAAACGATCAAAACATAGACAGTATGAAGACTCAGTCTTCCTGTACTTAAGTCGGCATTGTGTCTCTTATATTTAATTCCGATGCAATTCTGTGTTTCATCGTCAATGGTAAGGTCCAATGGATACAGAAGACCTGCAGAGGAGCATCAGAATGTAAAACTGGTGACACAGGAAACGCTCAAAACATAGACAGCAGGAAGACTCAGTCTTCCTGTACTTAAGTCGGCATTGTGTCTCTTATATTTATTTCCGATGAAATTTCTGTGTTTCATCGTGAATGGGAAGCTCCAAGGGATATAGTAAACCTGCAGAGGTGCATCGGAAAGGAAAACTGATCACACAGGAAACGCTCAAAACATAGACAGTAGGAAGACTTAGTCTTCCTGTACTTAAGTCGGCATTGTGTCTCTTAAATTTAATTCCGATGCAATTTCTGTGTTTCATCGTCACTGTGAAGGTCCAACGGATACAGTAAATATGTAGAGGTGCATCTGAAGGTAAAACTGGTGACACAGGAAACGCTCAAATTATTGGAAGACCCAGTCTTCCTGTACTTAAGTCGGCATTGTGTCTCTTATATTTAATTCCGATGCAATTTCTGTGTTTCATCGTCAATGGGAAGGTCCAAGGGATACAGTAAACCTGCAGAGGTACATCGGAATGTAAAACTAGTGTCACAGGAAACGCTCAAACATAGACAGTAGGAAGACTCAGTCTTCCTGTACTTAAGTCGGCATTGTGTCTCTGATATTTAATTCCGATGCAATTTCTGTGTTTCATCGTCAATGGGAAGGTCCAAGGGATACAGTAAACCTGCAGAGGTGCATCGGAACGTAAAACTGGTGACACAGGAAACGCTCAAAACGTAGACAGTAGGAAGACTCAGTCTTCCTGTACTTAAGTCTGCATTGTGTCTCTTATACTTAATTCCGATGCATTTTCTGTGTTTCATCGTCAATGGGAAGGTCCAAGGGATACATTAAACCTGCAGAGGTGCATCAGAATGTAAAACTGGTGACACAGGAAACGCTCAACACATAGACAATAGGAAGACTCATTCTTCCTGTATTTAAGTCGTCATTGTGTCTCTTATATTTAATTCCGATGCAGTTTCTGTGTTTCATCATCAATGGGAAGGTCCAAGGGATACAGTAAACCTGCAGTGGTGCATCTTAATGTAAATCTAGTGACACAGGAAACGCTCAAAGCATAGACAGTAGGAAGACTCTGTCTTCCTGTACTTAAGTCGGCATTGTGTCTCTTATATTTAATTCCGATGCAATTTCTGTGTTTCATCGTCAATGGGAAGGTCCAAGGGAAACAGTAAACCTGTAGAGGTGCATCGGAATGTACAACTGGTGACACAGGAAACGCTCAAATTATAGACAGTAGGAAGACTCAGTCTTCCTGTACTTAAGTCGGCATTGTGTCTCTTATATTTCATTCCGATGCAATTTCTGTGTTTCATCGTCAATGGGAGGGTCCAAGGGATACAGTAAGCCTGCAGAGGTGCATCAGAATGTAAAACTGGTGACACAGGAAACGCTCAAATTATAGACAGTTGGAAGACTCTGTCTTCCTGTACTTAAGTCGGCATTGTGTCTCTTATATTTAATTCCGATGCAATTTCTGTGTTTCATCGTCAATGGGAAGGTCCAAGGGAAACAGTGAACCTGCAGAGGTGCATCGGAATGTAAAACTGGTGACACAGGAAACGCTCAAATCATAGACAGTATGAAGACTCAGTCTTCCTGTACTTAAGTCGGCATTGTGTCTCTTATATTTATATCCGATGAAATTTTGGTGTTTCATCGTGAATGGGAAGGTCCAAGGGATATAGTAATCCTGCAGAGGTGCATCGGAAAGTAAAACTGATGACACAGGAAACGCTCAAAACATAGACAGTAGGAAGACTCACTCTTCCTGTACTTAAGTCGGCATTGTGTCTCTTATATTTAATTCCGATGCAATTTCTGTTTTTCATCGTCAATGGGAAGGTCCAAGGGATACAGTAAACCTGCAGAGGTGCATCGGAATGTAAAACTAGTGTCACAGGAAACGCTCAAACATAGACAGTAGGAAGACTCAGTCTTCCTGTACTTAAGTCGGCATTGTGTCTCTGATATTTAA
The DNA here is from genome assembly GCF_023898315.1 of Schistocerca nitens. Taxonomy (NCBI): domain Eukaryota; kingdom Metazoa; phylum Arthropoda; class Insecta; order Orthoptera; family Acrididae; genus Schistocerca; species Schistocerca nitens. The sequence goes on along the minus strand of NC_064614.1, from coordinate 1,324,928,345 downwards.
TTCCGATGCAATTTCTGTGTTTCATCGTCAATGGGAAGGTCCAAGGGATACAGTAAACCTGCAGAGGTGCATCGGAACGTAAAACTGGTGACACAGGAAACGCTCAAAACGTAGGCAGTAGGAAGACTCAGTCTTCCTGTACTTAAGTCTGCATTGTGTCTCTTATACTTAATTCCGATGCATTTTCTGTGTTTCATCGTCAATGGGAAGGTCCAAGGGATACATTAAACCTGCAGAGGTGCATCAGAATGTAAAACTGGTGACACAGGAAACGCTCAACACATAGACAATAGGAAGACTCATTCTTCCTGTATTTAAGTCGTCATTGTGTCTCTTATATTTAATTCCGATGCAGTTTCTGTGTTTCATCATCAATGGGAAGGTCCAAGGGATACAGTAAACCTGCAGTGGTGCATCTTAATGTAAATCTAGTGACACAGGAAACGCTCAAAGCATAGACAGTAGGAAGACTCTGTCTTCCTGTACTTAAGTCGGCATTGTGTCTCTTATATTTAATTCCGATGCAATTTCTGTGTTTCATCGTCAATGGGAAGGTCCAAGGGAAACAGTAAACCTGTAGAGGTGCATCGGAATGTACAACTGGTGACACAGGAAACGCTCAAATTATAGACAGTAGGAAGACTCAGTCTTCCTGTACTTAAGTCGGCATTGTGTCTCTTATATTTCATTCCGATGCAATTTCTGTGTTTCATCGTCAATGGGAGGGTCCAAGGGATACAGTAAGCCTGCAGAGGTGCATCAGAATGTAAAACTGGTGACACAGGATACGCTCAAATTATAGACAGTTGGAAGACTCTGTCTTCCTGTACTTAAGTCGGCATTGTGTCTCTTATATTTAATTCCGATGCAATTTCTGTGTTTCATCGTCAATGGGAAGGTCCAAGGGAAACAGTGAACCTGCAGAGGTGCATCGGAATGTAAAACTGGTGACACAGGAAACGCTCAAATTATAGACAGTAGGAAGACTCAGTCTTCCTGTACTTAAGTCGGCATTGTGTGTCTTATATTTCATTCCGATGCAATTTCTGTGTTTCATCGTCAATGGGAAGGTCCAAGTGATACAGTAAACCTGTAGAGGTGCATCAGAATGTAAAACTGGTGACACAGGAAACGCTCAAAACATAGAGAGTAGGAAGACTCAGTCTTCCTGTACTTAAGTCGGCGTTGTGGGTCTTATATTTAATTCCAATGCAATTTCTGTGTTTCATCGTCAATGGGAAGGTCCAAGGGATACAGTAAAGCTGCAGAGGTGCATCGGAATGTAAAACTAGTGTCACAGGAAACGCTCAAACATAGACAGTAGGAAGACTCAGTCTTCCTGTACTTATGTCGGCATTGTGTCTCTTATATTTAATTCCGATGCAATTTCTGTGTTTCATCGTCAATGGGAAGGTCCAAGGGATACAGTAAACCTGCAGAGGTGAATCGGAACGTAAAACGGGTGACACAGGAAACGCTCAAAACGTAGACAGTAGGAAGACTCAGCCTTCCTGTACTTAAGTCTGCATTGTGTCTCTTAGACTTAATTCCGATGCATTTTCTGTGTTTCATCGTCAATGGGAAGGTCCAAGGGATACATGAAACCTGCAGAGGTGCATCAGAATGTAAAACTGGTGACACAGGAAACGCTCAACACATAGACAGTAGGAAGACTCATTCTTCCTGTATTTAAGTCGTCATTGTGTCTCTTATATTTAATTCCGATGCAATTTCTGTGTTTCATCATCAATGGGAAGGTCCAAGGGATACAGTAAACCTGCAGTGGTGCATCTTAATGTAAATCTAGTGACACAGGAAACGCTCAAAGCATAGACAGTAGGAAGACTCTGTCTTCCTGTACTTAAGTCGGCATTGTGTCTCTTATATTTAATTCCGATGCAATTTCTGTGTTTCATCGTCAATGGGAAGGTCCAAGGGAAACAGTGAACCTGCAGAGGTGCATCGGATTGTAAAACTGGTGACACAGGAAACGATCAAAACATAGACAGTATGAAGACTCAGTCTTCCTGTACTTAAGTCGGCATTGTGTCTCTTATATTTAATTCCGATGCAATTCTGTGTTTCATCGTCAATGGTAAGGTCCAATGGATACAGAAGACCTGCAGAGGAGCATCAGAATGTAAAACTGGTGACACAGGAAACGCTCAAAACATAGACAGCAGGAAGACTCAGTCTTCCTGTACTTAAGTCGGCATTGTGTCTCTTATATTTATTTCCGATGAAATTTCTGTGTTTCATCGTGAATGGGAAGCTCCAAGGGATATAGTAAACCTGCAGAGGTGCATCGGAAAGGAAAACTGATCACACAGGAAACGCTCAAAACATAGACAGTAGGAAGACTTAGTCTTCCTGTACTTAAGTCGGCATTGTGTCTCTTAAATTTAATTCCGATGCAATTTCTGTGTTTCATCGTCACTGTGAAGGTCCAACGGATACAGTAAATATGTAGAGGTGCATCTGAAGGTAAAACTGGTGACACAGGAAACGCTCAAATTATTGGAAGACCCAGTCTTCCTGTACTTAAGTCGGCATTGTGTCTCTTATATTTAATTCCGATGCAATTTCTGTGTTTCATCGTCAATGGGAAGGTCCAAGGGATACAGTAAACCTGCAGAGGTACATCGGAATGTAAAACTAGTGTCACAGGAAACGCTCAAACATAGACAGTAGGAAGACTCAGTCTTCCTGTACTTAAGTCGGCATTGTGTCTCTGATATTTAATTCCGATGCAATTTCTGTGTTTCATCGTCAATGGGAAGGTCCAAGGGATACAATAAACCTGCAGAGGTGCATCGGAACGTAAAACTGGTGACACAGGAAACGCTCAAAACGTAGACAGTAGGAAGACTCAGTCTTCCTGTACTTAAGTCTGCATTGTGTCTCTTATACTTAATTCCGATGCATTTTCTGTGTTTCATCGTCAATGGGAAGGTCCAAGGGATACATTAAACCTGCAGAGGTGCATCAGAATGTAAAACTGGTGACACAGGAAACGCTCAACACATAGACAATAGGAAGACTCATTCTTCCTGTATTTAAGTCGTCATTGTGTCTCTTATATTTAATTCCGATGCAGTTTCTGTGTTTCATCATCAATGGGAAGGTCCAAGGGATACAGTAAACCTGCAGTGGTGCATCTTAATGTAAATCTAGTGACACAGGAAACGCTCAAAGCATAGACAGTAGGAAGACTCTGTCTTCCTGTACTTAAGTCGGCATTGTGTCTCTTATATTTAATTCCGATGCAATTTCTGTGTTTCATCGTCAATGGGAAGGTCCAAGGGAAACAGTAAACCTGTAGAGGTGCATCGGAATGTACAACTGGTGACACAGGAAACGCTCAAATTATAGACAGTAGGAAGACTCAGTCTTCCTGTACTTAAGTCGGCATTGTGTCTCTTATATTTCATTCCGATGCAATTTCTGTGTTTCATCGTCAATGGGAAGGTCCAAGGGAAACAGTGAACCTGCAGAGGTGCATCGGAATGTAAAACTGGTGACACAGGAAACGCTCAAATCATAGACAGTATGAAGACTCAGTCTTCCTGTACTTAAGTCGGCATTGTGTCTCTTATATTTATATCCGATGAAATTTTGGTGTTTCATCGTGAATGGGAAGGTCCAAGGGATATAGTAATCCTGCAGAGGTGCATCGGAAAGTAAAACTGATGACACAGGAAACGCTCAAAACATAGACAGTAGGAAGACTCACTCTTCCTGTACTTAAGTCGGCATTGTGTCTCTTATATTTAATTCCGATGCAATTTCTGTTTTTCATCGTCAATGGGAAGGTCCAAGGGATACAGTAAACCAGCAGAGGAGCATCAGAATGTAAAACTGGTGACACAGGAAACGCTCAACACATAGACAGTAGGAAGACTCATTCTTCCTGTACTTAAGTCGGCATTGTGTCTCTTATATTTAATTCCGATGCAATTTCTGTGTTTCATCGTCAATGGGAAGGTCCAAGGGATGCAGTAAACCTGCAGAGGTGCATCGGAATGTAAAACTAGTGACACAGGAAACGCTCAGAGCATTGACAGTAGGAAGACTCAGTCTTCCTGTACTTAAGTCGGCATTGTGTCTCTTATATTTAATTCCGATGCAATTCCTGTGTTTCATCGTCAATGGGAAGGTCTAATGGATACAGAAGACCTGCAGAGGAGCATCCGAATGTAAAACTGGTGACACAGGAAACGCTCAAAACATAGACAGTAGGAAGACTCAGTCTTCCTATACTTAAGTCGGCATTGTGTCTCTTATATTTATTTCCGATGAAATTTCTGTGTTTCATAGTGAATGGGAAGGTCCAAGGGATATAGTAAACCTGCAGAGTTGCATCTGAAAGTAAAACTGATGACACAGGAAACGCTCAAAACATAGACAGTATGAAGACTTAGTCTTCCTGTACTTAAGTCGGCATTGTGTCTCTTATATTTAATTCCAATGCAATTTCTGTGTTTCGTCGTCACTGTGAAGGTCCAAGGGATATAGTAAACCTGCAGAGTTGCATCTGAAAGTAAAACTGATGACACAGGAAACGCTCAAAACATAGACAGTATGAAGACTTAGTCTTCCTGTACTTAAGTCGGCATTGTGTCTCTTATATTTAATTCCAATGCAATTTCTGTGTTTCGTCGTCACTGTGAAGGTCCAACGGATACAGTAAACCTGTAGAGGTGCATCGGAATGTAAAACTGGTGACACAGGAAACGCTCAAAACATAGACAGTAAGAAGACTTAGTCTTCCTGTACTTCAGTCGGCATTGTGTCTCTTATATTTAATTCCGATGCAATTTCTGTGTTTCATCGTCACTGTGAAGGTCCAACGGATACAGTAAACATGTAGAGGTGCATCTGAAGGTAAAACTGGTGACACAGGAAACGCTCAAATTATTGGAAGACTCAGTCTTCCTGTACTTAAGTCGGCATTGTGTCTCTTATATTTAATTCCGATGCAATTTCTGTGTTTCATCGTCAATGGGAATGTCCAAGGGATACAGTAAGCCTGCAGAGGTGCATCAGAATGTAAAACTGGTGACACAGGAAACGCTCAAATCATAGAGAGTAGTAAGACTCAGTCTTCCTGTACTTAAGTCGGCATTGTGTCCCTTATATTTAATTCCGATGCAATTTCTGTGTTCCATCGTCAATGGGAAGGTCCAAGGGATACAGTAAACCTCCAGAGGTGCATCGGAATGTAAAACTAGTGTCACAGGAAACGCTCAAACATAGACAGTAGGAAGACTCAGTCTTCCTGTACTTAAGTCGGCATTGTGTCTCTTATATTTAATTCCGATGCAATTTCTGTGTTTCATCGTCAATGGGAAGGTGCAAGGGATACAGTAAACCTGCAGAGGTGCATCGGAACGTAAAACTGGTGACACAGGAAACGCTCAAAACGTAGACAGTAGGAAGACTCAGTCTTCCTGTACTTAAGTCTGCATTGTGTCTCTTATACTTAATTCCGATGCATTTTCTGTGTTTCATCGTCAATGGGAAGGTCCAAGGGATACATTAAACCTGCAGAGGTGCATCAGAATGTAAAACTGGTGACACAGGAAACGCTCAACACATAGACAGTAGGAAGACTCATTCTTCCTGTATTTAAGTCGTCATTGTGTCTCTTATATTTAATTCCGATGCAGTTTCTGTGTTTCATCATCAATGGGAAGGTCCAAGGGATACAGTAAACCTGCAGTGGTGCATCTTAATGTAAATCTAGTGACACAGGAAACGCTCAAAGCATAGACAGTAGGAAGACTCTGTCTTCCTGTACTTAAGTCGGCATTGTGTCTCTTATATTTAATTCCGATGCAATTTCTGTGTTTCATCGTCAATGGGAAGGTCCAAGGGAAACAGTGAACCTGCAGAGGTGCATCGGAATGTAAAACTGGTGACACAGGAAACGCTCAAATCATAGACAGTATGAAGACTCAGTCTTCCTGTACTTAAGTCGGCATTGTGTCTCTTATATTTATATCCGATGAAATTTTGGTGTTTCATCGTGAATGGGAAGGTCCAAGGGATATAGTAATCCTGCAGAGGTGCATCGGAAAGTAAAACTGATGACACAGGAAACGCTCAAATCATAGACAGTGAGAAGACTCACTCTTCCTGTACTTAAGTCGGCATTGTGTCTCTTATATTTAATTCCGATGCAATTTCTGTTTTTCATCGTCAATGGGAAGGTCCAAGGGATACAGTAAACCAGCAGAGGAGCATCAGAATGTAAAACTGGTGACACAGGAAACGCTCAACACATAGACAGTAGGAAGACTCATTCTTCCTGTACTTAAGTCGGCATTGTGTCTCTTATATTTAATTCCGATGCAATTTCTGTGTTTCATCGTCAATGGGAAGGTCCAAGGGATGCAGTAAACCTGCAGAGGTGCATCGGAATGTAAAACTAGTGACACAGGAAACGCTCAGAGCATAGACAGTAGGAAGACTCAGTCTTCCTGTACTTAAGTCGGCATTGTGTCTCTTATATTTAATTCCGATGCAATTCCTGTGTTTCATCGTCAATGGGAAGGTCTAATGGATACAGAAGACCTGCAGAGGAGCATCAGAATGTAAAACTGGTGACACAGGAAACGCTCAAAACATAGACAGTAGTTAGACTCAGTCTTCCTATACTTAAGTCGGCATTGTGTCTCTTATATTTATTTCCGATGAAATTTCTGTGTTTCATCGTGAATGGGAAGGTCCAAGGGATATAGTAAACCTGCAGAGTTGCATCTGAAAGTAAAACTGATGACACAGGAAACGCTCAAAACATAGGCAGTATGAAGACTTAGTCTTCCTGTACTTAAGTCATCATTGTGTCTCTTATATTTAATTCCAATGCAATTTCTGTGTTTCGTCGTCACTGTGAAGGTCCAACGGATACAGTAAACCTGTAGAGGTGCATCGGAATGTAAAACTGGTGACACAGGAAACGCTCAAATTATAGACAGTAGGAAGACTCAGTCTTCCTGTACTTAAGTCGGCATTGTGTCTCTTATATTTCATTCCGATGCAATTTCTGTGTTTCATCGTCAATGGGAAGGTCCAAGTGATACAGTAAACCTGTAGATGTGCATCAGAATGTAAAACTGGTGACACAGGAAACGCTCAAAACATAGAGAGTAGGAAGACTCAGTCTTCCTGTACTTAAGTCGGCGTTGTGGGTCTTATATTTAATTCCAATGCAATTTCTGTATTTCATCGTCAATGGGAGGGTCCAAGGGATACAGTAAAGCTGCAGAGGTGCATCTGAATGTAAAACTAGTGTCACAGGAAACGCTCAAACATAGACAGTAGGAAGACTCAGTCTTCCTGTACTTATGTCGGCATTGTGTCTCTTATATTTAATTCCGATGCAATTTCTGTGTTTCATCGTCAATGGGAAGTTCCAAGGGATACAGTAAACCTGCAGAGGTGCATCGGAACGTAAAACGGGTGACACAGGAAACGCTCAAAACGTAGACAGTAGGAAGACTCAGTCTTCCTGTACTTAAGTCTGCATTGTGTCTCTTAGACTTAATTCCGATGCATTTTCTGTGTTTCATCGTCAATGGGAAAGTCCAAGGGATACATGACACCTGCAGAGCTGCATCAGAATGTAAAACTGGTGACACAGGAAACGCTCAACACATAGACAGTAGGAAGACTCATTCTTCCTGTATTTAAGTCGTCATTGTGTCTCTTATATTTAATTCCGATGCAATTTCTGTGTTTCATCATCAATGGGAAGGTCCAAGGGATACAGTAAACCTGCAGTGGTGCATCTTAATGTAAATCTAGTGACACAGGAAACGCTCAAAGCATAGACAGTAGGAAGACTCTGTCTTCCTGTACTTAAGTCGGCATTGTGTCTCTTATATTTAATTCCGATGCAATTTCTGTGTTTGATCGTCACTGTGAAGGTCCAAGGGATATAGTAAACCTGCAGAGTTGCATCTGAAAGTAAAACTGATGACACAGGAAACGCTCAAAACATAGACAGTATGAAGACTTAGTCTTCCTGTACTTAAGTCGGCATTGTGTCTCTTATATTTAATTCCAATGCAATTTCTGTGTTTCGTCGTCACTGTGAAGGTCCAACGGATACAGTAAACCTGTAGAGGTGCATCGGAATGTAAAACTGGTGACACAGGAAACGCTCAAAACATAGACAGTAAGAAGACTTAGTCTTCCTGTACTTCAGTCGGCATTGTGTCTCTTATATTTAATTCCGATGCAATTTCTGTGTTTCATCGTCACTGTGAAGGTCCAACGGATACAGTAAACATGTAGAGGTGCATCTGAAGGTAAAACTGGTGACACAGGAAACGCTCAAATTATTGGAAGACTCAGTCTTCCTGTACTTAAGTCGGCATTGTGTCTCTTATATTTAATTCCGATGCAATTTCTGTGTTTCATCGTCAATGGGAATGTCCAAGGGATACAGTAAGCCTGCAGAGGTGCATCAGAATGTAAAACTGGTGACACAGGAAACGCTCAAATCATAGAGAGTAGTAAGACTCAGTCTTCCTGTACTTAAGTCGGCATTGTGTCCCTTATATTTAATTCCGATGCAATTTCTGTGTTCCATCGTCAATGGGAAGGTCCAAGGGATACAGTAAACCTCCAGAGGTGCATCGGAATGTAAAACTAGTGTCACAGGAAACGCTCAAACATAGACAGTAGGAAGACTCAGTCTTCCTGTATTTAAGTCGTCATTGTGTCTCTTATATTTAATTCCGATGCAGTTTCTGTGTTTCATCATCAATGGGAAGGTCCAAGGGATACAGTAAACCTGCAGTGGTGCATCTTAATGTAAATCTAGTGACACAGGAAACGCTCAAAGCATAGACAGTAGGAAGACTCTGTCTTCCTGTACTTAAGTCGGCATTGTGTCTCTTATATTTAATTCCGATGCAATTTCTGTGTTTCATCGTCAATGGGAAGGTCCAAGGGAAACAGTAAACCTGTAGAGGTGCATCGGAATGTACAACTGGTGACACAGGAAACGCTCAAATTATAGACAGTAGGAAGACTCAGTCTTCCTGTACTTAAGTCGGCATTGTGTCTCTTATATTTCATTCCGATGCAATTTCTGTGTTTCATCGTCAATGGGAGGGTCCAAGGGATACAGTAAGCCTGCAGAGGTGCATCAGAATGTAAAACTGGTGACACAGGAAACGCTCAAATTATAGACAGTTGGAAGACTCTGTCTTCCTGTACTTAAGTCGGCATTGTGTCTCTTATATTTAATTCCGATGCAATTTCTGTGTTTCATCGTCAATGGGAAGGTCCAAGGGAAACAGTGAACCTGCAGAGGTGCATCGGAATGTAAAACTGGTGACACAGGAAACGCTCAAATCATAGACAGTATGAAGACTCAGTCTTCCTGTACTTAAGTCGGCATTGTGTCTCTTATATTTATATCCGATGAAATTTTGGTGTTTCATCGTGAATGGGAAGGTCCAAGGGATATAGTAATCCTGCAGAGGTGCATCGGAAAGTAAAACTGATGACACAGGAAACGCTCAAAACATAGACAGTGAGAAGACTCACTCTTCCTGTACTTAAGTCGGCATTGTGTCTCTTATATTTAATTCCGATGCAATTTCTGTTTTTCATCGTCAATGGGAAGGTCCAAGGGATACAGTAAACCAGCAGAGGAGCATCAGAATGTAAAACTGGTGACACAGGAAACGCTCAACACATAGACAGTAGGAAGACTCATTCTTCCTGTACTTAAGTCGGCATTGTGTCTCTTATATTTAATTCCGATGCAATTTCTGTGTTTCATCGTCAATGGGAAGGTCCAAGGGATGCAGTAAACCTGCAGAGGTGCATCGGAATGTAAAACTAGTGACACAGGAAACGCTCAGAGCATAGACAGTAGGAAGACTCAGTCTTCCTGTACTTAAGTCGGCATTGTGTCTCTTATATTTAATTCCGATGCAATTCCTGTGTTTCATCGTCAATGGGAAGGTCTAATGGATACAGAAGACCTGCAGAGGAGCATCAGAATGTAAAACTGGTGACACAGGAAACGCTCAAAACATAGACAGTAGTTAGACTCAGTCTTCCTATACTTAAGTCGGCATTGTGTCTCTTATATTTATTTCCGATGAAATTTCTGTGTTTCATCGTGAATGGGAAGGTCCAAGGGATATAGTAAACCTGCAGAGTTGCATCTGAAAGTAAAACTGATGACACAGGAAACGCTCAAAACATAGGCAGTATGAAGACTTAGTCTTCCTGTACTTAAGTCATCATTGTGTCTCTTATATTTAATTCCAATGCAATTTCTGTGTTTCGTCGTCACTGTGAAGGTCCAACGGATACAGTAAACCTGTAGAGGTGCATCGGAATGTAAAACTGGTGACACAGGAAACGCTCAAATTATAGACAGTAGGAAGACTCAGTCTTCCTGTACTTAAGTCGGCATTGTGTCTCTTATATTTCATTCCGATGCAATTTCTGTGTTTCATCGTCAATGGGAAGGTCCAAGTGATACAGTAAACCTGTAGATGTGCATCAGAATGTAAAACTGGTGACACAGGAAACGCTCAAAACATAGAGAGTAGGAAGACTCAGTCTTCCTGTACTTAAGTCGGCGTTGTGGGTCTTATATTTAATTCCAATGCAATTTCTGTATTTCATCGTCAATGGGAGGGTCCAAGGGATACAGTAAAGCTGCAGAGGTGCATCTGAATGTAAAACTAGTGTCACAGGAAACGCTCAAACATAGACAGTAGGAAGACTCAGTCTTCCTGTACTTATGTCGGCATTGTGTCTCTTATATTTAATTCCGATGCAATTTCTGTGTTTCATCGTCAATGGGAATGTCCAAGGGATACAGTAAACCTGCAGAGGTGCATCGGAACGTAAAACGGGTGACACAGGAAACGCTCAAAACGTAGACAGTAGGAAGACTCAGTCTTCCTGTACTTAAGTCTGCATTGTGTCTCTTAGACTTAATTGCGATGCATTTTCTGTGTTTCATCGTCAATGGGAAGGTCCAAGGGATACATGAAACCTGCAGAGGTGCATCAGAATGTAAAACTGGTGACACAGGAAACGCTCAACACATAGACAGTAGGAAGACTCATTCTTCCTGTATTTAAGTCGTCATTGTGTCTCTTATATTTAATTCCGATGCAATTTCTGTGTTTCATCATCAATGGGAAGGTCCAAGGGATACAGTAAACCTGCAGTGGTGCATCTTAATGTAAATCTAGTGACACAGGAAACGCTCAAAGCATAGACAGTAGGAAGACTCTGTCTTCCTGTACTTAAGTCGGCATTGTGTCTCTTATATTTAATTCCGATGCAATTTCTGTGTTTCATCGTCAATGGGAAGGTCCAAGGGAAACAGTGAACCTGCAGAGGTGCATCGGATTGTAAAACTGGTGACACAGGAAACGATCAAAACATAGACAGTATGAAGACTCAGTCTTCCTGTACTTAAGTCGGCATTGTGTCTCTTATATTTATATCCGATGAAATTTTGGTGTTTCATCGTGAATGGGAAGGTCCAAGGGATATAGTAATCCTGCAGAGGTGCATCGAAAAGTAAAACTGATGACACAGGAAACGCTCAAAACATAGACAGTAGGAAGACTCACTCTTCCTGTACTTAAGTCGGCGTTGTGTGTCTTATATTTAATTCCGATGCAATTTCTGTGTTTCATCGTCAATGTGAAGGTCCAAGGGATCCAGTAAACCTGCAGAGGTGCATCGGAAAATAAAACTAGTGTCACAGGAAACGCTCAAAACATAGACAGTAGGAAGACTCAGTCTTCCTGTACGTAAGTCGGCATTGTGTCTCTTATATTTAATTCCGATGCATTTTCTGTGTTTCATCGTCAATGGGAAGGTCCAAGGGATACAGTAAACCTGCAGATGTGCATCAGAATGTAAAACGTATGACACAGGAAACGCTCAACACATAGACAGTAGGAAGACTCATTCTTCCTGTACTTAAGTCGGCATTGTGTCTCTTATATTTAATTCCGATGCAATTCTGTGTTTCATCGTCAATGGTAAGGTCCAATGGATACAGAAGACCTGCAGAGGAGCATCAGAATGTAAAACTGGTGACACAGGAAACGCTCAAAACATAGACAGCAGGAAGACTCAGTCTTCCTGTACTTAAGTCGGCATTGTGTCTCTTATATTTATTTCCGATGAAATTTCTGTGTTTCATCGTGAATGGGAAGCTCCAAGGGATATAGTAAACCTGCAGAGGTGCATCGGAAAGGAAAACTGATCACACAGGAAACGCTCAAAACATAGACAGTAGGAAGACTTAGTCTTCCTGTACTTAAGTCGGCATTGTGTCTCTTATATTTAATTCCGATGCAATTTCTGTGTTTCATCGTCACTGTGAAGGTCCAACGGATACAGTAAATATGTAGAGGTGCATCTGAAGGTAAAACTGGTGACACAGGAAACGCTCAAATTATTGGAAGACTCAGTCTTCCTGTACTTAAGTCGGCATTGTGTCTCTTATATTTAATTCCGATGCAATTTCTGTGTTTCATCGTCAATGGGAAGGTCCAAGGGATACAGTAAGCCTGCAGAGGTGCATCAGAATGTAAAACTGGTGACACAGGAAACGCTCAAATCATAGAGAGTAGGAAGACTCAGTCTTCCTGTACTTAAGTCGGCATTGTGTCCCTTATATTTAATTCCGATGCAATTTCTGTGTTTCATCGTCAATGGGAAGGTCCAAGGGATACAGTAAACCTGCAGAGGTGCATCGGAATGTAAAACTAGTGTCACAGGAAACGCTCAAACATAGACAGTAGGAAGACTCAGTCTTCCTGTACTTAAGTCGGCATTGTGTCTCCGATATTTAATTCCGATGCAATTTCTGTGTTTCATCGTCAATGGGAAGGTCCAAGGGATACAGTAAACCTGCAGAGGTGCATCGGAACGTAAAACTGGTGACACAGGAAACGCTCAAAACGTAGACAGTAGGAAGACTCAGTCTTCCTGTACTTAAGTCTGCATTGTGTCTCTTATACTTAATTCCGATGCATTTTCTGTGTTTCATCGTCAATGGGAAGGTCCAAGGGATACATTAAACCTGCAGAGGTGCATCAGAATGTAAAACTGGTGACACAGGAAACGCTCAAAACATAGACAATAGGAAGACTCATTCTTCCTGTATTTAAGTCGTCATTGTGTCACTTATATTTAATTCCGATGCAGTTTCTGTGTTTCATCATCAATGGGAAGGTCCAAGGGATACAGTAAACCTGCAGTGGTGCATCTTAATGTAAATCTAGTGACACAGGAAACGCTCAAAGCATAGACAGTAGGAAGACTCTGTCTTCCTGTACTTAAGTCGGCATTGTGTCTCTTATATTTAATTCCGATGCAATTTCTGTGTTTCATCGTCAATGGGAAGGTCCAAGGGAAACAGTGAACCTGCAGAGGTGCATCGGAATGTAAAACTGGTGACACAGGAAACGCTCAAATCATAGTCAGTATGAAGACTCAGTCTTCCTGTACTTAAGGCGGCATTGTGTCTCTTATATTTATATCCGTTACAATTTTGGTGTTTCATCGTGAATGGGAAGGTCCAATGGATATAGTAATCCTGCAGAGGTGCATCGGAAAGTAAAACTGATGACACAGGAAACGCTCAAAACATAGACAGTAGGAAGACTCACTCTTCCTGTACTTAAGTCGGCATTGTGTCTCTTATATTTAATTCCGATGCAATTTCTGTTTTTCATCGTCAATGGGAAGGTCCAAGGGATACAGTAAACCAGCAGAGGAGCATCAGAATGTAAAACTGGTGACACAGGAAACGCTCAACACATAGACAGTAGGAAGACTCATTCTTCCTGTACTTAAGTCGGCATTGTGTCTCTTATATTTAATTCCGATGCAATTTCTGTGTTTCATCGTCAATGGGAAGGTCCAAGGGATGCAGTAAACCTGCAGAGGTGCATCGGAATGTAAAACTAGTGACACAGGAAACGCTCAGAGCATAGACAGTAGGAAGACTCAGTCTTCCTGTACTTAAGTCGGCATTGTGTCTCTGATATTTAATTCCGATGCAATTCCTGTGTTTCATCGTCAATGGGAAGGTCTAATGGATACAGAAGACCTGCAGAGGAGCATCAGAATGTAAAACTGGTGACACAGGAAACGCTCAAAACATAAACAGTAGGAAGACTCAGTCTTCTTATACTTAAGTCGGCATTGTGTCTCTTATATTTATTTCCGATGAAATTTCTGTGTTTCATCGTGAATGGGAAGGTCCAAGGGATATAGTAAACCTGCAGAGTTGCATCTGAAAGTAAAACTGATGACACAGGAAACGCTCAAAACATAGACAGTATGAAGACTTAGTCTTCCTGTACTTAAGTCGGCATTGTGTCTCTTATATTTAATTCCAATGCAATTTCTGTGTTTCGTCGTCACTGTGAAGGTCCAACGGATACAGTAAACCTGTAGAGGTGCATCGGAATGTAAAACTGGTGACACAGGAAACGCTCAAATTATAGACAGTAGGAAGACTCAGTCTTCCTGTACTTAAGTCGGCATTGTGTCTCTTATATTTCATTCCGATGCAATTTCTGTGTTTCATCGTCAATGGGAAGGTCCAAGGGATACAGTAAACCTGTAGAGGTGCATCGGAATGTACAACTGGTGACACAGGAAACGCTCAAATTATAGACAGTAGGAAGACTCAGTCTTCCTGTACTTAAGTCGGCATTGTGTCTCTTATATTTCATTCCGATGCAATTTCTGTGTTTCATCGTCAATGGGAGGGTCCAAGGGATACAGTAAGCCTGCAGAGGTGCATCAGAATGTAATACTGGTGACACAGGAAACGCTCAAATTATAGACAGTTGGAAGACTCTGTCTTCCTGTACTTAAGTCGGCATTGTGTCTCTTATATTTAATTCCGATGCAATTTCTGTGTTTCATCGTCAATGGGAAGGTCCAAGGGAAACAGTGAACCTGCAGAGGTGCATCGGAATGTAAAACTGGTGACACAGGAAACGCTCAAATCATAGACAGTATGAAGACTCAGTCTTCCTGTACTTAAGTCGGCATTGTGTCTCTTATATTTATATCCGATGAAATTTTGGTGTTTCATCGTGAATGGGAAGGTCCAAGGGATATAGTAATCCTGCAGAGGTGCATCGGAAAGTAAAACTGATGACACAGGAAACGCTCAAAACATAGACAGTAGGAAGACTCACTCTTCCTGTACTTAAGTCGGCATTGTGTCTCTTATATTTAATTCCGATGCAATTTCTGTTTTTTATCGTCAATGGGAAGGTCCAAGGGATACAGTAAACCAGCAGAGGAGCATCAGAATGTAAAACTGGTGACACAGGAACGCTCAACACATAGACAGTAGGAAGACTCATTCTTCCTGTACTTAAGTCGGCATTGTGTCTCTTATATTTAATTCCGATGCAATTTCTGTGTTTCATCGTCAATGGGAAGGTCCAAGGGATGCAGTAAACCTGCAGAGGTGCATCGGAATGTAAAACTAGTGACACAGGAAACGCTCAGAGCATAGACAGTAGGAAGACTCAGTCTTCCTGTACTTAAGTCGGCATTGTGTCTCTTATATTTAATTCCGATGCAATTCCTGTGCTTCATCGTCAATGGGAAGGTCTAATGGATACAGAAGACCTGCAGAGGAGCATCAGAATGTAAAACTGGTGACACAGGAAACGCTCAAAACATAGACAGTAGGAAGACTCAGTCTTCCTATACTTAAGTCGGCATTGTGTCTCTTATATTTATTTCCGATGAAATTTCTGTGTTTCATCGTGAATGGGAAGGTCCAAGGGATATAGTAAACCTGCAGAGTTGCATCTGAAAGTAAAACTGATGACACAGGAAACGCTCAAAACATAGACAGTATGAAGACTTAGTCTTCCTGTACTTAAGTCGGTATTGTGTCTCTTATATTTAATTCCAATGCAATTTCTGTGTTTCGTCGTCACTGTGAAGGTCCAACGGATACAGTAAACCTGTAGAGGTGCATCGGAATGTAAAACTGGTGACACAGGAAACGCTCAAATTATAGACAGTAGGAAGACTCAGTCTTCCTGTACTTAAGTCGGCATTGTGTCTCTTATATTTAATTCCGATGCAATTTCTGTGTTTCATCGTCAATGGGAAGGTCCAAGGGAAACAGTGAACCTGCAGAGGTGCATCGGAATGTAAAACTGGTGACACAGGAAACGCTCAAAACATAGACAGTATGAAGACTCAGTCTTCCTGTACTTAAGTCGGCATTGTGTCTCTTATATTTATATCCGATGAAATTTTGGTGTTTCATCGTGAATGGGAAGGTCCAAGGGATATAGTAATCCTGCAGAGGTGCATCGGAAAGTAAAACTGATGACACAGGAAACGCTCAAAACATAGACAGTAGGAAGACTCACTCTTCCTGTACTTAAGTCGGCGTTGTGTGTCTTATATTTAATTCCGATGCAATTTCTGTGTTTCATCGTCAATGTGAAGGTCCAAGGGATCCAGTAAACTGCAGAGGTGCATCGGAATGTAAAACTAGTGTCACAGGAAACGCTCAAAACATAGACAGTAGGAAGACTCAGTCTTCCTGTACGTAAGTCGGCATTGTGTCTCTTATATTTAATTCCGATGCATTTTCTGTGTTTCATCGTCAATGGGAAGGTCCAAGGGATACAGTAAGCCTGCAGAGGTGCATCAGAATGTAAAACGTATGACACAGGAAACGCTCAACACATAGACAGTAGGAAGACTCATTCTTCCTGTACTTAAGTCGGCATTGTGTCTCTTATATTTAATTCCGATGCAATTCTGTGTTTCATCGTCAATGGTAAGGTCCAATGGATACAGAAGACCTGCAGAGGAGCATCAGAATGTAAAACTGGTGACACAGGAAACGCTCAAAACATAGACAGCAGGAAGACTCAGTCTTCCTATACAGAAGTCGGCATTGTGTCTCTTATATTTATTTCCGATGACATTTCTGTGTTTCATCGTGAATGGGAAGCTCCAAGGGATCCAGTAAACCTGCAGAGGTGCATCGGAAAGTAAAACTGATGACACAGGAAACGCTCAAAACATAGACAGTAGGAAGACTTAGTCTTCCTGTACTTAAGTCGGCATTGTGTCTCTTATATTTAATTCCGATGCAATTTCTGTGTTTCATCGTCACTGTGAAGGTCCAACGGATACAGTAAACATGTAGAGGTGCATCTGAAGGTAAAACTGGTGACACAGGAAACGCTCAAATTATTGGAAGACTCAGTCTTCCTGTACTTAAGTCGGGATTGTGTCTCTTATTTTTAATTCCGATGCAATTTCTGTGTTTCATCGTCAATGGGAAGGTCCAAGGGATACAGTAAGCCTGCAGAGGTGCATCAGAATGTAAAACTGGTGACACAGGAAACGCTCAAATCATAGAGAGTAGGAAGACTCAGTCTTCCTGTACTTAAGTCGGCATTGTGTCCCTTATATTTAATTCCGATGCAATTTCTGTGTTTCATCGTCAATGGGAAGGTCCAAGGGATACAGTAAACCTGCAGAGGTGCATCGGAATGTAAAACTAGTGTCACAGGAAACGCTCAAACATAGACAGTAGGAAGACTCAGTCTTCCTGTACTTAAGTCGGCATTGTGTCTCTTATATTTAATTCCGATGCAATTTCTGTGTTTCATCGTCAATGGGAAGGTCCAAGTGATACAGTAAACCTGCAGAGGTGCATCGGAACGTAAAACTGGTGACACAGGAAACGCTCAAAACGTAGACTGTAGGAAGACTCAGTCTTCCTGTACTTAAGTCTGCATTGTGTCTCTTATACTTAATTCCGATGCATTTTCTGTGTTTCATCGTCAATGGGAAGGTCCAAGGGATACATTAAACCTGCAGAGGTGCATCAGAATGTAAAACTGGTGACACAGGAAACGCTCAACACATAGACAGTAGGAAGACTCATTCTTCCTGTATTTAAGTCGTCATTGTGTCACTTATATTTAATTCCGATGCAGTTTCTGTGTTTCATCATCAATGGGAAGGTCCAAGGGATACAGTAAACCTGCAGTGGTGCATCTTAATGTAAATCTAGTGACACAGGAAACGCTCAAAGCATAGACAGTAGGAAGACTCTGTCTTCCTGTACTTAAGTCGGCATTGTGTCTCTTATATTTAATTCCGATGCAATTTCTGTGTTTCATCGTCAATGGGAAGGTCCAAGGGAAACAGTGAACCTGCAGAGGTGCATCGGAATGTAAAACTGGTGACACAGGAAACGCTCAAATCATAGACAGTATGAAGACTCAGTCTTCCTGTACTTAAGTCGGCATTGTGTCTCTTATATTTATATCCGATGAAATTTTGGTGTTTCATCGTGAATGGGAAGGTCCAAGGGATATAGTAATCCTGCAGAGGTGCATCGGAAAGTAAAACTGATGACACAGGAAACGCTCAAAACATAGACAGTAGGAAGACTCACTCTTCCTGTACTTAAGTCGGCATTGTGTCTCTTATATTTAATTCCGGTGCAATTTCTGTTTTTCATCGTCAATGGGAAGGTCCAAGGGATACAGTAAACCAGCAGAGGAGCATCAGAATGTAAAACTGGTGACACAGGAAACGCTCAACACATAGACAGTAGGAAGACTCATTCTTCCTGTACTTAAGTCGGCATTGTGTCTCTTATATTTAATTCCGATGCAATTTCTGTGTTTCATCGTCAATGGGAAGGTCCAAGGGATGCAGAAAACCTGCAGAGGTGCATCGGAATGTAAAACTAGTGACACAGGAAACGCTCAGAGCATAGACAGTAGGAAGACTCAGTCTTCCTGTACTTAAGTCGGCATTGTGTCTCTTATATTTAATTCCGATGCAATTCCTGTGTTTCATCGTCAATGGGAAGGTCTAATGGATACAGAAGACCTGCAGAGGAGCATCAGAATGTAAAACTGGTGACACAGGAAACGCTCAAAAGATAGACAGTAGGAAGACTCAGTCTTCCTATACTTAAGTCGGCATTGTGTCTCTTATATTTATTTCCGATAAAATTTCTGTGTTTCATCGTGAATGGGAAGGTCCAAGGGATATAGTAAACCTGCAGAGTTGCATCTGAAAGTAAAACTGATGACACAGGAAACGCTCAAAACATAGACAGTATGAAGACTTAGTCTTCCTGTACTTAAGTCGGCATTGTGTCTCTTATATTTAATTCCGGTGCAATTTCTGTTTTTCATCGTCAATGGGAAGGTCCAAGGGATACAGTAAACCAGCAGAGGAGCATCAGAATGTAAAACTGGTGACACAGGAAACGCTCAACACATAGACAGTAGGAAGACTCATTCTTCCTGTACTTAAGTCGGCATTGTGTCTCTTATATTTAATTCCGATGCAATTTCTGTGTTTCATCGTCAATGGGAAGGTCCAAGGGATGCAGAAAACCTGCAGAGGTGCATCGGAATGTAAAACTAGTGACACAGGAAACGCTCAGAGCATAGACAGTAGGAAGACTCAGTCTTCCTGTACTTAAGTCGGCATTGTGTCTCTTATATTTAATTCCGATGCAATTCCTGTGTTTCATCGTCAATGGGAAGGTCTAATGGATACAGAAGACCTGCAGAGGAGCATCAGAATGTAAAACTGGTGACACAGGAAACGCTCAAAAGATAGACAGTAGGAAGACTCAGTCTTCCTATACTTAAGTCGGCATTGTGTTTCTTATATTTATTTCCGATGAAATTTCTGTGTTTCATCGTGAATGGGAAGCTCCAAGGGATCCAGTAAACCTGCAGAGGTGCATCGGAAAGTAAAACTGATGACACAGGAAACGCTCAAAACATAGACAGTAGGAAGACTTAGTCTTCCTGTACTTAAGTCGGCATTGTGTCTCTTATATTTAATTCCGATGCAATTTCTGTGTTTCATCGTCACTGTGAAGGTCCAACGGATACAGTAAACATGTAGAGGTGCATCTGAAGGTAAAACTGGTGACACAGGAAACGCTCAAATTATTGGAAGACTCAGTCTTCCTGTACTTAAGTCGGGATTGTGTCTCTTATTTTTAATTCCGATACAATTTCTGTGTTTCATCGTCAATGGGAAGGTCCAAGGGATACAGTAAGCCTGCAGAGGTGCATCAGAATGTAAAACTGGTGACACAGGAAACGCTCAAATCATAGAGAGTAGGAAGACTCAGTCTTCCTGTACTTAAGTCGGCATTGTGTCCCTTATATTTAATTCCGATGCAATTTCTGTGTTTCATCGTCAATGGGAAGGTCCAAGGGATACAGTAAACCTGCAGAGGTGCATCGGAATGTAAAACTAGTGTCACAGGAAACGCTCAAACATAGACAGTAGGAAGACTCAGTCTTCCTGTACTTAAGTCGGCATTGTGTCTCTTATATTTAATTCCGATGCAATTTCTGTGTTTCATCGTCAATGGGAAGGTCCAAGTGATACAGTAAACCTGCAGAGGTGCATCGGAACGTAAAACTGGTGACACAGGAAACGCTCAAAACGTAGACTGTAGGAAGACTCAGTCTTCCTGTACTTAAGTCTGCATTGTGTCTCTTATACTTAATTCCGATGCATTTTCTGTGTTTCATCGTCAATGGGAAGGTCCAAGGGATACATTAAACCTGCAGAGGTGCATCAGAATGTAAAACTGGTGACACAGGAAACGCTCAACACATAGACAGTAGGAAGACTCATTCTTCCTGTATTTAAGTCGTCATTGTGTCTCTTATATTTAATTCCGATGCAGTTTCTGTGTTTCATCATCAATGGGAAGGTCCAAGGGATACAGTAAACCTGCAGTGGTGCATCTTAATGTAAATCTAGTGACACAGGAAACGCTCAAAGCATAGACAGTAGGAAGACTCTGTCTTCCTGTACTTAAGTCGGCATTGTGTCTCTTATATTTAATTCCGATGCAATTTCTGTGTTTCATCGTCAATGGGAAGGTCCAAGGGAAACAGTGAACCTGCAGAGGTGCATCGGAATGTAAAACTGGTGACACAGGAAACGCTCAAATCATAGACAGTATGAAGACTCAGTCTTCCTGTACTTAAGTCGGCATTGTGTCTCTTATATTTATATCCGATGAAATTTTGGTGTTTCATCGTGAATGGGAAGGTCCAAGGGATATAGTAATCCTGCAGAGGTGCATCGGAAAGTAAAACTGATGACACAGGAAACGCTCAAAACATAGACAGTAGGAAGACTCACTCTTCCTGTACTTAAGTTGGCATTGTGTCTCTTATATTTAATTCCGGTGCAATTTCTGTTTTTCATCGTCAATGGGAAGGTCCAAGGGATACAGTAAACCTGCAGAGGTGCATCGGAATGTAAAACTAGTGTCACAGGAAACGCTCAAAACATAGACAGTAGGAAGACTCAGTCTTCCTGTACGTAAGTCGGCATTGTGTCTCTTATATTTAATTCCGATGCATTTTCTGTGTTTCATCGTCAATGGGAAGGTCCAAGGGATACAGTAAACCTGCAGAGGTGCATCAGAATGTAAAACGTATGACACAGGAAACGCTCAACTCATAGACAGTAGGAAGACTCATTCTTCCTGTACTTAAGTCGGCATTGTGTCTCTTATATTTAATTCCGATGCAATTCTGTGTTTCATCGTCAATGGGAAGGTCCAATGGATACAGAAGACCTGCAGAGGAGCATCAGAATGTAAAACTGGTGACACAGGAAACGCTCAAAACATAGACAGCAGGAAGACTCAGTCTTCCTATACTTAAGTCGGCATTGTGTCTCTTATATTTATTTCCGATGAAATTTCTGTGTTTCATCGTGAATGGGAAGCTCCAAGGGATATAGTAAACCTGCAGAGGTGCATCGGAAAGGAAAACTGATCACACAGGAAACGCTCAAAACATAGACAGTAGGAAGACTTAGTCTTCCTGTACTTAAGTCGGCATTGTGTCTCTTATATTTAATTCCGATGCAATTTCTGTGTTTCATCGTCACTGTGAAGGTCCAACGGATACAGTAAACATGTAGAGGTGCATCGGAATGTAAAACTGGTGACACAGGAAACGCTCAAATTATAGGAAGACTCAGTCTTCCTGTACTTAAGTCGGCATTGTGTCTCTTATATTTCATTCCGATGCAATTTCTGTGTTTCATCGTCAATGGGAAGGTCCAAGGGATACAGTAAGCCTGCAGAGGTGCATCAGAATGTAAAACTGGTGACACAGGAAACGCTCAAAACATAGAGACTAGCAAGACTCAGTCTTCCTGTACTGAAGTGTGCATTGTGTCCCTTATATTTAATTCCGATGCAATTTCTGTGTTTCATCGTCAATGGGAAGGTCCAAGGGATACAGTAAACCTGCAGAGGTGCATCGGAATGTAAAACTAGTGTCACAGGAAACGCTCAAACATAGACAGTAGGAAGACTCAGTCTTCCTGTACTTAAGTCGGCATTGTGTCTCTTATATTTAATTCCGATGCAATTTCTGTGTTTCATCGTCAATGGGAAGGTCCAAGGGATACAGTTTAACCTGCAGAGGTGCATCGGAATGTAAAACTGGTGACACAAGAAACGCTCAAAACGTAGACAGTAGGAAGACTCAGTCTTCCTGTACTTAAGTTGCATTGTGTCTCTTATACATAATTCCGATGCAATTTCTGTGTTTCATCGTCAATGGAAAGGTCCAAGGGATACATTAAACCTGCAGAGGTGCATCAGAATGTAAAACTGGTGACACAGGAAACGCTCAACACATAGACAGTAGGAAGACTCATTCTTCGTGTATTTAATTCGGCATTGTGTCTCTTATATTTAATTCCGATACAATTTCTGTGTTTAATCGTCAATGGGAAGGTCCAAGGGATACACGAAACCTGCAGTAGTGCATCTTAATGTAAATCTAGTGACACAGGAAACGCTCAAAACATAGACAGTAGGAAGACTCTGTCTTCCTGTACTTAAGTCGGCATTGTGTCTCTTATATTTAATTCCGACGCAATTTCTGTGTTTCATCGTCAATGGGAAGGTCCAAGGGAAACAGTGAACCTGCAGAGGTGCATCGGAATGTAAAACTGGTGACACAGGAAACGCTCAAAACATAGACAGTAAGAAGACTCAGTCTTCCTGTACTTAAGTCGGCATTGTGTCTCTTATATTTATTTCCGATGAAATTTCTGTGTTTCATCGTGAATGCGAAGGTCGAAGGGATATAGTAATCCTGCAGAGGTGCATCGGAAAGTAAAACTGATGACACAGGAAACGCTGAAAACATAGACAGTAGGAAGACTCAGTCATCCTGTACTCAAGTCGGCATTGTGTCTCTTATATTTAATTCCGATGCAATTTCTGTGTTTCATCGTCAATGGGAAGGTCCAATGGATACAGAAGACCTGCAGAGGAGCATCAGAATGTAAAACTGGTGACACAGGAAACGCTCAAAACATAGACAGTAGGAAGACTCAGTCTTCCTATACTTAAGTCGGCATTGTGTCTCTTATATTAGTTTCCGATGATATTTCTGTGTTTCATCGTGAATGGGAAGGTCCAAGTTATATAGTAAACGTGCAGAGGTGCAACTGAAAGTAAAACTGATGACACAGGAAACGCTCAAAACATAGACAATATGAAGACTTAGTCTTCCTGTACTTAAGTCGGCATTGTGTCCCTTAAATTTAATTCCGATGCAATTTCTGTTTTTCTTCGTCAATGGGAACGTCCAAGGGATACAGTAAACCCTCAGAGGTGCATCGGAATGTAAAACTGATGACACAGGAAACGCTCAAAACATAGACAGAAATAAGACTCAGTCTTTCTGTACTTAAGTCGGCATTGTGTCTCTTATATTTAATTCCAATGCAATTTCTGTGTTTCATCGTCAATGCGAAGGTCCAAGGGATACAGTAAACCTGCAGAGGTGCATCAGAATGTAAAACTGGTGACGCAGGAAACGCTCAAAACATAGACAGTAGGAAGACTCAGTCTTCCTGTACTTAAGTCGGCATTGTGTCTCTTATATTTAACTCCGATGCAATTTATGTGTTTCATCTTCAATGGGAAGGTCCAATGGTTACAGTAAACCTGCGGAGGTGCTTCAGAATGAAAAACTGGTGACACAGGAAACGCTCAAAACATAGACAGTAGGAAGACTCAGTATTTCTGTACATAAGTCGGCATTGTGTCTCTTATATTTAATTCCGTTGCGAATTCTGTGTTTCATCGACAATGGGAAGGTCCAAGGGATACAATAAACCGGCAGAGGTGCATCGGAATGTAAAACTGGTGACACAGGAAACGCTCAAAACATTGACAGTACGAAGACTGTTTTCTTGTACTTAAGTCGGCATTGTGTCTCTTATATCTAATTTCGATACAATGTCTGTGTTTCATCGTCACTGGGAAGGTCCAAGGGATACAGGAAACCTGCAGAGGTGCATCGGAATGTAAAACTGGTGACACAGGAAAAGCTCAAATCATAGACAGAAGGAAGACTCCGTCTTCCTGTACTTAAGTCGGCATTGTGTGTCTTATATTTAATTCCGATGCAATGTCTGTGTTTCATCGTCAATGGGATGCTCCACGGGATACAGTAAACCTGCAGAGGTGCATCGGAATGTAAATCTGGTGACACAGGAAACGCTCAAATCATAGACAGTAGGAAGACTCAGTCTTCCTATACTTAAGTCGGCATTGTGTCTCTTATATTTATTTCCGATGAAATTTCTGTGTTTCATCGTGAATAGGAAGGTCCAAGGAATATAGTAAACCTGCAGAGGTGCATCGGAAAGCAAAACTGATGACACAGGAAACGCTCAAAGCATAGACAGTGTGATGACTTAGTCTTCCCGTACGTAAGTCGGCATTGTGTCTCTTATATTTAATTCCGATTCAATTTCTGTGTTTCATCGTCAATGGGAAGGTCCAATGGATACAGAAAACCTGCAGAGGTGCATCAGAATGTAAAACTGGTGACACAGGAGACGCTCAAAACATAGACAGTAGGAAGACTCAGTTTTCCTGTACTTAAGTCGGCATTGTGTCTCTTATATTTAATTCCGATGCAATTTCTGAGTTTCATCGTCAATGGGAAGGTCCAATGGATACAGATGATCTGCAGAGGAGCATCAGAATGTAAAACTGGTGACACAGGAAACGCTCAAAACATAGACAGCAGGAAGACTCAGTCTTCCTATACTTAAGTCGGCATTGTGTCTCTTATATTTATTTCCGATGAAATTTCTGTGTTTCATCGTGAATGGGAAGGTCCAAGGGAAACAGTGAACCTGCAGAGGTGCATCGGAATGTAAAACTGGTGACACAGGAAACGCTCAAAACATAGACAGTAGGAAGACTCAGTCTTCCTGTACTTAAGTCGGCATTGTGTCTCTTATATATAATTCCGTTGCAATTTCTGTGTTTCATCGTCAAAGGGAAGGTCCAAGGGAAACAGTGAACCTGCAGAGGTGCATCGGAATGTAAAACTGGTGACACAGGAAACGCTCAAAACATAGACAGTAAGAAGACTCAGTCTTCCTGTACTTAAGTCGGCATTGTGTCTCTTATATTTATTTCCGATGAAATTTCTGTGTTTCATCGTGAATGCGAAGGTCGAAGGGATATAGTAATCCTGCAGAGGTGCATCGGAAAGTAAAACTGATGACACAGGAAACGCTCAAAACATAGACAGTAGGAAGACTCACTCTTCCTGTACTTAAGTCGGCATTGTGTCTCTAATATTTAATTCCGGTGCAATTTCTGTTTTTCATCGTCAATGGGAAGGTCCAAGGGATACAGTAAACCTGCAGAGGTGCATCGGAATGTAAAACTAGTGTCACAGGAAACGCTCAAAACATAGACAGTAGGAAGACTCAGTCTTCCTGTACGTAAGTCGGCATTGTGTCTCTTATATTTAATTCCGATGCATTTTCTGTGTTTCATCGTCAATGGGAAGGTCCAAGGGATACAGTAAACCTGCAGAGGTGCATCAGAATGTAAAACGTATGACACAGGAAACGCTCAACTCATAGACAGTAGGAAGACTCATTCTTCCTGTACTTAAGTCGGCATTGTGTCTCTTATATTTAATTCCGATGCAATTCTGTGTTTCATCGTCAATGGGAAGGTCCAATGGATACAGAAGACCTGCAGAGGAGCATCAGAATGTAAAACTGGTGACACAGGAAACGCTCAAAACATAGACAGCAGGAAGACTCAGTCTTCCTATACTTAAGTCGGCATTGTGTCTCTTATATTTATTTCCGATGAAATTTCTGTGTTTCATCGTGAATGGGAAGCTCCAAGGGATATAGTAAACCTGCAGAGGTGCATCGGAAAGGAAAACTGATCACACAGGAAACGCTCAAAACATAGACAGTAGGAAGACTTAGTCTTCCTGTACTTAAGTCGGCATTGTGTCTCTTATATTTAATTCCGATGCAATTTCTGTGTTTCATCGTCACTGTGAAGGTCCAACGGATACAGTAAACATGTAGAGGTGCATCGGAATGTAAAACTGGTGACACAGGAAACGCTCAAATTATAGGAAGACTCAGTCTTCCTGTACTTAAGTCGGCATTGTGTCTCTTATATTTCATTCCGATGCAATTTCTGTGTTTCATCGTCAATGGGAAGGTCCAAGGGATACAGTAAGCCTGCAGAGGTGCATCAGAATGTAAAACTGGTGACACAGGAAACGCTCAAAACATAGAGACTAGCAAGACTCAGTCTTCCTGTACTGAAGTGTGCATTGTGTCCCTTATATTTAATTCCGATGCAATTTCTGTGTTTCATCGTCAATGGGAAGGTCCAAGGGATACAGTAAACCTGCAGAGGTGCATCGGAATGTAAAACTAGTGTCACAGGAAACGCTCAAACATAGACAGTAGGAAGACTCAGTCTTCCTGTACTTAAGTCGGCATTGTGTCTCTTATATTTAATTCCGATGCAATTTCTGTGTTTCATCGTCAATGGGAAGGTCCAAGGGATACAGTTTAACCTGCAGAGGTGCATCGGAATGTAAAACTGGTGACACAAGAAACGCTCAAAACGTAGACAGTAGGAAGACTCAGTCTTCCTGTACTTAAGTTGCATTGTGTCTCTTATACATAATTCCGATGCAATTTCTGTGTTTCATCGTCAATGGAAAGGTCCAAGGGATACATTAAACCTGCAGAGGTGCATCAGAATGTAAAACTGGTGACACAGGAAACGCTCAACACATAGACAGTAGGAAGACTCATTCTTCGTGTATTTAATTCGGCATTGTGTCTCTTATATTTAATTCCGATACAATTTCTGTGTTTAATCGTCAATGGGAAGGTCCAAGGGATACACCAAACCTGCAGTAGTGCATCTTAATGTAAATCTAGTGACACAGGAAACGCTCAAAACATAGACAGTAGGAAGACTCTGTCTTCCTGTACTTAAGTCGGCATTGTGTCTCTTATATTTAATTCCGACGCAATTTCTGTGTTTCATCGTCAATGGGAAGGTCCAAGGGAAACAGTGAACCTGCAGAGGTGCATCGGAATGTAAAACTGGTGACACAGGAAACGCTCAAAACATAGACAGTAAGAAGACTCAGTCTTCCTGTACTTAAGTCGGCATTGTGTCTCTTATATTTATTTCCGATGAAATTTCTGTGTTTCATCGTGAATGCGAAGGTCGAAGGGATATAGTAATCCTGCAGAGGTGCATCGGAAAGTAAAACTGATGACACAGGAAACGCTGAAAACATAGACAGTAGGAAGACTCAGTCATCCTGTACTCAAGTCGGCATTGTGTCTCTTATATTTAATTCCGATGCAATTTCTGTGTTTCATCGTCAATGGGAAGGTCCAATGGATACAGAAGACCTGCAGAGGAGCATCAGAATGTAAAACTGGTGACACAGGAAACGCTCAAAACATAGACAGTAGGAAGACTCAGTCTTCCTATACTTAAGTCGGCATTGTGTCTCTTATATTAGTTTCCGATGATATTTCTGTGTTTCATCGTGAATGGGAAGGTCCAAGTTATATAGTAAACGTGCAGAGGTGCAACTGAAAGTAAAACTGATGACACAGGAAACGCTCAAAACATAGACAATATGAAGACTTAGTCTTCCTGTACTTAAGTCGGCATTGTGTCCCTTAAATTTAATTCCGATGCAATTTCTGTTTTTCTTCGTCAATGGGAACGTCCAAGGGATACAGTAAACCCTCAGAGGTGCATCGGAATGTAAAACTGATGACACAGGAAACGCTCAAAACATAGACAGAAATAAGACTCAGTCTTTCTGTACTTAAGTCGGCATTGTGTCTCTTATATTTAATTCCAATGCAATTTCTGTGTTTCATCGTCAATGCGAAGGTCCAAGGGATACAGTAAACCTGCAGAGGTGCATCAGAATGTAAAACTGGTGACGCAGGAAACGCTCAAAACATAGACATTAGGAAGACTCAGTCTTCCTGTACTTAAGTCGGCATTGTGTCTCTTATATTTAACTCCGATGCAATTTATGTGTTTCATCTTCAATGGGAAGGTCCAATGGTTACAGTAAACCTGCGGAGGTGCTTCAGAATGAAAAACTGGTGACACAGGAAACGCTCAAAACATAGACAGTAGGAAGACTCAGTATTTCTGTACATAAGTCGGCATTGTGTCTCTTATATTTAATTCCGTTGCGAATTCTGTGTTTCATCGACAATGGGAAGGTCCAAGGGATACAATAAACCGGCAGAGGTGCATCGGAATGTAAAACTGGTGACACAGGAAACGCTCAAAACATTGACAGTACGAAGACTGTTTTCTTGTACTTAAGTCGGCATTGTGTCTCTTATATCTAATTTCGATACAATGTCTGTGTTTCATCGTCACTGGGAAGGTCCAAGGGATACAGGAAACCTGCAGAGGTGCATCGGAATGTAAAACTGGTGACACAGGAAAAGCTCAAATCATAGACAGAAGGAAGACTCCGTCTTCCTGTACTTAAGTCGGCATTGTGTGTCTTATATTTAATTCCGATGCAATGTCTGTGTTTCATCGTCAATGGGATGCTCCACGGGATACAGTAAACCTGCAGAGGTGCATCGGAATGTAAATCTGGTGACACAGGAAACGCTCAAATCATAGACAGTAGGAAGACTCAGTCTTCCTATACTTAAGTCGGCATTGTGTCTCTTATATTTATTTCCGATGAAATTTCTGTGTTTCATCGTGAATAGGAAGGTCCAAGGAATATAGTAAACCTGCAGAGGTGCATCGGAAAACAAAACTGATGACACAGGAAACGCTCAAAGCATAGACAGTGTGATGACTTAGTCTTCCCGTACGTAAGTCGGCATTGTGTCTCTTATATTTAATTCCGATTCAATTTCTGTGTTTCATCGTCAATGGGAAGGTCCAATGGATACAGAAAACCTGCAGAGGTGCATCAGAATGTAAAACTGGTGACACAGGAGACGCTCAAAACATAGACAGTAGGAAGACTCAGTTTTCCTGTACTTAAGTCGGCATTGTGTCTCTTATATTTAATTCCGATGCAATTTCTGAGTTTCATCGTCAATGGGAAGGTCCAATGGATACAGATGATCTGCAGAGGAGCATCAGAATGTAAAACTGGTGACACAGGAAACGCTCAAAACATAGACAGCAGGAAGACTCAGTCTTCCTATACTTAAGTCGGCATTGTGTCTCTTATATTTATTTCCGATGAAATTTCTGTGTTTCATCGTGAATGGGAAGGTCCAAGGGAAACAGTGAACCTGCAGAGGTGCATCGGAATGTAAAACTGGTGACACAGGAAACGCTCAAAACATAGACAGTAGGAAGACTCAGTCTTCCTGTACTTAAGTCGGCATTGTGTCTCTTATATATAATTCCGTTGCAATTTCTGTGTTTCATCGTCAAAGGGAAGGTCCAAGGGAAACAGTGAACCTGCAGAGGTGCATCGGAATGTAAAACTGGTGACACAGGAAACGCTCAAAACATAGACAGTAAGAAGACTCAGTCTTCCTGTACTTAAGTCGGCATTGTGTCTCTTATATTTATTTCCGATGAAATTTCTGTGTTTCATCGTGAATGCGAAGGTCGAAGGGATATAGTAATCCTGCAGAGGTGCATCGGAAAGTAAAACTGATGACACAGGAAACGCTCAAAACATAGACAGTAGGAAGACTCACTCTTCCTGTACTTAAGTCGGCATTGTGTCTCTAATATTTAATTCCGGTGCAATTTCTGTTTTTCATCGTCAATGGGAAGGTCCAAGGGATACAGTAAACCTGCAGAGGTGCATCGGAATGTAAAACTAGTGTCACAGGAAACGCTCAAAACATAGACAGTAGGAAGACTCAGTCTTCCTGTACGTAAGTCGGCATTGTGTCTCTTATATTTAATTCCGATGCATTTTCTGTGTTTCATCGTCAATGGGAAGGTCCAAGGGATACAGTAAACCTGCAGAGGTGCATCAGAATGTAAAACGTATGACACAGGAAACGCTCAACTCATAGACAGTAGGAAGACTCATTCTTCCTGTACTTAAGTCGGCATTGTGTCTCTTATATTTAATTCCGATGCAATTCTGTGTTTCATCGTCAATGGGAAGGTCCAATGGATACAGAAGACCTGCAGAGGAGCATCAGAATGTAAAACTGGTGACACAGGAAACGCTCAAAACATAGACAGCAGGAAGACTCAGTCTTCCTATACTTAAGTCGGCATTGTGTCTCTTATATTTATTTCCGATGAAATTTCTGTGTTTCATCGTGAATGGGAAGCTCCAAGGGATATAGTAAACCTGCAGAGGTGCATCGGAAAGGAAAACTGATCACACAGGAAACGCTCAAAACATAGACAGTAGGAAGACTTAGTCTTCCTGTACTTAAGTCGGCATTGTGTCTCTTATATTTAATTCCGATGCAATTTCTGTGTTTCATCGTCACTGTGAAGGTCCAACGGATACAGTAAACATGTAGAGGTGCATCGGAATGTAAAACTGGTGACACAGGAAACGCTCAAATTATAGGAAGACTCAGTCTTCCTGTACTTAAGTCGGCATTGTGTCTCTTATATTTCATTCCGATGCAATTTCTGTGTTTCATCGTCAATGGGAAGGTCCAAGGGATACAGTAAGCCTGCAGAGGTGCATCAGAATGTAAAACTGGTGACACAGGAAACGCTCAAAACATAGAGACTAGCAAGACTCAGTCTTCCTGTACTGAAGTGTGCATTGTGTCCCTTATATTTAATTCCGATGCAATTTCTGTGTTTCATCGTCAATGGGAAGGTCCAAGGGATACAGTAAACCTGCAGAGGTGCATCGGAATGTAAAACTAGTGTCACAGGAAACGCTCAAACATAGACAGTAGGAAGACTCAGTCTTCCTGTACTTAAGTCGGCATTGTGTCTCTTATATTTAATTCCGATGCAATTTCTGTGTTTCATCGTCAATGGGAAGGTCCAAGGGATACAGTTTAACCTGCAGAGGTGCATCGGAATGTAAAACTGGTGACACAAGAAACGCTCAAAACGTAGACAGTAGGAAGACTCAGTCTTCCTGTACTTAAGTTGCATTGTGTCTCTTATACATAATTCCGATGCAATTTCTGTGTTTCATCGTCAATGGAAAGGTCCAAGGGATACATTAAACCTGCAGAGGTGCATCAGAATGTAAAACTGGTGACACAGGAAACGCTCAACACATAGACAGTAGGAAGACTCATTCTTCGTGTATTTAATTCGGCATTGTGTCTCTTATATTTAATTCCGATACAATTTCTGTGTTTAATCGTCAATGGGAAGGTCCAAGGGATACACCAAACCTGCAGTAGTGCATCTTAATGTAAATCTAGTGACACAGGAAACGCTCAAAACATAGACAGTAGGAAGACTCTGTCTTCCTGTACTTAAGTCGGCATTGTGTCTCTTATATTTAATTCCGACGCAATTTCTGTGTTTCATCGTCAATGGGAAGGTCCAAGGGAAACAGTGAACCTGCAGAGGTGCATCGGAATGTAAAACTGGTGACACAGGAAACGCTCAAAACATAGACAGTAAGAAGACTCAGTCTTCCTGTACTTAAGTCGGCATTGTGTCTCTTATATTTATTTCCGATGAAATTTCTGTGTTTCATCGTGAATGCGAAGGTCGAAGGGATATAGTAATCCTGCAGAGGTGCATCGGAAAGTAAAACTGATGACACAGGAAACGCTGAAAACATAGACAGTAGGAAGACTCAGTCATCCTGTACTCAAGTCGGCATTGTGTCTCTTATATTTAATTCCGATGCAATTTCTGTGTTTCATCGTCAATGGGAAGGTCCAATGGATACAGAAGACCTGCAGAGGAGCATCAGAATGTAAAACTGGTGACACAGGAAACGCTCAAAACATAGACAGTAGGAAGACTCAGTCTTCCTATACTTAAGTCGGCATTGTGTCTCTTATATTAGTTTCCGATGATATTTCTGTGTTTCATCGTGAATGGGAAGGTCCAAGTTATATAGTAAACGTGCAGAGGTGCAACTGAAAGTAAAACTGATGACACAGGAAACGCTCAAAACATAGACAATATGAAGACTTAGTCTTCCTGTACTTAAGTCGGCATTGTGTCCCTTAAATTTAATTCCGATGCAATTTCTGTTTTTCTTCGTCAATGGGAACGTCCAAGGGATACAGTAAACCCTCAGAGGTGCATCGGAATGTAAAACTGATGACACAGGAAACGCTCAAAACATAGACAGAAATAAGACTCAGTCTTTCTGTACTTAAGTCGGCATTGTGTCTCTTATATTTAATTCCAATGCAATTTCTGTGTTTCATCGTCAATGCGAAGGTCCAAGGGATACAGTAAACCTGCAGAGGTGCATCAGAATGTAAAACTGGTGACGCAGGAAACGCTCAAAACATAGACATTAGGAAGACTCAGTCTTCCTGTACTTAAGTCGGCATTGTGTCTCTTATATTTAACTCCGATGCAATTTATGTGTTTCATCTTCAATGGGAAGGTCCAATGGTTACAGTAAACCTGCGGAGGTGCTTCAGAATGAAAAACTGGTGACACAGGAAACGCTCAAAACATAGACAGTAGGAAGACTCAGTATTTCTGTACATAAGTCGGCATTGTGTCTCTTATATTTAATTCCGTTGCGAATTCTGTGTTTCATCGACAATGGGAAGGTCCAAGGGATACAATAAACCGGCAGAGGTGCATCGGAATGTAAAACTGGTGACACAGGAAACGCTCAAAACATTGACAGTACGAAGACTGTTTTCTTGTACTTAAGTCGGCATTGTGTCTCTTATATCTAATTTCGATACAATGTCTGTGTTTCATCGTCACTGGGAAGGTCCAAGGGATACAGGAAACCTGCAGAGGTGCATCGGAATGTAAAACTGGTGACACAGGAAAAGCTCAAATCATAGACAGAAGGAAGACTCCGTCTTCCTGTACTTAAGTCGGCATTGTGTGTCTTATATTTAATTCCGATGCAATGTCTGTGTTTCATCGTCAATGGGATGCTCCACGGGATACAGTAAACCTGCAGAGGTGCATCGGAATGTAAATCTGGTGACACAGGAAACGCTCAAATCATAGACAGTAGGAAGACTCAGTCTTCCTATACTTAAGTCGGCATTGTGTCTCTTATATTTATTTCCGATGAAATTTCTGTGTTTCATCGTGAATAGGAAGGTCCAAGGAATATAGTAAACCTGCAGAGGTGCATCGGAAAGCAAAACTGATGACACAGGAAACGCTCAAAGCATAGACAGTGTGATGACTTAGTCTTCCCGTACGTAAGTCGGCATTGTGTCTCTTATATTTAATTCCGATTCAATTTCTGTGTTTCATCGTCAATGGGAAGGTCCAATGGATACAGAAAACCTGCAGAGGTGCATCAGAATGTAAAACTGGTGACACAGGAGACGCTCAAAACATAGACAGTAGGAAGACTCAGTTTTCCTGTACTTAAGTCGGCATTGTGTCTCTTATATTTAATTCCGATGCAATTTCTGAGTTTCATCGTCAATGGGAAGGTCCAATGGATACAGAAGACCTGCAGAGGAGCATCAGAATGTAAAACTGGTGACACAGGAAACGCTCAAAACATAGACAGCAGGAAGACTCAGTCTTCCTATACTTAAGTCGGCATTGTGTCTCTTATATTTATTTCCGATGAAATTTCTGTGTTTCATCGTGAATGGGAAGGTCCAAGGGAAACAGTGAACCTGCAGAGGTGCATCGGAATGTAAAACTGGTGACACAGGAAACGCTCAAAACATAGACAGTAGGAAGACTCAGTCTTCCTGTACTTAAGTCGGCATTGTGTCTCTTATATATAATTCCGTTGCAATTTCTGTGTTTCATCGTCAAAGGGAAGGTCCAAGGGAAACAGTGAACCTGCAGAGGTGCATCGGAATGTAAAACTGGTGACACAGGAAACGCTCAAAACATAGACAGTAAGAAGACTCAGTCTTCCTGTACTTAAGTCGGCATTGTGTCTCTTATATTTATTTCCGATGAAATTTCTGTGTTTCATCGTGAATGCGAAGGTCGAAGGGATATAGTAATCCTGCAGAGGTGCATCGGAAAGTAAAACTGATGACACAGGAAACGCTGAAAACATAGACAGTAGGAAGACTCAGTCATCCTGTACTCAAGTCGGCATTGTGTCTCTTATATTTAATTCCGATGCAATTTCTGTGTTTCATCGTCAATGGGAAGGTCCAATGGATACAGAAGACCTGCAGAGGAGCATCAGAATGTAAAACTGGTGACACAGGAAACGCTCAAAACATAGACAGTAGGAAGACTCAGTCTTCCTATACTTAAGTCGGCATTGTGTCTCTTATATTAGTTTCCGATGAAATTTCTGTGTTTCATCGTGAATGGGAAGGTCCAAGTTATATAGTAAACGTGCAGAGGTGCAACTGAAAGTAAAACTGATGACACAGGAAACGCTCAAAACATAGACAATATGAAGACTTAGTCTTCCTGTACTTAAGTCGGCATTGTGTCCCTTAAATTTAATTCCGATGCAATTTCGGTTTTTCTTCGTCAATGGGAACGTCCAAGGGATACAGTAAACCCTCAGAGGTGCATCGGAATGTAAAACTGATGACACAGGAAACGCTCAAAACATAGACAGAAATAAGACTCAGTCTTTCTGTACTTAAGTCGGCATTGTGTCTCTTATATTTAATTCCAATGCAATTTCTGTGTTTCATCGTCAATGCGAAGGTCCAAGGGATACAGTAAACCTGCAGAGGTGCATCAGAATGTAAAACTGGTGACACAGGAATCGCTCAACACATAGACAGTAGGAAGACTCATTCTTCCTGTACTTAAGTCGGCATTGTGTCTCTTATATTTAATTCCGATGCAATTTCTGTGTTTCATCGTCAATGGGAAGGTCCAAGGGATACAGTAAACCTGCAGTGGTGCATCGGAATGTAAAACTGGTGACACAGGAAACGCTTAAAACATAGACAGTAGGAAGACTCCGTCTTCCTGTACTTAAGTCGGCATTGTGTGTCTTATATTTAATTCCGATGCAATGTCTGTGTTTCATCGTCAATGGGATGCTCCACGGGATACAGTAAACCTGCAGAGGTGCATCGGAATGTAAATCTGGTGACACAGGAAACGCTCAAATCATAGACAGTAGGAAGACTCAGTCTTCCTATACTTAAGTCGGCATTGTGTCTCTTATATTTATTTCCGATGAAATTTCTGTGTTTCATCGTGAATAGGAAGGTCCAAGGAATATAGTAAACCTGCAGAGGTGCATCGGAAAGCAAAACTGATGACACAGGAAACGCTCAAAGCATAGACAGTGTGATGACTTAGTCTTCCCGTACGTAAGTCGGCATTGTGTCTCTTATATTTAATTCCGATTCAATTTCTGTGTTTCATCGTCAATGGGAAGGTCCAATGGATACAGAAAACCTGCAGAGGTGCATCAGAATGTAAAACTGGTGACACAGGAGACGCTCAAAACATAGACAGTAGGAAGACTCAGTTTTCCTGTACTTAAGTCGGCATTGTGTCTCTTATATTTAATTCCGATGCAATTTCTGAGTTTCATCGTCAATGGGAAGGTCCAATGGATACAGAAGACCTGCAGAGGAGCATCAGAATGTAAAACTGGTGACACAGGAAACGCTCAAAACATAGACAGCAGGAAGACTCAGTCTTCCTATACTTAAGTCGGCATTGTGTCTCTTATATTTATTTCCGATGAAATTTCTGTGTTTCATCGTGAATGGGAAGGTCCAAGGGAAACAGTGAACCTGCAGAGGTGCATCGGAATGTAAAACTGGTGACACAGGAAACGCTCAAAACATAGACAGTAGGAAGACTCAGTCTTCCTGTACTTAAGTCGGCATTGTGTCTCTTATATATAATTCCGTTGCAATTTCTGTGTTTCATCGTCAAAGGGAAGGTCCAAGGGAAACAGTGAACCTGCAGAGGTGCATCGGAATGTAAAACTGGTGACACAGGAAACGCTCAAAACATAGACAGTAAGAAGACTCAGTCTTCCTGTACTTAAGTCGGCATTGTGTCTCTTATATTTATTTCCGATGAAATTTCTGTGTTTCATCGTGAATGCGAAGGTCGAAGGGATATAGTAATCCTGCAGAGGTGCATCGGAAAGTAAAACTGATGACAGAGGAAACGCTGAAAACATAGACAGTAGGAAGACTCAGTCATCCTGTACTCAAGTCGGCATTGTGTCTCTTATATTTAATTCCGATGCAATTTCTGTGTTTCATCGTCAATGGGAAGGTCCAATGGATACAGAAGACCTGCAGAGGAGCATCAGAATGTAAAACTGGTGACACAGGAAACGCTCAAAACATAGACAGTAGGAAGACTCAGTCTTCCTATACTTAAGTCGGCATTGTGTCTCTTATATTAGTTTCCGATGAAATTTCTGTGTTTCATCGTGAATGGGAAGGTCCAAGTTATATAGTAAACGTGCAGAGGTGCAACTGAAAGTAAAACTGATGACACAGGAAACGCTCAAAACATAGACAATATGAAGACTTAGTCTTCCTGTACTTAAGTCGGCATTGTGTCCCTTAAATTTAATTCCGATGCAATTTCTGTTTTTCTTCGTCAATGGGAACGTCCAAGGGATACAGTAAACCCTCAGAGGTGCATCGGAATGTAAAACTGATGACACAGGAAACGCTCAAAACATAGACAGAAATAAGACTCAGTCTTTCTGTACTTAAGTCGGCATTGTGTCTCTTATATTTAATTCCAATGCAATTTCTGTGTTTCATCGTCAATGCGAAGGTCCAAGGGATACAGTAAACCTGCAGAGGTGCATCAGAATGTAAAACTGGTGACGCAGGAAACGCTCAAAACATAGACAGTGGGAAGACTCAGTCTTCCTGTACTTAAGTCGGCATTGTGTCTCTTATATTTAACTCCGATGCAATTTATGTGTTTCATCTTCAATGGGAAGGTCCAATGGTTACAGTAAACCTGCAGAGGTGCTTCAGAATGAAAAACTGGTGACACAGGAAACGCTCAAAACATAGACAGTAGGAAGACTCAGTATTTCTGTACATAAGTCGGCATTGTGTCTCTTATATTTAATTCCGTTGCGAATTCTGTGTTTCATCGGCAATGGGAAGGTCCAAGGGATACAATAAACCGGCAGAGGTGCATCGGAATGTAAAACTGGTGACACAGGAAACGCTCAAAACATTGACAGTACGAAGACTGTTTTCTTGTACTTAAGTCGGCATTGTGTCTCTTATATTTAATTTCGATACAATGTCTGTGTTTCATCGTCACTGGGAAGGTCCAAGGGATACAGGAAACCTGCAGAGGTGCATCGGAATGTAAAACTGGTGACACAGGAAAAGCTCAAATCATAGACAGAAGGAAGACTCCGTCTTCCTGTACTTAAGTCGGCATTGTGTGTCTTATATTTAATTCCGATGCAATGTCTGTGTTTCATCGTCAATGGGATGCTCCACGGGATACAGTAAACCTGCAGAGGTGCATCGGAATGTAAATCTGGTGACACAGGAAACGCTCAAATCATAGACAGTAGGAAGACTCAGTCTTCCTATACTTAAGTCGGCATTGTGTCTCTTATATTTATTTCCGATGAAATGTCTGTGTTTCATCGTGAATAGGAAGGTCCAAGGAATATAGTAAACCTGCAGAGGTGCATCGGAAAGCAAAACTGATGACACAGGAAACGCTCAAAGCATAGACAGTGTGATGACTTAGTCTTCCCGTACGTAAGTCGGCATTGTGTCTCTTATATTTAATTCCGATTCAATTTCTGTGTTTCATCGTCAATGGGAAGGTCCAATGGATACAGAAAACCTGCAGAGGTGCATCAGAATGTAAAACTGGTGACACAGGAAACGCTCAAAACATAGACAGTAGGAAGACTCAGTTTTCCTGTACTTAAGTCAGCATTGTGTCTCTTATATTTAATTCCGATGCAATATCTGAGTTTCATCGTCAATGGGAAGGTCCAATGGATACAGAAGACCTGCAGAGGAGCATCAGAATGTAAAACTGGTGACACAGGAAACGCTCAAAACATAGACAGCAGGAAGACTCAGTCTTCCTATACTTAAGTCGGCATTGTGTCTCTTATATTTATTTCCGATGAAATTTCTGTGTTTCATCGTGAATGGGAAGGTCCAAGGGAAACAGTGAACCTGCAGAGGTGCATCGGAATGTAAAACTGGTGACACAGGAAACGCTCAAAACATAGACAGTAGGAAGACTCAGTCTTCCTGTACTTAAGTCGGCATTGTGTCTCTTATATATAATTCCGTTGCAATTTCTGTGTTTCATCGTCAATGGGAAGGTCCAAGGGATACAGTAAGCCTGCAGAGGTGCATCAGAATGTAAAACTGGTGATACAGGAAACGCTCAAAACATAGAGAGTATGAAGACTCAGTGTTCCTGTACTTAAGTCGGCATTGTGTCCCTTATATTTAATTGCGATGCAATTTCTGTGTTTCATCGTCAATGGGAAGGTCCAAGGGATACAGTAAACCTGTAGAGGTGCATCGGAATGTAAAACTAGTGTCACAGGAAACGCTCAAACATAGACAGTAGGAAGACTCAGTGTTCCTGTACTTAAGTCGGCATTGTGTCTCTTATATTTAATTCCGATGCAATTTCTGTGTTTCATCGTCAATGGGAAGGTCCAAGGGAAACAGTGAACCTGCAGAGGTGCATCGGAATGTAAAACTGGTGACACAGGAAACGCTCAAAACATAGACAGTAGGAAGACTCAGTCTTCCTGTACTTAAGTCGGCATTGTGTCTCTTATATTTATTTCCGA
This sequence comes from Schistocerca nitens, assembly GCF_023898315.1. Lineage (NCBI taxonomy): Eukaryota > Metazoa > Arthropoda > Insecta > Orthoptera > Acrididae > Schistocerca > Schistocerca nitens. The sequence goes on along the minus strand of NC_064614.1, from coordinate 1,324,889,043 downwards.
TGAAATTTCTGTGTTTCATCGTGAATGGGAAGGTCCAAGGGATATAGTAATCCTACAGAGGTGCATCGGAAAGTAAAACTGATGACACTGGAAACGCTCAAAACATAGACAGTAGGAAGACTCAGTCTTCCTGTACTTAAGTCGGCATTGTGTCTCTTATATTTAATTGCGATGCAATTTCTGTTTTTCATCGTCAATGGGAAGGTCCAAGGGATACAGTAAACCAGCAGAGGAGCATCAGAATGTAAAACTGGTGACACAGGAAACGCTCAACACATAGGCAGTAGGAAGACTCATTCTTCCTGTACTTAAGTCGGCATTGTGACTCTTATATTTAATTCCGATGCAATTTCAGTGTTTCATCGTCAATGGGAAGGTCCAAGGGATGCAGTAAACCTGCAGAAGTGCATCGGAATGTAAAACTAGTGACACAGGAAACGCTCAAAACATAGACAGTAGGAAGACTCAGTCTTCCTGTACTTAAGTCCGCATTGTGTCTCTTATATTTAATTCCGATGCAATTTCTGAGTTTCATCGTCAATGGGAAGGTCCAATGGATACAGAAGACCTGCAGAGGAGCATCAGAATGTAAAACTGGTGACACAGAAAACGCTCAAAACATAGACAGCAGGAAGACTCAGTCTTCCTATACTTAAGTCGGCATTGTGTCTCTTATATTTATTTCCGATGAAATTTCTGTGTTTCATCGTGAATGGGAAGGTCCAAGGGATATAGTAAACCTGCAGAGGTGCATCGGAAAGGAAAACTGATGACACAGGAAACGCTCAAAACATAGACAGTAGGAAGACTTAGTCTTCCTGTACTTAAGTCGGCATTGTGTATCTTATATTTAATTCCGATGCAATATCTGTGTTTCATCGTCACTGTGAAGGTCCAACGAATACAGTAAACATGTAGAGGTGCATCGGAATGTAAAACTGGTGACACAGGAAACGCTCAAATTATAGGAAGACTCAGTCTTCCTGTACTTAAGTCGGCATTGTGTCTCTTATATATAATTCCGTTGCAATTTCTGTGTTTCATCGTCAATGGGAAGGTCCAAGGGATACAGTAAGCCTGCAGAGGTGCATCAGAATGTAAAACTGGTGACACAGGAAACGCTCAAAACATAGAGAGTATGAAGACTCAGTCTTCCTGTACTTAAGTCGGCATTGTGTCCCTTATATTTAATTGCGATGCAATTTCTGTGTTTCATCGTCAATGGGAAGGTCCAAGGGATACAGTAAACCTGCAGAGGTGCATCGGAATGTAAAACTAGTGTCACAGGAAACGCCCAAACATAGACAGTAGGAAGACTCAGTCTTCCTGTACTTAAGTCGGCATTGTGTCTCTTATATTTAATTCCGATGCAATTTCTGTGTTTCATCGTCAATGGGAAGGTCCAAGGGAAACAGTGAACCTGCAGAGGTGCATCGGAATTTAAAACTGGTGACACAGGAAACGCTCAAAACATAGACAGTAGGAAGACTCAGTCTTCCTGTACTTAAGTCGGCATTGTGTCTCTTATATTTATTTCCGATGAAATTTCTGTGTTTCATCGTGAATGGGAAGGTCCAAGGGATATAGTAATCCTACAGAGGTGCATCGGAAAGTAAAACTGATGACACTGGAAACGCTCAAAACATAGACAGTAGGAAGACTCAGTCTTCCTGTACTTAAGTCGGCATTGTGTCTCTTATATTTAACTGCGATGCAATTTCTGTTTTTCATCGTCAATGGGAAGGTCCAAGGGATACAGTAAACCAGCAGAGGAGCATCAGAATGTAAAACTGGTGACACAGGAAACGCTCAACACATAGGCAGTAGGAAGACTCATTGTTCCTGTACTTAAGTCGGCATTGTGACTCTTATATTTAATTCCGATTCAATTTCTGTGTTTCATCGTCAATGGGAAGGTCCAAGGGATCCAGTAAACCTGCAGAAGTGCATCGGAATGTAAAACTAGTGACACAGGAAACGCTCAAAACATAGACAGTAGGAAGACTCAGTCTTCCTGTACTTAAGTCGGCATTGTGTCTCTTATATTTAATTCCGATGCAATTTCTGCGTTTCATCGTCAATGGGAAGGTTCAATGGATACAGAAGACCTGCAGAGGAGCATCAGAATGTAAAACTGGTGACACAGGAAACGCTCAAAACATAGACAGTAGGAAGACTCAGTCTTCCTATACTTAAGTCGGCATTGTGTCTCTTATATTTATTTCCGATGAAATTTCTGTGTTTCATCGTGAATGGGAAGGTCCAAGGGATATAGAAAACCTGCAGAGGTGCATCTGAAAGTAAAACTGATGACACAGGAAACGCTCAAAACATAGACAGTATGAAGACTTAGTCTTCCTGTACTTAAGTCGGCATTGTGTCTCTTATATTTAATTCCAATGCAATTTCTGTGTTTCGTCCTCACTGTGAAGGTCCAACGGATACAGTAAACCTGTAGAGGTGCATCGGAATGTATTACTGGTGACACAGGAAACGCTCAAATTATAGACAGTAGGAAGACTCAGTCTTCCTGTACTTAAGTCGGCATTGTGTCTCTTATATTTCATTCCGATACAATTTCTGTGTTTCATCGTCAATGGGATGTTCCAAGGGATACAGTAAACCTGTAGAGGAGCATCGGAATGTAAAACTGGTGACACAGGAAACGCTCAAATTATAGACAGTAGGAAGACTCAGTCTTCCTGTACTTAAGTCGGCATTGTGTCTCTTATATTTCATTCCGATGCAATTTCTGTGTTTCATCGTCAATGGGAAGGTCCAAGGGATACAGTAAACCTGCAGAGGTGCATCAGAATGTAAAACTGGTGACGCAGGAAACGCTCAAAACATAGACAGTAGGAAGACTCAGTCTTCCTGTACTTAAGTCGGCATTGTGTCTCTTATATTTAACTCCGATGCAATTTATGTGTTTCATCTTCAATGGGAAGGTCCAATGGTTACAGTAAACCTGCAGAGGTGCTTTAGAATGAAACACTGGTGACACAGGAAACGCTCAAATCATAGACAGTAGGAAGACTCAGTATTTCTGTACATAAGTCGGCATTGTGTCTCTTATATTGAATTCCGTTGCGAATTCTGTGTTTCATCGACAATGGGAAGGTCCAAGGGATACAATAAACCGGCAGAGGTGCATCGGAATGTAAAACTGGTGACACAGGAAACGCTCAAAACATTGACAGTACGAAGACTGTTTTCTTGTACTTAAGTCGGCATTGTGTCTCTTATATTTAATTTCGATACAATGTCTGTGTTTCATCGTCACTGGGAAGGTCCAAGGGATACAGGAAACCTGCAGAGGTGCATCGGAATGTAAAACTGGTGACACAGGAAAAGCTCAAATCATAGACAGAAGGAAGTCTCCGTCTTCCTGTACTTAAGTCGGCATTGTGTGTCTTATATTTAATTCCGATGCAATGTCTGTGTTTCATCGTCAATGGGATGCTCCACGGGATACAGTAAACCTGCAGAGGTGCATCGGAATGTAAATCTGGTGACACAGGAAACGCTCAAATCATAGACAGTAGGAAGACTCAGTCTTCCTATACTTAAGTCGGCATTGTGTCTCTTATATTTATTTCCGATGAAATTTCTGTGTTTCATCGTGAATAGGAAGGTCCAAGGAATATAGTAAACCTGCAGAGGTGCATCGGAAAGCAAAACTGATGACACAGGAAACGCTCAAAGCATAGACAGTGTGATGACTTAGTCTTCCCGTACGTAAGTCGGCATTGTGTATCTTATATTTAATTCCGATGCAATTTCTGAGTTTCATCGTCAATGGGAAGGTCCAATGGATACAGAAGACCTGCAGAGGAGCATCAGAATGTAAAACTGGTGACACAGGAAACGCTCAAAACATAGACAGCAGGAAGACTCAGTCTTCCTATACTTAAGTCGGCATTGTGTCTCTTATATTTATTTCCGATGAAATTTCTGTGTTTCATCGTGAATGGGAAGGTCCAAGGGAAACAGTGAACCTGCAGAGGTGCATCGGAATGTAAAACTGGTGACACAGGAAACGCTCAAAACATAGACAGTAGGAAGACTCAGTCTTCCTGTACTTAAGTCGGCATTGTGTCTCTTATATATAATTCCGTTGCAATTTCTGTGTTTCATCGTCAATGGGAAGGTCCAAGGGATACAGTAAGCCTGCAGAGGTGCATCAGAATGTAAAACTGGTGACACAGGAAACGCTCAAAACATAGAGAGTATGAAGACTCAGTCTTCCTGTACTTAAGTCGGCATTGTGTCCCTTATATTTAATTGCGATGCAATTTCTGTGTTTCATCGTCAATGGGAAGGTCCAAGGGATACAGTAAACCTGCAGAGGTGCATCGGAATGTAAAACTAGTGTCACAGGAAACGCTCAAACATAGACAGTAGGAAGACTCAGTCTTCCTGTACTTAAGTCGGCATTGTGTCTCTTATATTTAATTCCGATGCAATTTCTGTGTTTCATCGTCAATGGGAAGGTCCAAGGGAAACAGTGAACCTGCAGAGGTGCATCGGAATGTAAAACTGGTGACACAGGAAACGCTCAAAACATAGACAGTAGGAAGACTCAGTCTTCCTGTACTTAAGTCGGCATTGTGTCTCTTATATTTATTTCCGATGAAATTTCTGTGTTTCATCGTGAATGGGAAGGTCCAAGGGATATAGTAATCCTACAGAGGTGCATCGGAAAGTAAAACTGATGACACTGGAAACGCTCAAAACATAGACAGTAGGAAGACTCAGTCTTCCTGTACTTAAGTCGGCATTGTGTCTCTTATATTTAATTGCGATGCAATTTCTGTTTTTCATCGTCAATGGGAAGGTCCAAGGGATACAGTAAACCAGCAGAGGAGCATCAGAATGTAAAACTGGTGACACAGGAAACGCTCAACACATAGGCAGTAGGAAGACTCATTGTTCCTGTACTTAAGTCAGCATTGTGACTCTTATATTTAATTCCGATTCAATTTCTGTGTTTCATCGTCAATGGGAAGGTCCAAGGGATCCAGTAAACCTGCAGAAGTGCATCGGAATGTAAAACTAGTGACACAGGAAACGCTCAAAACATAGACAGTAGGAAGACTCAGTCTTCCTGTACTTAAGTCGGCATTGTGTCTCTTATATTTAATTCCGATGCAATTTCTGTGTTTCATCGTCAATGGGAAGGTTCAATGGATACAGAAGACCTGCAGAGGAGCATCAGAATGTAAAACTGGTGACACAGGAAACGCTCAAAACATAGACAGTAGGAAGACTCAGTCTTCCTATACTTAAGTCGGCATTGTGTCTCTTATATTTATTTCCGATGAAATTTCTGTGTTTCATCGTGAATGGGAAGGTCCAAGGGATATAGAGAACCTGCAGAGGTGCATCTGAAAGTAAAACTGATGACACAGGAAACGCTCAAAACATAGACAGTATGAAGACTTAGTCTTCCTGTACTAAGGTCGGCATTGTGTCTCTTATATTTAATTCCAATGCAATTTCTGTGTTTCGTCGTCACTGTGAAGGTCCAACGGATACAGTAAACCTGTAGAGGTGCATCGGAATGTAATACTGGTGACACAGGAAACGCTCAAATTATAGACAGTAGGAAGACTCAGTCTTCCTGTACTTAAGTCGGCATTGTGTCTCTTATATTTCATTCCGATACAATTTCTGTGTTTCATCGTCAATGGGAAGTTCCAAGGGATACAGTAAACCTGTAGAGGAGCATCGGAATGTAAAACTGGTGACACAGGAAACGCTCAAATTATAGACAGTAGGAAGACTCAGTCTTCCTGTACTTAAGTCGGCATTGTGTCTCTTATATTTCATTCCGATGCAATTTCTGTGTTTCATCGTCAATGGGAAGGTAAATGGATACAGAAGACCTGCAGAGGAGCATCCGAATGTAAAACTGGTGACACAGGAAACGCTCAAAACATAGACAGTAGGAAGACTCAGTCTTCCTATACTTAAGTCGGCATTGTGTCTCTTATATTTATTTCCGATGAAATTTCTGTGTTTCATAGTGAATGGGAAGGTCCAAGGGATATAGTAAACCTGCAGAGTTGCATCTGAAAGTAAAACTGATGACACAGGAAACGCTCAAAACATAGACAGTAGGAAGACTCACTCTTCCTGTACTTAAGTCGGCATTGTGTCTCTTATATTTAATTCCGATGCAATTTCTGTTTTTCATCGTCAATGGGAAGGTCCAAGGGATACAGTAAACCAGCAGAGGAGCATCAGAATGTAAAACTGGTGACACAGGAAACGCTCAACACATAGACAGTAGGAAGACTCATTCTTCCTGTACTTAAGTCGGCATTGTGTCTCTTATATTTAATTCCGATGCAATTTCTGTGTTTCATCGTCAATGGGAAGGTCCAAGGGATGCAGTAAACCTGCAGAGGTGCATCGGAATGTAAAACTAGTGACACAGGAAACGCTCAGAGCATTGACAGTAGGAAGACTCAGTCTTCCTGTACTTAAGTCGGCATTGTGTCTCTTATATTTAATTCCGATGCAATTCCTGTGTTTCATCGTCAATGGGAAGGTCTAATGGATACAGAAGACCTGCAGAGGAGCATCCGAATGTAAAACTGGTGACACAGGAAACGCTCAAAACATAGACAGTAGGAAGACTCAGTCTTCCTATACTTAAGTCGGCATTGTGTCTCTTATATTTATTTCCGATGAAATTTCTGTGTTTCATAGTGAATGGGAAGGTCCAAGGGATATAGTAAACCTGCAGAGTTGCATCTGAAAGTAAAACTGATGACACAGGAAACGCTCAAAACATAGACAGTATGAAGACTTAGTCTTCCTGTACTTAAGTCGGCATTGTGTCTCTTATATTTAATTCCAATGCAATTTCTGTGTTTCGTCGTCACTGTGAAGGTCCAAGGGATATAGTAAACCTGCAGAGTTGCATCTGAAAGTAAAACTGATGACACAGGAAACGCTCAAAACATAGACAGTATGAAGACTTAGTCTTCCTGTACTTAAGTCGGCATTGTGTCTCTTATATTTAATTCCAATGCAATTTCTGTGTTTCGTCGTCACTGTGAAGGTCCAACGGATACAGTAAACCTGTAGAGGTGCATCGGAATGTAAAACTGGTGACACAGGAAACGCTCAAAACATAGACAGTAAGAAGACTTAGTCTTCCTGTACTTCAGTCGGCATTGTGTCTCTTATATTTAATTCCGATGCAATTTCTGTGTTTCATCGTCACTGTGAAGGTCCAACGGATACAGTAAACATGTAGAGGTGCATCTGAAGGTAAAACTGGTGACACAGGAAACGCTCAAATTATTGGAAGACTCAGTCTTCCTGTACTTAAGTCGGCATTGTGTCTCTTATATTTAATTCCGATGCAATTTCTGTGTTTCATCGTCAATGGGAATGTCCAAGGGATACAGTAAGCCTGCAGAGGTGCATCAGAATGTAAAACTGGTGACACAGGAAACGCTCAAATCATAGAGAGTAGTAAGACTCAGTCTTCCTGTACTTAAGTCGGCATTGTGTCCCTTATATTTAATTCCGATGCAATTTCTGTGTTCCATCGTCAATGGGAAGGTCCAAGGGATACAGTAAACCTCCAGAGGTGCATCGGAATGTAAAACTAGTGTCACAGGAAACGCTCAAACATAGACAGTAGGAAGACTCAGTCTTCCTGTACTTAAGTCGGCATTGTGTCTCTTATATTTAATTCCGATGCAATTTCTGTGTTTCATCGTCAATGGGAAGGTGCAAGGGATACAGTAAACCTGCAGAGGTGCATCGGAACGTAAAACTGGTGACACAGGAAACGCTCAAAACGTAGACAGTAGGAAGACTCAGTCTTCCTGTACTTAAGTCTGCATTGTGTCTCTTATACTTAATTCCGATGCATTTTCTGTGTTTCATCGTCAATGGGAAGGTCCAAGGGATACATTAAACCTGCAGAGGTGCATCAGAATGTAAAACTGGTGACACAGGAAACGCTCAACACATAGACAGTAGGAAGACTCATTCTTCCTGTATTTAAGTCGTCATTGTGTCTCTTATATTTAATTCCGATGCAGTTTCTGTGTTTCATCATCAATGGGAAGGTCCAAGGGATACAGTAAACCTGCAGTGGTGCATCTTAATGTAAATCTAGTGACACAGGAAACGCTCAAAGCATAGACAGTAGGAAGACTCTGTCTTCCTGTACTTAAGTCGGCATTGTGTCTCTTATATTTAATTCCGATGCAATTTCTGTGTTTCATCGTCAATGGGAAGGTCCAAGGGAAACAGTGAACCTGCAGAGGTGCATCGGAATGTAAAACTGGTGACACAGGAAACGCTCAAATCATAGACAGTATGAAGACTCAGTCTTCCTGTACTTAAGTCGGCATTGTGTCTCTTATATTTATATCCGATGAAATTTTGGTGTTTCATCGTGAATGGGAAGGTCCAAGGGATATAGTAATCCTGCAGAGGTGCATCGGAAAGTAAAACTGATGACACAGGAAACGCTCAAATCATAGACAGTGAGAAGACTCACTCTTCCTGTACTTAAGTCGGCATTGTGTCTCTTATATTTAATTCCGATGCAATTTCTGTTTTTCATCGTCAATGGGAAGGTCCAAGGGATACAGTAAACCAGCAGAGGAGCATCAGAATGTAAAACTGGTGACACAGGAAACGCTCAACACATAGACAGTAGGAAGACTCATTCTTCCTGTACTTAAGTCGGCATTGTGTCTCTTATATTTAATTCCGATGCAATTTCTGTGTTTCATCGTCAATGGGAAGGTCCAAGGGATGCAGTAAACCTGCAGAGGTGCATCGGAATGTAAAACTAGTGACACAGGAAACGCTCAGAGCATAGACAGTAGGAAGACTCAGTCTTCCTGTACTTAAGTCGGCATTGTGTCTCTTATATTTAATTCCGATGCAATTCCTGTGTTTCATCGTCAATGGGAAGGTCTAATGGATACAGAAGACCTGCAGAGGAGCATCAGAATGTAAAACTGGTGACACAGGAAACGCTCAAAACATAGACAGTAGTTAGACTCAGTCTTCCTATACTTAAGTCGGCATTGTGTCTCTTATATTTATTTCCGATGAAATTTCTGTGTTTCATCGTGAATGGGAAGGTCCAAGGGATATAGTAAACCTGCAGAGTTGCATCTGAAAGTAAAACTGATGACACAGGAAACGCTCAAAACATAGGCAGTATGAAGACTTAGTCTTCCTGTACTTAAGTCATCATTGTGTCTCTTATATTTAATTCCAATGCAATTTCTGTGTTTCGTCGTCACTGTGAAGGTCCAACGGATACAGTAAACCTGTAGAGGTGCATCGGAATGTAAAACTGGTGACACAGGAAACGCTCAAATTATAGACAGTAGGAAGACTCAGTCTTCCTGTACTTAAGTCGGCATTGTGTCTCTTATATTTCATTCCGATGCAATTTCTGTGTTTCATCGTCAATGGGAAGGTCCAAGTGATACAGTAAACCTGTAGATGTGCATCAGAATGTAAAACTGGTGACACAGGAAACGCTCAAAACATAGAGAGTAGGAAGACTCAGTCTTCCTGTACTTAAGTCGGCGTTGTGGGTCTTATATTTAATTCCAATGCAATTTCTGTATTTCATCGTCAATGGGAGGGTCCAAGGGATACAGTAAAGCTGCAGAGGTGCATCTGAATGTAAAACTAGTGTCACAGGAAACGCTCAAACATAGACAGTAGGAAGACTCAGTCTTCCTGTACTTATGTCGGCATTGTGTCTCTTATATTTAATTCCGATGCAATTTCTGTGTTTCATCGTCAATGGGAAGGTCCAAGGGATACAGTAAACCTGCAGAGGTGCATCGGAACGTAAAACGGGTGACACAGGAAACGCTCAAAACGTAGACAGTAGGAAGACTCAGTCTTCCTGTACTTAAGTCTGCATTGTGTCTCTTAGACTTAATTCCGATGCATTTTCTGTGTTTCATCGTCAATGGGAAAGTCCAAGGGATACATGACACCTGCAGAGCTGCATCAGAATGTAAAACTGGTGACACAGGAAACGCTCAACACATAGACAGTAGGAAGACTCATTCTTCCTGTATTTAAGTCGTCATTGTGTCTCTTATATTTAATTCCGATGCAATTTCTGTGTTTCATCATCAATGGGAAGGTCCAAGGGATACAGTAAACCTGCAGTGGTGCATCTTAATGTAAATCTAGTGACACAGGAAACGCTCAAAGCATAGACAGTAGGAAGACTCTGTCTTCCTGTACTTAAGTCGGCATTGTGTCTCTTATATTTAATTCCGATGCAATTTCTGTGTTTCATCGTCACTGTGAAGGTCCAAGGGATATAGTAAACCTGCAGAGTTGCATCTGAAAGTAAAACTGATGACACAGGAAACGCTCAAAACATAGACAGTATGAAGACTTAGTCTTCCTGTACTTAAGTCGGCATTGTGTCTCTTATATTTAATTCCAATGCAATTTCTGTGTTTCGTCGTCACTGTGAAGGTCCAACGGATACAGTAAACCTGTAGAGGTGCATCGGAATGTAAAACTGGTGACACAGGAAACGCTCAAAACATAGACAGTAAGAAGACTTAGTCTTCCTGTACTTCAGTCGGCATTGTGTCTCTTATATTTAATTCCGATGCAATTTCTGTGTTTCATCGTCACTGTGAAGGTCCAACGGATACAGTAAACATGTAGAGGTGCATCTGAAGGTAAAACTGGTGACACAGGAAACGCTCAAATTATTGGAAGACTCAGTCTTCCTGTACTTAAGTCGGCATTGTGTCTCTTATATTTAATTCCGATGCAATTTCTGTGTTTCATCGTCAATGGGAATGTCCAAGGGATACAGTAAGCCTGCAGAGGTGCATCAGAATGTAAAACTGGTGACACAGGAAACGCTCAAATCATAGAGAGTAGTAAGACTCAGTCTTCCTGTACTTAAGTCGGCATTGTGTCCCTTATATTTAATTCCGATGCAATTTCTGTGTTCCATCGTCAATGGGAAGGTCCACGGGATACAGTAAACCTCCAGAGGTGCATCGGAATGTAAAACTAGTGTCACAGGAAACGCTCAAACATAGACAGTAGGAAGACTCAGTCTTCCTGTATTTAAGTCGTCATTGTGTCTCTTATATTTAATTCCGATGCAGTTTCTGTGTTTCATCATCAATGGGAAGGTCCAAGGGATACAGTAAACCTGCAGTGGTGCATCTTAATGTAAATCTAGTGACACAGGAAACGCTCAAAGCATAGACAGTAGGAAGACTCTGTCTTCCTGTACTTAAGTCGGCATTGTGTCTCTTATATTTAATTCCGATGCAATTTCTGTGTTTCATCGTCAATGGGAAGGTCCAAGGGAAACAGTAAACCTGTAGAGGTGCATCGGAATGTACAACTGGTGACACAGGAAACGCTCAAATTATAGACAGTAGGAAGACTCAGTCTTCCTGTACTTAAGTCGGCATTGTGTCTCTTATATTTCATTCCGATGCAATTTCTGTGTTTCATCGTCAATGGGAGGGTCCAAGGGATACAGTAAGCCTGCAGAGGTGCATCAGAATGTAAAACTGGTGACACAGGAAACGCTCAAATTATAGACAGTTGGAAGACTCTGTCTTCCTGTACTTAAGTCGGCATTGTGTCTCTTATATTTAATTCCGATGCAATTTCTGTGTTTCATCGTCAATGGGAAGGTCCAAGGGAAACAGTGAACCTGCAGAGGTGCATCGGAATGTAAAACTGGTGACACAGGAAACGCTCAAATCATAGACAGTATGAAGACTCAGTCTTCCTGTACTTAAGTCGGCATTGTGTCTCTTATATTTATATCCGATGAAATTTTGGTGTTTCATCGTGAATGGGAAGGTCCAAGGGATATAGTAATCCTGCAGAGGTGCATCGGAAAGTAAAACTGATGACACAGGAAACGCTCAAAACATAGACAGTGAGAAGACTCACTCTTCCTGTACTTAAGTCGGCATTGTGTCTCTTATATTTAATTCCGATGCAATTTCTGTTTTTCATCGTCAATGGGAAGGTCCAAGGGATACAGTAAACCAGCAGAGGAGCATCAGAATGTAAAACTGGTGACACAGGAAACGCTCAACACATAGACAGTAGGAAGACTCATTCTTCCTGTACTTAAGTCGGCATTGTGTCTCTTATATTTAATTCCGATGCAATTTCTGTGTTTCATCGTCAATGGGAAGGTCCAAGGGATGCAGTAAACCTGCAGAGGTGCATCGGAATGTAAAACTAGTGACACAGGAAACGCTCAGAGCATAGACAGTAGGAAGACTCAGTCTTCCTGTACTTAAGTCGGCATTGTGTCTCTTATATTTAATTCCGATGCAATTCCTGTGTTTCATCGTCAATGGGAAGGTCTAATGGATACAGAAGACCTGCAGAGGAGCATCAGAATGTAAAACTGGTGACACAGGAAACGCTCAAAACATAGACAGTAGTTAGACTCAGTCTTCCTATACTTAAGTCGGCATTGTGTCTCTTATATTTATTTCCGATGAAATTTCTGTGTTTCATCGTGAATGGGAAGGTCCAAGGGATATAGTAAACCTGCAGAGTTGCATCTGAAAGTAAAACTGATGACACAGGAAACGCTCAAAACATAGGCAGTATGAAGACTTAGTCTTCCTGTACTTAAGTCATCATTGTGTCTCTTATATTTAATTCCAATGCAATTTCTGTGTTTCGTCGTCACTGTGAAGGTCCAACGGATACAGTAAACCTGTAGAGGTGCATCGGAATGTAAAACTGGTGACACAGGAAACGCTCAAATTATAGACAGTAGGAAGACTCAGTCTTCCTGTACTTAAGTCGGCATTGTGTCTCTTATATTTCATTCCGATGCAATTTCTGTGTTTCATCGTCAATGGGAAGGTCCAAGTGATACAGTAAACCTGTAGATGTGCATCAGAATGTAAAACTGGTGACACAGGAAACGCTCAAAACATAGAGAGTAGGAAGACTCAGTCTTCCTGTACTTAAGTCGGCGTTGTGGGTCTTATATTTAATTCCAATGCAATTTCTGTATTTCATCGTCAATGGGAGGGTCCAAGGGATACAGTAAAGCTGCAGAGGTGCATCTGAATGTAAAACTAGTGTCACAGGAAACGCTCAAACATAGACAGTAGGAAGACTCAGTCTTCCTGTACTTATGTCGGCATTGTGTCTCTTATATTTAATTCCGATGCAATTTCTGTGTTTCATCGTCAATGGGAATGTCCAAGGGATACAGTAAACCTGCAGAGGTGCATCGGAACGTAAAACGGGTGACACAGGAAACGCTCAAAACGTAGACAGTAGGAAGACTCAGTCTTCCTGTACTTAAGTCTGCATTGTGTCTCTTAGACTTAATTGCGATGCATTTTCTGTGTTTCATCGTCAATGGGAAGGTCCAAGGGATACATGAAACCTGCAGAGGTGCATCAGAATGTAAAACTGGTGACACAGGAAACGCTCAACACATAGACAGTAGGAAGACTCATTCTTCCTGTATTTAAGTCGTCATTGTGTCTCTTATATTTAATTCCGATGCAATTTCTGTGTTTCATCATCAATGGGAAGGTCCAAGGGATACAGTAAACCTGCAGTGGTGCATCTTAATGTAAATCTAGTGACACAGGAAACGCTCAAAGCATAGACAGTAGGAAGACTCTGTCTTCCTGTACTTAAGTCGGCATTGTGTCTCTTATATTTAATTCCGATGCAATTTCTGTGTTTCATCGTCAATGGGAAGGTCCAAGGGAAACAGTGAACCTGCAGAGGTGCATCGGATTGTAAAACTGGTGACACAGGAAACGATCAAAACATAGACAGTATGAAGACTCAGTCTTCCTGTACTTAAGTCGGCATTGTGTCTCTTATATTTATATCCGATGAAATTTTGGTGTTTCATCGTGAATGGGAAGGTCCAAGGGATATAGTAATCCTGCAGAGGTGCATCGAAAAGTAAAACTGATGACACAGGAAACGCTCAAAACATAGACAGTAGGAAGACTCACTCTTCCTGTACTTAAGTCGGCGTTGTGTGTCTTATATTTAATTCCGATGCAATTTCTGTGTTTCATCGTCAATGTGAAGGTCCAAGGGATCCAGTAAACCTGCAGAGGTGCATCGGAAAATAAAACTAGTGTCACAGGAAACGCTCAAAACATAGACAGTAGGAAGACTCAGTCTTCCTGTACGTAAGTCGGCATTGTGTCTCTTATATTTAATTCCGATGCATTTTCTGTGTTTCATCGTCAATGGGAAGGTCCAAGGGATACAGTAAACCTGCAGATGTGCATCAGAATGTAAAACGTATGACACAGGAAACGCTCAACACATAGACAGTAGGAAGACTCATTCTTCCTGTACTTAAGTCGGCATTGTGTCTCTTATATTTAATTCCGATGCAATTCTGTGTTTCATCGTCAATGGTAAGGTCCAATGGATACAGAAGACCTGCAGAGGAGCATCAGAATGTAAAACTGGTGACACAGGAAACGCTCAAAACATAGACAGCAGGAAGACTCAGTCTTCCTGTACTTAAGTCGGCATTGTGTCTCTTATATTTATTTCCGATGAAATTTCTGTGTTTCATCGTGAATGGGAAGCTCCAAGGGATATAGTAAACCTGCAGAGGTGCATCGGAAAGGAAAACTGATCACACAGGAAACGCTCAAAACATAGACAGTAGGAAGACTTAGTCTTCCTGTACTTAAGTCGGCATTGTGTCTCTTATATTTAATTCCGATGCAATTTCTGTGTTTCATCGTCACTGTGAAGGTCCAACGGATACAGTAAATATGTAGAGGTGCATCTGAAGGTAAAACTGGTGACACAGGAAACGCTCAAATTATTGGAAGACTCAGTCTTCCTGTACTTAAGTCGGCATTGTGTCTCTTATATTTAATTCCGATGCAATTTCTGTGTTTCATCGTCAATGGGAAGGTCCAAGGGATACAGTAAGCCTGCAGAGGTGCATCAGAATGTAAAACTGGTGACACAGGAAACGCTCAAATCATAGAGAGTAGGAAGACTCAGTCTTCCTGTACTTAAGTCGGCATTGTGTCCCTTATATTTAATTCCGATGCAATTTCTGTGTTTCATCGTCAATGGGAAGGTCCAAGGGATACAGTAAACCTGCAGAGGTGCATCGGAATGTAAAACTAGTGTCACAGGAAACGCTCAAACATAGACAGTAGGAAGACTCAGTCTTCCTGTACTTAAGTCGGCATTGTGTCTCTGATATTTAATTCCGATGCAATTTCTGTGTTTCATCGTCAATGGGAAGGTCCAAGGGATACAGTAAACCTGCAGAGGTGCATCGGAACGTAAAACTGGTGACACAGGAAACGCTCAAAACGTAGACAGTAGGAAGACTCAGTCTTCCTGTACTTAAGTCTGCATTGTGTCTCTTATACTTAATTCCGATGCATTTTCTGTGTTTCATCGTCAATGGGAAGGTCCAAGGGATACATTAAACCTGCAGAGGTGCATCAGAATGTAAAACTGGTGACACAGGAAACGCTCAAAACATAGACAATAGGAAGACTCATTCTTCCTGTATTTAAGTCGTCATTGTGTCACTTATATTTAATTCCGATGCAGTTTCTGTGTTTCATCATCAATGGGAAGGTCCAAGGGATACAGTAAACCTGCAGTGGTGCATCTTAATGTAAATCTAGTGACACAGGAAACGCTCAAAGCATAGACAGTAGGAAGACTCTGTCTTCCTGTACTTAAGTCGGCATTGTGTCTCTTATATTTAATTCCGATGCAATTTCTGTGTTTCATCGTCAATGGGAAGGTTCAAGGGAAACAGTGAACCTGCAGAGGTGCATCGGAATGTAAAACTGGTGACACAGGAAACGCTCAAATCATAGTCAGTATGAAGACTCAGTCTTCCTGTACTTAAGGCGGCATTGTGTCTCTTATATTTATATCCGTTACAATTTTGGTGTTTCATCGTGAATGGGAAGGTCCAATGGATATAGTAATCCTGCAGAGGTGCATCGGAAAGTAAAACTGATGACACAGGAAACGCTCAAAACATAGACAGTAGGAAGACTCACTCTTCCTGTACTTAAGTCGGCATTGTGTCTCTTATATTTAATTCCGATGCAATTTCTGTTTTTCATCGTCAATGGGAAGGTCCAAGGGATACAGTAAACCAGCAGAGGAGCATCAGAATGTAAAACTGGTGACACAGGAAACGCTCAACACATAGACAGTAGGAAGACTCATTCTTCCTGTACTTAAGTCGGCATTGTGTCTCTTATATTTAATTCCGATGCAATTTCTGTGTTTCATCGTCAATGGGAAGGTCCAAGGGATGCAGTAAACCTGCAGAGGTGCATCGGAATGTAAAACTAGTGACACAGGAAACGCTCAGAGCATAGACAGTAGGAAGACTCAGTCTTCCTGTACTTAAGTCGGCATTGTGTCTCTGATATTTAATTCCGATGCAATTCCTGTGTTTCATCGTCAATGGGAAGGTCTAATGGATACAGAAGACCTGCAGAGGAGCATCAGAATGTAAAACTGGTGACACAGGAAACGCTCAAAACATAGACAGTAGGAAGACTCAGTCTTCTTATACTTAAGTCGGCATTGTGTCTCTTATATTTATTTCCGATGAAATTTCTGTGTTTCATCGTGAATGGGAAGGTCCAAGGGATATAGTAAACCTGCAGAGTTGCATCTGAAAGTAAAACTGATGACACAGGAAACGCTCAAAACATAGACAGTATGAAGACTTAGTCTTCCTGTACTTAAGTCGGCATTGTGTCTCTTATATTTAATTCCAATGCAATTTCTGTGTTTCGTCGTCACTGTGAAGGTCCAACGGATACAGTAAACCTGTAGAGGTGCATCGGAATGTAAAACTGGTGACACAGGAAACGCTCAAATTATAGACAGTAGGAAGACTCAGTCTTCCTGTACTTAAGTCGGCATTGTGTCTCTTATATTTCATTCCGATGCAATTTCTGTGTTTCATCGTCAATGGGAAGGTCCAAGGGATACAGTAAACCTGTAGAGGTGCATCGGAATGTACAACTGGTGACACAGGAAACGCTCAAATTATAGACAGTAGGAAGACTCAGTCTTCCTGTACTTAAGTCGGCATTGTGTCTCTTATATTTCATTCCGATGCAATTTCTGTGTTTCATCGTCAATGGGAGGGTCCAAGGGATACAGTAAGCCTGCAGAGGTGCATCAGAATGTAATACTGGTGACACAGGAAACGCTCAAATTATAGACAGTTGGAAGACTCTGTCTTCCTGTACTTAAGTCGGCATTGTGTCTCTTATATTTAATTCCGATGCAATTTCTGTGTTTCATCGTCAATGGGAAGGTCCAAGGGAAACAGTGAACCTGCAGAGGTGCATCGGAATGTAAAACTGGTGACACAGGAAACGCTCAAATCATAGACAGTATGAAGACTCAGTCTTCCTGTACTTAAGTCGGCATTGTGTCTCTTATATTTATATCCGATGAAATTTTGGTGTTTCATCGTGAATGGGAAGGTCCAAGGGATATAGTAATCCTGCAGAGGTGCATCGGAAAGTAAAACTGATGACACAGGAAACGCTCAAAACATAGACAGTAGGAAGACTCACTCTTCCTGTACTTAAGTCGGCATTGTGTCTCTTATATTTAATTCCGATGCAATTTCTGTTTTTTATCGTCAATGGGAAGGTCCAAGGGATACAGTAAACCAGCAGAGGAGCATCAGAATGTAAAACTGGTGACACAGGAACGCTCAACACATAGACAGTAGGAAGACTCATTCTTCCTGTACTTAAGTCGGCATTGTGTCTCTTATATTTAATTCCGATGCAATTTCTGTGTTTCATCGTCAATGGGAAGGTCCAAGGGATGCAGTAAACCTGCAGAGGTGCATCGGAATGTAAAACTAGTGACACAGGAAACGCTCAGAGCATAGACAGTAGGAAGACTCAGTCTTCCTGTACTTAAGTCGGCATTGTGTCTCTTATATTTAATTCCGATGCAATTCCTGTGCTTCATCGTCAATGGGAAGGTCTAATGGATACAGAAGACCTGCAGAGGAGCATCAGAATGTAAAACTGGTGACACAGGAAACGCTCAAAACATAGACAGTAGGAAGACTCAGTCTTCCTATACTTAAGTCGGCATTGTGTCTCTTATATTTATTTCCGATGAAATTTCTGTGTTTCATCGTGAATGGGAAGGTCCAAGGGATATAGTAAACCTGCAGAGTTGCATCTGAAAGTAAAACTGATGACACAGGAAACGCTCAAAACATAGACAGTATGAAGACTTAGTCTTCCTGTACTTAAGTCGGTATTGTGTCTCTTATATTTAATTCCAATGCAATTTCTGTGTTTCGTCGTCACTGTGAAGGTCCAACGGATACAGTAAACCTGTAGAGGTGCATCGGAATGTAAAACTGGTGACACAGGAAACGCTCAAATTATAGACAGTAGGAAGACTCAGTCTTCCTGTACTTAAGTCGGCATTGTGTCTCTTATATTTAATTCCGATGCAATTTCTGTGTTTCATCGTCAATGGGAAGGTCCAAGGGAAACAGTGAACCTGCAGAGGTGCATCGGAATGTAAAACTGGTGACACAGGAAACGCTCAAAACATAGACAGTATGAAGACTCAGTCTTCCTGTACTTAAGTCGGCATTGTGTCTCTTATATTTATATCCGATGAAATTTTGGTGTTTCATCGTGAATGGGAAGGTCCAAGGGATATAGTAATCCTGCAGAGGTGCATCGGAAAGTAAAACTGATGACACAGGAAACGCTCAAAACATAGACAGTAGGAAGACTCACTCTTCCTGTACTTAAGTCGGCGTTGTGTGTCTTATATTTAATTCCGATGCAATTTCTGTGTTTCATCGTCAATGGGAAGGTCCAAGGGATACAGTAAACCTGCAGAGGTGCATCGGAATGTAAAACTAGTGTCACAGGAAACGCTCAAACATAGACAGTAGGAAGACTCAGTCTTCCTGTACTTAAGTCGGCATTGTGTCTCTTATATTTAATTCCGATGCAATTTCTGTGTTTCATCGTCAATGGGAAGGTCCAAGTGATACAGTAAACCTGCAGAGGTGCATCGGAACGTAAAACTGGTGACACAGGAAACGCTCAAAACGTAGACTGTAGGAAGACTCAGTCTTCCTGTACTTAAGTCTGCATTGTGTCTCTTATACTTAATTCCGATGCATTTTCTGTGTTTCATCGTCAATGGGAAGGTCCAAGGGATACATTAAACCTGCAGAGGTGCATCAGAATGTAAAACTGGTGACACAGGAAACGCTCAACACATAGACAGTAGGAAGACTCATTCTTCCTGTATTTAAGTCGTCATTGTGTCTCTTATATTTAATTCCGATGCAGTTTCTGTGTTTCATCATCAATGGGAAGGTCCAAGGGATACAGTAAACCTGCAGTGGTGCATCTTAATGTAAATCTAGTGACACAGGAAACGCTCAAAGCATAGACAGTAGGAAGACTCTGTCTTCCTGTACTTAAGTCGGCATTGTGTCTCTTATATTTAATTCCGATGCAATTTCTGTGTTTCATCGTCAATGGGAAGGTCCAAGGGAAACAGTGAACCTGCAGAGGTGCATCGGAATGTAAAACTGGTGACACAGGAAACGCTCAAATCATAGACAGTATGAAGACTCAGTCTTCCTGTACTTAAGTCGGCATTGTGTCTCTTATATTTATATCCGATGAAATTTTGGTGTTTCATCGTGAATGGGAAGGTCCAAGGGATATAGTAATCCTGCAGAGGTGCATCGGAAAGTAAAACTGATGACACAGGAAACGCTCAAAACATAGACAGTAGGAAGACTCACTCTTCCTGTACTTAAGTCGGCATTGTGTCTCTTATATTTAATTCCGGTGCAATTTCTGTTTTTCATCGTCAATGGGAAGGTCCAAGGGATACAGTAAACCAGCAGAGGAGCATCAGAATGTAAAACTGGTGACACAGGAAACGCTCAACACATAGACAGTAGGAAGACTCATTCTTCCTGTACTTAAGTCGGCATTGTGTCTCTTATATTTAATTCCGATGCAATTTCTGTGTTTCATCGTCAATGGGAAGGTCCAAGGGATGCAGAAAACCTGCAGAGGTGCATCGGAATGTAAAACTAGTGACACAGGAAACGCTCAGAGCATAGACAGTAGGAAGACTCAGTCTTCCTGTACTTAAGTCGGCATTGTGTCTCTTATATTTAATTCCGATGCAATTCCTGTGTTTCATCGTCAATGGGAAGGTCTAATGGATACAGAAGACCTGCAGAGGAGCATCAGAATGTAAAACTGGTGACACAGGAAACGCTCAAAAGATAGACAGTAGGAAGACTCAGTCTTCCTATACTTAAGTCGGCATTGTGTCTCTTATATTTATTTCCGATGAAATTTCTGTGTTTCATCGTGAATGGGAAGGTCCAAGGGATATAGTAAACCTGCAGAGTTGCATCTGAAAGTAAAACTGATGACACAGGAAACGCTCAAAACATAGACAGTATGAAGACTTAGTCTTCCTGTACTTAAGTCGGCATTGTGTCTCTTATATTTAATTCCGGTGCAATTTCTGTTTTTCATCGTCAATGGGAAGGTCCAAGGGATACAGTAAACCAGCAGAGGAGCATCAGAATGTAAAACTGGTGACACAGGAAACGCTCAACACATAGACAGTAGGAAGACTCATTCTTCCTGTACTTAAGTCGGCATTGTGTCTCTTATATTTAATTCCGATGCAATTTCTGTGTTTCATCGTCAATGGGAAGGTCCAAGGGATGCAGAAAACCTGCAGAGGTGCATCGGAATGTAAAACTAGTGACACAGGAAACGCTCAGAGCATAGACAGTAGGAAGACTCAGTCTTCCTGTACTTAAGTCGGCATTGTGTCTCTTATATTTAATTCCGATGCAATTCCTGTGTTTCATCGTCAATGGGAAGGTCTAATGGATACAGAAGACCTGCAGAGGAGCATCAGAATGTAAAACTGGTGACACAGGAAACGCTCAAAAGATAGACAGTAGGAAGACTCAGTCTTCCTATACTTAAGTCGGCATTGTGTTTCTTATATTTATTTCCGATGAAATTTCTGTGTTTCATCGTGAATGGGAAGCTCCAAGGGATCCAGTAAACCTGCAGAGGTGCATCGGAAAGGAAAACTGATGACACAGGAAACGCTCAAAACATAGACAGTAGGAAGACTTAGTCTTCCTGTACTTAAGTCGGCATTGTGTCTCTTATATTTAATTCCGATGCAATTTCTGTGTTTCATCGTCACTGTGAAGGTCCAACGGATACAGTAAACATGTAGAGGTGCATCTGAAGGTAAAACTGGTGACACAGGAAACGCTCAAATTATTGGAAGACTCAGTCTTCCTGTACTTAAGTCGGGATTGTGTCTCTTATTTTTAATTCCGATGCAATTTCTGTGTTTCATCGTCAATGGGAAGGTCCAAGGGATACAGTAAGCCTGCAGAGGTGCATCAGAATGTAAAACTGGTGACACAGGAAACGCTCAAATCATAGAGAGTAGGAAGACTCAGTCTTCCTGTACTTAAGTCGGCATTGTGTCCCTTATATTTAATTCCGATGCAATTTCTGTGTTTCACCGTCAATGGGAAGGTCCAAGGGATACAGTAAACCTGCAGAGGTGCATCGGAATGTAAAACTAGTGTCACAGGAAACGCTCAAACATAGACAGTAGGAAGACTCAGTCTTCCTGTACTTAAGTCGGCATTGTGTCTCTTATATTTAATTCCGATGCAATTTCTGTGTTTCATCGTCAATGGGAAGGTCCAAGTGATACAGTAAACCGGCAGAGGTGCATCGGAACGTAAAACTGGTGACACAGGAAACGCTCAAAACGTAGACTGTAGGAAGACTCAGTCTTCCTGTACTTAAGTCTGCATTGTGTCTCTTATACTTAATTCCGATGCATTTTCTGTGTTTCATCGTCAATGGGAAGGTCCAAGGGATACATTAAACCTGCAGAGGTGCATCAGAATGTAAAACTGGTGACACAGGAAACGCTCAACACATAGACAGTAGGAAGACTCATTCTTCCTGTATTTAAGTCGTCATTGTGTCTCTTATATTTAATTCCGATGCAGTTTCTGTGTTTCATCATCAATGGGAAGGTCCAAGGGATACAGTAAACCTGCAGTGGTGCATCTTAATGTAAATCTAGTGACACAGGAAACGCTCAAAGCATAGACAGTAGGAAGACTCTGTCTTCCTGTACTTAAGTCGGCATTGTGTCCCTTATATTTAATTCCGATGCAATTTCTGTGTTTCATCGTCAATGGGAAGGTCCAAGGGAAACAGTGAACCTGCAGAGGTGCATCGGAATGTAAAACTGGTGACACAGGAAACGCTCAAATCATAGACAGTATGAAGACTCAGTCTTCCTGTACTTAAGTCGGCATTGTGTCTCTTATATTTATATCCGATGAAATTTTGGTGTTTCATCGTGAATGGGAAGGTCCAAGGGATATAGTAATCCTGCAGAGGTGCATCGGAAAGTAAAACTGATGACACAGGAAACGCTCAAAACATAGACAGTAGGAAGACTCACTCTTCCTGTACTTAAGTCGGCATTGTGTCTCTTATATTTAATTCCGGTGCAATTTCTGTTTTTCATCGTCAATGGGAAGGTCCAAGGGATACAGTAAACCTGCAGAGGTGCATCGGAATGTAAAACTAGTGTCACAGGAAACGCTCAAAACATAGACAGTAGGAAGACTCAGTCTTCCTGTACGTAAGTCGGCATTGTGTCTCTTATATTTAATTCCGATGCATTTTCTGTGTTTCATCGTCAATGGGAAGGTCCAAGGGATACAGTAAACCTGCAGAGGTGCATCAGAATGTAAAACGTATGACACAGGAAACGCTCAACTCATAGACAGTAGGAAGACTCATTCTTCCTGTACTTAAGTCGGCATTGTGTCTCTTATATTTAATTCCGATGCAATTCTGTGTTTCATCGTCAATGGGAAGGTCCAATGGATACAGAAGACCTGCAGAGGAGCATCAGAATGTAAAACTGGTGACACAGGAAACGCTCAAAACATAGACAGCAGGAAGACTCAGTCTTCCTATATTTAAGTCGGCATTGTGTCTCTTATATTTATTTCCGATGAAATTTCTGTGTTTCATCGTGAATGGGAAGCTCCAAGGGATATAGTAAACCTGCAGAGGTGCATCGGAAAGGAAAACTGATCACACAGGAAACGCTCAAAACATAGACAGTAGGAAGACTTAGTCTTCCTGTACTTAAGTCGGCATTGTGTCTCTTATATTTAATTCCGATGCAATTTCTGTGTTTCATCGTCACTGTGAAGGTCCAACGGATACAGTAAACATGTAGAGGTGCATCGGAATGTAAAACTGCTGACACAGGAAACGCTCAAATTATAGGAAGACTCAGTCTTCCTGTACTTAAGTCGGCATTGTGTCTCTTATATTTCATTCCGATGCAATTTCTGTGTTTCATCGTCAATGGGAAGGTCCAAGGGATACAGTAAGCCTGCAGAGGTGCATCAGAATGTAAAACTGGTGACACAGGAAACGCTCAAAACATAGAGACTAGCAAGACTCAGTCTTCCTGTACTGAAGTGTGCATTGTGTCCCTTATATTTAATTCCGATGCAATTTCTGTGTTTCATCGTCAATGGGAAGGTCCAAGGGATACAGTAAACCTGCAGAGGTGCATCGGAATGTAAAACTAGTGTCACAGGAAACGCTCAAACATAGACAGTAGGAAGACTCAGTCTTCCTGTACTTAAGTCGGCATTGTGTCTCTTATATTTAATTCCGATGCAATTTCTGTGTTTCATCGTCAATGGGAAGGTCCAAGGGATACAGTTTAACCTGCAGAGGTGCATCGGAATGTAAAACTGGTGACACAAGAAACGCTCAAAACGTAGACAGTAGGAAGACTCAGTCTTCCTGTACTTAAGTTGCATTGTGTCTCTTATACATAATTCCGATGCAATTTCTGTGTTTCATCGTCAATGGAAAGGTCCAAGGGATACATTAAACCTGCAGAGGTGCATCAGAATGTAAAACTGGTGACACAGGAAACGCTCAACACATAGACAGTAGGAAGACTCATTCTTCGTGTATTTAATTCGGCATTGTGTCTCTTATATTTAATTCCGATACAATTTCTGTGTTTAATCGTCAATGGGAAGGTCCAAGGGATACACGAAACCTGCAGTAGTGCATCTTAATGTAAATCTAGTGACACAGGAAACGCTCAAAACATAGACAGTAGGAAGACTCTGTCTTCCTGTACTTAAGTCGGCATTGTGTCTCTTATATTTAATTCCGACGCAATTTCTGTGTTTCATCGTCAATGGGAAGGTCCAAGGGAAACAGTGAACCTGCAGAGGTGCATCGGAATGTAAAACTGGTGACACAGGAAACGCTCAAAACATAGACAGTAAGAAGACTCAGTCTTCCTGTACTTAAGTCGGCATTGTGTCTCTTATATTTATTTCCGATGAAATTTCTGTGTTTCATCGTGAATGCCAAGGTCGAAGGGATATAGTAATCCTGCAGAGGTGCATCGGAAAGTAAAACTGATGACACAGGAAACGCTGAAAACATAGACAGTAGGAAGACTCAGTCATCCTGTACTCAAGTCGGCATTGTGTCTCTTATATTTAATTCCGATGCAATTTCTGTGTTTCATCGTCAATGGGAAGGTCCAATGGATACAGAAGACCTGCAGAGGAGCATCAGAATGTAAAACTGGTGACACAGGAAACGCTCAAAACATAGACAGTAGGAAGACTCAGTCTTCCTATACTTAAGTCGGCATTGTGTCTCTTATATTAGTTTCCGATGATATTTCTGTGTTTCATCGTGAATGGGAAGGTCCAAGTTATATAGTAAACGTGCAGAGGTGCAACTGAAAGTAAAACTGATGACACAGGAAACGCTCAAAACATAGACAATATGAAGACTTAGTCTTCCTGTACTTAAGTCGGCATTGTGTCCCTTAAATTTAATTCCGATGCAATTTCTGTTTTTCTTCGTCAATGGGAACGTCCAAGGGATACAGTAAACCCTCAGAGGTGCATCGGAATGTAAAACTGATGACACAGGAAACGCTCAAAACATAGACAGAAATAAGACTCAGTCTTTCTGTACTTAAGTCGGCATTGTGTCTCTTATATTTAATTCCAATGCAATTTCTGTGTTTCATCGTCAATGCGAAGGTCCAAGGGATACAGTAAACCTGCAGAGGTGCATCAGAATGTAAAACTGGTGACGCAGGAAACGCTCAAAACATAGACAGTAGGAAGACTCAGTCTTCCTGTACTTAAGTCGGCATTGTGTCTCTTATATTTAACTCCGATGCAATTTATGTGTTTCATCTTCAATGGGAAGGTCCAATGGTTACAGTAAACCTGCGGAGGTGCTTCAGAATGAAAAACTGGTGACACAGGAAACGCTCAAAACATAGACAGTAGGAAGACTCAGTATTTCTGTACATAAGTCGGCATTGTGTCTCTTATATTTAATTCCGTTGCGAATTCTGTGTTTCATCGACAATGGGAAGGTCCAAGGGATACAATAAACCGGCAGAGGTGCATCGGAATGTAAAACTGGTGACACAGGAAACGCTCAAAACATTGACAGTACGAAGACTGTTTTCTTGTACTTAAGTCGGCATTGTGTCTCTTATATCTAATTTCGATACAATGTCTGTGTTTCATCGTCACTGGGAAGGTCCAAGGGATACAGGAAACCTGCAGAGGTGCATCGGAATGTAAAACTGGTGACACAGGAAAAGCTCAAATCATAGACAGAAGGAAGACTCTGTCTTCCTGTACTTAAGTCGGCATTGTGTGTCTAATATTTAATTCCGATGCAATGTCTGTGTTTCATCGTCAATGGGATGCTCCACGGGATACAGTAAACCTGCAGAGGTGCATCGGAATGTAAATCTGGTGACACAGGAAACGCTCAAATCATAGACAGTAGGAAGACTCAGTCTTCCTATACTTAAGTCGGCATTGTGTCTCTTATATTTATTTCCGATGAAATTTCTGTGTTTCATCGTGAATAGGAAGGTCCAAGGAATATAGTAAACCTGCAGAGGTGCATCGGAAAGCAAAACTGATGACACAGGAAACGCTCAAAGCATAGACAGTGTGATGACTTAGTCTTCCCGTACGTAAGTCGGCATTGTGTCTCTTATATTTAATTCCGATTCAATTTCTGTGTTTCATCGTCAATGGGAAGGTCCAATGGATACAGAAAACCTGCAGAGGTGCATCAGAATGTAAAACTGGTGACACAGGAGACGCTCAAAACATAGACAGTAGGAAGACTCAGTTTTCCTGTACTTAAGTCGGCATTGTGTCTCTTATATTTAATTCCGATGCAATTTCTGAGTTTCATCGTCAATGGGAAGGTCCAATGGATACAGAAGACCTGCAGAGGAGCATCAGAATGTAAAACTGGTGACACAGGAAACGCTCAAAACATAGACAGCAGGAAGACTCAGTCTTCCTATACTTAAGTCGGCATTGTGTCTCTTATATTTATTTCCGATGAAATTTCTGTGTTTCATCGTGAATGGGAAGGTCCAAGGGAAACAGTGAACCTGCAGAGGTGCATCGGAATGTAAAACTGGTGACACAGGAAACGCTCAAAACATAGACAGTAGGAAGACTCAGTCTTCCTGTACTTAAGTCGGCATTGTGTCTCTTATATATAATTCCGTTGCAATTTCTGTGTTTCATCGTCAAAGGGAAGGTCCAAGGGAAACAGTGAACCTGCAGAGGTGCATCGGAATGTAAAACTGGTGACACAGGAAACGCTCAAAACATAGACAGTAAGAAGACTCAGTCTTCCTGTACTTAAGTCGGCATTGTGTCTCTTATATTTATTTCCGATGAAATTTCTGTGTTTCATCGTGAATGCGAAGGTCGAAGGGATATAGTAATCCTGCAGAGGTGCATCGGAAAGTAAAACTGATGACACAGGAAACGCTCAAAACATAGACAGTAGGAAGACTCACTCTTCCTGTACTTAAGTCGGCATTGTGTCTCTTATATTTAATTCCGGTGCAATTTCTGTTTTTCATCGTCAATGGGAAGGTCCAAGGGATACAGTAAACCTGCAGAGGTGCATCGGAATGTAAAACTAGTGTCACAGGAAACGCTCAAAACATAGACAGTAGGAAGACTCAGTCTTCCTGTACGTAAGTCGGCATTGTGTCTCTTATATTTAATTCCGATGCATTTTCTGTGTTTCATCGTCAATGGGAAGGTCCAAGGGATACAGTAAACCTGCAGAGGTGCATCAGAATGTCAAACGTATGACACAGGAAACGCTCAACTCATAGACAGTAGGAAGACTCATTCTTCCTGTACTTAAGTCGGCATTGTGTCTCTTATATTTAATTCCGATGCAATTCTGTGTTTCATCGTCAATGGGAAGGTCCAATGGATACAGAAGACCTGCAGAGGAGCATCAGAATGTAAAACTGGTGACACAGGAAACGCTCAAAACATAGACAGCAGGAAGACTCAGTCTTCCTATACTTAAGTCGGCATTGTGTCTCTTATATTTATTTCCGATGAAATTTCTGTGTTTCATCGTGAATGGGAAGCTCCAAGGGATATAGTAAACCTGCAGAGGTGCATCGGAAAGGAAAACTGATCACACAGGAAACGCTCAAAACATAGACAGTAGGAAGACTTAGTCTTCCTGTACTTAAGTCGGCATTGTGTCTCTTATATTTAATTCCGATGCAATTTCTGTGTTTCATCGTCACTGTGAAGGTCCAACGGATACAGTAAACATGTAGAGGTGCATCGGAATGTAAAACTGGTGACACAGGAAACGCTCAAATTATAGGAAGACTCAGTCTTCCTGTACTTAAGTCGGCATTGTGTCTCTTATATTTCATTCCGATGCAATTTCTGTGTTTCATCGTCAATGGGAAGGTCCAAGGGATACAGTAAGCCTGCAGAGGTGCATCAGAATGTAAAACTGGTGACACAGGAAACGCTCAAAACATAGAGACTAGCAAGACTCAGTCTTCCTGTACTGAAGTGTGCATTGTGTCCCTTATATTTAATTCCGATGCAATTTCTGTGTTTCATCGTCAATGGGAAGGTCCAAGGGATACAGTAAACCTGCAGAGGTGCATCGGAATGTAAAACTAGTGTCACAGGAAACGCTCAAACATAGACAGTAGGAAGACTCAGTCTTCCTGTACTTAAGTCGGCATTGTGTCTCTTATATTTAATTCCGATGCAATTTCTGTGTTTCATCGTCAATGGGAAGGTCCAAGGGATACAGTTTAACCTGCAGAGGTGCATCGGAATGTAAAACTGGTGACACAAGAAACGCTCAAAACGTAGACAGTAGGAAGACTCAGTCTTCCTGTACTTAAGTTGCATTGTGTCTCTTATACATAATTCCGATGCAATTTCTGTGTTTCATCGTCAATGGAAAGGTCCAAGGGATACATTAAACCTGCAGAGGTGCATCAGAATGTAAAACTGGTGACACAGGAAACGCTCAACACATAGACAGTAGGAAGACTCATTCTTCGTGTATTTAATTCGGCATTGTGTCTCTTATATTTAATTCCGATACAATTTCTGTGTTTAATCGTCAATGGGAAGGTCCAAGGGATACACCAAACCTGCAGTAGTGCATCTTAATGTAAATCTAGTGACACAGGAAACGCTCAAAACATAGACAGTAGGAAGACTCTGTCTTCCTGTACTTAAGTCGGCATTGTGTCTCTTATATTTAATTCCGACGCAATTTCTGTGTTTCATCGTCAATGGGAAGGTCCAAGGGAAACAGTGAACCTGCAGAGGTGCATCGGAATGTAAAACTGGTGACACAGGAAACGCTCAAAACATAGACAGTAAGAAGACTCAGTCTTCCTGTACTTAAGTCGGCATTGTGTCTCTTATATTTATTTCCGATGAAATTTCTGTGTTTCATCGTGAATGCGAAGGTCGAAGGGATATAGTAATCCTGCAGAGGTGCATCGGAAAGTAAAACTGATGACACAGGAAACGCTGAAAACATAGACAGTAGGAAGACTCAGTCATCCTGTACTCAAGTCGGCATTGTGTCTCTTATATTTAATTCCGATGCAATTTCTGTGTTTCATCGTCAATGGGAAGGTCCAATGGATACAGAAGACCTGCAGAGGAGCATCAGAATGTAAAACTGGTGACACAGGAAACGCTCAAAACATAGACAGTAGGAAGACTCAGTCTTCCTATACTTAAGTCGGCATTGTGTCTCTTATATTAGTTTCCGATGATATTTCTGTGTTTCATCGTGAATGGGAAGGTCCAAGTTATATAGTAAACGTGCAGAGGTGCAACTGAAAGTAAAACTGATGACACAGGAAACGCTCAAAACATAGACAATATGAAGACTTAGTCTTCCTGTACTTAAGTCGGCATTGTGTCCCTTAAATTTAATTCCGATGCAATTTCTGTTTTTCTTCGTCAATGGGAACGTCCAAGGGATACAGTAAACCCTCAGAGGTGCATCGGAATGTAAAACTGATGACACAGGAAACGCTCAAAACATAGACAGAAATAAGACTCAGTCTTTCTGTACTTAAGTCGGCATTGTGTCTCTTATATTTAATTCCAATGCAATTTCTGTGTTTCATCGTCAATGCGAAGGTCCAAGGGATACAGTAAACCTGCAGAGGTGCATCAGAATGTAAAACTGGTGACGCAGGAAACGCTCAAAACATAGACAGTAGGAAGACTCAGTCTTCCTGTACTTAAGTCGGCATTGTGTCTCTTATATTTAACTCCGATGCAATTTATGTGTTTCATCTTCAATGGGAAGGTCCAATGGTTACAGTAAACCTGCGGAGGTGCTTCAGAATGAAAAACTGGTGACACAGGAAACGCTCAAAACATAGACAGTAGGAAGACTCAGTATTTCTGTACATAAGTCGGCATTGTGTCTCTTATATTTAATTCCGTTGCGAATTCTGTGTTTCATCGACAATGGGAAGGTCCAAGGGATACAATAAACCGGCAGAGGTGCATCGGAATGTAAAACTGGTGACACAGGAAACGCTCAAAACATTGACAGTACGAAGACTGTTTTCTTGTACTTAAGTCGGCATTGTGTCTCTTATATCTAATTTCGATACAATGTCTGTGTTTCATCGTCACTGGGAAGGTCCAAGGGATACAAGAAACCTGCAGAGGTGCATCGGAATGTAAAACTGGTGACACAGGAAAAGCTCAAATCATAGACAGAAGGAAGACTCCGTCTTCCTGTACTTAAGTCGGCATTGTGTGTCTTATATTTAATTCCGATGCAATGTCTGTGTTTCATCGTCAATGGGATGCTCCACGGGATACAGTAAACCTGCAGAGGTGCATCGGAATGTAAATCTGGTGACACAGGAAACGCTCAAATCATAGACAGTAGGAAGACTCAGTCTTCCTATACTTAAGTCGTCATTGTGTCTCTTATATTTATTTCCGATGAAATTTCTGTGTTTCATCGTGAATAGGAAGGTCCAAGGAATATAGTAAACCTGCAGAGGTGCATCGGAAAGCAAAACTGATGACACAGGAAACGCTCAAAGCATAGACAGTGTGATGACTTAGTCTTCCCGTACGTAAGTCGGCATTGTGTCTCTTATATTTAATTCCGATTCAATTTCTGTGTTTCATCGTCAATGGGAAGGTCCAATGGATACAGAAAACCTGCAGAGGTGCATCAGAATGTAAAACTGGTGACACAGGAGACGCTCAAAACATAGACAGTAGGAAGACTCAGTTTTCCTGTACTTAAGTCGGCATTGTGTCTCTTATATTTAATTCCGATGCAATTTCTGAGTTTCATCGTCAATGGGAAGGTCCAATGGATACAGAAGACCTGCAGAGGAGCATCAGAATGTAAAACTGGTGACACAGGAAACGCTCAAAACATAGACAGCAGGAAGACTCAGTCTTCCTATACTTAAGTCGGCATTGTGTCTCTTATATTTATTTCCGATGAAATTTCTGTGTTTCATCGTGAATGGGAAGGTCCAAGGGAAACAGTGAACCTGCAGAGGTGCATCGGAATGTAAAACTGGTGACACAGGAAACGCTCAAAACATAGACAGTAGGAAGACTCAGTCTTCCTGTACTTAAGTCGGCATTGTGTCTCTTATATATAATTCCGTTGCAATTTCTGTGTTTCATCGTCAAAGGGAAGGTCCAAGGGAAACAGTGAACCTGCAGAGGTGCATCGGAATGTAAAACTGGTGACACAGGAAACGCTCAAAACATAGACAGTAAGAAGACTCAGTCTTCCTGTACTTAAGTCGGCATTGTGTCTCTTATATTTATTTCCGATGAAATTTCTGTGTTTCATCGTGAATGCGAAGGTCGAAGGGATATAGTAATCCTGCAGAGGTGCATCGGAAAGTAAAACTGATGACACAGGAAACGCTGAAAACATAGACAGTAGGAAGACTCAGTCATCCTGTACTCAAGTCGGCATTGTGTCTCTTATATTTAATTCCGATGCAATTTCTGTGTTTCATCGTCAATGGGAAGGTCCAATGGATACAGAAGACCTGCAGAGGAGCATCAGAATGTAAAACTGGTGACACAGGAAACGCTCAAAACATAGACAGTAGGAAGACTCAGTCTTCCTATACTTAAGTCGGCATTGTGTCTCTTATATTAGTTTCCGATGAAATTTCTGTGTTTCATCGTGAATGGGAAGGTCCAAGTTATATAGTAAACGTGCAGAGGTGCAACTGAAAGTAAAACTGATGACACAGGAAACGCTCAAAACATAGACAATATGAAGACTTAGTCTTCCTGTACTTAAGTCGGCATTGTGTCCCTTAAATTTAATTCCGATGCAATTTCTGTTTTTCTTCGTCAATGGGAACGTCCAAGGGATACAGTAAACCCTCAGAGGTGCATCGGAATGTAAAACTGATGACACAGGAAACGCTCAAAACATAGACAGAAATAAGACTCAGTCTTTCTGTACTTAAGTCGGCATTGTGTCTCTTATATTTAATTCCAATGCAATTTCTGTGTTTCATCGTCAATGCGAAGGTCCAAGGGATACAGTAAACCTGCAGAGGTGCATCAGAATGTAAAACTGGTGACACAGGAATCGCTCAACACATAGACAGTAGGAAGACTCATTCTTCCTGTACTTAAGTCGGCATTGTGTCTCTTATATTTAATTCCGATGCAATTTCTGTGTTTCATCGTCAATGGGAAGGTCCAAGGGATACAGTAAACCTGCAGTGGTGCATCGGAATGTAAAACTGGTGACACAGGAAACGCTTAAAACATAGACAGTAGGAAGACTCCGTCTTCCTGTACTTAAGTCGGCATTGTGTGTCTTATATTTAATTCCGATGCAATGTCTGTGTTTCATCGTCAATGGGATGCTCCACGGGATACAGTAAACCTGCAGAGGTGCATCGGAATGTAAATCTGGTGACACAGGAAACGCTCAAATCATAGACAGTAGGAAGACTCAGTCTTCCTATACTTAAGTCGGCATTGTGTCTCTTATATTTATTTCCGATGAAATTTCTGTGTTTCATCGTGAATAGGAAGGTCCAAGGAATATAGTAAACCTGCAGAGGTGCATCGGAAAGCAAAACTGATGACACAGGAAACGGTCAAAGCATAGACAGTGTGATGACTTAGTCTTCCCGTACGTAAGTCGGCATTGTGTCTCTTATATTTAATTCCGATTCAATTTCTGTGTTTCATCGTCAATGGGAAGGTCCAATGGATACAGAAAACCTGCAGAGGTGCATCAGAATGTAAAACTGGTGACACAGGAGACGCTCAAAACATAGACAGTAGGAAGACTCAGTTTTCCTGTACTTAAGTCGGCATTGTGTCTCTTATATTTAATTCCGATGCAATTTCTGAGTTTCATCGTCAATGGGAAGGTCCAATGGATACAGAAGACCTGCAGAGGAGCATCAGAATGTAAAACTGGTGACACAGGAAACGCTCAAAACATAGACAGCAGGAAGACTCAGTCTTCCTATACTTAAGTCGGCATTGTGTCTCTTATATTTATTTCCGATGAAATTTCTGTGTTTCATCGTGAATGGGAAGGTCCAAGGGAAACAGTGAACCTGCAGAGGTGCATCGGAATGTAAAACTGGTGACACAGGAAACGCTCAAAACATAGACAGTAGGAAGACTCAGTCTTCCTGTACTTAAGTCGGCATTGTGTCTCTTATATATAATTCCGTTGCAATTTCTGTGTTTCATCGTCAAAGGGAAGGTCCAAGGGAAACAGTGAACCTGCAGAGGTGCATCGGAATGTAAAACTGGTGACACAGGAAACGCTCAAAACATAGACAGTAAGAAGACTCAGTCTTCCTGTACTTAAGTCGGCATTGTGTCTCTTATATTTATTTCCGATGAAATTTCTGTGTTTCATCGTGAATGCGAAGGTCGAAGGGATATAGTAATCCTGCAGAGGTGCATCGGAAAGTAAAACTGATGACACAGGAAACGCTGAAAACATAGACAGTAGGAAGACTCAGTCATCCTGTACTCAAGTCGGCATTGTGTCTCTTATATTTAATTCCGATGCAATTTCTGTGTTTCATCGTCAATGGGAAGGTCCAATGGATACAGAAGACCTGCAGAGGAGCATCAGAATGTAAAACTGGTGACACAGGAAACGCTCAAAACATAGACAGTAGGAAGACTCAGTCTTCCTATACTTAAGTCGGCATTGTGTCTCTTATATTAGTTTCCGATGAAATTTCTGTGTTTCATCGTGAATGGGAAGGTCCAAGTTATATAGTAAACGTGCAGAGGTGCAACTGAAAGTAAAACTGATGACACAGGAAACGCTCAAAACATAGACAATATGAAGACTTAGTCTTCCTGTACTTAAGTCGGCATTGTGTCCCTTAAATTTAATTCCGATG
Organism: Schistocerca nitens; assembly: GCF_023898315.1. Taxonomy (NCBI): domain Eukaryota; kingdom Metazoa; phylum Arthropoda; class Insecta; order Orthoptera; family Acrididae; genus Schistocerca; species Schistocerca nitens. The sequence continues at coordinate 1,324,855,056 of NC_064614.1, read as the reverse complement.
CAATTTCTGTTTTTCTTCGTCAATGGGAACGTCCAAGGGATACAGTAAACCCTCAGAGGTGCATCGGAATGTAAAACTGATGACACAGGAAACGCTCAAAACATAGACAGAAATAAGACTCAGTCTTTCTGTACTTAAGTCGGCATTGTGTCTCTTATATTTAATTCCAATGCAATTTCTGTGTTTCATCGTCAATGCGAAGGTCCAAGGGATACAGTAAACCTGCAGAGGTGCATCAGAATGTAAAACTGGTGACACAGGAATCGCTCAACACATAGACAGTAGGAAGACTCATTCTTCCTGTACTTAAGTCGGCATTGTGTCTCTTATATTTAATTCCGATGCAATTTCTGTGTTTCATCGTCAATGGGAAGGTCCAAGGGATACAGTAAACCTGCAGTGGTGCATCGGAATGTAAAACTGGTGACACAGGAAACGCTTAAAACATAGACAGTAGGAAGACTCCGTCTTCCTGTACTTAAGTCGGCATTGTGTGTCTTATATTTAATTCCGATGCAATGTCTGTGTTTCATCGTCAATGGGATGCTCCACGGGATACAGTAAACCTGCAGAGGTGCATCGGAATGTAAATCTGGTGACACAGGAAACGCTCAAATCATAGACAGTAGGAAGACTCAGTCTTCCTATACTTAAGTCGGCATTGTGTCTCTTATATTTATTTCCGATGAAATTTCTGTGTTTCATCGTGAATAGGAAGGTCCAAGGAATATAGTAAACCTGCAGAGGTGCATCGGAAAGCAAAACTGATGACACAGGAAACGGTCAAAGCATAGACAGTGTGATGACTTAGTCTTCCCGTACGTAAGTCGGCATTGTGTCTCTTATATTTAATTCCGATTCAATTTCTGTGTTTCATCGTCAATGGGAAGGTCCAATGGATACAGAAAACCTGCAGAGGTGCATCAGAATGTAAAACTGGTGACACAGGAGACGCTCAAAACATAGACAGTAGGAAGACTCAGTTTTCCTGTACTTAAGTCGGCATTGTGTCTCTTATATTTAATTCCGATGCAATTTCTGAGTTTCATCGTCAATGGGAAGGTCCAATGGATACAGAAGACCTGCAGAGGAGCATCAGAATGTAAAACTGGTGACACAGGAAACGCTCAAAACATAGACAGCAGGAAGACTCAGTCTTCCTATACTTAAGTCGGCATTGTGTCTCTTATATTTATTTCCGATGAAATTTCTGTGTTTCATCGTGAATGGGAAGGTCCAAGGGAAACAGTGAACCTGCAGAGGTGCATCGGAATGTAAAACTGGTGACACAGGAAACGCTCAAAACATAGACAGTAGGAAGACTCAGTCTTCCTGTACTTAAGTCGGCATTGTGTCTCTTATATATAATTCCGTTGCAATTTCTGTGTTTCATCGTCAAAGGGAAGGTCCAAGGGAAACAGTGAACCTGCAGAGGTGCATCGGAATGTAAAACTGGTGACACAGGAAACGCTCAAAACATAGACAGTAAGAAGACTCAGTCTTCCTGTACTTAAGTCGGCATTGTGTCTCTTATATTTATTTCCGATGAAATTTCTGTGTTTCATCGTGAATGCGAAGGTCGAAGGGATATAGTAATCCTGCAGAGGTGCATCGGAAAGTAAAACTGATGACAGAGGAAACGCTGAAAACATAGACAGTAGGAAGACTCAGTCATCCTGTACTCAAGTCGGCATTGTGTCTCTTATATTTAATTCCGATGCAATTTCTGTGTTTCATCGTCAATGGGAAGGTCCAATGGATACAGAAGACCTGCAGAGGAGCATCAGAATGTAAAACTGGTGACACAGGAAACGCTCAAAACATAGACAGTAGGAAGACTCAGTCTTCCTATACTTAAGTCGGCATTGTGGCTCTTATATTAGTTTCCGATGAAATTTCTGTGTTTCATCGTGAATGGGAAGGTCCAAGTTATATAGTAAACGTGCAGAGGTGCAACTGAAAGTAAAACTGATGACACAGGAAACGCTCAAAACATAGACAATATGAAGACTTAGTCTTCCTGTACTTAAGTCGGCATTGTGTCCCTTAAATTTAATTCCGATGCAATTTCTGTTTTTCTTCGTCAATGGGAACGTCCAAGGGATACAGTAAACCCTCAGAGGTGCATCGGAATGTAAAACTGATGACACAGGAAACGCTCAAAACATAGACAGAAATAAGACTCAGTCTTTCTGTACTTAAGTCGGCATTGTGTCTCTTATATTTAATTCCAATGCAATTTCTGTGTTTCATCGTCAATGCGAAGGTCCAAGGGATACAGTAAACCTGCAGAGGTGCATCAGAATGTAAAACTGGTGACGCAGGAAACGCTCAAAACATAGACAGTGGGAAGACTCAGTCTTCCTGTACTTAAGTCGGCATTGTGTCTCTTATATTTAACTCCGATGCAATTTATGTGTTTCATCTTCAATGGGAAGGTCCAATGGTTACAGTAAACCTGCAGAGGTGCTTCAGAATGAAAAACTGGTGACACAGGAAACGCTCAAAACATAGACAGTAGGAAGACTCAGTATTTCTGTACATAAGTCGGCATTGTGTCTCTTATATTTAATTCCGTTGCGAATTCTGTGTTTCATCGGCAATGGGAAGGTCCAAGGGATACAATAAACCGGCAGAGGTGCATCGGAATGTAAAACTGGTGACACAGGAAACGCTCAAAACATTGACAGTACGAAGACTGTTTTCTTGTACTTAAGTCGGCATTGTGTCTCTTATATTTAATTTCGATACAATGTCTGTGTTTCATCGTCACTGGGAAGGTCCAAGGGATACAGGAAACCTGCAGAGGTGCATCGGAATGTAAAACTGGTGACACAGGAAAAGCTCAAATCATAGACAGAAGGAAGACTCCGTCTTCCTGTACTTAAGTCGGCATTGTGTGTCTTATATTTAATTCCGATGCAATGTCTGTGTTTCATCGTCAATGGGATGCTCCACGGGATACAGTAAACCTGCAGAGGTGCATCGGAATGTAAATCTGGTGACACAGGAAACGCTCAAATCATAGACAGTAGGAAGACTCAGTCTTCCTATACTTAAGTCGGCATTGTGTCTCTTATATTTATTTCCGATGAAATGTCTGTGTTTCATCGTGAATAGGAAGGTCCAAGGAATATAGTAAACCTGCAGAGGTGCATCGGAAAGCAAAACTGATGACACAGGAAACGCTCAAAGCATAGACAGTGTGATGACTTAGTCTTCCCGTACGTAAGTCGGCATTGTGTCTCTTATATTTAATTCCGATTCAATTTCTGTGTTTCATCGTCAATGGGAAGGTCCAATGGATACAGAAAACCTGCAGAGGTGCATCAGAATGTAAAACTGGTGACACAGGAAACGCTCAAAACATAGACAGTAGGAAGACTCAGTTTTCCTGTACTTAAGTCGGCATTGTGTCTCTTATATTTAATTCCGATGCAATATCTGAGTTTCATCGTCAATGGGAAGGTCCAATGGATACAGAAGACCTGCAGAGGAGCATCAGAATGTAAAACTGGTGACACAGGAAACGCTCAAAACATAGACAGCAGGAAGACTCAGTCTTCCTATACTTAAGTCGGCATTGTGTCTCTTATATTTATTTCCGATGAAATTTCTGTGTTTCATCGTGAATGGGAAGGTCCAAGGGAAACAGTGAACCTGCAGAGGTGCATCGTAATGTAAAACTGGTGACACAGGAAACGCTCAAAACATAGACAGTAGGAAGACTCAGTCTTCCTGTACTTAAGTCGGCATTGTGTCTCTTATATATAATTCCGTTGCAATTTCTGTGTTTCATCGTCAATGGGAAGGTCCAAGGGATACAGTAAGCCTGCAGAGGTGCATCAGAATGTAAAACTGGTGATACAGCAAACGCTCAAAACATAGAGAGTATGAAGACTCAGTGTTCCTGTACTTAAGTCGGCATTGTGTCCCTTATATTTAATTGCGATGCAATTTCTGTGTTTCATCGTCAATGGGAAGGTCCTAGGGATACAGTAAACCTGTAGAGGTGCATCGGAATGTAAAACTAGTGTCACAGGAAACGCTCAAACATAGACAGTAGGAAGACTCAGTGTTCCTGTACTTAAGTCGGCATTGTGTCTCTTATATTTAATTCCGATGCAATTTCTGTGTTTCATCGTCAATGGGAAGGTCCAAGGGAAACAGTGAACCTGCAGAGGTGCATCGGAATGTAAAACTGGTGACACAGGAAACGCTCAAAACATAGACAGTAGGAAGACTCAGTCTTCCTGTACTTAAGTCGGCATTGTGTCTCTTATATTTATTTCCGATGAAATTTCTGTGTTTCATCGTGAATGGGAAGGTCCAAGGGATATAGTAATCCTACAGAGGTGCATCGGAAAGTAAAACTGATGACACTGGAAACGCTCAAAACATAGACAGTAGGAAGACTCAGTCTTCCTGTACTTAAGTCGGCATTGTGTCTCTTATATTTAATTGCGATGCAATTTCTGTTTTTCATCGTCAATGGGAAGGTCCAAGGGATACAGTAAACCAGCAGAGGAGCATCAGAATGTAAAACTGGTGACACAGGAAACGCTCAACACATAGGCAGTAGGAAGACTCATTCTTCCTGTACTTAAGTCGGCATTGTGACTCTTATATTTAATTCCGATGCAATTTCAGTGTTTCATCGTCAATGGGAAGGTCCAAGGGATGCAGTAAACCTGCAGAAGTGCATCGGAATGTAAAACTAGTGACACAGGAAACGCTCAAAACATAGACAGTAGGAAGACTCAGTCTTCCTGTACTTAAGTCCGCATTGTGTCTCTTATATTTAATTCCGATGCAATTTCTGAGTTTCATCGTCAATGGGAAGGTCCAATGGATACAGAAGACCTGCAGAGGAGCATCAGAATGTAAAACTGGTGACACAGAAAACGCTCAAAACATAGACAGCAGGAAGACTCAGTCTTCCTATACTTAAGTCGGCATTGTGTCTCTTATATTTATTTCCGATGAAATTTCTGTGTTTCATCGTGAATGGGAAGGTCCAAGGGATATAGTAAACCTGCAGAGGTGCATCGGAAAGGAAAACTGATGACACAGGAAACGCTCAAAACATAGACAGTAGGAAGACTTAGTCTTCCTGTACTTAAGTCGGCATTGTGTATCTTATATTTAATTCCGATGCAATTTCTGTGTTTCATCGTCACTGTGAAGGTCCAACGAATACAGTAAACATGTAGAGGTGCATCGGAATGTAAAACTGGTGACACAGGAAACGCTCAAATTATAGGAAGACTCAGTCTTCCTGTACTTAAGTCGGCATTGTGTCTCTTATATATAATTCCGTTGCAATTTCTGTGTTTCATCGTCAATGGGAAGGTCCAAGGGATACAGTAAGCCTGCAGAGGTGCATCAGAATGTAAAACTGGTGACACAGGAAACGCTCAAAACATAGAGAGTATGAAGACTCAGTCTTCCTGTACTTATGTCGGCATTGTGTCCCTTATATTTAATTGCGATGCAATTTCTGTGTTTCATCGTCAATGGGAAGGTCCAAGGGATACAGTAAACCTGCAGAGGTGCATCGGAATGTAAAACTAGTGTCACAGGAAACGCCCAAACATAGACAGTAGGAAGACTCAGTCTTCCTGTACTTAAGTCGGCATTGTGTCTCTTATATTTAATTCCGATGCAATTTCTGTGTTTCATCGTCAATGGGAAGGTCCAAGGGAAACAGTGAACCTGCAGAGGTGCATCGGAATTTAAAACTGGTGACACAGGAAACGCTCAAAACATAGACAGTAGGAAGACTCAGTCTTCCTGTACTTAAGTCGGCATTGTGTCTCTTATATTTATTTCCGATGAAATTTCTGTGTTTCATCGTGAATGGGAAGGTCCAAGGGATATAGTAATCCTACAGAGGTGCATCGGAAAGTAAAACTGATGACACTGGAAACGCTCAAAACATAGACAGTAGGAAGACTCAGTCTTCCTGTACTTAAGTCGGCATTGTGTCTCTTATATTTAACTGCGATGCAATTTCTGTTTTTCATCGTCAATGGGAAGGTCCAAGGGATACAGTAAACCAGCAGAGGAGCATCAGAATGTAAAACTGGTGACACAGGAAACGCTCAACACATAGGCAGTAGGAAGACTCATTGTTCCTGTACTTAAGTCGGCATTGTGACTCTTATATTTAATTCCGATTCAATTTCTGTGTTTCATCGTCAATGGGAAGGTCCAAGGGATCCAGTAAACCTGCAGAAGTGCATCGGAATGTAAAACTAGTGACACAGGAAACGCTCAAAACATAGACAGTAGGAAGACTCAGTCTTCCTGTACTTAAGTCGGCATTGTGTCTCTTATATTTAATTCCGATGCAATTTCTGCGTTTCATCGTCAATGGGAAGGTTCAATGGATACAGAAGACCTGCAGAGGAGCATCAGAATGTAAAACTGGTGACACAGGAAACGCTCAAAACATAGACAGTAGGAAGACTCAGTCTTCCTATACTTAAGTCGGCATTGTGTCTCTTATATTTATTTCCGATGAAATTTCTGTGTTTCATCGTGAATGGGAAGGTCCAAGGGATATAGAAAACCTGCAGAGGTGCATCTGAAAGTAAAACTGATGACACAGGAAACGCTCAAAACATAGACAGTATGAAGACTTAGTCTTCCTGTACTTAAGTCGGCATTGTGTCTCTTATATTTAATTCCAATGCAATTTCTGTGTTTCGTCGTCACTGTGAAGGTCCAACGGATACAGTAAACCTGTAGAGGTGCATCGGAATGTATTACTGGTGACACAGGAAACGCTCAAATTATAGACAGTAGGAAGACTCAGTCTTCCTGTACTTAAGTCGGCATTGTGTCTCTTATATTTCATTCCGATACAATTTCTGTGTTTCATCGTCAATGGGATGTTCCAAGGGATACAGTAAACCTGTAGAGGAGCATCGGAATGTAAAACTGGTGACACAGGAAACGCTCAAATTATAGACAGTAGGAAGACTCAGTCTTCCTGTACTTAAGTCGGCATTGTGTCTCTTATATTTCATTCCGATGCAATTTCTGTGTTTCATCGTCAATGGGAAGGTCCAAGGGATACAGTAAACCTGCAGAGGTGCATCAGAATGTAAAACTGGTGACGCAGGAAACGCTCAAAACATAGACAGTAGGAAGACTCAGTCTTCCTGTACTTAAGTCGGCATTGTGTCTCTTATATTTAACTCCGATGCAATTTATGTGTTTCATCTTCAATGGGAAGGTCCAATGGTTACAGTAAACCTGCAGAGGTGCTTTAGAATGAAACACTGGTGACACAGGAAACGCTCAAATCATAGACAGTAGGAAGACTCAGTATTTCTGTACATAAGTCGGCATTGTGTCTCTTATATTGAATTCCGTTGCGAATTCTGTGTTTCATCGACAATGGGAAGGTCCAAGGGATACAATAAACCGGCAGAGGTGCATCGGAATGTAAAACTGGTGACACAGGAAACGCTCAAAACATTGACAGTACGAAGACTGTTTTCTTGTACTTAAGTCGGCATTGTGTCTCTTATATTTAATTTCGATACAATGTCTGTGTTTCATCGTCACTGGGAAGGTCCAAGGGATACAGGAAACCTGCAGAGGTGCATCGGAATGTAAAACTGGTGACACAGGAAAAGCTCAAATCATAGACAGAAGGAAGTCTCCGTCTTCCTGTACTTAAGTCGGCATTGTGTGTCTTATATTTAATTCCGATGCAATGTCTGTGTTTCATCGTCAATGGGATGCTCCACGGGATACAGTAAACCTGCAGAGGTGCATCGGAATGTAAATCTGGTGACACAGGAAACGCTCAAATCATAGACAGTAGGAAGACTCAGTCTTCCTATACTTAAGTCGGCATTGTGTCTCTTATATTTATTTCCGATGAAATTTCTGTGTTTCATCGTGAATAGGAAGGTCCAAGGAATATAGTAAACCTGCAGAGGTGCATCGGAAAGCAAAACTGATGACACAGGAAACGCTCAAAGCATAGACAGTGTGATGACTTAGTCTTCCCGTACGTAAGTCGGCATTGTGTATCTTATATTTAATTCCGATGCAATTTCTGAGTTTCATCGTCAATGGGAAGGTCCAATGGATACAGAAGACCTGCAGAGGAGCATCAGAATGTAAAACTGGTGACACAGGAAACGCTCAAAACATAGACAGCAGGAAGACTCAGTCTTCCTATACTTAAGTCGGCATTGTGTCTCTTATATTTATTTCCGATGAAATTTCTGTGTTTCATCGTGAATGGGAAGGTCCAAGGGAAACAGTGAACCTGCAGAGGTGCATCGGAATGTAAAACTGGTGACACAGGAAACGCTCAAAACATAGACAGTAGGAAGACTCAGTCTTCCTGTACTTAAGTCGGCATTGTGTCTCTTATATATAATTCCGTTGCAATTTCTGTGTTTCATCGTCAATGGGAAGGTCCAAGGGATACAGTAAGCCTGCAGAGGTGCATCAGAATGTAAAACTGGTGATACAGGAAACGCTCAAAACATAGAGAGTATGAAGACTCAGTGTTCCTGTACTTAAGTCGGCATTGTGTCCCTTATATTTAATTGCGATGCAATTACTGTGTTTCATCGTCAATGGGAAGGTCCAAGGGATACAGTAAACCTGCAGAGGTGCATCGGAATGTAAAACTAGTGTCACAGGAAACGCTCAAACATAGACAGTAGGAAGACTCAGTGTTCCTGTACTTAAGTCGGCATTGTGTCTCTTATATTTAATTCCGATGCAATTTCTGTGTTTCATCGTCAATGGGAAGGTCCAAGGGAAACAGTGAACCTGCAGAGGTGCATCGGAATGTAAAACTGGTGACACAGGAAACGCTCAAAACATAGACAGTAGGAAGACTCAGTCTTCCTGTACTTAAGTCGGCATTGTGTCTCTTATATTTATTTCCGATGAAATTTCTGTGTTTCATCGTGCATGGGAAGGTCCAAGGGATATAGTAATCCTACAGAGGTGCATCGGAAAGTAAAACTGATGACACTGGAAACGCTCAAAACATAGACAGTAGGAAGACTCAGTCTTCCTGTACTTAAGTCGGCATTGTGTCTCTTATATTTAATTGCGATGCAATTTCTGTTTTTCATCGTCAATGGGAAGGTCCAAGGGATACAGTAAACCAGCAGAGGAGCATCAGAATGTAAAACTGGTGACACAGGAAACGCTCAACACATAGGCAGTAGGAAGACTCATTCTTCCTGTACTTAAGTCGGCATTGTGACTCTTATATTTAATTCCGATGCAATTTCTGTGTTTCATCGTCAATGGGAAGGTCCAAGGGATGCAGTAAACCTGCAGAAGTGCATCGGAATGTAAAACTAGTGACACAGGAAACGCTCAAAACATAGACAGTAGGAAGACTCAGTCTTCCTGTACTTAAGTCCGCATTGTGTCTCTTATATTTAATTCCGATGCAATTTCTGAGTTTCATCGTCAATGGGAAGGTCCAATGGATACAGAAGACCTGCAGAGGAGCATCAGAATGTAAAACTGGTGACACAGGAAACGCTCAAAACATAGACAGCAGGAAGACTCAGTCTTCCTATACTTAAGTCGGCATTGTGTCTCTTATATTTATTTCCGATGAAATTTCTGTGTTTCATCGTGAATGGGAAGGTCCAAGGGATATAGTAAACCTGCAGAGGTGCATCGGAAAAGAAAACTGATGACACAGGAAACGCTCAAAACATAGACAGTAGGAAGACTTAGTCTTCCTGTACTTAAGTCGGCATTGTGTATCTTATATTTAATTCCTATGCAATTTCTGTGTTTCATCGTCACTGTGAAGGTCCAACGAATACAGTAAACATGTAGAGGTGCATCGGAATGTAAAACTGGTGACACAGGAAACGCTCAAATTATAGGAAGACTCAGTCTTCCTGTACTTAAGTCGGCATTGTGTCTCTTATATATAATTCCGTTGCAATTTCTGTGTTTCATCGTCAATGGGAAGGTCCAAGGGATACAGTAAGCCTGCAGAGGTGCATCAGAATGTAAAACTGGTGACACAGGAAACGCTCAAAACATAGAGAGTATGAAGACTCAGTCTTCCTGTACTTAAGTCGGCATTGTGTCCCTTATATTTAATTGCGATGCAATTTCTGTGTTTCATCGTCAATGGGAAGGTCCAAGGGATACAGTAAACCTGCAGAGGTGCATCGGAATGTAAAACTAGTGTCACAGGAAACGCTCAAACATAGACAGTAGGAAGACTCAGTCTTCCTGTACTTAAGTCGGCATTGTGTCTCTTATATTTAATTCCGATGCAATTTCTGTGTTTCATCGTCAATGGGAAGGTCCAAGGGAAACAGTGAACCTGCAGAGGTGCATCGGAATGTAAAACTGGTGACACAGGAAACGCTCAAAACATAGACAGTAGGAAGACTCAGTCTTCCTGTACTTAAGTCGGCATTGTGTCTCTTATATTTATTTCCGATGAAATTTCTGTGTTTCATCGTGAATGGGAAGGTCCAAGGGATATAGTAATCCTACAGAGGTGCATCGGAAAGTAAAACTGATGACACTGGAAACGCTCAAAACATAGACAGTAGGAAGACTCAGTCTTCCTGTACTTAAGTCGGCATTGTGTCTCTTATATTTAATTGCGATGCAATTTCTGTTTTTCATCGTCAATGGGAAGGTCCAAGGGATACAGTAAACCAGCAGAGGAGCATCAGAATGTAAAACTGGTGACACAGGAAACGCTCAACACATAGGCAGTAGGAAGACTCATTGTTCCTGTACTTAAGTCAGCATTGTGACTCTTATATTTAATTCCGATTCAATTTCTGTGTTTCATCGTCAATGGGAAGGTCCAAGGGATCCAGTAAACCTGCAGAAGTGCATCGGAATGTAAAACTAGTGACACAGGAAACGCTCAAAACATAGACAGTAGGAAGACTCAGTCTTCCTGTACTTAAGTCGGCATTGTGTCTCTTATATTTAATTCCGATGCAATTTCTGTGTTTCATCGTCAATGGGAAGGTTCAATGGATACAGAAGACCTGCAGAAGAGCATCAGAATGTAAAACTGGTGACACAGGAAACGCTCAAAACATAGACAGTAGGAAGACTCAGTCTTCCTATACTTAAGTCGGCATTGTGTCTCTTATATTTATTTCCGATGAAATTTCTGTGTTTCATCGTGAATGGGAAGGTCCAAGGGATATAGAGAACCTGCAGAGGTGCATCTGAAAGTAAAACTGATGACACAGGAAACGCTCAAAACATAGACAGTATGAAGACTTAGTCTTCCTGTACTAAGGTCGGCATTGTGTCTCTTATATTTAATTCCAATGCAATTTCTGTGTTTCGTCGTCACTGTGAAGGTCCAACGGATACAGTAAACCTGTAGAGGTGCATCGGAATGTAATACTGGTGACACAGGAAACGCTCAAATTATAGACAGTAGGAAGACTCAGTCTTCCTGTACTTAAGTCGGCATTGTGTCTCTTATATTTCATTCCGATACAATTTCTGTGTTTCATCGTCAATGGGAAGTTCCAAGGGATACAGTAAACCTGTAGAGGAGCATCGGAATGTAAAACTGGTGACACAGGAAACGCTCAAATTATAGACAGTAGGAAGACTCAGTCTTCCTGTACTTAAGTCGGCATTGTGTCTCTTATATTTCATTCCGATGCAATTTCTGTGTTTCATCGTCAATGGGAAGGTCCAAGGGATACAGTAAGCCTGCAGAGGTGCATCAGAATGTAAACCTGGTGACACAGGAAACGCTCAAAACATAGAGAGAAGGATGACTCAGTCTTCCTGTACTTAAGTCGGCATTGTGTCTCTTATATTTAATTCCGATGCATTTTCTGTGTTTCATCGTCAATGGGAAGCTCCAAGGGATACAGTAAACCTGCAGAGGTGCATCGGAATGTAAATCTAGTGTCACAGGAAACGCTCAAATCATAGACAGTAGGAACTCAGTCTTCCTGTACTTAAGTCGGCATTGAGTCTCTTATATTTAATTCCGATGCATTTTCTGTGTTTCATCGTCAATGGGAAGGTCCAAGGGATACAGTAAACCTGCAGAGGTGCATCAAAATGTAAAACTTATGACACAGGAAACGCTCAACACATAGACAGTAGGAAGACTCATTCTTCCCGTACTTAAGTCGGCATTGTGTCTCTTATATTTAGTTCCGATGCAATTTCTGTGTTTCAGCGTCAATGGGAAGGTCGAATAAATACAGAAGACCTGCAGAGGAGCATCAGAATTTAAAACTGGTGACACAGGAAACGCTCAAATTATAGGAAGTCTCAGTCTTCCTGTACTTAAGTCGGCATTGTGTCTCTTATATTTATTTCCGATGAAATTTCTGTGTTTCATCGTGAATGGGAAGGTCCAAGGGATATAGTAATCCTACAGAGGTGCATCGGAAAGTAAAACTGATGACACTGGAAACCCTCAAAACATAGACAGTAGGAAGACTCAGTCTTCCTGTACTTAAGTCGGCATTGTGTCTCTTATATTTAATTCCGATGCAATTTCTGTTTTTCATAGTCAATGGGAAGGTCCAAGGGATACAGTAAACCAGCAGAGGAGCATCAGAATGTAAATCTAGTGACACAGGAAACGCTCAACACATTGACAGTAGGAAGACTCATTCTTCCTGTACTTAAGTCGGCATTGTGACTCTTATATTTAATTCCGATGCAATTTCTGTGTTTCATCGTCAATGGGAAGGTCCAAGGGATGCAGTAAACCTGCAGAAGTGCATCGGAATGTAAAACTAGTGACACAGGAAACGCTCAGAACATAGACAGTAGGAAGACTCAGTCTTCCTGTACTTAATTCTGCATTGTGTCTCTTATATTTAATTCCGATGCAATTTCTGTGTTTCATCGTCAATGGGAAGGTCCAATGGATACAGAAGACCTGCAGAGGAGCATCAGAATGTAAAACTGGTGACACAGGAAACGCTCAAAACATAGACAGTAGGAAGACTCAGTCTTCCTATACTAAAGTCGGCATTGTGTCTCTTTTATTTATTTCCGATTAAATTTCTGTGTTACATCGTGAATGGGAAGGTCCAAGGGATATAGTAAACCTGCAGAGGTGCATCTGAAAGTAAAACTGATGACACAGAAAACGCTGAAAACATAGACAGTATGATGACTTAGTCTTCCTGTACTTAAGTCGGCATTGTGTCTCTTATATTTAATTCCAATGCAATTTCTGTGTTTCGTCGTCACTGTGAAGGTCCAACGGATACAGTAAACCTGTAGAGGTGCATCGGAATGTAAAACTGGTGACACGGGAAACGCTCAAATTATAGACAGTAGGAAGACTCAGTCTTCCTGTACTTAAGTCGGCATTGTGTCTCTTATATTTCATTCCGATGCAATTTCTGTGTTTCATCGTCAATGGGAGGGTCCAAGGGATACAGTAAACCTGTAGAGGTGCATCGGAATGTAAAACTGGTGACACAGGAAACGCTCAAATTATAGACAGTAGGAAGTCTCAGTCTTCCTGTACTTAAGTCGTCATTGTGTCTCTTATATTTAATTCCGATGCATTTTCTGTGTTTCATCGTCAATGGGAAGGTCCAAGGGATACAGAAAACCGGCAGAGGTGCATCGGAATGTAAAACTAGTGTCACAGGAAACGCTCAAAACATAGAGAGAAGAAGACTCAGTCTTCCTGTACTTAAGTCGTCATTGTGTCTCTTATATTTAATTCCGATGCATTTTCTGTGTTTCATCGTCAATGGGAAGGTCCAAGGGATACAGAAAACCGGCAGAGGTGCATCGGAATGTAAAACTAGTGTCACAGGAAACGCTCAAAACATAGACAGTAGGAAGACTCAGTCTTCGTGTACTTAAGTCGGCATTGAGTCTCTTATATTTAATTCCGATGCATTTTCTGTGTTTCATCGTCAATGGGAAGGTCCAAGGGATACAGTAAACCTGCAGAGGTGCATCAGAATGTAAAACTTATGACACAGGAAACGCTCAACACATAGACAGTAGGAAGACTCATTCTTCCTGTACTTAAGTCGGCATTGTGTCTCTTATATTTAGTTCCGATGCAATTTCTGTGTTTCATCGTCAATGGGAAGGTCGAATGGATACAGAAGACCTGCAGAGGAGCATCAGAATGTAAAACTGGTGACACAGGAAACGCTCAAAACATAGACAGCAGGAAGACTCAGTCTTCCTATACTTAAGTCGGCATTGTGTCTCTTATATTTATTTCCGATGAAATTTCTGTGTTTCATCGTGAATGGGAATGTCCAAGGGATATAGTAAACCTGCAGAGGTGCATCGGAAAGGAAAACTGATGACACAGGATACGCTCAAAACATAGACAGTAGGAAGACTCAGTCTTCCTGTACTTAAGTCGGCATTGTGTCTCTCATATTTAATTCCGTTGCAATTTCTGTGTTTCATCGTCACTGTGAAGGTCCAACGGATACAGTAAACATGTAGAGGTGCATCGGAATGTAAAACTGGTGACACAGGAAACGCTCAAATTATAGGAAGACTCAGTCTTCCTGAACTTAAGTCGGCATTGTGTCTCTTATATTTAATTCCGATGCAATTTCTGTGTTTCATCGTCAATGGGAAGGTCCAAGGGATACAGTAAGCCTGCAGAGGTGCATCAGAATGTAAAACTGGTGACACAGGAAACGCTCAAAACATACAGAGTAGGAAGACTCAGTCTTCCTGTACTTAAGTCGGCATTGTGTCTCTTATATTTAATTCCGATGCAATTTCTGTGTTTCATCGGCAATGAGAAGGTCCAAGGGATACAGTAAACCTGCAGAGGTGCATCGGTATGTAAAACTAGTGTCACAGGAAACGCTCAAACATAGAGAGTAGGAAGACTCAGTCTTCCTGTACTTAAGTCGGCATTGTGCCTCTTATATTTAAGTCCGATGCAATTTCTGTGTTTCATCGTCAATGGGAAGGTCCAAGGGATACAGTAAACCTGCAGAGTTGCATCGGAATGTAAAACTGGTGGCACAGGAAACGCTCAAAACCTAGACAGTAGGAAGACTCAGTCTTCCTGTACTTAAGTCTGCATTGTGTCTCTTATACTTAATTCCGATGCAATTTCTGTGTTTCATCGTCAATGGGAATGTCCAAGGGATACAGTAAACCTGCAGAGGTGCATCAGAATGAAAACTGGTGACACAGGAAACGCACAACACATAGACAGTAGGAAGACTCATTCTTCCAGTATTTAATTCGCCATTGTGTCTCTTATATTTAATTCCGATACACTTTCTGTGTTTCATCGTCAATGGGAAGGTCCAAGGGATACACTAAACCTGCAGTGGTGCATCTTAAGGTAAATCTAGTGACACAGGAAACGCTCAAAACATAGACAGTAGGATGACTCAGTCTTCCTGTGCTTAAGTCGGCATTGTGTCTCTTATATTTAATTCCGATGCAATTTCTGTGTTTCATCGTCAATGGGAAGGTCCAAGGGATGCAGTAAACCTGCAGATGTGCATCGGAATGTAAAACTAGTGACACAGGAAACGCTCAAAACATAGACAGTAGGAAGACTCAGTCTTCCTGTACTAAAGTCGGCATTGTGTCTCTTATATTTAATTCCGATGCAATTTCTGTGTTTCATCGTCAATGGGAAGGTCCAATGGATACAGAAGACCTGCAGAGGAGCATCAGAATGTAAAACTGGTGACACAGGAAACGCTCAAAACATAGACAGTAGGAAGACTCAGTCTTCCTATACTTAAGTCGGCATTGTGTCTCTTATATTTATTTCCGATGAAATTTCTGTGTTTCATCGTGAATGGGAACGTCCAAGGGATATAGTAAACCTGCAGAGGTGCATCTGAAAGTAAAACTGATGACACAGGAAACGCTCAAAACATAGACAGTATGAAGACTTAGTCTTCCTGTACTTAAGTCGGCATTGTGTCTCTTATATTTAATTCCTATGCAATTTCTGTGTTTCGTCGTCACTGTGAAGGTCCAACGGATACAGTAAACCTGTAGAGGTGCATCGGAATGTAAAACTGGTGACACAGGAAACGCTCAAATTATAGGAAGACTCAGTGTTCCTGTACTTAAGTCGGCATTGTGTCTCTTATATTCCATTCCGATGCAATTTCTGTGTTTCATCGTCAATGGGAAGGTCCAAGGGATACAGTAAGGCTGCAGAGATGCATCGGAATGTAAAACTGGTGACACAGGAAACGCTCAAAACAAAGACAGTAGGAAGACTCAGTCTTCCTGTACTTAAGTCGGCATTGTGTCTCTTATATTTAATTCCGATGCAATTTCTGTGTTTCATCGTCAATGGGAAGGTACAAGGGATACAGTAAACCTGCAGAGGTGCATCGGAATGTAAAACTAGTGTCACAGGAAACGCTCAAAACATAGGCAGTAGGAAGACTCAGTCTTCCTGTACTTAAGTCGGCATTGTGTCTCTTATATTTAATTCCGATGCATTTTCTGTGTTTCATCGTCAATGGGAAGGTCCAAGGGATACAGTAAACCTGCAGAGGTGCATCAGAATGTAAAACTGGTGACACAGGAAACGCTCAACACATAGACAGTAGGAAGACTCTGTCTCCCTGTGCTTAAGTCGGCATTGTGTCTCTTATATTTAATTCCGATGCAATTTCTGTGTTTCATCGTCAATGGGAAGGTCCAAGGGAAACAGTAAACCTGCAGAGGTGCATCGAATGTAAAACTAGTGACACAGGAAACGCTCAAAACATAGACAGTAGGAAGACTCTGTCTTCCTGTGCTTAAGTCGGCATTGTGTCTCTTATATTTAATTCCGATGCAATTTCTGTGTTTCATCGTCAATGGGAAGGTCCAAGGGAAACTGTAAACCTGCAGAGGTGCATCGGAATGTAAAACTGGTGAAACAGGAAACGCTCAAAATATAGACCGTAAGAAGAATGTTTTCTGGTACTTAAGTCGGCATTGTGTCTCTTATATTGAATTCCGATGCAATTTCTGTGTTTCATCGTCAATGGGAAGGTCCAAGGGATACAGTAAACTTGCAGTGGTGCATCGGAATGTAAAACTAGTGACACAGGAAACGCTCAAAACATAGACAGTAGGAAGACTCAGTCTTCCTGTACTTAAGTCGGCATTGTGTCTCTTATATTTAATTCCGATGCAATTTCTGTTTCATCGTCAATGGGAAGGTCCAAGGGATACAGTAAACCTGCAGAGGTGCATCGGAATGTAAAACTAGTGACACAGGAAACGCTCAAAACATAGACAGTAGGAAGACTCAGTCTTCCTGTACTTAAGTCGGCATTGTGTCTCTTATATTTAATTCCGATGCAATTTCTGTGTTTCATCGTCAATGGGAACGTCCAAGGGAAACAGTAAACCTGCAGAGGTGCATCGGAATGTAAAACTGGTGACACAGGAAACGCTCAAAACATAGACAGTAGGAAGACTCAGTCTTCCTGTACTTAAGTCGGCATTGTGTCTCTTATATTTAATTCCGATGCAATTTCTGTGTTTCATCGTCAATGGGAAGGTCCAAGGGATACAGTAAGCCTGCAGAGGTGCATCAGAATGTAAAACTGGTGACACAGGAAACGCTCAAAACATAGAGAGTAGGAAGACTCACTCTTCCTGTACTTAGGTCGGCATTGTTTCCCTTATATTTAATTCCGATGCAATTTCTGTGTTTCATCGTCAATGGGAAGGTCCAAGGGATACAGTAAACCTGCAGAGGTGCATCGGAATGTAAAACTGGTGACACTGGAAACGCTCAAAACATAGACAGTAGGAAGACTCAGTCTTCCTGTACTTAAGTCGGCATTGTGTCTCTTATATTTATTTCCGATGAAATTTCTGTGTTTCATCGTGAATGGGAAGGTCTAAGGGATATAGTAATCCTGCAGAGGTGCATCGGAGAGTAAAACTGATGACACAGGAAACGCTCAAAACATAGACAGTCGGAAGACTTAGTCTTCCTGTACTTAAGTCGGCATTGTGTCTCTTATATTTAATTCCGATGCAATTTCTGTTTTTCATCGTCAATGGGAAGGTCCAAGGGATACAGTAAACCTGCAGAGGTGCATCTGAATGAAAAACTGATGACACAGAAAACGCTCAAAACATAGACAGTAGGAAGACTCAGTCTTCCTGTACTTAAGTCGGCATTGTGTCTCTTATATTTAATTCCGATGAAATTTCTGTGTTTCATCGTCAATGGGAAGGTCCAAGGGATACAGTAATCCTGCAGATGTGCATCAGAATGTAAAACTGCTGACACAGGAAACGCTCAAAACATAGACAGTAGGAAGACTCACTCTTCCTGTACTTAAGTCGGCATTGTGTCTCTTATATTTAATTCCGATGCAATTTCTGTGTTTCATCGTCAATGGGAAGGTCCAATGGATACAGAAGACCTGCAGAGGAGCATCAGAATGTAAAACTGGTGACCCAGGATACGCTCAAAACATAGACAGTAGGAAGACTCAGTCTTCCTATACTTAAGTCGGCATTGTGTCTCTTATATTTCTTTCCGATGAAATTTCTGTGTTTCATCGTGAATGGGAAGGTCCAAGGGATATAGTAAACCTGCAGTGGTGCATCGGAAAGTAAAACTGATGACACAGGAATCGCTCAAAACATAGAGAGTAGGAAGACTGAGTCTTCCTGTACTTAAGTCGGCATTGTGTGTCTTATATTTAATTCCGATGCAATTTCTGTGTTTCGCTTCAGTGGGAAGGTCCAAGTGATACAGTAAGCCTGCAGAGGTGCATCAGAATGTAAAACTGGTGACACAGGAAACGCTCAAAACATAGAGAGTAGGAAGACTGAGTCTTCCTGTACTTAAGTCGGCATTGTGTGTCTTATATTTAATTCCGATGCAATTTCTGTGTTTTATCGTTAATGGGAAGGTCCAAGGGATACAGTAAACCTGCAGCGGTGCATCGGAATGTAAAACTAGTGTACAGGATGGCGGGTATGGGCAGGCGGTGGGCGTTATGGAATAATAGAGTAATTTTTAGAGAAAGGCCATTTATTGGCTAAAGCATGTTGAACGGGGCTACATAGGCCTAGGGAGGTGAGGGTGAGCCAGAGCTTGCAATTTGGCGAACATTGTTCGCGAAGCTACCGAAAGTGGTTGTCTGCCAAAAATAAGTCCGCAGTGCCGTAGCACCGGGAGAAGCGGGAGATGTTCAATGCTACAGGGCGCGCATCCGACTCGCGGGTGAGCAAGAATACAAGAGAGCGGGCCCGGCGACGGGCGGCCGGGTATATTCGACGCACCACGCGGCTTCCTGATTGGTCAGGACCGAGCAAACCGTGCGGGCGGCAAGGAACTTTCCAGAGCGTTGCCTGCTAAGCGACGCCTGGGACGGCGTTACCTCGTCAGCACACGAGAGAGGCGCGTGAACAAGGTGCCCTTCCTCGGTGCTGACTTCCTGTTACTAGACCGTGGGACGAAAGAATTTACAGGCAGCTAACACTGCCGGCCGTGGCTTGGCCGTAATGGAAAAATGAAGTTACCGGTTGGAGGCTCATATAATAAAGTAAAATCCCTTATTGTCTGGCTCATCCTTTACATTCCTCCCCCTTCCGTGGGAGCGGAGAACGTACGTGAATTCGCTCAATGTAATTATTATTTGAATGTAAAGAAATTTATCTTGCAAAAGAAAGTGAACATTGGCTCTCACGGAAGACGGCAGGGGTCTTAATCTATGGGACGGTATAGAGACTCTAAAGACCTCCTAAGGGTCGCTAGGGGACTTACATATGTCAACAATATTGTGTGTATACAAGAATCATCTTAAAACATCAAAGCATAGTAAAACATCTGAACATCATAAAATATCACAAAATTAGAACAAAACATACAGTGTGAGTTAGGTAAACATGTCAAGTGTTCTTGTTGCTAAGTTGAAGTAAAAATATTTTTTTTCTTTTGTTAGAATAAGTTGAAAATATAAACATATCACCACTGATGAGTCACGGCGAGGACGAGTGGCACGAGGCGGCGTGGTGTGTTGTCCTCAGCGGGCAGCGCGCAGGCTGCCGGCGGGAAGGGGGCGTGGCCTTGGCCAGGTCCGTGCACTGCAACTCAGCGCAGGGGGGGTATGAGGGGAGGTCCACATGTTTCAAAACACAGTTGAAAAGGGAGTTATCACTAAGGGAACACTTCACTACACTACACTAGTTTTTCCACATTAATTGATATCTCAGTTTCACTCTTAAAACTAAGGGAGGGCACATGCCTGATAGGTTTTTGTTTTCTCTTTTTTTTTAGGTCCATATTAGTATAATAATAATAATAAGAAGAATAATAGTGACCGGCGTTATCTTGGTACTGGGTATGATGGTTGTATAGCATTCAGTGGCGGTTTGCCATTAATTTAGGTGTGCTAACAGGCGAACGTAAGAAATTTGTCCCTTTTTCATTTTTTAGCAAATCATCAATTGACGATAGGTGATCATTTGATTGATTAGATAAAGCTGGCAAGTTAGCTGACAGAGGAATCATGAAATGGCTTTCAGGTATAAAAAAACATAATTAAAGGGGCGCGAATAGTAATTGAGTAAGCCATAGTGGCATGAAAGGTTATTAATGGTGTTCCAACAGGAACCGTTTGCTGAAGATCTGCGCGGAGGCTACGTCAGAGTGGCAGCTGACTGCAAGGCCAATCTCGCGCTACGTCAGAAAGGCGCGCGGCAAGATAACTTCAAAAGGCAGCGCCACGTCAGAGCTGCACGCGGCAGCTGAGAAGCGAAGTGCGCACGTGCGCGGCGCAGGAAGCATGCGTCAGATGTAAGAGCGAGAGAGAGCGATGAAGCCTACCGACGCTGTTCACTGCGCTGTCTGTATTTTACATTCTCTCCAAAGGGAAATAGATATGCGTAATCGATATGGTTTATTCACTGACGACAAACAAAATAGAAGTGGGATTGCGCGTGTCATCACGCTAGACGCGTTGTTACCGTAGGTTCTGTTTAAAATTACATAAACATACATAAATGTAGAAATGAGGCACACAAGTATCATATCAAATTGTTGCAAATGCCATATCAATAACAAACAAAAAAGTTAAATGTCTCCTTGGGCTAACCATCCAAGTGTAATAACATTCACATTTTGAGAAGAAATTTCTCGTAACTCAATATATTTGCTGAACACCATAAATGGAGACTGACCAAGAAAAATGACACCAGTTTGGTGCAGGTGGGGCGTAGATTGTGTCGTTGGAAGTCAAGGCTGTTGCTAACGAGAGGGGGGAAACAAAACTCGACAAGAATCTAGAGATTTCCATAGTGGAAACAGAAAGCGTAAGGAATTGGATAAGAAAAGATTAAGTTGAGCGTAATTTCTGAAGGACTTTCCCTTTATGAAGATACAGTGCATGGCGCATCGTTGACACGACGTTTTCGCCTACTTAACTGTGTATATGACAATTCTGCGATTCCAAGATAGCTACTTCATACTTCTTCTTCAAACTCGACTTCTCTCACCTAAAACAAAACTTTACTGCGCGACAAAATTCGTCGTCTTTATCCTCTGAACATATTGCGACTAAACTTTACTTTGCGGCCAAATTCGCCGTCTTCATAACTCCGTAGTGCTGGCCTCCTCGGGCCCAACTGGTTGCTTAAAACTCCGTCTATCCTTGCTTATATCGCAGTGTCCTGGGACACGTCATACAGTTAAATGCTACTACTTCAATAATCGGTATTCCTTCGGAAAATACAATGGGGAAACAAAGAAGGCTCAAGGTTTTGAACAGAGATTTCCGCTTACTGGCGTTTAGCTGCGGGCTAGACGCGGTTCGCGTCTGACGTTGCCTGATCAGCTGTCGTCAGAGAGCACGGAACACTGTTCTCGTGAACTCTTCTTCGACATGGAAGATCAAAGTCTGGGCTGAATAGTTTTGTGTCTGTTGAAAGTTGACAGATGAAAGTGGTTAGAACAGACTATGCCGCGAAGATGAAAAGTGAAGAAACGGCATAGACAGCTAGGGTTCCGCGCGATCGCCATTCGCGTCACGTCAGGTACGTGCCCCTGCGGGTGTGGTTCTCTTGTTCATCCAGATAAACATTCAAATACAAATCAAAATAAAGCATGGTTACATCCTAAACTACTCTTCCAAAACAATTTATCACCTAAGACATCATTATTATTACACAAATAATTGGCAGTACTCGGGAACTTACTCTAGCATACTTGAAATCCTACAAAATGATTATCCTCATCAGTATAGTAACACAGCGACACATGGAAACACTAGGTTGATACAAATACTAAATTACTGGTGCTGGCAAAACTTTAGCAAAATTCTCTAAATAGATAGTAATAAAACAGTCAAAATGAACAACAATAATACATGG
Organism: Schistocerca nitens; assembly: GCF_023898315.1. Lineage (NCBI taxonomy): Eukaryota > Metazoa > Arthropoda > Insecta > Orthoptera > Acrididae > Schistocerca > Schistocerca nitens. The sequence goes on along the minus strand of NC_064614.1, from coordinate 1,324,832,700 downwards.
ACTTAAGTAATTGGACACAAGTAATTAGACATAAGTAATTGGCAACTCGTCATAGTGATACTACAAGACATGGCAAAACCGCAACAAAGCAAAAGTTTAAAATATTATTTCTTTCAAACAAAACTTCCTTATCCTCCAGTTACATTTCGTAGCAAAATGAATGTAAGCATCCCTTGGTATTCCTTTATGCTCTCGTTTGCATCTCCATACCAACTGATCTTTGGTACTTCTACCCACAAGAAAACTGTCATTAAGTAATGGCAATGTTGTGTGTAATGCTGTGGAGTAGTGTGATGTCACGTTAATACTCCCTTTAACAAGACTCTGATGAAAAATGATTTTATGTCTCCTTCAATGGACAGACCAATAATTATTAAACGTGTGATAAACCGTTTCCTGTGTTGATTTGCTTTTGCAAATATTTGTGATTATCAGTCACCCAGTCAATCGTTCCGGTGTGTATTGGTTCTTCCTTTTGTTAATTCTCTCGCTTACCTGCTTCCATATAATCAATATTGGCGGCTCGACGAAGCTGGCTGCATCTCGAAGACGTCGATATGACTTACCTGTCGGTGCTTTGGTTTTTAATAAAATTAAAGTTCATGTGTCATATAAAAAGTGTGTAGGGAGCAAAGTAAGTTCCTGACTATTGAGAATGTGCATAAAGTTATTCAAAGGGTTCGTTATACAATGGTTAAGTATTTTTGTGTTGAGATTCAGTGCAGCTTGAGGTGCTAAGGTGCGACACGCGTCGCGCTCGTGAGATTGTAAGTTGCTGACAGTACAGCTGACAGTACGGCTGCGTCCGGTTTCACTGGCTCGGCAGCATAACTGGCGTTCACGCTCGGTCCGTCCTCTTGTTACGCGTGGAGTTAATCTCTCGGTACAGTCACAAAATTTCCTTCCAGAGTTATCTTATGTTGTTCACGACAGTTCTGCATGGAGGATGTTCTTTTCTAATGGACTCTAATAACTTAAATCGCTAGAGGTCACAAAACTATCGGGTTCCAATTATTTTACTTAAACACTCTGTTCTTCTAAAATTTAGGTAACTGGCAGGTGTTAGGCTTCTAGATAAACTGTATTTTTGCGATGGCATTCCAAACCCAACTCCTTGGCTAACGCGTTTCCCACACAGCGGTCGTTTACAGGACAGATATAGCGGCAAGTGCCGGCTTCCTTGACACCATATACATCCGTTTATTAACCGTGGTGGTGATACAACATAGCCGGAGATCGATCTGAAATTCCAACGTTTGCTAATCCTGATGGTTTAGACAATACGTACCAGGAAAAAGTTCTCTCTCCGACAAAACAAATAGATTTCCATCGTTAGATCGGACTAGTAAAATCTGTAGGACAATATTAAGCTGGTGAATTTATTTCTATAACTATCCATTTAGGTTTGCTATTTAAGCTGCAACGTACGAATGTACGAAGGTGTAGCGTGGCTGACGCACGTGGCGTGCAGGGCGAAGGATGGGTGAAGAGGAGGGGCGAGGGGAGAGGTGCAGATGCTGTATGCGCCAAAGACAGAGGCGGTGGGTGGGGGAGTGGGAACTGCAATGGCCGCTCTCTCGGCAGGCCGGTGAGAGGGAAGGGAAGGGGGCCGCGTCGCCAGCTGACAGGGAGGGGCGGGACTCGGCGCATGTAAACAGCTGTAGACAACAGCGGCGGTATTTACGCGACTCCTTCCGTGGCATTTAATATACAGAAATACGTGGTACCAAGAAAACTTACCTTGTCTGTTCACATCGCATCATGAAAACAATAAAATAGCACTTGAGGAAGACTCCTTTTACTTTAGAGTAGCCTATTTGTTGTTTAACTTGGACGTATTTATTCTTGTTATTATCGTTGTGTGATCATTTAGCAAAACATACATGTAATTGGGCGTATTTCAAAGGACAGGTAGACGGCAGCATGTAGTCACTGATCTACTGGTAGTTACGAAGGCGTGTTACTATCATGCTTTTATGGTAAAGCTTTAATAGCTGTTTTTGTTCACTATACACTAAATCAACAAGTTAAATGTGAATCCCTTTGAAATATACAAGATTTACTGATTCTTTCTCTACGTGTTCTTTTGACAAGGACAACTTTCCCCTTAATTCCATGATTAAAGAATGTTTGTGTTTTTAATTCTCGACTGCTACGATAACGTTACTGGAGACGTTAAATGACAAGACAAAATGATTACATAACTTTCATCTCTTCCATTAACATGTGACATCATAAATTCTATTACCAGTTACCAATGGTTGCCAATTCTTATGTCTACTTATAACTAACATGCACAATTTAATTAAATGTATAGTAACTACGGTGTTTTCCGTCAATTAATTCTCTTGCTGCATGCAGGACTTTTCCAACTGTTTACATACCATTCCAGACCTACTTTCAGGAACGCAAATCATAGGGGTTTGACCTTAGAGCATATCTACGTTGCTGTCTAGGCGGTTGTATTACCTTCTTTCTTGCTTTTTTGGGTGGAACTACTGGCTTAATAGGCCCGGTTTCACTATTAGGTGGGGGTGGCTCGGGTCCTTTATACAGTTTCAATCTGTCAAAATGAACGATCACTGTCCGTTCCGCTAACTGAATTTCCGCATTTACTGGTGAAGTAAGCCGGATGATACGGTACGGTCCTTCGTAAGTAGGTGTAAACTTTTTGGTTCTTCCCTTTTTTACGACTGGATTGCTCAACATAACTAGGTCTCCTACTTTGTACTCTGGCATTTTTGCTTTTTGATTACTTCTCTTTAACTGTTGGGCGGTGGCTCGGGCATTGTTCCCTCTTACTTTTTTCCAAATGGATTTTAGACGTCGAGCTAGACCTTTCACATCTTTGGATTTAATTCCAGGGGGCAGTTTGTCAATTTCAAAAGGCGAATTCATAGGGCGGCCATATACTGCTTCATAAGGTGAGTACCCTGTAGCTTCATGGACACGGCTGTTATATGCTGACGTAACGTATTGAACATACTTATCCCAGTCAGAGTGATGTTTATTAACATAGTAAGACAGCATGCGCATAACGGTGCGGTGGACTCGCTCCAGGCGACCGTTTGCTTTTGGGTGGAACGGCGTCGTTCGCCACTTTTTAATTCGCAATAACCGACAAACTTCGGTAAATACCGCAGACATGAAATTCGTACCCTGGTCTGTGAGTACAGCTTCAGGGCTTCCGTATGGTAACACCAAATGGGTGACAAAAGCACGCGCTACTGTTTCAGCGGACATATCTGGTATAGGAATGAGAATCAAGAACCTAGAGAAATGATCTATAAGGGACAGAATATACCGATTATTTTGGGGGCTCACAGGGAAAGGACCGACAATATCTGCTGCTACTACTGCCCAGGGATAAGTGGCTTCTGGTACCTGCTGTAAAGGCACTTTCGTTCGAGGTGGTAATGACCTCTTAACGCAAGGTAGACAATTTTGTATATACTTTTGCACGTCTTTCCGTCTTCCTGCCCAGAAATAACGGGCGGCTATTCGGCAATTTGTGGCGCGAAGGCCGTTATGACATGCCTGCAGGCTATCGTGACACTGTGCGATAATCTTGGAACGTAATTCTTTCGGGATTACTGCCTGTTTACCCAAGTGGGTCTTTCGATATAAAATTCCATCTTCAACGGAAAATTCAGGCAAAGCCACATATTTCTGACATTCGACGTCTCTTTGCTGTGCCTCCCTTAATTCTTCAATAGAAACGTCATTAGCTACGATCACTCTGACTTTTCGGCTTAATGCGTCGGCGTTTTGATGTAACTTGCCCGGTTTGTGTTTCACCTCATACTCAAATTCGCTCAATTTCAAAGCCCAACGAGTTAGCCTACTACTAGGGTCTTTTAAGCTCAACATCCACTGTAACGCGGCGTGATTAGTGATGACAGTGAATTTTCTCCCATACAAATAACATCGGAAATAAGTTACACCAAACATGAGTGCTAGTAGTTCCTTCTCAGTTGTGCTGTAATTTGACTCTGCTTTATTTAGCTGTCGAGACGCATAACCAATTGGTCGTTCTTCGCCATCTATCTCTTGTGACAGGATGGCTCCTACAGCATAATCTGAGGCGTCCACTGACAGTATGAATGGTTTTTCAAAATCCGGGTACGCTAGTACAGGGGCTCTAGTTAAAACATGTTGAATTTGTTGCATAGCTTTATCACATTCTTTGGTCCAAATAAAACTAACTCCTTTTTTCAATAAATTAGTCAGGGGCTTAGCAAGGGTGGCATATTTATTCACAAAACGTCTGTAGTAGTTTGCAAGGCCTAAAAATGACTGTAGTTCCTTGACATTTGTCGGTGTTGGAAATTCCTTTACTGCGGTGGTCAAACGGGGGTCCGGTTTGACACCTTCTCCACTTATTATATGACCTAAATATTGTACTTGTGACTGGGCGAAAGCACACTTTTCTAATTTTACACTCAAATGAGCTCCTTTTAACCTTTGCAAAATATCCCTCAGTCTTTCTGCATGTTCTTTTATCGTTTTAGAAAAAATAATAATGTCATCTAAATACACCAAGCATGTTGTAGGTTTCAACCCACGCAGCAGCAAGTCTGCAAATCTTTGAAAAGTGGCAGGGGCGTTTCTCAATCCAAACGGCATCCTTACAAATTCATACAATCCTGTAGGTACAACAAAAGCAGTTTTATGGCGGTCCTGGGGTGCAACAGGGATTTGATGGTACCCAGAACGCAAATCAAGGGTGGTAAAATACTTACAGTTGCCCAATCGGTCCAATGTTTCATCAATGCGCGGTAACGGATATGTGTCTGGTGTCGTTACCCGATTTACTGCCCGCATATCGACACATAGGCGATAGGCTTTCTCCCCATTTACTGATTTCTTTGGCACAACGACCACGGGGGACGCCCACGCACTCGAGGAGGGTTGTATGATTCCTGCAGCTAATTGCTGCTGAATCGTATCTTCAACTACAGACTGCAAATGATATGGTATACGGTAAGGTTTTTGTGCTATTGGCCGAGCTTCTCCGGTCGGAATTTCGTGCTGAACCAAATCCGTAGCCGGTAGAAACTGCCTCTCTTCAAACAACCACGAAAATTCCTCTAATACTGGCTGCAACATTCTTTTCACCTCACTGTTTAAATGACCTAACTTCTCTGCTAACTTACTCCTTAACGTCGACGCGACGTATCGCACTTCCCTAACTGAACATTTCTTTCCTTTCCTTCCTTTCTCATCTTTATCTCGCTGCTTCTCAGCTCCTCTTATTTCCTCAAAAATTTCCTGACCACTGGCAACAATAGTACCCTTCGGTATCACAACATCTTCTACACCAAAATTATCTATACTCACTGGTATCGCAAAACCCTTCTGTCTCCTTTCCGGTCGGCAGATACTTCTCTTTATAAGTACTGACTGACGATCTAAAACATCATTCTGGGTGAGCGGGTCAACCAGAATGTCTGTCTTGGGCTGTTCTTGATTTTTGACATCTATCCAGAGAATCTTTCCACTTCCGCCTTTTATCCTCACAGGGTCAGTGGTTTTTATCGCCCCCATCTGCGGTTTTATGGGAGACTGCGAACGGCGCCTTTCGCAGCTCCCTCGCGTCTGACGGGGGTGCGCACTGCCAAATCGATGAATTGCTTCGCCGAACTGCACAGTTCGCGTTCGATAATCCACTATCCCCTGATAACGGTGCAGGAAGTCATTCCCTAGTATGATGTCAAATTCACCCTTCTTTAGCCTTACTACCTCCATCCTCTGACTGTATTTACCCTCGTCGATTTGCAGATTCACTACACACGAACCTGCAGGGACAATTACTTCCTCTCCAAGGCCACTGATATGGTACCGGGGTGGCTGTAACATCCTTCGATCATTTTTCTCCACAAACAGTACACTAACTTCAGCACCAGTATCAACTAAAATTCTAACTAATTTGTTCCCGAGTACGCCAAATAGACTAACGTGTTCCACCTCTTTACATTTTTCGGTCCTAACCGGGTGTATTACTTTTGTCGGGGGCGCGGGTGGGTGGCGGAACCTGCCCCCCAAGCGTTTCCCTGATTCGACCCCGCGTTGCGGCGGTGGCCGCGCATGTGATTTGAAAATGGTGACTTTGTGGGGCAAACATTATTAGGATGACCTACTGTCTGGCAAATGGTGCAATACGGCGCGCGACAGCGCATTGCCGTATGGTTGGGCTTCCCACAACGCTGACAAAATACTTCTTTTCCTGGGACCGGTACTGGGTCCGGCGGGCGCGGTGCGGCAGCGCAAAAGCGCAACACCTCTTCGCGAAGCATTGCCAAACGAACAGCTTCAAACAGAGAAGTGGGGGAGGCTGCTTTGACTTCTCCTCCGATGCGGGGGTCAATACCGCGAACAAATGCATCAATTGCACGCGCTTCCGCTTCTGAGCGCAAAATTCTGTTTTCACTGGCATTTTCACCTAGCTTATATGTACGACAGGATACTGCTCGTATGCGATCTGCAAAGGCATCAAAATCCTCGTTAGGCTTCTGCCTAAGGGTTGATAATTGATCTCTGTAATATGCGGTACCTCTGGTATCGGAATAATGCGTAGTCAATCCGCGGGCCAATACTTCAAATTCGTGCGTGTCACGCAATTCGTCCACCGTTTCTATGAACATTCGGGCTTCCCCTGTCAACTTCAGTCTGGCTACATTGACCAGTAGATCATCCGGCCAGGCACACGTGCGACCCACATCACGAATATTTTCTAAAAACATAGCCACATTTTCGTGGGACTTCCCAGAAAAGGTGGGAATGAAATCAGCCGCAGGAAAATTGCTTACAGTCGCCATGTTAGCAGAAATTGTGGCGTTTGTATTAGAGACAGAATTAGTGTTAGTTGTCTCTGTTTGAGCATTTGTTACAGGGGCGGAGCTAGCCACAGGTATGGAAGTTCGCGCACTAGCTTCCAGCGTCTGTTTCAAGACGCGGTTTTGCTCAAGTAGCTCCTGATTTTGTGCGAATAACTGGCGCGTTTGTGCATTTATGGCCTCGAGCGGGTCTTGTGCGACAGGTGCCTCTACGGGGGTATCCCGTTCCGTCGCTCGTGTCCCTATCGGCATGTTTACAATTTTATGGAACGCTAGTGACCAGAAAAAAGTAATGATTGTTACAAAAAAAGGACGGCCACAAAGATTCTCAATCCAGCGGCGGAAGATCGTCGAAGCTATAGCTGTAAGCATCGCGGCGACTTACATGGCGATGGACGCGGTGCGACGCAGTGGTGGCGGCGACGGCGTGGAGCAGTGGCTGCGGCGGCGGTGGTCGGTGGTCGGTGGGCGGCAGCGGGCGGCGGCGGCGGCGTCCGGACCCTCGGGCGGCGGCAGATGTGTTGGCGGCGGGCGACGGTGGGCGGCGCGGCGGCGGCGGCTGGCGCGGCGGCGGATGACGGCGGCCCGGCCGGTAGCGCAGCGCAGCGCTGGCCCCCGAACTCAGGCAGCGGGCAGCGCGGCGGCGTCCGGCTCACGTGGCTGACTAGCGTGGGCTGCCTCGCTGCAGCGCGCGACCTGTGCGTGTTTAGTGGAGCAGCCACGGCCCACGTGGAGCAAACGTGGCGGCCGGTTGGCGCATTCCATGCGCGAAGTGTACGGCGTCTTGCCGGGAGAAATTTAGTGTAGCGACAAAGTCACTACGGGAACGGAATCCCACTTCTGACACCAATTTGTACAGGATGGCGGGTATGGGCAGGCGGTGGTCGTTATGGAATAATAGAGTAATTTTTAGAGAAAGGCCATTCATTGGCTAAAGCATGTTGAACGGGGCTACATAGGCATAGGGAGGTGAGGGTGAGCCAGAGCTTGCAATTTGGCGAACATTGTTCGCGAAGCTACCGAAAGTGGTTATCTGCCAAAAATAAGTCCGCAGTGCCGAAGCACCGGGAGAAGCGGGAGATGTTCAATGCTACAGGGCGCGCATCCGACTCGCGGGTGAGCAAGAATACAAGAGAGCGGGCCCGGCGACGGGCGGCCGGGTATATTCGACGCACCACGCGGCTTCCTGATTGGTCAGGACCGAGCAAACCGTGCGGGCGGCAAGGAACTTTCCAGAGCGTTGCCTGCTAAGCGACGCCTGGGACGGCGTTACCTCGTCAGCACACGAGAGAGGCGCGTGAACAAGGTGCCCTTCCTCGGTGCTGACTTCCTGTTACTAGACCGTGGGACGAAAGAATTTACAGGCAGCTAACACTGCCGGCCGTGGCTTGGCCGTAATGGAAAAATGAAGTTACCGGCTGGAGGCTCATATAATAAAGTAAAATCCCTTATTGTCTGGCTCATCCTTTACACTAGTGACACAGGAAACGCTCAAAACATAGACAGTAGGAAGACTCTGTCTTCCTATACTTAAGTCGGCATTGTGTCTCTTATATTTATTTCCGATGAAATTTCTGTGTTTCATCGTGAATGGGAAGGTCCAAGGGATATAGTAAACCAGCAGAGGCGCATCGGAAAGTAAAACTGATGACACAGGAAACGCTCAAAACATAGACAGTAGGAAGACTTAGTCTTCCTGTACATAAGTCGGCATTGTGTCTCTTATATTTAATTCCGATGCAATTTCTGTGTTTCATCGTCACTGTGAAGGTCCAACGCATACAGTAAACCTGTAGAGGTGCATCGGAATGTAAAACTGGTGACACAGGAAACGCTCAAATTATAGACAGTAGGAAGACTCAGTCTTCCTGTACTTAAGTCGGCATTGTGTCTCTTATATCTAATTCCGATGCAATATCTGTGTTTCGCGTCAATGGGAAGGTCCAAGGGATACAGTAAACCTGCAGAGGTGCTTCGGAATGTAAAACTGGTGACACAGGAAACGCTCAAAACATAGACAGTAGGAAGACTCAGTCTTCCTGTACTTAAGTCGGCTTTGTGTCTCTTATATTTAATTCCGATGCATTTTCTGTGTTTCATCGTCAATGGGAATGTCCAAGGGATACAGTAAACCTGCAGAGGTGCATCAGAATGTAAAACTGGTGACACAGGAAACGCTCAACACATAGACAGGAGGAAGACTCATTTTTCCTGTACTTAAGTCGGCATTGTGTCTCTTATATTTAATTCCGATGCAATTTCTGTGTTTCATCGTCAATGGGAAGGTCCAAGGCATACAGTAAACCTGCAGTGGTGCATCGGAATGTAAAACTAGTGACACAGGAAACGCTCAAAACATAGACAGTAGGAACTCTCTGTCTCCCTGTACTTAAGTCGGCATTGTGTCTCTTATATTTAATTCCGATGCAATTTCTGTGTTTCATCGTCAATGGGAAGGTCCAAGGGAAACAGTAAACCTGCAGAGGTGCATCGGAATGTAAAACTGGTGACACAGGAAACGCTCAAAACATAGACAGTAGGAAGACTCAGTCTTCCTGTACTTAAGTCATCATTGTGTCTCTTATATTTATTTCCGATGAAATTTCTGTGTTTCATCGTGAATGGGAAGGTCCAAGGGATATAGTAATCCTGCAGAGGTGCATCGGAAAGTAAAACTGATGACACAGGAAACGCTCAAATCATAGACAGTAGGAAGACTCAGTCTTCCTGTACTTAAGTCGGCATTGTATCTCTTATATTTAATTCCGATGCAATTTCTGTTTTTCATCGTCAATGGGAAGGTCCAAGGGATACAGTAAACCTGCAGAGGTGCATCAGAATGTAAAATTGGTGACACAGGAAACGCTCAACACATAGACAGTAGGAAGACTCATTCTTCCTGTACTTAAGTCGGCATTGTGTCTCTTATATTTAATTCCGATGCAATTTCTGTGTTTCATCGTCAATGGGAAGGTCCAAGGGATACAGTAAACCTGCAGAGGTGCATCGGAATGTAAAGCTAGTGACACAGGAAACGCTCAAAACATAGACAGTAGGAAGACTCAGTCTTCCTGTACTTAAGTCGGCATTGTGTCTCTTATATTTAATTCCGATGCAATTTCTGTGTTTCATCGTCAATGGGAAGGTCCAAGGGAAACAGTAAACCTGCAGAGGTGCATCGGAATGTAAAACTGGTGACACAGGAAACGCTCAAAACATAGACAGTAGGAAGACTCAGTCTTCCTGTACCTAAGTCGGCATTGTGTCTCTTATATTTATTTCCGATGAAATTTCTGTGTTTCATCGTGAATGGGAAGGTCCAAGGGATATAGTAATCCTGCAGAAGTGCAGCGGAAAGTTAAACTGATGACACAGGAAACGCTCAAAACATAGACAGTTGGAAGACTCTGTCTCCCTGTACTTAAATCGGCATTGTGTTTCTTATATTTAATTCCGATGCAATTTCTGTGTTTCATCGTCAATGGGAAGGTCCAACGGAAACAGTAAACCTGCAGAGGTGCATCGGAATGTAAAACTGGTGACACAGGAAACGCTCAAAACATAGACAGTAGGAAGACTCAGTCTTCCTGTACTTAAGTCGGCATTGTGTCTCTTATATTTAATTCCGATGCAATTTCTGTTTTTCATCGTCAATGGGAAGGTCCAATGGATACAGTAAACCTGCAGAGGTGCATCTGAATGTAAAACTGGTGACACAGGAAACGCTCAAAACATAGACAGTAGGAAGACTCAGTTTTCCTGTACTTAAGACGCCATTGTGTCTCTTATATTTAATTCCGATGCAATATCTGTGTTTCATCGTCCATGGGAAGGTCCAATGGATACAGAAGACCTGCAGAGGAGCATCAGAATGTAAAACTGTTGACACATGAAACGCTCAAATCATAGACAGTAGGAAGACTCAGTCTTCCTATACTTAAGTCGGCATTGTGTCTCTTATATTTAATTCCGATGCGATTTCTGTGTTTCATCGACAAGGGGAAGGTCCAAGGGATACAGTAAACCGGCAGAGGTGCATCGGAATGTAAAACTGGCGACACAGGAAACGCTCAAAGCATTGACCGTACGAAGACTGTTTTCTTGTACTTAAGTCGGCATTGTGTCTCTTATATTTCATTTCGATGCAATTTCTGTGTTTCATCGTCAATGGGAAGGTCCAAGGGATACAGGAAACCTGCAGAGGTGCATCGGAATGTCAAACTATTAACACAGGAAACGCCCAAAACATAGAGAGTAGGAAGACTCTGTCTTCCTGTACTTAAGTTGGCATTGTGACTCTTATATTTAATTCCGATGCAATTTCTGTGTTTCATCGTCAATGGGAAGGTCCAAGGGATACAGTAAACCTGCAGAGTTGCATCGGAATGTAAAACTGGTGACACAGGAAACGCTCAAAACATAGACAGTGGAAGACTCAGTCTTCCCATACTTAAGTCGGCATTGTGTCTCTTATATTTATTTCCGATTAAATGTCTGTGTTTCATCGTGAATGGGAAGGTCCAAGGGATATAGTAAACCTGCAGAGGTGCGTCAGAAAGTAAAACTGATGACACAGGAAACGCTCAAAACACAGACAGTAGGAGGACTTAGTCTTCCTGTACTTAAGTCGGCATTGTGTCTCTTATATTTAATTCCGATGCAATTTCTGTGTTTCATCGTCACTGTGAATGTCCAAGGGATACAGTAAACCTGTAGAAGTGCATCGGAATGTAAAACTGGTGACACAGGAAACGCTCAAATTATAGACACTAGGAAGACTCAGTCTTTTTGTACTTAAGTCGGCATTGTGTCTCTTATATTTAATTCCGATGCAATTTCTGTGTTTCATCGTCAATGGGAAGGTCCAAGGGATACAGTAAACCTGCAGAGTGGCATCAGAATGTAAAATTGGTGACACAGGAAACGCTCAAAACATAGACAGTAATAAGACTCAGTCTTCGTGTACTTAAGACGGCATTGTGTCTCTTATATTTAATTCCGATGCAATTTCTGTGTTTCATCATCAATGGGAAGGTCCAAGGGATACAGTAAACCTGCAGATTTGCATCGGAATGTAAAACTGATGACACAGAAAACGCTCAAAACATAGACAGTGGAAGACTCAGTCTTCCCATACTTAAGTCGGCATTGTGTCTCTTATATTTATTTCCGATTAAATGTCTGTGTTTCATCGTGAATGGGAAGGTCCAAGGGATATAGTAAACCTGCAGAGGTGCGTCAGAAAGTAAAACTGATGACACAGGAAACGCTCAAAACATAGACAGTAGGAGGACTTAGTCTTCCTGTACGTAAGTCGGCATTGTGTCTCTTATATTTAATTCCGATGCGATTTCTGTGTTTCATCGACAAGGGGAAGGTCCAAGGGATACAGTAAACCGGCAGAGGTGCATCGGAATGTAAAACTGGTGACACAGGAAACGCTCAAAACATTGACCGTACGAAGACTGCTTTCTTATACTTATGTCAAAATTGTGTCTCTTATATTTAATTTCGATGCAATTTCTGTGTTTCATCTTCAATGGGAAGGTCCAAGGGATACAGGAAACCTGCAGAGGTGCATCGGAATGTCAAACTGGTAACACAGGAAACGCTCAAAACATAGAGAGTAGGAAGACTCTGTCTTCCTGTACTTAAGTTGGCATTGTGACTCTTATATTTAATTCCGATGCAATTTCTGTGTTTCATCGTCAATGGGAGGGTCCAAGGGATACAGTAAACCTGCAGAGGTGCATCTGAATGTAAAACTGATGACACAGAAAACGCTCAATGCATAGACAGTAGGAAGACTCAGTCTTCCTGCACTTAAGTCGGCATTGTGTCTCTTATATTTAATTCCGATGCAATTTCTGTGTTTCATAGTCAATGGGAAGGTCCAAGGGATACAGTAATCCTGCAGAGGTGCATCAGAATGTAAAACTACTGACACAGGAAACGCTCAAAACATAGACAGTGGGAGGACTCAGTCTTCCTGTACTTAAGTCGACATTGTGTCTCTTATATTTAATCCGATGCAATTTCAGTGTTTCATCGTCAATGGGAAGGTCCAATGGATACAGAAAACCTGCAGAGGTGCATCAGAATGTAAAACTGGTGACACAGGAAACGCTCAAAACATAGACAGTAGGAAGACTCAGTTTTCCTGTACTTAAGACGGCATTGTGTCTCTTATATTTAATTCCGATGCAATATCTGTGTTTCATCGTCCATGGGAAGGTCCAATGGATACAGAAGACCTGCAGAGAAGCATCAGAATGTAAAACTGGTGACACAGGAAACGCTCAAAACATAGACAGTAGGAAGACTCAGTCTTCCTATACTTAAGTCGGCATTGTGTCTCTTATATTTAATTCCGATGCGATTTCTGTGTTTCATCGACAAGGGGAAGGTCCAAGGGATACAGTAAACCGGCAGAGGTGCATCGGAATGTAAAACTGGTGACACAGGAAACGCTCAAAACATTGACCGTACGAAGACCGTTTTCTTGTACTTAAGTCGGCATTGTGTCTCTTATATTTAATTTCGATGCAATTTCTGTGTTTCATCGTGAATGGGAAGGTCCAAGGGATACAGGAAACCTGCAGAGTTGCATCGGAATGTAAAACTGGTGACACAGGAAACGCTCAAAACATAGACAGTGGAAGACTCAGTTTTCCCATACTTAAGTCGGCATTGTGTCTCTTATATTTATTTCCGATGAAATGTCTGTGTTTCATCGTGAATGGAAAGGTCCAAGGGATATAGTAAACCTGCAGAGGTGCGTCAGAAAGTAAAACTGATGACACAGGAAACGCTCAAAACATAGACAGTAGGAGGACTTAGTCTTCCTGTACGTAAGTCGGCATTGTGACTCTTATATTTAATTCCGATGCAATTTCTGTGTTTCATCGTCACTGTGAAGGTCCAAGGGATACAATAAACCTGTAGAGGTGCATCGGAATGTAAAACTGGTGACACAGGAAACGCTCAAAACATAGACAGTAGGAAGACTCAGTCTTCCTGTACCTAAGTCGGCATTGTGTCTCTTATATTTATTTCCGATGAAATTTCTGTGTTTCATCGTGAATGGGAAGGTCCAAGGGATATAGTAATCCTGCAGAAGTGCAGCGGAAAGTTAAACTGATGACACAGGAAACGCTCAAAACATAGACAGTTGGAAGACTCTGTCTCCCTGTACTTAAATCGGCATTGTGTTTCTTATATTTAATTCCGATGCAATTTCTGTGTTTCATCGTCAATGGGAAGGTCCAACGGAAACAGTAAACCTGCAGAGGTGCATCGGAATGTAAAACTGGTGACACAGGAAACGCTCAAAACATAGACAGTAGGAAGACTCAGTCTTCCTGTACTTAAGTCGGCATTGTGTCTCTTATATTTAATTCCGATGCAATTTCTGTTTTTCATCGTCAATGGGAAGGTCCAATGGATACAGTAAACCTGCAGAGGTGCATCTGAATGTAAAACTGGTGACACAGGAAACGCTCAAAACATAGACAGTAGGAAGACTCAGTTTTCCTGTACTTAAGACGCCATTGTGTCTCTTATATTTAATTCCGATGCAATATCTGTGTTTCATCGTCCATGGGAAGGTCCAATGGATACAGAAGACCTGCAGAGGAGCATCAGAATGTAAAACTGTTGACACATGAAACGCTCAAATCATAGACAGTAGGAAGACTCAGTCTTCCTATACTTAAGTCGGCATTGTGTCTCTTATATTTAATTCCGATGCGATTTCTGTGTTTCATCGACAAGGGGAAGGTCCAAGGGATACAGTAAACCGGCAGAGGTGCATCGGAATGTAAAACTGGCGACACAGGAAACGCTCAAAGCATTGACCGTACGAAGACTGTTTTCTTGTACTTAAGTCGGCATTGTGTCTCTTATATTTCATTTCGATGCAATTTCTGTGTTTCATCGTCAATGGGAAGGTCCAAGGGATACAGGAAACCTGCAGAGGTGCATCGGAATGTCAAACTATTAACACAGGAAACGCCCAAAACATAGAGAGTAGGAAGACTCTGTCTTCCTGTACTTAAGTTGGCATTGTGACTCTTATATTTAATTCCGATGCAATTTCTGTGTTTCATCGTCAATGGGAAGGTCCAAGGGATACAGTAAACCTGCAGAGTTGCATCGGAATGTAAAACTGGTGACACAGGAAACGCTCAAAACATAGACAGTGGAAGACTCAGTCTTCCCATACTTAAGTCGGCATTGTGTCTCTTATATTTATTTCCGATTAAATGTCTGTGTTTCATCGTGAATGGGAAGGTCCAAGGGATATAGTAAACCTGCAGAGGTGCGTCAGAAAGTAAAACTGATGACACAGGAAACGCTCAAAACATAGACAGTAGGAGGACTTAGTCTTCCTGTACGTAAGTCGGCATTGTGTCTCTTATGTTTAATTCCGATGCGATTTCTGTGTTTCATCGACAAGGGGAAGGTCCAAGGGATACAGTAAACCGGCAGAGGTGCATCGGAATGTAAAACTGGTGACACAGGAAACGCTCAAAACATTGACCGTACGAAGACTGTTTTCTTGTACTTATGTCAAAATTGTGTCTCTTATATTTAATTTCGATGCAATTTCTGTGTTTCATCTTCAATGGGAAGGTCCAAGGGATACAGGAAACCTGCAGAGGTGCATCGGAATGTCAAACTGGTAACACAGGAAACGCTCAAAACATAGAGAGTAGGAAGACTCTGTCTTCCTGTACTTAAGTTGGCATTCTGACTCTTATATTTAATTCCGATGCAATTTCTGTGTTTCATCGTCAATGGGAGGGTCCAAGGGATACAGTAAACCTGCAGAGGTGCATCTGAATGTAAAACTGATGACACAGAAAACGCTCAATGCATAGACAGTAGGAAGACTCAGTCTTCCTGTACTTAAGTCGGCATTGTGTCTCTTATATTTAATTCCGATGCAATTTCTGTGTTTCATAGTCAATGGGAAGGTCCAAGGGATACAGTAATCCTGCAGAGGTGCATCAGAATGTAAAACTACTGACACAGGAAACGCTCAAAACATAGACAGTGGGAGGACTCAGTCTTCCTGTACTTAAGTCGACATTGTGTCTCTTATATTTAATCCGATGCAATTTCAGTGTTTCATCGTCAATGGGAAGGTCCAATGGATACAGAAAACCTGCAGAGGTGCATCAGAATGTAAAACTGGTGACACAGGAAACGCTCAAAACATAGACAGTAGGAAGACTCAGTTTTCCTGTACTTAAGACGGCATTGTGTCTCTTATATTTAATTCCGATGCAATATCTGTGTTTCATCGTCCATGGGAAGGTCCAATGGATACAGAAGACCTGCAGAGAAGCATCAGAATGTAAAACTGGTGACACAGGAAACGCTCAAAACATAGACAGTAGGAAGACTCAGTCTTCCTATACTTAAGTCGGCATTGTGTCTCTTATATTTAATTCCGATGCGATTTCTGTGTTTCATCGACAAGGGGAAGGTCCAAGGGATACAGTAAACCGGCAGAGGTGCATCGGAATGTAAAACTGGTGACACAGGAAACGCTCAAAACATAGACAGTGGAAGACTCAGTTTTCCCATACTTAAGTCGGCATTGTGTCTCTTATATTTATTTCCGATGAAATGTCTGTGTTTCATCGTGAATGGAAAGGTCCAAGGGATATAGTAAACCTGCAGAGGTGCGTCAGAAAGTAAAACTGATGACACAGGAAACGCTTAAAACATAGACAGTAGGAGCACTTAGTCTTCCTGTACGTAAGTCGGCATTGTGTCTCTTATATTTAATTCCGATGCAATTTCTGTGTTTCATCGTCACTGTGAAGGTCCAAGGGATACAATAAACCTGTAGAGGTGCATCGGAATGTAAAACTGGTGACACAGGAAACGCTCAAATTATAGACACTAGGAAGACTCATTCTTCCTGTACTTAAGTCGGCATTGTGTCTCCTATGTTTAATTCCGATGCAATTTCTGTGTTTCATCGTCAATGGGAAGGTCCAAGGGATACAGTAAACCTGCAGAGTGGCATCAGAATGTAAAACTGGTGACACAGGAAACGCTCAAAACATAGACTGTAGGAAGACTCAGCCTTCCTGTACTTAAGACGGCATTGTGTCTCTTATATCTAATTCCGATGCAATTTCTGTGTTTCATCGTCAATGGGAAGGTCCAAGGGATACAGTAAACCTGCAGATTTGCATCGGAATGTAAAACTAGTGACACAGGAAACGCTCAAAACATAGACAGTAGGAAGACTCAGTCTTCCTGTACTTAAGTCGGCATTGTGTCTCTTATATTTTATTCCGATGCAATTTCTGTGTTTCATCGTCAATGGGAAGGTCCAAGGGATACAGTAAACCTGCAGAGGTGCATCGGAATATAAAACTGGTGACACAGGAAAGGCTCAAAACATAAACAGTAAAAAGACACAGTCTTCCTGTACTTAAGTCGGCATTGTGTCTATTAAATTTAATTCCGATGCAATTTCTGTGTTTCATCGTCAATGAGAAGGTCCAAGGGATACAGTAAACTTGCAGAGGTGCATCGGAATGTAAAACTGGTGACACAGGAAACGCTCAAAACATAGACAGTAGGAAGACTCAGTTTTTCTGTACTTAAGTCGGCATTGTGTCTCCTATATTTAATTGCGATGCGATTTCTGTGCTTCATCGACAATGGGAAGGTCCAAGGGATACAGTAAACCTGCAGAGGTGCATCGGAATGTAAAACTGGTGACACAGGAAACGCTCAAAACATAGAGAGTAGGAAGACTCTGTCTTCCTGTACTTAAGTTGGCATTGTGACTCTTATATTTAATTCCGATGCAATTTCTGTGTTTCATCGTCATTGGGAAGGTCCAAGGGATACAGTAAACCTGCAGAGTTGCATCGGAATGTAAAACTGGTGACACAGGAAACGCTCAAAACATAGACAGAGGAAGACTCAGTCTTCCCATACTTAAGTCGGCATTGTGTGTCTTATATTTATTTCCGATGAAATGTCTGTGTTTCATCGTGAATGGGAAGGTCAAAGGGATATAGTAAACCTGCAGAGTTGCGTCAGAAAGTAAAACTTATGACACAGGAAACGCTCAAAACATAGACAGTAGGAGGACTTAGTCTTCCTGTACTTAAGTCGGCATTGTGTCTCTTATATTTAATTCCGATGCAATTTCTGTGTTTCATCGTCACTGTGAAGGTCCAAGGGATACAGAAAACCTGTAGAGGTGCATCGGAATGTAAAACTGGTGACACAGGAAACGCTCAAATTGTAGACACTAGGAAGACTCAGTTTTCCTGTACTTAAGTCGGCATTGTGTCTCTTATATTTAATTCCGATGCAATTTCTGTGTTTCATCGTCAATGGGAAGGTCCAAGGGATACAGTAAACCTGCAGAGTGGCTTCAGAATGTAAAACTGGTGACACAGGAAACGCTCAAAACATAGACTGTAGGAAGACTCAGTCTTCCTGTACTTAAGACGGCATTGTGTCTCTTACATTTAATTCCGATGCAATTTCTGTGTTTCATCGTCAATGGGAAGGTCCAAGGGATACAGTAAACCTGCAGATTTGCATCGGAATGTAAAACTAGTGACACAGGAAACGCTCAAAACATAGACAGTAGGAAGACTCAGTCTTGCTGTACTTAAGTCGGCATTGTGTCTCTTATATTTTATTCCGATGCAATTTCTGTGTTTCATCGTCAATGGGAAGATACAAGGGATACAGTAAACCTGCAGAGGTGCATCGGAATGTAAAACTGGTGACACAGGAAACGCTCAAAACATAGACACTAGGAAGACTCAGTCTTCCTGTACTTAAGTCGGCATTGTGTCTCTTATATTTAATTCCGATGAAATTTCAGTGTTTCATCGTGAATGGGAAGGTCCAAGGGATATAGTAAACCTGCAGAGGTGCATCGGAAAGTAAAACTGATGACACAGGAAACGCTCAAAACATAGACAGTAGAAAGACTTAGTCTTCCTGTACTTAAGTCGACATTGTGTCTCTTAAATTTAATTCCGATGCAATTTCTGTGTTTCATCGTCAATGGGAAGGTCCAAGGGATACGGTATACCTGCAGAGGTGCATCGTAATGTAAAACTGGTGACACAGGAAACGTTCAAAACATAGACAGTAGGAAGACTCAGTCTTTCTGTACTTAAGTCGGCATTGTGTCTCCTATATTTAATTCCGATGCGATTTCTGTGCTTCATCGACAATGGGAAGGTCCAAGGGATACAGTAAACATGCAGAGGTCCATCAGAATGTAAAACTGGTGACACAGGAAACGCTCAAAACATTGTCCGTACGTAGACTGTTATCTTGTACTTAAGTAGGCATTGTGTCTCTTATATTTAATTCCGATGCGATTTTTGTGTTTCATCGACAAGGGGAACGTCCAAGGGATACAGTAAACCGGCAGAGGTGCATCGGAATATAAAACTGGTGACACAGGAAACGCTCAAGACATTGACCGTACGAAGACTGTTTTCTTGTACCTAAGTCGGCATTGTGTCTCTTATATTTAATTTCGATGCAATTTCTGTGTTTCATCGTCAATGGGAAGGTCCAAAAAGGGATACAGGAAACCTGCCGAGGTGCAGCGGAATGCCAAACTGGTAACACAGGAAACGCTCAAAACATAGAGAGTAGGAAGACTCAGTCTTCCTGTACTTAAGTTGGCATTGTGACTCTTATATTTAATTCCGATGCAATTTCTGTGTTTCATCGTCAATTGGAAGGTCCAAGGGATACAGTAAACCTGCAGAGTTGCATCGGAATGTAACACTGGTGACACAGGAAACGCTCAAAACATAGACAGAGGAACACTCAGTCTTCCCATACTTAAGTCGGCATTGTGTCTCTTATATTTATTTCCGATGTAATGTCTGTGTTTCATCGTGAATGGGAAGGTCCAAGGGATATAGTAAACCTGCAGAGAAGCGTCAGAAAGTAAAACTGATGACACAGGAAACGCTCAAAACATAGACAGTAGGAGGACTTAGTCTTCTTGTACTTAAGTCGGCATTGTGTCTCTTATATTTAATTCCGATGCAATTTCTGTGTTTCATCGTCACTGGGAGGGTCCAAGGGATACAGTAAACCTGTAGAGGTGCATCGGAATGTAAAACTGGTGACACAGGAAACGCTCAAATTATAGACACTAGGAAGACTCAGTCTTCCTGTACTTAAGTCGGCATTGTGTCTCTTATATTTAATTCCGATGCAATTTCTGTGTTTCATCGTCAATGGGAAGGTCCAAGGGATACAGTAAACCTGCAGATTTGCATCGGAATGTAAAACTAGTGAAACAGGAAACGCTCAAAACATAGACAGTAGGAAGACTCAGTCTTCCTGTACCTAAGTCGGCATTGTGTCTCTTATATTTATTTCCGATGAAATTTCTATGTTTCATCGTCAATGGGAAGGTCCAAGGGATACTGTAAACCTGCAGAGGTGCATCAGAATGTAAAACTGGTGACACAGGAAACGCTCAACACATAGACAGTAGGAAGACTCATTCTTCCTGTACTTAAGTCGGCATTGTGTCTCTTATATTTAATTCCGATGCAATTTCTGTGTTTCATCGTCAATGGGAAGGTCCAAGGGATACAGTAAACCGGCAGAGGTGCATCGGAATGTAAAACTGG
Organism: Schistocerca nitens; assembly: GCF_023898315.1. NCBI lineage: Eukaryota > Metazoa > Arthropoda > Insecta > Orthoptera > Acrididae > Schistocerca > Schistocerca nitens. The sequence goes on along the minus strand of NC_064614.1, from coordinate 1,324,812,197 downwards.
TGACACAGGAAACGCTCAAAACATTGACCGTACGAAGACTGTTTTCTTGTACTTAAGTCAAAATTGTGTCTCTTATATTTAATTCCGATGCAATTTCTGTGTTTCATCGTCAATGGGAAGGTCCAAGGGATACAGGAAACCTGCAGAGGTGCATCGGAATGTCAAACTGGTAACACAGGAAACGCTCAAAACATAGAGAGTAGGAAGACTCTGTCTTCCTGTACTTAAGTTGGCATTGTGACTCTTATATTTAATTCCGATGCAATTTCTGTGTTTCATCGTCAATGGGAGGGACCAAGGGATACAGTAAACCTGCAGAGGTGCATCTGAATGTAAAACTGATGACACAGAAAACGCTCAAAGCATAGACAGTAGGAAGACTCAGTCTTCCTGTACTTAAGTCGGAATTGTGTCTCTTATATTTAATTCCGATGCAATTTCTGTGTTTCATCGTCAATGGGAAGGTCCGAGGGATACAGTAATCCTGCAGAGGTGCATCAGAATGTAAAACTACTGGCACAGGAAACGCTCAAAACATAGACAGTAGGAAGACTCAGTCTTCCTGTACTTAAGTCGACATTGTGTCTCTTATATTTAATTCCGATGCAATTTCAGTGTTTCATCGTCAGTGGGAAGGTCCAATGGATACAGAAAACCTGCAGAGGTGCATCAGAATGTAAAACTGGTGACACAGGAAACGCTCAAAACATAGACAGTAGGAAGACTCAGTTTTCCTGTACTTAAGACGGCATTGTGTCTCTTATATTTAATTCCGATGCAATATCTGTGTTTCATCGTCCATGGGAAGGTCCAATGGATACAGAAGACCTGCAGAGAAGCATCAGAATGTAAAACTGGTGACACAGGAAACGCTCAAAACATAGACAGTAGGAAGACTCAGTCTTCCTATACTTAAGTCGGCATTGTGTCTCTTATATTTAATTCCGATGCGATTTCTGTGTTTCATCGACAAGGGGAAGGTCCAAGGGATACAGTAAACCGGCAGAGGTGCATCGGAATGTAAAACTGGTGACACAGGAAACGCTCAAAACATTGACCGTACGAAGACCGTTTTCTTGTACTTAAGTCGGCATTGTGTCTCTTATATTTAATTTCGATGCAATTTCTGTGTTTCATCGTCAATGGGAAGGTCCAAGGGATACAGGAAACCTGCAGAGTTGCATCGGAATGTAAAACTGGTGACACAGGAAACGCTCAAAACATAGACAGTGGAAGACTCAGTTTTCCCATACTTAAGTCGGCATTGTGTCTCTTATATTTATTTCCGATGAAATGTCTGTGTTTCATCGTGAATGGAAAGGTCCAAGGGATATAGTAAACCTGCAGAGGTGCGTCAGAAAGTAAAATTGATGACACAGGAAACGCTCAAAACATAGACAGTAGGAGGACTTAGTCTTCCTGTACTTAAGTCGGCATTGTGTCTCTTATATTTAATTCCGATGCAATTTCTGTGTTTCATCGTCACTGTGAAGGTCCAAGGGATACAGAAAACCTGTAGAGGTGCATCGGAATGTAAAACTGGTGACACAGGAAACGCTCAAATTGTAGACACTAGGAAGACTCAGTTTTCCTGTACTTAAGTCGGCATTGTGTCTCTTATATTTAATTCCGATGCAATTTCTGTGTTTCATCGTCAATGGGAAGGTCCAAGGGATACAGTAAACCTGCAGAGTGGCTTCAGAATGTAAAACTGGTGACACAGGAAACGCTCAAAACATAGACTGTAGGAAGACTCAGTCTTCCTGTACTTAAGACGGCATTGTGTCTCTTATATTTTATTCCGATGCAATTTCTGTGTTTCATCGTCAATGGGAAGATACAAGGGATACAGTAAACCTGCAGAGGTGCATCGGAATGTAAAACTGGTGACACAGGAAACGCTCAAAACATAGACACTAGGAAGACTCAGTCTTCCTGTACTTAAATCGGCATTGTGTCTCTTATATTTAATTCCGATGAAATTTCAGTGTTTCATCGTGAATGGGAAGGTCCAAGGGATATAGTAAACCTGCAGAGGTGCATCGGAAAGTAAAACTGATGACACAGGAAACGCTCAAAACATAGACAGTAGAAAGACTTAGTCTTCCTGTACTTAAGTCGACATTGTGTCTCTTAAATTTAATTCCGATGCAATTTCTGTGTTTCATCGTCAATGGGAAGGTCCAAGGGATATAGTATACCTGCAGAGGTGCATCGGAATGTAAAACTGGTGACACAGGAAACGCTCAAAACATAGACAGTAGGAAGACTCAGTCTTTCTGTACTAAAGTCGGCATTGTGTCTCCTATATTTAATTCCGATGCGATTTCTGTGTTTCATCGACAATGGGAAGGTCCAAGGGATACAGTAAACATGCAGAGGTGCATCAGAATGTAAAACTGGTGACACAGGAAACGCTCAAAACATTGTCCGTACATAGACTGTTATCTTGTACTTAAGTAGGCATTGTGTCTCTTATATTTAATTCCGATGCGATTTTTGTGTTTCATCGACAAGGGGGAGGTCCAAGGGATACAGTAAACCGGCAGAGGTGCATCGGAATATAAAACTGGTGACACAGGAAACGCTCAAGACATTGACCGTACGAAGACTGTTTTCTTGTACCTAAGTCGGCATTGTGTCCCTTATATTTAATTTCGATGCAATTTCTGTGTTTCATCGTCAATGGGAAGGTCCAAAAAGGGATACAGGAAACCTGCCGAGGTGCAGCGGAATGCCAAACTGGTAACACAGGAAACGCTCAAAACATAGAGAGTAGGAAGACTCAGTCTTCCTGTACTTAAGTTGGCATTGTGACTCTTATATTTAATTCCGATGCAATTTCTGTGTTTCATCGTCAATGGGAAGGTCCAATGGATACAGAAAACCTGCAGAGGTGCATCAGAATGTAAAACTGGTGACACAGGAAACGCTCAAAACATAGACAGTAGGAAGACTCAGTTTTCCTGTACTTAAGACTTCATTGTGTCTCTTATATTTAATTCCGATGCAATATCTGTGTTTCATCGTCCATGGGAAGGTCCAATGGATACAGAAGACCTGCAGAGAAGCATCAGAATGTAAAACTGGTGACACAGGAAACGCTCAAAACATAGACAGTAGGAAGACTCAGTCTTCCTATACTTAAGTCGGCATTGTGTCTCTTATATTTAATTCCGATGCGATTTCTGTGTTTCATCGACAAGGGGAAGGTCCAAGGGATACAGTAAACCGGCAGAGGTGCATCGGTATGTAAAACTGGTGACACAGGAAACGCTCAAAACATTGACCGTACGAAGACCGTTTTCTTGTACTTAAGTCGGCATTGTGTCTCTTATATTTAATTTCGATGCAATTTCTGTGTTTCATCGTCAATGGGAAGGTCCAAGGGATACAGGAAACCTGCAGAGTTGCATCGGAATGTAAAACAGGTGACACAGGAAACGCTCAAAACATAGACAGTGGAAGACTCAGTTTTCCCATACTTAAGTCGGCATTGTGTCTCTTATATTTATTTCCGATGAAATGTCTGTGTTTCATCGTGAATGGAAAGGTCCAAGGGATATAGTAAACCTGCAGAGGTGCGTCAGAAAGTAAAATTGATGACACAGGAAACGCTCAAAACATAGACAGTAGGAGGACTTAGTCTTCCTGTACGTAAGGCGGCATTGTGTCTCTTATATTTAATTCCGATGCAATTTCTGTGTTTCATCGTCACTGTGAAGGTCCAAGGGATACAATAAACCTGTAGAGGTGCATCGGAATGTAAAACTGGTGACACAGGAAACGCTCAAATTATAGACACTAGGAAGACTCATTCTTCCTGTACTTAAGTCGGCATTGTGTCTCTTATATTTAATTCCGATGCAATTTCTGTGTTTCATCGTCAATGGGAAGGTCCAAGGGATACAGTAAACCTGCAGAGTGGCATCAGAATGTAAAACTGGTGACACAGGAAACACTCAAAACATAGACTGTAGGAAGACTCAGCCTTCCTGTACTTAAGACGGCATTGTGTCTCTTATATTTAATTCCGATGCAATTTCTGTGTTTCATCGTCAATGGGAAGGTCCAAGGGATACAGTAAACCTGCAGATTTGCATCGGAATGTAAAACTAGTGACACAGGAAACGCTCAAAACATAGACAGTAGGAAGACTCAGTCTTCCTGTACTTAAGTCGGCATTGTGTCTCTTATATTTTATTCCGATGCAATTTTTGTGTTTCATCGTCAATCGTAAGGTCCAAGGGATACAGTAAACCTGCAGAGGTGCATCGGAATATAAAACTGGTGACACAGGAAAGGCTCAAAACATAAACAGTAAAAAGACACAGTCTTCCTGTACTTAAGTCGGCATTGTGTCTCTTAAATTTAATTCCGATGCAATTTCTGTGTTTCATCGTCAATGAGAAGGTCCAAGGGATACAGTAAACCTGCAGAGGTGCATCGGAATGTAAAACTAGTGACACAGGAAACGCTCAAAACATAGACAGTAGGATGACTCAGTCTTGCTGTACTTAAGTCGGCATTGTGTCTCTTATATTTTATTCCGATGCAATTTCTGTGTTTCATCGACAATGGGAAGGTCCAAGGGATACAGTAAACCTGCAGAGGTGCATCGGAATGTAAAACTGGTGACACAGGAAACGCTCAAAACATAGACACTAGGAAGACTCAGTCTTCCTGTACTTAAGTTGGCATTGTGACTCTTATATTTAATTCCGATGCAATTTCTGTGTTTCATCGTCAATGGGAAGGTCCAAGGGATACAGTAAACCTGCAGAGTTGCATCGGAATGTAAAACTGGAGACACAGGAAACGATCAAAACATAGACAGAGGAAGACTCAGTCTTCCCATACTTAAGTCGGCATTGTGTGTCTTATATTTATTTCCGATGAAATGTCTGTGTTTCATCGCGAATGGGAAGGTCAAAGGGATATAGTAAACCTGCAGAATTGCGTCAGAAAGTAAAACTTATGACACAGGAAACGCTCAAAACATAGACAGTAGGAGGACTTAGTCTTCCTGTACTTAAGTCGGCATTGTGTCTCTTATCTTTAATTCCGATGCAATTTCTGTGTTTCATCGTCACTGTGAAGGTCCAAGGGATACAGAAAACCTGTAGAGGTGCATCGGAATGTACAACTGGTGACACAGGAAACGCTCAAATTATAGACACTAGGGAGAATCAGTTTTCCTGTACTTAAGTCGGCATTGTGTCTCTTATATTTAATTCCGATGCAATTTCTGTGTTTCATCGTCAATGGGAAGGTCGAAGGGATACAGTAAACCTGCAGAGTGGCTTCAGAATGTAAAACTGGTGACACAGGAAACGCTCAAAACATAGACTGTAGGAAGACTCAGTCTTCGTGTACTTAAGACGGCATTGTGTCTCTTGTATTTAATTCCGATGCAATTTCTGTGTTTCATCGTCAATGGGAAGGTCCAAGGGATACAGTAAACCTGCAGATTTGCATCGGAATGTAAAACTAGTGACACAGGAAACGCTCAAAACATAGACAGTAGGATGACTCAGTCTTGCTGTACTTAAGTCGGCATTGTGTCTCTTATATTTTATTCCGATGCAATTTCTGTGTTTCATCGTCAATGGGAAGGTCCAAGGGATACAGTAAACCTGCAGAGGTGCATCGGAATGTAAAACTGGTGACACAGGAAACGCTCAAAACATAGACACTAGGAAGACTCAGTCTTCCTGTACTTAAGTCGGCATTGTGTCTCTTATATTTAATTCCGATGAAATTTCAGTGTTTCATCGTGAATGGGAAGGTCCAAGGGATATAGTAAACCTGCAGAGGTGCATCGGAAAGTAAAACTGATGACACAGGAAACGCTCAAAACATAGACAGTAGAAAGACTTAGTCTTCCTGTATTTAAGTCGGCATTGTGTCTCTTAAATTTAATTCCGATGCAATTTCTGTGTTTCATCGTCAATGGGAAGGTCCAAGGGATACAGTATACCTGCAGAGGTGCTTCGTAATGTAAAACTGGTGACACAGGAAACGTTCAAAACATAGACAGTAGGAAGACTCAGTCTTTCTGTACTTAAGTCGGCATTGTGTCCCCTATATTTAATTCCGATGCGATTTCTGTGCTTCATCGACAATGGGAAGGTCCAAGGGATACAGTAAACCTGCAGAGGTGCATCAAAATGTAAAACTGGTGACACAGGAAACGCTCAAAACATTGTCCGTACGTAGACTGTTATCTTGTACTTAAGTAGGCATTGTGTCTCTTATATTTAATTCCGATGCGATTTTTGTGTTTCATCGACAAGGGGAAGGTCCAAGGGATACAGTAAACCGGCAGAGGTGCATCGGAATATAAAACTGGTGACACAGGAAACGCTCAAGACATTGACCGTACGAAGACTGTTTTCTTTTACCTAAGTCGGCATTGTGTCTCTTATATTTAATTTCGATGCAATTTCTGTGTTTCATCGTCAATGGGAAGGTCCAAAAAGGGATACAGGAAACCTGCCGAGGTGCATCGGAATGCCAAACTGGTAACACAGGAAACGCTCAAAACATAGAGAGTAGGAAGACTCAGTCTTCCTGTACTTAAGTTGGCATTGTGACTCTTATATTTAATTCCGATGCAATTTCTGTGTTTCATCGTCAATGGGAGGTTCCAAGGGATACATTAAACCTGCAGAGTTGCATCGGAATGTAAAACTGGTGACACAGGAAACGCTCAAAACATAGACAGAGGAAGACTCAGTCCTGCAGAGGTGCATGGGAATGTAAACTGGTAACACAGGAAACGCTCAAAACATAGAGAGTAGGAAGACTCAGTCTTCCTGTACTTAAGTCTTCATTGTGTCTCTTATATTTATTTCCGATGAAATTTCTGTGTTTCATCGTGAATGGGAAGGTCCAAGGGATACAGTAATCCTGCAGAGGTGCATCGGAAAGTAAAACTGATGACACAGGAAACGCTCAAATCATAGACAGTAGGAAGACTCAGTCTTCCTGTACTTAAGTCGGCATTGTGTCTCTTATATTTAATTCCGATGCAATTTCTGTTTTTCATCGTCAATGGGAAGGTCCAAGGGATACAGTAAACCTGCAGAGGTGCATCAGAATGTAAAATTGGTGACACAGGAGACGCTCAACACATAGACAGTAGGAAGACTCATTCTTCCTGTACTTAAGTCGGCATTGTGTCTCTTATATTTAATTCCGATGCAATTTCTGTGTTTCATCGTCAATGGGAAGGTCCAAGGGATACAGTAAACCTGCAGAGGTGCATCGGAATGTAAAGCTAGTGACACAGGAAACGCTCAAAACATAGACAGTAGGAAGACTCAGTCTTCCTGTACTTAAGTCGGCATTGTGTCTCTTATATTTAATTCCGATGCAATTTCTGTGTTTCATCGTCAATGGGAAGGTCCAAGGGAAACAGTAAACCTGCAGAGGTGCATCGGAATGTAAAACTGGTGACACAGGAAACGCTCAAAACATAGACAGTAGGAAGACTCAGTCTTCCTGTACCTAAGTCGGCATTGTGTCTCTTATATTTATTTCCGATGAAATTTCTGTGTTTCATCGTGAATGGGAAGGTCCAAGGGATATAGTAATCCTGCAGAGGTGCAGCGGAAAGTAAAACTGATGACACAGGAAACGCTCAAAACATAGACAGTAGGAAGACTCTGTCTCCCTGTACTTAAATCGGCATTGTGTCTCTTATATTTAATTCCGATGCAATTTCTGTGTTTCATCGTCAATGGGAAGGTCCAAGGGATATAGTAATCCTGCAGAGGTGCATCGGAAAGTAAAACTGATGACACAGGGAACGCTCAAATCATAGACAGTAGGAAGACTCAGTCTTCCTGTACTTAAGTCGGCATTGTGTCTCTTATATTTAATTCCGATGCAATTTCTGTTTTTCATCGTCAATGGGAAGGCCCAAGGGATACAGTAAACCTGCAGAAGTGCATCAGAATGTAAAATTAGTGACACAGGAAACGCTCAACACATAGACAGTAGGAAGACTCATTCTTCCTGTACTTAAGTCGTCATTGTGTCTCTTATATTTAATTCCGATGCAATTTCTGTGTTTCATCGTCAATGGGAAGGTCCAAGGGATGCAGTAAACCTGCAGAAGTGCATCGGAATGTAAAACTAGTGACACAGGAAACGCTCAAAACATAGACAGTAGGAAGACTCAGTCTTCCTGTACTTAAGTCGGCATTGTGTCTCTTATATTTAATTCCGATGCAATTTCTGTTTTTCATCGTCAATGGGAAGGTCCAAGGGATACAGTAAACCTGCAGAGGTGCATCTGAATGTAAAACTGGTGACACAGGAAACGCTCAAAACATAGACAGTAGGAAGACTCAGTTTTCCTGTACTTAAGACGCCATTGTGTCTCTTATATTTAATTCCGATGCAATATCTGTGTTTCATCGTCCATGGGAAGGTCCAATGGATACAGAAGACCTGCAGAGGAGCATCAGAATGTAAAACTGGTGACACAGGAAACGCTCAAATCATAGACAGTAGGAAGACTCAGTCTTCCTATACTTAAGTCGGCATTGTGTCTCTTATATTTAATTCCGATGCGATTTCTGTGTTTCATCGACAAGGGGAAGGTCCAAGGGATACAGTAAACCGGCAGAGGTGCATCGGAATGTAAAACTGGCGACACAGGAAACGCTCAAAACATTGACCGTACGAAGACTGTTTTCTTGTACTTAAGTCGGCATTGTGTCTCTTATATTTAATTTCGATGCAATTTCTGTGTTTCATCGTCAATGGGAAGGTCCAAGGGATACAGGAAACCTGCAGAGGTGCATCGGAATGTCAAACTATTAACACAGGAAACGCTCAAAACATAGAGAGTAGGAAGACTCTGTCTTCCTGTACTTAAGTTGGCATTGTGACTCTTATATTTAATTCCGATGCAATTTCTGTGTTTCATCGTCAATGGGAAGGTCCAAGGGATACAGTAAACCTGCAGAGTTGCATCGGAATGTAAAACTGGTGACACAGGAAACGCTCAAAACATAGACAGTGGAAGACTCAGTCTTCCCATACTTAAGTTGGCATTGTGTCTCTTATATTTATTTCCGATTAAATGTCTGTGTTTCATCGTGAATGGGAAGGTCCAAGGGATATAGTAAACCTGCAGAGGTGCGTCAGAAAGTAAAACTGATGACACAGGAAACGCTCAAAACACAGACAGTAGGAGGACTTAGTCTTCCTGTACTTAAGTCGGCATTGTGTCTCTTATATTTAATTCCGATGCAATTTCTGTGTTTCATCGTCACTGTGAATGTCTAAGGGATACAGTAAACCTGTAGAAGTGCATCGGAATGTAAAACTGGTGACACAGGAAACGCTGAAATTATGGACACTAGGAAGACTCAGTCTTCCTGTACTTAAGTCGGCATTGTGTCTCTTATATTTAATTCCGATGCAATTTCTGTGTTTCATCGTCAATGGGAAGGTCCAAGGGATACAGTAAACCTGCAGAGTGGCATCAGAACGTAAAACTGGTGACACAGGAAACGCTCAAAACGTAGACTGTAGGAAGACTCAGTCTTCGTGTACTTAAGACGGCATTGTGTCTCTTATATTTAATTCCGATGCAATTTCTGTGTTTCATCGTCAATGGGAAGGTCCAAGGGATACAGGAAACCTGCAGAGGTGCATCGGAATGTCAAACTGGTAACACAGGAAACGCTCATAACATAGAGAGTAGGAAGACTCTGTCTTCCTGTACTTAAGTTGGCATTGTGACTCTTATATTTAATTCCGATGCAATTTCTGTGTTTCATCGTCAATGGGAGGGTCCAAGGGATACAGTAAACCTGCAGAGGTGCATCGGAATGTAAAATTGATGACACAGAAAACGCTCAAAGCATAGACAGTAGGAAGACTCAGTCTTCCTGTACTTAAGTCGGCATTGTGTCTCTTATATTTATTTCCGATGAAATTTCTGTGTTTCATCGTGAATGGGAAGGTCCAAGGGATATAGTAATCCTGCAGAGGTGCAGCGGAAAGTAAAACTGATGACACAGGAAACGCTCAAAACATAGACAGTAGGAAGACTCTGTCTCCCTGTACTTAAATCGGCATTGTGTCTCTTATATTTAATTCCGATGCAATTTCTGTGTTTCATCGTCAATGGGAAGGTCCCACGGAAACAGTAAACCTGCAGAGGTGCATCGGAATGTAAAACTGGTGACACAGGAAACGCTCAAAACATAGACAGTAGGAAGACTCAGTCTTCCTGTACTTAAGTCTTCATTGTGTCTCTTATATTTATTTCCGATGAAATTTCTGTGTTTCATCGTGAATGGGAAGGTCCAAGGGATATAGTAATCCTGCAGAGGTGCATCGGAAAGTAAAACTGATGACACAGGAAACGCTCAAATCATAGACAGTAGGAAGACTCAGTCTTCCTGTACTTAACTCGGCATTGTGTCTCTTATATTTAATTCCGATGCATTTTCTGTTTTTCATCGTCAATGGGAAGGTCCAAGGGATACAGTAAACCTGCAGAGGTGCATCAGAATGTAAAATTAGTGACACAGGAAACGCTCAACACATAGACAGTAGGAAGACTCATTCTTCCTGTACTTAAGTCGGCATTGTGTCTCTTATATTTAATTCCGATGCAATTTCTGTGTTTCATCGTCAATGGGAAGGTCCAAGGGATACAGTAAACCTGCAGAGGTGCATCGGAATGTAAAACTAGTGACACAGGAAACGCTCAAAACATAGACAGTAGGAAGACTCAGTCTTCCTGTACTTAAGTCGGCATTGTGTCTCTTATATTTAATTCCGATGCAATTTCTGTTTTTCATCGTCAATGGGAAGGTCCAAGGGATACAGTAAACCTGCAGAGGTGCATCTGAATGTAAAACTGGTGACACAGGAAACGCTCAAAACATAGACAGTAGGAAGACTCAGTTTTCCTGTACTTAAGACGCCATTGTGTCTCTTATATTTAATTCCGATGCAATATCTGTGTTTCATCGTCCATGGGAAGGTCCATGGATACAGAAGACCTGCAGAGGAGCATCAGAATGTAAAACTGGTGACACAGGAAACGCTCAAATCATAGACAGTAGGAAGACTCAGTCTTCCTATACTTAAGTCGGCATTGTGTCTCTTATATTTAATTCCGATGCGATTTCTGTGTTTCATCGACAAGGGGAAGGTCCAAGGGATACAGTAAACCGGCAGAGGTGCATCGGAATGTAAAACTGGCGACACAGGAAACGCTCAAAACATTGACCGTACGAAGACTGTTTTCTTGTACTTAAGTCGGCATTGTGTCTCTTATATTTAATTTCGATGCAATTTCTGTGTTTCATCGTCTGGGAAGGTCCAAGGGATACAGGAAACCTGCAGAGGTGCATCGGAATGTCAAACTATTAACACAGGAAACGCTCAAAACATAGAGAGTAGGAAGACTCTGTCTTCCTGTACTTAAGTTGGCATTGTGACTCTTATATTTAATTCCCATGCAATTTCTGTGTTTCATCGTCAATGGGAAGGTCCAAGGGATACAGTAAACCTGCAGAGTTGCATCGGAATGTAAAACTGGTGACACAGGAAACGCTCAAAACATAGACAGTGGAAGACTCAGTCTTCCCATACTTAAGTCGTCATTGTGTCTCTTATATTTATTTCCGATTAAATGTCTGTGTTTCATCGTGAATGGGAAGGTCCAAGGGATATAGTAAACCTGCAGAGGTGCGTCAGAAAGTAAAAGTGATGACACAGGAAACGCTCAAAACACAGACAGTAGGAGGACTTAGTCTTCCTGTACTTAAGTCGGCATTGTGTCTCTTATATTTAATTCCGATGCAATTTCTGTGTTTCATCGTCACTGTGAATGTCCAAGGGATACAGTAAACCTGTAGAAGTGCATCGGAATGTAAAACTGGTGACACAGGAAACGCTCAAATTATAGACACTAGGAAGACTCAGTCTTCCTGTACTTAAGTCGGCATTGTGTCTCTTATATTTAATTCCGATGCAATTTCTGTGTTTCATCGTCAATGGGAAGGTCCAAGGGATACAGTAAACCTGCAGAGTGGCATCAGAACGTAAAACTGGTGACACAGGAAACGCTCAAAACAAGACTGTAGGAAGACTCAGTCTTCGTGTACTTAAGACGGCATTGTGTCTCTTATATTTAATTCCGATGCAATTTCTGTGTTTCATCATCAATGGGAAGGTCCAAGGGATACAGTAAACCTGCAGATTTGCATCGGAATGTAAAACTGGTGACACAGGAAACGCTCAAAACATAGACAGTAGGAAGACTCAGTCTTCCTATACTTATGTCGGCATTGTGTCTCTTATATTTAATTCCGATGCGATTTCTGTGTTTCATCGACAAGGGGAAGGTCCAAGGGATACAGTAAACCGGCAGAGGCACATCGGAATGTAAAACTGGTGACACTGGAAACGCTCAAAACATTGACCGTACGAAGACTGTTTTCTTGTACTTAAGTCAAAATTGTGTCTCTTATATTTAATTTCGATGCAATTTCTGTGTTTCATCGTCAATGGGAAGGTCCAAGGGATACAGGAAACCTGCAGAGGTGCATCGGAATGTCAAACTGGTAACACAGGAAACGCTCATAACATAGAGAGTAGGAAGACTCTGTCTTCCTGTACTTAAGTTGGCATTGTGACTCTTATATTTAATTCCGATGCAATTTCTGTGTTTCATCGTCAATGGGAGGGTCCAAGGGATACAGTAAACCTGCAGAGGTGCATCTGAATGTAAAACTGATGACACAGAAAACGCTCAAAGCATAGACAGTAGGAAGACTCAGTCTTCCTGTACTTAAGTCGGCATTGTGTCTCTTATATTTATTTCCGATGAAATTTCTGTGTTTCATCGTCAATGGGAAGGTCCAAGGGATACAGTAAACCTGCAGAGGTGCATCAGAATGTAAAATTAGTGACACAGGAAACGCTCAACACATAGACAGTAGGAAGACTCATTCTTCCTGTACTTAAGTCGGCATTGTGTCTCTTATATTTAATTCCGATGCAATTTCTGTGTTTCATCGTCAATGGGAAGGTCCAAGGGATACAGTAAACCTGCAGAGGTGCATCGGAATGTAAAACTAGTGACACAGGAAACGCTCAAAACATAGACAGTAGGAAGACTCAGTCTTCCTGTACTTAAGTCGGCATTGTGTCTCTTATATTTAATTCCGATGCAATTTCTGTTTTTCATCGTCAATGGGAAGGTCCAAGGGATACAGTAAACCTGCAGAGGTGCATCTGAATGTAAAACTGGTGACACAGGAAACGCTCAAAACATAGACAGTAGGAAGACTCAGTTTTCCTGTACTTAAGACGCCATTGTGTCTCTTATATTTAATTCCGATGCAATATCTGTGTTTCATCGTCCATGGGAAGGTCCAATGGATACAGAAGACCTGCAGAGGAGCATCAGAATGTAAAACTGGTGACACAGGAAACGCTCAAATCATAGACAGTAGGAAGACTCAGTCTTCCTATAATTAAGTCGGCATTGTGTCTCTTATATTTAATTCCGATGCAATTTCTGTGTTTCATCGTCAATGGGAAGGTCCAAGGGATACAGTAAACCTGCAGAGTTGCATCGGAATGTAAAACTGGTGACACAGGAAACGCTCAAAACATAGACAGTGGAAGACTCAGTCTTCCCAAACTTAAGTCGGCATTGTGTCTCTTATATTTATTTCCGATTAAATGACTGTGTTTCATCGTGAATGGGAAGGCCCAAGGGATATAGTAAACCTGCAGAGGTGCGTCAGAAAGTAAAACTGATGACACAGGAAACGCTCAAAACACAGACAGTAGGAGGACTTAAGTCTTCCTGTACTTAAGTCGGCATTGTGTCTCTTATATTTAATTCCGATGCAATTTCTGTGTTTCATCGTCACTGTGAATGTCCAAGGGATACAGTAAACCTGTAGAAGTGCATCGGAATGTAAAACTGGTGACACAGGAAACGCTCAAAACATAGACACTAGGAAGACTCAGTCTTCCTGTACTTAAGTCGGCATTGTGTCTCTTATATTTAATTCCGATGCAATTTCTGTGTTTCATCGTCAATGGGAAGGTCCAAGGGATACAGTAAACCTGCAGAGTGGCATCAGAACGTAAAACTGGTGACACAGGAAACGCTCAAAACATAGACTGTAGGAAGACTCAGTCTTCGTGTACTTAAGACGGCATTGTGTCTCTTATATTTAATTCCGATGCAATTTCTGTGTTTCATCATCAATGGGAAGGTCCAAGGGATACAGTAAACCTGCAGATTTGCATCGGAATGTAAAACTGGTGACACAGGAAACGCTCAAAACATAGACAGTAGGAAGACTCAGTCTTCCTATACTTATGTCGGCATTGTGTCTCTTATATTTAATTCCGATGCGATTTCTGTGTTTCATCGACAAGGGGAAGGTCCAAGGGATACAGTAAACCGGCAGAGGCGCATCGGAATGTAAAACTGGTGACACAGGAAACGCTCAAAACATTGACCGTACGAAGACTGTTTTCTTGTACTTAAGTCAAAATTGTGTCTCTTATATTTAATTTCGATGCAATTTCTGTGTTTCATCGTCAATGGGAAGGTCCAAGGGATACAGGAAACCTGCAGAGGTGCATCGGAATGTCAAACTGGTAACACAGGAAACGCTCAAAACATAGACAGTAGGAAGACTCAGTTTTCCTGTACTTAAGACGGCATTGTGTCTCTTATATTTAATTCCGATGCAATATCTGTGTTTCATCGTCAATGGGAAGGTCCACTGGATACAGAAGACCTGCAGAGAAGCATCAGAATGTTAAACTGATGACACAGGAAACGCTCAAAACATAGACAGTAGGAAGACTCAGTCTTCCTATACTTAAGTCGGCATTGTGTCTCTTATATTTAATTCCGATGCGATTTCTGTGTTTCATCGACAAGGGGAAGGTCCAAGGGATACAGTAAACCGGCAGAGGTGCATCGGAATGTAAAACTGGTGACACAGGAAACGCCCAAAACATTGACCGTACGAAGACCGTTTTCTTGTACTCACGTCGGCATTGTGTCTCTTATATTTAATTTCGATGCAATTTCTGTGTTTCATCGTCAATGGGAAGGTCCAAGGGATACAGGAAACCTGCAGAGTTGCATCGGAATGTAAAACTGGTGACACAGGAAACGCTCAAATTATAGACACTAGGAAGACTCAGTTTTCCTGTACTTAAGTCGGGATTGTGTCTCTTATATTTAATTCCGATGAAATGTTTGTGTTTCATCGCGAATGGGAAGGTCAAAGGGATATAGTAAACCTGCAGAATTGCGTCAGAAAGTAAAACTTATGACACAGGAAACGCTCAAAACATAGACAGTAGGAGGACTTAGTCTTCCTGTACTTAAGTCGGCATTGTGTCTCTTATATTTAATTCCGATGCAATTTCTGTGTTTCATCGTCACTGTGAAGGTCCAAGGGATACAGAAAACCTGTAGAGGTGCATCGGAATGTACAACTGGTGACACAGGAAACGCTCAAATTATAGACACTAGGGAGACTCAGTTTTCCTGTACTTAAGTCGGCATTGTGTCTCTTATATTTAATTCCGATGCAATTTCTGTGTTTCATCGTCAATGGGAAGGTCGAAGAGATACAGTAAACCTGCAGAGTGGCTTCAGAATGTAAAACTGGTGACACAGGAAACGCTCAAAACATAGACTGTAGGAAGACTCAGTCTTCGTGTACTTAAGACGGCATTGTGTCTCTTATATTTAATTACGATGCAATTTCTGTGTTTCATCGTCAATGGGAAGGTCCAAGGGATACAGTAAACCTGCAGATTTGCATCGGAATGTAAAACTAGTGACACAGGAAACGCTCAAAACATAGACAGTAGGATGACTCAGTCTTGCTGTATTTAAGTCGGCATTGTGTCTCTTATATTTTATTCCGATGCAATTTCTGTGTTTCATCGTCAATGGGAAGGTCCAAGGGATACAGTAAACCTGCAGAGGTGCATCGGAATGTAAAACTGGTGACACAGGAAACGCTCAAAACATAGACACTAGGAAGACTCAGTCTTCCTGTACTTAAGTCGGCATTGTGTCTCTTAAATTTAATTCCGATGCAATTTCTGTGTTTCATCGTCAATGGGAAGGTCCAAGGGATACAGTATACCTGCAGAGGTGCTTCGTAATGTAAAACTGGTGACACAGGAAACGTTCAAAACATAGACAGTAGGAAGACTCAGTCTTTCTGTACTTAAGTCGGCATTGTGTCCCCTATATTTAATTCCGAGGCGATTTCTGTGTTTCATCGACAATGGGAAGGTCCAAGGGATACAGTAAACCTGCAGAGGTGCATCAGAATGTAAAATTGGTGACACAGGAAACGCTCAAAACATTGTCCGTACGTAGACTGTTATCTTGTACTTAAGTAGGCATTGTGTCTCTTATATTTAATTCCGATGCGATTTTTGTGTTTCATCGACAAGGGGAAGGTCCAAGGGATACAGTAAACCTGCAGAGGTGCATCAGAATGTAAAACTGGTGACACAGGAAACGCTCAAAACATTGTCCGTACGTAGACTGTTTTCTTGTACCTAAGTCGGCATTGTGTCTCTTATATTTAATTTCGATGCAATTTCTGTGTTTCATCGTCAATGGGAAGGTCCAAAAACGGATACAGGAAACCTGCCGAGGTGCATCGGAATGCCAAACTGGTAACACAGGAAACGCTCAAAACATAGAGAGTAGGAAGACTCAGTCTTCCTGTACTTAAGTTGGCATTGTGACTGTTATATTTAATTCCGATGCAATTTCTGTGTTTCATCGTCAATGGGAAGGTCCAAGGGATACAGTAAACCTGCAGAGTTGCATCGGAATATAAAACTGGTGACACAGGAAACGCTCAAAACATAGACAGAGGAAGACTCAGTCCTGCAGAGGTGCATGGGAATGTAAACTGGTAACACAGGAAACGCTCAAAACATAGAGAGTAGGAAGACTCAGTCTTCCTGTACTTAAGTCTTCATTGTGTCTCTTATATTTATTTCCGATGAAATTTCTGTGTTTCATCGTGAATGGGAAGGTCCAAGGGATACAGTAATCCTGCAGAGGTGCATCGGAAAGTAAAACTGATGACACAGGAAACGCTCAAATCATAGACAGTAGGAAGACTCAGTCTTCCTGTACTTAAGTCGGCATTGTGTCTCTTATATTTAATTCCGATGCAATTTCTGTTTTTCATCGTCAATGGGAAGGTCCAAGAGATACAGTAAACCTGCAGAGGTGCATCAGAATGTAAAATTGGTGACACAGGAAACGCTCAACACATAGACAGTAGGAAGACTCATTCTTCCTGTACTTAAGTCAGCATTGTGTCTCTTATATTTAATTCCGATGCAATTTCTGTTTTTCATCGTCAATGGGAAGGTCCAAGGGATACAGTAAACCTGCAGAGGTGCATCTGAATGTAAAACTGGTGACACAGGAAACGCTCAAAACATAGACAGTAGGAAGACTCAGTTTTCCTGTACTTAAGACGCCATTGTGTCTCTTATATTTAATTCCGATGCAATATCTGTGTTTCATCGTCCATGGGAAGGTCCAATGGATACAGAAGACCTGCAGAGGAGCATCAGAATGTAAAACTGGTGACACAGGAAACGCTCAAATCATAGACAGTAGGAAGACTCAGTCTTCCTATAATTAAGTCGGCATTGTGTCTCTTATATTTAATTCCGATGCGATTTCTGTGTTTCATCGACAAGGGGAAGGTCCAAGGGATACAGTAAACCGGCAGAGTTGCATCGGAATGTAAAACTGGCGACACAGGAAACGCTCAAAACATTGACCGTACGAAGACTGTTTTCTTGTACTTAAGTCGGCATTGTGTCTCTTATATTTAATTTCGATGCAATTTCTGTGTTTCATCGTCAATGGGAAGGTCCAAGGGATACAGGAAACCTGCAGAGGTGCATCGGAATGTCAAACTATTAACACAGGAAACGCTCAAAACATAGAGAGTAGGAAGACTCTGTCTTCCTGTACTTAAGTTGGCATTGTGACTCTTATATTTAATTCCGATGCAGTTTCTGTGTTTCATCGTCAATGGGAAGGTCCAAGGGATACAGTAAACCTGCAGAGTTGCATCGGAATGTAAAACTGGTGACACAGGAAACGCTCAAAACATAGACAGTGGAAGACTCAGTCTTCCCATACTTAAGTCGGCATTGTGTCTCTTATATTTATTTCCGATTAAATGTCTGTGTTTCATCGTGAATGGGAAGGCCCTAGGGATATAGTAAACCTGCAGAGGTGCGTCAGAAAGTAAAACTGATGACACAGGAAACGCTCAAAACACAGACAGTAGGAGGACTTAAGTCTTCCTGTACTTAAGTCGGCATTGTGTCTCTTATATTTAATTCCGATGCAATTTCTGTGTTTCATCGTCACTGTGAATGTCCAAGGGATACAGTAAACCTGTAGAAGTGCATCGGAATGTAAAACTGGTGACACAGGAAACGCTCAAAACATAGACACTAGGAAGACTCAGTCTTCCTGTACTTAAGTCGGCATTGTGTCTCTTATATTTAATTCCGATGCAATTTCTGTGTTTCATCGCCAATGGGAAGGTCCAAGGGATACAGTAAACCTGCAGAGTGGCATCAGAACGTAAAACTGGTGACACAGGAAACGCTCAAAACATAGACTGTAGGAAGACTCAGTCTTCGTGTACTTAAGACGGCATTGTGTCTCTTATATTTAATTCCGATGCAATTTCTGTGTTTCATCATCAATGGGAAGGTCCAAGGGATACAGTATACCTGCAGAGGTGCTTCGTAATGTAAAACTGGTGACACAGGAAACGTTCAAAACATAGACAGTAGGAAGACTCAGTCTTTCTGTACTTAAGTCGGCATTGTGTCCCCTATATTTAATTCCGAGGCGATTTCTGTGTTTCATCGA
Organism: Schistocerca nitens; assembly: GCF_023898315.1. Classification (NCBI taxonomy): domain Eukaryota; kingdom Metazoa; phylum Arthropoda; class Insecta; order Orthoptera; family Acrididae; genus Schistocerca; species Schistocerca nitens. The sequence goes on along the minus strand of NC_064614.1, from coordinate 1,324,793,221 downwards.
CAATGGGAAGGTCGAAGGGATACAGTAAACCTGCAGAGGTGTATCAGAATGTAAAATTGGTGACACAGGAAACGCTCAAAACATTGTCCGTACGTAGACTGTTATCTTGTACTTAAGTAGGCATTGTGTCTCTTATATTTAATTCCGATGCGATTTTTGTGTTTCATCGACAAGGGGAAGGTCCAAGGGATACAGTAAACCTGCAGAGGTGCATCAGAATGTAAAACTGGTGACACAGGAAACGCTCAAAACATTGTCCGTACGTAGACTGTTTTCTTGTACCTAAGTCGGCATTGTGTCTCTTATATTTAATTTCGATGCAATTTCTGTGTTTCATCGTCAATGGGAAGGTCCAAAAAGGGATACAGGAAACCTGCCGAGGTGCATCGGAATGCCAAACTGGTAACACAGGAAACGCTCAAAACATAGAGAGTAGGAAGACTCAGTCTTCCTGTACTTAAGTTGGCATTGTGACTCTTATATTTAATTCCGATGCAATTTCTGTGTTTCATCGTCAATGGGAAGGTCCAAGGGATACAGTAAACCTGCAGAGTTGCATCGGAATATAAAACTGGTGACACAGGAAACGCTCAAAACATAGACAGAGGAAGACTCAGTCCTGCAGAGGTGCATGGGAATGTAAACTGGTAACACAGGAAACGCTCAAAACATAGAGAGTAGGAAGACTCAGTCTTCCTGTACTTAAGTCTTCATTGTGTCTCTTATATTTATTTCCGATGAAATTTCTGTGTTTCATCGTGAATGGGAAGGTCCAAGGGATACAGTAATCCTGCAGAGGTGCATCGGAAAGTAAAACTGATGACACAGGAAACGCTCAAATCATAGACAGTAGGAAGACTCAGTCTTCCTGTACTTAAGTCGGCATTGTGTCTCTTATATTTAATTCCGATGCAATTTCTGTTTTTCATCGTCAATGGGAAGGTCCAAGAGATACAGTAAACCTGCAGAGGTGCATCAGAATGTAAAATTGGTGACACAGGAAACGCTCAACACATAGACAGTAGGAAGACTCATTCTTCCTGTACTTAAGTCGGCATTGTGTCTCTTATATTTAATTCCGATGCAATTTCTGTGTTTCATCGTCAATGGGAAGGTCCAAGGGATACAGTAAACCTGCAGAGGTGCATCGGAATGTAAAGCTAGTGACACAGGAAACGCTCAAAACATAGACAGTAGGAAGACTCAGTCTTCCTGTACTTAAGTCGGCTTTGTGTCTCTTATATTTAATTCCGATGCAATTTCTGTGTTTCATCGTCAATGGGAAGGTCCAATGGATACAGAAAACCTGCAGAGGTGCATCAGAATGTAAAACTGGTGACACAGGAAACGCTCAAAACATAGACAGTAGGAAGACTCAGTTTTCCTGTACTTAAGACGGCATTGTGTCTCTTATATTTAATTCCGATGCAATATCAGTGTTTCATCGTCAATGGGAAGGTCCACTGGATACAGAAGACCTGCAGAGAAGCATCAGAATGTAAAACTGGTGACACAGGAAACGCTCAAAACATAGACAGTAGGAAGACTCAGTCTTCCTATACTTAAGTCGGCATTGTGTCTCTTATATTTAATTCCAATGCGATTTCTGTGTTTCATCGACAAGGGGAAGGTCCAAGGGATACAGTAAACCGGCAGAGGTGCATCGGAATGTAAAACTGGTGACACAGGAAACGCTCAAAACATTGACCGTACGAAGACCGTTTTCTTGTACTCACGTCGGCATTGTGTCTCTTATATTTAATTTCGATGCAATTTCTGTGTTTCATCGTCAATGGGAAGGTCCAAGGGATACAGGAAACCTGCAGAGTTGCATCGGAATGTAAAACTGGTGACACAGGAAACGCTCAAATTATAGACACTAGGAAGACTCAGTTTTCCTGTACTTAAGTCTGGATTGTGTCTCTTATATTTATTTCCGATGAAATGTCTGTGTTTCATCGTGAATGGAAAGGTCCAAGGGATACAGTAAACCTGCAGAGGTGCATCGGAATATAAAACTGGTGACACAGGAAAGGCTCAAAACATAAACAGTAAAAAGACACAGTCTTCCTGTACTTAAGTCGGCATTGTGTCTCTTAAATTTAATTCCGATGCAATTTCTGTGTTTCATTGTCAATGAGAGGGTCCAAGGGATACAGTAAACCTGCAGAGGTGCATCGGAATGTAAAACTGGTGACACAGGAAACACTCAAAACATAGACTGTAGGAAGACTCAGCCTTCCTGTACTTAAGACGGCATTGTGTCTCTTATATTTAATTCCGATGCAATTTCTGTGTTTCATCGTCAATGGGAAGGTCCAAGGGATACAGTAAACCTGCAGATTTGCATCGCAATGTAAAACTAGTGACACAGGAAACGCTCAAAACATAGACAGTAGGAAGACTCAGTCTTCCTGTACTTAAGTCGGCATTGTGTCTCTTATATTTTATTCCGATGCAATTTCTGTGTTTCATCGTCAATGGTAAGGTCCAAGGGATACAGTAAACCTGCAGAGGTGCATCGGAATATAAAACTGGTGACACAGGAAAGGCTCAAAACATAAACAGTAGAAAGACACAGTCTTCCTGTACTTAAGTCGGCATTGTGTCTCTTAAATTTAATTCCGATGCAATTTCTGTGTTTCATCGTCAATGAGAAGGTCCAAGGGATACAGTAAACCTGCAGAGGTGCATCGGAATGTAAAACCGGTGACACAGGAAACGCTCAAAACATAGACAGTAGGAAGACTCAGCCTTTCTGTACTTAAGTCGGCATTGTGTCTCCTATATTTAATTCCGATGCGATTTCTGTGCTTCATCGACAATGGGAAGGTCCAAGGGATACAGTAAACCTGCAGAGTTGCATCGGAATGTAAAACTGGAGACACAGGAAACGCTCAAAACATAGACAGAGGAAGACTCAGTCTTCCCATACTTAAGTCTGCATTGTTTGTCTTATATTTATTTCCGATGAAATGTCTGTGTTTCATCGCGAATGGGAAGGTCAAAGGGATATAGTAAACCTGCAGAATTGCGTCAGAAAGTAAAACTTATGACACAGGAAACGCTCAAAACATAGACAGTAGGAGGACTTATTCTTCCTGTACTTAAGTCGGCATTGTGTCTCTTATATTTAATTCCGATGCAATTTCTGTGTTTCATCGTCACTGTGAAGGTCCAAGGGATACAGAAAACCTTGAGAGGTGCATCGGAATGTACAACTGGTGACACAGGAAACGCTCAAATTATAGACACTAGGGAGACTCAGTTTTCCTGTACTTAAGTCGGCATTGTGTCTCTTATATTTAATTCCGATGCAATTTCTGTGTTTCATCGTCAATGGGAAGGTCGAAGGGATACAGTAAACCTGCAGAGTGGCTTCAGAATGTAAAACTGGTGACACAGGAAACGCTCAAAACATAGACTGTAGGAAGACTCAGTCTTCGTGTACTTAAGACGGCATTGTGTCTCTTATATTTAATTCCGATGCAATTTCTGTGTTTCATCGTCAATGGGAAGGTCCAAGGGATACAGTAAACCTGCAGATTTGCATCGGAATGTAAAACTAGTGACACAGGAAACGCTCAAAACATAGACAGTAGGATGACTCAGTCTTGCTGTACTTAAGTCGGCATTGTGTCTCTTATATTTTATTCCGATGCAATTTCTGTGTTTCATCGTCAATGGGAAGGTCCAAGGGATACAGTAAACCTGCAGAGGTGCATCGGAATGTAAAACTGGTGACACAGGAAACGCTCAAAACATAGACACTAGGAAGACTCAGTCTTCCTGTACTTAAGTCGGCATTGTGTCTCTTATATTTAATTCCGATGAAATTTCAGTGTTTCATCGTGAATGGGAAGGTCCAAGAGATATAGTAAACCTGCAGAGGTGCATCGGAAAGTAAAACTGATGACACAGGAAACGCTCAAAACATAGACAGTAGAAAGACTTAGTCTTCCTGTACTTAAGTCGGCATTGTGTCTCTTAAATTTAATTCCGATGCAATTTCTGTGTTTCATCGTCAATGGGAAGGTCCAAGGGATACAGTATACCTGCAGAGGTGCTTCGTAATGTAAAACTGGTGACACAGGAAACGTTCAAAACATAGACAGTAGGAAGACTCAGTCTTTCTGTACTTAAGTCGGCATTGTGTCCCCTATATTTAATTCCGATGCGATATCTGTGTTTCATCGACAATGGGAAGGTCCAAGGGATACAGTAAACCTGCAGAGGTGCATCAGAATGTAAAACTGGTGACACAGGAAACGCTCAAAACATTGTCCGTACGTAGACTGTTATCTTGTACTTAAGTAGGCATTGTGTCTCTTATATTTAATTCCGATGCGATTTATGTGTTTCATCGACAAGGGGAAGGTCCAAGGGATACAGTAAACCTGCAGAGGTGCATCGGAATGTAAAACCGGTGACACAGGAAACGCTCAAAACATAGACAGTAGGAAGACTCAGCCTTTCTGTACTTAAGTCGGCATTGTGTCTCCTATATTTAATTCCGATGCGATTTCTGTGCTTCATCGACAATGGGAAGGTCCAAGGGATACAGTAAACCTGCAGAGTTGCATCGGAATGTAAAACTGGAGACACAGGAAACGCTCAAAACATAGACAGAGGAAGACTCAGTCTTCCCATACTAAAGTCGGCATTGTGTGTCTTATATTTATTTCCGATGAAATGTCTGTGTTTCATCGCGAATGGGAAGGTCAAAGGGATATAGTAAACCTGCAGAATTGCGTCAGAAAGTAAAACTTATGACACAGGAAACGCTCAAAACATAGACAGTAGGAGGACTTAGTCTTCCTGTACTTAAGTCGGCATTGTGTCTCTTATATTTAATTCCGATGCAATTTCTGTGTTTCATCGTCACTGTGAAGGTCCAAGGGATACAGAAAACCTGTAGAGGTGCATCGGAATGTACAACTGGTGACACAGGAAACGCTCAAATTATAGACACTAGGGAGACTCAGTTTTCCTGTACTTAAGTCGGCATTGTGTCTCTTATATTTAATTCCGATGCAATTTCTGTGTTTCATCGTCAATGGGAAGGTCGAAGGGATACAGTAAACCTGCAGAGTGGCTTCAGAATGTAAAACTGGTGACACAGGAAACGCTCAAAACATAGACTGTAGGTAGACTCAGTCTTCGTGTACTTAAGACGGCATTGTGTCTCTTATATTTAATTCCGATGCAATTTCTGTGTTTCATCGTCAATGGGAAGGTCCAAGGGATACAGTAAACCTGCAGATTTGCATCGGAATGTAAAACTAGTGACACAGGAAACGCTCAAAACATAGACAGTAGGATGACTCAGTCTTGCTGTACTTAAGTCGGCATTGTGTCTCTTATATTTTATTCCGATGCAATTTCTGTGTTTCATCGTCAATGGGAAGGTCCAAGGGATACAGTAAACCTGCAGAGGTGCATCGGAATGTAAAACTGGTGACACAGGAAACGCTCAAAACATAGACACTAGGAAGACTCAGTCTTCCTGTACTTAAGTCGGCATTGTGTCTCTTATATTTAATTCCGATGAAATTTCAGTGTTTCATCGTGAATGGGAAGGTCCAAGAGATATAGTAAACCTGCAGAGGTGCATCGGAAAGTAAAACTGATGACACAGGAAACGCTCAAAACATAGACAGTAGAAAGACTTAGTCTTCCTGTACTTAAGTCGGCATTGTGTCTCTTAAATTTAATTCCGATGCAATTTCTGTGTTTCATCGTCAATGGGAAGGTCCAAGGGATACAGTATACCTGCAGAGGTGCTTCGTAATGTAAAACTGGTGACACAGGAAACGTTCAAAACATAGACAGTAGGAAGACTCAGTCTTTCTGTACTTAAGTCGGCATTGTGTCCCCTATATTTAATTCCGATGCGATATCTGTGTTTCATCGACAATGGGAAGGTCCAAGGGATACAGTAAACCTGCAGAGGTGCATCAGAATGTAAAACTGGTGACACAGGAAACGCTCAAAACATTGTCCGTACGTAGACTGTTATCTTGTACTTAAGTAGGCATTGTGTCTCTTATATTTAATTCCGATGCGATTTATGTGTTTCATCGACAAGGGGAAGGTCCAAGGGATACAGTAAACCGGCAGAGGTGCATCGGAATATGAAACTGGTGACACAGGAAACGCTCAAGTCATTGACCGTACGAAGACTGTTTTCTTGTACCTAAGTCGGCATTGTGTCTCTTATATTTAATTTCGATGCAATTTCTGTGTTTCATCGTCAATGGGAAGGTCCAAAAAGGGATACAGGAAACCTGCCGAGGTGCATCGGAATGCCAAACTGGTAACACAGGAAACGCTCAAAACATAGAGAGTAGGAAGACTCAGTCTTCCTGTACTTAAGTTGGCATTGTGACTCTTATATTTAATTCCGATGCAATTTCTGTGTTTCATCGTCAATGGGAAGGTCCAAGGGATACAGTAAACCTGCAGAGTTGCATCGGAATGTAAAACTGGTGACACAGGAAACGCTCAAAACATAGACAGAGGAAGACTCAGTCCTGCAGAGGTGCATGGGAATGTAAACTGGTAACACAGGAAACGCTCAAAACATAGAGAGTAGGAAGACTCAGTCTTCCTGTACTTAAGTCTTCGTTGTGTCTCTTATATTTATTTCCGATGAAATTTCTGTGTTTCATCGTGAATGGGAAGGTCCAAGGGATACAGTAATCCTGCAGAGGTGCATCGGAAAGTAAAACTGATGACACAGGAAACGCTCAAATCATAGACAGTAGGAAGACTCAGTCTTCCTGTACTTAAGTCGGCATTGTGTCTCTTATATTTAATTCCGATGCAATTTCTGTTTTTCATCGTCAATGGGAAGGTCCAAGGGATACAGTAAACCTGCAGAGGTGCATCAGAATGTAAAACTGGTGACACAGGAAACGCTCAAAACATAGACAGTAGGTAGACTCAGTCTTCCTGTACCTAAGTCGGCATTGTGTCTCTTATATTTATTTCCGATGAAATTTCTGTGTTTCATCGTGAATGGGAAGGTCCAAGGGATATAGTAATCCTGCAGAGGTGCAGCGGAAAGTAAAACTGATGACACAGGAAACGCTCAAAACATAGACAGTAGGAAGACTCTGTCTCCCTGTACTTAAATCGGCATTGTGTCTCTTATATTTAATTCCGATGCAATTTCTGTGTTTCATCGTCAATGGGAAGGTCCAACGGAAACAGTAAACCTGCAGAGGTGCATCGGAATGTAAAACTGGTGACACAGGAAACGCTCAAACCATAGACAGTAGCAAGACCCAGTCTTCCTGTACTTAAGTCTTCATTGTGTCTGTTATATTTATTTCCGATGAATTTTCTGTGTTTCATCGTGAATGGGAAGGTCCAAGTGATATAGTAATCCTGCAGAGGTGCATCGGAAAGTAAAACTGATGACACAGGAAACGCTCAAATCATAGACAGTAGGAAGACTCAGTCTTCCTGTACTTAAGTCGGCATTGTGTCTCTTATATTTAATTCCGATGCAATTTCTGTTTTTCATCGTCAATGGGAAGGTCCAAGGGATACAGTAAACCTGCAGAGGTGCATCAGAATGTAAAATTAGTGACACAGGAAACGCTCAACACATAGACAGTAGGAAGACTCATTCTTCCTGTACTTAAGTCGGCATTGTGTCTCTTATATTTAATTCCGATGCAATTTCTGTGTTTCATCGTCAATGGGAAGGTCCAAGGGATACAGTAAACCTGCAGAGGTGCATCTGAATGTAAAACTGGTGACACAGGAAACGCTCAAAACATAGACAGTAGGAAGACTCAGTTTTCCTGTACTTAAGACGCCATTGTGTCTCTTATATTTAATTCCGATGCAATATCTGTGTTTCATCGTCCATGGGAAGGTCCAATGGATACAGAAGACCTGCAGAGGAGCATCAGAATGTAAAACTGGTGACACAGGAAACGCTCAAATCATAGACAGTAGGAAGACTCAGTCTTCCTATACTTAAGTCGGCATTGTGTCTCTTATATTTAATTCCGATGCGATTTCTGTGTTTCATCGACAAGGGGAAGGTCCAAGGGATACAGTAAACCGGCAGAGGTGCATCGGAATGTAAAACTGGCGACACAGGAAACGCTCAAAACATTGACCGTACGAAGACTGTTTTCTTGTACTTAAGTCGGCATTGTGTCTCTTATATTTAATTTCGATGCAATTTCTGGGTTTCATCGTCAATGGGAAGGTCCAAGGGATACAGTAAACCTGCAGAGTTGCATCGGAATGTAAAACTGGTGACACAGGAAACGCTCAAAACATAGACAGTGGAAGACTCAGTCTTCCCATACTTATGTCGGCATTGTGTCTCTTATATTTATTTCCGATTAAATGTCTGTGTTTCAATGTGAATGGGAAGGTCCAAGGGATATAGTAAACCTGCAGAGGTGCGTCAGAAAGTAAAACTGATGACACAGGAAACGCTCAAAACACAGACAGTAGGAGGACTTAGTCTTCCTGTACTTAAGTCGGCATTGTGTCTCTTATATTTAATTCCGATGCAATTTCTGTGTTTCATCGTCACTGTGAATGTCCAAGGGATACAGTAAACCTGTAGAAGTGCACCGGAATGTAAAACTGGTGACACAGGAAACGCTCAAATTATAGACACTAGGAAGACTCAGTCTTCCTGTACTTAAGTCGGCATTGTGTCTCTTATATTTAATTCCGATGCTATTTCTGTGTTTCATCGTCAATGGGAAGGTCCAAGGGATACAGTAAACCTGCAGAGTTGCATCGGAATGTAAAACTGGAGACACAGGAAACGCTCAAAACATAGACAGAGGAAGACTCAGTCTTCCCATACTTAAGTCTGCATTGTTTGTCTTATATTTATTTCCGATGAAATGTCTGTGTTTCATCGCGAATGGGAAGGTCAAAGGGATATAGTAAACCTGCAGAATTGCGTCAGAAAGTAAAACTTATGACACAGGAAACGCTCAAAACATAGACAGTAGGAGGACTTAGTCTTCCTGTACTTAAGTCGGCATTGTGTCTCTTATATTTAATTCCGATGCAATTTCTGTGTTTCATCGTCACTGTGAAGGTCCAAGGGATACAGAAAACCTTGAGAGGTGCATCGGAATGTACAACTGGTGACACAGGAAACGCTCAAATTATAGACACTAGGGAGACTCAGTTTTCCTGTACTTAAGTCGGCATTGTGTCTCTTATATTGAATTCCGATGCAATTTCTGTGTTTCATCGTCAATGGGAAGGTCGAAGGGATACAGTAAACCTGCAGAGTGGCTTCAGAATGTAAAACTGGTGACACAGGAAACGCTCAAAACATAGACTGTAGGAAGACTCAGTCTTCGTGTACTTAAGACGGCATTGTGTCTCTTATATTTAATTCCGATGCAATTTCTGTGTTTCATCGTCAATGGGAAGGTCCAAGGGATACAGTAAACCTGCAGATTTGCATCGGAATGTAAAACTAGTGACACAGGAAACGCTCAAAACATAGACAGTAGGATGACTCAGTCTTGCTGTACTTAAGTCGGCATTGTGTCTCTTATATTTTATTCCGATGCAATTTCTGTGTTTCATCGTCAATGGGAAGGTCCAAGGGATACAGTAAACCTGCAGAGGTGCATCGGAATGTAAAACTGGTGACACAGGAAACGCTCAAAACATAGACACTAGGAAGACTCAGTCTTCCTGTACTTAAGTCGGCATTGTGTCTCTTATATTTAATTCCGATGAAATTTCAGTGTTTCATCGTGAATGGGAAGGTCCAAGAGATATAGTAAACCTGCAGAGGTGCATCGGAAAGTAAAACTGATGACACAGGAAACGCTCAAAACATAGACAGTAGAAAGACTTAGTCTTCCTGTACTTAAGTCGGCATTGTGTCTCTTAAATTTAATTCCGATGCAATTTCTGTGTTTCATCGTCAATGGGAAGGTCCAAGGGATACAGTATACCTGCAGAGGTGCTTCGTAATGTAAAACTGGTGACACAGGAAACGTTCAAAACATAGACAGTAGGAAGACTCAGTCTTTCTGTACTTAAGTCGGCATTGTGTCCCCTATATTTAATTCCGATGCGATATCTGTGTTTCATCGACAATGGGAAGGTCCAAGGGATACAGTAAACCTGCAGAGGTGCATCAGAATGTAAAACTGGTGACACAGGAAACGCTCAAAACATTGTCCGTACGTAGACTGTTATCTTGTACTTAAGTAGGCATTGTGTCTCTTATATTTAATTCCGATGCGATTTATGTGTTTCATCGACAAGGGGAAGGTCCAAGGGATACAGTAAACCGGCAGAGGTGCATCGGAATATGAAACTGGTGACACAGGAAACGCTCAAGTCATTGACCGTACGAAGACTGTTTTCTTGTACCTAAGTCGGCATTGTGTCTCTTATATTTAATTTCGATGCAATTTCTGTGTTTCATCGTCAATGGGAAGGTCCAAAAAGGGATACAGGAAACCTGCCGAGGTGCATCGGAATGCCAAACTGGTAACACAGGAAACGCTCAAAACATAGAGAGTAGGAAGACTCAGTCTTCCTGTACTTAAGTTGGCATTGTGACTCTTATATTTAATTCCGATGCAATTTCTGTGTTTCATCGTCAATGGGAAGGTCCAAGGGATACAGTAAACCTGCAGAGTTGCATCGGAATGTAAAACTGGTGACACAGGAAACGCTCAAAACATAGACAGAGGAAGACTCAGTCCTGCAGAGGTGCATGGGAATGTAAACTGGTAACACAGGAAACGCTCAAAACATAGAGAGTAGGAAGACTCAGTCTTCCTGTACTTAAGTCTTCGTTGTGTCTCTTATATTTATTTCCGATGAAATTTCTGTGTTTCATCGTGAATGGGAAGGTCCAAGGGATACAGTAATCCTGCAGAGGTGCATCGGAAAGTAAAACTGATGACACAGGAAACGCTCAAATCATAGACAGTAGGAAGACTCAGTCTTCCTGTACTTAAGTCGGCATTGTGTCTCTTATATTTAATTCCGATGCAATTTCTGTTTTTCATCGTCAATGGGAAGGTCCAAGGGATACAGTAAACCTGCAGAGGTGCATCAGAATGTAAAACTGGTGACACAGGAAACGCTCAAAACATAGACAGTAGGTAGACTCAGTCTTCCTGTACCTAAGTCGGCATTGTGTCTCTTATATTTATTTCCGATGAAATTTCTGTGTTTCATCGTGAATGGGAAGGTCCAAGGGATATAGTAATCCTGCAGAGGTGCAGCGGAAAGTAAAACTGATGACACAGGAAACGCTCAAAACATAGACAGTAGGAAGACTCTGTCTCCCTGTACTTAAATCGGCATTGTGTCTCTTATATTTAATTCCGATGCAATTTCTGTGTTTCATCGTCAATGGGAAGGTCCAACGGAAACAGTAAACCTGCAGAGGTGCATCGGAATGTAAAACTGGTGACACAGGAAACGCTCAAACCATAGACAGTAGCAAGACCCAGTCTTCCTGTACTTAAGTCTTCATTGTGTCTGTTATATTTATTTCCGATGAATTTTCTGTGTTTCATCGTGAATGGGAAGGTCCAAGTGATATAGTAATCCTGCAGAGGTGCATCGGAAAGTAAAACTGATGACACAGGAAACGCTCAAATCATAGACAGTAGGAAGACTCAGTCTTCCTGTACTTAAGTCGGCATTGTGTCTCTTATATTTAATTCCGATGCAATTTCTGTTTTTCATCGTCAATGGGAAGGTCCAAGGGATACAGTAAACCTGCAGAGGTGCATCAGAATGTAAAATTAGTGACACAGGAAACGCTCAACACATAGACAGTAGGAAGACTCATTCTTCCTGTACTTAAGTCGGCATTGTGTCTCTTATATTTAATTCCGATGCAATTTCTGTGTTTCATCGTCAATGGGAAGGTCCAAGGGATACAGTAAACCTGCAGAGGTGCATCTGAATGTAAAACTGGTGACACAGGAAACGCTCAAAACATAGACAGTAGGAAGACTCAGTTTTCCTGTACTTAAGACGCCATTGTGTCTCTTATATTTAATTCCGATGCAATATCTGTGTTTCATCGTCCATGGGAAGGTCCAATGGATACAGAAGACCTGCAGAGGAGCATCAGAATGTAAAACTGGTGACACAGGAAACGCTCAAATCATAGACAGTAGGAAGACTCAGTCTTCCTATACTTAAGTCGGCATTGTGTCTCTTATATTTAATTCCGATGCGATTTCTGTGTTTCATCGACAAGGGGAAGGTCCAAGGGATACAGTAAACCGGCAGAGGTGCATCGGAATGTAAAACTGGCGACACAGGAAACGCTCAAAACATTGACCGTACGAAGACTGTTTTCTTGTACTTAAGTCGGCATTGTGTCTCTTATATTTAATTTCGATGCAATTTCTGGGTTTCATCGTCAATGGGAAGGTCCAAGGGATACAGTAAACCTGCAGAGTTGCATCGGAATGTAAAACTGGTGACACAGGAAACGCTCAAAACATAGACAGTGGAAGACTCAGTCTTCCCATACTTATGTCGGCATTGTGTCTCTTATATTTATTTCCGATTAAATGTCTGTGTTTCAATGTGAATGGGAAGGTCCAAGGGATATAGTAAACCTGCAGAGGTGCGTCAGAAAGTAAAACTGATGACACAGGAAACGCTCAAAACACAGACAGTAGGAGGACTTAGTCTTCCTGTACTTAAGTCGGCATTGTGTCTCTTATATTTAATTCCGATGCAATTTCTGTGTTTCATCGTCACTGTGAATGTCCAAGGGATACAGTAAACCTGTAGAAGTGCACCGGAATGTAAAACTGGTGACACAGGAAACGCTCAAATTATAGACACTAGGAAGACTCAGTCTTCCTGTACTTAAGTCGGCATTGTGTCTCTTATATTTAATTCCGATGCTATTTCTGTGTTTCATCGTCAATGGGAAGGTCCAAGGGATACAGTAAACCTGCAGAGTTGCATCGGAATGTAAAACTGGAGACACAGGAAACGCTCAAAACATAGACAGAGGAAGACTCAGTCTTCCCATACTTAAGTCTGCATTGTTTGTCTTATATTTATTTCCGATGAAATGTCTGTGTTTCATCGCGAATGGGAAGGTCAAAGGGATATAGTAAACCTGCAGAATTGCGTCAGAAAGTAAAACTTATGACACAGGAAACGCTCAAAACATAGACAGTAGGAGGACTTAGTCTTCCTGTACTTAAGTCGGCATTGTGTCTCTTATATTTAATTCCGATGCAATTTCTGTGTTTCATCGTCACTGTGAAGGTCCAAGGGATACAGAAAACCTTGAGAGGTGCATCGGAATGTACAACTGGTGACACAGGAAACGCTCAAATTATAGACACTAGGGAGACTCAGTTTTCCTGTACTTAAGTCGGCATTGTGTCTCTTATATTGAATTCCGATGCAATTTCTGTGTTTCATCGTCAATGGGAAGGTCGAAGGGATACAGTAAACCTGCAGAGTGGCTTCAGAATGTAAAACTGGTGACACAGGAAACGCTCAAAACATAGACTGTAGGAAGACTCAGTCTTCGTGTACTTAAGACGGCATTGTGTCTCTTATATTTAATTCCGATGCAATTTCTGTGTTTCATCGTCAATGGGAAGGTCCAAGGGATACAGTAAACCTGCAGATTTGCATCGGAATGTAAAACTAGTGACACAGGAAACGCTCAAAACATAGACAGTAGGATGACTCAGTCTTGCTGTACTTAAGTCGGCATTGTGTCTCTTATATTTTATTCCGATGCAATTTCTGTGTTTCATCGTCAATGGGAAGGTCCAAGGGATACAGTAAACCTGCAGAGGTGCATCGGAATGTAAAACTGGTGACACAGGAAACGCTCAAAACATAGACACTAGGAAGACTCAGTCTTCCTGTACTTAAGTCGGCATTGTGTCTCTTATATTTAATTCCGATGAAATTTCAGTGTTTCATCGTGAATGGGAAGGTCCAAGAGATATAGTAAACCTGCAGAGGTGCATCGGAAAGTAAAACTGATGACACAGGAAACGCTCAAAACATAGACAGTAGAAAGACTTAGTCTTCCTGTACTTAAGTCGGCATTGTGTCTCTTAAATTTAATTCCGATGCAATTTCTGTGTTTCATCGTCAATGGGAAGGTCCAAGGGATACAGTATACCTGCAGAGGTGCTTCGTAATGTAAAACTGGTGACACAGGAAACGTTCAAAACATAGACAGTAGGAAGACTCAGTCTTTCTGTACTTAAGTCGGCATTGTGTCCCCTATATTTAATTCCGATGCGATATCTGTGTTTCATCGACAATGGGAAGGTCCAAGGGATACAGTAAACCTGCAGAGGTGCATCAGAATGTAAAACTGGTGACACAGGAAACGCTCAAAACATTGCCCGTACGTAGACTGTTATCTTGTACTTAAGTAGGCATTGTGTCTCTTATATTTAATTCCGATGCGATTTATGTGTTTCATCGACAAGGGGAAGGTCCAAGGGATACAGTAAACCGGCAGAGGTGCATCGGAATATAAAACTGGTGACACAGGAAACGCTCAAGTCATTGACCGTACGAAGACTGTTTTCTTGTACCTAAGTCGGCATTGTGTCTCTTATATTTAATTTCGATGCAATTTCTGTGTTTCATCGTCAATGGGAAGGTCCAAAAAGGGATACAGGAAACCTGCCGAGGTGCATCGGAATGCCAAACTGGTAACACAGGAAACGCTCAAAACATAGAGAGTAGGAAGACTCAGTCTTCCTGTACTTAAGTTGGCATTGTGACTCTTATATTTAATTCCGATGCAATTTCTGTGTTTCATCGTCAATGGGAAGGTCCAAGGGATACAGTAAACCTGCAGAGTTGCATCGGAATGTAAAACTGGTGACACAGGAAACGCTCAAAACATAGACAGAGGAAGACTCAGTCCTGCAGAGGTGCATGGGAATGTAAACTGGTAACACAGGAAACGCTCAAAACATAGAGAGTAGGAAGACTCAGTCTTCCTGTACTTAAGTCTTCGTTGTGTCTCTTATATTTATTTCCGATGAAATTTCTGTGTTTCATCGTGAATGGGAAGGTCCAAGGGATACAGTAATCCTGCAGAGGTGCATCGGAAAGTAAAACTGATGACACAGGAAACGCTCAAATCATAGACAGTAGGAAGACTCAGTCTTCCTGTACTTAAGTCGGCATTGTGTCTCTTATATTTAATTCCGATGCAATTTCTGTTTTTCATCGTCAATGGGAAGGTCCAAGGGATACAGTAAACCTGCAGAGGTGCATCAGAATGTAAAATTGGTGACACAGGAAACGCTCAACACATAGACAGTAGGAAGACTCATTCTTCCTGTACTTAAGTCGGCATTGTGTCTCTTATATTTAATTCCGATGCAATTTCTGTGTTTCATCGTCAATGGGAAGGTCCAAGGGATACAGTAAACCTGCAGAGGTGCATCTGAATGTAAAGCTAGTGACACAGGAAACGCTCAAAACATAGACAGTAGGAAGACTCAGTCTTCCTGTACTTAAGTCGGCATTGTGTCTCTTATATTTAATTCCGATGCAATTTCTGTGTTTCATCGTCAATGGGAAGGTCCAAGGGAAACAGTAAACCTGCAGAGGTGCATCGGAATGTAAAACTGGTGACACAGGAAACGCTCAAAACATAGACACTAGGAAGACTCAGTCTTCCTGTACTTAAGTCGGCATTGTGTCTCTTATATTTAATTCCGATGAAATTTCAGTGTTTCATCGTGAATGGGAAGGTCCAAGAGATATAGTAAACCTGCAGAGGTGCATCGGAAAGTAAAACTGATGACACAGGAAACGCTCAAAACATAGACAGTAGAAAGACTTAGTCTTCCTGTACTTAAGTCGGCATTGTGTCTCTTAAATTTAATTCCGATGCAATTTCTGTGTTTCATCGTCAATGGGAAGGTCCAAGGGATACAGTATACCTGCAGAGGTGCTTCGTAATGTAAAACTGGTGACACAGGAAACGTTCAAAACATAGACAGTAGGAAGACTCAGTCTTTCTGTACTTAAGTCGGCATTGTGTCCCCTATATTTAATTCCGATGCGATATCTGTGTTTCATCGACAATGGGAAGGTCCAAGGGATACAGTAAACCTGCAGAGGTGCATCAGAATGTAAAACTGGTGACACAGGAAACGCTCAAAACATTGTCCGTACGTAGACTGTTATCTTGTACTTAAGTAGGCATTGTGTCTCTTATATTTAATTCCGATGCGATTTATGTGTTTCATCGACAAGGGGAAGGTCCAAGGGATACAGTAAACCTGCAGAGGTGCATCGGAATGTAAAACCGGTGACACAGGAAACGCTCAAAACATAGACAGTAGGAAGACTCAGCCTTTCTGTACTTAAGTCGGCATTGTGTCTCCTATATTTAATTCCGATGCGATTTCTGTGCTTCATCGACAATGGGAAGGTCCAAGGGATACAGTAAACCTGCAGAGTTGCATCGGAATGTAAAACTGGAGACACAGGAAACGCTCAAAACATAGACAGAGGAAGACTCAGTCTTCCCATACTAAAGTCGGCATTGTGTGTCTTATATTTATTTCCGATGAAATGTCTGTGTTTCATCGCGAATGGGAAGGTCAAAGGGATATAGTAAACCTGCAGAATTGCGTCAGAAAGTAAAACTTATGACACAGGAAACGCTCAAAACATAGACAGTAGGAGGACTTAGTCTTCCTGTACTTAAGTCGGCATTGTGTCTCTTATATTTAATTCCGATGCAATTTCTGTGTTTCATCGTCACTGTGAAGGTCCAAGGGATACAGAAAACCTGTAGAGGTGCATCGGAATGTACAACTGGTGACACAGGAAACGCTCAAATTATAGACACTAGGGAGACTCAGTTTTCCTGTACTTAAGTCGGCATTGTGTCTCTTATATTTAATTCCGATGCAATTTCTGTGTTTCATCGTCAATGGGAAGGTCGAAGGGATACAGTAAACCTGCAGAGTGGCTTCAGAATGTAAAACTGGTGACACAGGAAACGCTCAAAACATAGACTGTAGGAAGACTCAGTCTTCGTGTACTTAAGACGGCATTGTGTCTCTTATATTTAATTCCGATGCAATTTCTGTGTTTCATCGTCAATGGGAAGGTCCAAGGGATACAGTAAACCTGCAGATTTGCATCGGAATGTAAAACTAGTGACACAGGAAACGCTCAAAACATAGACAGTAGGATGACTCAGTCTTGCTGTACTTAAGTCGGCATTGTGTCTCTTATATTTTATTCCGATGCAATTTCTGTGTTTCATCGTCAATGGGAAGGTCCAAGGGATACAGTAAACCTGCAGAGGTGCATCGGAATGTAAAACTGGTGACACAGGAAACGCTCAAAACATAGACACTAGGAAGACTCAGTCTTCCTGTACTTAAGTCGGCATTGTGTCTCTTATATTTAATTCCGATGAAATTTCAGTGTTTCATCGTGAATGGGAAGGTCCAAGAGATATAGTAAACCTGCAGAGGTGCATCGGAAAGTAAAACTGATGACACAGGAAACGCTCAAAACATAGACAGTAGAAAGACTTAGTCTTCCTGTACTTAAGTCGGCATTGTGTCTCTTAAATTTAATTCCGATGCAATTTCTGTGTTTCATCGTCAATGGGAAGGTCCAAGGGATACAGTATACCTGCAGAGGTGCTTCGTAATGTAAAACTGGTGACACAGGAAACGTTCAAAACATAGACAGTAGGAAGACTCAGTCTTTCTGTACTTAAGTCGGCATTGTGTCCCCTATATTTAATTCCGATGCGATATCTGTGTTTCATCGACAATGGGAAGGTCCAAGGGATACAGTAAACCTGCAGAGGTGCATCAGAATGTAAAACTGGTGACACAGGAAACGCTCAAAACATTGTCCGTACGTAGACTGTTATCTTGTACTTAAGTAGGCATTGTGTCTCTTATATTTAATTCCGATGCGATTTATGTGTTTCATCGACAAGGGGAAGGTCCAAGGGATACAGTAAACCGGCAGAGGTGCATCGGAATATAAAACTGGTGACACAGGAAACGCTCAAGTCATTGACCGTACGAAGACTGTTTTCTTGTACCTAAGTCGGCATTGTGTCTCTTATATTTAATTTCGATGCAATTTCTGTGTTTCATCGTCAATGGGAAGGTCCAAAAAGGGATACAGGAAACCTGCCGAGGTGCATCGGAATGCCAAACTGGTAACACAGGAAACGCTCAAAACATAGAGAGTAGGAAGACTCAGTCTTCCTGTACTTAAGTTGGCATTGTGACTCTTATATTTAATTCCGATGCAATTTCTGTGTTTCATCGTCAATGGGAAGGTCCAAGGGATACAGTAAACCTGCAGAGTTGCATCGGAATGTAAAACTGGTGACACAGGAAACGCTCAAAACATAGACAGAGGAAGACTCAGTCCTGCAGAGGTGCATGGGAATGTAAACTGGTAACACAGGAAACGCTCAAAACATAGAGAGTAGGAAGACTCAGTCTTCCTGTACTTAAGTCTTCGTTGTGTCTCTTATATTTATTTCCGATGAAATTTCTGTGTTTCATCGTGAATGGGAAGGTCCAAGGGATACAGTAATCCTGCAGAGGTGCATCGGAAAGTAAAACTGATGACACAGGAAACGCTCAAATCATAGACAGTAGGAAGACTCAGTCTTCCTGTACTTAAGTCGGCATTGTGTCTCTTATATTTAATTCCGATGCAATTTCTGTTTTTCATCGTCAATGGGAAGGTCCAAGGGATACAGTAAACCTGCAGAGGTGCATCAGAATGTAAAATTGGTGACACAGGAAACGCTCAACACATAGACAGTAGGAAGACTCATTCTTCCTGTACTTAAGTCGGCATTGTGTCTCTTATATTTAATTCCGATGCAATTTCTGTGTTTCATCGTCAATGGGAAGGTCCAAGGGATACAGTAAACCTGCAGAGGTGCATCTGAATGTAAAGCTAGTGACACAGGAAACGCTCAAAACATAGACAGTAGGAAGACTCAGTCTTCCTGTACTTAAGTCGGCATTGTGTCTCTTATATTTAATTCCGATGCAATTTCTGTGTTTCATCGTCAATGGGAAGGTCCAAGGGAAACAGTAAACCTGCAGAGGTGCATCGGAATGTAAAACTGGTGACACAGGAAACGCTCAAAACATAGACAGTAGGTAGACTCAGTCTTCCTGTACCTAAGTCGGCATTGTGTCTCTTATATTTATTTCCGATGAAATTTCTGTGTTTCATCGTGAATGGGAAGGTCCAAGGGATATAGTAATCCTGCAGAGGTGCAGCGGAAAGTAAAACTGATGACACAGGAAACGCTCAAAACATAGACAGTAGGAAGACTCTGTCTCCCTGTACTTAAATCGGCATTGTGTCTCTTATATTTAATTCCGATGCAATTTCTGTGTTTCATCGTCAATGGGAAGGTCCAACGGAAACAGTAAACCTGCAGAGGTGCATCGGAATGTAAAACTGGTGACACAGGAAACGCTCAAACCATAGACAGTAGCAAGACCCAGTCTTCCTGTACTTAAGTCTTCATTGTGTCTGTTATATTTATTTCCGATGAATTTTCTGTGTTTCATCGTGAATGGGAAGGTCCAAGTGATATAGTAATCCTGCAGAGGTGCATCGGAAAGTAAAACTGATGACACAGGAAACGCTCAAATCATAGACAGTAGGAAGACTCAGTCTTCCTGTACTTAAGTCGGCATTGTGTCTCTTATATTTAATTCCGATGCAATTTCTGTTTTTCATCGTCAATGGGAAGGTCCAAGGGATACAGTAAACCTGCAGAGGTGCATCAGAATGTAAAATTAGTGACACAGGAAACGCTCAACACATAGACAGTAGGAAGACTCATTCTTCCTGTACTTAAGTCGGCATTGTGTCTCTTATATTTAATTCCGATGCAATTTCTGTGTTTCATCGTCAATGGGAAGGTCCAAGGGATACAGTAAACCTGCAGAAGTGCATCTGAATGTAAAACTGGTGACACAGGAAACGCTCAAAACATAGACAGTAGGAAGACTCAGTTTTCCTGTACTTAAGACGCCATTGTGTCTCTTATATTTAATTCCGATGCAATATCTGTGTTTCATCGTCCATGGGAAGGTCCAATGGATACAGAAGACCTGCAGAGGAGCATCAGAATGTAAAACTGGTGACACAGGAAACGCTCAAATCATAGACAGTAGGAAGACTCAGTCTTCCTATACTTAAGTCGGCATTGTGTCTCTTATATTTAATTCCGATGCGATTTCTGTGTTTCATCGACAAGGGGAAGGTCCAAGGGATACAGTAAACCGGCAGAGGAGCATCGGAATGTAAAACTGGCGACACAGGAAACGCTCAAAACATTGACCGTACGAAGACTGTTTTCTTGTACTTAAGTCGGCATTGTGTCTCTTATATTTAATTTCGATGCAATTTCTGGGTTTCATCGTCAATGGGAAGGTCCAAGGGATACAGTAAACCTGCAGAGTTGCATCGGAATGTAAAACTGGTGACACAGGAAACGCTCAAAACATAGACAGTGGAAGACTCAGTCTTCCCATACTTAAGTCGGCATTGTGTCTCTTATATTTATTTCCGATTAAATGTCTGTGTTTCATTGTGAATGGGAAGGTCCAAGGGATATAGTAAACCTGCAGAGGTGCGTCAGAAAGTAAAACTGATGACACAGGAAACGCTCAAAACACAGACAGTAGGAGGACTTAGTCTTCCTGTACTTAAGTCGGCATTGTGTCTCTTATATTTAATTCCGATGCAATTTCTGTGTTTCATCGTCACTGTGAATGTCCAAGGGATACAGTAAACCTGTAGAAGTGCACCGGAATGTAAAACTGGTGACACAGGAAACGCTCAAATTATAGACACTAGGAAGACTCAGTCTTCCTGTACTTAAGTCGGCATTGTGTCTCTTATATTTAATTCCGATGCTATTTCTGTGTTTCATCGTCAATGGGAAGGTCCAAGGGATACAGTAAACCTGCAGAGTGGCATCAGAACGTAAAACTGGTGACACAGGAAACGCTCAAAACATAGACTGTAGGAAGACTCAGTCTTCGTGTACTTAAGACGGCATTGTGTCTCTTATATTCAATTCCGATGCAATTTCTGTGTTTCATCATCAATGGGAAGGTCCAAGGGATACAGTAAACCTGCAGATTTGCATCGGAATGTAAAACTGGTGACACAGGAAACGCTCAAAACATAGACAGTAGGAAGACTCAGTCTTCCTATACTTAAGTCGGCATTGTGTCTCTTATATTTAATTCCGATGCGATTTCTGTGTTTCATCGACAAGGGGAAGGTCCAAGGGATACAGTAAACCGGCAGAGGCGCATCGGAATGTAAAACTGGTGACACAGGAAACGCTCAAAACATTGACCGTACGAAGACTGTTTTCTTGTACTTAAGTCAAAATTGTGTCTCTTATATTTAATTTCGATGCAATTTCTGTGTTTCATCGTCAATGGGAAGGTCCAAGGGATACAGGAAACCTGCAGAGGTGCATCGGAATGTCAAACTGGTAACACAGGAAACGCTCATAACATAGAGAGTAGGAAGACTCTGTCTTCCTGTACTTAAGTTGGCATTGTGACTCTTATATTTAATTCCGATGCAATATCTATGTTTCATCGTCAATGGGAGGGTCCAAGGGATACAGTAAACCTGCAGAGGTGCATCTGAATGTAAAACTGATGACACAGAAAACGCTCAAAGCATAGACAGTAGGAAGACTCAGTCTTCCTGTACTTAAGTCGGCATTGTGTCTCTTATATTTAATTCCGATGCAATTTCTGTGTTTCATCGTCAATGGGAAGGTCCAAGGGATACAGTAATCCTGCAGAGGTGCATCAGAATGTAAAACTACTGACACAGGAAACGCTCAAAACATAGACAGTAGGAAGACTCAGTCTTCCTGTACTTAAGTCGACATTGTGTCTCTTATATATAATTCCGATGCAATTTCAGTGTTTCATCGTCAATGGGAAGGTCCAATGGATACAGAAAACCTGCAGAGGTGCATCAGAATGTAAAACTGGTGACACAGGAAACGCTCAAAACATAGACAGTAGGAAGACTCAGTTTTCCTGTACTTAAGACGGCATTGTGTCTCTTATATTTAATTCCGATGGAATATCTGTGTTTCATCGTCCATGGGAAGGTCCACTGGATACAGAAGACCTGCAGAGAAGCATCAGAATGTAAAACTGGTGACACAGGAAACGCTCAAAACATAGACAGTAGGAAGACTCAGTCTTCCTATACTTAAGTCGGCATTGTGTCTCTTATATTTAATTCCGATGCGATTTCTGTGTTTCATCGTCAATGGGAAGGTCGAAGGCATACAGGAAACCTGCAGAGTTGCATCGGAATGTAAAACTGGTGACACAGGAAACGCTCAAATTATAGACACTAGGAAGACTCAGTTTTCCTGTACTTAAGTCGGCATTGTGTCTCTTATATTTATTTCCGATGAAATGTCTGTGTTTCATCGTGAATGGAAAGGTCCAAGGGATACAGTAAACCTGCAGAGGTGCATCGGAATATAAAACTGGTGACACAGGAAAGGCTCAAAACATAAACAGTAAAAGGACACAGTCTTCCTGTACTTAAGTCGGCATTGTGTCTCTTAAATTTAATTCCGATGCAATTTCTGTGTTTCATCGTCAATGAGAAGGTCCAAGGGATACAGTAAACCTGCAGAGGTGCATCGGAATGTAAAACTGGTGACACAGGAAACGCTCAAAACATAGACAGTAGGAAGACTCAGTCTTTCTGTACTTAAGTCGGCATTGTGTCTCCTATATTTAATTCCGATGCGATTTCTGTGCTTCATCGACAATGGGAAAGTCCAAGGGATACAGTAAACCTGCAGAGGTGCATCGGAATGTAAAACTGGTGACACAGGAAACGCTCAAAACATAGAGAGTAGGTAGACTCTGTCTTCCTGTACTTAAGTTGGCATTGTGACTCTTATATTTAATTCCGATGCAATTTCTGTGTTTCATCGTCAATGGGAAGGTCCAAGGGATACAGTAAACCTGCAGAGTTGCATCGGAATGTAAAACTGGTGACACAGGAAACGCTCAAAACATAGACAGAGGAAGACTCAGTCTTCCCATACTTAAGTCGGCATTGTGTGTCTTATATTTATTTCCGATGAAATGTCTGTGTTTCATCGTGAATGGGAAGGTCAAAGGGATACAGTAAACCTGCAGAGTTGCGTCAGAAAGTAAAACTTATGACACAGGAAACGCTCAAAACATAGACAGTAGGAGGACTTAGTCTTCCTGTACTTAAGTCGGCATTGTGTCTCTTATATTTAATTCCGATGCAATTTCTGTGTTTCATCGTCACTGTGAAGGTCCAAGGGATACAGAAAACCTGTAGAGGTGCATCGGAATGTAAAACTGGTGACACAGGAAACGCTCAAATTATAGACACTAGGAAGACTAAGTTTTCCTGTACTTAAGTCGGCATTGTGTCTCTTATATTTAATTCCGATGCAATTTCTGTGTTTCATCGTCAATGGGAAGGTCCAAGGGATACAGTAAACCTGCAGAGTGGCTTCAGAATGTAAAACTGGTGACACAGGAAACGCTCAAAACATAAACAGTAGGAAGACTCAGTTTTCCTATACTTAAGTCGGCATTGTGTCTCTTATATTTAATTCCGATGCGATTTCTGTGTTTCATCGACAAGGGGAAGGTCCAAGGGATACAGTAAACCGGCAGATTTGCATCGGAATGTAAAACTAGTGAAACAGGAAACGCTCAAAACATAGACAGTAGGAAGACTCAGTCTTCCTGAACCTAAGTCGGCATTGTGTCTCTTATATTTTATTCCGATGCAATTTCTGTGTTTCATCGTCAATGGGAAGGTCCAAAGGATACAATAAACCTGCAGAGGTGCATCGGAATGTAAAACTGGTGACACAGGAAACGCTCAAAACAAAGACAGTAGGAAGACTCAGTCTTCCTGTACTTAAGTCGGCATTGTGTCTCTTATATTTAATTCCGATGAAATTTCAGTGTTTCATCGTGAATCGGAAGGTCCAAGGGATATAGAAAACCTGCAGAGGTGCATCGGAAAGTAAAACTGATGACACAGGAAACGCTCAAAACATAGACAGTAGGAAGACTTAGTCTTCCAGTACTTAAGACGGCATTGTGTCTCTTATATTTAATTCCGATGCAATATCTGTGTTTCATCGTCCATGGGAAGGTCCAATGGATACAGAAGACCTGCAGAGAAGCATCAGAATGTAAAACTGGTGACACAGGAATCGCTCAAAACATAAACAGTAGGAAGACTCAGTTTTCCTATACTTAAGTCGGCATTGTGTCTCTTATATTTAATTCCGATGCGATTTCTGTGTTTCATCGACAAGGGGAAGGTCCAAGGGATACAGTAAACCGGCAG
The DNA here is from genome assembly GCF_023898315.1 of Schistocerca nitens. Taxonomy (NCBI): domain Eukaryota; kingdom Metazoa; phylum Arthropoda; class Insecta; order Orthoptera; family Acrididae; genus Schistocerca; species Schistocerca nitens. The sequence goes on along the minus strand of NC_064614.1, from coordinate 1,324,768,768 downwards.
ATGTGCATCGGAATGTAAAACTGGTGACACAGGAAACGCTCAAAACATTGACCGTACGAAGACCGTTTTCTTGTACTTATGTCGGCATTGTGTCTCTTATATTTAATTTCGATGCAATTTCTGTATTTCATCGTCAATGGGAAGGTCCAAGGGATACAGGAAACCTGCAGAGTTGCATCGGAATGTAAAACTGGTGACACAGGAAACGCTCAAAACATAGACAGTGGAAGACTCAGTTTTCCCATACTTAAGTCGGCATAGTGTCTCTTATATTTATTTCCGATGAAATGTCTGTGTTTCATCGTGAATGGAAAGGTCCAAGGGATATAGTAAACCTGCAGAGGTGCGTCAGAAAGTAAAACTGATGACACAGGAAACGCTCAAAACATAGACAGTAGGAGGATTTAGTCTTCTCGTACGTAAGTCGGCATTGTGTCTCTTATATTTAATTCCGATGCAATTTCTGTGTTTCATCGTCACTGTGAAGGTCCAAGGGATACAATAAACCTGTAGAGGTGCATCGGAATGTAAAACTGGTGACACAGGAAACGCTCAAATTATAGACACTAGGAAGACTCATTCTTCCTGTACTTAAGTCGGCATTGTGTCTCTTATATTTAATTCCGATGCAATTTCTGTGTTTCATCGTTAATGGGAAGGTCCAAGGGATACAGTAAACCTGCAGAGTGGCATCAGAATGTAAAACTGGTGACACAGGAAACGCTCAAAATATAGACTGTAGGAAGACTCAGCCTTCCTGTACTTAAGACGGCATTGTGTCTCTTATATTTAATTCCGATGCAATTTCTGTGTTTCATCGTCAATGGGAAGGTCCAAGGGATACAGTAAACCTGCAGATTTGCATCGGAATGTAAAACTAGTGACACAGGAAACGCTCAAAACATAGACAGTAGGAAGACTCAGTCTTCCTGAACTTAAGTCGGCATTGTGTCTCTTATATTTTATTCCGATGCAATTTCTGTGTTTCATCGTCAATGGGAAGGTCCAAGGGATACAGTAAACCTGCAGAGGTGCATCGGAATATAAAACTGGTGACACAGGAAAGGCTCAAAACATAAACAGTAAAAAGACACAGTCTTCCTGTACTTAAGTTGGCATTGTGTCTCTTAAATTTAATTCCGATGCAATTTCTGTGTTTCATCGTCAATGAGAAGGTCCAAGGGATACAGTAAACCTGCAGAGGTGCATCGGAATGTAAAACTGGTGACACAGGAAACGCTCAAAACATAGACAGTAGGAAGACTCAGTCTTTCTGTACTTAAGTCGGCATTGTGTCTCCTATATTTAATTCCAATGCGATTTCTGTACTTCATCGACAATGGGAAGGTCCAAGGGATACCGTAAACCTGCAGAGGTGCATCGGAATGTAAAACTGGTGACACAGGAAACGCTCAAAACATAGAGAGTAGGAAGACTCTGTCTTCCTGTACTTAAGTTGGCATTGTGACTCTTATATTAAATTCCGATGCAATTTCTGTGTTTCATCGTCAATGGGAAGGTCCAAGGGATACAGTAAACCTGCAGAGTTGCATCGGAATGTAAAACTGGTGACACAGGAAACGCTCAAAACATAGACAGTAGGAGGACTTAGTCTTCCTGTACTTAAGTCGGCATTGTGTCTCTTATATTTAATTCCGATGCAATTTCTGTGTTTCATCGTCACTGTGAAGGTCCAAGGGATACAGAAAACCTGTAGAGGTGCATCGGAATGTAAAACTGGTGACACAGGAAACGCTCAAATTATAGACACTAGGGAGACTCAGTTTTCCTATACTTAAGTCGGCATTGTGTCTCTTATATTTAATTCCGATGCAATTTCTGTGTTTCATCGTCAATGGGAAGGTCCAAGGGATACAGCAAACCTGCAGAGTGGCTTCAGAATGTAAAACTGGTGACACAGGAAACGCTCAAAACATAGACTGTAGGAAGACTCAGTCTTCCTGTACTTAAGACGGCATTGTGTCTCTTATATTTAATTCCGAACCAATTTCTGTGTTTCATCGTCAATGGGAAGGTCCAACGGATACAGTAAACCTGCAGAGGTGCATCGGAATGTAAAACTGGTGACACAGGAAACGCTCAAAACATAGACAGTAGGAAGACTCAGTCTTCCTGTACTTAAGTCGGCATTGTGTCTCTTATATTTATTTCCGATGAAATTTCTATGTTTCATCGTCAATGGGAAGGTCCAAGGGATACAGTAAACCTGCAGAGGTGCATCAGAATGTAAAACTGGTGACACAGGAAACGCTCAACACATAGACAGTAGGAAGACTCATTCTTCCTGTACTTAAGTCGGCATTGTGTCTCTTATATTTAATTCCGATGCAATTTCTGTGTTTCATCGTCAATGGGAATGTCCAAGGGATACAGAAAACCGGCAGAGGTGCATCGGAATGTAAAACTGGTGACACAGGAAACGCTCAAAACATAGACTGTAGGAAGACTCAGTCTTCCTGTACTTAAGTCGACATTGTGTCTCTTATATTTAATTCCGATGCAGTTTCAGTGTTTCATCGTCAATGGGAAGGTCCAATGGATACAGAAAACCTGCAGAGGTGCATCAGAATGTAAAACTGGTGACACAGGAAACGCTCAAAACATAGACAGTAGGAAGACTCAGTTTTCCTGTACTTAAGACGGCATTGTGTCTCTTATATTTAATTCCGATGCAATATCTGTGTTTCATCGTCCATGGGAAGGTCCAATGGATACAGAAGACCTGCAGAGAAGCATCAGAATGTAAAACTGGTGACACAGGAAACGCTCAAAACATAGACAGTAGGAAGACTCAGTCTTCCTATACTTAAGTCGGCATTGTGTCTCTTATATTTAATTCCGATGCGATTTCTGTGTTTCATCGACAAGGGGAAGGTCCAAGGGATACAGTAAACCGGCAGAGGTGCATCGGAATGTAAAACTGGTGACACAGGAAACGCTCAAAACATTGACCGTACGAAGACCGTTTTCTTGTACTTATGTCGGCATTGTGTCTCTTATATTTAATTTCGATGCAATTTCTGTGTTTCATCGTCAATGGGAAGGTCCAAGGGATACAGTAAACCTGCAGACGTGCATCGGAATATAAAACTGGTGACACAGGAAAGGCTCAAAACATAAACAGTAAAAAGACACAGTCTTCCTGTACTTAAGTTGGCATTGTGTCTCTTAAATTTAATTCCGATGCAATTTCTGTGTTTCATCGTCAATGAGAAGGTCCAAGGGATACAGTAAACCTGCAGAGGTGCATCGGAATGTAAAACTGGTGACACAGGAAACGCTCAAAACATAGACAGTAGGAAGACTCGGTCTTTCTGTACTTAAGTCGGCATTGTGTCTCCTATATTTAATTCCGATGCGATTTCTGTACTTCATCGACAATGGGAAGGTCCAAGGGATACAGTAAACCTGCAGAGGTGCATCGGAATGTAAAACTGGTGACACAGGAAACGCTCAAAACATAGAGAGTAGGAAGACTCTGTCTTCCTGTACTTAAGTTGGCATTGTGACTCTTATATTTAATTCCGATGCAATTTCTGTGTTTCATCGTCAATGGGAAGGTCCAAGGGATACAGTAAACCTGCAGAGTTGCATCGGAATGTAAAACTGGTGACACAGGAAACGCTCAAAACATAGACAGAGGAAGACTCAGTCTTCCCATACTTAAGTCGGCATTGTGTGTCTTATATTTATTTCCGATGAAATGTCTGTGTTTCATCGTGAATGGGAAGGTCAAAGGGATATAGTAAACCTGCAGAGTAGCGTCAGAAAGTAAAACTTATGACACAGGAAACGCTCAAAACATAGACAGTAGGAGGACTTAGTCGTCCTATACTTAAGTCGGCATTGTGTCTCTTATATTTAACTCCGATGCAATTTCTGTGTTTCATCGTCACTGTGAAGGTCCAAGGGATACAGAAAACCTGTAGAGGTGCATCGGAATGTAAAACTGGTGACACAGGAAACGCTCAAATTATAGACACTAGGAAGACTCAGTTTTCCTGTACTTAAGTCGGCATTGTGTCTCTTATATTTAAATCCGATGCAATTTCTGTGTTTCATCGTCAATGGGAAGGTCCAAGGGATACAGCAAACCTGCAGAGTGGCTTCAGAATGTAAAACTGGTGACACAGGAAACGCTCAAAACATAGACTGTAGGAAGACTCAGTCTTCCTGTACTTAAGACGGCATTGTGTCTCTTATATTTAATTCCGATGCAATTTCTGTGTTTCATCGTCAATGGGAAGGTCCAAGGGATACAGTAAACCTGCAGAGGTGCATCGGAATGTAAAACTGGTGACACAGGAAACGCTCAAAACATAGACACTAGGAAGACTCAGTCTTCCTGTACTTAAGTCGGCATTATGTCTCTTATATTTAATTCCGATGAAATTTCAGTGTTTCATCGTGAATGGGAAGGTCCAAGGGATATAGTAAACCTGCAGAGGTGCATCGGAAAGTAAAACTGATGACACAGGAAACGCTCAAAACATAGACTGTAGAAAGACTTAGTCTTCCTGTACTTAAGTCGGCATTGTGTCTCTTAAATTTAATTCCGATGCAATTTCTGTGTTTCATCGTCAATGGGAAGGTCCAAGGGATACAGTATACCTGCAGAGGTGCATCGTAATGTAAAACTGGTGACACAGGAAACGTTCAAAACATAGACAGTTGGAAGACTCAGTCTTTCTGTACTTAAGTCGTATATTTAATTCCTATGCGATTTCTGTGTTTCATCGACAATGGGAAGGTCCAAGGGATACAGTAAACCTGCAGAGGTGCATCAGAATGTAAAACTGGTGACACAGGAAACGCTCAAAACATTGTCCGTACGTAGACTGTTATCTTGTACTTAAGTAGGCATTGTGTCTCTTATATTTAATTCCGATGCGATTTTTGTGTTTCATCGACAAGGGGAAGGTCCAAGGGATACAGTAAACCGGCAGAGATGCATCGGAATATAAAACTGGTGACACAGGAAACGCTCAAGACATTGACCGTACGAAGACTGTTTTCTTGTACCTAAGTCGGCATTGTGTCTCTTATATTTAATTTCGATGCAATTTCTGTGTTTCATCGTCAATGGGAAGGTCCAAAAAGGGATACAGGAAACCTGCCGAGGTGCATCGGAATGCCAAACTGGTAACACAGGAAACGCTCAAAACATAGAGAGTAGGAAGACTCAGTTTTCCTGTACTTAAGACGGCATTGTGTCTCTTATATTTAATTCCGATGCAATATCAGTGTTTCATCGTCCATGGGAAGGTCCACTGGATACAGAAGACCTGCAGAGAAGCATCAGAATGTAAAACTGGTGACACAGGAAACGCTCAAAACATAGACAGTAGGAAGACTCAGTCTTCCTATACTTAAGTCGGCATTGTGTCTCTTATATTTAATTCCAATGCGATTTCTGTGTTTCATCGACAAGGGGAAGGTCCAAGGGATACAGTAAACCGGCAGAGGTGCATCGGAATGTAAAACTGGTGACACAGGAAACGCTCAAAACATTGACCGTACGAAGACCGTTTTCTTGTACTCACGTCGGCATTGTGTCTCTTATATTTAATTTCGATGCAATTTCTGTGTTTCATCGTCAATGGGAAGGTCCAAGGGATACAGGAAACCTGCAGAGTTGCATCGGAATGTAAAACTGGTGACACAGGAAACGCTCAAATTATAGACACTAGGAAGACTCAGTTTTCCTGTACTTAAGTCTGGATTGTGTCTCTTATATTTATTTCCGATGAAATGTCTGTGTTTCATCGTGAATGGAAAGGTCCAAGGGATACAGTAAACCTGCAGAGGTGCATCGGAATATAAAACTGGTGACACAGGAAAGGCTCAAAACATAAACAGTAAAAAGACACAGTCTTCCTGTACTTAAGTCGGCATTGTGTCTCTTAAATTTAATTCCGATGCAATTTCTGTGTTTCATTGTCAATGAGAAGGTCCAAGGGATACAGTAAACCTGCAGAGGGGCATCGGAATGTAAAACTGGTGACACAGGAAACACTCAAAACATAGACTGTAGGAAGACTCAGCCTTCCTGTACTTAAGACGGCATTGTGTCTCTTATATTTAATTCCGATGCAATTTCTGTGTTTCATCGTCAATGGGAAGGTCCAAGGGATACAGTAAACCTGCAGATTTGCATCGGAATGTAAAACTAGTGACACAGGAAACGCTCAAAACATAGACAGTAGGAAGACTCAGTCTTCCTGTACTTAAGTCGGCATTGTGTCTCTTATATTTTATTCCGATGCAATTTCTGTGTTTTATCGTCAATGGTAAGGTCCAAGGGATACAGTAAACCTGCAGAGGTGCATCGGAATATAAAACTGGTGACACAGGAAAGTCTCAAAACATAAACAGTAGAAAGACACAGTCTTCCTGTACTTAAGTCGGCATTGTGTCTCTTAAATTTAATTCCGATGCAATTTCTGTGTTTCATCGTCAATGAGAAGGTCCAAGGGATACAGTAAACCTGCAGAGGTGCATCGGAATGTAAAACCGGTGACACAGGAAACGCTCAAAACATAGACAGTAGGAAGACTCAGCCTTTCTGTACTTAAGTCGGCATTGTGTCTCCTATATTTAATTCCGATGCGATTTCTGTGCTTCATCGACAATGGGAAGGTCCAAGGGATACAGTAAACCTGCAGAGTTGCATCGGAATGTAAAACTGGAGACACAGGAAACGCTCAAAACATAGACAGAGGAAGACTCAGTCTTCCCATACTTAAGTCGGCATTGTGTGTCTTATATTTATTTCCGATGAAATGTCTGTGTTTCATCGCGAATGGGAAGGTCAAAGGGATATAGTAAACCTGCAGAATTGCGTCAGAAAGTAAAACTTATGACACAGGGAACGCTCAAAACATAGACAGTAGGAGGACTTAGTCTTCCTGTACTTAAGTCGGCATTGTGTCTCTTATATTTAATTCCGATGCAATTTCTGTGTTTCATCGTCACTGTGAAGGTCCAAGGGATACAGAAAACCTGTAGAGGTGCATCGGAATGTACAACTGGTGACACAGGAAACGCTCAAATTATAGACACTAGGGAGACTCAGTTTTCCTGTACTTAAGTCGGCATTGTGTCTCTTATATTTAATTCCGATGCAATTTCTGTGTTTCATCGTCAATGGGAAGGTCGAAGGGATACAGTAAACCTGCAGAGTGGCTTCAGAATGTAAAACTGGTGACACAGGAAACGCTCAAAACATAGACTGTAGGAAGACTCAGTCTTCGTGTACTTAAGACGGCATTGTGTCTCTTATATTTAATTCCGATGCAATTTCTGTGTTTCATCGTCAATGGGAAGGTCCAAGGGATACAGTAAACCTGCACATTTGCATCGGAATGTAAAACTAGTGACACAGGAAACGCTCAAAACATAGACAGTAGGATGACTCAGTCTTGCTGTACTTAAGTCGGCATTGTGTCTCTTATATTTTATTCCGATGCAATTTCTGTGTTTCATCGTCAATGGGAAGGTCCAAGGGATACAGTAAACCTGCAGAGGTGCATCGGAATGTAAAACTGGTGACACAGGAAACGCTCAAAACATAGACACTAGGAAGACTCAGTCTTCCTGTACTTAAGTCGGCATTGTGTCTCTTATATTTAATTCCGATGAAATTTCAGTGTTTCATCGTGAATGGGAAGGTCCAAGAGATATAGTAAACCTGCAGAGGTGCATCGGAAAGTAAAACTGATGACACAGGAAACGCTCAAAACATAGACAGTAGGAAGACTTAGTCTTCCTGTACTTAAGTCGGCATTGTGTCTCTTAAATTTAATTCCGATGCAATTTCTGTGTTTCTTCGTCAATGGGAAGGTCCAAGGGATACAGTATACCTGCAGAGGTGCTTCGTAATGTAAAACTGGTGACACAGGAAACGTTCAAAACATAGACAGTAGGATGACTCAGTCTTTCTGTACTTAAGTCGGCATTGTGTCCCCTATATTTAATTCCGATGCGATATCTGTGTTTCATCGACAATGGGAAGGTCCAAGGGATACAGTAAACCTGCAGAGGTGCATCAGAATGTAAAACTGGTGACACAGGAAACGCTCAAAACATTGTCCGTACGTAGACTGTTATCTTGTACTTAAGTAGGCATTGTGTCTCTTATATTTAATTCCGATGCGATTTATGTGTTTCATCGACAAGGGGAAGGTCCAAGGGATACAGTAAACCTGCAGAGGTGCATCGGAATGTAAAACCGGTGACACAGGAAACGCTCAAAACATAGACAGTAGGAAGACTCAGCCTTTCTGTACTTAAGTCGGCATTGTGTCTCCTATATTTAATTCCGATGCGATTTCTGTGCTTCATCGACAATGGGAAGGTCCAAGGGATACAGTAAACCTGCAGAGTTGCATCGGAATGTAAAACTGGAGACACAGGAAACGCTCAAAACATAGACAGAGGAAGACTCAGTCTTCCCATACTTAAGTCGGCATTGTGTGTCTTATATTTATTTCCGATGAAATGTCTGTGTTTCATCGCGAATGGGAAGGTCAAAGGGATATAGTAAACCTGCAGAATTGCGTCAGAAAGTAAAACTTATGACACAGGAAACGCTCAAAACATAGACAGTAGGAGGACTTAGTCTTCCTGTACTTAAGTCGGCATTGTGTCTCTTATATTTAATTCCGATGCAATTTCTGTGTTTCATCGTCACTGTGAAGGTCCAAGGGATACAGAAAACCTGTAGAGGTGCATCGGAATGTACAACTGGTGACACAGGAAACGCTCAAATTATAGACACTAGGGAGACTCAGTTTTCCTGAACTTAAGTCGGCATTGTGTCTCTTATATTTAATTCCGATGCAATTTCTGTGTTTCATCGTCAATGGGAAGGTCGAAGGGATACAGTAAACCTGCAGAGTGGCTTCAGAATGTAAAACTGGTGACACAGGAAACGCTCAAAACATAGACTGTAGGAAGACTCAGTCTTCGTGTACTTAAGACGGCATTGTGTCTCTTATATTTAATTCCGATGCAATTTCTGTGTTTCATCGTCAATGGGAAGGTCCAAGGGATACAGTAAACCTGCAGATTTGCATCGGAATGTAAAACTAGTGACACAGGAAACGCTCAAAACATAGACAGTAGGATGACTCAGTCTTGCTGTACTTAAGTCGGCATTGTGTCTCTTATATTTTATTCCGATGCAATTTCTGTGTTTCATCGTCAATGGGAAGGTCCAAGGGATACAGTAAACCTGCAGAGGTGCATCGGAATGTAAAACTGGTGACACAGGAAACGCTCAAAACATAGACACTAGGAAGACTCAGTCTTCCTGTACTTAAGTCGGCATTGTGTCTCTTATATTTAATTCCGATGAAATTTCAGTGTTTCATCGTGAATGGGAAGGTCCAAGAGATATAGTAAACCTGCAGAGGTGCATCGGAAAGTAAAACTGATGACACAGGAAACGCTCAAAACATAGACAGTAGAAAGACTTAGTCTTCCTGTACTTAAGTCGGCATTGTGTCTCTTAAATTTAATTCCGATGCAATTTCTGTGTTTCATCGTCAATGGGAAGGTCCAAGGGATACAGTATACCTGCAGAGGTGCTTCGTAATGTAAAACTGGTGACACAGGAAACGTTCAAAACATAGACAGTAGGAAGACTCAGTCTTTCTGTACTTAAGTCGGCATTGTGTCCCCTATATTTAATTCCGATGCGATATCTGTGTTTCATCGACAATGGGAAGGTCCAAGGGATACAGTAAACCTGCAGAGGTGCATCAGAATGTAAAACTGGTGACACAGGAAACGCTCAAAACATTGTCCGTACGTAGACTGTTATCTTGTACTTAAGTAGGCATTGTGTCTCTTATATTTAATTCCGATGCGATTTATGTGTTTCATCGACAAGGGGAAGGTCCAAGGGATACAGTAAACCGGCAGAGGTGCATCGGAATATAAAACTGGTGACACAGGAAACGCTCAAGTCATTGACCGTACGAAGACTGTTTTCTTGTACCTAAGTCGGCATTGTGTCTCTTATATATAATTTCGATGCAATTTCTGTGTTTCATCGTCAATGGGAAGGTCCAAAAAGGGATACAGGAAACCTGCCGAGGTGCATCGGAATGCCAAACTGGTAACACAGGAAACGCTCAAAACATAGAGAGTAGGAAGACTCAGTCTTCCTGTACTTAAGTTGGCATTGTGACTCTTATATTTAATTCCGATGCAATTTCTGTGTTTCATCGTCAATGGGAAGGTCCAAGGGATACAGTAAACCTGCAGAGTTGCATCGGAATGTAAAACTGGTGACACAGGAAACGCTCAAAACATAGACAGAGGAAGACTCAGTCCTGCAGAGGTGCATGGGAATGTAAACTGGTAACACAGGAAACGCTCAAAACATAGAGAGTAGGAAGACTCAGTCTTCCTGTACTTAAGTCTTCGTTGTGTCTCTTATATTTATTTCCGATGAAATTTCTGTGTTTCATCGTGAATGGGAAGGTCCAAGGGATACAGTAATCCTGCAGAGGTGCATCGGAAAGTAAAACTGATGACACAGGAAACGCTCAAATCATAGACAGTAGGAAGACTCAGTCTTCCTGTACTTAAGTCGGCATTGTGTCTCTTATATTTAATTCCGATGCAATTTCTGTTTTTCATCGTCAATGGGAAGGTCCAAGGGATACAGTAAACCTGCAGAGGTGCATCAGAATGTAAAATTGGTGACACAGGAAACGCTCAACACATAGACAGTAGGAAGACTCATTCTTCCTGTACTTACGTCGGCATTGTGTCTCTTATATTTAATTCCGATGCAATTTCTGTGTTTCATCGTCAATGGGAAGGTCCAAGGGATACAGTAAACCTGCAGAGGTGCTACTGAATGTAAAGCTAGTGACACAGGAAACGCTCAAAACATAGACAGTAGGAAGACTCAGTCTTCCTGTACTTAAGTCGGCATTGTGTCTCTTATATTTAATTCCGATGCAATTTCTGTGTTTCATCGTCAATGGGAAGGTCCAAGGGAAACAGTAAACCTGCAGAGGTGCATCGGAATGTAAAACTGGTGACACAGGAAACGCTCAAAACATAGACAGTAGGAAGACTCAGTCTTCCTGTACCTAAGTCGGCATTGTGTCTCTTATATTTATTTCCGATGAAATTTCTGTGTTTCATCGTGAATGGGAAGGTCCAAGGGATATAGTAATCCTGCAGAGGTGCAGCGGAAAGTAAAACTGATGACACAGGAAACGCTCAAAACATAGACAGTAGGAAGACTCTGTCTCCCTGTACTTAAATCGGCATTGTGTCTCTTATATTTAATTCCGATGCAATTTCTGTGTTTCATCGTCAATGGGAAGGTCCAACGGAAACAGTAAACCTGCAGAGGTGCATCGGAATGTAAAACTGGTGACACAGGAAACGCTCAAACCATAGACAGTAGCAAGACCCAGTCTTCCTGTACTTAAGTCTTCATTGTGTCTCTTATATTTATTTCCGATGAAATTTCTGTGTTTCATCGTGAATGGGAAGGTCCAAGTGATATAGTAATCCTGCAGAGGTGCATCGGAAAGTAAAACTGATGACACAGGAAACGCTCAAATCATAGACAGTAGGAAGACTCAGTCTTCCTGTACTTAAGTCGGCATTGTGTCTCTTATATTTAATTCCGATGCAATTTCTGTTTTTCATCGTCAATGGGAAGGTCCAAGGGATACAGTAAACCTGCAGAGGTGCATCAGAATGTAAAATTAGTGACACAGGAAACGCTCAACACATAGACAGTAGGAAGACTCATTCTTCCTGTACTTAAGACGCCATTGTGTCTCTTATATTTAATTCCGATGCAATATCTGTGTTTCATCGTCCATGGGAAGGTCCAATGGATACAGAAGACCTGCAGAGGAGCATCAGAATGTAAAACTGGTGACACAGTAAACGCTCAAATCATAGACAGTAGGAAGACTCAGTCTTCCTATACTTAAGTCGGCATTGTGTCTCTTATATTTAATTCCGATGCGATTTCTGTGTTTCATCGACAAGGGGAAGGTCCAAGGGATACAGTAAACCGGCAGAGGTGCATCGGAATGTAAAACTGGCGACACAGGAAACGCTCAAAACATTGACCGTACGAAGACTGTTTTCTTGTACTTAAGTCGGCATTGTGTCTCTTATATTTAATTTCGATGCAATTTCTGTGTTTCATCGTCAATGGGAAGGTCCAAGGGATACAGTAAACCTGCAGAGTTGCATCGGAATGTAAAACTGGTGACACAGGAAACGCTCAAAACATAGACAGAGGAAGACTCAGTCTTCCCATACTTAAGTCGGCATTGTGTGTCTTATATTTATTTCCGATGAAATGTCTGTGTTTCATCGTGAATGGGAAGGTCAAAGGGATACAGTAAACCTGCAGAGTTGCGTCAGAAAGTAAAACTTATGACACAGGAAACGCTCAAAACATAGACAGTAGGAGGACTTAGTCTTCCTGTACTTAAGTCGGCATTGTGTCTCTTATATTTAATTCCGATGCAATTTCTGTGTTTCATCGTCACTGTGAAGGTCCAAGGGATACAGAAAACCTGTAGAGGTGCATCGGAATGTAAAACTGGTGACACAGGAAACGCTCAAATTATAGACACTAGGAAGACTAAGTTTTCCTGTACTTAAGTCGGCATTGTGTCTCTTATATTTAATTCCGATGCAATTTCTGTGTTTCATCGTCAATGGGAAGGTCCAAGGGATACAGTAAACCTGCAGAGTGGCTTCAGAATGTAAAACTGGTGACACAGGAAACGCTCAAAACATAGACTGTAGGAAGACTCAGTCTTCCTGTACTTAAGACGGCATTGTGTCTCTTATATTTAATTCCGATGCAATTTCTGTGTTTCATCGTCAATGGGAAGGTCCAAGGGATACAGTAAACCTGCAGATTTGCATCGTAATGTAAAACTAGTGACACAGGAAACGCTCAAAACATAGACAGTAGGAAGACTCAGTCTTTCTGTACTTAAGTCGGCATTGTGTCTCTTATATTTTATTCCGATGCAATTTCTGTGTTTCATCGTCAATGGGAAGGTCCAAGGGATACAGTAAACCTGCAGAGGTGCATCGGAATGTAAAACTTGTGACACAGGAAACGCTCAAAACATAGACACTAGGAAGACTCAGTCTTCCTGTACTTAAAACGGCATTGTGTCTCTTATATTTAATTCCGATGAAGTTTCAGTTTTTCATCGTGAATGGGAAGGTCCAAGGGATATAGTAAACCTGCAGAGGTGCATCGGAAAGTAAAACTGATGACACAGGAAACGCTCAAAACATAGACAGTAGAAAGACTTAGTCTTCCTGTACTTAAGTCGGCATTGTGTCTCTTAAATTTAATTCCGATGAAATTTCTGTGTTTCATCGTCAATGGGAATGTCCAAGCGATACAGTATACCTGCAGAGGTGCATCGTAATGTAAAACTGGTGACACAGGAAACGTTCAAAACATAGACAGTAGGAAGACTCAGTCTTTCTGTACTTAAGTCGGCATTGTGTCTCCTATATTTAATTCCGATGCGATTTCTGTGTTTCATCGACAATGGGAAGGTCCAAGGGATACAGTAAACCTGCAGAGGTGCATCAGAATGTAAAACTGGTGACACAGGAAACGCTCAAAACATTGTCCGTACGTAGACTGTTATCTTGTACTTAAGTAGGCATTGTGTCTCTTATATTTAATTCCGATGCGATTTTTGTGTTTCATCGACAAGGGGAACGTCCAAGGGATACAGTAAACCGGCAGAGGTGCATCGGAATATAAAACTGGTGACACAGGAAACGCTCAAGACATTGACCGTACGAAGACTGTTTTCTTGTACCTAAGTCGGCATTGTGTCTCTTATATTTAATTTCGATGCAATTTCTGTGTTTCATCGTCAATGGGAAGGTCCAAAAAGGGATACAGGAAACCTGCCGAGGTGCATCGGAATGCCAAACTGGTAACACAGGAAACGCTCAAAACATAGACAGTAGGAAGACTCAGTCTTCCTGTTCTTAAGTTGGCATTGTGACTCTCATATTTAATTCCGATGCAATTTCTGTGTTTCATCGTCAATGGGAAGGTCCAAGGGATACAGTAAACCTGCAGATTTGCATCGGAATGTAAAACTGGTGACACAGGAAACGCTCAAAACATAGACAGAGGAAGACTCAGTCCTGCAGAGGTGCATGGGAATGTAAACTGGTAACACAGGAAACGCTCAAAACATAGAGCGTAGGAAGACTCAGTCTTCCTGTACTTAAGTTGGCATTGTGACTCTTATATTCAATTCCGATGCAATTTCTGTGTTTCATCGTCAATGGGAAGGTCAAGGGATACAGTAAACCTGCAGAGTTGCATCGGAATGTTACACTGGTGACACAGGAAACGCTCAAAACATAGACAGAGGAACACTCAGTCTTCCCATACTTAAGTCGGCATTGTGTCTCTTATATTTATTTCCGATGAAATTTCTGTGTTTCATCGTCAATGGGAAGGTCCAAGGGATACAGTAAACCGGCAGATTTGCATCGGAATGTAAAACTAGTGAAACAGGAAACGCTCAAAACATAGACAGTAGGAAGACTCAGTCTTCCTGAACCTAAGTCGGCATTGTGTCTCTTATATTTTATTCCGATGCAATTTCTGTGTTTCATCGTCAATGGGAAGGTCCAAAGGATACAATAAACCTGCAGAGGTGCATCGGAATGTAAAACTGGTGACACAGGAAACGCTCAAAACAAAGACAGTAGGAAGACTCAGTCTTCCTGTACTTAAGTCGGCATTGTGTCTCTTATATTTAATTCCGATGAAATTTCAGTGTTTCATCGTGAATCGGAAGGTCCAAGGGATATAGAAAGCCTGCAGAGGTGCATCGGAAAGTAAAACTGATGACACAGGAAACGCTCAAAACATAGACAGTAGGAAGACTTAGTCTTCCAGTACTTAAGACGGCATTGTGTCTCTTATATTTAATTCCGATGCAATATCTGTGTTTCATCGTCCATGGGAAGGTCCAATGGATACAGAAGACCTGCAGAGAAGCATCAGAATGTAAAACTGGTGACACAGGAATCGCTCAAAACATAGACAGTAGGAAGACTCAGTCTTCCTATACTTAAGTCGGCATTGTGTCTCTTATATTTAATTCCGATGCGATTTCTGTGTTTCATCGACAAGGGGAAGGTCCAAGGGATACAGTAAACCGGCAGATGTGCATCGGAATGTAAAACTGGTGACACAGGAAACGCTCAAAACATTGACCGT
The DNA here is from genome assembly GCF_023898315.1 of Schistocerca nitens. Taxonomy (NCBI): domain Eukaryota; kingdom Metazoa; phylum Arthropoda; class Insecta; order Orthoptera; family Acrididae; genus Schistocerca; species Schistocerca nitens. Next base: position 1,324,753,464 of record NC_064614.1, on the reverse strand, counting down.
ACGAAGACCGTTTTCTTGTACTTATGTCGGCATTGTGTCTCTTATATTTAATTTCGATGCAATTTCTGTGTTTCATCGTCAATGGGAAGGTCCAAGGGATACAGGAAACCTGCAGAGTTGCATCGGAATGTAAAACTGGTGACACAGGAAACGCTCAAAACATAGACAGTGGAAGACTCAGTTTTCCCATACTTAAGTCGGCATAGTGTCTCTTATATTTATTTCCGATGAAATGTCTGTGTTTCATCGTGAATGGAAAGGTCCAAGGGATATAGTAAACCTGCAGAGGTGCGTCAGAAAGTAAAACTGATGACACAGGAAACGCTCAAAACATAGACGGTAGGAGGATTTAGTCTTCTTGTACGTAAGTCGGCATTGTGTCTCTTATATTTAATTCCGATGCAATTTCTGTGTTTCAACGTCACTGTGAAGGTCCAAGGGATACAATAAACCTGTAGAGGTGCATCGGAATGTAAAACTGGTGACACAGGAAACGCTCAAATTATAGACACTAGGAAGACTCATTCTTCCTGTACTTAAGTCGGCATTGTGTCTCTTATATTTTATTCCGATGCAATTTCTGTGTTTCATCGTCAATGGGAAGGTCCAAGGGATACAGTAAACCTGCAGAGTGGCATCAGAATGTAAAACTGGTGACACAGGAAACGCTCAAAATATAGACTGTAGGAAGACTCAGCCTTCCTGTACTTAAGACGGCATTGTGTCTCTTATATTTAATTCCGATGCAATTTCTGTGTTTCATCGTCAATGGGAAGGTACAAGGGATACAGTAAACCTGCAGATTTGCATCGGAATGTAAAACTAGTGACACAGGAAACGCTCAAAACATAGACAGTAGGAAGACTCAGTCTTCCTGAACTTAAGTCGGCATTGTGTCTCTTATATTTTATTCCGATGCAATTTCTGTGTTTCATCGTCAATGGGAAGGTCCAAGGGATACAGTAAACCTGCAGAGGTGCATCGGAATATAAAACTGGTGACACAGGAAAGGCTCAAAACATAAACAGTAAAAAGACACAGTCTTCCTGTACTTAAGTTGGCATTGTGTCTCTTAAATTTAATTCCGATGCAATTTCTGTGTTTCATCGTCAATGAGAAGGTCCAAGGGATACAGTAAACCTGCAGAGGTGCATCGGAATGTAAAACTGGTGACACAGGAAACGCTCAAAACATAGACAGTAGGAAGACTCAGTCTTTCTGTACTTAAGTCGGCATTGTGTCTCCTATATTTAATTCCAATGCGATTTCTGTACTTCATCGACAATGGGAAGGTCCAAGGGATACCGTAAACCTGCAGAGGTGCATCGGAATGTAAAACTGGTGACACAGGAAACGCTCAAAACATAGAGAGTAGGAAGACTCTGTCTTCCTGTACTTAAGTTGGCATTGTGACTCTTATATTAAATTCCGATGCAATTTCTGTGTTTCATCGTCAATGGGAAGGTCCAAGGGATACAGTAAACCTGCAGAGTTGCATCGGAATGTAAAACTGGTGACACAGGAAACGCTCAAAACATAGACAGAGGAAGACTCAGTCTTCCCATACTTAAGTCGGCATTGTGTGTCTTATATTTATTTCCGATGAAATGTCTGTGTTTCATCGTGAATGGGAAGGTCAAAGGGATATAGTAAACCTGCAGAGTTGCGTCAGAAAGTAAAACTTATGACACAGGAAACGCTCAAAACATAGACAGTAGGAGGACTTAGTCTTCCTGTACTTAAGTCGGCATTGTGTCTCTTATATTTAATTCCGATGCAATTTCTGTGTTTCATCGTCACTGTGAAGGTCCAAGGGATACAGAAATCCTGTAGAGGTGCATCGGAATGTAAAACTGGTGACACAGGAAACGCTCAAATTATAGACACTAGGGAGACTCAGTTTTCCTATACTTAAGTCGGCATTGTGTCTCTTATATTTAATTCCCATGCAATTTCTGTGTTTCATCGTCAATGGGAAGGTCCAAGGGATACAGCAAACCTGCAGAGTGGCTTCAGAATGTAAAACTGGTGACACAGGAAACGCTCAAAACATAGACTGTAGGAAGACTCAGTCTTCCTGTACTTAAGACGGCATTGTGTCTCTTATATTTAATTCCGATGCAATTTCTGTGTTTCATCGTCAATGGGAAGGTCCAAGGGATACAGTAAACCTGCAGATTTGCATCGGAATGTAAAACTAGTGACACAGGAAACGCTCAAATCATAGACAGTAGGAAGACTCAGTCTTGCTGTACTTAAGTCGGCATTGTGTCTCTTATATTTTATTCCGATGCAATTTCTGTGTTTCATCGTCAATGGGAAGGTCCAAGGGATACAGTAAACCTGCAGAGGTGCATCGGAATGTAAAACTGGTGACACAGGAAACGCTCAAATCATAGACACTAGGAAGACTCAGTCTTCCTGTACTTAAGTCGGCATTGTGTCTCTTATATTTAATTGCGATGTAATTTCAGTGTTTCATCGTGAATGGGAAGGTCCAAGGGATACAGTAAACCGGCAGAGGTGCATCGGAATGTAAAACTGGTGACACAGGAAACGCTCAAAACATTGACCGTACGAAGACCGTTTTCTTGTACTTATGTCGGCATTGTGTCTCTTAAATTTAAGTCCGATGCAATTTCTGTGTTTCATCGTCAATGGGAAAGTCCAAGGGAAACAGTAAACCTGCAGAGGTGCATCGGAATGTAAAACTGGTGACACAGGAAACGCTCAAAACATAGACAGTAGGAAGACTCAGTCTTCCTGTACTTAAGTCGGCATTGTGTCTCTTATATTTATTTCCGATGAAATTTCTATGTTTCATCGTCAATGGGAAGGTCCAAGGGATACAGTAAACCTGCAGAGGTGCATCAGAATGTAAAACTGGTGACACAGGAAACGCTCAACACATAGACAGTAGGAAGACTCATTCTTCCTGTACTTAAGTCGGCATTGTGTCTCTTATATTTAATTCCGATGCAATTTCTGTGTTTCATCGTCAATGGGAATGTCCAAGGGATACAGAAAACCGGCAGAGGTGCATCGGAATGTAAAACTGGTGACACAGGAAACGCTCAAAACATAGACTGTAGGAAGACTCAGTCTTCCTGTACTTAAGTCGACATTGTGTCTCTTATATTTAATTCCGATGCAGTTTCAGTGTTTCATCGTCAATGGGAAGGTCCAATGGATACAGAAAACCTGCAGAGGTGCATCAGAATGTAAAACTGGTGACACAGGAAACGCTCAAAACATAGACAGTAGGAAGACTCAGTTTTCCTGTACTTAAGACGGCATTGTGTCTCTTATATTTAATTCCGATGCAATATCTGTGTTTCATCGTCCATGGGAAGGTCCAATGGATACAGAAGACCTGCAGAGAAGCATCAGAATGTAAAACTGGTGACACAGGAAACGCTCAAAACATAGACAGTAGGAAGACTCAGTCTTCCTATACTTAAGTCGGCATTGTGTCTCTTATATTTAATTCCGATGCGATTTCTGTGTTTCATCGACAAGGGGAAGGTCCAAGGGATACAGTAAACCGGCAGAGGTGCATCGGAATGTAAAACTGGTGACACAGGAAACGCTCAAAACATTGACCGTACGAAGACCGTTTTCTTGTACTTATGTCGGCATTGTGTCTCTTATATTTAATTTCGATGCAATTTCTGTGTTTCATCGTCAATGGGAAGGTCCAAGGGATACAGTAAACCTGCAGAGGTGCATCGGAATATAAAACTGGTGACACAGGAAAGGCTCAAAACATAAACAGTAAAAAGACACAGTCTTCCTGTACTTAAGTTGGCATTGTGTCTCTTAAATTTAATTCCGATGCAATTTCTGTGTTTCATCGTCAATGAGAAGGTCCAAGGGATACAGTAAACCTGCAGAGGTGCATCGGAATGTAAAACTGGTGACACAGGAAACGCTCAAAACATAGACAGTAGGAAGACTCGGTCTTTCTGTACTTAAGTCGGCATTGTGTCTCCTATATTTAATTCCGATGCGATTTCTGTACTTCATCGACAATGGGAAGGTCCAAGGGATACAGTAAACCTGCAGAGGTGCATCGGAATGTAAAACTGGTGACACAGGAAACGCTCAAAACATAGAGAGTAGGAAGACTCTGTCTTCCTGTACTTAAGTTGGCATTGTGACTCTTATATTTAATTCCGATGCAATTTCTGTGTTTCATCGTCAATGGGAAGGTCCAAGGGATACAGTAAACCTGCAGAGTTGCATCGGAATGTAAAACTGGTGACACAGGAAACGCTCAAAACATAGACAGAGGAAGACTCAGTCTTCCCATACTTAAGTCGGCATTGTGTGTCTTATATTTATTTCCGATGAAATGTCTGTGTTTCATCGTGAATGGGAAGGTCAAAGGGATATAGTAAACCTGCAGAGTTGCGTCAGAAAGTAAAACTTATGACACAGGAAACGCTCAAAACATAGACAGTAGGAGGACTTAGTCGTCCTATACTTAAGTCGGCATTGTGTCTCTTATATTTAATTCCGATGCAATTTCTGTGTTTCATCGTCACTGTGAAGGTCCAAGGGATACAGAAAACCTGTAGAGGTGCATCGGAATGTAAAACTGGTGACACAGGAAACGCTCAAATTATAGACACTAGGAAGACTCAGTTTTCCTGTACTTAAGTCGGCATTGTGTCTCTTATATTTAAATCCGATGCAATTTCTGTGTTTCATCGTCAATGGGAAGGTCCAAGGGATACAGCAAACCTGCAGAGTGGCTTCAGAATGTAAAACTGGTGACACAGGAAACGCTCAAAACATAGACTGTAGGAAGACTCAGTCTTCCTGTACTTAAGACGGCATTGTGTCTCTTATATTTAATTCCGATGCAATTTCTGTGTTTCATCGTCAATGGGAAGGTCCAAGGGATACAGTAAACCTGCAGAGGTGCATCGGAATGTACAACTGGTGACACAGGAAACGCTCAAAACATAGACACTAGGAAGACTCAGTCTTCCTGTACTTAAGTCGGCATTATGTGTCTTATATTTAATTCCGATGAAATTTCAGTGTTTCATCGTGAATGGGAAGGTCCAAGGGATATAGTAAACCTGCAGAGGTGCATCGGAAAGTAAAACTGATGACACAGGAAACGCTCAAAACATAGACAGTAGAAAGACTTAGTCTTCCTGTACTTAAGTCGGCATTGTGTCTCTTAAATTTAATTCCGATGCAATTTCTGTGTTTCATCGTCAATGGGAAGGTCCAAGGGATACAGTATACCTGCAGAGGTGCATCGTAATGTAAAACTGGTGACACAGGAAACGTTCAAAACATAGACAGTTGGAAGACTCAGTCTTTCTGTACTTAAGTCGTATATTTAATTCCTATGCGATTTCTGTGTTTCATCGACAATGGGAAGGTCCAAGGGATACAGTAAACCTGCAGAGGTGCATCAGAATGTAAAACTGGTGACACAGGAAACGCTCAAAACATTGTCCGTACGTAGACTGTTATCTTGTACTTAAGTAGGCATTGTGTCTCTTATATTTAATTCCGATGCGATTTTTGTGTTTCATCGACAAGGGGAAGGTCCAAGGGATACAGTAAACCGGCAGAGGTGCATCGGAATATACAACTGGTGACACAGGAAACGCTCAAGACATTGACCGTACGAAGACTGTTTTCTTGTACCTAAGTCGGCATTGTGTCTCTTATATTTAATTTCGATGCAATTTCTGTGTTTCATCGTCAATGGGAAGGTCCAAAAAGGGATACAGGAAACCTGCCGAGGTGCATCGGAATGCCAAACTGGTAACACAGGAAACGCTCAAAACATAGAGAGTAGGAAGACTCAGTCTTCCTGTACTTAAGTTGGCATTGTGACTCTTATATTTAATTCCGATGCAATTTCTGTGTTTCATCGTCAATGGGAAGGTCCAAGGGATACAGTAAACCTGCAGAGTTGCATCGGAATGTAAAACTGGTGACACAGGAAACGCTCAAAACATAGACAGAGGAACACTCAGTCTTCCCATACTTAAGTCGGCATTGTGTCTCTTATATTTATTTCCGATGAAATGTCTGTGTTTCATCGTGAATGGGAAGGTCCAGGGGATATAGTAAACCTGCAGAGAAGCGTCAGAAAGTAAAACTGATGACACAGGAAACGCTCAAAGCATAGACAGTAGGAGGACTTAGTCTTCTTGTACTTAAGTCGGCATTGTGTCTCTTATATTTAATTCCGATGCAATTTCTGTGTTTCATCGTCACCGTGAGGGTCCAAGGGATACAGTAAACCTGTAGAGGTGCATCGGAATGTAAAACTGGTGACACAGGAAACGCTCAAATTATAGACACTAGGAAGACTCAGTCTTCCTGAACTTAAGTCGGCATTGTGTTTCTTATATTTAATTCCGATGCAATTTCTGTGTTTCATCGTCAATGGGAAGGTCCAAGGGATACAGTAAACCTGCAGATTTGCATCGGAATGTAAAACTAGTGAAACAGGAAACGCTCAAAACATAGACAGTAGGAAGACTCAGTTTCCTGTACCTAAGTCGGCATTGTGTCTCTTATATTTTATTCCGATGCAATTTCTGTGTTTCATCGTCAATGGGAAGGTCCAAAGGATACAATAAACCTGCAGAGGTGCATCGGAATGTAAAACTGGTGACACAGGAAACGCTCAAAACAAAGACAGTAGGAAGACTCAGTCTTCCTGTACTTAAGTCGGCATTGTGTCTCTTATATTTAATTCCGATGAAATTTCAGTGTTTCATCGTGAATGGGAAGGTCCAAGGGATATAGAAAACCTGCAGAGGTGCATCGGAAAGTAAAACTGATGACACAGGAAACGCTCAAAACATAGACAGTAGGAAGACTTAGTCTTCCTGTACTTAAGTCGGCATTGTGTCTCTTAAATTTAAGTCCGATGCAATTTCTGTGTTTAATCGTCAATGGGAAAGTCCAAGGGAAACAGTAAACCTGCAGAGGTGCATCGGAATGTAAAACTGGTGACACAGGAAACGCTCGAAACATAGACAGTAGGAAGACTCAGTCTTCCTGTACTTAAGTCGGCATTGTGTCTCTTATATTTATTTCCGATGAAATTTCTATGTTTCATCGTCAATGGGAAGGTCCAAGGGATACAGTAAACCTGCAGAGGTGAATCAGAATGTAAAACTGGTGACACAGGAAACGCTCAACACATAGACAGTAGGAAGACTCATTCTTCCTGTACTTAAGTCGGCATTGTGTCTCTTATATTTAATTCCGATGCAATTTCTGTGTTTCATCGTCAATGGGAAGGTCCAAGGAATACAGTAAATCTGCAGAGGTGCATCGGAATGTAAAACTAGTGACACAGGACATGCTCAAAACATAGACAGTAGGATGACTCTGTCTTCCTGTACTTAAGTCGGCATTGTGTCTCTTATATTTAATTCCGATGCAATTTCTGTGTTTCATCGTCAATGGGAAGGTCCAAGCGATACAGTAAGCCTGCAGAGGTGCATCAGAATGTAAAACTGGTGACACAGGAAACGCTCAAAGCATAGAGTGTAGGAAGACTCAGTCTTCCTGTACTTCAGTCGGCATTGTGTCTCTTATATTTAATTCCGAGGCAATTTCTGTGTTTCATCGTCAATGGGAAGGTCCAAGGGATACAGTAAACCTGCAGAGGTGCATCGGAATGTAAAACTAGTGACACAGGAAACGCTCAAAACATAGACAGTAGGAAGACTCTGTCTTCCTGTACTTATGTCGGCATTGTGTCTCTTATATTTAAATCCGATGCAATTTCTATGTTTCATCGTCAATGGGAAGGTCCAAGGGATACAGTAAACCTGCAGAGGTGCATCAGAATGTAAAACTGGTGACACAGGAAACGCTCAACACATAGACAGTAGGAAGACTCATTCTTCCTGTACTTAAGTCGGCATTGTGTCTCTTATATTTAATTCCGATGCAATTTCTGTGTTTCATCGTCAATGGGAATGTCCAAGGGATACAGAAAACCGGCAGAGGTGCATCGGAATGTAAAACTGGTGACACAGGAAACGCTCAAAACATAGACTGTAGGAAGACTCAGTCTTCCTGTACTTAAGTCGACATTGTGTCTCTTATATTTAATTCCGATGCAGTTTCAGTGTTTCATCGTCAATGGGAAGGTCCAATGGATACAGAAAACCTGCAGAGGTGCATCAGAATGTAAAACTGGTGACACAGGAAACGCTCAAAACATAGACAGTAGGAAGACTCAGTTTTCCTGTACTTAAGACGGCATTGTGTCTCTTATATTTAATTCCGATGCAATATCTGTGTTTCATCGTCCATGGGAAGGTCCAATGGATACAGAAGACCTGCAGAGAAGCATCAGAATGTAAAACTGGTGACACAGGAAACGCTCAAAACATAGACAGTAGGAAGACTCAGTCTTCCTATACTTAAGTCGGCATTGTGTCTCTTATATTTAATTCCGATGCGATTTCTGTGTTTCATCGACAAGGGGAAGGTCCAAGGGATACAGTAAACCGGCAGAGGTGCATCGGAATGTAAAACTGGTGACACAGGAAACGCTCAAAACATTGACCGTACGAAGACCGTTTTCTTGTACTTATGTCGGCATTGTGTCTCTTATATTTAATTTCGATGCAATTTCTGTGTTTCATCGTCAATGGGAAGGTCCAAGGGATACAGTAAACCTGCAGAGGTGCATCGGAATATAAAACTGGTGACACAGGAAAGGCTCAAAACATAAACAGTAAAAAGACACAGTCTTCCTGTACTTAAGTTGGCATTGTGTCTCTTAAATTTAATTCCGATGCAATTTCTGTGTTTCATCGTCAATGAGAAGGTCCAAGGGATACAGTAAACCTGCAGAGGTGCATCGGAATGTAAAACTGGTGACACAGGAAACGCTCAAAACATAGACAGTAGGAAGACTCGGTCTTTCTGTACTTAAGTCGGCATTGTGTCTCCTATATTTAATTCCGATGCGATTTCTGTACTTCATCGACAATGGGAAGGTCCAAGGGATACAGTAAACCTGCAGAGGTGCATCGGAATGTAAAACTGGTGACACAGGAAACGCTCAAAACATAGAGAGTAGGAAGACTCTGTCTTCCTGTACTTATGTTGGCATTGTGACTCTTATATTTAATTCCGATGCAATTTCTGTGTTTCATCGTCAATGGGAAGGTCCAAGGGATACAGTAAACCTGCAGAGTTGCATCGGAATGTAAAACTGGTGACACAGGAAACGCTCAAAACATAGACAGAGGAAGACTCAGTCTTCCCATACTTAAGTCGGCATTGTGTGTCTTATATTTATTTCCGATGAAATGTCTGTGTTTCATCGTGAATGGGAAGGTCAAAGGGATATAGTAAACCTGCAGAGTTGCGTCAGAAAGTAAAACTTATGACACAGGAAACGCTCAAAACATAGACAGTAGGAGGACTTAGTCGTCCTATACTTAAGTCGGCATTGTGTCTCTTATATTTAATTCCGATGCAATTTCTGTGTTTCATCGTCACTGTGAAGGTCCAAGGGATACAGAAAACCTGTAGAGGTGCATCGGAATGTAAAACTGGTGACACAGGAAACGCTCAAATTATAGACACTAGGAAGACTCAGTTTTCCTGTACTTAAGTCGGCATTGTGTCTCTTATATTTAAATCCGATGCAATTTCTGTGTTTCATCGTCAATGGGAAGGTCCAAGGGATACAGCAAACCTGCAGAGTGGCTTCAGAATGTAAAACTGGTGACACAGGAAACGCTCAAAACATAGACTGTAGGAAGACTCAGTCTTCCTGTACTTAAGACGGCATTGTGTCTCTTATATTTAATTCCGATGCAATTTCTGTGTTTCATCGTCAATGGGAAGGTCCAAGGGATACAGTAAACCTGCAGAGGTGCATCGGAATGTACAACTGGTGACACAGGAAACGCTCAAAACATAGACACTAGGAAGACTCAGTCTTCCTGTACTTAAGTCGGCATTATGTGTCTTATATTTAATTCCGATGAAATTTCAGTGTTTCATCGTGAATGGGAAGGTCCAAGGGATATAGTAAACCTGCAGAGGTGCATCGGAAAGTAAAACTGATGACACAGGAAACGCTCAAAACATAGACAGTAGAAAGACTTAGTCTTCCTGTACTTAAGTCGGCATTGTGTCTCTTAAATTTAATTCCGATGCAATTTCTGTGTTTCATCGTCAATGGGAAGGTCCAAGGGATACAGTATACCTGCAGAGGTGCATCGTAATGTAAAACTGGTGACACAGGAAACGTTCAAAACATAGACAGTTGGAAGACTCAGTCTTTCTGTACTTAAGTCGTATATTTAATTCCTATGCGATTTCTGTGTTTCATCGACAATGGGAAGGTCCAAGGGATACAGTAAACCTGCAGAGGTGCATCAGAATGTAAAACTGGTGACACAGGAAACGCTCAAAACATTGTCCGTACGTAGACTGTTATCTTGTACTTAAGTAGGCATTGTGTCTCTTATATTTAATTCCGATGCGATTTTTGTGTTTCATCGACAAGGGGAAGGTCCAAGGGATACAGTAAACCGGCAGAGGTGCATCGGAATATACAACTGGTGACACAGGAAACGCTCAAGACATTGACCGTACGAAGACTGTTTTCTTGTACCTAAGTCGGCATTGTGTCTCTTATATTTAATTTCGATGCAATTTCTGTGTTTCATCGTCAATGGGAAGGTCCAAAAAGGGATACAGGAAACCTGCCGAGGTGCATCGGAATGCCAAACTGGTAACACAGGAAACGCTCAAAACATAGAGAGTAGGAAGACTCAGTCTTCCTGTACTTAAGTTGGCATTGTGACTCTTATATTTAATTCCGATGCAATTTCTGTGTTTCATCGTCAATGGGAAGGTCCAAGGGATACAGTAAACCTGCAGAGTTGCATCGGAATGTAAAACTGGTGACACAGGAAACGCTCAAAACATAGACAGAGGAACACTCAGTCTTCCCATACTTAAGTCGGCATTGTGTCTCTTATATTTATTTCCGATGAAATGTCTGTGTTTCATCGTGAATGGGAAGGTCCAAGGGATATAGTAAACCTGCAGAGAAGCGTCAGAAAGTAAAACTGATGACACAGGAAACGCTCAAAGCATAGACAGTAGGAGGACTTAGTCTTCTTGTACTTAAGTCGGCATTGTGTCTCTTATATTTAATTCCGATGCAATTTCTGTGTTTCATCGTCACCGTGAGGGTCCAAGGGATACAGTAAACCTGTAGAGGTGCATCGGAATGTAAAACTGGTGACACAGGAAACGCTCAAATTATAGACACTAGGAAGACTCAGTCTTCCTGAACTTAAGTCGGCATTGTGTTTCTTATATTTAATTCCGATGCAATTTCTGTGTTTCATCGTCAATGGGAAGGTCCAAGGGATACAGTAAACCTGCAGATTTGCATCGGAATGTAAAACTAGTGAAACAGGAAACGCTCAAAACATAGACAGTAGGAAGACTCAGTTTCCTGTACCTAAGTCGGCATTGTGTCTCTTATATTTTATTCCGATGCAATTTCTGTGTTTCATCGTCAATGGGAAGGTCCAAAGGATACAATAAACCTGCAGAGGTGCATCGGAATGTAAAACTGGTGACACAGGAAACGCTCAAAACAAAGACAGTAGGAAGACTCAGTCTTCCTGTACTTAAGTCGGCATTGTGTCTCTTATATTTAATTCCGATGAAATTTCAGTGTTTCATCGTGAATGGGAAGGTCCAAGGGATATAGAAAACCTGCAGAGGTGCATCGGAAAGTAAAACTGATGACACAGGAAACGCTCAAAACATAGACAGTAGGAAGACTTAGTCTTCCTGTACTTAAGTCGGCATTGTGTCTCTTAAATTTAAGTCCGATGCAATTTCTGTGTTTAATCGTCAATGGGAAAGTCCAAGGGAAACAGTAAACCTGCAGAGGTGCATCGGAATGTAAAACTGGTGACACAGGAAACGCTCGAAACATAGACAGTAGGAAGACTCAGTCTTCCTGTACTTAAGTCGGCATTGTGTCTCTTATATTTATTTCCGATGAAATTTCTATGTTTCATCGTCAATGGGAAGGTCCAAGGGATACAGTAAACCTGCAGAGGTGAATCAGAATGTAAAACTGGTGACACAGGAAACGCTCAACACATAGACAGTAGGAAGACTCATTCTTCCTGTACTTAAGTCGGCATTGTGTCTCTTATATTTAATTCCGATGCAATTTCTGTGTTTCATCGTCAATGGGAAGGTCCAAGGAATACAGTAAATCTGCAGAGGTGCATCGGAATGTAAAACTAGTGACACAGGACATGCTCAAAACATAGACAGTAGGATGACTCTGTCTTCCTGTACTTAAGTCGGCATTGTGTCTCTTATATTTAATTCCGATGCAATTTCTGTGTTTCATCGTCAATGGGAAGGTCCAAGCGATACAGTAAGCCTGCAGAGGTGCATCAGAATGTAAAACTGGTGACACAGGAAACGCTCAAAGCATAGAGTGTAGGAAGACTCAGTCTTCCTGTACTTCAGTCGGCATTGTGTCTCTTATATTTAATTCCGAGGCAATTTCTGTGTTTCATCGTCAATGGGAAGGTCCAAGGGATACAGTAAACCTGCAGAGGTGCATCGGAATGTAAAACTAGTGACACAGGAAACGCTCAAAACATAGACAGTAGGAAGACTCTGTCTTCCTGTACTTATGTCGGCATTGTGTCTCTTATATTTAAATCCGATGCAATTTCTGTGTTTCATCGTCAATGGGAAGGTCCAAGGGAAACAGTAAACCTGCAGAGGTGCATCGGAATGTAAAACTGGTGACACAGGAAACGCTCAAAACATAGACAGTAGGAAGACTCAGTCTTCCTGTACTTAAGTCGGCATTGTGACCCTTATATTTATTTCCGTGAAATCTCTATGTTTCATAGTCAATGGGAAGGTCCAAGGGATACAGTAAACCTGCAGAGGTGCATCAGAATGTAAAACTGGTGACACAGGAAACGCTCAACACATAGACAGTAGGAAGACTCATTCTTCCAGTACTTAAGTCGGCATTGTGTCTCTTATATTTAATTCCGATGCAATTTCTGTGTTTCGTCGTCAATGGGAAGGTCCAAGGAATACAGTAAACCTGCAGAGGTGCATCGGAATGTAAAACTAGTGACACAGGAAACGCTCAAAACATAGACAGTAGGAAGACTCATTCTTCCTGTACTTAAGTGTGCATTGTGTCTCTTATATTTATTTCCGATGAAATTTCAATGTTTCATCGTCAATGGGACGGTCCAAGGGATACAGTAAACCTGCAGAAGTGCATCAGAATGTAAAACTGTTGACAAAGGAAACGCTCAACACATAGACAGTAGGAAGATTCATTCTTACTGTACTTCAGTCGGCATTGAGTCTCTTATATTTAATTCCGATGCAATTTCTGTGTTTCATCGTCACTGGGAAGGTCCAAGGAATACAGTAAACCTGCAGAGGTGCATCGGAATGTAAAACTAGTGACACAGGAAACGCTCAAAACATAGACAGTAGGCAGACTCTGTCTTCCTGTACTTAAGTCGGCATTGTGTGTTTTATATTTAATTCCGATGCAATTTCTGTGTTTCATCGTCAATGGGAAGATCCACGGGATACAGTAAGCCTGCAGAGGTGCATCAGAATGTAAAACTGGTGACACAGGAAACGCTCAAAGCATAGAGTGTAGGAAGACTCAGTCTTCCTGTACTTCAGTCAGCAGTGTGTCTCTTATATTTAATTCCGATGCAATTTCTGTGTTTCATCGTCAATGGGAAGGTCCAAGGGAAACAGTAAACCTGCAGAGGTGCATCGGAATGTAAAACTGGTGACACAGGAAACGCTCAAAACATAGACAGTAGGAAGACTCAGTCTTCCTGTACTTAAGTCGGCATTGTGTCATTTATATTTAATTCCGATGCAATTTCTGTGTTTCATCGTCAATGGGAAGGTCCAAGGAATACAGTAAACCTGCAGAGGTGCATCGGAATGTAAAACTAGTGACACAGGAAACGCTCAAAACATAGACAGTAGGAAGACTCAGTCTTCCTGTACTTAAGTGTGCATTGTGTCTCTTATATTTATTTCCGATGAAATTTCAATGTTTCATCGTCAATGGGACGGTCCAAGGGATACAGTAAACCTGCAGAGGTGCATCAGAATGTAAAACTGTTGACAAAGGAAACGCTCAACACATAGACAGTAGGAAGATTCATTCTTACTGTACTTCAGTCGGCATTGAGTCTCTTATATTTAATTCCGATGCAATTTCTGTGTTTCATCGTCAATGGGAAGGTCCAAGGAATACAGTAAACCTGCAGAGGTGCATCGGAATGTAAAACTAGTGACACAGGAAACGCTCAAAACATAGACAGTAGGAAGACTCTGTCTTCCTTTACTTAAGTCGGCATTGTGTGTTTTATATTTAATTCCGATGCAATTTCTGTGTTTCATCGTGAATGGGAAGGTCCAAGGGATATAGTAAACCTGCAGAGGTGCATCGGAAAGTAAAACTGGTGACACAGGAAACGCTCAAAACATAGACAGTAGGAAGACTTAGTCTTCCTGTACGTAAGTCGTCATTGTGTCTCTTAAATTTAAGTTCCATGCATTTTCTCTGTTTCATCGTCAATGGGAAGGTCCAAGGGGAACAGTAAACCTGTAGAGGTGCATTGGAATGTAAAACTGGTGACACAGGAAACGCTCAAAACATAGACAGTAGGAAGACTCTGTCTTCCTGTACTTAAGTCGGCAATGTGTCTCTTATATTTATTTCCGATGAAATTTCTATGTTTCATCGTCAATGGGAATGTCCAAGGGATACAGTAAACCTGCAGAGGTGCATCAGAATGTAAAACTGTTGACACAGGAGACGCTCAACACATAGACAGTCGGAAGACTCATTCTTCCTGTACTTAAGTCGGCATTGTGTCTCTTATATTTAATTCCGATGCAATTTCTGTGTTTCATCGTCAATGGGAAGGTCCAAGGAATACAGTAAACCTGCAGAGGTGCATCGGAATGTAAAACTAGTGACACAGGAAACGCTCAAAACATAGACAGTAGGAAGACTCTGTCTTCCTGTACTTAAGTCGGCATTGTGTCTCTTATATTTAATTCCGATGCAATTTCTGTGTTTCATCGTCAATGGGAAGGTCCAAGGGATACAGTAAGCCTGCAGAGGTGCATCAGAATGTAAAACTGGTGACACAGGAAACGCTCAAAGCATAGAGTGTAGGAAGACTCAGTCTTCCTGTACTTCAGTCGGCATTGTGTCTCTTATATTTAATTCCGATGCAATTTCTGTGTTTCATCGTCAATGGGAAGGTCCAAAGGATACAGTAAACCTGCAGAGGTGCATCGGAATGTAAAACTAGAGACACAGGAAACGCTCAAAACATAGACAGTAGGAAGACTCTGTCTTCCTGTACTTAAGTCGGCATTGTGTCTCTTATATTTAATTCCGATGCAATTTCTGTTTTTCATCGTCAATGGGAAGGTCCAAGGGAAACAGTAAACCTGCAGAGGTGCATCGGAATGTAAAACTGGTGACACAGGAGACGCTCAAAACATAGACAGTAGGAAGACTCAGTCTTCCTGTACTTAAGTCGGCATTGTGTCTCTTATATTTATTTCCGATGAAATTTCTATGTTTCATCGTCAATGGGAAGGTCCAAGGGATACAGTAAACCTGCAGAGGTGAATCAGAATGTAAAACTGTTGACAAAGGAAACGCTCAACACATAGACAGTAGGAAGACTCATTCTTCCTGTACTTAAGTCGGCATTGTGTCTCTTATATTTAATTCCGATGCAATTTCTGTGTTTCATCGTCAATGGGAAGATCCACGGGATACAGTAAGCCTGCAGAGGTGCATCAGAATGTAAAACTGGTGACACAGGAAACGCTCAAAGCATAGAGTGTAGGAAGACTCAGTCTTCCTGTACTTCAGTCAGCAGTGTGTCTCTTATATTTAATTCCGATGCAATTTCTGTGTTTCATCGTCAATGGGAAGGTCCAAGGGAAACAGTAAACCTGCAGAGGTGCATCGGAATGTAAAACTGGTGACACAGGAAACGCTCAAAACATAGACAGTAGGAAGACTCAGTCTTCCTGTACTTAAGTCGGCATTGTGTCATTTATATTTAATTCCGATGCAATTTCTGTGTTTCATCGTCAATGGGAAGGTCCAAGGAATACAGTAAACCTGCAGAGGTGCATCGGAATGTAAAACTAGTGACACAGGAAACGCTCAAAACATAGACAGTAGGAAGACTCAGTCTTCCTGTACTTAAGTGTGCATTGTGTCTCTTATATTTATTTCCGATGAAATTTCAATGTTTCATCGTCAATGGGACGGTCCAAGGGATACAGTAAACCTGCAGAGGTGCATCAGAATGTAAAACTGTTGACAAAGGAAACGCTCAACACATAGACAGTAGGAAGATTCATTCTTACTGTACTTCAGTCGGCATTGAGTCTCTTATATTTAATTCCGATGCAATTTCTGTGTTTCATCGTCAATGGGAAGGTCCAAGGAATACAGTAAACCTGCAGAGGTGCATCGGAATGTAAAACTAGTGACACAGGAAACGCTCAAAACATAGACAGTAGGAAGACTCTGTCTTCCTTTACTTAAGTCGGCATTGTGTGTTTTATATTTAATTCCGATGCAATTTCTGTGTTTCATCGTGAATGGGAAGGTCCAAGGGATATAGTAAACCTGCAGAGGTGCATCGGAAAGTAAAACTGGTGACACAGGAAACGCTCAAAACATAGACAGTAGGAAGACTTAGTCTTCCTGTACGTAAGTCGTCATTGTGTCTCTTAAATTTAAGTTCCATGCATTTTCTCTGTTTCATCGTCAATGGGAAGGTCCAAGGGGAACAGTAAACCTGTAGAGGTGCATTGGAATGTAAAACTGGTGACACAGGAAACGCTCAAAACATAGACAGTAGGAAGACTCTGTCTTCCTGTACTTAAGTCGGCAATGTGTCTCTTATATTTATTTCCGATGAAATTTCTATGTTTCATCGTCAATGGGAATGTCCAAGGGATACAGTAAACCTGCAGAGGTGCATCAGAATGTAAAACTGTTGACACAGGAGACGCTCAACACATAGACAGTCGGAAGACTCATTCTTCCTGTACTTAAGTCGGCATTGTGTCTCTTATATTTAATTCCGATGCAATTTCTGTGTTTCATCGTCAATGGGAAGGTCCAAGGAATACAGTAAACCTGCAGAGGTGCATCGGAATGTAAAACTAGTGACACAGGAAACGCTCAAAACATAGACAGTAGGAAGACTCTGTCTTCCTGTACTTAAGTCGGCATTGTGTCTCTTATATTTAATTCCGATGCAATTTCTGTGTTTCATCGTCAATGGGAAGGTCCAAGGGATACAGTAAGCCTGCAGAGGTGCATCAGAATGTAAAACTGGTGACACAGGAAACGCTCAAAGCATAGAGTGTAGGAAGACTCAGTCTTCCTGTACTTCAGTCGGCATTGTGTCTCTTATATTTAATTCCGATGCAATTTCTGTGTTTCATCGTCAATGGGAAGGTCCAAAGGATACAGTAAACCTGCAGAGGTGCATCGGAATGTAAAACTAGAGACACAGGAAACGCTCAAAACATAGACAGTAGGAAGACTCTGTCTTCCTGTACTTAAGTCGGCATTGTGTCTCTTATATTTAATTCCGATGCAATTTCTGTTTTTCATCGTCAATGGGAAGGTCCAAGGGAAACAGTAAACCTGCAGAGGTGCATCGGAATGTAAAACTGGTGACACAGGAGACGCTCAAAACATAGACAGTAGGAAGACTCAGTCTTCCTGTACTTAAGTCGGCATTGTGTCTCTTATATTTATTTCCGATGAAATTTCTATGTTTCATCGTCAATGGGAAGGTCCAAGGGATACAGTAAACCTGCAGAGGTGAATCAGAATGTAAAACTGTTGACAAAGGAAACGCTCAACACATAGACAGTAGGAAGACTCATTCTTCCTGTACTTAAGTCGGCATTGTGTCTCTTATATTTAATTCCGATGCAATTTCTGTGTTTCATCGTCAATGGGAAGGTCCAAGGAATACAGTAAACCTGCAGAGGTGCATCGGAATGTAAAACTAGTGACACAGGAATCGCTCAAAACATAGACAGTAGGAAGACTCTGTCTTCCTGTACTTAAGTCGGCATTGTGTCTTTTATATTTAATTCCGATGCAATTTCTGTGTTTCATCGTCAATGGGAAGGTCCAAGGGATACAGTAAGCCTGCAGAGGTGCATCAGAATGTAAAACTGGTGACACAGGAAACGCTCAAAGCATAGAGTGTAGGAAGACTCAGTCTTCCTGTACTTCAGTCGGCAGTGTGTCTCTTATATTTAATTCCGATGCAATTTCTGTGTTTCATCGTCAATGGGAAGGTCCAAGGGAAACAGTAAACCAGCAGAGGTGCATCGGAATGTAAAACTGGTGACACAGGAAACGCTCGAAACATAGACAGTGGGAAGACTCAATCTTCCTGTACTTAAGTCGGCATAGTGTCTTTTATATTTATTTCCGTGAAATTTCTATGTTTCATCGTCAATGGGAAGGTCCAAGGGATACAGTAAACCTGCAGAGGTGCATCATAATGTAAAGCTGGTGACACAGGAAACGCTCAACACATAGACGGTAGGAAGAATCATTCTTCCAGTACTTAAGTCGGCATTGTGTCTCTTATATTTAATTCCGATGCAATTTCTGTGTTTCATCGTCAATGGGAAGGTCCAAGAAATACAGTAAACCTGCAGAGGTGCATCGGAATGTAAAACTAGTGACACAGGAAACGCTTAAAACATACACAGTAGGAAGACTCAGTCTTCCTGTACTTAAGTCGGCATTGTGTCTCTTATATTTAATTCCGATGCAATTTCTGTGTTTCATCGTCAATGGGAAGGTCCAAGGGAAACAGTAAACCTGCAGAGGTGCATCGGAATGTAAAACTGGTGACACAGGAATCGCTCAAATCATAGACAGTAGGAAGACTCGGTCTTCCTGTACTTAAGTCGGCATTGTGTCTCTTGTATTTATTTCCGATGAAATTTCTGTGTTTCATCGTGAATGGGAAGCTCCAAGGGATATAGTAATCCTGCAGAGGTGCATCGGAAAGTAAAACTGATGACACAGGAAACGCTCAAAACATAAACAGTAGGAAGACTTAGTCTTCCTGTACTTCAGTGGGCAATGTGTCTCTTATATTTTTAATTCCTATGCAGTTTCTGTTTTTCATCGTCAATGGGAAGGTCCAAGGGATACATTAAACCTGCAGAGGTGCATCAGAATGTAAATCTGTTGACACAGGAAACGCTCAACACATAGACAGTAGGAAGACTCAACTCCTGCTGTACTTATGTCGGCATTGAGTCTCTTATATTTAATTCCGATGCAATTTCTGTGTTTCATCGTCAATGGGAAGGTCCAATGGATACAGAAAACATGCAGAATTGCATCAGAATGTAAAACTGGTGACACAGGAAACGCTCAAAACATAGACAGTAGGAAGACTCAGTCTTCCTGTACTTAAGTCGGCAATGTGTTTCTTATATTTAATTCCGATGCGATTTCTGTGTTTCATCGACAATGGGAAGGTCCAAGGGATACAGTAAACCGGCAGAGATGCATCGGAATATAAAACTGGTGACACAGGAAACGCTCAAAACATTGACCGTACGATGACTGTTTTCTTGTACTTAATTCGGCATTGTGTCTCTTATATTTAATTTCGATGCAATTTCTGTGTTTCATCGTCAATGGGAAGGTCCAAGGGATACAGGAAACCTGCAGAGGTGCATCGGAATGTCAAACTTTTAACACAGGAAACGCTCAAAGCATAGAGAGTAGGAAGACTCAGTCTTCCTGTACTTAAGTCGGCATTGTGTCTCTTATATTTAATTCCGATGCAATTTCTGTGTTTCATCGTCAATGGGAAGGTCCAAGGGATACAGTAAACCTGCAGAGGTGCATCGGAATGTAAAACTGGTGACACAGGAAACGCTCAAAACATAGACAGTAGGAAGACTCATTCTTCCTATACTTAAGTCGGCATTGTGTCTCTTATATTTATTTCCGATGAAATTTCTGTTTTCCATCGTGAATGGGAAGGTCCAAGGGATATAGTAAACCTGTAGAGGTGCATCGGAAAATAAAACTGGTGACACAGGAAACGCTCAACACATAGACAGTAGGAAGACTCATTCTTCCTGGACTTAAGTCGGCATTGTGTCTCTTATATTTATTTCCGATGAAATTTCTATGTTTCATCGTCAATGGGAAGGTCCAAGGGATACAGTAAACCTGCAGAGGTGAATCAGAATGTAAAACTGTTGACAAAGGAAACGCTCAACACATAGACAGTAGGAAGACTCATTCTTCCTGTACTTAAGTCGGCATTGTGTCTCTTATATTTAATTCCGATGCAATTTCTGTGTTTCATCGTCAATGGGAAGGTCCAAGGAATACAGTAAACCTGCAGAGGTGCATCGGAATGTAAAACTAGTGACACAGGAAACGTTCAAATCATAGACAGTAGGAAGACTCTGTCTTCCTGTACTTAAGTCGGCATTGTGTCTTTTATATTTAATTCCGATGCAATTTCTGTGTTTCGTCGTCAATGGGAAGGTCCAACGGAAACAGTAAACCTGCAGAGGTGCATCGGAATGTAAAACTGGTGACACAGGAAACGCTCGAAACATAGACAGTGGGAAGACTCAATCTTCCTGTACTTAAGTCGGCATTTTGTCTTTTATATTTATTTCCGTGAAATTTCTATGTTTCATCGTCAATGGGAAGGTCCAAGGGATACAGTAAACCTGCAGAGGTGCATCAGAATGTAAAGCTGGTGAAACAGGAAACGCTCAACACATAGACAGTAGGAAGACTCATTCTTCCAGTACTTAAGTCGGCATTGTGTCCTTTATATTTAATTCCGATGCAATTTCTGTGTTTCATCGTCAATGGGAAGGTCCAAGAAATACAGTAAACCTGCAGAGGTGCATCGGATTGTAAAACTAGTGACACAGGAAACGCTTAAAACATACACAGTAGGAAGACTCAATCTTCCTGTACTTAAGTCGGCATTGTGTCTCTTATATTTAATTCCGATGCAATTTCTGTGTTTCATCGTCAATGGGAAGGTCCAAGAAATACAGCAAACCTGCAGAGGTGCATCGGAATGTAAAACTAGTGACACAGGAAACGCTTAAAACATACACAGTAGGAAGACTCAGTCTTCCTGTACTTAAGTCGGCATTGTGTCTCTTATATTTAATTCCGATGCAATTTCTGTGTTTCATCGTCAATGGGAAGGTCCAAGAGATACAGTAAACCTGCAGAGGTGCATCGGAATGTAAAACTGGTGACACAGGAAACGCTCAAAACATAGACAGCAGGAAGACTCATTCTTCCTATACTTAAGTCGGCATTGTGTCTCTTATATTTATTTCCGATGAAATTTCTGTTTTTCATCGTGAATGGGAAGGTCCAAGGGATATAGTAAACCTGTAGAGGTGCATCGGAAAATAAAACTGGTGACACAGGAAACGCTCAAATTATAGGCAGTAGGAAGACTCAGTCTTCCTGTACTTAAGTCGGCATTGTGTCTCTCATATTTATTTCCGATGAAATTTCTATGTTTCATCGTCAATGGGAAGGTCCAAGGGATACAGTAAACCTGCAGATGTGAATCAGAATGTAAAACTGTTGACAAAGGAAACGCTCAACACATAGACAGTAGGAAGACTCATTCTTCC
This sequence comes from Schistocerca nitens, assembly GCF_023898315.1. Taxonomy (NCBI): domain Eukaryota; kingdom Metazoa; phylum Arthropoda; class Insecta; order Orthoptera; family Acrididae; genus Schistocerca; species Schistocerca nitens. The sequence continues at coordinate 1,324,731,648 of NC_064614.1, read as the reverse complement.
TGTACTTAAGTCGGCATTGTGTCTCTTATATTTAATTCCGATGCAATTTCTGTGTTTCATCGTCAATGGGAAGGTCCAAGGAATACAGTAAACCTGCAGAGGTGCATCGGAATGTAAAACTAGTGACACAGGAAACGTTCAAAACATAGACAGTAGGAAGACTCTGTCTTCCTGTACTTAAGTCGGCATTGTGTCTTTTATATTTAATTCCGATGCAATTTCTGTGTTTCATCGTCAATGGGAAGGTCCAAGGGATACAGTAAGCCTGCAGAGGTGCATCAGAATGTAAAACTGGTGACACAGGAAACGCTCAAAGCATAGAGTGTAGGAAGACTCAGTCTTCCTGTACTTCAGTCGGCAGTGTGACTCTTATATTTAACTCCGATGCAATTATTGTGTTTCATCGTCAATGGGAAGGTCCAAGGGAAACAGTAAACCTGCAGAGGTGCATCGGAATGTAAAACTGGTGACACAGGAAACGCTCGAAACATAGACAGTGGGAAGACTCTGTCTTCCTGTACTTAAGTCGGCATTGTGTCTTTTATATTTATTTCCGTGAAATTTCTATGTTTCATCGTCAATGGGAAGGTCCAAGGGATACAGTAAACCTGCAGAGGTGCATCAGAATGTAAAACTGGTGACACAGGAAACGCTTAACACATAGACAGTAGGAAGACTCATTCTTCCAGTACTTAAGTCGGCATTGTGTCTCTTATATTTAATTCCGATGCAATTTCTGTGTTTCATCGTCAATGGGAAGGTCCAAGATATACAGCAAACCTGCAGAGGTGCATCGGAATGTAAAACTAGTGACACAGGAAACGCTTAAAACATACACAGTAGGAAGACTCAGTCTTCCTGTACTTAAGTCGGCATTGTGTCTCTTATATTTAATTCCGATGCAATTTCTGTGTTTCATCGTCAATGGGAAGGTCCAAGGGAAACAGTAAACCTCCAGAGGTGCATCGGAATGTAAAACTGGTGACACAGGAAACGCTCAAATCATAGACAGTAGGAAGACTCAGTCTTCCTGTACTTAAGTCGGCAATGTGTTTCTTATATTTAATTCCAATGCGATATCTGTGTTTCATCGACAATGGGAAGGTCCAAGGGATACAGTAAACCGGCAGAGATGCATCGGAATGTAAAACTGGTGACACAGGAAACGCTCAAAACATTGACCGTACGAAGACTGTTTTCTTGTACTTAAGTCGGCATTGTGTCTCTTATATTTAATTTCGATGCAATTTCTGTGTTTCATCGTCAATGGGAAGGTCCAAGGGATACAGGAAACCTGCAGAGGTGCATCGGAATGTCAAACTTTTAACACAGGAAACGCTCAGAGCATAGAGAGTAGGAAGACTCAGTCTTCCTGTACTTAAGTCGGCATTGTGTCTCTTATATTTAATTCCGATGCAATTTCTGTGTTTCTTCGTCAATGGGAAGGTCCAAGGGATACAGTAAACCTGCAGAGGTGCATCGGAATGTAAAACTGGTGACACAGGAAACGCTCAAAACATAGACAGTAGGAAGACTCATTCTTCCTATACTTAAGTCGGCATTGTGTCTCTTATATTTATTTCCGATGAAATTTCTGTTTTTCATCGTGAATGGGAAGGTCCAAGGGATATAGTAAACCTGTAGAGGTGCATCGGAAAATAAAACTGGTGACACAGGAAACGCTCAAATTATAGACAGTAGGAAGACTCAGTCTTCCTGTACTTAAGTCGGCATTGTGCCTCTTATATTTAATTCTGATGCAATTTCTGTGTTTTATCGTCAACGGGAAGGTCCAAGGGATATAGTAAACCTGCAGAGAAGCGTCAGAAAGTAAAACTGATGACACAGGAAACGCTCAAAGCATAGACAGTAGGAGGACTTAGTCTTCTTGTACTTAAGTCGGCATTGTGTCTCTTATATTTAATTCCGATGCAATTTCTGTGTTTCATCGTCACCGTGAGGGTCCAAGGGATACAGTAAACCTGTAGAGGTGCATCGGAATGTAAAACTGGTGACACAGGAAACGCTCAAATTATAGACACTAGGAAGACTCAGTGTTCCTGTACTTAAGTCGGCAGTGTGTCTCTTATATTTAATTCCGATGCAATTTCTGTGTTTCATCGTCAATGGGAAGGTCCAAGGGATACAGTAAACCTGCAGATTTGCATCGGAAGGTAAAACTAGTGAAACAGGAAACGCTCAAAACATAGACAGTAGGAAGACTCAGTTTCCTGTACCTAAGTCGGCATTGTGTCTCTTATATTTTATTCCGATGCAATTTCTGTGTTTCATCGTCAATGGGAAGGTCCAAAGGATACAATAAACCTGCAGAGGTGCATCGGAATGTAAAACTGGTGACACAGGAAACGCTCAAATTATAGACACTAGGAAGACTCAGTCTTCCTGTACTTAAGTCGGCATTGTGTCTCTTATATTTAATTCCGATGAAATTTCAGTGTTTCATCGTGAATGGGAAGGTCCAAGGGATATAGAAAACCTGCAGAGGTGCATCGGAAAGTAAAACTGATGACACAGGAAACGCTCAAAACATAGACAGTAGGAAGACTTAGTCTTCCTGTACTTAAGTCGGCATTGTGTCTCTTAAATTTAAGTCCGATGCAATTTCTGTGTTTAATCGTCAATGGGAAAGTCCAAGGGAAACAGTAAACCTGCAGAGGTGCATCGGAATGTAAAACTGGTGACACAGGAAACGCTCGAAACATAGACAGTAGGAAGACTCAGTCTTCCTGTACTTAAGTCGGCATTGTGTCTCTTATATTTATTTCCGATGAAATTTCTATGTTTCATCGTCAATGGGAAGGTCCAAGGGATACAGTAAACCTGCAGAGGTGAATCAGAATGTAAAACTGGTGACACAGGAAACGCTCAACACATAGACAGTAGGAAGACTCATTCTTCCTGTACTTAAGTCGGCATTGTGTCTCTTATATTTAATTCCGATGCAATTTCTGTGTTTCATCGTCAATGGGAAGGTCCAAGGAATACAGTAAACCTGCAGAGGTGCATCGGAATGTAAAACTAGTGACACAGGACATGCTCAAAACATAGACAGTAGGATGACTCTGTCTTCCTGTACTTAAGTCGGCATTGTGTCTCTTATATTTAATTCCGATGCAATTTCTGTGTTTCATCGTCAATGGGAAGGTCCAAGCGATACAGTAAGCCTGCAGAGGTGCATCAGAATGTAAAACTGGTGACACAGGAAACGCTCAAAGCATAGAGTGTAGGAAGACTCAGTCTTCCTGTACTTCAGTCGGCATTGTGTCTCTTATATTTAATTCCGAGGCAATTTCTGTGTTTCATCGTCAATGGGAAGGTCCAAGGGATACAGTAAACCTGCAGAGGTGCATCGGAATGTAAAACTAGTGACACAGGAAACGCTCAAAACATAGACAGTAGGAAGACTCTGTCTTCCGGTACTTATGTCGGCATTGTGTCTCTTATATTTAAATCCGATGCAATTTCTGTGTTTCATCGTCAATGGGAAGGTCCAAGGAAACAGTAAACCTGCAGAGGTGCATCGGAATGTAAAACTGGTGACACAGGAAACGCTCAAAACATAGACAGTAGGAAGACTCAGTCTTCCTGTACTTAAGTCGGCATTGTGACTCTTATATTTATTTCCGTGAAATCTCTATGTTTCATAGTCAATGGGAAGGTCCAAGGGATACAGTAAACCTGCAGAGGTGCATCAGAATGTAAAACTGGTGACACAGGAAACGCTCAACACATAGACAGTAGGAAGACTCATTCTTCCAGTACTTAAGTCGGCATTGTGTCTCTTATATTTAATTCCGATGCAATTTCTGTGTTTCGTCGTCAATGGGAAGGTCCAAGGAATACAGTAAACCTGCAGAGGTGCATCGGAATGTAAAACTAGTGACACAGGAAACGCTCAAAACATAGACAGTAGGAAGACTCATTCTTCCTGTACTTAAGTGTGCATTGTGTCTCTTATATTTATTTCCGATGAAATTTCAATGTTTCATCGTCAATGGGACGGTCCAAGGGATACAGTAAACCTGCAGAGGTGCATCAGAATGTAAAACTGTTGACAAAGGAAACGCTCAACACATAGACAGTAGGAAGATTCATTCTTACTGTACTTCAGTCGGCATTGAGTCTCTTATATTTAATTCCGATGCAATTTCTGTGTTTCATCGTCAATGGGAAGGTCCAAGGAATACAGTAAACCTGCAGAGGTGCATCGGAATGTAAAACTAGTGACACAGGAAACGCTCAAAACATAGACAGTAGGAAGACTCTGTCTTCCTGTACTTAAGTCGGCATTGTGTGTTTTATATTTAATTCCGATGCAATTTCTGTGTTTCATCGTCAATGGGAAGATCCACGGGATACAGTAAGCCTGCAGATGTGCATCAGAATGTAAAACTGGTGACACAGGAAACGCTCAAAGCATAGAGTGTAGGAAGACTCAGTCTTCCTGTACTTCAGTCAGCAGTGTGTCTCTTATATTTAATTCCGATGCAATTTCTGTGTTTCATCGTCAATGGGAAGGTCCAAGGGAAACAGTAAACCTGCAGAGGTGCATCGGAATGTAAAACTGGTGACACAGGAAACGCTCAAAACATAGACAGTAGGAAGACTCAGTCCTCCTGTACTTAAGTCGGCATTGTGTCTCTTATATTTATTTCCGTGAAATTTCTATGTTTCATCGTCAATGGGAAGGTCCAAGGGATACAGTAAACCTGCAGAGGTGCATCGGAATGTAAAACTAGTGACACAGGACATGCTCAAAACATAGACAGTAGGATGACTCTGTCTTCCAGTACTTAAGTCGGATTGTGTCACTTATATTTAATTCCGATGCAATTTCTGTGTTTCATCGTCAATGGGAAGGTCCAAGGAATACAGTAAACCTGCAGAGGTGCATCGGAATGTAAAACTAGTGACACAGGAAACGCTCAAAACATAGACAGTAGGAAGACTCTGTCTTCCTGTACTTAAGTCGGCATTGTGTGTTTTATATTTAATTCCGATGCAATTTCTGTGTTTCTTAGTCAATGGGAAGGTCCAAGGGATATAGTAAACCTGCAGAGGTGCATCGGAAAGTAAAACTGATGACACAGGAAACGCTCAAAACATAGACAGTAGGAAGACTTAGTCTTCCTGTACGTAAGTCGTCATTGTGTCTCTTAAATTTAAGTTCCATGCAATTTCTCTGTTTCATCGTCAATGGGAAGGTCCAAGGGAAACAGTAAACCTGTAGAGGTGCATCGGAATGTAAAACTGGTGACACAGGAAACGCTCAAAACATAGACAGTAGGAAGACTCTGTCTTCCTGTACTTAAGTCGGCAATGTGTCTCTTATATTTATTTCCGATGAAATTTCTATGTTTCATCGTCAATGGGAATGTCCAAGGGATACAGTAAACCTGCAGAGGTGCATCAGAATGTAAAACTGTTGACACAGGAGACGCTCAACACATAGACAGTCGGAAGACTCATTCTTCCTGTACTTAAGTCGGCATTGTGTCTCTTATATTTAATTCCGATGCAATTTCTGTGTTTCATCGTCAATGGGAAGGACCAAGGAATACAGTAAACCTGCAGAGGTGCATCGGAATGTAAAACTAGTGACACAGGAAACGCTCAAAACATAGACAGTAGGAAGACTCTGTCTTCCTGTACTTAAGTCGGCATTGTGTCTCTTATATTTAATTCCGATGCAATTTCTGTGTTTCATCGTCAATGGGAAGGTCCAAGGGATACAGTAAGCCTGCAGAGGTGCATCAGAATGTAAAACTGGTGACACAGGAAACGCTCAAAGCATAGAGTGTAGGAAGACTCAGTCTTCCTGTACTTCAGTCGGCATTGTGTCTCTTATATTTAATACCGATGCAATTTCTGTGTTTCATCGTCAATGGGAAGGTCCAAAGGATACAGTAAACCTGCAGAGGTGCATCGGAATGTAAAACTAGAGACACAGGAAACGCTCAAAACATAGACAGTAGGAAGACTCTGTCTTCCTGTACTTAAGTCGGCATTGTGTCTCTTATATTTAATTCCGATGCAATTTCTGTTTTTCATCGTCAATGGGAAGGTCCAAGGGAAACAGTAAACCTGCAGAGGTGCATCGGAATGTAAAACTGGTGACACAGGAGACGCTCAAAACATAGACAGTAGGAAGACTCAGTCTTCCTGTACTTAAGTCGGCATTGTGTCTCTTATATTTATTTCCGATGAAATTTCTATGTTTCATCGTGAATGGGAAGGTCCAAGGGATACAGTAAACCTGCAGAGGTGAATCAGAATGTAAAACTGTTGACAAAGGAAACGCTCAACACATAGACAGTAGGAAGACTCATTCTTCCTGTACTTAAGTCGGCATTGTGTCTCTTATATTTAATTCCGATGCAATTTCTGTGTTTCATCGTCAATGGGAAGGTCCAAGGAATACAGTAAACCTGCAGAGGTGCATCGGAATGTAAAACTAGTGACACAGGAAACGCTCAAAACATAGACAGTAGGAAGACTCTGTCTTCCTGTACTTAAGTCGGCATTGTGTCTTTTATATTTAATTCCGATGCAATTTCTGTGTTTCATCGTCAATGGGAAGGTCCAAGGGATACAGTAAGCCTGCAGAGGTGCATCAGAATGTAAAACTGGTGACACAGGAAACGCTCAAAGCATAGAGTGTAGGAAGACTCAGTCTTCCTGTACTTCAGTCGGCAGTGTGTCTCTTATATTTAATTCCGATGCAATTTCTGTGTTTCATCGTCAATGGGAAGGTCCAAGGGAAACAGTAAACCAGCAGAGGTGCATCGGAATGTAAAACTGGTGACACAGGAAACGCTCGAAACATAGACAGTGGGAAGACTCAATCTTCCTGTACTTAAGTCGGCATAGTGTCTTTTATATTTATTTCCGTGAAATTTCTATGTTTCATCGTCAATGGGAAGGTCCAAGGGATACAGTAAACCTGCAGAGGTGCATCATAATGTAAAGCTGGTGACACAGGAAACGCTCAACACATAGACGGTAGGAAGAATCATTCTTCCAGTACTTAAGTCGGCATTGTGTCTCTTATATTTAATTCCGATGCAATTTCTGTGTTTCATCGTCAATGGGAAGGTCCAAGAAATACAGTAAACCTGCAGAGGTGCATCGGAATGTAAAACTAGTGACACAGGAAACGCTTAAAACATACACAGTAGGAAGACTCAGTCTTCCTGTACTTAAGTCGGCATTGTGTCTCTTATATTTAATTCCGATTCAATTTCTGTGTTTCATCGTCAATGGGAAGGTCCAAGGGAAACAGTAAACCTGCAGAGGTGCATCGGAATGTAAAACTGGTGACACAGGAATCGCTCAAATCATAGACAGTAGGAAGACTCGGTCTTCCTGTACTTAAGTCGGCATTGTGTCGCTTGTATTTAATTCCGATGAAATTTCTGTGTTTCATCGTGAATGGGAAGCTCCAAGGGATATAGTAATCCTGCAGAGGTGCATCGGAAAGTAAAACTGATGACACAGGAAACGCTCAAAACATAAACAGTAGGAAGACTTAGTCTTCCTGTACTTCAGTGGGCAATGTGTCTCTTATATTTTTAATTCCTATGCAGTTTCTGTTTTTCATCGTCAATGGGAAGGTCCAAGGGATACAGTAAACCTGCAGAGGTGCATCAGAATGTAAATCTGTTGACACAGGAAACGCTCAACACATAGACAGTAGGAAGACTCAACTCCTGCTGTACTTATGTCGGCATTGTGTCTCTTATATTTAATTCCGATGCAATTTCTGTGTTTCATCGTCAATGGGAAGGTCCAATGGATACAGAAAACATGCAGAATTGCATCAGAATGTAAAACTGGTGACACAGGAAACGCTCAAAACATAGACAGTAGGAAGACTCAGTCTTCCTGTACTTAAGTCGGCAATGTGTTTCTTATATTTAATTCCGATGCGATTTCTGTGTTTCATCGACAATGGGAAGGTCCAAGGGATACAGTAAACCGGCAGAGATGCATCGGAATATAAAACTGGTGACACAGGAAACGCTCAAAACATTGACCGTACGATGACTGTTTTCTTGTACTTAATTCGGCATTGTGTCTCTTATATTTAATTTCGATGCAATTTCTGTGTTTCATCGTCAATGGGAAGGTCCAAGGGATACAGGAAACCTGCAGAGGTGCATCGGAATGTCAAACTTTTAACACAGGAAACGCTCAAAGCATAGAGAGTAGGAAGACTCAGTCTTCCTGTACTTAAGTCGGCATTGTGTCTCTTATATTTAATTCCGATGCAATTTCTGTGTTTCATCGCCAATGGGAAGGTCCAAGGGATACAGTAAACCTGCAGAGGTGCATCGGAATGTAAAACTGGTGACACAGGAAACGCTCAAAACATAGACAGTAGGAAGACTCATTCTTCCTATACTTAAGTCGGCATTGTGTCTCTTATATTTATTTCCGATGAAATTTCTGTTTTCCATCATGAATGGGAAGGTCCAAGGGATATAGTAAACCTGTAGAGGTGCATCGGAAAATAAAACTGGTGACACAGGAAACGCTCAAATTATAGACAGTAGGAAGACTCAGTCTTCCTGGACTTAAGTCGGCATTGTGTCTCTTATATTTATTTCCGATGAAATTTCTATGTTTCATCGTCAATGGGAAGGTCCAAGGGATACAGTAAACCTGCAGAGGTGAATCAGAATGTAAAACTGTTGACAAAGGAAACGCTCAACACATAGACAGTAGGAAGACTCATTCTTCCTGTACTTAAGTCGGCATTGTGTCTCTTATATTTAATTCCGATGCAATTTCTGTGTTTCATCGTCAATGGGAAGGTCCAAGGAATACAGTAAACCTGCAGAGGTGCATCGGAATGTAAAACTAGTGACACAGGAAACGTTCAAATCATAGACAGTAGGAAGACTCTGTCTTCCTGTACTTAAGTCGGCATTGTGTCTTTTATATTTAATTCCGATGCAATTTCTGTGTTTCGTCGTCAATGGGAAGGTCCAACGGAAACAGTAAACCTGCAGAGGTGCATCGGAATGTAAAACTGGTGACACAGGAAACGCTCGAAACATAGACAGTGGGAAGACTCAATCTTCCTGTACTTAAGTCGGCATTGTGTCTTTTATATTTATTTCCGTGAAATTTCTATGTTTCATCGTCAATGGGAAGGTCCAAGGGATACAGTAAACCTGCAGAGGTGCATCAGAATGTAAAGCTGGTGAAACAGGAAACGCTCAACACATAGACAGTAGGAAGACTCATTCTTCCAGTACTTAAGTCGGCATTGTGTCCTTTATATTTAATTCCGATGCAATTTCTGTGTTTCATCGTCAATGGGAAGGTCCAAGAAATACAGTAAACCTGCAGAGGTGCATCGGATTGTAAAACTAGTGACACAGGAAACGCTTAAAACATACACAGTAGGAAGACTCAATCTTCCTGTACTTAAGTCGGCATTGTGTCTCTTATATTTCATTCCGATGCAATTTCTGTGTTTCATCGTCAATGGGAAGGTCCAAGAAATACAGCAAACCTGCAGAGGTGCATCGGAATGTAAAACTAGTGACACAGGAAACGCTTAAAACATACACAGTAGGAAGACTCAGTCTTCCTGTACTTAAGTCGGCATTGTGTCTCTTATATTTAATTCCGATGCAATTTCTGTGTTTCATCGTCAATGGGAAGGTCCAAGAGATACAGTAAACCTGCAGAGGTGCATCGGAATGTAAAACTGGTGACACAGGAAACGCTCAAAACATAGACAGCAGGAAGACTCATTCTTCCTATACTTAAGTCGGCATTGTGTCTCTTATATTTATTTCCGATGAAATTTCTGTTTTTCATCGTGAATGGGAAGGTCCAAGGGATATAGTAAACCTGTAGAGGTGCATCGGAAAATAAAACTGGTGACACAGGAAACGCTCAAATTATAGGCAGAGGTGCATCGGAATGTAAAACTAGTGACACAGGAAACGTTCAAAACATAGACAGTAGGAAGACTCTGTCTTCCTGTACTTAAGTCGGCATTGTGTCTCTCATATTTATTTCCGATGAAATTTCTATGTTTCATCGTCAATGGGAAGGTCCAAGGGATACAGTAAACCTGCAGAGGTGAATCAGAATGTAAAACTGTTGACAAAGGAAACGCTCAACACATAGACAGTAGGAAGACTCATTCTTCCTGTACTTAAGTCGGCATTGTGTCTCTTATATTTAATTCCGATGCAATTTCTGTGTTTCATCGTCAATGGGAAGGTCCAAGGAATACAGTAAACCTGCAGAGGTGCATCGGAATGTAAAACTAGTGACACAGGAAACGTTCAAAACATAGACAGTAGGAAGACTCTGTCTTCCTGTACTTAAGTCGGCATTGTGTCTTTTATATTTAATTCCGATGCAATTTCTGTGTTTCATCGTCAATGGGAAGGTCCAAGGGATACAGTAAGCCTGCAGAGGTGCATCAGAATGTAAAACTGGTGACACAGGAAACGCTCAAAGCATAGAGTGTAGGAAGACTCATTCTTCCAGTACTTAAGTCGGCATTGTGTCTCTTATATTTAATTCCGATGCAATTTCTGTGTTTCATCGTCAATGGGAAGGTCCAAGATATACAGCAAACCTGCAGAGGTGCATCGGAATGTAAAACTAGTGACACAGGAAACGCTTAAAACATACACAGTAGGAAGACTCAGTCTTCCTGTACTTAAGTCGGCATTGTGTCTCTTATATTTAATTCCGATGCAATTTCTGTGTTTCATCGTCAATGGGAAGGTCCAAGGGAAACAGTAAACCTCCAGAGGTGCATCGGAATGTAAAACTGGTGACACAGGAAACGCTCAAATCATAGACAGTAGGAAGACTCAGTCTTCCTGTACTTAAGTCGGCAATGTGTTTCTTATATTTAATTCCAATGCGATTTCTGTGTTTCATCGACAATGGGAAGGTCCAAGGGATACAGTAAACCGGCAGAGATGCATCGGAATGTAAAACTGGTGACACAGGAAACGCTCAAAACATTGACCGTACGAAGACTGTTTTCTTGTACTTAAGTCGGCATTGTGTCTCTTATATTTAATTTCGATGCAATTTCTGTGTTTCATCGTCAATGGGAAGGTCCAAGGGATACAGGAAACCTGCAGAGGTGCATCGGAATGTCAAACTTTTAACACAGGAAACGCTCAGAGCATAGAGAGTAGGAAGACTCAGTCTTCCTGTACTTAAGTCGGCATTGTGTCTCTTATATTTAATTCCGATGCAATTTCTGTGTTTCTTAGTCAATGGGAAGGTCCAAGGGATACAGTAAACCTGCAGAGGTGCATCGGAATGTAAAACTGGTGACACAGGAAACGCTCAAAACATAGACAGTAGGAAGACTCATTCTTCCTATACTTAAGTCGGCATTGTGTCTCTTATATTTATTTCCGATGAAATTTCTGTTTTTCATCGTGAATGGGAAGGTCCAAGGGATATAGTAAACCTGTAGAGGTGCATCGGAAAATAAAACTGGTGACACAGGAAACGCTCAAATTATAGACAGTAGGAAGACTCAGTCTTCCTGTACTTAAGTCGGCATTGTGTCTCTTATATTTAATTCTGATGCAATTTCTGTGTTTTATCGTCAACGGGAAGGTCCAAGGGATACAGTAAACCTGCAGAGGTGCATCAGAATGTAAAACTGGTAACACAGGAAACGCTCAAAACATAGACAGTAGGAAGACTCAGTCTTCCTGTACTTAAGTCGGCATTGTGTCTTTTATATTTAATTCCGATGCAATTTCTGTGTTTCATCGTCAATGGGAATGTCCAAGGGATACAGTAAGCCTGCAGAGGTGCATCAGAATGTAAAACTGGTGACACAGGAAACGCTCAAAGCATAGAGTGTAGGAAGACACAGTCTTTTTGTACTTCAGTCGGCAGTGTGTCTCTTATATTTATTTCCGATGCAATTTCTGTGTTTCATTGTCAATGGGAAGGTCCAAGTAATTCAGTAAACCTGCAGAGGTGCATCGGAATGTAAAACTAGTGACACAGGAAACGCTCAAAACATAGACTGTAGGAAGACTCAGTCTTCCTGTACTTAAGTCGGCATTGTGTCTCTTATATTTAATTCCGATGCAATTTTTGTGTTTCATCGTCAATGGGAAGGTCCAAGGGAAACAGTAAACCTGCAGAGGTGCATCGGAATGTAAAACTGGTGACACAGGAAACGCTCAAAACATAGACAGTAGGAAGACTCAGTCTTCCTGTACTTAAGTCGGCATTGTGTCTCTTATATTTATTTCCGTGAACATTCTATGTTTCATCGTCAATGGGAAGGTCCAAGGGATACAGTAAACCTGCAGAGGTGCATCAGAATGTAAAACTGTTGACACAGGACACGCTCAACACATAGACAGTAGGAAGACTCATTCTTCCTGTACTTAAGTCGGCATTGTGTCTCTTATATTTAATTCCGATGCAATTTCTGTGTTTCATCGTCAATGGGAAGGTCCAAGGAATACAGTAAACCTGCAGAGGTGCATCGGAATGTAAAACTAGTGACACAGGAAACGCTCAAAACATAGACAGTAGGAAGATTCTCTCTTCCTGTACTTAAGTCGGCATTGTGTCTCTTATATTTAATTCCGATGCAATTTCTGTGTTTCATCGACAATGGGAAGTTCCAAGGGATACAGTAAGCCTGCAGAGGTGCATCGGAATGTAAAACTGGTGACACAGGAAGCGCTCAAAACATAGACAGTAGGAAGACTCAGTCTTCCTGTACTTAAGTCGGCATTGTGTCTCTTATATTTATTTCCGATGAAATTTCTATGTTTCATCGTCAATGGGAAGGTCCAAGGGATACAGTAAACCTGCAGAGGTGCATCAGAATATAAAGCTGGTGACACAGGAAACGCTCAACACATAGACAGTAGGAAGACTCATTCTTCCAGTACTTAAGTCGGCATTGTGTCCCTTATATTTAATTCCGATGCAATTTCTGTGTTTCATTGTCAATGGGAAGGTCCAAGTAATACAGTAAACCTGCAGAGGTGCATCGGAATGTAAAACTAGTGACACAGGAAACGCTCAAAACATAGACTGTAGGAAGACTCAGTCTTCCTGTACTTAAGTCGGCATTGTGTCTCTTATATTTAATTCCGATGCAATTTCTGTGTTTCATCGTCAATGGGAAGGTCCAAGGGAAACAGTAAACCTGCAGAGGTGCATCGGAATGTAAAACTGGTGACACAGGAAACGCTCAAAACATAGACAGTAGGAAGACTCAGTCTTCCTGTACTTAAGTCGGCATTGTGTCTCTTGTATTTAATTCCGATGAAATTTCTGTGTTTCATCGTGAATGGGAAGGTCCAAGGGATATAGTAATCCTGCAGAGGTGCATCGGAAAGTAAAACTGATGACACAGGAAACGCTCAAAACATAGACAGTAGGAAGACTTAGTCTACCTGTACTTAAGTCGGCATTGTGTCTCTTATATTTAATTCCGATGCAATTTCTGTTTTTCATTGTCAATGGGAAGGTCCAAGGGATACAGTTATCCTGCAGAGGTGCATCAGAATGTAAAACTGCTGACACAGGAAACGCTCAAAACATAGACAGTAGAAAGACTCAGTCTTCCTGTACTGAAGTCGGCATTGTGTTTCTTATATTTAATTCCGATGCAATTTCTGTGTTTCATCGTCAATGGGAAGGTCCAATGGATACAGATAACGTGCAGAATTGCATCAGAATGTAAAACTGGTGACACAGGAAACGCTCAAAACATAGACAGTAGGAAGACTCAGTCTTCCTGTACTTAAGTCGGCATTGTGTTTCTTATATTTAATTCCGATGCGATTTCTGTGTTTCATCGACAATGGGAAGGTCCAAGGGATACAGTAAACCGGCAGAGATGCATCGGAATGTAAAACTGGTGACACAGGAAACGCTCAACTCATAGACAGTAGGAAGACTCATTCTTCCTGTACTTAAGTCGGCATTGTGTCTCTTGTATTTAATTCCGATGCAATTTCTGTGTTTCATCGTCAATGGGAAGGTCCAAGGAATACAGTAAACCTGCAGAGGTGCATCGGAATGTAAAACTAGTGACACAGGAAACGCTCAAAACATAGACAGTAGGAAGACTCAGTCTTCCTGTACTTAAGTCGGCATTGTGTCTCTTATATTTAATTCCGATGCAATTTCTGTGTTTCATCGTCAGTGGGAAGGTCCAAGGGATACAGTAAGCCTGCAGAGGTGCATCAGAATGTAAAACTGGTGACACAGGAAACGCTCAAAGCATAGAAAGTAGGGAGACTCAGTCTTCCTGTACTTCAGTCGGCATTGTGTCTCTTATATTTAATTCCGATGCAATTTCTGTGTTTCATCGTCAATGGGAAGGTCCAAGGGATACAGTAAACCTGCAGAGGTGCATCGGAATGTAAAACTGGTGACACAGGAATCGCTCAAAACATAGACAGTAGGAAGACTCAGTCTTTCTGTACTTAAGTCGGCATTGTGTCTCCTATATTTAATTCCGATTCGATTTCTGTGTTTCATCGACAATGGGAAGGTCCAAGGGATACAGTAAACCTGCAGAGGTGCATCGGAATGTAAAACTGGTGACACAGGAAACGCTCAAAACATTGTCCGTACGTAGACTGTTATCTAGTACTTATGTAGGCATTGTGTCTCTTATATTTAATTCCGATGCGATTTCTGTGTTTCATCGACAAGCGGAAGGTCCAAGGGATACAGTAAACCGGCAGAGGTGCAGCGGAATGTAAAACTGGTGACACAGGAAACGCTCAAAACATAGACAGAGGAAGACTCAGTCTTCCCACACTTAAGTCGGCATAGTGTCTCTTATATTTATTTCCGATGAAATGCCTGTGTTTCATCGTGAATGGGAAGGTCCAAGGGATATAGTAAACCTGCAGAGGTGCGTCAGAAAGTTAAACTGATGACACAGGAAACGCTCAAAACATAAACAGTAGGAGGACTTAGTCTTCCTGTACTTAAGTCGGCATTGTGTCTCTTATATTTAATTCCGATGCAATGTCTGTGTTTCATCGTCAATGGGAAGGTCCAAGGGATACAGTAAACCTGCAGAGGTGCATCAGAATGTAAAACTGGTGACTCAGGAAACGCTCAAATCATAGACTGTAGGAAGACTCAGTCTTCCTGTACTGAAGTCGGCATTGTGTCTCTTATATTTTATTCCGATGCAATTTCTGTGTTTCATCATCTATGGGAAGGTCCAAGAGATACAGTAAACCTGCAGAGGTGCATCGGAATGTAAAACTGGTGACACAGGAAACGCTCAAAACAAAGACAGTAGGAAGACTCATTCTTCCTGTACTTAAGTCGGCACTGTGTCTCTTATATTTAATTCCGATGCAATTTCTGTGTTTCATCGTCAATGGGAAGGTCCAAGGAATACAGTAAACCTGCAGAGGTGCATCGGAATGTAAAACTAGTGACACAGGAAACGCTCAAAACATAGACAGTAGGAAGACTCAGTCTTCCTGTACTTAAGTCGGCATTGTGTCTCTTATATTTAATTCCGATGCAATTTCTGTGTTTCATCGTCAGTGGGAAGGTCCAAGGGATACAGTAAGCCTGCAGAGGTGCATCAGAATGTAAAACTGGTGACACAGGAAACGCTCAAAGCATAGAAAGTAGGGAGACTCAGTCTTCCTGTACTTCAGTCGGCATTGTGTCTCTTATATTTAATTCCGATGCAATTTCTGTGTTTCATCGTGAATGGGAAGGTCCAAGGGATATAGTAATCCTGCAGAGGTGCATCGGAAAGTAAAACTGATGACACAGGAAACGCTCAAAACATAGACAGTAGGAAGACTTAGTCTTCCTGTACTTCAGTCGGCATTGTGTCTCTTATATTTAATTCCGATGCAATTTTTGTATTTCATCGTCAATGGGAAGGTCCAAGGGATACAGTAAACCTGCAGAGGTGCATCTGAATGTAAAACTGATGACACAGAAAACGCTCCAAGCATAGACAGTAGGAAGACTCAGTCTTCCAGTACTTAAGTCGGCATTGTGTCTCTTATATTTAATTCCGATGCAATTTCTGTTTTTCATTGTCAATGGGAAGGTCCAAGGGATACAGTTATCCTGCAGAGGTGCATCAGAATGTAAAACTGCTGACACAGGAAACGCTCAAAACATAGACAGTAGAAAGACTCAGTCTTCCTGTACTTAAGTCGGCATTGTGTTTCTTATATTTAATTCCGATGCAATTTCTGTGTTTCATCGTCAATGGGAAGGTCCAATGGATACAGATAACGTGCAGAATTGCATCAGAATGTAAAACTGGTGACACAGGAAACGCTCAAAACATAGACAGTAGGAAGACTCAGTCTTCCTGTACTTAAGTCGGCATTGTGTTTCTTATATTTAATTCCGATGCGATTTCTGTGTTTCATCGACAATGGGAAGGTCCAAGGGATACAGTAAACCGGCAGAGATGCATCGGAATGTAAAACTGGTGACACAGGAAACGCTCAACTCATAGACAGTAGGAAGACTCATTCTTCCTGTACTTAAGTCGGCATTGTGTCTCTTATATTTAATTCCGATGCAATTTCTGTGTTTCATCGTCAATGGGAATGTCCAAGGAATACAGTAAACCTGCAGAGGTGCATCGGAATGTAAAACTAGTGACACAGGAAACGCTCAAAACATAGACAATAGGAAGACTCAGTCTTCCTGTACTTAAGTCGGAATTGTGTCTCTTATATTTAATTCCGATGCAATTTCTGTGTTTCATCGTCAGTGGGAAGGTCCAAGGGATACAGTAAGCCTGCAGAGGTGCATCAGAATGTAAAACTGGTGACACAGGAAACGCTCAAAGCATAGAAAGTAGGGAGACTCAGTCTTCCTGTACTTCAGTCGGCATTGTGTCTCTTATATTTAATTCCGATGCAATTTCTGTGTTTCATCGTCAATGGGAAGGTCCAAGGGATACAGTAAACCTGCAGAGGTGCATCGGAATGTAAAACTGGTGACACAGGAATCGCTCAAAACATAGACAGTAGGAAGACTCAGTCTTTCTGTACTTAAGTCGGCATTGTGTCTCCTATATTTAATTCCGATTCGATTTCTGTGTTTCGTCGACAATGGGAAGGTCCAAGGGATACAGTAAACCTGCAGAGGTGCATCGGAATGTAAAACTGGTGACACAGGAAACGCTCAAAACATTGTCCGTACGTAGACTGTTATCTAGTACTTATGTAGGCATTGTGTCTCTTATATTTAATTCCGATGCGATTTCTGTGTTTCATCGACAAGCGGAAGGTCCAAGGGATACAGTAAACCGGCAGAGGTGCAGCGGAATGTAAAACTGGTGACACAGGAAACGCTCAAAACATAGACAGAGGAAGACTCAGTCTTCCCACACTTAAGTCGGCATAGTGTCTCTTATATTTATTTCCGATGAAATGCCTGTGTTTCATCGTGAATGGGAAGGTCCAAGGGATATAGTAAACCTGCAGAGGTGCGTCAGAAAGTTAAACTGATGACACAGGAAACGCTCAAAACATAAACAGTAGGAGGACTTAGTCTTCCTGTACTTAAGTCGGCATTGTGTCTCTTATATTTAATTCCGATGCAATGTCTGTGTTTCATCGTCAATGGGAAGGTCCAAGGGATACAGTAAACCTGCAGAGGTGCATCAGAATGTAAAACTGGTGACTCAGGAAACGCTCAAAACATAGACTGTAGGAAGACTCAGTCTTCCTGTACTTAAGTCGGCATTGTGTCTCTTATATTTTATTCCGATGCAATTTCTGTGTTTCATCATCTATGGGAAGGTCCAAGGGATACAGTAAACCTGCAGAGGTGCATCGGAATGTAAAACTGGTGACACAGGAAACGCTCAAAACAAAGACAGTAGGAAGACTCAGTCTTCCTGTACTTAAGTCGGCATTGTGTCTCTTATATTTAATTCCGATGTAATTTCAGTGTTTCATCGTGAATGGGAACGTCCAAGGGATATAGTAAACCTGCAGAGGTGCATCGGAAAGTAAAACTGATGACACAGGAAACGTTCAAAACATAGACAGTAGGAACGCTTAGTCTTCCTGTACTTAAGTCGGCATTGTGTCTCTTAAATTTAATTCCGATGCAATTTCTGTGTTTCATCGCCAATGGGAAGGTCCAAGGGATACAGTAAACCTGCAGAGGTGCATCGTAAAGTAAAACTGGTGACACAGGAAACGCTCAAAACATAGACAGTAGGAAGACTCAGTCTCTCTGTACTTAAGTCAGCATTGTGTCTCCTATATTTAATTCCGATGCGATTTCTGTGTTTCATCGACAATGGGAAGGTCCAAGGGATACACTAAACCTGCAGAGGTGCATCGGAATGTAAAACTGGTGACACAGGAAACGCTCAAAACATTGTCCGTACGTAGACTGTTATCTTGTACTTAAGTAGGCATTGTGTCTCTTATATTTAATTCCGATGCAATTTCTGTGTTTCATCGTCAATGGGAAGCTCCAAGGGATACAGAAAACCTGCAGAGGTTCATCAGAATGTAAAACTGGTGACACATGAAACGCTCAAATCATAGACAGTAGGAGGATTCAGTCTTCCTGTACTTAAGTCCGGCCGGCCGAAGTGGCCGTGCGGTTAAATGCGCTGCAGTCTGGAACCGCAAGTCCGCTACGGTCGCAGGTTCGAATCCTGCCTCGGGCATGGATGTTTGTGATGTCCTTAGGTTAGTTAGGTTTAACTAGTTCTAAGTTCTAGGGGACTAATGACCTCAGCTGTTGAGTCCCATAGTCCTCAGAGCCATTTTTTTTTACTTAAGTCGGCATTGTCTGTCTTATATTTATTTCCGATGCAATTTCAGTGTTTCGTCGTCAATGGGAAGCTCCACGGGATACAGTAAACCTGCAGAGGTGCATCGGAATGTAAATCTGGTGGCACAGGAAACGCTCAAAGCATAGAGAGTAGGAAGACTCAGTCTTCCTGTACTTAAGTCGGCATTGTGTCTCTTGTATTTAATTCCGATGAAATTTCTGTGTTTCATCGTGAATGGGAAGTTCCAAGGGATATAGTAATCCTGCAGAGGTGCATCGGAAAGTAAAACTGATGACACAGGAAACGCTCAAAACATAGACAGTAGGAAGACTTAGTCTTCCTGTACTTCAGTCGGCATTGTGTCTCTTATATTTAATTCCGATGCAATTTCTGTTTTTCATCGTCAATGGGAAGGTCCAAGGGATACAGTAAACCTGCAGAGGTGCATCAGAATGTAAAACTGTTGACACAGGAAACGCTCAACACATAGACATTAGGAAGACTCATTCTTCCTGTACTTAAGTCGGCATTGTGTATCTTATATTTAATTCCGATGCAATTTCTGTGTTTCATCGTCAATCGGAAGGTCCAAGGGATACAGTAAACCTGCAAAGGTGCATCGGAATGTAAAACTAGTGACACAGGAAACGCTCAAAACATAGTGGGAAGACTCAGTCTTCCTGTACTTCAGTCGGCAGGGTGTCTCTTATATTTAATTCCGATGCAATTTCTGTGTTTCATCGTCAATGGGAAGGTCCAAGGGAAACAGTGAACCTGCAGAGGTGCATCGGAATTTAAAACTGGTGACACAGGAAACGCTCAAAATATAGACAGTAGGAAGACTCAGTCTTCCTGTACTTAAGTCGGCATTGTGTCTCTTATATTTATTTCCGATGAAATTTCCATGTTTCATCGTCAATGGGAAGGTCCAAGGAATACAGTAAACCTGCAAAGGTGCATCGGAATGTAAAACTAGTGACACAGGAAACGCTCAAAACATAGACAGTAGGAAGACTCAGTCTTTCTGTACTTAAGTCAGCATTGTGTCTCCTATATTTAATTCCGATGCGATATCTGTGTTTCATCGACAATGGGAAGGTCCAAGGGATACAGTAAACCTGCAGAGGTGCTTCGGAATGTAAAACTGGTGACACAGGAAACGCTCAAAACATTGTCCGTACGTAGACTGTTATCTTGTACTTAAGTGGGCATTGTGTCTCTTATATTTAATTCCGATGCAATTTCTGTGTTTCATCGTCAATGGGAAGGTCAAAGGGATACAGGAAACCTGCAGAGGTGCATCAGAATGTAAAACTATTGACACATGAAACGCTCAAATCATAGACAGTAGGAAGACTCAGTCTTCCTGTACTTAAGTCGGGCTGGCCGAAGTGGCCGTGCGGTTAAAGGCGCTGCAGTCTGGAACCGCAAGTCCGCTACGGTCGCAGGTTCGAATCCTGCCTCGGGCATGGATGTTTGTGATGTCCTTAGGATAGTTAGGTTTAACTAGTTCTAAGTTCTAGGGGACTAATGACCTCAGCAGTTGAGTCCCATAGTGCTCAGAGCCATTTTTTTTTTACTTAAGTCGGCATAGTCTGTCTTATATTTCATTCCGATGCAATTTCTGTGTTTCATCGTCAATGGGAAGCTCCACGGGATACAGTAAACCTGCAGAGGTGCATCGGAATGTAAATCTGGTGACACAGGAAACGCTCAAAGCATAGAGAGTAGGAAGACTCAGTCTTCCTGTACTTAAGTCGGCATTGTGTCTCTTGTATTTAATTCCGATGAAATTTCTGTGATTCATCGTGAATGGGAAGTTCCAAGGGATATAGTAATCCTGCAGAGGTGCATCGGAAATTAAAACTGATGACACAGGAAACGCTCAAAACATAGACAGTAGGAAGACTTAGTCTTCCTGTACTTCAGTCGGCATTGTGTCTCTTATATTTAATTCCGATGCAATTTCTGTTTTTCATCGTCAATGGGAAGGTCCAAGGGATACAGTAAACCTGCAGAGGTGCATCAGAATGTAAAACTGTTGACACAGGAAACGCTCAACACATAGACATTAGGAAGACTCATTCTTCCTGTACTTAAGTCGGCATTGTGTCTCCTAAATATAATTGCGATGCGATTTCTGTGTTTCATCGACAATGGGAAGGTCCAAGGGATACAGTACACCTGCATAGGTGCATCGGAATGTAAAACTGGTGACACTGGAAACGCTCAAAACATTGTCCGTACGTAGACTGTTATCTTGTACTTAAGTAGGCATTGTGTCTCTTATATTTAATTCCGATGCAATTTCTGTGTTTCATCGTCAATGGGAAGGTCCAAGGGATACAGGAAACCTGCAGAGGTGCTTCAGAATGTAAAACTGGTGACACATGAAACGCTCAAATCATAGACAGTAGGAAGACTCAGTCTTCCTGTACTGAAGTCGGGCCGGCCGAAGTGGCCGTGCGGTTAAAGGCGCTGCAGTCTTGAACCGCAAGTCTGCTACGGTCGCAGGTTCGAATCCTGCCTCGGGCATGGATGTTTGTGATGACCTTAGGTTAGTTAGGTTTAACTAGTTCTAAGTTCTAGGGGACTAATGACCTCAGCAGTTGAGTCCCATAGTGCTCAGAGCCATTTTTTTTTTCTGGTCGGCATTGTCTGTCTTATATTTAATTCCGATGCAATTTCTGTGTTTCATCGTCAATGGGAAGCTCCACGGTATACAGTAAACCTGCAGAGGTGCATCAGAATGTAAAACTGTTGACACAGGAAACGCTCAACACATAGACATTAGGAAGACTCATTCTTCCTGTACTTAAGTCGGCATTATATATCTTATATTTAATTCCGATGCAATTTCTGTGTTTCATCGCCAATGGGAAGGTCCAAGGAATACAGTAAACCTGCAGAGGTGCATCGGAATGTAAAACTAGTGACACAGGAAACGCTCAAAACATAGACAGTGGGAAGACTCTGTCTTCCTGTACTTAAGTCGGCATTGTGTCTCTTATATTTAATTCCGATGCAATTTCTGTGTTTCATCGTCAATGGGAAGGTCCAGGGGATACAGTAAGCCTGCAGAGGTGCATCAGAATGTAAAACTGGTGACACAGGAAACGCTCAAAGCATAGAGTGTAGGAAGACTCAGTCTTCCTGTACTTCAGTCGGCAGTGTGTCTCTTATATTTAATTCCGATGCAATTTCTGTGTTTCATCGTCAATGGGAAGGTCAAAGGAAACAGTGAACCTGCAGAGGTGCATCGGAATTTAAAACTGGTGACACAGGAAACGCTCAAAACATAGACAGTAGGAAGACTCAGTCTTCCTGTACTTAAGTCGGCATTGTGTCTCTTATATTTATTTCCGATGAAACTTCTATGTTTCATCGTCAATGGGAAGGTCCAAGGAATACAGTAAACCTGCAGAGGTGCATCGGAATGTAAAACTAGTGACACAGGAAACGCACAAAACATAGACAGTAGGAAGACTCAGTCTTCCTGTACTTAAGTCGGCAATGTGTCTCTTATATTTCATTCCGATGCAATTTCTGTGTTTCATCGTCAATGGGAAGGACCAAGGGAAACAGTAAACCTGCAGAGGTGCATCGGAATGTAAAACTGGTGACACAGGAAACGCTCAAAACATAGACAGTAGGAAGACTCAGTCTTCCTGTACTTAAGTCGGCATTGTGTCTCTTATATTTAATTCCGATGCAATTTCTGTGTTTCATCGTCAATGGGAAGGTCCAAGGGAAACAGTAAACCTCCAGAGGTGCATCGGAATGTAAAACTGGTGACACAGGAAACGCTCAAATCATAGACAGTAGGAAACCTCAGTCTTCCTGTACTTAAGTCGGCAATGTGTTTCTTATATTTAATTCCAATGCGATTTCTGTGTTTCATCGACAATGGGAAGGTCCAAGGGATACAGTAAACCGGCAGAGATGCATCGGAACGTAAAACTGGTGACACAGGAAACGCTCAAAACATTGACCGTTCGAAGACTGTTTTCTTGTACTTAAGTCGGCATTGTGTCTCTTATATTTAATTTCGATGCAATTTCTGTGTTTCATCGTCAATGGGAAGGTCCAAGGGATACAGGAAACCTGCAGAGGTGCATCGGAATGTCAAACTTTTAACACAGGAAACGCTCAAAGCATAGAGAGTAGGAAGACTCAGTCTTCCTGTACTTAAGTCGGCATTGTGTCTCTTATATTAAATTCCGATGCAATTTCTGTGTTTCATCGTCAATGGGAAGGTCCAAGGGATACAGTAAACCTGCAGAGGTGCATCGGAATGTAAAACTGGTGACACAGGAAACGCTCAAAACATAGACAGTAGGAAGACTCATTCTTCCTATACTTAAGTCGGCATTGTGTCTCTTATATTTATTTCCGATGAAATTTCTGTTTTTCGTCGTGAATGGGAAGGTCCAAGGGATATAGTAAACCTGTAGAGGTGCATCGGAAAATAAAACTGGTGACACAGGAAACGCTCAAATTATAGACAGTAGGAAGACTCAGTCTTCCTGTACTTAAGTCGGCATTGTGTCTCTTATATTTAATTCCGATGCAATTTCTGTGTTTTATCGTCAACGGGAAGGTCCAAGGGATACAGTAAACCTGCAGAGGTGCATCAGAATGTAAAACTGGTAACACAGGAAACGCTCAAAACATAGACAGTAGGAAGACTCAGTCTTCCTGTACTTAAGTCGGCATTGTGTCTTTTATATTTAATTCCGATGCAATTTCTGTGTTTCATCGTCAATGGGAAGGTCCAAGGGATACAGTAAGCCTGCAGAGGTTCATCAGAATGTAAAACTGGTGACACAGGAAACGCTCAAAGCATAGAGTGTAGGAAGACACAGTCTTCCTGTACTTCAGTCGGCAGTGTGTCTCTTATATTTAATTCCGATGCAATTTCTGTGTTTCATCGTCAATGGGAAGGTCCAAGAAATACAGCAAACCTGCAGAGGTGCATCGGAATGTAAAACTAGTGACACAGGAAACGCTTAAAACATACACAGTAGGAAGACTCAGTCTTCCTGTACTTAAGTCGGCATTGTGTCTCTTATATTTAATTCCGATGCAATTTCTGTGTTTCATCGTCAATGGGAAGGTCCAAGGGAAACAGTAAACCTCCAGAGGTGCATCGGAATGTAAAACTGGTGACACAGGAAACGCTCAAATCATAGACAGTAGGAAGACTCAGTCTTACTGTACTTAAGTCGGCAATGTGTTTCTTATATTTAATTCCAATGCGATTTCTGTGTTTCATCGACAATGGGAAGGTCCAAGGGATACAGTAAACCGCAGAGATGCATCGGAATGTAAAACTGGTGACACAGGAAACGCTCAAAACATTGACCGTACGAAGACTGTTTTCTTGTACTTAAGTCGGCATTGTGTCTCTTATATTTAATTTCGATGCAATTTCTGTGTTTCATCGTCAATGGGAAGGTCCAAGGGATACAGGAAACCTGCAGAGGTGCATCGGAATGTCAAACTTTTAACACAGGAAACGCTCAGAGCATAGAGAGTAGGAAGACTCAGTCTTCCTGTACTTAAGTCGGCATTGTGTCTCTTATATTTAATTCCGATGCAATTTCTGTGTTTCTTCGTCAATGCGAAGGTCCAAGGGATACAGTAAACCTGCAGAGGTGCATCGGAATGTAAAACTGGTGACACAGGAAACGCTCAAAACATAGACAGTAGGAAGACTCATTCTTCCTATACTTAAGTCGGCATTGTGTCTCTTATATTTATTTCCGATGAAATTTCTGTTTTTCATCGTGAATGGGAAGGTCCAAGGGATATCGTAAACCTGTAGAGGTGCATCGGAAAATAAAACTGGTGACACAGGAAACGCTCAAATTATAGACGGTAGGAAGACTCAGTCTTCCTGTACTTAAGTCGGCATTGTGTCTCTTATATTTAATTCTGATGCAATTTCTGTGTTTTATCGTCAACGGGAAGGTCCAAGGGATACAGTAAACCTGCAGAGGTGCATCAGAATGTAAAACTGGTAACACAGGAAACGCTCAAAACATAGACAGTAGGAAGACTCAGTCTTCCTGTACTTAAGTCGGCATTGTGTCTTTTATATTTAATTCCGATGCAATTTCTGTGTTTCATCGTCAATGGGAAGGTCCAAGGGATACAGTAAGCCTGCAGAGGTGCATCAGAATGTAAAACTGGTGACACAGGAAACGCTCAAAGCATAGAGTGTAGGAAGACACAGTCTTTCTGTACTTCAGTCGGCAGTGTGTCTCTTATATTTATTTCCGATGCAATTTCTGTGTTTCATTGTCAATGGGAAGGTCCAAGTAATTCAGTAAACCTGCAGAGGTGCATCGGAATGTAAAACTAGTGACACAGGAAACGCTCAAAACATAGACTGTAGGAAGACTCAGTCTTCCTGTACTTAAGTCGGCATTGTGTCTCTTATATTTAATTCCGATGCAATTTTTGTGTTTCATCGTCAATGGGAAGGTCCAAGGGAAACAGTAAACCTGCAGAGGTGCATCGGAATGTAAAACTGGTGACACAGGAAACGCTCAAAACATAGACAGTAGGAAGACTCAGTCTTCCTGTACTTAAGTCGGCATTGTGTCTTTTATATTTATTTCCGTGAACATTCTATGTTTCATCGTCAATGGGAAGGTCCAAGGGATACAGTAAACCTGCAGAGGTGCATCAGAATGTAAAACTGTTGACACAGGACACGCTCAACACATAGACAGTAGGAAGACTCATTCTTCCTGTACTTAAGTCGGCATTGTGTCTCTTATATTTAATTCCGATGCAATTTCTGTGTTTCATCGTCAATGGGAAGGTCCAAGGAATACAGTAAACCTGCAGAGGTGCATCGGAATCTAAAACTAGTGACACAGGAAACGCTCAAAACATAGACAGTAGGAAGATTCTCTCTTCCTGTACTTAAGTCGGCATTGTGTCTCTTATATTTAATTCCGATGCAATTTCTGTGTTTCATCGACAATGGGAAGGTCCAAGGGATACAGTAAGCCTGCAGAGGTGCATCGGAATGTAAAACTTGTGACACAGGAAACGCTCAAAACATAGACAGTAGGAAGACTCAGTCTTCCTGTACTTAAGTCGGCATTGTGTCTCTTATATTTATTTCCGATGAAATTTCTATGTTTCATCGTCAATGGGAAGGTCCAAGGGATACAGTAAACCTGCAGAGGTGCATCAGAATATAAAGCTGGTGACACAGGAAACGCTCAACACATAGACAGTAGGAAGACTCATTCTTCCAGTACTTAGGTCGGCATTGTGTCCCTTATATTTAATTCCGATGCAATTTCTGTGTTTCATCGTCAATGGGAAGGTCCAAGTAATACAGTAAACCTGCAGAGGTGCATCGGAATGTAAAACTAGTGACACAGGAAACGCTCAAAACATAGACTGTAGGAAGACTCAGTCTTCCTGTACTTAAGTCGGCATTGTGTCTCTTATATTTAATTCCGATGCAATTTCTGTGTTTCATCGTCAATGGGAAGGTCCAAGGGAAACAGTAAACCTGCAGAGGTGCATCGGAATGTAAAACTGGTGACACAGGAAACGCTCAAAACATAGACAGTAGGAAGACTCAGTCTTCCTGTACTTAAGTCGGCATTGTGTCTCTTGTATTTAATTCCGATGAAATTTCTGTGTTTCATCGTGAATGGGAAGGTCCAAGGGATATAGTAATCCTGCAGAGGTGCATCGGAAAGTAAAACTGATGACACAGGAAACGCTCAAAACATAGACAGTAGGAAGACTTAGTCTTCCTGTACTTCAGTCGGCATTGTGTCTCTTATATTTAATTCCGATGCAATTTTTGTTTTTCATCGTCAATGGGAAGGTCCAAGGGATACAGTAAACCTGCAGAGGTGCATCTGAATGTAAAACTGATGACACAGAAAACGCTCCAAGCATAGACAGTAGGAAGACTCAGTCTTCCAGTACTTAAGTCGGCATTGTGTCTCTTATATTTAATTCCGATGCAATTTCTGTTTTTCATTGTCAATGGGAAGGTCCAATGGATACAGATAACGTGCAGAATTGCATCAGAATGTAAAACTGGTGACACAGGAAACGCTCAAAACATAGACAGTAGGAAGACTCAGTCTTCCTGTACTTAAGTCGGCATTGTGTTTCTTATATTTAATTCCGATGCGATTTCTGTGTTTCATCGACAATGGGAAGGTCCAAGGGATACAGTAAACCGGCAGAGATGCATCGTAATGTAAAACTGGTGACACAGGAAACGCTCAACTCATAGACAGTAGGAAGACTCATTCTTCCTGTACTTAAGTCGGCATTGTGTCTCTTATATTTAATTCCGATGCAATTTCTGTGTTTCATCGTCAATGGGAAGGTCCAAGGAATACAGTAAACCTGCAGAGGTGCATCGGAATGTAAAACTAGTGACACAGGAAACGCTCAAAACATAGACAGTAGGAAGACTCAGTCTTCCTGTACTTAAGTCGGCATTGTGTCTCTTATATTTAATTCCGATGCAATTTCTGTGTTTCATCGTCAGTGGGAAGGTCCAAGGGATACAGTAAGCCTGCAGAGGTGCATCAGAATGTAAAACTGGTGACACAGGAAACGCTCAAAGCATAGAAAGAAGGGAGACTCAGTCTTCCTGTACTTCAGTCGGCATTGTGTCTCTTATATTTAATTCCGATGCAATTTCTGTGTTTCATCGTCAATGGGAAGGTCCAAGAGATACAGTAAACCTGCAGAGGTGCATCGGAATGTAAAACTGGTGACACAGGAATCGCTCAAAACATAGACAGTAGGAAGACTCAGTCTTTCTGTACTTAAGTCGGCATTGTGTCTCCTATATTTAATTCCGATTCGATTTCTGTGTTTCATCGACAATGGGAAGGTCCAAGGGATACAGTAAACCTGCAGAGGTGCATCGGAATGTAAAACTGGTGACACACGAAACGCTCAAAACATTGTCCGTACGTAGACTGTTATCTAGTACTTATGTAGGCATTGTGTCTCTTATATTTAATTCCGATGCGATTTCTGTGTTTCATCGACAAGCGGAAGGTCCAAGGGATACAGTAAACCGGCAGAGGTGCAGCGGAATGTAAAGCTGGTGACACAGGAAACGCTCAAAACATAGACAGAGGAAGACTCAGTCTTCCCACACTTAAGTCGGCATAGTGTCTCTTATATTTATTTCCGATGAAATGCCTGTGTTTCATCGTGAATGGGAAGGTCCAAGGGATATAGTAAACCTGCAGAGGTGCGTCAGAAAGTTAAACTGATGACACAGGAAACGCTCAAAACATAAACAGTAGGAGGACTTAGTCTTCCTGTACTTAAGTCGGCATTGTGTCTCTTATATTTAATTCCGATGCAATGTCTGTGTTTCATCGTCAATGGGAAGGTCCAAGGGATACAGTAAACCTGCAGAGGTGCATCAGAATGTAAAACTTGTGACTCAGGAAACGCTCAAATCATAGACTGTAGGAAGACTCAGTCTTCCTGTACTTAAGTCGGCATTGTGTCTCTTATATTTTATTCCGATGCAATTTCTGTGTTTCATCATCTATGGGAAGGTCCAAGAGATACAGTAAACCTGCAGAGGTGCATCGGAATGTAAAACTGGTGACACAGGAAACGCTCAAAACAAAGACAGTAGGAAGACTCATTCTTCCTGTACTTAAGTCGGCATTGTGTCTCTTATATTTAATTCCGATGCAATTTCTGTGTTTCATCGTCAATGGGAAGGTCCAAGGAATACAGTAAACCTGCAGAGGTGCATCGGAATGTAAAACTAGTGACACAGGAAACGCTCAAAACATAGACAGTAGGAAGACTCAGTCTTCCTGTACTTAAGTCGGCATTGTGTCTCTTATATTTAATTCCGATGCAATTTCTGTGTTTCATCGTCAGTGGGAAGGTCCAAGGGATACAGTAAGCCTGCAGAGGTGCATCAGAATGTAAAACTGGTGACACAGGAAACGCTCAAAGCATAGAAAGTAGGGAGACTCAGTCTTCCTGTACTTCAGTCGGCATTGTGTCTCTTATATTTAATTCCGATGCAATTTCTGTGTTTCATCGTGAATGGGAAGGTCCAAGGGATATAGTAATCCTGCAGAGGTGCATCGGAAAGTAAAACTGATGACACAGGAAACGCTCAAAACATAGACAGTAGGAAGACTTAGTCTTCCTGTACTTCAGTCGGCATTGTGTCTCTTATATTTAATTCCGATGCAATATTTGTATTTCATCGTCAATGGGAAGGTCCAAGGGATACAGTAAACCTGCAGAGGTGCATCTGAATGTAAAACTGATGACACAGAAAACGCTCCAAGCATAGACAGTAGGAAGACTCAGTCTTCCAGTACTTAAGTCGGCATTGTGTCTCTTATATTTAATTCCGATGCAATTTCTGTTTTTCATTGTCAATGGGAAGGTCCAAGGGATACAGTTATCCTGCAGAGGTGCATCAGAATGTAAAACTGCTGACACAGGAAACGCTCAAAACATAGACAGTAGAAAGACTCAGTCTTCCTGTACTTAAGTCGGCATTGTGTTTCTTATATTTAATTCTCTTATATTTAATTCCGATGCAATTTCTGTTTTTCATCGTCAATGGGAAGGTCCAAGGGATACAGTAAACCTGCAGAGGTGCATCAGTATGTAAAACTGTTGACACAGGAAACGCTCAACACATAGACATTAGGAAGACTCATTCTTCCTGTACTTAAGTCCGCATTGTGTCTCCTAAATATAATTGCGATGCGATTTCTGTGTTTCATCGACAATGGGAAGGTCCAAGGGATACAGTAAACCTGCATAGGTGCATCGGAATGTAAAACTGGTGACACAGGAAACGCTCAAAACATTGTCCGTACGTAGACTGTTATCTTGTACTTAAGTAGGCATTGTGTCTCTTATATTTAATTCCGATGCAATTTCTGTGTTTCATCGTCAATGGGAAGGTCCAAGGGATACAGGAAACCTGCAGAGGTGCTTCAGAATGTAAAACTGGTGACACATGACACGCTCAAATCATAGACAGTAGGAAGACTCAGTCTTCCTGTACTGAAGTCGGCATTGTGTCTCCTATATTTAATTCCGATTCGATTTCTGTGTTTCATCGACAATGGGAAGGTCCAAGGGATACAGTAAACCTGCAGAGGTGCATCGGAATGTAAAACTGGTGACACAGGAAACGCTCAAAACATTGTCCGTACGTAGACTGTTATCTAGTACTTATGTAGGCATTGTGTCTCTTATATTTAATTCCGATGCGATTTCTGTGTTTCATCGACAAGCGGAAGGTCCAAGGGATACATTAAACCGGCAGAGGTGCAGCGGAATGTAAAACTGGTGACACAGGAAACGCTCAAAACATAGACGGAGGAAGACTCAGTCTTCCCACACTTAAGTCGGCATAGTGTCTCTTATATTTATTTCCGATGAAATGCCTGTGTTTCATCGTGAATGGGAAGGTCCAAGGGATATAGTAAACCTGCAGAGGTGCGTCAGAAAGTTAAACTGATGACACAGGAAACGCTCAAAACATAAACAGTAGGAGGACTTAGTCTTCCTGTACTTAAGTCGGCATTGTGTCTCTTATATTTAATTCCGATGCAATGTCTGTGTTTCATCGTCAATGGGAAGGTCCAAGGGATACAGTAAACCTGCAGAGGTGCATCAGAATGTAAAACTGGTGACTCAGGAAACGCTCAAATCATAGACTGTAGGAAGACTCAGTCTTCCTGTACTTAAGTCGGCATTGTGTCTCTTATATTTTATTCCGATGCAATTTCTGTGTTTCATCATCTATGGGAAGGTCCAAGAGATACAGTAAACCTGCAGAGGTGCATCGGAATGTAAAACTGGTGACACAGGAAACGCTCAAAACAAAGACAGTAGGAAGACTCATTCTTCCTGTACTTATGTCGGCATTGTGTCTCTTATATTTAATTCCGATGCAATTTCTGTGTTTCATCGTCAATGGGAAGGTCCAAGGGATACAGGAAACCTGCAGAGGTGCATCGGAATGTCAAACTTTTAACACAGGAAACGCTCAAAGCATAGAGAGTAGGAAGACTCAGTCTTCCTGTACATAAGTCGGCATTGTGTCTCTTATATTTAATTCCGATGCAATTTCTGTGTTTCATCGTCAATGGGAAGGTCCAAGGGATACAGTAAACCTGCAGAGGTGCATCGGAATGTAAAACTGGTGACACAGGAAACGCTCAAAACATAGACAGTAGGAAGACTCATTCTTCCTATACTTAAGTCGGCATTGTGTCTCTTATATTTATTTCCGATGAAATTTCTGTTTTTCATCGTGAATGGGAAGGTCCAAGGGATATAGTAAACCTGTAGAGGTGCATCGGAAAATAAAACTGGTGACACAGGAAACGCTCAAATTATAGACAGTAGGAAGACTCAGTCTTCCTGTACTTAAGTCGGCATTGTGTCTCTTATATTTAATTCCGATGCAATTTCTGTGTTTTATCGTCAACGGGAAGGTCCAAGGGATACAGTAAACCTGCAGAGGTGCATCAGAATGTAAAACTGGTAACACAGGAAACGCTCAAAACATAGACAGTAGGAAGACTCAGTCTTCCTGTACTTAAGTCGGCATTGTGTCTTTTATATTTAATTCCGATGCAATTTCTGTGTTTCATCGTCAATGGGAAGGTCCAAGGGATACAGTAAGCCTGCAGAGGTTCATCAGAATGTAAAACTGGTGACACAGGAAACGCTCAAAGCATAGAGTGTAGGAAGACACAGTCTTCCTGAACTTCAGTCGGCAGTGTGTCTCTTATATTTAATTCCGATGCAATTTCTGTGTTTCATCGTCAATGGGAAGGTCCAAGAAATACAGCAAACCTGCAGAGGTGCATCGGAATGTAAAACTAGTGACACAGGAAACGCTTAAAACATACACAGTAGGAAGACTCAGTCTTCCTGTACTTAAGTCGGCATTGTGTCTCTTATATTTAATTCCGATGCAATTTCTGTGTTTCATCGTCAATGGGAAGGTCCAAGGGAAACAGTAAACCTTCAGAGGTGCATCGGAATGTAAAACTGGTGACACAGGAAACGCTCAAATCATAGACAGTAGGAAGACTCAGTCTTACTGTACTTAAGTCGGCAATGTGTTTCTTATATTTAATTCCAATGCGATTTCTGTGTTTCATCGACAATGGGAAGGTCCAAGGGATACAGTAAACCGGCAGAGATGCATCGGAATGTAAAACTGGTGACACAGGAAACGCTCAAAACATTGACCGTACGAAGACTGTTTTCTTGTACTTAAGTCGGCATTGTGTCTCTTATATTTAATTTCGATGCAATTTCTGTGTTTCATCGTCAATGGGAAGGTCCAAGGGATACAGGAAACCTGCAGAGGTGCATCGGAATGTCAAACTTTTAACACAGGAAACGCTCAGAGCATAGAGAGTAGGAAGACTCAGTCTTCCTGTACTTAAGTCGGCATTGTGTCTCTTATATTTAATTCCGATGCAATTTCTGTGTTTCTTCGTCAATGCGAAGGTCCAAGGGATACAGTAAACCTGCAGAGGTGCATCGGAATGTAAAACTGGTGACACAGGAAACGCTCAAAACGTAGACAGTAGGAAGACTCATTCTTCCTATACTTAAGTCGGCATTGTGTCTCTTATATTTATTTCCGATGAAATTTCTGTTTTTCATCGTGAATGGGAAGGTCCAAGGGATATCGTAAACCTGTAGAGGTGCATCGGAAAATAAAACTGGTGACACAGGAAACGCTCAAATTATAGACGGTAGGAAGACTCAGTCTTCCTGTACTTAAGTCGGCATTGTGTCTCTTATATTTAATTCTGATGCAATTTCTGTGTTTTATCGTCAACGGGAAGGTCCAAGGGATACAGTAAACCTGCAGAGGTGCATCAGAATGTAAAACTGGTAACACAGGAAACGCTCAAAACATAGACAGTAGGAAGACTCAGTCTTCCTGTACTTAAGTCGGCATTGTGTCTTTTATATTTAATTCCGATGCAATTTCTGTGTTTCATCGTCAATGGGAAGGTCCAAGGGATACAGTAAGCCTGCAGAGGTGCATCAGAATGTAAAACTGGTGACACAGGAAACGCTCAAAGCATAGAAAGTAGGGAGACTCAGTCTTCCTGTACTTCAGTCGGCATTGTGTCTCTTATATTTAATTCCGATGCAATTTCTGTGTTTCATCGTGAATGGGAAGGTCCAAGGGATATAGTAATCCTGCAGAGGTGCATCGGAAAGTAAAACTGATGACACAGGAAACGCTCAAAACATAGACAGTAGGAAGACTTAGTCTTCCTGTACTTCAGTCGGCATTGTGTCTGTTATATTTAATTCCGATGCAATTTTTGTATTTCATCGTCAATGGGAAGGTCCAAGGGATACAGTAAACCTGCAGAGGTGCATCTGAATGTAAAACTGATGACACAGAAAACGCTCCAAGCATAGACAGTAGGAAGACTCAGTCTTCCAGTACTTAAGTCGGCATTGTGTCTCTTATATTTAATTCCGATGCAATTTCTGTTTTTCATTGTCAATGGGAAGGTCCAAGGGATACAGTTATCCTGCAGAGGTGCATCAGAATGTAAAACTGCTGACACAGGAAACGCTCAAAACATAGACATTAGAAAGACTCAGTCTTCCTGTACTTAAGTCGGCATTGTGTTTCTTATATTTAATTCTCTTATATTTAATTCCGATGCAATTTCTGTTTTTCATCG
Organism: Schistocerca nitens; assembly: GCF_023898315.1. Taxonomy (NCBI): domain Eukaryota; kingdom Metazoa; phylum Arthropoda; class Insecta; order Orthoptera; family Acrididae; genus Schistocerca; species Schistocerca nitens. The sequence continues at coordinate 1,324,698,075 of NC_064614.1, read as the reverse complement.
TCAATGGGAAGGTCCAAGGGATACAGTAAACCTGCAGAGGTGCATCAGAATGTAAAACTGTTGACACAGGAAACGCTCAACACATAGACATTAGGAAGACTCATTCTTCCTGTACTTAAGTCCGCATTGTGTCTCCTAAATATAATTGCGATGCGATTTCTGTGTTTCATCGACAATGGGAAGGTCCAAGGGATACAGTAAACCTGCATAGGTGCATCGGAATGTAAAACTGGCGACACAGGAAACGCTCAAAACATTGTCCGTACGTAGACTGTTATCTTGTACTTAAGTAGGCATTGTGTCTCTTATATTTAATTCCGATGCAATTTCTGTGTTTCATCGTCAATGGGAAGGTCCAAGGGATACAGGAAACCTGCAGAGGTGCTTCAGAATGTAAAACTGGTGACACATGAAACGCTCAAATCATAGACAGTAGGAAGACTCAGTCTTCCTGTACTGAAGTCGGCATTGTGTCTCCTATATTTAATTCCGATTCGATTTCTGTGTTTCATCGACAATGGGAAGGTCCAAGGGATACAGTAAACCTGCAGAGGTGCATCGGAATGTAAAACTGGTGACACAGGAAACGCTCAAAACATTGTCCGTACGTAGACTGTTATCTAGTACTTATGTAGGCATTGTGTCTCTTATATTTAATTCCGATGCGATTTCTGTGTTTCATCGACAAGCGGAAGGTCCAAGGGATACAGTAAACCGGCAGAGGTGCAGCGGAATGTAAAACTGGTGACACAGGAAACGCTCAAAACATAGACAGAGGAAGACTCAGTCTTCCCACACTTAAGTCGGCATAGTGTCTCTTATATTTATTTCCGATGAAATGCCTGTGTTTCATCGTGAATGGGAAGGTCCAAGGGATATAGTAAACCTGCAGAGGTGCGTCAGAAAGTTAAACTGATGACACAGGAAACGCTCAAAACATAAACAGTAGGAGGACTTAGTCTTCCTGTACTTAAGTCGGCATTGTGTCTCTTATATTTAATTCCGATGCAATGTCTGTGTTTCATCGTCAATGGGAAGGTCCAAGGGATACAGTAAACCTGCAGAGGTGCATCAGAATGTAAAACTGGTGACTCAGGAAACGCTCAAATCATAGACTGTAGGAAGACTCAGTCTTCCTGTACTTAAGTCGGCATTGTGTCTCTTATATTTTATTCCGATGCAATTTCTGTGTTTCATCATCTATGGGAAGGTCCAAGAGATACAGTAAACCTGCAGAGGTGCATCGGAATGTAAAACTGGTGACACAGGAAACGCTCAAAACAAAGACAGTAGGAAGACTCATTCTTCCTGTACTTTTGTCGGCATTGTGTCTCTTATATTTAATTCCGATGCAATTTCTGTGTTTCATCGTCAATGGGAAGGTCCAAGGAATACAGTAAACCTGCAGAGGTGCATCGGAATGTAAAACTGGTGACACAGGAAACGCTCAAAACATAGACAGTAGGAAGACTCAGTCTTCCTGTACTTAAGTCGGCATTGTGTCTCTTAAATTTAATTCCGATGCAATTTCTGTGTTTCATCGTCAATGGGAAGGTCCAAGGGAAACAGTAAACCTCCAGAGGTGCATCGGAATGTAAAACTGGTGACACAGGAAACGCTCAAATCATAGACAGTAGGAAACCTCAGTCTTCCTGTACTTAAGTCGGCAATGTGTTTCTTATATTTAATTCCAATGCGATTTCTGTGTTTCATCGACAATGGGAAGGTCCAAGGGATACAGTAAACCGGAAGAGATGCATCGGAATGTAAAACTGGTGACACAGGAAACGCTCAAAACATTGACCGTACGAAGACTGTTTTCTTGTACTTAAGTCGGCATTGTGTCTCTTATATTTAATTTCGATGCAATTTCTGTGTTTCATCGTCAATGGGAAGGTCCAAGGGATACAGGAAACCTGCAGAGGTGCATCGGAATGTCAAACTTTTAACACAGGTAACGCTCAAAGCATAGAGAGTAGGAAGACTCAGTCTTCCTGTACTTAAGTCGGCATTGTGTCTCTTATATTTAATTCCGATGCAATTTCTGTGTTTCATCGTCAATGGGAAGGTCCAAGGGATACAGTAAACCTGCAGAGGTGCATCGGAATGTAAAACTGGTGACACAGGAAACGCTCAAAACATAGACAGTAGGAAGACTCATTCTTCCTATACTTAAGTCGGCATTGTGTCTCTTATATTTATTTCCGATGAAATTTCTGTTTTTCATCGTGAATGGGAAGGTCCAAGGGATATAGTAAACCTGTAGAGGTGCATCGGAAAATAAAACTGGTGACACAGGAAACGCTCAAATTATAGACAGTAGGAAGACTCAGTCTTCCTGTACTTAAGTCGGCATTGTGTCTCTTATATTTAATTCCGATGCAATTTCTGTGTTTTATCGTCAACGGGAAGGTCCAAGGGATACAGTAAACCTGCAGAATTGCATCAGAATGTAAAACTGGTAACACAGGAAACGCTCAAAACATAGACAGTAGGAAGACTCAGTCTTCCTGTACTTAAGTCGGCATTGTGTCTTTTATATTTAATTCCGATGCAATTTCTGTGTTTCATCGTCAATGGGAAGGTCCAAGGGATACAGTAAGCCTGCAGAGATTCATCAGAATGTAAAACTGGTGACACAGGAAACGCTCAAAGCATAGAGTGTAGGAAGACACAGTCTTCCTGTACTTCAGTCGGCAGTGTGTCTCTTATATTTAATTCCGATGCAATTTCTGTGTTTCATCGTCAATGGGAAGGTCCAAGAAATACAGCAAACCTGCAGAGGTGCATCGGAATGTAAAACTAGTAACACAGGAAACGCTTAAAACATACACAGTAGGAAGACTCAGTCTTCCTGTACTTAAGTCGGCATTGTGTCTCTTATATTTAATTCCGATGCAATTTCTGTGTTTCATCGTCAATGGGAAGGTCCAAGGGAAACAGTAAATGTCCAGAGGTGCATCGGAATGTAAAACTGGTGACACAGGAAACGCTCAAATCATAGACAGTAGGAAGACTCAGTCTTACTGTACTTAAGTCGGCAATGTGTTTCTTATATTTAATTCCAATGCGATTTCTGTGTTTCATCGACAATGGGAAGGTCCAAGGGATACAGTAAACCGGCAGAGATGCATCGGAATGTAAAACTGGTGACACAGGAAACGCTCAAAACATTGACCGTACGAAGACTGTTTTCTTGTACTTAAGTCGGCATTGTGTCTCTTATATTTAATTTCGATGCAATTTCTGTGTTTCATCGTCAATGGGAAGGTCCAAGGGATACAGGAAACCTGCAGAGGTGCATCGGAATGTCAAACTTTTAACACAGGAAACGCTCAGAGCATAGAGAGTAGGAAGACTCAGTCTTCCTGTACTTAAGTCGGCATTGTGTCTCTTATATTTAATTCCGATGCAATTTCTGTGTTTCTTCGTCAATGCGAAGGTCCAAGGGATACAGTAAACCTGCAGAGGTGCATCGGAATGTAAAACTGGTGACACAGGAAACGCTCAAAACATAGACAGTAGGAAGACTCATTCTTCCTATACTTAAGTCGGCATTGTGTCTCTTATATTTATTTCCGATGAAATTTCTGTTTTTCATCGTGAATGGGAAGGTCCAAGGGATATCGTAAACCTGTAGAGGTGCATCGGAAAATAAAACTGGTGACACAGGAAACGCTCAAATTATAGACGGTAGGAAGACTCAGTCTTCCTGTACTTATGTCGGCATTGTGTCTCTTATATTTAATTCTGATGCAATTTCTGTGTTTTATCGTCAACGGGAAGGTCCAAGGGATACAGTAAGCCTGCAGAGGTGCATCAGAATGTAAAACTGGTGACACAGGAAACGCTCAAAGCATAGAGTGTAGGAAGACACAGTCTTTCTGTACTTCAGTCGGCAGTGTGTCTCTTATATTTATTTCCGATGCAATTTCTGTGTTTCATTGTCAATGGGAAGGTCCAAGTAATTCAGTAAACCTGCAGAGGTGCATCGGAATGTAAAACTAGTGACACAGGAAACGCTCAAAACATAGACTGTAGGAAGACTCAGTCTTCCTGTACTTAAGTCGGCATTGTGTCTCTTATATTTAATTCCGATGCAATTTTTGTGTTTCATCGTCAATGGGAAGGTCCAAGGGAAACAGTAAACCTGCAGAGGTGCATCGGAATGTAAAACTGGTGACACAGGAAACGCTCAAAACATAGACAGTAGGAAGACTCAGTCTTCCTGTACTTAAGTCGGCATTGTGTCTTTTATATTTATTTCCGTGAACATTCTATGTTTCATCGTCAATGGGAAGGTCCAAGGGATACAGTAAACCTGCAGAGGTGCATCAGAATGTAAAACTGTTGACACAGGACACGCTCAACACATAGACAGTAGGAAGACTCATTCTTCCTGTACTTAAGTCGGCATTGTGTCTCTTATATTTAATTCCGATGCAATTTCTGTGTTTCATCGTCAATGGGAAGGTCCAAGGAATACAGTAAACCTGCAGAGGTGCATCGGAATGTAAAACTAGTGACACAGGAAACGCTCAAAACATAGACAGTAGGAAGATTCTCTCTTCCTGTACTTAAGTCGGCATTGTGTCTCTTATATTTAATTCCGATGCAATTTCTGTGTTTCATCGACAATGGGAAGGTCCAAGGGATACAGTAAGCCTGCAGAGGTGCATCGGAATGTAAAACTGGTGACACAGGAAACGCTCAAAACATAGACAGTAGGAAGACTCAGTCTTCCTGTACTTAAGTCGGCATTGTGTCTCTTATATTTATTTCCGATGAAATTTCTATGTTTCATCGTCAATGGGAAGGTCCAAGGGATACAGTAAACCTGCAGAGGTGCATCAGAATATAAAGCTGGTGACACAGGAAACGCTCAACACATAGACAGTAGGAAGACTCATTCTTCCAGTACTTAAGTCGGCATTGTGTCCCTTATATTTAATTCCGATGCAATTTCTGTGTTTCATCGTCAATGGGAAGGTCCAAGTAATACAGTAAACCTGCAGAGGTGCATCGGAATGTAAAACTAGTGACACAGGAAACGCTCAAAACATAGACTGTAGGAAGACTCAGTCTTCCTGTACTTAAGTCGGCATTGTGTCTCTTATATTTAATTCCGATGCAATTTCTGTGTTTCATCGTCAATGGGAAGGTCCAAGAAATACAGCAAACCTGCAGAGGTGCATCGGAATGTAAAACTGGTGACACAGGAAACGCTCAAAACATAGACAGTAGGAAGACTCAGTCTTCCTGTACTTAAGTCGGCATTGTGTCTCTTGTATTTAATTCCGATGAAATTTCTGTGTTTCATCGTGAATGGGAAGGTCCAAGGGATATAGTAATCCTGCAGAGGTGCATCGGAAAGTAAAACTGATGACACAGGAAACGCTCAAAACATAGACAGTAGGAAGACTTAGTCTTCCTGTACTTCAGTCGGCATTGTGTCTCTTATATTTAATTCCGATGCAATTTTTGTTTTTCATCGTCAATGGGAAGGTCCAAGGGATACAGTAAACCTGCAGAGGTGCATCTGAATGTAAAACTGATGACACAGAAAACGCTCCAAGCATAGACAGTAGGAAGACTCAGTCTTCCAGTACTTAAGTCGGCATTGTGTCTCTTATATTTAATTCCGATGCAATTTCTGTTTTTCATTGTCAATGGGAAGGTCCAAGGGATACAGTTATCCTGCAGAGGTGCATCAGAATGTAAAACTGCTGACACAGGAAACGCTCAAAACATAGACAGTAGAAAGACTCAGTCTTCCTGTACTGAAGTCGGCATTGTGTTTCTTATATTTAATTCCGATGCAATTTCTGTGTTTCATCGTCCATGGGAAGGTCCAATGGATACAGATAACGTGCAGAATTGCATCAGAATGTAAAACTGGTGACACAGGAAACGCTCAAAACATAGACAGTAGGAAGACTCAGTCTTCCTGTACTTAAGTCGGCATTGTGTTTCTTATATTTAATTCCGATGCGATTTCTGTGTTTCATCGACAATGGGAAGGTCCAAGGGATACAGTAAACCGGCAGAGATGCATCGGAATGTAAAACTGGTGACACAGGAAACGCTCAACTCATAGACAGTAGGAAGACTCATTCTTCCTGTACTTAAGTCGGCATTGTGTCTCTTATATTTAATTCCGATGCAATTTCTGTGTTTCATCGTCAATGGGAAGGTCCAAGGAATACAGTAAACCTGCAGAGGTGCATCGGAATGTAAAACTAGTGACACAGGAAACGCTCAAAACATAGACAGTAGGAAGACTCAGTCTTCCTGTACTTAAGTCGGCATTGTGTCTCTTATATTTAATTCCGATGCAATTTCTGTGTTTCATCGTCAGTGGGAAGGTCCAAGGGATACAGTAAGCCTGCAGAGGTGCATCAGAATGTAAAACTGGTGACACAGGAAACGCTCAAAGCATAGAAAGTAGGGAGACTCAGTCTTCCTGTACTTCAGTCGGCATTGTGTCTCTTATATTTAATTCCGATGCAATTTCTGTGTTTCATCGTCAATGGGAAGGTCCAAGAGATACAGTAAACCTGCAGAGGTGCATCGGAATGTAAAACTGGTGACACAGGAATCGCTCAAAACATAGACAGTAGGAAGACTCAGTCTTTCTGTACTTAAGTCGGCATTGTGTCTCCTATATTTAATTCCGATTCGATTTCTGTGTTTCATCGACAATGGGAAGGTCCAAGGGATACAGTAAACCTGCAGAGGTGCATCGGAATGTAAAACTGGTGACACAGGAAACGCTCAAAACATTGTCCGTACGTAGACTGTTATCTAGTACTTATGTAGGCATTGTGTCTCTTATATTTAATTCCGATGCGATTTCTGTGTTTCATCGACAAGCGGAAGGTCCAAGGGATACAGTAAACCGGCAGAGGTGCAGCGGAATGTAAAACTGGTGACACAGGAAACGCTCAAATCATAAACAGTAGGAGGACTTAGTCTTCCTGTACTTAAGTCGGCATTGTGTCTCTTATATTTAATTCCGATGCAATGTCTGTGTTTCATCGTCAATGGGAAGGTCCAAGGGATACAGTAAACCTGCAGAGGTGCATCAGAATGTAAAACTGGTGACTCAGGAAACGCTCAAATCATAGACTGTAGGAAGACTCAGTCTTCCTGTACTTAAGTCGGCATTGTGTCTCTTATATTTTATTCCGATGCAATTTCTGTGTTTCATCATCTATGGGAAGGTCCAAGAGATACAGTAAACCTGCAGAGGTGCATCGGAATGTAAAACTGGTGACACAGGAAACGCTCAAAAGAAAGACAGTAGGAAGACTCATTCTTCCTGTACTTAAGTCGGCATTGTGTCTCTTTTATTTAATTCCGATGCAATTTCTGTGTTTCATCGTCAATGGGAAGGTCCAAGGAATACAGTAAACCTGCAGAGGTGCATCGGAATGTAAAACTAGTGACACAGGAAACGCTCAAAACATAGACAGTAGGAAGACTCAGTCTTCCTGTACTTAAGTCGGCATTGTGTCTCTTATATTTAATTCCGATGCAATTTCTGTGTTTCATCGTCAGTGGGAAGGTCCAAGGGATACAGTAAGCCTGCAGAGGTGCATCAGAATGTAAAACTGGTGACACAGGAAACGCTCAAAGCATAGAAAGTAGGGAGACTCAGTCTTCCTGTACTTCAGTCGGCATTGTGTCTCTTATATTTAATTCCGATGCAATTTCTGTGTTTCATCGTGAATGGGAAGGTCCAAGGGATATAGTAATCCTGCAGAGGTGCATCGGAAAGTAAAACTGATGACACAGGAAACGCTCAAAACATAGACAGTAGGAAGACTTAGTCTTCCTGTACTTCAGTCGGCATTGTGTCTCTTATATTTAATTCCGATGCAATTTTTGTATTTCATCGTCAATGGGAAGGTCCAAGGGATACAGTAAACCTGCAGAGGTGCATCTGAATGTAAAACTGATGACACAGAAAACGCTCCAAGCATAGACAGTAGGAAGACTCAGTCTTCCAGTACTTAAGTCGGCATTGTGTCTCTTATATTTAATTCCGATGCAATTTCTGTTTTTCATTGTCAATGGGAAGGTCCAAGGGATACAGTTATCCTGCAGAGGTGCATCAGAATGTAAAACTGCTGACACAGGAAACGCTCAAAACATAGACAGTAGAAAGACTCAGTCTTCCTGTACTTAAGTCGGCATTGTGTTTCTTATATTTAATTCTCTTATATTTAATTCCGATGCAATTTCTGTTTTTCATCGTCAATGGGAAGGTCCAAGGGATACAGTAAACCTGCAGAGGTGCATCAGAATGTAAAACTGTTGACACAGGAAACGCTCACCACATAGACATTAGGAAGACTCATTCTTCCTGTACTTAAGTCCGCATTGTGTCTCCTAAATATAATTGCGATGCGATTTCTGTGTTTCATCGACAATGGGAAGGTCCAAGGGATACAGTAAACCTGCATAGGTGCATCGGAATGTAAAACTGGTGACACAGGAAACGCTCAAAACATTGTCCGTACGTAGACTGTTATCTTGTACTTAAGTAGGCATTGTGTCTCTTATATTTAATTCCGATGCAATTTCTGTGTTTCATCGTCAATGGGAAGGTCCAAGGGATACAGGAAACCTGCAGAGGTGCTTCAGAATGTAAAACTGGTGACACATGAAACGCTCAAATCATAGACAGTAGGAAGACTCAGTCTTCCTGTACTGAAGTCGGCATTGTGTCTCCTATATTTAATTCCGATTCGATTTCTGTGTTTCATCGACAATGGGAAGGTCCAAGGGATACAGTAAACCTGCAGAGGTGCATCGGAATGTAAAACTGGTGACACAGGAAACGCTCAAAACATTGTCCGTACGTAGACTGTTATCTAGTACTTATGTAGGCATTGTGTCTCTTATATTTAATTCCGATGCGATTTCTGTGTTTCATCGACAAGCGGAAGGTCGAAGGGATACAGTAAACCGGCAGAGGTGCAGCGGAATGTAAAACTGGTGACACAGGAAACGCTCAAAACATAGACAGAGGAAGACTCAGTCTTCCCACACTTAAGTCGGCATAGTGTCTCTTATATTTATTTCCGATGAAATGCCTGTGTTTCATCGTGAATGGGAAGGTCCAAGGGATATAGTAAACCTGCAGAGGTGCGTCAGAAAGTTAAACTGATGACACAGGAAACGCTCAAAACATAAACAGTAGGAGGACTTAGTCTTCCTGTACTTAAGTCGGCATTGTGTCTCTTATATTTAATTCCGATGCAATGTCTGTGTTTCATCGTCAATGGGAAGGTCCAAGGGATACAGTAAACCTGCAGAGGTGCATCAGAATGTAAAACTGGTGACTCAGGAAACGCTCAAATCATAGACTGTAGGAAGACTCAGTCTTCCTGTACTTAAGTCGGCATTGTGTCTCTTATATTTTATTCCGATGCAATTTCTGTGTTTCATCATCTATGGGAAGGTCCAAGAGATACAGTAAACCTGCAGAGGTGCATCGGAATGTAAAACTGGTGACACAGAAAACGCTCAAAACATAGACAGTAGGAAGACTCAGTCTTCCTGTACTTAAGTCGGCATTGTGTCTCTTATATTTAATTCCGATGCAATTTCTGTGTTTCATCGTCAGTGGGAAGGTCCAAGGGATACAGTAAGCCTGCAGAGGTGCATCAGAATGTAAAACTGGTGACACAGGAAACGCTCAAAGCATAGAAAGTAGGGAGACTCAGTCTTCCTGTACTTCAGTCGGCATTGTGTCTCTTATATTTAATTCCGATGCAATTTCTGTGTTTCATCGTGAATGGGAAGGTCCAAGGGATATAGTAATCCTGCAGAGGTGCATCGGAAAGTAAAACTGATGACACAGGAAACGCTCAAAACATAGACAGTAGGAAGACTTAGTCTTCCTGTACTTCAGTCGGCATTGTGTCTCTTATATTTAATTCCGATGCAATTTTTGTATTTCATCGTCAATGGGAAGGTCCAAGGGATACAGTAAACCTGCAGAGGTGCATCTGAATGTAAAACTGATGACACAGAAAACGCTCCAAGCATAGACAGTAGGAAGACTCAGTCTTCCAGTACTTAAGTCGGCATTGTGTCTCTTATATTTAATTCCGATGCAATTTCTGTTTTTCATTGTCAATGGGAAGGTCCAAGGGATACAGTTATCCTGCAGAGGTGCATCAGATTGTAAAACTGCTGACACAGGAAACGCTCAAAACATAGACAGTAGAAAGACTCAGTCTTCCTGTACTTAAGTCGGCATTGTGTTTCTTATATTTAATTCCGATGCAATTTCTGTGTTTCATCGTCAATGGGAAGGTCCAATGGATACAGATAACGTGCAGAATTGCATCAGAATGTAAAACTGGTGACACAGGAAACGCTCAAAACACAGACAGTAGGAAGACTCAGTCTTCCTGTACTTAAGTCGGCATTGTGTTTCTTATATTTAATTCCGATGCGATTTCTGTGTTTCATCGACAATGGGAAGGTCCAAGGGATACAGTAAACCGGCAGAGATGCATCGGAATGTAAAACTGGTGACACAGGAAACGCTCAACTCATAGACAGTAGGAAGACTCATTCTTCCTGTACTTAAGTCGGCATTGTGTCTCTTATATTTAATTCCGATGCAATTTCTGTGTTTCATCGTCAATGGGAAGGTCCAAGGAATACAGTAAACCTGCAGAGGTGCATCGGAATGTAAAACTAGTGACACAGGAAACGCTCAAATCATAGACAGTAGGAAGACTCAGTCTTCCTGTACTTAAGTCGGCATTGTGTCTCTTATATTTAATTCCGATGCAATTTCTGTGTTTCATCGTCAGTGGGAAGGTCCAAGGGATACAGTAAGCCTGCAGAGGTGCATCAGAATGTAAAACTGGTGACACAGGAAACGCTCAAAGCATAGAAAGTAGGGAGACTCAGTCTTCCTGTACTTCAGTCGGCATTGTGTCTCTTATATTTAATTCCGATGCAATTTCTGTGTTTCATCGTGAATGGGAAGGTCCAAGGGATATAGTAATCCTGCAGAGGTGCATCGGAAAGTAAAACTGATGACACAGGAAACGCTCAAAACATAGACAGTAGGAAGACTTAGTCTTCCTGTACTTCAGTCGGCATTGTGTCTCTTATATTTAATGCCGATGCAATTTTTGTATTTCATCGTCAATGGGAAGGTCCAAGGGATACAGTAAACCTGCAGAGGTGCATCTGAATGTAAAACTGATGACACAGAAAACGCTCCAAGCATAGACAGTAGGAAGACTCAGTCTTCCAGTACTTAAGTCGGCATTGTGTCTCTTATATTTAATTCCGATGCAATTTCTGTTTTTCATTGTCAATGGGAAGGTCCAAGGGATACAGTTAATCTGCAGAGGTGCATCAGAATGTAAAACTGCTGACACAGGAAACGCTCAAAACATAGACAGTAGAAAGACTCAGTCTTCCTGTACTTAAGTCGGCATTGTGTTTCTTATATTTAATTCTCTTATATTTAATTCCGATGCAATTTCTGTTTTTCATCGTCAATGGGAAGGTCCAAGGGATACAGTAAACCTGCAGAGGTGCATCAGAATGTAAAACTGTTGACACAGGAAACGCTCAACACATAGACATTAGGAAGACTCATTCTTCCTGTACTTAAGTCGGCATTGTGTCTCCTAAATATAATTGCGATGCGATTTCTGTGTTTCATCGACAATGGGAAGGTCCAAGGGATACAGTAAACCTGCATAGGTGCATCGGAATGTAAAACTGGTGACACAGGAAACGCTCAAAACATTGTCCGTACGTAGACTGTTATCTTGTACTTAAGTAGGCATTGTGTCTCTTATATTTAATTCCGATGCAATTTCTGTGTTTCATCGTCAATGGGAAGGTCCAAGGGATACAGGAAACCTGCAGAGGTGCTTCAGAATGTAAAACTGGTGACACATGAAACGCTCAAATCATAGACAGTAGGAAGACTCAGTCTTCCTGTACTGAAGTCGGCATTGTGTCTCCTATATTTAATTCCGATTCGATTTCTGTGTTTCATCGACAATGGGAAGGTCCAAGGGATACAGTAAACCTGCAGAGGTGCATCGGAATGTAAAACTGGTGACACAGGAAACGCTCAAAACATTGTCCGTACGTAGACTGTTATCTAGTACTTATGTAGGCATTGTGTCTCTTTTATTTAATTCCGATGCGATTTCTGTGTTTCATCGACAAGCGGAAGGTCCAAGGGATACAGTAAACCGGCAGAGGTGCAGCGGAATGTAAAACTGGTGACACAGGAAACGCTCAAAACATAGACAGAGGAAGACTCAGTCTTCCCACACTTAAGTCGGCATAGTGTCTCTTATATTTATTTCCGATGAAATGCCTGTGTTTCATCGTGAATGGGAAGGTCCAAGGGATATAGTAAACCTGCAGAGGTGCGTCAGAAAGTTAAACTGATGACACAGGAAACGCTCAAAACATAAACAGTAGGAGGACTTAGTCTTTGTGTACTTAAGTCGGCATTGTGTCTCTCATATTTTATTCCGATGCAATTTCTGTGTTTCGTCATCTATGGGAAGGTCCAAGAGATACAGTAAACCTGCAGAGGTGCATCGGAATGTAAAACTGGTGACACAGGAAACGCTCAAAACAAAGACAGTAGGAAGACTCATTCTTCCTGTACTTAAGTCGGCATTGTGTCTCTTATATTTAATTCCGATGCAATTTCTGTGTTTCATCGTCAATGGGAAGGTCCAAGGAATACAGTAAACCTGCAGAGGTGCATCGGAATGTAAAACTAGTGACACAGGAAACGCTCAAAACATAGACAGTAGGAAGACTCAGTCTTCCTGTACTTAAGTCGGCATTGTGTCTCTTATATTTAATTCCGATGCAATTTCTGTGTTTCATCGTCAGTGGGAAGGTCCAAGGGATACAGTAAGCCTGCAGAGGTGCATCAGAATGAAAACTGGTGACACAGGAAACGCTCAAAGCATAGAAAGTAGGGAGACTCAGTCTTCCTGTACTTCAGTCGGCATTGTGTCTCTTATATTTAATTCCGATGCAATTTCTGTGTTTCATCGTGAATGGGAAGGTCCAAGGGATATAGTAATCCTGCAGAGGTGCATCGGAAAGTAAAACTGATGACACAGGAAACGCTCAAAACATAGACAGTAGGAAGACTTAGTCTTCCTGTACTTCAGTCGGCATTGTGTCTCTTATATTTAATTCCGATGCAATTTTTGTATTTCATCGTCAATGGGAAGGTCCAAGGGATACAGTAAACCTGCAGAGGTGCATCTGAATGTAAAACTGATGACACAGAAAACGCTCCAAGCATAGACAGTAGGAAGACTCAGTCTTCCAGTACTTAAGTCGGCATTGTGTCTCTTATATTTAATTCCGATGCAATTTCTGTTTTTCATTGTCAATGGGAAGGTCCAAGGGATACAGTTATCCTGCAGAGGTGCATCAGATTGTAAAACTGCTGACACAGGAAACGCTCAAAACATAGACAGTAGAAAGACTCAGTCTTCCTGTACTTAAGTCGGCATTGTGTTTCTTATATTTAATTCCGATGCAATTTCTGTGTTTCATCGTCAATGGGAAGGTCCAATGGATACAGATAACGTGCAGAATTGCATCAGAATGTAAAACTGGTGACACAGGAAACGCTCAAAACACAGACAGTAGGAAGACTCAGTCTTCCTCTACTTAAGTCGGCATTGTGTTTCTTATATTTAATTCCGATGCGATTTCTGTGTTTCATCGACAATGGGAAGGTCCAAGGGATACAGTAAACCGGCAGAGATGCATCGGAATGTAAAACTGGTGACACAGGAAACGCTCAACTCATAGACAGTAGGAAGACTCATTCTTCCTGTACTTAAGTCGGCATTGTGTCTCTTATATTTAATTCCGATGCAATTTCTGTGTTTCATCGTCAATGGGAAGGTCCAAGGAATACAGTAAACCTGCAGAGGTGCATCGGAATGTAAAACTAGTGACACAGGAAACGCTCAAAACATAGACAGTAGGAAGACTCAGTCTTCCTGTACTTAAGTCGGCATTGTGTCTCTTATATTTAATTCCGATGCAATTTCTGTGTTTCATCGTCAGTGGGAAGGTCCAAGGGATACAGTAAGCCTGCAGAGGTGCATCAGAATGTAAAACTGGTGACACAGGAAACGCTCAAAGCATAGAAAGTAGGGAGACTCAGTCTTCCTGTACTTCAGTCGGCATTGTGTCTCTGATATTTAATTCCGATGCAATTTCTGTGTTTCATCGTCAATGGGAAGGTCCAAGGGATACAGTAAACCTGCAGAGGTGCATCGGAATGTAAAACTGGTGACACAGGAATCGCTCAAAACATAGACAGTAGGAAGACTCAGTCTTTCTGTACTTAAGTCGGCATTGTGTCTCCTATATTTAATTCCGATTCGATTTCTGTGTTTCATCGACAATGGGAAGGTCCAAGGGATACAGTAAACCTGCAGAGGTGCATCGGAATGTAAAACTGGTGACACAGGAAACGCTCAAAACATTGTCCGTACGTAGACTGTTATCTAGTACTTATGTAGGCATTGTGTCTCTTATATTTAATTCCGATGCGATTTCTGTGTTTCATCGACAAGCGGAAGGTCCAAGGGATACAGTAAACCGGCAGAGGTGCAGCGGAATGTAAAACTGGTGACACAGGAAACGCTCAAAACATAGACAGAGGAAGACTCAGTCTTCCCACACTTAAGTCGGCATAGTGTCTCTTATATTTATTTCCGATGAAATGCCTGTGTTTCATCGTGAATGGGAAGGTCCAAGGGATATAGTAAACCTGCAGAGGTGCGTCAGAAAGTTAAACTGATGACACAGGAAACGCTCAAAACATAAACAGTAGGAGGACTTAGTCTTCCTGTACTTAAGTCGGCATTGTGTCTCTTATATTTAATTCCGATGCAGTGTCTGTGTTTCATCGTCAATGGGAAGGTCCAAGGGATACAGTAAACCTGCAGAGGTGCATCAGAATGTAAAACTGGTGACTCAGGAAACGCTCAAAACATAGACTGTAGGAAGACTCAGTCTTCCTGTACTTAAGTCGGCATTGTGTCTCTTATATTTTATTCCGATGCAATTTCTGTGTTTCATCATCTATGGGAAGGTCCAAGGGATACAGTAAACCTGCAGAGGTGCATCGGAATGTAAAACTGGTGACACAGGAAACGCTCAAAACAAAGACAGTAGGAAGACTCAGTCTTCCTGTACTTAAGTCGGCATTGTGTCTCTTATATTTAATTCCGATGTAATTTCAGTGTTTCATCGTGAATGGGAACGTCCAAGGGATATAGTAAACCTGCAGAGGTGCATCGGAAAGTAAAACTGATGACACAGGAAACGTTCAAAACATAGACAGTAGGAACGCTTAGTCTTCCTGTACTTAAGTCGGCATTGTGTCTCTTATATTTAATTCCGATGCAATTTCTGTGTTTCATCGTCAATGGGAAGGTCCAAGGAATACAGTAAACCTGCAGAGGTGCATCGGAATGTAAAACTAGTGACACAGGAAACGCTCAAAACATAGACAGTAGGAAGACTCAGTCTTCCTGTACTTAAGTCGGCATTGTGTCTCTTATATTTAATTCCGATGCAATTTCTGTGTTTCATCGTCAGTGGGAAGGTCCAAGGGATACAGTAAGCCTGCAGAGGTGCATCAGAATGAAAACTGGTGACACAGGAAACGCTCAAAGCATAGAAAGTAGGGAGACTCAGTCTTCCTGTACTTCAGTCGGCATTGTGTCTCTTATATTTAATTCCGATGCAATTTCTGTGTTTCATCGTGAATGGGAAGGTCCAAGGGATATAGTAATCCTGCAGAGGTGCATCGGAAAGTAAAACTGATGACACAGGAAACGCTCAAAACATAGACAGTAGGAAGACTTAGTCTTCCTGTACTTCAGTCGGCATTGTGTCTCTTATATTTAATTCCGATGCAATTTTTGTATTTCATCGTCAATGGGAAGGTCCAAGGGATACAGTAAACCTGCAGAGGTGCATCTGAATGTAAAACTGATGACACAGAAAACGCTCCAAGCATAGACAGTAGGAAGACTCAGTCTTCCAGTACTTAAGTCGGCATTGTGTCTCTTATATTTAATTCCGATGCAATTTCTGTTTTTCATTGTCAATGGGAAGGTCCAAGGGATACAGTTATCCTGCAGAGGTGCATCAGATTGTAAAACTGCTGACACAGGAAACGCTCAAAACATAGACAGTAGAAAGACTCAGTCTTCCTGTACTTAAGTCGGCATTGTGTTTCTTATATTTAATTCCGATGCAATTTCTGTGTTTCATCGTCAATGGGAAGGTCCAATGGATACAGATAACGTGCAGAATTGCATCAGAATGTAAAACTGGTGACACAGGAAACGCTCAAAACACAGACAGTAGGAAGACTCAGTCTTCCTCTACTTAAGTCGGCATTGTGTTTCTTATATTTAATTCCGATGCGATTTCTGTGTTTCATCGACAATGGGAAGGTCCAAGGGATACAGTAAACCGGCAGAGATGCATCGGAATGTAAAACTGGTGACACAGGAAACGCTCAACTCATAGACAGTAGGAAGACTCATTCTTCCTGTACTTAAGTCGGCATTGTGTCTCTTATATTTAATTCCGATGCAATTTCTGTGTTTCATCGTCAATGGGAAGGTCCAAGGAATACAGTAAACCTGCAGAGGTGCATCGGAATGTAAAACTAGTGACACAGGAAACGCTCAAAACATAGACAGTAGGAAGACTCAGTCTTCCTGTACTTAAGTCGGCATTGTGTCTCTTATATTTAATTCCGATGCAATTTCTGTGTTTCATCGTCAGTGGGAAGGTCCAAGGGATACAGTAAGCCTGCAGAGGTGCATCAGAATGTAAAACTGGTGACACAGGAAACGCTCAAAGCATAGAAAGTAGGGAGACTCAGTCTTCCTGTACTTCAGTCGGCATTGTGTCTCTGATATTTAATTCCGATGCAATTTCTGTGTTTCATCGTCAATGGGAAGGTCCAAGGGATACAGTAAACCTGCAGAGGTGCATCGGAATGTAAAACTGGTGACACAGGAATCGCTCAAAACATAGACAGTAGGAAGACTCAGTCTTTCTGTACTTAAGTCGGCATTGTGTCTCCTATATTTAATTCCGATTCGATTTCTGTGTTTCATCGACAATGGGAAGGTCCAAGGGATACAGTAAACCTGCAGAGGTGCATCGGAATGTAAAACTGGTGACACAGGAAACGCTCAAAACATTGTCCGTACGTAGACTGTTATCTAGTACTTATGTAGGCATTGTGTCTCTTATATTTAATTCCGATGCGATTTCTGTGTTTCATCGACAAGCGGAAGGTCCAAGGGATACAGTAAACCGGCAGAGGTGCAGCGGAATGTAAAACTGGTGACACAGGAAACGCTCAAAACATAGACAGAGGAAGACTCAGTCTTCCCACACTTAAGTCGGCATAGTGTCTCTTATATTTATTTCCGATGAAATGCCTGTGTTTCATCGTGAATGGGAAGGTCCAAGGGATATAGTAAACCTGCAGAGGTGCGTCAGAAAGTTAAACTGATGACACAGGAAACGCTCAAAACATAAACAGTAGGAGGACTTAGTCTTCCTGTACTTAAGTCGGCATTGTGTCTCTTATATTTAATTCCGATGCAGTGTCTGTGTTTCATCGTCAATGGGAAGGTCCAAGGGATACAGTAAACCTGCAGAGGTGCATCAGAATGTAAAACTGGTGACTCAGGAAACGCTCAAAACATAGACTGTAGGAAGACTCAGTCTTCCTGTACTTAAGTCGGCATTGTGTCTCTTATATTTTATTCCGATGCAATTTCTGTGTTTCATCATCTATGGGAAGGTCCAAGGGATACAGTAAACCTGCAGAGGTGCATCGGAATGTAAAACTGGTGACACAGGAAACGCTCAAAACAAAGACAGTAGGAAGACTCAGTCTTCCTGTACTTAAGTCGGCATTGTGTCTCTTATATTTAATTCCGATGTAATTTCAGTGTTTCATCGTGAATGGGAACGTCCAAGGGATATAGTAAACCTGCAGAGGTGCATCGGAAAGTAAAACTGATGACACAGGAAACGTTCAAAACATAGACAGTAGGAACGCTTAGTCTTCCTGTACTTAAGTCGGCATTGTGTCTCTTAAATTTAATTCCGATGCAATTTCTGTGTTTCATCGCCAATGGGAAGGTCCAAGGGATACAGTAAACCTGCAGAGGTGCATCGTAAAGTAAAACTGGTGACACAGGAAACGCTCAAAACATAGACAGTAGGAAGACTCAGTCTCTCTGTACTTAAGTCAGCATTGTGTCTCCTATATTTAATTCCGATGAGATTTCTGTGTTTCATCGACAATGGGAAGGTCCAAGGGATACACTAAACCTGCAGAGGTGCATCGGAATGTAAAACTGGTGACACAGGAAACGCTCAAAGCATTGTCCGTACGTAGACTGTTATCTTGTACTTAAGTAGGCATTGTGTCTCTTATATTTAATTCCGATGCAATTTCTGTGTTTCATCGTCAATGGGAAGGTCCAAGGGATACAGAAAACCTGCAGAGGTTCATCAGAATGTAAAACTGGTGTCACATGAAACGCTCAAATCATAGACAGTAGGAGGATTCAGTCTTCCTGTACTTAAGTCCGGCCGGCCGAAGTGGCCGTGCGGTTAAATGCGCTGCAGTCTGGAACCGCAAGTCCGCTACGGTCGCAGGTTCGAATCCTGCCTCGGGCATGGATGTTTGTGATGTCCTTAGGTTAGTTAGGTTTAACTAGTTCTAAGTTCTAGGGGACTAATGACCTCAGCTGTTGAGTCCCATAGTCCTCAGAGCCATTTTTTTTTACTTAAGTCGGCATTGTCTGTCTTATATTTATTTCCGATGCAATTTCAGTGTTTCGTCGTCAATGGGAAGCTCCACGGGATACAGTAAACCTGCAGAGGTGCATCGGAATGTAAATCTGGTGACACAGGAAACGCTCAAAGCATAGAGAGTAGGAAGACTCAGTCTTCCTGTACTTAAGTCGGCATTGTGTCTCTTGTATTTAATTCCGATGAAATTTCTGTGTTTCATCGTGAATGGGAAGTTCCAAGGGATATAGTAATCCTGCAGAGGTGCATCGGAAAGTAAAACTGATGACACAGGAAACGCTCAAAACATAGACAGTAGGAAGACTTAGTCTTCCTGTACTTCAGTCGGCATTGTGTCTCTTATATTTAATTCCGATGCAATTTCTGTTTTTCATCGTCAATGGGTAGGTCCAAGGGATACAGTAAACCTGCAGAGGTGCATCAGAATGTAAAACTGTTGACACAGGAAACGCTCAACACATAGACATTAGGAAGACTCATTCTTCCTGTACTTAAGTCGGCATTGTGTATCTTATATTTAATTCCGATGCAATTTCTGTGTTTCATCGTCAATGGGAAGGTCCAAGGGATACAGTAAACCTGCAATGGTGCATCGGAATGTAAAACTAGTGACACAGGAAACGCTCAAAACATAGTGGGAAGACTCAGTCTTCCTGTACTTCAGTCGGCAGGGTGTCTCTTATATTTAATTCCGATGCAATTTCTGTGTTTCATCGTCAATGGGAAGGTCCAAGGGAAACAGTGAACCTGCAGAGGTGCATCGGAATTTAAAACTGGTGACACAGGAAACGCTCAAAATATAGACAGTAGGAAGACTCAGTCTTCCTGTACTTAAGTCGGCATTGTGTCTCTTATATTTATTTCCGATGAAATTTCTATGTTTCATCGTCAATGGGAAGGTCCAAGGAATACAGTAAACCTGCAAAGGTGCATCGGAATGTAAAACTAGTGACACAGGAAACGCTCAAAACATAGACAGTAGGAAGACTCAGTCTTTCTGTACTTAAGTCAGCATTGTGTCTCCTATATTTAATTCCGATGCGATATCTGTGTTTCATCGACAATGGGAAGGTCCAAGGGATACAGTAAACCTGCAGAGGTGCTTCGGAATGTAAAACTGGTGACACAGGAAACGCTCAAAACATTGTCCGTACGTAGACTGTTATCTTGTACTTAAGTGGGCATTGTGTCTCTTATATTTAATTCCGATGCAATTTCTGTGTTTCATCGTCAATGGGAAGGTCAAAGGGATACAGGAAACCTGCCGAGGTGCATCAGAATGTAAAACTGGTGACACATGAAACGCTCAAATCATAGACAGTAGGAAGACTCAGTCTTCCTGTACTTAAGTCGGGCTGGCCGAAGTGGCCGTGCGGTTAAAGGCGCTGCAGTCTGGAACCGCAAGTCCGCTACGGTCGCAGGTTCGAATCCTGCCTCGGGCATGGATGTTTGTGATGTCCTTAGGTTAGTTAGGTTTAACTAGTTCTAAGTTCTAGGGGACTAATGACCTCAGCAGTTGAGTCCCATAGTGCTCAGAGCCATTTTTTTTTTACTTAAGTCGGCATAGTCTGTCTTATATTTAATTCCGATGCAATTTCTGTGTTTCATCGTCAATGGGAAGCTCCACGGGATACAGTAAACCTGCAGAGGTGCATCGGAATGTAAATCTGGTGACACAGGAAACGCTCAAAGCATAGAGAGTAGGAAGACTCAGTCTTCCTGTACTTAAGTCGGCATTGTGTCTCTTGTATTTAATTCCGATGAAATTTCTGTGATTCATCGTGAATGGGAAGTTCCAAGGGATATAGTAATCCTGCAGAGGTGCATCGGAAATTAAAACTGATGACACAGGAAACGCTCAAAACATAGACAGTAGGAAGACTTAGTCTTCCTGTACTTCAGTCGGCATTGTGTCTCTTATATTTAATTCCGATGCAATTTCTGTTTTTCATCGTCAATGGGAAGGTCCAAGGGATACAGTAAACCAGCAGAGGTGCATCAGAATGTAAAACTGTTGACACAGGAAACGCTCAACACATAGACATTAGGAAGACTCATTCTTCCTGTACTTAAGTCGGCATTGTGTCTCCTAAATATAATTGCGATGCGATTTCTGTGTTTCATCGACAATGGGAAGGTCCAAGGGATACAGTAAACCTGCATAGGTGCATCGGAATGTAAAACTGGTGACACAGGAAACGCTCAAAACATTGTCCGTACGTAGACTGTTATCTTGTACTTAAGTAGGCATTGTGTCTCTTATATTTAATTCCGATGCAATTTCTGTGTTTCATCGTCAATGGGAAGGTCCAAGGGATACAGGAAACCTGCAGAGGTGCTTCAGAATGTAAAACTGGTGACACATGAAACGCTCAAATCATAGACAGTAGGAAGACTCAGTCTTCCTGTACTGAAGTCGGGCCGGCCGAAGTGGCCGTGCGGTTAAAGGCGCTGCAGTCTTGAACCGCAAGTCTGCTACGGTCGCAGGTTCGAATCCTGCCTCGGGCATGGATGTTTGTGATGTCCTTAGGTTAGTTAGGTTTAACTAGTTCTAAGTTCTAGGGGACTAATGACCTCAGCAGTTGAGTCCCATAGTGCTCAGAGCCATTTTTTTTTTCTGGTCGGCATTGTCTGTCTTATATTTAATTCCGATGCAATTTCTGTGTTTCATCGTCAATGGGAAGCTCCACGGTATACAGTAAACCTGCAGAGGTGCATCAGAATGTAAAACTGTTGACACAGGAAACGCTCAACACATAGACATTAGGAAGACTCATTCTTCCTGTACTTAAGTCGGCATTATATATCTTATATTTAATTCCGATGCAATTTCTGTGTTTCATCGCCAATGGGAAGGTCCAAGGAATACAGTAAACCTGCAGAGGTGCATCGGAATGTAAAACTAGTGACACAGGAAACGCTCAAAACATAGACAGTGGGAAGACTCTGTCTTCCAGTACTTAAGTCGGCATTGTGTCTCTTATATTTAATTCCGATGCAATTTCTGTGTTTCATCGTCAATGGGAAGGTCCAGGGGATACAGTAAGCCTGCAGAGGTGCATCAGAATGTAAAACTGGTGACACAGGAAACGCTCAAAGCATAGACAGTAGGAAGACTCAGTCTTCCTGTACTTAAGTCGGCATTGTGTCTCTTATATTTAATTCCGATGCAATTTCTGTGTTTCATCGTCAATGGGAAGGTCCAAGGGAAACAGTAAACCTCCAGAGGTGCATCGGAATGTAAAACTGGTGACACAGGAAACGCTCAAATCATAGACAGTAGGAAGACTCAGTCTTCCTGTACTTAAGTCGGCAATGTGTTTCTTATATTTAATTCCAATGCGATTTCTGTGTTTCATCGACAATGGGAAGGACCAAGGGATACAGTAAACCGGCAGAGATGCATCGGAATGTAAAACTGGTGACACAGGAAACGCTCAAAACATTGACCGTACGAAGACTGTTTTCTTGTACTTAAGTCGGCATTGTGTCTCTTATATTTAATTTCGATGCAATTTCTGTGTTTCATCGTCAATGGGAAGGTCCAAGGGATACAGGAAACCTGCAGAGGTGCATCGGAATGTCAAACTTTTAACACAGGAAACGCTCAAAGCATAGAGAGTAGGAAGACTCAGTCTTCCTGTACTTAAGTCGGCATTGTGTCTCTTATATTTAATTCCGATGCAATTTCTGTGTTTCATCGTCAATGGGAAGGTCCAAGGGATACAGTAAACCTGCAGAGGTGCATCGGAATGTAAAACTGGTGACACAGGAAACGCTCAAAACATAGACACTAGGAAGACTCATTCTTCCTATACTTAAGTCGGCATTGTGTCTCTTATATTTATTTCCGATGAAATTTCTGTTTTTCATCGTGAATGGGAAGGTCCAAGGGATATAGTAAACCTGTAGAGGTGCATCGGAAAATAAAACTGGTGACACAGGAAACGCTCAAATTATAGACAGTAGGAAGACTCAGTCTTCCTGTACTTAAGTCGGCATTGTGTCTCTTATATTTAATTCCGATGCAATTTCTGTGTTTTATCGTCAACGGGAAGGTCCAAGGGATACAGTAAACCTGCAGAGGTGCATCAGAATGTAAAACTGGTAACACAGGAAACGCTCAAAACATAGACAGTAGGAAGACTCAGTCTCCCTGTACTTAAGTCGACATTGTGTCTTTTATATTTAATTCCGATGCAATTTCTGTGTTTCATCGTCAATGGGAAGGTCCAAGGGATACAGTAAGCCTGCAGAGGTTCATCAGAATGTAAAACTGGTGACACAGGAAACGCTCAAAGCATAGAGTGTAGGAAGACACAGTCTTCCTGTACTTCAGTCGGCAGTGTGTCTCTTATATTTAATTCCGTTGCAATTTTTGTGTTTCATCGTCAATGGTAAGGTCCAAGGGAAACAGTAAACCTGCAGAGGTGCATCGGAATGTAAAACTGGTGACACAGGAAACGCTCAAAACATAGACAGTAGGAAGACTCAGTCTTCCTGTACTTAAGTCGGCATTGTGTCTTTTATATTTATTTCCGTGAACATTCTATGTTTCATCGTCAATGGGAAGGTCCAAGGGATACAGTAAACCTGCAGAGGTGCATCAGAATGTAAAACTGTTGACACAGGAAACGCTCGACACATAGTCAGTAGGAAGACTCATTCTTCCTGTACTTAAGTCGGCATTGTGTCTCTTATATTTAATTCCGATGCAATTTCTGTGTTTCATCGTCAATGGGAAGGTCCAAGGAATACAGTAAACCTGCAGAGGTGCATCGGAATGTAAAACTAGTGACACAGGAAACGCTCAAAACATAGACAGTAGGAAGATTCTCTCTTCCTGTACTTAAGTCGGCATTGTGTCTCTTATATTTAATTCCGATGCAATTTCTGTGTTTCATCGTCAATGGGAAGGTCCAAGGGATACAGTAATCCTGCAGAGGTGCATCGGAATGTAAAACTGGTGACACGGGAAACGCTCAAAGCATAGACAGTAGGAAGACTCAGTCTTCCTGTACTTAAGTCGGGATTGTGTCTCTTATATTTATTTCCGATGAAATGTCTGTGTTTCATCGTGAATGGAAAGGTCCAAGGGATACAGTAAACCTGCAGAGGTGCATCGGAATATAAAACTGGTGACACAGGAAAGGCTCAAAACATAAACAGTAGAAAGACTCAGTCTCCCTGTACTTAAGTCGGCATTGTGTTTCTTATATTTAATTCCGATGCAATTTCTGTGTTTCATCGTCAATGGGAAGGTCCAATGGATACAGATAACCTGCAGAATTGCATCAGAATGTAAAACTGGTGACACAGGAAACGCTCAAAACATAGACAGTAGGAAGACTCAGTCTTCCTGTACTTAAGTCGGCATTGTGTTTCTTATATTTAATTCCGATGCGATATCTGTGTTTCATCGACAATGGGAAGGTCCAAGGGATACAGTAAACCGGCAGAGATGCATCGGAATGTAAAACTGGTGACACAGGAAACGCTCAACTCATAGACAGTAGGAAGACTCATTCTTCCTGTACTTAAGTCGGCATTGTGTCTCTTACATTTAATTCCGATGCAATTTCTGTGTTTCATCGACAATGGGAAGGTCCAAGGGATATAGTAAACCTGCAGAGGTGCATCGGAATGTAAAACTGGTGACACAGGAAACGCTCAAAACATTGTCCGTACGTAGACTGTTATCTAGTACTTATGTAGGCATTGTGTCTCTTATATTTAATTCCGATGCGATTTCTGTGTTTCATCGACAAGCGGAAGGTCCAAGGGATACAGTGAACCGGCAGAGGTGCAGCGGAATGTAAAACTGGTGACACAGGAAACGCTCAAAACATAGACAGAGGAAGACTCAGTCTTCCCACACTTAAGTCGGCATAGTGTCTCTTATATTTATTTCCGATGAAATGCCTGTGTTTCATCGTGAATGGGAAGGTCCAAGGGATATAGTAAACCTGCAGAGGTGCGTCAGAAAGTTAAACTGATGACACAGGAAACGCTCAAAACATAAACAGTAGGAGGACTTAGTCTTCCTGTACTTAAGTCGGCATTGTGTCTCTTATATTTAATTCCGATGCAATTTCTGTGTTTCATCGTCACTGTGAAGGTCCAAGGGATACAGTAAACCTGCAGAGGTGCATCGGAATGTAAAACTGGTGACACAGGAAACGCTCAAAACAAAGACAGTAGGAAGACTCAGTCTTCCTGTACTTAAGTCGGCATTGTGTCTCTTATATTTAATTCCGATGAAATTTCAGTGTTTCATCGTGAATGGGAAGGTCCAAGGGATATAGTAAACCTGCAGAGGTGCATCGGAAAGTAAAACTGATGACACAGGAAACGCTCAGAACATAGACAGTAGGAGCGCTTAGTCTTCCTGTACTTAAGTCGGCATTGTGTCTCTTAAATTTCATTCCGATGCAATTTCTGTGTTTCATCGTCAATGGGAAGGTCCAAGGGATACAGTAAACCTGCAGAGGTGCATCAGAATGTAAAACTGGTGACTCAGGAAACGCTCAAAACATAGACTGTAGGAAGACTCAGTCTTCCTGTACTTAAGTCGGCGTTCTGTCTCTTATATTTTATTCCGATGCATTTTCTGTGTTTCATCATCTATGGGAAGGTCCAAGGGATACAGTAAACCTGCAGAGGTGCATCGGAATGTAAAACTGGTGACCCAGGAAACGCTCAAAACAAAGACAGTAGGAAGACTCAGTCTTCCTGTACTTAAGTCGGCATTGTGTCTCTTATATTTAATTCCGATGAAATTTCAGTGTTTCATCGTGAATGGGAAGGTCCAAGGGATATAGTAAACCTGCAGAGGTGCATCGGAAAGTAAAACTGATGACACAGGAAACGTTCAAAACATAGACAGTAGGAACGCTTAGTCTTCCTGTACTTAAGTCGGCATTGTGTCTCTTAAATTTAATTCCGATGCAATTTCTGTGTTTCATCGCCAATGGGAAGGTCCAAGGGATACAGTAAACCTGCAGAGGTGCATCGGAAAGTAAAACTGGTGACACAGGAAACGCTCAAAACATAGACAGTAGGAAGACTCAGTCTCTCTGTACTTAAGTCAGCATTGTGTCTCCTATATTTAATTCCGATGCGTTTTCTGTGTTTCATCGACAATGGGAAGGTCCAAGGGATACACTAAACCTGCAGAGGTGCATCGGAATGTAAAACTGGTGACACAGGAAACGCTCAAATCATTGTCCGTACGTAGACTGTTGTCTTGTACTTAAGTAGGCATTGTGTCTCTTATATTTAATTCCGATGCAATTTCTGTGTTTCATCGTCAATGGGAAGGTCCAAGGGATACAGGAAAACTGCAGAGGTTCATCAGAATGTAAAACTGGTGACACATGAAACGCTCAAATCATAGACAGTAGGAAGATTCAGTCTTCCTGTACTTAAGTCCGGCCGGCCGAAGTGGCCGTGCGGTTAAATGCGCTGCAGTCTGTAACCGCAAGTCCGCTACGGTCGCAGGTTCGAATCCTGCCTCGGGCATGGATGTTTGTGATGTCCTTAGGTTAGTTAGGTTTAACTAGTTCTAAGTTCTAGGGGACTAATGACCTCAGCTGTTGAGTCCCATAGTCCTCAGAGCCATTTTTTTTTACTTAAGTCGGCATTGTCTGTCTTATATTTATTTCCGATGCAATTTCAGTGTTTCATCGTCAATGGGAAGCTCCACGGGATACAGTAAACCTGCAGAGGTGCATCGGAATGTAAATCTGGTGACACAGGAAACGCTCAAAGCATAGAGAGTAGGAAGACTCAGTCTTCCTGTACTTAAGTCGGCATTGTGTCTCTTGTATTTAATTCCGATGAAATTTCTGTGTTTCATCGTGAATGGGAAGTTCCAAGGGATATAATAATCCTGCAGAGGTGCATCGGAATGTAAAACTAGTGACACAGGAAACGCTCAAAACATAGTGGGAAGACTCTGTCTTCCTGTACTTAAGTCGGCATTGTGTCTCTTATATTTAATTCCGATGCAATTTCTGTGTTTCATCGTCAATGGGAAGGTCCAAGGGATACAGTAAGCCTGCAGAGGTGCAACAGAATGTAAAACTGGTGACACAGGAAACGCTCAAAGCATAGAGTGTTGGAAGACTCAGTCTTCCTGTACTTCAGTCGGCAGGGTGTCCCTTATATTTAATTCCGATGCAATTTCTGTGTTTCATCGTCAATGGGAAGGTCCAAGGGAAACAGTGAACCTGCAGAGGTGCATCGGAATTTAAAACTGGTGACACAGGAAACGCTCAAAACATAGACAGTAGGAAGACTCAGTCTTCCTGTACTTAAGTCGGCATTGTGTCTCTTATATTTATTTCCGATGAAATTTCTATGTTTCATCGTCAATGGGAAGGTCCAAGGAATACAGTAAACCTGCAAAGGTGCATCGGAATGTAAAACTAGTGACACAGGAAACGCTCAAATCATAGACAGTAGGAAGACTCAGTCTTTCTGTACTTAAGTCAGCATTGTGTCTCCTATATTTAATTCCGATGCGATATCTGTGTTTCATCGACAATGGGAAGGTCCAAGGGATACAGTAAACCTGCAGAGGTGCATCGGAATGTAAAACTGGTGACACAGGAAACGCTCAAAATATTGTCCGTACGTAGACTGTTATCTTGTACTTAAGTAGGCATTGTGTCTCTTGTATTTAATTCCAATGAAATTTCTGTGTTTCATCGTGAATGGGAAGTTCCAAGGGATATAGTAATCCTGCAGAGGTGCATCGGAAAGTAAAACTGATGACACAGGAAACGCTCAAAACATAGACAGTAGGAAGACTTAGTCTTCCTGTACTTCAGTCGGCATTGTGTCTCTTATATTTAATTCCGATGCAATTTCTGTTTTTCATCGTCAATGGGAAGGTCCAAGGGATACAGTAAACCTGCAGAGGTGCATCAGAATGTAAAACTGTTGACACAGGAAACGCTCAACACATAGACATTAGGAAGACTCATTCTTCCTGTACTTAAGTCGGCATTGTGTCTCCTAAATATAATTGCGATGCGATTTCTGTGTTTCATCGACAATGGGAAGGTCCAAGGGATACAGTAAACCTGCAGAGGTGCATCGGAATGTAAAACTGGTGACACAGGAAACGCTCAAAACATTGTCCGTACGTAGACTGTTATCTTGTACTTAAGTAGGCATTGTGTCTCTTATATTTAATTCCGATGCAATTTCTGTGTTTCATCGTCAATGGGAAGGTCCAAGGGATACAGTAATCCTGCAGAGGTGCTTCAGAATGTAAAACTGGTGACACATGAAACGCTCAAATCATAGACAGTAGGAAGACTCAGTCTTCCTGTACTGAAGTCGGGCCGGCCGAAGTGGCCGTGCGGTTAAAGGCGCTGCAGTCTTGAACCGCAAGTCCGCTACGGTCGCAGGTTCGAATCCTGCCTCGGGCATGGATGTTTGTGATGTCCTGAGGTTAGTTAGGTTTAACTAGTTCTAAGTTCTAGGGGACTAATGACCTCAGCTGTTGAGTCCCATAGTCCTCAGAGCCATTTTTTTTACTTAAGTCGTCATTGTCTGTCTTATATTTATTTCCGATGCAATTTCAGTGTTTCGTCGTCAATGGGAAGCTCCACGGGATACAGTAAACCTGCAGAGGTGCATCGGAATGTAAATCTGGTGACACAGGAAACGCTCAAAGCATAGACAGTAGGAAGACTCAGTCTTCCTGTACTTCAGTCGGCAGTGTGTCTCTTATATTTAATTCCGATGCAATTTCTGTGTTTCATCGTCAATGGGAAGGTCAAAGGAATACAGTAAACCTGCAGAGGTGCATCGGAATGTAAAACTAGTGACACAGGAAACGCTCAAAACATAGACAGTAGGAAGACTCAGTCTTCCTGTACTTATGTCGGCAATGTGTCTCTTATATTTCATTCCGATGCAATTTCTGTGTTTCATCGTCAATGGGAAGGTCCAAGGGAAACAGTAAACCTGCAGAGGTGCATCGGAATGTAAAACTGGTGACACAGGAAACGCTCAAAACATAGACAGTAGGAAGACTCAGTCTTCCTGTACTTAAGTCGGCATTGTGTCTCTTGTATTTAATTCCGTTGAAATTTCTGTGTTTCATCGTGAATGGGAAAGTCCAAGGGATATAGTAATCCTGCAGAGGTGCATCGGAAAGTAAAACTGATGACACAGGAAACGCTCAAAACATAGACAGTAGGAAGACTCAGTCTTCCTGTACTTAAGTCGGCATTGTGTCTCTTATTTTTAATTCCGATGCAATTTCTGGGTTTCATCGTCAATGGGAAGGTCCAAAGGATACAGTAATCCTGCAGAGGTGCATCAGAATGTAAAAGTGCTGACACACTAAACGCTCAAATCATAGACAGTAGAAAGCCTCAGTCTTCCTGTACTTAAGTCGGTATTGTGTCTCTTATATTTAATTCCGATGCAATTTCTGTTTTTCATCGTCAATGGGAAGGTCCAAGGGATACAGTAATCCTACAGAGGTGCATCAGAATGTAAAACTGCTGACACACTAAACGCTCAAACCATAGACAGTAGAAAAACTCAGTCTTCCTGTAATAAGTCGGCATTGTGTTTCTTATATTTAATTCCGATGCAATTTCTGTGTTTCATCGTCAATGGGAAGGTCCAAGGGATACAGTAAACCTGCAGAGTTGCATCGGAATGTAAAACTGGTGACACAGGAAACGCTCAAAACATAGACAGAGGAAGACTCAGTCTTCCCACACTTAAGTCGGTATAGTGTCTCTTATATTTATTTCCGATGAAATGCCTGTGTTTCATCGTGAATGGGAAGGTCCAAGGGATATAGTAAACCTGCAGAGGTGCGTCAGAAAGTTAAACTGAAGACACAGGAAACGCTCAAAGCATAAACAGTAGGAGGACTTAGTCTTCCTGTACTTAAGTCGGCATTGTGTCTCTTATATTTAATTCCGATGCAATTTCTGTGTTTCATCGTCACTGTGAAGGTCCAAGGGATACAGTAAACTTGCAGAGGTGCATCGGAATGTAAAACTGGTGACACAGGAAACGCTCAAATCAAAGACAGTAGGAAGACTCAGTCTTCCTGTACTTAAGTCGGCATTGTGTCTCTTATATTTAATTCCGATGAAATTTCAGTGTTTCATCGTGAATGGGAAGGTCCAAGGGATATAGTAAACCTGCAGAGGTGCATCGGAAAGTAAAACTGATGACACAGGAAACGCTCAGAACATAGACAGAAGGAACGCTTAGTCTTCCTGTACTTAAGTCGGCATTGTGTCTCTTAAATTTAATACCGATGCAATTTCTGTGTTTCATCGTCAATGGGAAGGTCCAAGGGATACAGTAAACCTGCAGAGGTGCATCGGAATGTAAAACTGGTGACACAGGAAACGCTCAAATTATAGACACTAGGAAGACTCAGTCTTCCTGTACTTAAGTCGGCATTGTGTCTCTTATATTTAATTCCGATGCAATATCTGTGTTTCATCGTCAATGGGAAGGTCCAAGGGATACAGAAAACCTGCAGAGGTGCATCAGAATGTTAAACTGGTGACTCAGGAAACGCTCAAACATAGACTGTAGGAAGACTCAGTCTTCCTGTACTTAAGTCGGCATTGTCTCTCTTATATTTTATTCCGATGCAATTTCTGTGTTTCATCGTCTATGGGAAGGTCCAAGGGATACAGTAAACCTGCAGAGGTGCATCGGAATGTAAAACTGGTGACACAGGAAACGCTCAAAACAAAGACAGTAGGAAGACTCAGTCTTCCTGTACTTAAGTCGGCATTGTGTCTCTTATATTTAATTCCGATGAAATTTCAGTGTTTCATCGTGAATGGGAAGGTCCAAGGGATATAGTAAACCTGCAGAGGTGCATCGGAAAGTAAAACTGATGACACAGGAAACGCTCAAAACATAGACAGTAGGAACGCTTAGTCTTCCTGTACTTAAGTCGGCATTGTGTCTCTTTAATTTAATTCCGATGCAATTTCTGTGTTTCATCGTCAATGGGAAGGTCCAAGGGATACAGTAAACCTGCAGAGGTGCATCGGAATGTAAAACTGGTGACACAGGAAACGCTCAAAACACAGACAGTAGGAAGACTCAGTCTTTCTGTACTTAAGTCAGCATTGTGTCTCCTATATTTAATTCCGATGCGATTTCTGTGTTTCATCGACAATGGGAAGGTCCAAGGGATACAGTAAACCTGCAGAGGTGCATCGGAATGTAAAACTGGTGACACAGGAAACGCTCAAAACATTGTCCGTACGTAGACTGTTATCTTGTACTTAAGTAGGCATTGTGTCTCTTATATTTAATTCCGATGCAATTTCTGTGTTTCATCGTCAATGGGAAGGTCCAAGGGATACAGGAAACCTGCAGAGGTGCATCAGAATGTAAAACTGGTGACACATGAAACGCTCAAATCATAGACAGTAGGAAGACTCAGTCTTCCTGTACTTAAGTCGGGCCGGTTGAAGTGGCCTCGCGGTTAAAGGCGCTGCAGTCTGGAACTGCAAGTACGCTACGGTCGCAGGTTCGAATCCTGCCTCGGGCATGGATGTTTGTGATGTCCTTAGGTTAGTTAGGTTTAACTAGTTCTAAATTCTAGGGGACTAATGACCTCAGCTGTTGAGTCCCATAGTCCTCAGAGCCATTTTTTTTTTTACTTAAGTCGGCATTGTCTGTCTTATATTTAATTCCGATGCAATTTCTGTGTTTCATCGTCAATGGGAAGCTCCACGGGATACAGTAAACCTGCAGAGGTGCATCGGAATGTAAATCTGGTGACACAGGAAACGCTCAAAGCATAGAGAGTAGGAAGACTCAGTCTTCCTGTACTGATGTCGGCATTGTGTCTCTTGTATTTAATTCCGATGAAATTTCTGTGTTTCATCGTGAATGGGAAGTTCCAAGGGATATAGTAATCCTGCAGAGGTGCATCGGAAAGTAAAACTGATGACACAGGAAACGCTCAAAACATAGACAGTAGGAAGACTTAGTCTTCCTGTACTTCAGTCGGCATTGTGTCTCTTATATTTAATTCCGATGCAATTTCTGTTTTTCATCGTCAATGGGAAGGTCCAAGGGATACAGTAAACCTGCAGAGGTGTATCAGAATGTAAAACTGTTGACACAGGAAACGCTCAAAACATTGTCCGTACGTAGACTGTTATCTTGTACTTAAGTAGGCATTGTGTCTCTTATATTTAATTCCGATGCAATTTCTGTGTTTCATCGTCAATGGGAAGGTCAAAGGGATACAGGAAACCTGCAGAGGTGCTTCAGAATGTAAAACTGGTGACACATGAAACGCTCAAATCATAGACAGTAGGAAGACTCAGTCTTCCTGTACTTAAGTCGGGCCGGCCGAAGTGGCCGTGCGCTTAAAGGCGCTGCAGTCTGGAACCGCAAGTCCGCTACGGTCGCAGGTTCGAATCCTGCCTCGGGCATGGATGTTTGTGATGTCCTTAGGTTAGTTAGGTTTAACTAGTTCTAAGTTCTAGGGGACTAATGACCTCAGCAGTTGAGTCCCATAGTGCTCAGAGCCATTTTTTTTTTTACTTAAGTCATCATTGTCTGTCTTATATTTAATTCCGATGCAACTTCTGTGTTTCATCGTCAATGGGAAGCTCCACGGGATACAGTAAACCTGCAGAGGAGCATCGGAATGTAAATCTGGTGACACAGGAAACGCTCAAATCATAGAGAGTAGGAAGACTCAGTCTTCCTGTACTTAAGTCGGCATTGTGACTCTTGTATTTAATTCCGATGAAATTTCTGTGTTTCATCGTGAATGGGAAGTTCCAAGGGATATAGTAATCCTGCAGAGGTGCATCGGAAAGTAAAACTGATGACACAGGAAACGCTCAAAACATAGACATTAGGAAGACTTAGTCTTCCTGTACTTCAGTCGGCATTGTGTCTCTTATATTTCATTCCGATGCAATTTCTGTTTTTCATCGTCAATGGGAAGGTCCAAGTGATACAGTAAACCTGCAGAGGTGCATCAGAATGTAAAAGTGTTGACACAGGAAACGCTCAACATATAGACATTACGAAGACTCATTCTTCCTGTACTTAAGTCGGCATTATATATCTTATATTTAATTCCGATGCAATTTCTGTGTTTCATCGCCAATGGGAAGGTCCAAGGAATACAGTAAACCTGCAGAGGTGCATCGGAATGTAAAACTAGTGACACAGGAAACGCTCAAAACATAGACAGTGGGAAGACTCTGTCTTCCTGTACTTATGTCGGCATTGTGTCTCTTATATTTAATTCCGATGCAATTTCTGTGTTTCATCGTCAATGGGAAGGTCCAAGGGATACAGTAAGCCTGCAGAGGTGCATCAGAATGTAAAACTGGTGACACAGGAAAATCTCAAAGCATAGGGTGTAGGAAGACTCAGTCTTCCTGTACTTCATTCGGCAGTGTGTCTCTTATATTTAATTCCGATGCAATTTCTGTGTTTCATCGTCAATGGGAAGGTCCAAGGGAAACAGTGAACCTGCAGAGGTGCATCGGAATTTAAAACTGGTGACACAGGAAACGCTCAAAACATAGACAGTAGGAAGACTCAGTCTTCCTGTACTTAAGTCGGCATTGTGTCTCTTATATTTATTTCCGATGAAATTTCTATGTTTCATCGTCAATGGGAAGGTCCAAGGAATACAGTAAACCTGCAGATGTGCATCGGAATGTAAAACTAGTGACAAAGGAAAAGCTCAAAACATAGACAGTAGGAAGACTCAGTCTTCCTGTACTTAAGTCGGCATTGTGTCTCTTATATTTCATTCCGATGCAATTTCTGTGTTTCATCGTCAATGGGAAGGTCCAAGGGAAACAGTAAACCTGCAGAGGTGCATCGGAATGTAAAACTGGTGACACAGGAAACGCTCAAAACATAGACAGTAGGAAGACTCAGTCTTCCTGTACTTAAGTCGGCATTGTGTCTCTTGTATTTAATTCCATTGAAATTTCTGCGTTTCATCGGAAATGGGAAGGTCCAAGGGATATAGTAATCCTGCAGAGGTGCATCGGAAAGTAAAACTGATGACACAGGAAACGCTCAAAACATAGACAGTAGAAAGACTCAGTCTTCCTGTACTTAAGTCGCCATTGTGTCTCTTATATTTAATTCCGAAGCAATTTCTGTGTTTCATCGTCAATGGGAAGGTCCAAGGGATACAGTAATCCTGCAGAGGTGCATCAGAATGTAAAACTGCTGACTCACTAAACGCTCAAACCATAGACAGTAGAAAGACTCAGTCTTACGGTACTTAAGTCGGCATTGTGTTTCTCGTATTTAATTCCGATGCAATTTCTGTGTTTCATCGTCAATGGGAAGGTCCAATGGATACAGAAAACCTGCAGAGGTGCATCAGAATGTAAAACTGGTGACACAGGAAGCGCTCAAAACATTGACCGTACGAAGACTGTTTTCTTGTACTTAAGTCGGCATTGTGTCTCTTATATTTAATTTCGATGCAATTTCTGTGTTTCATCGTCAATGGGAAGGTCCAAGGGATACAGGAAACTTGCAGAGGTGCATCCTAATGTCAAACTGGTAACACAGGAAACGCTCAAAGCATAGAGAGTAGGAAGACTCAGTCTTCCTGTACTTAAGTCGGCATTGTGTCTCTTATATTTAATTCCGATGCAATTTCTGTGTATCATCGTCAATGGGAAGGTCCAAGGGATACAGTAAACCTGCAGAGGTGCATCGGAATGTAAAACTGGTGACACAGGAAACGATCAAAACATAGACAGTAGGAAGACTCATTCTTCCTATACTTAAGTTGGCATTGTGTCTCTTATATTTATTTCCGATTAAATTTCTGTGTTTCATCGTGAATGGGAAGGTCCAAGGGATATAGTAACCCTGTAGAGGTGCATCGGAAAACAAAACTGGTGACACAAGAAACGCTCAAATTATAGACAGTAGGAAGACTCAGTCTTCCTGTACTTAAGTCGGCATTGTGTCTCTTATATTTAATTCCGATGCAATTTCTGTGTTTCATCGTCAATGGGAAGGTCCAAGGAATACAGTAAACCTGCAGAGGTGCATCGGAATGTAAAACTAGTGTCACAGAAAACGCTCAAAACATAGACAGTAGGAAGACTCTGTCTTCCTGTACTTAAGTCGGCATTGTGTCTCTTATATTTAATTCCGATGCAATTTCTGTGTTTCATCGTCAATGGGAAGGTCCAAGGCATACAGTAAGCCTGCAGAGGTGCATCAAAATGTAAAACTGGTGACACAGGAAACGCTCAACGCATAGAGAGTAGGAAGACTAAGTCTTCCTGTAGTTCAGTCGGCATTGTGTCTCTTATATTTAATTCCGATGCAATTTCTGTGTTTCATCGTCAATGGGAAGGTCCAAGGGATACAGTAAACCTGCAGAGGTGCATCGGAATGTAAAACTGGTGATACAGAAAACGCTCAAAACATAGATAGTAGGAAGACTCAGTCTTTCTGTACTTAAGTCGGCATTGTGTCTCCTATATTTAATTCCGATGCGATTTCTGTGTTTCATCGACAATGGGAAGGTCCAAGGGATACAGTAAACCTGCAGAGGTGCATCGGAATGTAAAACTGGTGACGCAGGAAACGCTCAAAACATTGTCCGTACGTAGACTGTTATCTTGTACTTATGTAGGCATTGTGTCTCTTATATTTAATTCCGATGCGAATTCTGTGTTTCATCGACAAGGGGAAGGTCCAAGGGATACAGTAAACCGGCAGAGGTGCATCTGAATGTAAAACTGGTGACACAGGAAACGCTCAAGACATTGACCGTTCGAAGAATGTTTTCTTGTACTTAAGTCGGCATTGTGTCTCTTATATTTAATTTCGATGCAATTTCTGTGTTTCATCGTCAATGGGAAGGTCCAAGGGAAACAGTAAACCTGCAGAGATGCATCGGAATGTAAAACTGGTGACACAGGAAACTCTCAAAACATAGACAGTAGGAAGACTCAGTCTTCCTGTACTTAAGTCGGCATTGTGTCTCTCATATTTATTTCCGTGAAATTTCTATGTTTCATCGTCAATGGGAAGGTCCAAGGGAAACAGTAAACCTGCAGAGGTGCATCGGAATGTAAAACTGGTGACACAGGAAACGCTCAAAACATAGACAGTAGGAAGACTCAGTCTTCCTGTACTTAAGTCGGCATTGTGTCTCTTGTATTTAATTCCATTGAAATTTCTGCGTTTCATCGGAAATGGGAAGGTCCAAGGGATATAGTAATCCTGCAGAGGTGCATCGGAAAGTAAAACTGATGACACAGGAAACGCTCAAAACATAGACAGTAGAAAGACTCAGTCTTCCTGTACTTAAGTCGCCATTGTGTCTCTTATATTTAATTCCGAAGCAATTTCTGTGTTTCATCGTCAATGGGAAGGTCCAAGGGATACAGTAATCCTGCAGAGGTGCATCAGAATGTAAAACTGCTGACTCACTAAACGCTCAAACCATAGACAGTAGAAAGACTCAGTCTTACGGTACTTAAGTCGGCATTGTGTTTCTCGTATTTAATTCCGATGCAATTTCTGTGTTTCATCGTCAATGGGAAGGTCCAATGGATACAGAAAACCTGCAGAGGTGCATCAGAATGTAAAACTGGTGACACAGGAAGCGCTCAAAACATTGACCGTACGAAGACTGTTTTCTTGTACTTAAGTCGGCATTGTGTCTCTTATATTTAATTTCGATGCAATTTCTGTGTTTCATCGTCAATGGGAAGGTCCAAGGGATACAGGAAACTTGCAGAGGTGCATCCTAATGTCAAACTGGTAACACAGGAAACGCTCAAAGCATAGAGAGTAGGAAGACTCAGTCTTCCTGTACTTAAGTCGGCATTGTGTCTCTTATATTTAATTCCGATGCAATTTCTGTGTATCATCGTCAATGGGAAGGTCCAAGGGATACAGTAAACCTGCAGAGGTGCATCGGAATGTAAAACTGGTGACACAGGAAACGATCAAAACATAGACAGTAGGAAGACTCATTCTTCCTATACTTAAGTCGGCATTGTGTCTCTTATATTTATTTCCGATTAAATTTCTGTGTTTCATCGTGAATGGGAAGGTCCAAGGGATATAGTAACCCTGTAGAGGTGCATCGGAAAATAAAACTGGTGACACAAGAAACGCTCAAATTATAGACAGTAGGAAGACTCAGTCTTCCTGTACTTAAGTCGGCATTGTGTCTCTTATATTTAATTCCGATGCAATTTCTGTGATTCATCGTCAATGGGAAGGTCCAAGGAATACAGTAAACCTGCAGAGGTGCATCGGAATGTAAAACTAGTGTCACAGAAAACGCTCAAAACATAGACAGTAGGAAGACTCTGTCTTCCTGTACTTAAGTCGGCATTGTGTCTCTTATATTTAATTCCGATGCAATTTCTGTGTTTCATCGTCAATGGGAAGGTCCAAGGCATACAGTAAGCCTGCAGAGGTGCATCAAAATGTAAAACTGGTGACACAGGAGACGCTCAACGCATAGAGAGTAGGAAGACTAAGTCTTCCTGTAGTTCAGTCGGCATTGTGTCTCTTATATTTAATTCCGATGCAATTTCTGTGTTTCATCGTCAATGGGAAGGTCCAAGGGATACAGTAAACCTGCAGAGGTGCATCGGAATGTAAAACTGGTGATACAGAAAACGCTCAAAACATAGATAGTAGGAAGACTCAGTCTTTCTGTACTTAAGTCGGCATTGTGTCTCCTATATTTAATTCCGATGCGATTTCTGTGTTTCATCGACAATGGGAAGGTCCAAGGGATACAGTAAACCTGCAGAGGTGCATCGGAATGTAAAACTGGTGACGCAGGAAACGCTCAAAACATTGTCCGTACGTAGACTGTTATCTTGTACTTATGTAGGCATTGTGTCTCTTATATTTAATTCCGATGCGAATTCTGTGTTTCATCGACAAGGGGAAGGTCCAAGGGATACAGTAAACCGGCAGAGGTGCATCTGAATGTAAAACTGGTGACACAGGAAACGCTCAAGACATTGACCGTTCGAAGAATGTTTTCTTGTACTTAAGTCGGCATTGTGTCTCTTATATTTAATTTCGATGCAATTTCTGTGTTTCATCGTCAATGGGAAGGTCCAAGGGAAACAGTAAACCTGCAGAGATGCATCGGAATGTAAAACTGGTGACACAGGAAACTCTCAAAACATAGACAGTAGGAAGACTCAGTCTTCCTGTACTTAAGTCGGCATTGTGTCTCTTATATTTATTTCCGTGAAATTTCTATGTTTCATCGTCAATGGGAAGGTCCAAGGGAAACAGTAAACCTGCAGAGGTGCATCGGAATGTAAAACTGGTGACTCAGGAAACGCTCAAAACGTAGACAGTAGGAAGACTCAGACTTCCTGTACTTAAGTCGGCATTGTGTCTCTTGTATTTAATTCCGATGAAATTTCTGTGTTTCATCGTGAATGGGAAGGTCCAAGGGATACAGTAATCCTGCAGAGGTGCATCAGAATGTAAAACTGTTGACACAGGAAACGCTCAACACATAGACAGTAGGAAGACTCATTCTTCCTGTACTTAAGTCGGCATTGTGTCTCTTATATTTAATTCCGATGCAATTTCTGTGTTTCATCGTCAATGGGAAGGTCAAAGGGATACAGTAAACCTGCAGAGGTGCATCAGAATGTAAAACTGTTGACACAGGAAACGCTCAACACATAGACAGTAGGAAGACTCATTCTTCCTGTACTTAAGTCGGCATTGTGTCTCTTATATTTAATTCCGATGC
This sequence comes from Schistocerca nitens, assembly GCF_023898315.1. Lineage (NCBI taxonomy): Eukaryota > Metazoa > Arthropoda > Insecta > Orthoptera > Acrididae > Schistocerca > Schistocerca nitens. The sequence continues at coordinate 1,324,659,365 of NC_064614.1, read as the reverse complement.
AATTTCTGTGTTTCATCGTCAATGGGAAGGTCCAAGGAATACAGTAAAGCTGCAGAGGTGCATCGGAATGTAAAACTAGTGACACAGGAAACGCTAAAAACATAGACAGTAGGAAGACTCTGTCTTCCTGTACATAAGTCGGCATTGTGTCTCTTATATTTAATTCCGATGCAATTTCTGTGTTTCATCGTCAATGGGAAGGTCCAAGGGATACAGTAAGCCTGCAGAGGTGCATCAGAATGTAAAACTGGTGACACAGGAAGCGCTCAAAGCATAGAGTGTAGGAAGACTCAGTCTTCCTGTACTTCAGTCGGCAGTGTGTCTCTTATATTTAATTCCGATGCAATTTCTGTGTTTCATCGTCAATGGGAAGGTCCAAGGGAAACAGTAAACCTGCAGAGGTGCATCGGAATGTATAACTGGTGACACAGGAAACGCTCAAAACATAGACAGTAGGAAGACTCAGTCTTCCTGTACTTAAGTCGGCATTGTGTCTCTTATATTTAATTCCGATGCAATTTCTGTGTTTCATCGTCAATGGGAAGGTCCAAGGGATACAGTAAGCCTGCAGAGGTGCATCAGAATGTAAAACTGGTGACACAGGAAACGCTCAAAGCATAGAGTGTAGGAAGACTCAGTCTTCCTGTACTTCAGTCGGCAGTGTGTCTCTTATATTTAATTCCGATGCAATTTCTGTGTTTCATCGTCAATGGGAAGGTCCAAGGGAAACAGTAAACCTGCAGAGGTGCATCGGAATGTAAAACTGGTGACACAGGAAACGCTCAAAACGTAGACAGTAGGAAGACTCAGTCTTCCTGTACTTAAGTCGGCATTGTGTCTCTTGTATTTAATTCCGATGAAATTTCTGTGTTTCATCATGAATGGGAAGGTCCAAGTGATATAGTAATCCTGCAGAGGTGCATAGGAAAGTAAAACTGATGACACAGGAAACGCTCAAAACATAGACAGTAGGAAGACTTAGTCTTCCTGTACTTCAGTCGGCATTGTGTCTCTTATATTTAATTCCGATGCAATTTCTGTGTTTCATCGTGAATGGGAAGGTCCAAGGGATACAGTAATCCTGCAGAGGTGCATCAGAATGTAAAACTGGTGACACAGGAAACGCTCAAAGCATAGAGTGTAGGAAGACTCAGTCTTCCTGTACTTCAGTCGGCAGTGTGTCTCTCATATTTAATTCCGATGCAATTTCTGTGTTTCATCGTCAATGGGAAGGTCCAAGGGAAACAGTAAACCTGCAGAGTTGCATCGGAATGTAAAACTGGTGACACAGGAAACGCTCAAAACATAGACAGTAGGAAGACTCAGTCTTCCTCTACTTAAGTCGGCATTGTGTCTCTTATATTTATTTCCGATGAAATTTCTATGTTTCATCGTCAATGGGAAGGTCCAAGGGATAAAGTAAACCAGCAGAGGTGCATCAGAATGTAAAACTAGTGACACAGGAAACGCTTAAAACATAGACAGTAGGAAGACTCAGTCTTCCTGTACTTAAGTCGGCATTGTGTCTCTTATATTTAATTCCGAACCAATTTATGTGTTTCATCGTCAATGGGAAGGTCCAAGGGAAACAGTAAACCTGCAGAGTTGCATCGGAATGTAAAACTGGTGACACAGGAAACTCTCAAAACATAGACAGTAGGAAGACTCAGTCTTCCTGTAATTAAGTCGGTATTGTGTCTCTTATATTTATTTCCGTGAAATTTCTATGTTTCATCGTCAATGGGAAGGTCCAAGGGAAACAGTAAACCTGCAGAGGTGCATCGGAATGTAAAACTGGTGACTCAGGAAACGCTCAAAACGTAGACGGTAGGAAGACTCAGACTTCCTGTACTTCAGTCGGCATTGTGTCTCTTGTACTTAATTCCGATGAAATTTCTGTGTTTCATCGTGAATGGGAAGGTCCAAGGGATACTGTAATCCTGCAGAGGTGCATCAGAATGTAAAACTGTTGACACAGGAAACGCTCAACACATAGACAGTAGGAAGACTCATTCTTCCTGTACTTAAGTCGGCATTGTGTCTCTTATATTTAATTCCGATGCAATTTCTGTGTTTCATCGTCAATGGGAAGGTCCAATGAATACAGTGAAGCTGCAGAGGTGCATCGGAATGTAAAACTAGTGACACAGGAAACGCTAAAAACATAGACAGTAGGAAGACACTTTCTTCCTGTACTTAAGTCGGCATTGTGTCTCTTATATTTAATTCCGATGCAATTTCTGTGTTTCATCGTCAATGGGAAGGTCCAAGGGATACAGTAAGCCTGCAGAGGTGCATCAGAATGTAAAACTGGTGACACAGGAAACGCTCAAAGCATAGAGTGTAGGAAGACTCAGTCTTCCTGTACTTCAGTCGGCAGTGTGTCTCTTATATTTAATTCCGATGCAATTTCTGTGTTTCATCGTCAATGGGAAGGTCCAAGGGAAACAGTAAACCTGCAGAGGTGCATCGGAATGTAAAACTGGTGACACAGGAAACGCTCAAAACGTAGACAGTAGGAAGACTCAGTCTTGCTGTACTTAAGTCGGCATTGTGTCTCTTGTATTTAATTCCGATGAAATTTCTGTGTTTCATCGTGAATGGGAAGGTCCAAGGGATATAGTAATCCTGCAGAGGTGCATAGGAAAGTAAAACTGATGACACAGAAAACGCTCAAAACATAGACAGTAGGAAGACTTAGTCTTCCTGCACTTCAGTTGGCATTGTGTCTCTTATATTTAATTCCGATGCAATTTCTGTTTTTCATCGTCAATGGGAAGGTCACAGGGATACAGTAAGCCTGCAGAGGTGCATCAGAAAGTAAAACTGGTGACACAGGAAGCGCTCAAAGCATAGAGTGTAGGAAGACTCAGTCTTCCTGTATTTCAGTCGGCAGTGTGTCTCTTATATTTAATTCCGATGCAATTTCTGTGTTTCATCGTCAATGGGAAGGTCCAAGGGAAACAGTAAACCTGCAGAGGTGCATCGGAATGTAAAACTGGTGACACAGGAAACGCTCAAATCATAGACAGTAGGAAGACTCAGTCTTCCTGTACTTAAGTCGGCATTGTGTCTTGTATTTAATTCCGATGAAATTTCTGTGTTTCATCGTGAATGGGAAGGTCCAAGGGATATAGTAATCCTGCAGAGGTGCATCGGAAAGTAAAACGGATGACACAGGAAACGCTCAAAACATAGACAGTAGGAAGACTTAGTCTTCCTGTACTACAGTCGGCATTGTGTCTCTTATATTTAATTCCGATGCAATTTCTGTTTTTCATCGTCAATGGGAAGGTCCAAGGGATACAGTAAACCTGCAGAGGTGCATCAGAATGTAAAACTGTTGACACAGGAAATGCTCAACACATAGACAGTTGGAAGACTGATTCTTCCTGTACTTAAGTCGGCATTGTGTCTTTAATATTGAATTCCGATGCAATTTCTGTGTTTCATCGTCAATGGGAAGGTCCAAGGAATACAGTAAACCTGCAGAGGTGCATCGGAATGTAAAACTAGTGACACAGGAAACGCTCAAAACATAGACAGTAGGAAGATTCTGTCTTCCTGTACTTAAGTCGGCATTGTGTCTCTTATATTTAATTTCGATGCAATTTCTGTGTTTCATCGTCAATGGGAAGGTCCAAGGGAAACAGTAAACCTGCAGAGATGCATCGGAATGTAAAACTGGTGACACAGGAAACTCTCAAAACATAGACAGTAGGAAGACTCAGTCTTCATGTACTTAAGTCAGCATTGTGTCTCTTATATTTATTTCCGTGAAATTTCTATGTTTCATCGTCAATGGGAAGGTCCAAGGGAAACAGTAAACCTGCAGAGGTGCATCGGAATGTAAAACTGGTGACTCAGGAAACGCTCAAAACGTAGACAGTAGGAAGACTCAGACTTCCTGAACTTAAGTCGGCATTGTGTCTCTTGTACTTAATTCCGATGAAATTTCTGTGTTTCATCGTGAATGGGAAGGTCCAAGGGATACTGTAATCCTGCAGAGGTGCATCAGAATGTAAAACTGTTGACACAGGAAACGCTCAACACATAGACAGTAGGAAGACTCATTCTTCCTGTACTTAAGTCGGCATTGTGTCTCTTATATTTAATTCCGATGCAATTTCTGTGTTTCATCGTCAATGGGAAGGTCCAATGAATACAGTAAAGCTGCAGAGGTGCATCGGAATGTAAAACTAGTGACACAGGAAACGCTAAAAACATAGACAGTAGGAAGACTCTGTCTTCCTGTACTTAAGTCGGCATTGTGTCTCTTATATTTAATTCCGATGCAATTTCTGTGTTTCATCGTCAATGGGAAGGTCCAAGAGATACAGTAAGCCTGCAGAGGTGCATCAGAATGTAAAACTGGTGACACAGGAAACGCTCAAAGCATAGAGTGTAGGAAGACTCAGTCTCCCTGTACTTCAGTCGGCAGTGTGTCTCTTATATTTAATTCCGATGCAATTTGTGTGTTTCATCGTCAATGGGAAGGTCCAAGGGAAACAGTAAACCTGCAGAGGTGCATCGGAATATAAAACTGGTGACACAGGAAACGCTCAAAACGTAGACAGTAGGAAGACTCAGTCTTGCTGTACTTAAGTCGGCATTGTGTCTCTTGTATTTAATTCCTATGAAATTTCTGTGTTTCATCGTGAATGGGAAGGTCCAAGGGATATAGTAATCCTGCAGAGGTGCATAGGAAAGTAAAACTGATGACACAGGAAACGCTCAAAACATAGACAGTAGGAAGACTTAGTCTTCCTGTACTTCAGTCGGCATTGTGTCTCTTATATTTAATTCCGATGCAATTTCTGTTTTTCATCGTCAATGGGAAGGTCAAAGGGATACAGTAAACCTGCAGAGGTGCATCAGAATGTAAAACTGTTGACACAGGATACGCTCAACACATAGACAGTAGGAAGACTCATTCTTCAAGTCGGCATTGTGTCTCTTATATTTAATTCCGATGCAATTTCTGTGTTTCATCGTCAATGGGAAATTCCAAGGAATACAGTAAAGCTGCAGAGGTGCATCGGAATGTAAAACTAGTGACACAGGAAACGCTAAAAACATAGACAGTAGGAAGACTCTGTCTTCCTGTACTTAAGTCGGCATTGTGTCTCTTATATTTAATTCCGATGCAATTTCTGTGTTTCATCGTCAATGGGAAGGTCCAAGGGATACAGTAAGCCTGCAGAGGTGCATCAGAATGTAAAACTGGTGACACAGGAAGCGCTCAAAGCATAGAGTGTAGGAAGACTCAGTCTTCCTGTATTTCAGTCGGCAGTGTGTCTCTTATATTTAATTCCGATTCAATTTCTGTGTTTCATCGTCAATGGGAAGGTCCAAGGGAAACAGTAAACCTGCAGAGGTGCATCGGAATGTAAAAGTGGTGACACAGGAAACGCTCAAAACATAGACAGTAGGAAGACTCAGTCTTCCTGTACTTAAGTCGGCATTGTGTCTCTTATATTCATTTCCGATGAAATTTCTATGTTTCATCGTCAATGGGAAGGTCCAAGGGATACAGTAAACCCGCAGAGGAGCATCGGAATGTAAAACTAGTGACACAGGAAACGCTTAAAACATAGACACTAGGAAGACTCAGTCTTCCTGTACTTAAGTCGGCATTGTGTCTCTTATATTTAATTCCGATGCAATTTCTGTGTTTCATCGTCAATGGGGAGGTCCAAGGCATACAGTAAGCCTGCAGAGGTGCATCAGAATGTAAAACTGGTGACACAGGAAACGCTCAAAGCATAGAGGGTAGGAAGACTCGGTCTTCCTGTACTTCAGTCGGCAGTGTGTCTCTTATATTTAATTCCGATGCAATTTCTCTGTTTCATCGTCAATGGGAAGGTCCAAGGGAAACAGTAAACCTGCAGAGGTGCATCGGAATGTGAAACTGGTGACACAGGAAACGCTCAAAACGTAGACAGTAGGAAGACTCAGTCTTCCTGTACTTAAGTCGGCATTGTGTCTCTTGTATTTAATTCCGATGAAATTTCTGTGTTTCATCGTGAATGGGAAGGTCCAAGGGATATAGTAATCCTGCAGAGGTGCATCGGAAAGTAAAACTGATGACACAGGAAACGCTCAAAACATAGACAGTAGGAAGACTTAGTCTTCCTGTACTTCAGTCGGCATTGTGTCTCTTATATTTAATTCCGATGCAATTTCTGTTTTTCATCGTCAATGGGAAGGTCAAAGGGATACAGTAAACCTGCAGAGGTGCATCAGAATGTAAAACTGTTGACACAGGACACGCTCAACACATAGACAGTAGGAAGACTCATTCTTCAAGTCGGCATTGTGTCTCTTATATTTAATTCCGATGCAATTTCTGTGTTTCATCGTCAATGGGAAGGTCCAAGGGATACAGTAAGCCTGCAGAGGTGCATCAGAATGTAAAACTGGTGACACAGGAAACGCTCAAAGCATAGAGTGTAGGAAGACTCAGTCTTCCTGTACTTCAGTCTGCAGTGTGTCTCTTATATTTAATTCCGATGCAATTTCTGTGTTTCATCGTCAATGGGAAGGTCCAAGGGAAACAGTAAACCTGCAGAGTTGCATCGGAATGTAAAACTGGTGACACAGGAAACGCTCAAAACATAGACAGTAGGAAGACTCAGTCTTCCTGTACTTAAGTCGGCATTGTGTCTCTTATATTTATTTCCGATGAAATTTCTATGTTTCATCGTCAATGGGAAGGTCCAAGGGATAAAGTAAACCTGCAGAGGTGCATCGGAATGTAAAACTAGTGACACAGGAAACGCTTAAAACATATGCAGTAGGAAGACTCAGTCTTCCTGTACTTAAGTCGGCATTGTGTCTCTTATATTTAATTCCGAACCAATTTCTGTGTTTCATCGTCAATGGGAAGGTCCAAGGGAAACAGTAAACCTGCAGAGGTGCATCGGAATGTAAAACTGGTGACACAGGAAACGCTCAAATCATAGACAGTAGGAAGACTCAGTCTTCCTGTACTTAAGTCGGCATTGTGTCTCTTGTATTTAATTCCGATGAAATTTCTGTGTTTCATCGTGAATGGGAAGGTCCAAGGGATATAGTAATCCTGCAGAGGTGCATCGGTAAGTAAAACTGATGACACAGGAAACGCTCAAAACATAGACAGTAGGAAGACTTAGTCTTCCTGTACTACAGTCGGCATTGTGTCTCTTATATTTAATTCCGATGCAATTTCTGTTTTTCATCGTCAATGGGAAGGTCCAAGGGATACAGTAAACCTGCCGAGGACCATCAGAATGTAAAACTGTTGACACAGGAAACGCTCAACATATAGACAGTAGGAAGACTCATTCTTCCTGTACTTAAGTCGGCATTGTGTCTTTAATATTGAATTCCGATGCAATTTCTGTGTTTCATCGTCAACGGGAAGGTCCAAGGAATACAGTAAACCTGCAGAGGTGCATCGGAATGTAAAACTAGTGACACAGGAAACGCTCAAAACATAGACAGTAGGAAGATTCTGTCTTCCTGTACTTAAGTCGGCATTGTGTCTCTTATATTTAATTCCGATGCAATTTCTGTGTTTCATCGTCAATGGGAAGGTCCAAGGGATACAGTAAGCCTGCAGAGGTGCATCAGAATGTAAAACTGGTGACACAGGAAACGCTCAAAGCATAGAGTGTAGGAAGACTCAGTCTTCCTGTACTTCAATCGGCAGTGTGTCTCTTATATTTAATTCCGATGCAATTTCTGTGTTTCATCGTCAATGGGAAGGTCCAAGGGAAACAGTAAACCTGCAGAAGTGCATCGGAATGTAAAACTGGTGACACAGGAAACGCTCAAAACATTGACGGTACGAAGACTGTTTTCTTGTAGTTAAGTCGGCATTGTGTCTCATATATTTGATTTCGATGCAATTTCTGTGTTTCATCGTCAATGGGAAGGTCCAAGGGAAACAGTAAACCTGCAGAGGTGCATCGGAATGTAAAACTGGTGACACAGGAAACGCTCAAAACATAGACAGTAGGAAGACTCAGTCTTCCTGTACTTAAGTCGGCATTGTGTCTCTTATATTTATTTCCGATGAAATTTCTATGTTTCATCGTCAATGGGAAGGTCCAAGGGATACAGTAAACCTGCAGAGGTGCATCGGAATATAAAACTGGTGGCTCAGGAAACGCTCAAAACATAGACAGTAGGAAGACTTATTCTTAGAGTACTGAAGTCGGCATTGTGTCTCTTATATTTAATTCCGATGCAATTTCTGTGTTTCATCGTCAATGGGAAGGTCCAAGGAATACAGTAAACCTGCAGAGGTGCATCGGAATGTAAAACTAGTGACACAGGAAACGCTCAAAACATAGACTTTAGGAAGACTCAGTCTTCCTGTACTTAAGTCGGCATTGTGTCTCTTATATTTAATTCCGATGCAATTTCTGTGTTTCATCGTCAATGGGAAGGTCCAAGGGAAACAGTAAAAATGCAGAGGTGCATCGGAATGTAAAACTGGTGACACAGGAAACGCTCAAAACATAGACAGTAGGAAGACTCAGTCTTCCTGTACTTCAGCTGGCAGTGTGTCTCTTATATTTAATTCCGATGCAATTTCTGTGTTACATCGTCAATGGGAAGGTCCAAGGGATACAGTAAACCTGCAGAGGTGCATCGGAATGTAAAACTAGTGACACAGGATACGCTAAAAACATAGACAGTAGGAAGACTCAGTCTTCCTGTACTTAAGTCGGCATTGTGTCTCTTATATTTAATTCCGATGCAATTTCTGTATTTCATCGTCAATGGGAAGGTCCAACGGAAACAGTAAACCTGCAGAGGTGCATCGGAATGTAAAACTGGTGACACAGGAAACGCTCAAATCATAGACAGTAGGAAGACTCAGTCTTCCAGTACTTAAGTCGGCATTGTGTCTCTTGTATTTAATTCCGATGAAATTTCTGTGTTTCATCGTGAATGGGAAGGTCCAAGGGATATAGTAATCCTGCAGAGGTGCATCGGAAAGTAAAACTGATGACACAGGAAACGCTCAAAACATAGTCAGTAGGAAGACTTAGTCTTCCTGTACTTCAGTAGGCATTGTGTCTCTTATATTTAATTCCGATGCAATTTCTGTTTTTCATCGTCAATGGGAAGGTCCAAGGGATACAGTAAACCTGCAGAGGTGCATCAGAATGTAAAACTGTTGACACAGGAAACGCTCAACACATAGACAGTAGGAAGACTCATTCTTCCTGTACTTCAGTCGGCATTGTGTCTCTTATATTTAATTCCGATGCAATTTCTGTGTTTCATCGTCAATGGGAAGGTCCAAGGAATAGAGTAAACCTGCAGAGGTGCATCGGAATGTAAAACTAGTGACACAGGAAACGCTCAAAACATAGACAGTAGGAAGATTCTGTCTTCCCGTACTTAAGTGGGCATTGTGTCTCTTATATTTAATTCCGATGCAATTTCTGTGTTTCATCGTCAATGGGAAGGTCCAAGGGATACAGTAAGCCTGCAGAGGTGCATCAGAATGTAAAACTGGTGACACAGGAAACGCTCAAAGCTTAGAGTGTAGGAAGACCCAGTCTTCCTGTACTTCAGTCGGCAGTGTGTCTCTTATATTTAATTCCAATGCAATTTCTGTGTTTCATCGTCAATGGGAAGGTCCAAGGGAAACAGTAAACCAGCAGAGGTGCATCGGAATGTAAAACTAGTGACACAGGAAACGCTCAAAAAATAGACAGTAGGAAGATTCTGTCTTCCTGTACTTAAGTCGGCATTGTGTCTCTTATATTTAATTCCGATGCAATTTCTGTGTTTCATCGTCAATGGGAAGTTCCAAGGAATACAGTAAACCTGCAGAGGTGCATCGGAATGTACAAATAGTGACACAGGAAACGTTCAAAACATAGACAGTAGGAAGACTCTGTCTTCCTGTACTTAAGTCGGCATTGTGTCTCTTATATTTAATTCCGATGCAATTTCTGTGTTTCATCGTCAATGGGAAGGTCCAAGGCATACAGTAAGCCAGCAGAGGTGCATCAGAATGTAAAACTGGTGTCACAGGAAACGCTCAAAGCATAGAAAGTGGGGAGACTCAGTCTTCCTGTACTTCAGTCGGCATTGTGTGTCTTATATTTAAGTCCGATGCAACTTCTGTGTTTCATCGTCAATGGGAAGGTCCAAGGGATGCAGTAAACCTGCAGAGATGCATCGGAATGTAAAACTGGTGACACAGGAATCGCTCAAAACATAGACAGTAGGAAGACTCAGTCTTTCTGTACTTAAGTCGGCATTGTGTCTCCTATATTTAATTCCGATGCGATTTCTGTGTTTCATCGACAATGGGAAGGTCCAAGGGATACAGTAAACCTGCAGAGGTGCATCGGAATGTAAAACTGGTGACACAGGAAACGCTCAAAACATTGTCCGTACGTAGACTGTTATCTTGTACTTATGTAGGCATTGTGTCTCTTATATTTAATTCCGATGCGATTTCTGTGTTTCATCGACAAGCGGAAGGTCCAAGGGATACAGTAAACCGGCAGAGGTGCATCGGATTGTAAAAGTGGTGACACAGGAAACGCTCAAGACATTGACCGTACGAAGACTGTTTTCTTGTACTTAAGTCGGCATTGTGTCTCTTATATTTAATTTCGATGCAATTTCTGTGTTTCATCGTCAATGGGAAGGTCCAAAGGATAAAGGAAACCTGCAGAGGTGCATCGGAATGTCAACCTGGTAACACAGGAAACGCTCAAAACATAGAGAGTAGGAAGACTCAGTCTTCCTGTACTTATGTTGGCATTGTGACTCTTATATTTAATTCCGATGCAATTTCTGTGTTTCATCGTCAATGGGAAGGTCCAAGGGATACAGTAAACCTGCAGAGGTGTATCGGAATGTAAAACTGGTGACACAGGAAACGCTCAAAACAAAGACAGTAGGAAGACTCAGTCTTCTTGTACTTAAGTCAGCATTGTGTCTCTTATATTTAATTCCGATGAAATTTCAGTGTTTCATCGTGAATGGGAAGGTCCAAGGGATATAGTAAACCTGCAGAGGTGCATCGGAAAGTAAAACTGATGACTCAGGAAACGCTCAAAACATAGACCGTAGGAAGACTCAGTCTTCCTGTACTTAAGTCGGCATTGTGTCTCTTATATTTTATTCCGATGCAATTTCAGTGTTTCATCGTCTATGGGAAGGTCCAAGGGATACAGTAAACCTGCAGAGGTGCATCGGAATGTAAAACTGGTGACACAGGAAACGCTCAAAACAAAGACAGTAGGAAGACTCAGTCTTCCTGTACTTGAGTCGGCATTGTGTCTCTTATATTTAATTCCGATGAAATTTCAGTGTTTCATCGTGAATGGGAAGGTCCAAGGGATATAGTAAACCTGCAGAGGTGCATCGGAAAGTAAAACTGATGACACAGGAAACGCTCAAAACATAGACAGTAGGAACGCTTAGTCTTCCTGTACTTAAGTCGCATTGTGTCTCTTAAATTTATTTCCGATGCAATTTCTGTGTTTCATCGTCAATGGGAAGGTCCAAGGGATACAGTAAACCTGCAGAGGTGCATCGGAATGTAAAACTGGTGACACAGGAAACGCTCAAAACATAGACAGTAGGAAGACTCAGTCTTTCTGTACTTAAGTCAGCATTGTGTCTCCTATATTTAATTGCGATGCGATTTCTGTATTTCATCGACAATGGGAAGGTCCAAGGGATACAGTAAACCTGCAGAGGTGCATCGGAATGTAAAACTGGTGACACAGGAAACGCTCAAAACATTGTCCGTACGTAGACTGTTATCTTGTACTTAAGTAGGCATTGTGTCTCTTATATTTAATTCCGATGCAATTTCTGTGTTTCATCGTCAATGGGAAGGTCCAAGGGATACAGGAAACCTGCAGAGGTGCATCAGAATGTAAAACTGGTGACACATGAAACGCTCAAATCATAGACAGTAGGAAGACTCAGTCTTCCTGTACTTAAGTCGGGCCGGCCGAAGTGGCCGTGCGGTTAAAGGCGCTGGAGTCTGGAACCGCAAGTCCGCTACGGTCGCAGGTTCGAATCCTGCCTCGGGCATGGATGTTTGTGATGTCCTTTGGTTAGTTAGGTTTAACTAGTTCTAAGTTCTAGGGGACTAATGACCTCAGCAGTTGAGTCCCATAGTGCTCAGAGCAATTTTTTTTTACTTAAGTCGGCATTGTCTGTCTTATATTTAATTCCGATGCAATTTCTGTGTTTCATCGTCAATGGGAAGCTCCACGGAATACAGTAAACCTGCAGAGGTGCATCGGAATGTAAAGCTGGTGACACAGGAAACGCTCAAAGCATAGACAGTAGGAAGACTCAGTCTTCCTGTACTTAAGTCGGCATTGTGTCTCTTGTATTTAATTCCGATGAAATTTCTATGTTTCATCGTCAATGGGAAGTTCCAAGGGATATAGTAATCCTGCAGAGGTGCATCGGAAAGTAAAACTGATGACACAGGAAACGCTCAAAACATAGACAGAAGGAAGACTTAGTCTTCCTGTACTTCAGTCGGCATTGTGTCTCTTATATATAATTCCGATGCAATTTCTGTTTTTCATCGTCAATGGGAAGGGCCAAGGGATACAGTAAACCTGCAGAGGTGCATCGGAATGTAAAACTGTTGACACAGGAAACGCTCAACACATAGACATTAGGAAGACTCATTCTTCCTGTACTTAAGTCGGCATTGTGTCTTTTATATTTAATTCCGATGCAATTTCTGTGTTTCATCGGCAATGGGAAGGTCCACGGAATACAGTAAACCTGCAGAGGTGCATCGGAATGTAAAACTAGTGACACAGGAAACGCTCAAAACATAGACAGTGGGAAGACTCTGTCTTCCTGTACTTAAGTCGGCATTGTGTCTCTTATATTTAATTCCGATGCAATTTCTGTGTTTCATCGTCAATGGGAAGGTCCAAGGGATACAGTAAGCCTGCAGAGGTGCATCAGAATGTAAAACTGGTGACACAGGAAACGCTCAAAGCATAGAGTGTAGGAGGACTCAGTCTTCCTGTACTTCAGTCGGCAGTGTGTCTCTTATATTTAATTCCGATGCAATTTCTGTGTTTCATCGTCAATGGGAAGGTCCAAGGGAAACAGTGAACCTGCAGAGGTGCATCGGAATGTAATACTAGTGACACAGGAAACGCTCAAAACATAGACAGTAGGAAGACTCAGTCTTCCTGTACTTAAGTCGGCATTGTGTCTCTTATATTTAATTCCGATGCAATTTCTGTGTTTCATCGGCAATGGGAAGGTCCAAGGAATACAGTAAACCTGCAGAGGTGCATCGGAATGTAAAACTAGTGACACAGGAAACGGTCAAAACATAGACAGTGGGAAGACTCTGTCTTCCTGTACTTAAGTCGGCATTGTGTCTCTTATATTTAATTCCGATGCAATTTCTGTGTTTCATCGTCAATGGGAAGGTCCAAGGGATACAGTAAGCCTCCAGAGGTGCATCAGAATGTAAAACTGGTGACACAGGAAACGCTCAAAGCATAGAGTGTAGGAAGACTCAATCTTCCTGTACTTCTGTCGGCAGTGTGTCTCTTATATTTAATTCCGATGCAATTTCTGTGTTTCATCGTCAATGGGAAGGTCCAAGGGAAACAGTGAACCTGCAGAGGTGCATCGGAATGTAATACTAGTGACACAGGAAACGCTCAAAACATAGACAGTAGGAAGACTCAGTCTTCCTGTACTTAAGTCGGCATTGTGTCTCTTATATTTAATTCCGATGCAATTTCTGTGTTTCATCGGCAATGGGAAGGTCCAAGGGATACAGTAAGCCTGCAGAGGTGCATCAGAATGTAAAACTGGTGACACAGGAAACGCTCAAAGCATAGAGTGTAGGAAGACTCAGTCTTCCTGTACTTCAGTCGGCAGTGTGTCTCTTATATTTAATTCCGATGCAATTTCTGTGTTTCATCGTCAATGGGAAGGTCCAAGGGAAACAGTGAACCTGCAGAGGTGCATCGGAATGTAATACTAGTGACACAGGAAACGCTCAAAACATAGACAGTAGGAAGACTCAGTCTTCCTGTACTTAAGTCGGCATTGTGTCTCTTATATTTAATTCCGATGCAATTTCTGTGTTTCATCGGCAATGGGAAGGTCCAAGGAATACAGTAAACCTGCAGAGGTGCATCGGAATGTAAAACTAGTGACACAGGAAACGCTCAAAACATAGACAGTGGGAAGACTCTGTCTTCCTGTACTTAAGTCGGCATTGTGTCTCTTATATTTAATTCCGATGCAATTTCTGCGTTTCATCGTCAATGGGAAGGTCCAAGGGATACAGTAAGCCTGCAGAGGTGCATCAGAATGTAAAACTGGTGACACAGGAAACGCTCAAAGCATAGAGTGTAGGAAGACTCAGTCTTCCTGTACTTCAGTCGGCAGTGTGTCTCTTATATTTAATTCCGATGCAATTTCTGTGTTTCATCGTCAATGTGAAGGTCCAAGGGAAACAGTGAACCTGCAGAGGTGCATCGGAATGTAATACTAGTGACACAGGAAACGCTCAAAGCATAGACAGTAGGAAGACTCAGTCTTCCTGTACTTAAGTCGGCATTGTGTCTCTTATATTTAATTCCGATGCAATTTCTGTGTTTCATCGGCAATGGGAAGGTCCAAGGAATACAGTAAACCTGCAGAGGTGCATCGGAATGTAAAACTAGTGACACAGGAAACGCTCAAAACATAGACAGTGGGAAGACTCTGTCTTCCTGTACTTAAGTCGGCATTGTGTCTCTTATATTTAATTCCGATGCAATTTCTGTGTTTCATCGTCAATGGGAAGGTCCAAGGGATACAGTAAGCCTCCAGAGGTGCATCAGAATGTAAAACTGGTGACACAGGAAACGCTCTAAGCATAGAGTGTAGGAAGACTCAGTCTTCCTGTACTTCTGTCGGCAGTGTGTCTCTTATATTTAATTCCGATGCAATTTCTGTGTTTCATCGTCAATGGGAAGGTCCAAGGGAAACAGTGAACCTGCAGAGGTGCATCGGAAAGTAAAACTAGTGACACAGGAAACGCTCAAAACATAGACAGTAGGAAGACTCAGTCTTCCTGTACTTAAGTCGGCATTGTGTCTCTTATATTTCATTCCGATGCAATTTCTGTGTTTCATCGTCAATGGGAAGGTCCAAGGGAAATAGTAAACCTGCAGAGGTGCATCGGAATGTAAAACTGGTAACACAGGAAACGCTCAAAACATAGACAGTAGGAAGACTCAGTCTTCCTGTACTTAAGTCGGCATTGTGTCTCTTGTATTTAATTCCGTTGTAATTTCTGTGTTTCATCGTGAATGGGAAGGTCCAAGGGATATAGTAATCCTGCAGAGGTGCATCGGAAAGTAAAACTGATGACACAGGAAACGCTCAAAACATAGACAGTAGGAAGACTTAGTCTACCTGTACTTCAGTCGCCATTGTGTCTCTTATATTTAATTCCGATGCAATTTCTGTTTTTCATCGTCAATGGGAAGGTCCAAGGGATACAGTAAACCTGCAGAGGTGCATCTGAATGTAAAACTTGTGGTGTCACCGCTAGACACCACACTTGCTGGGTGGTAACTTAAATCGGCCGCGGTCCTGTAGTACATGTCGGACCCGCGTGTCGCCACTGTGTAATCGCAATCCTGGCGCCACCACATGGCAGGTCACAAGACAAGGACTAGACCTCGCCCCAGTTGTACGGACGACATAGCTTGCGACCAGACGTACGAAGCTTTCCTCTCATTTGCCGAGAGACAGATCGAATAGCCGTCAGCTTAGTCCATAGCTACTACCTAGCAAGGCGCCATTTGTATCAGTGCTTATAGCTTACTACTATTCAAGAGATGTATTCCAACAAGAGAATAAAAGTTAAGTAACATCTACGTACTTTTCTTCTTATTCATTAATAAGTCTCATGTTCCAGAACTTCAAGCCCGTCTGCGTTAGTTTAGCGGGCACCTAGCTACCTCATTGTGTCTATGCTGTATGACATAGACACAACAAAACTGATGACACAGAAAACGCTCAAAACATAGACAGTAGGAAGACTCAGTCTTCCTGTACTTAAGTCGGCATTGTGTCTCTTATTCTTAATTCCGATGCAATTTCTGTGTTTCATCGTCAATGGGAAGGTCCAAGGGATATAGTAATCCTGCAGAGGTGCATCAGAATGTAAAACTGCTGACACACTAAACGCTCACAACATAGACAGTAGAAAGACTCAGTCTTCCTGCACTTAAGTCGGTATTGTGTCTCTTATATTTAATTCCGATGCAATTTCGGTTTTTCATCGTCAATGGGAAGGTCCAAGGGATACAGTAATCTTGCAGAGGTGCATCAGAATGTAAAACTGCTGACACACTAAACGCTCAAACCATAGACAGTAGAAAGACTCAGTCTTACTGTACTTAAGTCGGCATTGTGTTTCTTATATTTAATTCCGATGCAATTTCTGTGTTTCATCGTCAATGGGAAGGTCCAATGGATACAGAAAACCTGCAGAGGTGCATCAGAATGTAAAACTGGTGACACAGGAAACGCTCAAAACATAGATAGTAGGATGACTCAGTCTTCCTGTACTTAAGTCGGCATTGTGTTTCTTATATTTAATTCCGATGCGATTTCTTTGTTTCATCGACAATGAGAAGGTCCAAGGGATACAGTAAACCGGCAGAGATGCATCGGAATGTAAAACTGGTGACACAGGAAACGCTCATAACATTGACCGTACGAAGACTGTTTTCTTGTACTTAAGTCGGCATTGTGTCTCTTATATTTAATTTCGATGCAATTTCTGTGTTTCATCGTCAATGGGAAGGTCCAAGGGATACAGGAAACTTGCAGAGGTGCATCGGAATGTCAAACTGGTAACACAGGAAACGCTCAAAGCATAGAGAGTAGGAAGACTCAGTCTTCCTGTACTTAAGTCGGCATTGTGTCTCTTATATTTAATTCCGATGCAATTTCTGTGTATCATCGTCAATGGGAAGGTCCAAGGGATACAGTAAACCTGCAGAGGTGCATCGGAATGTAAAACTGGTGACACAGGAAACGCTCAAATCATAGACAGTAGGAAGACTCATTCTTCCTATACTTAAGTCGGCATTGTGTCTCTTATATTTATTTCCGATGAAATTTCTGTGTTTCATCGTGAATGGGAAGGTCCAAGGGATATAGTAACCCTGTAGAGGTGCATCGGAAAATAAAACTGGTGACACAGGAAACGCTCAAATTATAGACAGTAGGAAGACTTAGTCTTCGTGTACTTAAGTCGGCATTGTGTCTCTTATATTTAATTCCGATGCAATTTCTGTGTTTCATCGTCAACGGGAAGGTCCAAGGGATACAGTAAACCTGCAGAGGTGCATCAGAATGTAAAACTGGTAACACAGGAAACGCTCAAAACATAGACTGTAGGAAGACTCAGTCTTGGTGTACTTAAGTCGGCATTGTGTATCTTATATTTAATTCCGATGCAATTTCTGTGTTTCATCGTCAATGGGAAGGTCCAAGGGATACAGTAAACCTGCAGAGGTGCATCAGAATGGAAAACTGGTGACACAGGAAACGCTCAAAACATAGACATTAGGAAGACTCATTCTTCCTGTACTTAAGTCGGCATTGTGTATCTTATATTTAATTCCGATGCAATTTCTGTGTTTCATCGTCAATGGGAAGGTCCAAGGAATACAGTAAACCTTCAGAGGTGCATCGGAATGTAAAACTAGTGACACAGGAAACGCTCAAAACATAGACAGTAGGAAGACTCTGTCTTCCTGTACTTAAGTCGGCATTGTGTCTCTTATATTTAATTCCGATGCAATTTCTGTGTTTCATCGTCAATGGGAAGGTCCAAGGCATACAGTAAGCCTGCAGAGGTGAATCAGAATGTAAAACTGGTGACACAGGAAACGCTCAAAGCATAGAGAGTAGGAAGACTCAGTCTTCCTGTACTTAAGTCGGCATTGTGTATCTTATATTTAATTCCGATGCAATTTCTGTGTTTCATCATCAATGGGAAGGTCCAAGGGATACAGTAAACCTGCAGAGGTGCATCAGAATGTAAAACTGGTGACACAGGAAACGCTCAACACATAGACAGTAGGAAGACTCATTCTTCCTGTACTTAAGTCGGCATTGTGTATCTTATATTTAATTCCGTTGCAATTTCTGTGTTTCATCGTCAATGGGAAGGGCCAAGGAATACAGTAAACCTTCAGAGGTGCATCGGAATGTAAAACTGGTGACACAGGAAACGCTCAAGACATTGACCGTACGAAGACTGTTTTCTTGTACTTAGTTCGGCATTGTGTCTCTTATATTTAATTTCGATGCAATTTCTGTGTTTCACCGTCAATGGGAAGGTCCAAGGGAAACAGTAAACCTGCAGAGATGCATCGGAATGTAAAACTGTTGACACAGGAAACGCTCAAAACATAGACAGTAGGAAGACTCAGTCTTCCTGTACTTAAGTCGGCATTGTTTCTCTTATATTTATTTCCGTGAAATTTCTATGTTTCATCGTCAATGGGAAGGTCCAAGGGATACAGTAAACCTGCAGAGGTGCATCGGAATGTAAAACTAGTGACACAGGAAACGCTCAAAACATAGACAGTAGGAAGACTCAGTCTTCCTGTATTTAAGTCGGCATTGTGTATCTTATATTTAATTCCGATGCAATTTCTGTGTTTCATCGTCAATGGGAAGGTCCAAGGGAAACAGTAAACCTGCAGAGGTGCATCGGAATGTAAAACTGGTGACACAGGAAACGCTCAAAACGTAGACAGTAGGAAGACTCAGTCTTCCTGTACTTAAGTCGGCGTTGTGTCTCTTGTATTTAATTCCGATGAAATTTCTGTGTTTCATCGTGAATGGGAAGGTCCAAGGGATATAGTAATCCTGCAGAGGTGCATCGGAGAGTAAAACTGATGACACAGGAAACGCTCAAAACATAGACAGTAGGAAGACTTAGTCTTCCTGTACTTCAGTCGGCATTGTGTCTCTTATATTTAATTCCGATGCAATTTCTGTTTTTCATCGTCAATGGGAAGGTCAAAGGGATACAGTAAACCTGCAGAGGTGCATCAGAATGTAAAACTGTTGACAGAGGAAACGCTCAACACATTGACAGTAGGAAGACTCATTCTTCCTGTACTTAAGTCGGCATTGTGTCTCTTATATTTAATTCCGATGCAATTTCTGTGTTTCATCGTCAATGGGAAGGTCCAAGGAATACAGTAAAGCTGCAGAGGTGCATCGTGATGTAAAACTAGTGACACAGGAAACGCTCAAAACATAGACAGTAGGAAGACTCTGTCTTCCTGTACTTAAGTCGGCATTGTGTCTCTTATATTTAATTCCGATGCAATTTCTGTGTTTCATCGTCAATGGGAAGGTCCAAGGGATACAGTAAGCAGCAGAGGTGCATCAGAATGTAAAACTGGTGACACAGGAAACGCTCAAAGGATAGAGTGTAATAAGACTCAGTCTTCCTGTACTTCAGTCGGCATTGTGTCTCTTATATTTAATTCCGATGCAATTTTTGTTTTTCATCGTCAATGGGAAGGTCCAAGGGATACAGTAAACCTGCAGAGGTGCATCTGAATGTAAAACTGATGACACAGAAAACGCTCAAAACATAGACAGTAGGAAGACTCAGTCTTCCAGTACTTAAGTCGGCATTGTGTCTCTTATATTTAATTCCGATGCAATTTCTGTTTTTCATCGACAATGGGAATGTCCAAGGGATACAGTAAACCGGCAGAGATGCATCGGGATGTAAAACTGGTGACACAGGAAACGCTCAACACATAGACAGTAGGAAGACTCATTCTTCCTGTACTTAAGTCGGCATTGTGTCTCTTATATTTAATTCCGATGCAATTTCTGTGTTTCATCGTCAATGGGAAGGTCCAAGGAATACAGTAAACCTGCAGAGGTGCATCGTAATGTAAAACTAGTGACACAGGAAACGCTCAAAGCATAGACAGTAGGAAGACTCTGTCTTCCTGTACTTAAGTCGGCATTGTGTCTCTTATATTTAATTCCGATGCAATTTCTGTGTTTCATCGTCAATGGGAAGGTCCAAGGCATACAGTAAGCCTGCAGAGGTGCATCAGAATGTAAAACTGGTGACACAGGAAACGCTCAAAGCATAGAAAGTATGGAGACTCAGTCTTCCTGTACTTCAGTCGGCATTGAGTCTCTTATATTTAATTCTGATGCAATTTCTGTGATTCATCGTCAATGGGAAGGTCCAAGGGATACAGTAAACCTGCAGAGGTGCATCGGAATGTAAAACTGGTGACACAGGAATCGCTCAAAACATAGACAGTAGGAAGACTCAGTCTTTCTGTACTTAAGTCGGCATTGTGTCTCCTATATTTAATTCCGATGCGATTTCTGTGTTTCATCGACAGTGGGAAGGTTCAAGGGATACAGTAAACCTGCAGAGGTGCATCAGAATGTAAAACTAGTGACTCAGGAAACGCTCAAGACATTGACCGTACGAAGACTGTTTTCTTGTACTGAAGTCGGCATAGTGTCTCTTATATTTATTTCCGATGAAATGTCTGTGTTTCATCGTGAATGGGAAGGTCCAAGGGATATAGTAAAAATGCAGAGGTGCGTCAGAAAGTTAAACTGATGACACAGGAAACGCTCAAAACATAAACAGTAGGAGGACTTAGTCTTCCTGTACTTAAATCGGCATTGTGTCTCTTATATTTAATTCCGATGCAATTTCTGTGTTTCATCGTCACTGTGAAGGTCCAAGGGATACAGTAAACCTGCAGAGGTGCATCGGAATGTAAAACTGGTGACACAGGAAACGCTCAAAACAAAGACAGTAGGAAGACTCAGTCTTCCTGTACTTAAGTCGGCATTGTGTCTCTTATATTTAATTCCGATGCAATTTCTGTGTTTCATCGTCAATGGGAAGGTCCAATGGATACAGAAAACCTGCAGAGGTGCATCAGAATGTAAAACTGGTGACACAGGAAACGCTCAAAACATAGACACTAGGATGACTCAGTCTTCCTGTACTTAAGTCGGCATTGTGTTTCTTATATTTAATTCCGATGCGATTTCTGTGTTTCATCGACAATGAGAAGGTCCAAGGGATACAGTAAACCGGCAGGGATGCATCGGAATGTAAAACTGGTGACACAGGAAACGCTCATAACATTGACCGTACGAAGACTGTTTTCTTGTACTTAAGTCGGCATTGTGTCTCTTATATTTAATTTCGATGCAATTTCTGTGTTTCATCGTCAATGGGAAGGTCCAAGGGATACAGGAAACTTGCAGAGGTGCATCGGAATGTCAAACTGGTAACACAGGAAACGCTCAAAGCATAGAGAGTAGGAAGACTCAGTCTTCCTGTACTTAAGTCGGCATTGTGTCTCTTATATTTAATTCCGATGCAATTTCTGTGTATCATCGTCAATGGGAAGGTCCAAGGGATACAGTAAACCTGCAGAGGTGCATCGGAATGTAAAACTGGTGACACAGGAAACGCTCAAAACATAGACAGTAGGAAGACTCATTCTTCCTATACTTAAGTCGGCATTGTGTCTCTTATATTTATTTCCGATGAAATTTCTGTGTTTCATCGTGAATGGGAAGGTCCAAGGGATATAGTAACCCTGTAGAGGTGCATCGGAAAATAAAACTGGTGACACAGGAAACGCTCAAATTATAGACAGTAGGAAGACTCAGTCTTCCTGTACTTAAGTCGGCATTGTGTCTCTTATATTTAATTCCGATGCAATTTCTGTGTTTCATCGTCAACGGGAAGGTCCAAGGGATACAGTAAACCTGCAGAGGTGCATCAGAATGTAAAACTGGTAACACAGGAAACGCTCAAAGCATAGACTGTAGGAAGACTCAGTCTTCCTGTACTTAAGTCGGCGTTGTGTATCTTATATTTAATTCCGATGCAATTTCTGTGTTTCATCGTCAATGGGAAGGTCCAAGGGATACAGTAAACCTGCAGAGGTGCATCAGAATGTAAAACTGGTGACACAGGAAACGCTCAACACATAGACAGTAGGGAGACTCATTCTTCCAGTACTTAAGTCGGCATTGTGTCTCTTATATTTAATTCCGATGCAATTTCTGTGTTTCATCGTCAATGGGAAGGTCCAAGGAATACAGTAAACCTGCAGAAGTGCATCGGAATGTAAAACTGGTGACACAGGAAACGCTCAAAACATAGACAGTAGGAAGACTCAGTCTTCCTGTACTTAAGTCGGCATCGTGTCTCTTGTATTTAATTCCGATGAAATTTCAGTGTTTCATCGTGAATGGGAAGGTCCAAGGGATATAGTAATCCTGCAGAGGTGCATCGGAAAGTAAAACTGATGACACAGGAAACGCTCAAAACATAGACAGTAGGAAGGCTTCGTCTTCCTGTACTTCAGTCGGCATTGTGTCTCTTATATTTAATTCCGATGCAATTTTTGTTTTTCATCGTCAATGGGAAGGTCCAAGGGATACAGTAAACCTGCAGAGGTGCATCTGAATGTAAAACTGATGACACAGAAAACGCTCAAAACATAGACAGTAGGAAGACTCAGTCTTCCAGTACTTAAGTCGGCATTGTGTCTCTTATATTTAATTCCGATGCAATTTCTGTTTTTCATCGTCAATGGGAAGGTCCAAGGGATACAGTTATCCTGCAGAGGTGCATCAGAATGTAAAACTGCTGACACAGGAAACGCTCAAAACATAGACAGTAGAAAGACTCAGTCTTCCTGTACTTAAGTCGGCATTGTGTTTCTTATATTTAATTCCGATGCAATTTCTGTGTTTCATCGTCAATGGGAAGGTCCAATGGATACAGAAAACCTGCAGAATTGCATCAGAATGTAAAACTGGTGACACAGGAAACGCTCAAAACATAGACAGTAGGAAGACTCAGTCTTCCTGTACTTAAGTCGGCATTGTGTTTCTTATATTTAATTCCGATGCGATTTCTGTGTTTCATCGACAATGGGAATGTCCAAGGGATACAGTAAACCGGCAGAGATGCATCGGAATGTAAAACTGGTGACACAGGAAACGCTCAACACATAGACAGTAGGAAGACTCATTCTTCCTGTACTTAAGTCGGCATTGTGTCTCTTATATTTAATTCCGATGCAATTTCTGTGTTTCATCGTCAATGGGAAGGTCCAAGGAATACAGTAAACCTGCAGAGGTGCATCGTAATGTAAAACTAGTGACACAGGAAACGCTCAAAGCATAGACAGTAGGAAGACTCAGTCTTCCTGTACTTAAGTCGGCATTGTGTCTCTTATATTTAATTCCGATGCAATTTCTGTGTTTCATCGTCAATGGGTAGGTCCAAGGGAAACAGTAAACCTGCAGAGGTGCATCGTGATGTAAAACTAGTGACACAGGAAACGCTCAAAGCATAGAAAGTAGGGAGACTCAGTCTTCCTGTACTTCAGTCGGCATTGAGTCTCTTATATTTAATTCTGATGCAATTTCTGTGTTTCATCGTCAATGGGAAGGTCCAAGGGATACAGTAAACCTGCAGAGGTGCATCGGAATGTAAAACTGGTGACACAGGAATCGCTCAAAACATAGACAGTAGGAAGACTCAGTCTTTCTGTACTTAAGTCGGCATTGTGTCTCCTATATTTAATTCCGATGCGATTTCTGTGTTTCATCGACAGTGGGAAGGTTCAAGGGATACAGTAAACCTGCAGAGGTGCATCAGAATGTAAAACTAGTGACTCAGGAAACGCTCAAGACATTGACAGTACGAAGACTGTTTTCTTGTACTGAAGTCGGCATAGTGTCTCTTATATTTATTTCCGATGAAATGTCTGTGTTTCATCGTGAATGGGAAGGTCCAAGGGATATAGTAAAAATGCAGAGGTGCGTCAGAAAGTTAAACTGAGGACACAGGAAACGCTCAAAACATAAACAGTAGGAGGACTTAGTCTTCCTGTACTTAAGTCGGCATTGTGTCTCTGATATTTAATTCCGATGCAATTTCTGTGTTTCATCGTCACTGTGAAGGTCCAAGGGATACAGTAAACCTGCAGAGGTGCATCGGAATGTAAAACTGGTGACACAGGAAACGCTCAAAACAAAGACAGTAGGAAGACTCAGTCTTCCTGTACTTAAGTCGGCATTGTGTCTCTTATATTTAATTCCGATGCAATTTCTGTGTTTCATCGTCAATGGGAAGGTCCAATGGATACAGAAAACCTGCAGAGGTGCATCAGAATGTAAAACTGGTGACACAGGAAACGCTCAAAACATAGACAGTAGGATGACTCAGTCTTCCTGTACTTAAGTCGGCATTGTGTTTCTTATATTTAATTCCGATGCGATTTCTGTGTTTCATCGACAATGAGAAGGTCCAAGGGATACAGTAAACCGGCAGAGATGCATCGGAATGTAAAACTGGTGACACAGGAAACGCTCATAACATTGACCGTACGAAGACTGTTTTCTTGTACTTAAGTCGGCATTGTGTCTCTTATATTTAATTTCGATGCAATTTCTGTGTTTCATCGTCAATGGGAAGGTCCAAGGGATACAGGAAACTTGCAGAGGTGCATCGGAATGTCAAACTGGTAACACAGGAAACGCTCAAAGCATAGAGAGTAGGAAGACTCAGTCTTCCTGTACTTAAGTCGGCATTGTGTCTCTTATATTTAATTCCGATGCAATTTCTGTGTATCATCGTCAATGGGAAGGTCCAAGGGATACAGTAAACCTGCAGAGGTGCATCGGAATGTAAAACTGGTGACACAGGAAACGCTCAAAACATAGACAGTAGGAAGACTCATTCTTCCTATACTTAAGTCGGCATTGTGTCTCTTATATTTATTTCCGATGAAATTTCTGTGTTTCATCGTGAATGGGAAGGTCCAAGGGATATAGTAACCCTGTAGAGGTGCATCGGAAAATAAAACTGGTGACACAGGAAACGCTCAAATTATAGACAGTAGGAAGACTCAGTCTTCCTGTACTTAAGTCGGCATTGTGTCTCTTATATTTAATTCCGATGCAATTTCTGTGTTTCATCGTCAACGGGAAGGTCCAAGGGATACAGTAAACCTGCAGAGGTGCATCAGAATGTAAAACTGGTAACACAGGAAACGCTCAAAGCATAGACTGTAGGAAGACTCAGTCTTCCTGTACTTAAGTCGGCGTTGTGTATCTTATATTTAATTCCGATGCAATTTCTGTGTTTCATCGTCAATGGGAAGGTCCAAGGGATACAGTAAACCTGCAGAGGTGCATCAGAATGTAAAACTGGTGACACAGGAAACGCTCAACACATAGACAGTAGGGAGACTCATTCTTCCAGTACTTAAGTCGGCATTGTGTCTCTTATATTTAATTCCGATGCAATTTCTGTGTTTCATCGTCAATGGGAAGGTCCAAGGAATACAGTAAACCTGCAGAAGTGCATCGGAATGTAAAACTGGTGACACAGGAAACGCTCAAAACATAGACAGTAGGAAGACTCAGTCTTCCTGTACTTAAGTCGGCATCGTGTCTCTTGTATTTAATTCCGATGAAATTTCTGTGTTTCATCGTGAATGGGAAGGTCCAAGGGATATAGTAATCCTGCAGAGGTGCATCGGAAAGTAAAACTGATGACACAGGAAACGCTCAAAACATAGACAGTAGGAAGGCTTAGTCTTCCTGTACTTCAGTCGGCATTGTGTCTCTTATATTTAATTCCGATGCAATTTTTGTTTTTCATCGTCAATGGGAAGGTCCAAGGGATACAGTAAACCTGCAGAGGTGCATCTGAATGTAAAACTGATGACACAGAAAACGCTCAAAACATAGACAGTAGGAAGACTCAGTCTTCCAGTACTTAAGTCGGCATTGTGTCTCTTATATTTAATTCCGATGCAATTTCTGTTTTTCATCGTCAATGGGAAGGTCCAAGGGATACAGTTATCCTGCAGAGGTGCATCAGAATGTAAAACTGCTGACACAGGAAACGCTCAAAACATAGACAGTAGAAAGACTCAGTCTTCTTGTACTTAAGTCGGCATTGTGTTTCTTATATTTAATTCCGATGCAATTTCTGTGTTTCATCGTCAATGGGAAGGTCCAATGGATACAGAAAACCTGCAGAATTGCATCAGAATGTAAAACTGGTGACACAGGAAACGCTCAAAACATAGACAGTAGGAAGACTCAGTCTTCCTGTACTTAAGTCGGCATTGTGTTTCTTATATTTAATTCCGATGCGATTTCTGTGTTTCATCGACAATGGGAATGTCCAAGGGATACAGTAAACCGGCAGAGATGCATCGGAATGTAAAACTGGTGACACAGGAAACGCTCAACACATAGACAGTAGGAAGACTCATTCTTCCTGTACTTAAGTCGGCATTGTGTCTCTTATATTTAATTCCGATGCAATTTCTGTGTTTCATCGTCAATGGGAAGGTCCAAGGAATACAGTAAACCTGCAGAGGTGCATCGTAATGTAAAACTAGTGACACAGGAAACGCTCAAAGCATAGACAGTAGGAAGACTCAGTCTTCCTGTACTTAAGTCGGCATTGTGTCTCTTATATTTAATTCCGATGCAATTTCTGTGTTTCATCGTCAATGGGTAGGTCCAAGGGAAACAGTAAACCTGCAGAGGTGCATCGTGATGTAAAACTAGTGACACAGGAAACGCTCAAAGCATAGAAAGTAGGGAGACTCAGTCTTCCTGTACTTCAGTCGGCATTGAGTCTCTTATATTTAATTCTGATGCAATTTCTGTGTTTCATCGTCAATGGGAAGGTCCAAGGGATACAGTAAACCTGCAGAGGTGCATCGGAATGTAAAACTGGTGACACAGGAATCGCTCAAAACATAGACAGTAGGAAGACTCAGTCTTTCTGTACTTAAGTCGGCATTGTGTCTCCTATATTTAATTCCGATGCGATTTCTGTGTTTCATCGACAGTGGGAAGGTTCAAGGGATACAGTAAACCTGCAGAGGTGCATCAGAATGTAAAACTAGTGACTCAGGAAACGCTCAAGACATTGACAGTACGAAGACTGTTTTCTTGTACTGAAGTCGGCATAGTGTCTCTTATATTTATTTCCGATGAAATGTCTGTGTTTCATCGTGAATGGGAAGGTCCAAGGGATATAGTAAAAATGCAGAGGTGCGTCAGAAAGTTAAACTGAGGACACAGGAAACGCTCAAAACATAAACAGTAGGAGGACTTAGTCTTCCTGTACTTAAGTCGGCATTGTGTCTCTGATATTTAATTCCGATGCAATTTCTGTGTTTCATCGTCACTGTGAAGGTCCAAGGGATACAGTAAACCTGCAGAGGTGCATCGGAATGTAAAACTGGTGACACAGGAAACGCTCAAAACAAAGACAGTAGGAAGACTCAGTCTTCCTGTACTTAAGTCGGCATTGTGTCTCTTATATTTAATTCCGATGCAATTTCTGTGTTTCATCGTCAATGGGAAGGTCCAATGGATACAGAAAACCTGCAGAGGTGCATCAGAATGTAAAACTGGTGACACAGGAAACGCTCAAAACATAGACAGTAGGATGACTCAGTCTTCCTGTACTTAAGTCGGCATTGTGTTTCTTATATTTAATTCCGATGCGATTTCTGTGTTTCATCGACAATGAGAAGGTCCAAGGGATACAGTAAACCGGCAGAGATGCATCGGAATGTAAAACTGGTGACACAGGAAACGCTCATAACATTGACCGTACGAAGACTGTTTTCTTGTACTTAAGTCGGCATTGTGTCTCTTATATTTAATTTCGATGCAATTTCTGTGTTTCATCGTCAATGGGAAGGTCCAAGGGATATAGTAACACTGTAGAGGTGCATCGGAAAATAAAACTGGTGACACAGGAAACGCTCAAATTATAGACAGTAGGAAGACTCAGTCTTCCTGTACTTAAGTCGGCATTGTGTCTCTTATATTTAATTCCGATGCAATTTCTGTGTTTCATCGTCAACGGGAAGGTCCAAGGGATACAGTAAACCTGCAGAGGTGCATCAGAATGTAAAACTGGTAACACAGGAAACGCTCAAAACATAGACTGTAGGAAGACTCAGTCTTCCTGTACTTAAGTCGGCATTGTGTATCTTATATTTAATTCCGATGCAATTTCTGTGTTTCATCGTCAATGGGAAGGTCCAAGGGATACAGTAAACCTGCAGAGGTGCATCAGAATGTAAAACTGGTGACACAGGAAACGCTCAACACATAGACAGTAGGAAGACTCATTCTTCCTGTACTTAAGTCGGCATTGTGTATCTTATATTTAATTCCGATGCAATTTCTGTGTTTCATCGTCAATGGGAAGGTCCAAGGAATACAGTAAACCTGCAGAGGTGCATCGGAATGTAAAACTAGTGACACAGGAAACGCTCAAAACATTGACAGTAGGAAGACTCTGTCTTCCTGTACTTAAGTCGGCATTGTGTCTCTTATATTTAATTCCGATGCAATTTCTGTGTTTCATCGTCAATGGGAAGGTCCAAGGCATACAGTAAGCCTGCAGAGGTGCATCAGAATGTAAAACTGGTGACACAGGACACGCTCAAAGCATAGAGAGTAGGAAGACTAAGTCTTCCTGTAATTCAGTCGGCATTGCGTCTCTTATATTTAATTCCGATGCAATTTCTGTGTTTCATCGTCAATGGGAAGGTCCAAGGTATACAGTAAACCTGCAGAGGTGCATCGGAATGGAAACTGGTGACACAGGAAACGCTCAAAACATTGTCCGTACGTAGACTGTTATCTTGTAGTTATGTAGGCATTGTGTCTCTTATATTTAATTCCGATGCGATTTCTGTGTTTCATCGACAAGGGGAAGGTCCAAGGGATACAGTAAACCGGCAGAGGTGCATCGGAATGTGAAACTGGTGACACAGGAAACGCTCAAGACATTGACCGTACGAAGACTGTTTTCTTGTACTTAGTTCGGCATTGTGTCTCTTATATTTAATTTCGGTGCAATTTCTGTGTTTCATCGTCAATGGGAAGGTCCAAGGGAAACAGTAAACCTGCAGAGATGCATCGGAATGTAAAACTGTTGACACAGGAAACGCTCAAAACATAGACAGTAGGAAGACTCAGTCTTCCTGTACTTAAGTCGGCATTGTTTCTCTTATATTTATTTCCGTGAAATTTCTATGTTTCATCGTCAATGGGAAGGTCCAAGGGATACAGTAAACCTGCAGAGGTGCATCAGAATGTAAAACTTGTGACACAGGAAACGCTCAACACATAGACAGTAGGAAGACTCATTCTTCCAGTACTTAAGTCGGCATTGTGTCTCTTATATTTAATTCCGATGCAATTTCTGTGTTTCATCGTCAATGGGATGGTCCAAGGAATACAGTAAACCTGCAGAGGTGCATCGGAATGTAAAACTAGTGACACAGGAAACGCTCAAAACATAGACAGTAGGAAGACTCAGTCTTCCTGTACTTAAGTCGGCATTGTGTCTCTTATATTTAATTCCGATGCAATTTCTGTGTTTCATCGTCAATGGGAAGGTCCAAGGGAAACAGTAAACCTGCAGAGGTGCATCGGAATGTAAAACTGGTGACACAGGAAACGCTCAAAACGTAGACAGTAGGAAGACTCAGTCTTCCTGTACTTAAGTCGGCACTGTGTCTCTTGTATTTAATTCCGATGAAATTTCTGTGTTTCATCGTGAATGGGAAGGTCCAAGGGATATAGTAATCCTGCAGAGGTGCATCGGAAAGTAAAACTGATGACACAGGAAACGCTCAAAACATAGACAGTAGGAAGACTTAGTCTTCCTGTACTTCAGTCGGCATTGTGTCTCTTATATTTATTTCCGATGAAATTTCTATGTTTCATCGTCAATGGGAAGGTCCAAGGGATACAGTAAACCTGCAGAGGTGCATCGGAATGTAAAACTAGTGACACAGGAAACGCTCAAAACATAGACAGTAGGAAGACTCTGTCTTCCTGTACTTAAGTCGGCATTGTGTCTCTTATATTTAATTCCGATGCAATTTCTGTGTTTCATCGTCAATGGGAAGGTCCAAGGGATACAGTAAGCCTGCAGAGGTGCATCAGAATGTAAAACTGGTGACACAGGAAACGCTCAAAGGATAGAGTGTAGGAAGACTCAGTCTTCCTGTACTTCAGTCGGCAGTGTGTCTCTTATATTTAATTCCGATGCAATTTCTGTGTTTCATCGTCAATGGGAAGGTCCAAGGGAAACAGTAAACCTGCAGAGGTGCATCGGAATGTAAAACTGGTGACACAAGAAACGCTCAAATCATAGACAGTAGGAAGACTCAGTCTTCCTGTACTTAGTCGGCATTGTGTCTCTTATATTTATTTCCGATGAAATTTCTATGTTTCATCGTCAATGGGAAGGTCCGAGGGATACAGTAAACCTGCAGAGGTGCATCGGAATGTAAAACTAGTGACACAGGAAACGATTAAAACATAGACAGTAGGAAGACTCAGTCTTCCTGTACTTAAGTCGGAATTGTGTGTCTTATATTTAATTCCGATGCAATTTCTGTGTTCCATCGTCAATGGGAAAGTCCAAGGGAAACAGTAAACCTGCAGAGGTGCATCGTAATGTAAAACTGGTGACACAGGAAACGCTCAAATCATAGACAGTAGGAAGACTCAGTCTTCCTGTACTTAAGTCGGCATTGTGTCTCTTGTATTTAATTCCGATGCAATTTCTGTGTTTCATCGTGAATGGGAAGGTCCAAGGGATATAGTAATCCTGCAGAGGTGCATCGGAAAGTAAAACTGATGACACAGGAAACGCTCAAAACATAGACAGTAGGAAGACTTAGTCTTCCTGTACTTCAGTCGGCATTGTGTCTCTTATATTTAATTCCGATGCAATTTCTGTATTTCATCGTCAATGGGAAGGTCCAAGGGATACAGTAAAGCTGCAGAGGTGCATCAGAATGTAAAACTGTTGACACAGGAAACGCTCAACACATAGACAGTAGGAAGACTCATTCTTCCTGTACTTAAGTCGGCATTGTGTCTCTTATATTTAATTCCGATGCAATTTCTGTGTTTCATCGTCAATGGGAAGGTCCAAGGAATACAGTAAACCTGCAGAGGTGCATCGGAATGTAAAACTAGTGACACAGGAAACGCTCAAAACATAGACAGTAGGAAGATTCTGTCTTCCTGTACTTAAGTCGGCATTGTGTCTCTTATATTTAATTCCGATGCAATTTCTGTGTTTCATCGTCAATGGGAAGGTCCAAGGGATACAGTAAGCCTGCAGAGGTGCATCAGAATGTTAAACTGGTGACACAGGAAACGCTCAAAGCATAGAGTGTAGGAAGACTCAGTCTTCCTGTACTTCAGTCGGCAGTGTGTCTCTTATATTTAATTCCGATGCAATTTCTGTGTTTCATCGTTAATGGGAAGGTCCAAGGGAAACAGTAAACCTGCAGAGGTGCATCGGAACGTAAAACTGGTGACACAGGAAACGCTCAAAACATAGACAGTAGGAAGACTCAGTCTTCCTGTACTTAAGTCGGCATTGTGTCTCTTATATTTATTTCCGATGAAATTTCTATGTTTCATCGTCAATGGGAATGTCCAATGGATACAGTAAACCTGCAGAGGTGCATCAGAATGTAAAGCTGGTGACACAGGAAACGCTCAACACATAGACAGTAGGAAGACTCATTCTTCCAGTACTTAAGTCGGCATTGTGTCTCTTATATTTAATTCCGATGCAATTTCTGTGTTTCATCGTCAATGGCAAGGTCCAAGGAATACAGTAAACCTGCAGAAGTGCATCGGAATGTAAAACTAGTGACACAGGAAACGCTCAAAACATAGACTGTAGGATGACTCAGTCTTCCTGTACTTAAGTCGGCATTGTGTCTCTTATATTTAATTCCGATGCAATTTCTGTGTTTCATCGTCAATGGGAAGGTCCAAGGGAAACAGTAAACCTGCAGAGGTGCATCGTAATGTAAAACTGGTGACACAGGAAACGCTCAAAACATAGACAGTAGGAAGACTCAGTCTTCCTGTACTTCAGTCGGCATTGTGTCTCTTATATTTATTTCCGATGAAATTTCTATGTTTCATCGTCAATGGGAATGTCCAATGGATACAGTAAACCTGCAGATGTGCATCAGAATGTAAAGCTGGTGACACAGGAAACGCTCAACACATAGACAGTAGGAAGACTCATTCTTCCAGTACTTAAGTCGGCATTGTGTCTCTTATATTTAATTCCGATGCAATTTCTGTGTTTCATCGTCAATGGCAAGGTCCAAGGAATACAGTAAACCTGCAGAAGTGCATCGGAATGTAAAACTAGTGACACAGGAAACGCTCAAAACATAGACTGTAGGATGACTCAGTCTTCCTGTACTTAAGTCGGCATTGTGTCTCTTGTATTTAATTCCGATGCAATTTCTGTGTTTCATCGTGAATGGGAAGGTCCAAGGGATATAGTAATCCTGCAGAGGTGCATCGGAAAGTAAAACTGATGACACAGGAAACGCTCAAAACATAGACAGTAGGAAGGCTTTGTCTTCCTGTACTTAAGCCGGCATTGTGTCTCTTATATTTAATTCCGATGCAATTTTTGTTTTTCATCGTCAATGGGAAGGTCCAAGGGATACAGTAAACCTGCAGAGGTGCATCTGAATGTAAAACTGATGACACAGAAAACGCTCAAAACATAGACAGTAGGAAGACTCAGTCTTCCAGTACTTAAGTCGGCATTGTGCCTCTTATATTTAATTCCGATGCAATTTCTGTTTTTCATCGTCAATGGGAAGGTCCAAGGGATACAGTTATCCTGCAGAGGTGCATCAGAATGTAAAACTGCTGACACAGGAAACGCTCAAAACATAGACAGTAGAAAGACTCAGTCTTCCTGTACTTAAGTCGGCATTGTGTTTCTTATATTTAATTCCGATGCAATTTCTGTGTTTCATCGTCAATGGGAAGGTCCAATGGATACAGAAAACCTGCAGAATTGCATCAGAATGTAAAACTGGTGACACAGGAAACGCTCAAAACATAGACAGTAGGAAGACTCAGTCTTCCTGTACTTAAGTCGGCATTGTGTTTCTTATATTTAATTCCGATGCGATTTCTGTGTTTCATCGACAATGGGAATGTCCAAGGGATACAGTAAACCGGCAGAGATGCATCGGAATGTAAAACTGGTGACACAGGAAACGCTCAACACATAGACAGTAGGAAGACTCATTCTACCTGTACTTAAGTCGTCATTGTGTCTCTTATATTTAATTCTGATGCAATTTCTGTGTTTCATCGTCAATGGGAAGGTCCAAGGAATACAGTAAACCTGCAGAGGTGCATCGTAATGTAAAACTAGTGACACAGGAAACGCTCAAAACATAGACAGTAGGAAGACTCTGTCTTCCTGTACTTAAGTCGGCATTGTGTCTCTTATATTTAATTCCGATGCAATTTCTGTGTTTCATCGTCAATGGGAAGGTCCTAGGCATACAGTAAGCCTGCAGAGGTGCATCAGAATGTAAAACTGGTGACACAGGAAACGCTCAAAGCATAGAAAGTAGGGAGACTCAGTCTTCCTGTACTTCAGTCGGCATTGAGTCTCTTATATTTAATTCTGATGCAATTTCTGTGTTTCATCGTCAATGGGAAGGTCCAAGGGATACAGTAAACCTGCAGAGGTGCATCGGAATGTAAAACTGGTGACACAGGAATCGCTCAAAACATAGACAGTAGGAAGACTCAGTCTTTCTGTACTTAAGTCGGCATTGTGTCTCCTATATTTAATTCCGATGCGATTTCTTTGTTTCATCGACAGTGGGAAGGTTCAAGGGATACAGTAAACCTGCAGAGGTGCATCAGAATGTAAAACTGGTGACTCAGGAAACGCTCAAGACATTGACCGTACGAAGACTGTTTTCTTGTACTTAAGTCGGCATTGTGTCTCTTATATTTAATTCCGATGCAATTTCTGTTTTTCATCGTCAATAGGAAGGTCCAAGGGATACAGTTTCCTGCAGAGGTGCATCAGAATGTAAAACTGCTGACACAGGAAACGCTCAAAACATAGACAGTAGAAAGACTCAGTCTTCCTGTACTTAAGTCGGCATTGTGTTTCTTATATTTAATTCCGATGCAATTTATGTGTTTCATCGTCAATGGGAAGGTCCAATGGATACAGAAAACCTGCAGAATTGCATCAGAATGTAAAACTGGTGACACAGGAAACGCTCAAAACATAGACAGTAGGAAGACTCAGTCTTCCAGTACTTAAGTCGGCATTGTGTTTCTTATATTTAATTCCGATGCGATTTATGTGTTTCATCGACAATGGGAATGTCCAAGGGATACAGTAAACCGGCAGAGATGCATCGGAATGTTAAACTGGTGACACAGGAAACGCTCAACACATAGACAGTAGGAAGACTCATTCTACCTGTACTTAAGTCGGCATTGTGTCTCTTATATTTAATTCCGATGCAATTT
Source organism: Schistocerca nitens (assembly GCF_023898315.1). Taxonomy (NCBI): domain Eukaryota; kingdom Metazoa; phylum Arthropoda; class Insecta; order Orthoptera; family Acrididae; genus Schistocerca; species Schistocerca nitens. The sequence goes on along the minus strand of NC_064614.1, from coordinate 1,324,624,856 downwards.
CTGTGTTTCATCGTCAATGGGAACGTCCAAGGAATACAGTAACCTGCAGAGGTGCATCGTAATGTAAAACTAGTGACACAGGAAACGCTCAAAACATAGACAGTAGGAAGACTCTGTCTTCCTATTCTTAAATCGGCATTGTGTCTCTTATATTTAATTCCGATGCAATTTCTGTGTTTCATCGTCAATGGGAAGGTCCTAGGCATACAGTAAGCCTGCAGAGGTGCATCAGAATGTAAAACTGGTGACACAGGAAACGCTCAAAGCATAGAAAGTAGGGAGACTCAGTCTTCCTGTACTTCAGTCGGCATTGAGTCTCTTATATTTAATTCTGATGCAATTTCTGTGTTTCATCGTCAATGGGAAGGTCCAAGGGATACAGTAAACCTGCAGAGGTGCATCGGAATGTAAAACTGGTGACACAGGAATCGCTCAAAACATAGACAGTAGGAAGACTCAGTCTTTCTGTACTTAAGTCGGCATTGTGTCTCCTATATTTAATTCCGATGCGATTTCTGTGTTTCATCGACAGTGGGAAGGTTCAAGGGATACAGTAAACCTGCAGAGGTGCATCAGAATGTAACACTGGTGACTCAGGAAACGCTCAAGACATTGACCGTATGAAGACTGTTTTCTTGTACTGAAGTCGGCATAGTGTCTCTTATATTTATTTCCGATGAAATGTCTGTGTTTCATCGTGAATGGGAAGGTCCAAGGGATATAGTAAAAATGCAGAGGTGCGTCAGAAAGTTAAACTGATGACACAGGAGACGCTCAAAACATAAACAGTAGGAGGACTTAGTCTTCCTGTACTTAAGTCGGCATTGTGTCTCTTATATTTAATTCCGATGCAATTTCTGTGTTTCATCGTCACTGTGAAGGTCCAAGGGATACAGTAAACCTGCAGAGGTGCATCGGAATGTAAAACTGGTGACACAGGAAACGCTCAAATTAAAGACAGTAGGAAGACTCAGTCTTCCTGTACTTAAGTCGGCATTGTGTCTCTTATATTTAATTCCGATGAAATTTCAGTGTTTCATCGTGAATGGGAAGGTCCAAGGGAAACAGTGAACCTGCAGAGGAGCATCGGAATTTAAAACTGGTGACACAGGAAACGCTCAAAACATAGACAGTAGGAAGACTCAGTCTTCCTGTACTTAAGTCGGCATTGTGTCCCTTATATTTAATTTTGATGCAATTTCTGTGTTTCATCGTCAATGGGAAGGTCCACGGGATACAGGAAACTTGCAGAGGTGCATCGGAAAGTAAAACTGATAACACAGGAAACGCTCAAAACATAGACAGTAGGAACGCTTAGTCTCCCTGTACTTAAGTCGGCATTGTGTTTCTTAAATTTAATTCCGATGCAATTTCTGTGTTTCATCGTCAATGGGAAGGTCCAAGGGATACAGTAAACCTGCAGAGGTGCATCGGAATGTAAAAATGGTGACACAGGAAACGCTCAAAACATAGACAGTAGGAAGACTCATTCTTCCTATACTTAAGTCGGCATTGTGTCTCTTATATTTATTTCCGATGAAATTTCTGTGTTTCATCGTGAATGGGAAGGTCCAAGGGATATAGTAACCCTGTAGAGGTGCATCGGAAAATAAAACTGGTGACACAGGAAACGCTCAAATTTTAGACAGTAGGAAGACTCAGTCTTCCTGTACTTAAGTCGGCATTGTGTCTCTTATATTTAATTCCGATGCAATTTCTGTGTTTCATCGTCAACGGGAAGGTCCAAGGGATACAGAAAACCTGCAGAGGTGCATCAGAATGTAAAACTGGTAACACAGGAAACGCTCAAAACATAGACTGTAGGAAGACACAGTCTTCCTGTACTTAAGTCGGCATTGTGTATCTTATATTTAATTCCGATGCAATTTCTGTGTTCCATCGTCAATGGGAAGGTCCAAGGCATACAGTAAGCCTGCAGAGGTGCATCAGAATGTAAAACTGGTGACACAGGAAACGCTGTAAGCATAGAAAGTAGGGAGACTCAGTCTTCCTGTACTTCAGTCGGCATTGAGTCTCATATATTTAATTCCGATGCAATTTCTGTGTTTCATCGTCAATGGGAAGGTCCAAGGGATACAGTAAACCTGCAGAGGTGCATCGGAATGTAAAACTGGTGACACAGGAATCGCTCAAAACATAGACAGTAGGAAGACTCAGTCTTTCTGTACTTAAGTCGGCATTGTGTCTCCTATATTTAATTCCGATGCGATTTCTGTGTTTCATCGACAGTGGGAAGGTCCAAGGGATACAGTAAACCTGCAGAGGTGCACCGGAATGTAAAACTGGTGACTCAGGAAACTCTCAAAACATTGTCCGTACGTAGACTGTTATCTTGTACTTATGTAGGCATTGTGTCTCTTATATTTAATTCCGATGCGATTTCTGTGTTTCATCGACAAGCGGAAGGTCCAAGGGATACAGTAAACCGGCAGAGGTGCATCGGAATGTAAAACTGGTGACACAGGAAACGCTCAAGACATTGACCGTACGAAGACTGTTTTCTTGTACTTAAGTCGGCATAGTGTCTCTTATATTTATTTCCGATGAAATGTCTGTGTTTCATCGTGAGTGGGAAGGTCCAAGGGATATAGTAAAAATGCAGAGGTGCGTCAGAAAGTTAAACTGATGACACAGGAAACGCTCAAAACATAAACAGTAGGAGGACTTAGTCTTCCTGTACTTAAGTCGGCATTGTGTCTCTTATATTTAATTCCGATGCAATTTCTGTGTTTCATCGTCACTGTGAAGGTCCAAGGGATACAGTAAACCTGCAGAGGTGCATCAGAATGTAAAACTGGTGACACAGGAAACGCTCAAAACAAAGACAGTAGGAAGACTCAGTCTACCTGTACTTAAGTCTGCATTGTGTCTCTTATATTTAATTCCGATGAAATTTCAGTGTTTCATCGTGAATGGGAAGGTCCAAGGGATATAGTAAACCTGCAGAATTGCATCGGAAAGTAAAACTGATAACACAGGAAACGCTCAAAACATAGACAGTAGGAACGCTTAGTCTTCCTGTACTTAAGTCGGCATTGTGTCTCTTAAATTTAATTCCGATGCAATTTCTGTGTTTCATTGTCAATGGGAAGGTCCAAGGGATACAGTAAACCTGCAGAGGTGCATCGGAATGTAAAACTGGTGACACAGGAAACGCTCAAATTATAGACACTAGGAAGACTCAGTCTTCCTGTACTTAAGTCGGCATTGTGTCTCTTATATTTAATTCCGATGCAATGTTTGTGTTTCATCGTCAATGGGAAGGTCCAAGGGATACAGTGAACCTGCAGAGGTGCATCAGAATGTAAAACTGGTGACTCAGGAAACGCTCAAAACATAGACTGTAGGAAGACTCAGTCTTCCTGTACTTAAGTCGGCATTGTGTCTCTTATATTTTATTCCGATGCAATTTCTGTGTTTCATCGTGAATGGAAGGTCCAAGGGATATAGTAAACCTGCAGAGGTGCATCGGAAAGTAAAACTGATAACACAGGAAACGCTCAAAACATAGACAGTAGGAACGCTTAGTCTTCCTGTACTTAAGTCGGCATTGTGTCTCTTAAATTTAATTCCGAAGCAATGTCTGTGTTTCATCGTCAATGGGAAGGTCCAAGGGATACAGTGAACCTGCAGAGGTGCATCAGAATGTGAAACTGGTGACTCAGGAAACGCTCAAAACATAGACTGTAGGAAGACTCAGTCTTCCTGTACTTAAGTCGGCATTGTGTCTCTTATATTTTATTCCGATGCAATTTCTGTGTTTCATCGTGAATGGAAGGTCCAAGGGATATAGTAAACCTGCAGAGGTGCATCGGAAAGTAAAACTCATAACACAGGAAACGCTCAAAACATAGACAGTAGGAACGCTTAGTCTTCCTGTACTTAAGTCGGCATTGTGTCTCTTAAATTTAATTCCGATGCAATTTCTGTGTTTCATCGTCAATGTGAAGGTCCAAGGGATACAGTAAGCCTGCAGATGTGCATCAGAATGTAAAACTGGTGACACAGGAATCGCTCAAAGCATAGAGTGTAGGAAGACTCAGTCTTCCTGTACTTAAGTCGGCATTGTGTCTCTTATATTTCATTCCGATGCAATTTCTGTGTTTCATCGTCAATGGGAAGGTCCAAGGGAAACAGTATACCTGCAGAGGTGCATCGGAATGTAAAACTGGTGACACAGGAAACGCTCAAAACATAGACAGTAGGAAGACTCAACCTTCCTGTACTTAAGTCGGCATTGTGTCTTCTGTATTTAATTCCGTTGAAATTTCTGTGTTTCATCGTGAATGGGAAGGTCCAAGGGATATAGTAATCCTGCAGAGGTGCATCGGAAAGTAAAACTGATGACACAGGAAACGCTCAAAACATAGACAGTAGGAGGACTTAGTATACCTGTACTTCAGTCGCCATTGTGTCTCTTATATTTAATTCCGATGCAATTTCTGTTTTTCATCGTCAATGCGAAGGTCCAAGGGATACAGTAAACCTGCAGAGGTGCATCTGAATGTAAAACTGATGACACAGAAAACGCTCAAACATAGACAGTAGGAAGAGTCAGTCTTCCTGTACTTAAGTCGGCATTGTGTCTCTTATTTTTAATTCCGATGCAATTTCTGTGTTTCATCGTCAATGGGAAGGTCCAAGGGATACAGTAATCCTGCAGAGGTGCATCAGAATGTAAAACTGCTGACACACTAAACGCTCAAAACATAGACAGTAGAAAGAATCAGTCTTCCTGTACTTAAGTCGGTATTGTGTCTCTTATATGTAATTCCGATGCAAATTCATTGTTTCATCGTCAATGGGAAGGTCCAATGGATACAGAAAACCTGCAGAGGTGCATCAGAATGTAAAACTGGTGACACAGGAAACGCTCAAAACATAGACAGTAGGAAGACTCAGTCTTCCTGTACTTAAGTCGGCATTGTGTTTCTTATATTTAATTCCGATGCGATTTCTGCGTTTCATCGACAATGAGAAGGTCCAAGGGATACAGTAAACCGGCAGAGATGCATCGGAATGTAAAACTGGTGACAGAGGAAACGCTCAAATCATTGACCGTACGAAGACTGTTTTCTTGTACTTAAGTCGGCATTGTGTCCCTTATATTTAATTTTGATGCAATTTCTGTGTTTCATCGTCAATGGGAAGGACCACGGGATACAGGAAACTTGCAGAGGTGCATCGGAATGTCAAACTGGTAACACAGGAAACGCTCAAAGCATAGAGAGTAGGAAGACTCAGTCTTCCTGTACTTAAGTCGGCATTGTGTCTCTTATATTTAATTCCGATGTAATTTCTGTGTATCATCGTCAATGGGAAGGTCCAAGGGATACAGTAAACCTTCAGAGGTGCATCGGAATGTAAAACTGGTGACACAGGAAACGCTCAAAACATAGACAGTAGGAAGACTCATTCTTCCTATACTTAAGTCGGCATTGTGTCTCTTATATTTAATTCCGATGAAATTTCAGTGTTTCATCGTGAATGGGAAGGTCCAAGGGATATAGTAAACCTGCAGAGGTGCATCGGAAAGTAAAACTGATAACACAGGAAACGCTCAAAACATAGACAGTGGGAACGCTTAGTCTTCCTGTACTTAAGTCGGCATTGTGTCTCTTAAATTTAACTCCGATGCAATTTCTGTGTTTCATCGTCAATGGGAAGGTCCAAGGGATACAGTAAACCTGCAGAGGTGCATCGGAATGTAAAACTGGTGACACAGGAAACGCTCAAATTATAGACACTAGGAAGACTCAGTAGGCAACGGCCTTGCCGCAGTGGCTACACCGGTTCCCGTGAGATCACCGAAGTTAAGCGCTGTCGGGCGTGGCCGGCGCTTGGATGGGTCACCATCCCGCCGCCACGTGCTGTTGCCATTTTTCGGGGTGCACTCAGCCTCGTGATGCCAATTGAGGAGCTACTCGACCGATTAGTAGCGGCTTCGGTCAAAGAATACCGTCCTAACGGTCGGGAGTGCGGTGTGCTGACCACACGCCCCTCCTTATCCGCATCCTCCTCGGAAGATGACACGGCGGCCGGACGGTCCCGGAAGGGCCACTTGTGGCCTAAAGACGGAGCTAGAAGAAGGAAGACTCAGTCTTCCTGTACTTAAGTCGGCATTGAGTCTCTTATATTTAATTCCGATGCAATGTCTGTGTTTCATCGTCAATGGGAAGGTCCAAGGGATACAGTGAACCTGCAGAGGTGCATCAGAATGTAAATCTGGTGACTCAGGAAACGCTCAAAACATAGACTGTAGGAAGACTCAGTCTTCCTGTACTTAAGTCGGCATTGTGTCTCTTATATTTTATTCCGATGCAATTTCTGTGTTTCATCGTGAATGGGAAGGTCCAAGGGATATAGTAAACGTGCAGAGGTGCATCGGAAAGTAAAACTGATAACACAGGAAACGCTCAAAACATAGACAGTAGGAAGACTCAGTCTTCCTGTACTTAAGTCGGCATTGTGTCTCTTATATTTATTTCCGTGAAATTTCTGTGTTTCATCGTCAATGGGAAGGTCCAAGGGATACAGTAAACCTGCAGAGGTGCATCAGAATGTAAAAAAGGTGACACAGGAAACGCTCAACACATAGACAGTAGGAAGACTCATTCTTCCAGTACTTAAGTCGGCATTGTGTCTCTTATATTTAATTCCGATGCAATTTCTGTGTTTCATCGTCAATGGGAAGGTCCAAGGGAAACAGTGAACCTGCAGAGGAGCATCGGAATTTAAAACTGGTGACACAGGAAACGCTCAAAACATAGACAGTAGGAAGACTCAGTCTTCCTGTACTTAAGTCGGCATTGTGTCTCTTATATTTAATTCCGATGAAATTTCAGTGTTTCATCGAGAATGGGAAGGTCCAAGGGATATAGTAAACCTGCAGAGGTGCATCGGAAAGTAAAACTGATAACACAGGAAACGCTCAAAACATAGACAGTGGGAACGCTTAGTCTTCCTGTACTTAAGTCGGCATTGTGTCTCTTAAATTTAACTCCGATGCAATTTCTGTGTTTCATCGTCAATGGGAAGGTCCAAGGGATACAGTAAACCTGCAGAGGTGCATCGGAATGTCAAACTGGTAACACAGGAAACGCTCAAAGCATAGAGAGTAGGAAGACTCAGTCTTCCTGTACTTAAGTCGGCATTGTGTCTCTTATATTTAATTCCGATGTAATTTCTGTGTATCATCGTCAATGGGAAGGTCCAAGGGATACAGTAAACCTTCAGAGGTGCATCGGAATGTAAAACTGGTGACACAGGAAACGCTCAAAACATAGACAGTAGGTAGACTCATTCTTCCTATACTTAAGTCGGCATTGTGTCTCTTATATTTAATTCCGATGAAATTTCAGTGTTTCATCGTGAATGGGAAGGTCCAAGGGATATAGTAAACCTGCAGAGGTGCATCGGAAAGTAAAACTGATAACACAGGAAACGCTCAAAACATAGACAGTGGGAACGCTTAGTCTTCCTGTACTTAAGTCGGCATTGTGTCTCTTAAATTTAACTCCGATGCAATTTCTGTGTTTCATCGTCAATGGGAAGGTCCAAGGGATACAGTAAACCTGCAGAGGTGCATCGGAATGTAAAACTGGTGACACAGGAAACGCTCAAATTATAGACACTAGGAAGACTCAGTCTTCCTGTACTTAAGTCGGCATTGTGTCTCTTATATTTAATTCCGATGCAATGTCTGTGTTTCATCGTCAATGGGAAGGTCCAAGGGATACAGTGAACCTAAAGAGGTGCATCAGAATGTAAAACTGGTGACTCAGGAAACGCTCAAAACATAGACTGTAGGAAGACTCAGTCTTCCTGTACTTAAGTCGGCATTGTGTCTCTTATATTTTATTCCGATGCAATTTCTGTGTTTCATCGTGAATGGAAGGTCCAAGGGATATAGTAAACCTGCAGAGGTGCATCGGAAAGTAAAACTGATAACACAGGAAACGCTCAAAACATAGACAGTAGGAACGCTTAGTCTTCCTGTACTTAAGTCGGCATTGTGTCTCTTAAATTTAATTCCGATGCAATTTCTGTGTTTCATCGTCAATGTGAAGGTCCAAGGGATACAGTAAGCCTGCAGATGTGCATCAGAATGTAAAACTGGTGACACAGGAATCGCTCAAAGCATAGAGTGTAGGAAGACTCAGTCTTCCTGTACTTAAGTCGGTATTGTGTCTCTTATATTTCATTCCGATGCAATTTCTGTGTTTCATCGTCAATGGGAAGGTCCAAGGGAAACAGTATACCTGCAGAGGTGCATGGGAATGTAAAACTGGTGACACAGGAAACGCTCAAAACATAGACAGTAGGAAGACTCAGTCTTCCTGTACTTAAGTCGGCATTGTGTCTCTTGTATTTAATTCCGTTGAAATTTCTGTGTTTCATCGTGAATGGGAAGGTCCAAGGGATATAGTAATCCTGCAGAGGTGCATCGGAAAGTAAAACTGATGACACAGGAAACGCTCAAAACATAGACAGTAGGAGGACTTAGTCTACCTGTACTTCAGTCGCCATTGTGTCTCTTATATTTAATTCCGATGCAATTTCTGTTTTTCATGGTCAATGGGATGGTCCAAGGGATACAGTAAACCTGAAGAGGTGCATCTGAATGTAAAACTGATGACACAGAAAACGCTCAAAACATAGACAGTAGGAAGAGTCAGTCTTCCTGTACTTAAGTCGGCATTGTGTCTCTTATTTTTAATTCCGATGCAATTTCTGTGTTTCATCGTCAATGGGAAGGTCCACGGGATACAGGAAACTTGCAGAGGTGCATCGGAATGTCAAACTGGTAACACAGGAAACGCTCAAAGCATAGAGAGTAGGAAGACTCAGTCTTCCTGTACTTAAGTCGGCATTGTGTCTCTTATATTTAATTCCGATGTAATTTCTGTGTATCATCGTCAATGGGAAGGTCCAAGGGATACAGTAAACCTTCAGAGGTGCATCGGAATGTAAAACTGGTGACACAGGAAACGCTCAAAACATAGACAGTAGGAAGACTCATTCTTCCTATACTTAAGTCGGCATTGTGTCTCTTATATTTAATTCCGATGAAATTTCAGTGTTTCATCGTGAATGGGAAGGTCCAACGGATATAGTAAACCTGCAGAGGTGCATCGGAAAGTAAAACTGATAACACAGGAAACGCTCAAAACATAGACAGTGGGAACGCTTAGTCTTCCTGTACTTAAGTCGGCATTGTGTCTCTTAAATTTAACTCCGATGCAATTTCTGTGTTTCATCGTCAATGGGAAGGCCCAAGGGATACAGCAAACCTGCAGACGTGCATCGGAATGTAAAACTGGTGACACAGGAAACGCTCAAATTATAGACACTAGGAAGACTCAGTCTTCCTGTACTTAAGTCGGCATTGTGTCTCTTATATTTAATTCCGATGCAATGTCTGTGTTTCATCGTCAATGGGAAGGTCCAAGGGATACAGTGAACCTGCAGAGGTGCATCAGAATGTAAAACTGGTGACTCAGGAAACGCTCAAAACATAGACTGTAGGAAGACTCAGTCTTCCTGTACTTAAGTCGGCATTGTGTCTCTTATATTTTATTCCGATGCAATTTCTGTGTTTCATCGTGAATGGGAAGGTCCAAGGGATATAGTAAACGTGCAGAGGTGCATCGGAAAGTAAAACTGATAACACAGGAAACGCTCAAAACATAGACAGTAGGAACGCTTAGTCTCCCTGTACTGAAGTCGGCATTGTGTCTCTTAAATTTAATTCCGATGCAATGTCTGTGTTTCATCGTCAATGGGAATGTCCAAGGGATACAGTGAACCTGCAGAGGTGCATCAGAATGTAAAACTGGTGACTCAGGAAACGCTCAAAACATAGACTGTAGGAAGACTAAGTCTTCCTGTACTTAAGACGGCATTGTGTCTCTTATATTTTATTCCGATGCAATTTCTGTGTTACATCGTGAATGGAAGGTCCAAGGGATATAGTAGACCTGCAGAGGTGCATCGGAAAGTAAAACTGATAACACAGGAAACGCTCAAAACATAGACAGTAGGAACGCTTAGTCTTCCTGTACTTAAGTCGGCATTGTGTCTCTTAAATTTAATTCCGATGCAATTTCTGTGTTTCATCGTCAATGTGAAGGTCCAAGGGATACAGTAAGCCTGCAGTTGTGCATCAGAATGTAAAACTGGTGACACAGGAATCGCTAAAGCATAGAGTGTAGGAAGACTCAGTCTTCCTGTACTTAAGTCGGCATTGTGTCTCTTATATTTCATTCCGATGCAATTTCTGTGTTTCATCGTCAATGGGAAGGTCCAAGGGAAACAGTATACCTGCAGAGGTGCATCGGAATGTAAAACTGGTGACACAGGAAACGCTCAAAACATAGACAGTAGGAAGACTCAGTCTTCCTGTACTTAAGTCGGCATTGTGTCTCTTGTATTTAATTCCGTTGAGATTTCTGTGTTTCATCGTGAATGGGAAGGTCCAAGGGATATAGTAATCCTGCAGAGGTGCATCGGAAAGTAAAACTGATGACACAGGAAACGCTCAAAACATAGACAGTAGGAGGACTTAGTCTACCTATACTTCAGTCACCATTGTGTCTCTTATATTTAATTCCGATGCAATTTCTGTTTTTCAATTTCAATGGGAAGGTCCAAGGGATACAGTAAACCTGCAGAGGTGCATCTGAATGTAAAACTGATGACACAGAAAACGCTCAAAACATAGACAGTAGGAAGAGTCAGTCTTCCTGTACTTAAGTCGGCATTGTGTCTCTTATTTTTAATTCCGATGCAATTTCTGTGTTTCATCGTCAATGGGAAGGTCCAAGGGATACAGTAATCCTGCAGAGGTGCATCAGAATGTAAAACTGCTGACACACTAAACGCTCAAAACATAGACAGTGGAAAGACTCAGTCTTCCTGTACTTAAGTCGGTATTGTGTCTCTTATATGTAATTCCGATGCAATTTCAGTGTTTCATCGTCAATGGGAAGGTCCAATGGATACAGAAAACCTGCAGAGGTGCATCAGAATGTAAAACTGGTGACACAGGAAACGCTCAAAACATAGACAGTAGGAAGACTCAGTCTTCCTGTACTTAAGTCGGCATTGTGTTTCTTATATTTAATTCCGATGCGATTTCTGCGTTTCATCGACAATGAGAAGGTCCAAGGGATACAGTAAACCGGCAGAGATGCATCGGAATGTAAAACTGGTGAGAGAGGAAACGCTCAAAACATTGACCGTACGAAGACTGTTTTCTTGTACTTAAGTCGGCATTGTGTCCCTTATATTTAATTTTGATGCAATTTCTGTGTTTCATCGTCAATGGGAAGGTCCACGGGATACAGGAAACTTGCAGAGGTGCATCGGAATGTCAAACTGGTAACACAGGAAACGCTCAAAGCATAGAGAGTAGGAAGACTCAGTCTTCCTGTACTTAAGTCGGCATTGTGTTTCTTATATTTAATTCCGATGTAATTTCTGTGTATCATCGTCAATGGGAAGGTCCAAGGGATACAGTAAACCTTCAGAGGTGCATCGGAATGTAAAACTGGTGACACAGGAAACGCTCAAAACATAGACAGTAGGAAGACTCATTCTTCCTATACTTAAGTCGGCATTGTGTCTCTTATATTTAATTCCGATGATATTTCAGTGTTTCATCGTGAATGGGAAGGTCCAAGGGATATAGTAAACCTGCAGAGGTGCATCGGAAAGTAAAACTGATAACACAGGAAACGCTCAAAACATAGACAGTGGGAACGCTTAGTCTTCCTGTACTTAAGTCGGCATTGTGTCTCTTAAATTTAACTCCGATGCAATTTCTGTGTTTCATCGTCATTGGGAAGGTCCAAGGGATACAGTAAACCTGCAGAGGTGCATCGGAATGTAAAACTGGTGACACAGGAAACGCTCAAATTATAGACACTAGGAAGACTCAGTCTTCCTGTACTTAAGTCGGCATTGTGTCTCTTATATTTAATTCCGATGCAATGTCTGTGTTTCATCGTCAATGGAAAGGTCCAAGGGATACAGTGAACCTGCAGAGGTGCATCAGAATGTAAAACTGGTGACTCAGGAAACGCTCAAAACATAGACTGTAGGAAGACTCAGTCTTCCTGTACTTAAGTCGGCATTGTGTCTCTTATATTTTATTCCGATGCAATTTCTGTGTTTCATCGTGAATGGGAAGGTCCAAGGGATATAGTAAACGTGCAGAGGTGCATCGGAAAGTAAAACTGATAACACAGGAAACGCTCAAAACATAGACAGTAGGAACGCTTAGTCTCCCTGTACTGAAGTCGGCATTGTGTCTCTTAAATTTAATTCCGATGCAATGTCTGTGTTTCATCGTCAATGGGAAGGTCCAAGGGATACAGTGAACCTGCAGAGGTGCATCAGAATGTAAAACTGGTGACTCAGGAAACGCTCAAAACATAGACTGTAGGAAGACTCAGTCTTCCTGTACTTAAGACGGCATTGTGTCTCTTATATTTTATTCCGATGCAATTTCTGTGTTACATCGTGAATGGAAGGTCCAAGGGATATAGTAAACCTGCAGAGGTGCATCGGAAAGTAAAACTGATAACACAGGAAACGCTCAAAACATAGACAGTAGTAACGCTTAGTCTTCCTGTACTTAAGTCGGCATTGTGTCTCTTAAATTTAATTCCGATGCAATTTCTGTGTTTCATCGTCAATGTGAAGGTCCAAGGGATACAGTAAGCCTGCAGTTGTGCATCAGAATGTAAAACTGGTGACACAGGAATCGCTAAAGCATAGAGTGTAGGAAGACTCAGTCTTCCTGTACTTAAGTCGGCATTGTGTCTCTTATATTTCATTCCGATGCAATTTCTGTGTTTCATCGTCAATGGGAAGGTCCAAGGGAAACAGTATTCCTGCAGAGGTGCATCGGAATGTAAAACTGGTGACACAGGAAACGCTCAAAACATAGACAGTAGGAAGACTCAGTCTTCCTGTACTTAAGTCGGCATTGTGTCTCTTGTATTTAATTCCGTTGAAATTTCTGTGTTTCATCGTGAATGGGAAGGTCCAAGGGATATAGTAATCCTGCAGAGGTGCATCGGAAAGTAAAACTGATGACACAGGAAACGCTCAAAACATAGACAGTAGGAGGACTTAGTCTACCTATACTTCAGTCACCATTGTGTCTCTTATATTTAATTCCGATGCAATTTCTGTTTTTCATCGTCAATGGGAAGGTCCAAGGGATACAGTAAACCTGCAGAGGTGCATCTGAATGTAAAACTGATGACACAGAAAACGCTCAAAACATAGACAGTAGGAAGAGTCAGTCTTCCTGTACTTAAGTCGGCATTGTGTCTCTTATTTTTAATTCCGATGCAATTTCTGTGTTTCATCGTCAATGGGAAGGTCCAAGGGATACAGTAATCCTGCAGAGGTGCATCAGAATGTAAAACTGCTGACACACTAAACGCTCAAAACATAGACAGTAGAAAGACTCAGTCTTCCTGTACTTAAGTCGGTATTGTGTCTCTTATATGTAATTCCGATGCAATTTCAGTGTTTCATCGTCAATGGGAAGGTCCAATGGATACAGAAAACCTGCAGAGGTGCATCAGAATGTAAAACTGGTGACACAGGAAACGCTCAAAACATAGACAGTAGGAAGACTCAGTCTTCCTGTACTTAAGTCGGCATTGTGTTTCTTATATTTAATTCCGATGCGATTTCTGCGTTTCATCGACAATGAGAAGGTCCAAGGGATATAGTAATCCTGCAGAGGTGCATCGGAAAGTAAAACTGATGACACAGGAAACGCTCAAAACATAGACAGTAGGAGGACTTAGTCTACCTATACTTCAGTCACCATTGTGTCTCTTATATTTAATTCCGATGCAATTTCTGTTTTTCATCGTCAATGGGAAGGTCCAAGGGATACAGTAAACCTGCAGAGGTGCATCTGAATGTAAAACTGATGACACAGAAAACGCTCAAAACATAGACAGTAGGAAGAGTCAGTCTTCCTGTACTTAAGTCGGCATTGTGTCTCTTATTTTTAATTCCGATGCAATTTCTGTGTTTCATCGTCAATGGGAAGGTCCAAGGGATACAGTAATCCTGCAGAGGTGCATCAGAATGTAAAACTGCTGACACACTAAACGCTCAAAACATAGACAGTAGAAAGACTCAGTCTTCCTGTACTTAAGTCGGTATTGTGTCTCTTATATGTAATTCCGATGCCATTTCAGTGTTTCATCGTCAATGGGAAGGTCCAATGGATACAGAAAACCTGCAGAGGTGCATCAGAATGTAAAACTGGTGACACAGGAAACGCTCAAAACATAGACAGTAGGAAGACTCAGTCTTCCTGTACTTAAGTCGGCATTGTGTTTCTTATATTTAATTCCGATGCGATTTCTGCGTTTCATCGACAATGAGAAGGTCCAAGGGATACAGTAAACCGGCAGAGATGCATCGGAATGTAAAACTGGTGAGAGAGGAAACGCTCAAAACATTGACCGTACGAAGACTGTTTTCTTGTACTTAAGTCGGCATTGTGTCCCTTATATTTAATTTTGATGCAATTTCTGTGTTTCATCGTCAATGGGAAGGTCCACGGGATACAGGAAACTTGCAGAGGTGCATCGGAATGTCAAACTGGTAACACAGGAAACGCTCAAAGCATAGAGAGTAGGAAGACTCAGTCTTCCTGTACTTAAGTCGGCATTGTGTTTCTTATATTTAATTCCGATGTAATTTCTGTGTATCATCGTCAATGGGAAGGTCCAAGGGATACAGTAAACCTTCAGAGGTGCATCGGAATGTAAAACTGGTGACACAGGAAACGCTCAAAACATAGACAGTAGGAAGACTCATTCTTCCTATACTTAAGTCGGCATTGTGTCTCTTATATTTAATTCCGATGATATTTCAGTGTTTCATAGTGAATGGGAAGGTCCAAGGGATATAGTAAACCTGCAGAGGTGCATCGGAAAGTAAAACTGATAACACAGGAAACGCTCAAAACATAGACAGTGGGAACGCTTAGTCTTCCTGTACTTAAGTCGGCATTGTGTCTCTTAAATTTAACTCCGATGCAATTTCTGTGTTTCATCGTCAATGGGAAGGTCCAAGGGATACAGTAAACCTGCAGAGGTGCATCGGAATGTAAAACTGGTGACACAGGAAACGCTCAAATTATAGACACTAGGAAGACTCAGTCTTCCTGTACTTAAGTCGGCATTGTGTCTCTTATATTTAATCCGATGCAATGTCTGTGTTTCATCGTCAATGGGAAGGTCCAAGGGATACAGTGAACCTGCAGAGGTGCATCAGAATGTAAAACTGGTGACTCAGGAAACGCTCAAAACATAGACTGTAGGAAGACTCAGTCTTCCTGTACTTAAGTCGGCATTGTGTCTCTTATATTTTATTCCGATGCAATTTCTGTGTTTCATCGTGAATGGGAAGGTCCAAGGGATATAGTAAACGTGCAGAGGTGCATCGGAAAGTAAAGCTGATAACACAGGAAACGCTCAAAACATAGACAGTAGGGACGCTTAGTCTCCCTGTACTGAAGTCGGCATTGTGTCTCTTAAATTTAATTCCGATGCAATTTCTGTGTTTCATCGTCAATGGGAAGGTCCAAGGGATACAGTAAGCCTGCAGAGGTGCATCAGAATGTAAAACTGGTGACACAGGAAACGCTCAAAGCATAGAGTGTAGGAAGACTCAGTCTTCCTGTACTTCAGTCGGCAGTGTGTCTTTTATATTTAATTCCGATGCAATTTCTGTGTTTCATCGTCAATGGGAAGGTCCAAGGGAAACAGTGAACCTGCAGAGGAGCATCGGAATTTAAAACTGGTGACACAGGAAACGCTCAAAACATAGACAGTAGGAAGACTCAGTCTTCCTGTACTTAAGTCGGCATTGTGTCTCTTATATTTATTTCCGATGAAATTTCTATGTTTCATCGTCAATGGGAAGGTCCAAGGAATACAGTAAACCTGCAGAGGTGCATCGGAATGTAAAAGTAGTGACACAGGAAACGCTCAAAACATAGACAGTAGGAAGACTCAGTCATCCTGTACTTAAGTCGGCATTGTGTCTCTTATATTTCATTCCGATGCAATTTCTGTGTTTCATCGTCAATGGGAAGGTCCAAGGGAAACAGTAAACCTGCAGAGGTGCATCGGAATGTAAAACTGGTGACACAGGAAACGCTCAAAACATAGACAGTAGGAAGACTCAGTCTTCCTGTACTTAAGTCGGCATTGTGTCTCTTATTTTTCATTCCGATGCAATTTCTGTGTTTCATCGTCAATGGGAAGGTCCAAGGGATACAGTAATCCTGCAGAGGTGCATCAGAATGTATAACTGCTGACACACTAAACGCTCAAAACATAGACAGTAGAAAGATTCAGTCTTCCTGTACTTAAGTCGGTATTGTGTCTCTTATATTAAATTCCGATGCAATTTCTGTTTTTCATCGTCAATGGGAAGGTCCAAGGGATACAGTAATCCTGCAGAGGTGCATCAGAATGTAAAACTGCTGACACACAAAACGCTCAAACCATAGACAGTAGAAAGACTCAGTCTTCCTGTACTTAAGTCGGCATTGTGTTTCTTATATTTAATTCCGATGCAATTTCTGTGTTTCATCGTCAATGGGAAGGTCCAATGGATACAGAAAACCTCCAGAGGTGCATCAGAATGTAAAACTGGTGACACAGGAAACGCTCAAAACATAGACAGTAGGAAGACTCAGTCTTCCTGTACTTAAGTCGGCATTGTGTTTCTTATAATTAATTCCGATGCGATTTCTGTGTTTCATCGACAATGAGAAGGTCCAAGGGATACAGTAAACCGGCAGAGATGCATCGGAATGTAAAACTGGTGACACAGGAAACGCTCAAAACATTGACCGTATGAAGACTGTTTTCTTGTACTTAAGTCGGCATTGTGTCCCTTATATTTAATTTTGATGCAATTTCTGTGTTTCATCGTCAATGGGAAGGTCCACGGGATACAGGAAACTTGCAGAGGTGCATCGGAATGTCAAACTGGTAACACAGGAAACGATCAAAGCATAGAGATTAGGAAGACTCAGTCTTCCTGTACTTAAGTCGGCATTGTGTCTCTTATATTTAATTCCGATGCAATTTCTGTGTTTCATCGTCAATGGGAAGGTCCAAGGAATACAGTAAACCTGCAGAGGTGCATCGGAATGTAAAACTGGTGACACAGGAAACGCTCAAAACATAGACAGTAGGAAGACTCAGTCTTCCTGTACTTAAGCCGGCATTGTGTCTCTTATATTTAACTCCAATGCAATTTCTGTGTTTCATCGTCAATGGGAAGGTCCAATGGATACAGTAAACCTGCAGAGGTGCATCAGAATGTAAAAGTGGTGACACAGGAAACGCTCAAAACATAGACAGTAGGAAGACTCAGTCTTCCAGTACTTAAGTCGGAATTGTGTCTCTTATATTTAATTCCGATGGGATTTCTGTGTTTCATCGACAATGGGAAGGTCCAAGGGATATAGTAAACCGGCAGAGGTGCATCGGAATGTAAAACTGGTGACACAGGAAACGCTCAAAACATTGACGGTACAAAGACTGTTTTCTTGTACTTAAGTCGGCATTGTGTCTCATATATTTAATTTCGATGCAATTTCTGTGTTTCATCGTCAATGGGAAGGTCCAAGGGATATAGTAATCCTGCAGAGGTGCATCGGAAAGTAAAAATGATGACACAGGAAACGCTCAAAACATAGACAGTAGGAGGACTTAGTCTTCCTTTACTTAAGTCGGCATTGTGTCTCTTATATTTAATTCCGATGCAATTTCTGTTTTTAATCGTCATTGGGAAGGTCCAAGGGATACAGTAAACTTGCAGAAGTGCATCTGAATGAAAACCGATGACACAGAAAACGCTCATAACATAGACAGTAGGAAGAGTCAGTCTTCCTGTACTTAAGTCGGCATTGTGTCTCTTATATTTATTTCCGATGAAATTTCTATGTTTCATCGTCAATGGGAAGGTCCAAGGGATACAGCAAACCTGCAGAGGTGCATCAGAATTTAAAACTGGTGACGCAGGAAACGCTCAACACATAGACAGTAGGAAGACTCATTCTTCCTGTAATTAAGTCGGCATTGTGTCTCTTATATTTAATTCCGATGCAATTTCTGTGTTCCATCGTCAATGGGAAGGTCCAAGGGAAACAGTAAACCTGCAGAGGTGCATCGGAATGTAAAACTGGTGACACAGGAAACGCTCGAAGCATAGACAGTAGGAAGACTCTGTCTTCCTGTACTTATATCGGCATTGTGTCTCTTATATTTATTTCCGATGAAATTTCTGTGTTTCATCGTGAATGGGAAGGTCAAAGGGATATAGTAATCCTGCAGAGGTGAATCGGAAAGTAAAACTGATGACACAGGAAACGCTCAAAACATAGACAGTATGAAGACTTAGTCTTCCTGTACTTAAGTCGGCATTCTGTCTCTTATATTTAATTCCGATGCAATTTCTGTTTTTCATCGTGAATGGGAAGGTCCAAGGGATGTAGTAAACCTGCAGAGGTGCATCGGAAAGAAAAACTGATGACACAGGAATCGTTCAAAACATAGACAGTAGGAAGACTTAGTCTTCCTGTACTTAAGTCGGTATTGTGTCTCTTATATTTAATTCCGATGCAATTTCTGTGTTTCTTCGTCAATGGGAAGGTCCAAGGAATATAGTAAACCTGCAGAGGTGCATCGGAATGTAAAACTGGTGACACAGGACACGCTCAAAACATAGACAGTTGGAAGACTCAGTCTTCCTGTACTTAAGTCGGCATTGTCTCTCTTATATTTATTTCCGATGAAATTTCTGTGTTTCATCGTGAATGGGAAGGTCCAAGGGATATAGTAATCCTGCAGAGGTGCATCGGAAAGTAAAAATGATGACACAGGAAACGCTCAAAACATAGACAGTAGGAAGACTCAGTCTTCCTGTACTTAAGTCGGCATTGTGTTTCTTATGTTTAATTCCGATGCGATTTCTGTGTTTCACCGACAATGGGAAGGTCCAAGCGATACAGTAAACCGGCAGAGGTGCATCGGAATGTAAAACTGGTGACACAGGAAACGCTCATAACATAGACTGTAGGAAGACTCAGTCTTCCTGTACTTAAGTCAGCATTGTGTCTCTTATATTTAATTCCGATGAAATTTCTGTGTTTCATCGTCTATGGGAAGGTCCAAGGGATACAGTAAAAATGCAAATTTGCATCGGAATGTAAAACTAGTGACACAGGAAACGCTCAAAAAATTGACAGTAGGAAGACTCAGTCTTCCTGTACTTAAGTCGGCATTGTGTCTCTTATATTTAATTCCGATGAAATTTCTGAGTTTCATCGTGAATGGGAAGGTCCAAGGGATATAGTAAACCTGCAGAGGTGCATCGCAAAGTAAAACTGATGACACAGGAATCGTTCAAAACATAGACAGTAGGAAGACTTAGTCTTCCTGTACTTAAGTCGGCATTGTGTCTCTTATATTTAATTGCGATGCAATTTCTGTGTTTCATCGTCAATGGGAAGGTCCAAGGAATACAGTAAACCTGCAGAGGTGCATCGGAATGGAAAACTGGTGACACAGGAAACGCTCAAAACATAGACAGTAGGAAGACTCAGTCTTCCTGTACTTAAGCCGGCATTGTGTCTCTTATATTTAACTCCAATGCAATTTCTGTGTTTCATCGTCAATGGGAAGGTCCAATGGATACAGTAAACCTGCAGAGGTGCATCAGAATGTAAAACTGGTGACACAGGAAACGCTCAAAACATAGACAGTAGGAAGACTCAGTCTTCCAGTACTTAAGTCGGCATTGTGTCTCTTATATTTAATTCCGATGGGATTTCTGTGTTTCATCGACAATGGGAAGGTCGAAGGGATATAGTAAACCGGCAGAGGTGCATCGGAATGTAAAACTGGTGACACAGGAAACGCTCAAAACATTGACGGTACGAAGACTGTTTTCTTGTACTTAAGTCGGCATTGTGTCTCATATATTTAATTTCGATGCAATTTCTGTGTTTGATCGTCAATGGGAAGGTCCAAGGGATATAGTAATCCTGCAGAGGTGCATCGGAAAGTAAAAATGATGACACAGGAAACGCTCAAAACATAGACAGTAGGAAGACTTAGTCTTCCTTTACTTAAGTCGGCATTGTGTCTCTTATATTTAATTCCGATGCAATTTCTGTGTTTCATCGTCAATGGGAAAGTCCAAGGGATACAGTAAACCTGCAGAGGTGCATCAGAATGTAAAACTGGTGACACAGGAAACGCTCAAATCATAGACTGTAGGAAGACTCAGTCTTCCTGTACTTAAGTCAGCATTGTTTATTTATTTATTTATTTATTTATTGTTCCGTGGGACCACATTAAGGAGAAGTCTCCATGGTCATGGAACGAGTCAATACATGAAATTATAACACGATTGTAGAAACAGATAAAATGAAATATAAGAAACATATTCGGGCGACAAGTCGTTAGTTTAAATAAAGAAAATCAATAATGTAACACTGGAATTTGCTTAATTTTTTAGCTCTTCCAGGAGCTCCTCGACAGAATAGAAGGAGTGAGCCACGAGGAAACTCTTCAGTTTAGACTTAAAAGTGTTTGGGCTACTGCTAAGATTTTTGAGTTCTTGTGGTAGCTTATTGAAAATGGATGCAGCAGAATACTGCACTCCTTTCTGCACAAGACTCAAGGAAGTGCATTCCACATGCAGATTTGATTTCTGCCTAGTATTAACTGAGTGAAAGCTGCTAACTCTTGGGAATAGGCTAATATTGCTAACAACAAACGACATTAAAGAAAATACATACTGTGAGGGCAATGTCAAAATTCCCAGACTACTGAATAGGGGTCGACAAGAGGTTTTCGAACTTACACCACACATAGCTCGAACAGCCCATTTTTGAACCAGAAATACCCTTTTTGAATCAGTAGAATTACCCCAAAAAATAATACCATATGACATAAGCGTATGAAAATATGCGAAGTAGACTACTTTTCGTGTTGAAATGTCACTTATTTCAGATACTGTTCTAATGGTAAATAAAGTGGCATTTAGTTTTTGAACAAGATCCTGAACATGGGCTTTCCACAACAACTTACTATCTATCCGTACGCCTAGGAACTTGAACTGTTCCGTCTCGCTTATAACATGCCCATTCTGTCTGATTAAAATATTAGTTCTTGTTGAATTGTGAGTTAGAAACTGTAAAAACTGAGTCTTACTGTGATTTAGCATCAAATTATTTTCCACAAGCCACGAACTTATTTCATGAACTACATTATTTGATAATGTTTCAATATTACACACAAGATCCTTCACTACCAAGCTGGTGTCATCAGCAAACAGGAATATTTTTGAATCACCGGTAATACTAGAAGGCATATCATTTATATAAATAAGAAACAGCAGTGGCCCCAGCACCGACCCTTGGGGAACGCCCCATTTAACAGTGCCCCATTGGGACTGAACATCATTACCACTCTCAATATTGCGGAGGATTACCTTCTGCTTTCTGTTCTTAAAGTAGGAGGCGAACCAATTGTAAGCTACTCCCCTTACTCCATAATGTTCCAACTTCTGCAGTAATATTTTGTGGTCAACACAGTCAAAAGCCTTCGTTAAATCAAAGAAAACACCTAACGTTCGCAACCTTTTATTTAATCCGTCCAAAACCTCACACAGAAAAGAGACTATAGCATTTTCAGTTGTTAAGCCATTTCTAAAACCAAACTGTACATTTGACAGCAAATTATGTGAATTTAAATGCTGCAGTAACCTTGTATATACAACCCTCTCGATAACTTTAGCAAACACCGATGGCATAGAAATGGGTCTATAATTGTCAACATTATCCCTGTCTCCCTTTTTATAAAGTGGCTTCACTACCGAATACTTTAATCGGTCAGGAAACCGACCACTCCTAAGGGAAAAGTTACAGATATGGCTAAGTACTGGACTAACATACATGGAACAATACTTCAGTATTCTGCTAGATACCCCGTCATATCCATGAGAGTTCTTGGTCTTTAGTGATTTAATTATTAACTCAATCTCCCACTTGTCAGTATCATGGAGGAGCACTTCAGGTAACAGTCTCGGAACACTTTTTTCTAAGAGCGCTATATGATTCCCTGTTGGGACTAGGTTTTTATTTAGTTCACCTGCTATATTCAGAAAGTGATTATTAAATACTGTACATATATGCGACTTATCAGTAACATGGACATCCCCACTACGCACTGATTCTATATTCTCGACCTGTTTCTGCAGACCAGCCACTTCCTTTACGACTGACCATATGGTTTTAATTTTATCCTGAGACTTAGCTATTCTGTCTGCATACCACATACTTTTTGCTTTCCTAATAACTTTTTTAAGCACCTTACAATACTGTTTGTAATGGGCTGCTGCATTTAGATTTTGACTGTTTCTAACGTTTTGATATAATTCCCACTTTGTTCTACAAGATATTCTTATCCCTTTAGTCAGCCACCCAGGCTGCCTGTTTGTGCTAGTACCCTGTTTTGAACGTTCTAACGGAAAGCAACTTTCAAAGAGCACGAGAAAAGTCTTGAGGAAAGCATTATATTTATCGTCTACTGTATCAGCACTATAAACATCTTGCCACTCTTGTTCCTTGATAAGGCTTACAAAAGTCTGTACAGCAACTGGATCAGCTTTCCTAAAAAGTTGGTAACTATATTTAACATGTGTTGCAGCACAAAAATCTTTTAGACTTAAAATTTGTGCATCATGATCTGAAAGGCCATTCACCTTTTTGCTAACAGAATGCCCTTCTAGTAATGACGAATGAACAAAAATATTGTCTATGGTTGTTCTACTGTTCCCTTGCACTCTCGTTGGAAAGATGCATTGTGTCTCTTATATTTAATTCCGATGAAATTTCTGTGTTTCATCGTCAATGGGAAGGTCCAATGGATACAGTAAACCTGCAGAGGTGCATCAGAATGTAAAACTGGTGACACAGGAAACGCTCAAAACATAGACAGTAGGAAGACTCAGTCTTCCTGTACTTAAGTCGGCATTGTGTCTCTTATATTTAATTCCGATGCGATTTCTGTGTTTCATCGACAATGGGAAGGTCCAAGGGATATAGTAAACCGGCAGAGGTGCATCGGAATGTAAAACTGGTGACACAGGAAACGCTCAAAACATTGACGGTACGAAGACTGTTTTCTTGTACTTAAGTCGGCATTGTGTCTCTTATATTTAATTTCGATGCAATTTCTGTGTTTCATCGTCAATGGGAAGGTCCAAGGTAAACAGGAAACCTGCAGAGGTGCATCGGAATGTAAAACTGGTGACTCAGGAAACGCTCAAAACATAGACAGTAGGAAGACTCAGTCTTCCTGTACTTAAGTCGACATTATGCCTCTTATATTAATTGCCGATGAAATTTCTGTGTTTCATCGTGAATTTGAAGGTCCAAGGGATCTAGTAAACCTGCAGAGGTGCTTCGGAAAGTAAAACTGATGACACAGGACTCGTTCAAAACATAGACAGTAGGAAGACTTAGTCTTCCTGTACTTAAGTCTGCATTGTGTCTCTTATATTTAATTCCGATGCAATTTCTGTGTTTCTACGTCAATGGGAAGGTCCAAGGAATATAGTAAACCTGCAGAGGTGCATCGGAATGTAAAACTGGTGACACAGGAAACGCTCAAAACATAGACAGTAGGAAGACTCAGTCTTCCTGTACTTAAGTCGGCATTGTGTCTCTTATATTTATTTCCGATGAAATTTCTGTGTTTCATCGTGAATGGGAAGGTCCAAGGGATATAGTAATCCTGCAGAGATGCATCGGAAAGTAAAAATGATGACACAGGAAACGCTCAAAACATAGACAGTACGAAGACTCAGTCTTCCTGTACTTAAGTCGGCATTGTGTCTCTTATATTTAATTCCAATGCAATTTCTGTGTTTCATCGTCATTGGGAGGGTCCAAGGGATACAGTAAGCCTGCAGATGTGCATCAGAATGTAAAACTGGTGACACAGGAAACGCTCAAAGCATAGAGAGTAGGAAGACTCAGTCTTCCTGTACTTCAGTCGGCATTGTGTCTCTTATATTTAATTCCGATGCAATTTCTGTGTTTCATCGTCAATGGGAAGGTCCAAGGGATACAGTAAACCTGCAGAGGTGCATCGGAATGTAAAACTAGTGACACACGAAACGCTCAAAACATAGACAGTAGGAAGACTCTGTCTTCCTGTACTTAAGTCGGCATTGTGTCTCTTATATTTAATTCCGATGCAATTTCTGTGTTTCATCGTCAATGGAAAGGTCCAAGGGAAACAGTAAACCAGCAGAGGTGCATCGGAATGTAAAACTGGTGACACAGGAAACGCTCAAAACATAGAAAGTAGGAAGACTCAGTCTTCCTGTACTTAAGTCGGCATTGTGTCTCTTATATTTATTTCCGATGAAATTTCTATGTTTCATCGTCAATGGGAAGGTCCAAGGGATACAGCAAACCTGCAGAGGTGCATCAGAATTTAAAACTGGTGACGCAGGAAACGCTCAACACATAGAAAGTAGGAAGACTCAGACTTCCTGTACTTAAGTCGGCATTGTGTCTCTTATATTTAAATCCGATGAAATTTCTGTGTTTCATCGTGAATGGGAAGGTCCAAGGGATATAGTAAACCTGTAGAGGTGCATCGGAAAATAAAACTGGTGACACAGGAAACGCTCAAATTATAGACAGTAGGAAGACTCAGTCTTCCTGTACTTAAGTCGGCATTGTGTCTCTTATATTTAATTCCGATGCAATTTCTGTGTTTCATCGTCAACGGGAACGTCCAAGGGATACAGTAAACCTGCAGAGGTGCATCAGAATGTAAAACTGGTGACACAGGAAACGCTCAAAACATAGACTGTAGGAAGACTCAGTCTTCCTGTACTGAAGTCGGCATTGTGTCTCTTATATTTAATTCCGATGCAATGTCTGTGTTTGATCGTCAATGGGAAGGTCCAAGGGATACAGTAAACCTGCAGAGGTGTATCGGAATGTAAAACTGGTGACCCAGGAAACGATCAAAACATAGACAGTAGGAAGACTCATTCTTCCTGTACTTAAGTCGACATTATGCCTCTTATATTAATTGCCGATGAAATTTCTGTGTTTCATCGTGAATGGGAAGGTCCAAGGGATGTAGTAAACCTGCAGAGGTGCATCGGAAAGTAAAACTGATGACACAGGAATCGTTCAAAACATAGACAGTAGGAAGACTTAGTCTTCCTGTACTTAAGTCGGCATTGTGTCTCTTATATTTAATTCCGATGCAATTTCTGTGTTTCTTCGTCAATGGGAAGGTCCAAGGAATATAGTAAACCTGCAGAGGTGCATCGGAATGTAAAACTGGTGACACAGGAAACGCTCAAAACATAGACAGTAGGAAGACTCAGTCTTCCTGTACTTAAGTCGGCATTGTGTCTCTTATATTTATTTCCGATGAAATTTCTGTGTTTCATCGTGAATGGGAAGGTCCAAGGGATATAGTAATCCTGCAGAGGTGCATCGGAAAGTAAAAATGATGACACAGGAAACGCTCAAAACATAGACAGTAGGAAGACTCAGTCTTCCTGTACTTAAGTCGGCATTGTGTTTCTTATATTTAATTCCGATGCGATTTCTGTGTTTCACCGACAATGGGAAGGTCCAAGCGATACAGTAACCGGGCAGAGGTGCATCGGAATGTAAAACTGGTGACACAGGAAATGCTCAAAACATAGACTGTAGGAAGACTCAGTCTTCCTGTACTTAAGTCAGCATTGTGTCTCTTATATTTAATTCCGATGCAATTTCTGTGTTTCATCGTCTATGGGAAGGTCCAAGGGATACAGTAAACCTGCAGATTTGCATCGGAATGTAAAACTAGTGACACAGGAAACGCTCAAAACATAGACAGTAGGAAGACTCAGTCTTCCTGTACTTAAGTCGGCATTGTGTCTCTTATATTTAATTCCGATGAAATTTCTGAGTTTCATCGTGAATGGGAAGGTCCAAGGGATATAGTAAACCTGCAGAGGTGCATCGCAAAGTAAAACTGATGACACAGGAATCGTTCAAAACATAGACAGTAGGAAGACTTAGTCTTCCTGTACTTAAGTCGGCATTGTGTCTCTTATATTTAATTCCGATGCAATTTCTGTGTTTCATCGTCAATGGGAAGGTCCAAGGAATACAGTAAACCTGCAGAGGTGCATCAGAATGTAAAACTGGTGACACAGGAAACGCTCAAAACATAGACAGTAGGAAGACTCAGTCTTCCTGTACTTAAGCCGGCATTGTGTCTCTTATATTTAACTCCAATGCAATTTCTGTGTTTCATCGTCAATAAGAAGGTCCAATGGATACAGTAAACCTGCAGAGGTGCATCAGAATGTAAAACTGGTGACACAGGAAACGCTCAAAACATAGACAGTAGGAAGACTCAGTCTTCCTGTACTTAAGACGGCATTGTGTCTCTTATATTTAATTCCGATGGGATTTCTGTGTTTCATCGACAATGGGAAGGTCCAAGGGATATAGTAATCCTGCAGAGGTGCATCGGAATGTAAAACTGGTGACACAGGAAACGCTTAAAACATTGACGGTACGAAGACTGTTTTCTTGTACTTAAGTCGGCATTGTGTCTCATATATTTAATTTCGATGCAATTTCTGTGTTTCATCGTCAATGGGAAGGTCCAAGGGATATAGTAATCCTGCAGAGGTGCATCGGAAAGTAAAAATGATGACACAGGAAACGCTCAAAACATAGACAGTAGGAAGACTTAGTCTTCCTGTACTTAAGTCGGCATTGTGTCTTTTATATTTAATTCCGATGCAATTTCTGTTTTTAATCGTCATTGGGAAGGTCCAAGGGATACAGTAAACTTGCAGAAGTGCATCTGAATGAAAACTGATGACACAGAAAACGCTCAAAACATAGACAGTAGGAAGACTCAGTCTTCCTGTACTTAAGTCGGCATTGTGTCTCTTTTATTTAATTCCGATGCGATTTCTGTGTTTCATCGAGAATGGGAAGGTCCTAGGGATATAGTAAACCGGCAGAGGTGCATCGGAATGTAAAACTGGTGACACAGGAAACGCTCAAAACATTGACGGTACGAAGACTGTTTTCTTGTACTTAAGTCAGCATTGTGTCTCTTATATTTAATTCCGATGCGATTTCTGTGTTTCATCGACAATGGGAAGGTCCAAGGGATATAGTAAACCGGCAGATGTGCATCGGAATGTAAAACTGGTGACACAGGAAACGCTCAAAACATTGCCGTACGAAGATTGTTTTCTTGTACTTAAGTCGGCATTGTGACTCTTATATTTAATTTCGATGCAATTTCTGTGTTTCATCGTCAATGGGAAAGTCCAAGGGATACAGTAAACCTGCAGAGGTGCATCAGAATGTAAAACTGGTGACACAGGAAACGCTCAAAACATAGACTGTAGGAAGTCTCAGTCTTCCTGTACTTAAGTCAGCATTGTGTCTCTTATATTTAATTCCGATGCAATTTCTGTGTTTCATCGTCTATGGGAAGGTCCAAGGGATACAGTAAACCTGCAGATTTGCTTCGGAATGTAAAACTAGTGACACAGGAAACGCTCAAAATATTGACAGTAGGAAGACTCAGTCTTCCTGTACTTAAGTCGGCATTGTGTCTCTTATATTTAATTCCGATGAAATTTCTGTGTTTCATCGTGAATGGGAAGGTCCAAGGGATATAGTAAACCTGCCGAGGTGCATCGCAAAGTAAAACTGATGACACAGGAATCGTTCAAAACATAGACAGTAGGAAGACTTAGTCTTCCTGTACTTAGGTCGGCATTGTGTCTCTTATATTTAATTCCGATGCAATTTCTGTGTTTCATCGTCAATGGGAAGGTCCAAGGAATACAGTAAACCTGCAGAGGTGCATCGGAATGTAGAACTGGTGACACAGGAAACGCTCAAAACATAGACAGTAGGAAGACTCAGTCTTCCTGTACTTATGTCGGCATTGTGTCTCTTATATTTAACTCCAATGCAATTTCTGTGTTTCATCGTCAATGGGAAGGTCCAGTGGATACAGTAAACCTGAAGAGGTGCATCAGAATGTAAAACTGGTGACACAGGAAACGCTCAAAACATAGACAGTAGGAAGACTCAGTCTTCCTGTACTTAAGTCGGCATTGTGTCTCTTATATTTAATTCCGATGAAATTTCTGAGTTTCATCGTGAATGGGAAGGTCCAAGGGATATAGTAAACCTGCAGAGGTGCATCGCAAAGTAAAACTGATGACACAGGAATCGTTCAAAACATAGACAGTAGGAAGACTTAGTCTTCCTGTACTTAAGTCGGCCTTGTGTCTCTTATATTTAATTCCGATGCAATTTCTGTGTTTCATCGTCAATGGGAAGGTCCAAGGAATACAGTAAACCTGCACAGGTGCATCGGAATGTAAAACTGGTGACACAGGAAACGCTCAAAACATAGACAGTAGGAAGACTCAGTCTTCCTGTACTTAAGCCGGCATTGTGTCTCTTAAATTTAACTCCAATGCAATTTCTGTGTTTCATCGTCAATGGGAAGGTCCAATGGATACAGTAAACCTGCAGAGGTGCATCAGAATGTAAAACTGGTGACACAGGAAACGCTCAAAACATAGACAGTAGGAAGACTCAGTCTTCCTGTACTTAAGTCGGCATTGTGTCTCTTATATTTAATTCCGATTCGATTTCTGTGTTTCATCGACAATGGGAAGGTCCAAGGGATATAGTAAACCGGCAGAGGTGCATCGGAATATAAAACTGGTGACACAGGAAACGCTCAAAACATTGACGGTACGAAGACTGTTTTCTTGTACTTAAGTCGGCATTGTGTCTCATATATTTAATTTCGATGCAATTTCTGTGTTTCATCGTCAATGGGAAGGTCCAAGGGATATAGTAATCCTGCAGAGGTGCATCGGAAAGTGAAAATGATGACACACGAAACGCTCAAAACATAGACAGTAGGAAGACTTAGTCTTCCTGTACTTAAGTCGGCATTGTGTCTCTTATATTTAATTCCGATGCAATTTCTGTTTTTAATCGTCATTGGGAAGGTCCAAGGGATACAGTAAACTTGCAGAAGTGCATCTGAATGAAAACTGATGACACAGAAAACGCTCAAAACATAGACAGTAGGAAGACTCAGTCTTCCTGTACTTAAGTCGGCATTGTGTCTCTTTTATTTAATTCCGATGCGATTTCTGTGTTTCATCGACAATGGGAAGGTCCAAGGGATATAGTAAACCGGCAGAGGTGCATCGGAATGTAAAACTGGTGACACAGGAAACGCTCAAAGCATTGACGGTACGAAGACTGTTTTCTTGTACTTAAGTCAGCAATGTGTCTCTTATATTTAATTCCGATGCGATTTCTGTGTTTCATCGACAATGGGAAGGTCCAAGGGATATAGTAAACCGGCAGAGGTGCATCGGAATGTAAAACTGGTGACACAGGAAACGCTCAAAACATTGACCGTACGAAGACTGTTTTCTTGTACTTAAGTCGGCATTGTGTCTCTTATATTTAATTTCGATGCAATTTCTGTGTTTCATCGTAAATGGAAAGTCCAAGGGATACAGTAAACCTGCAGAGGTGCATCAGAATGTAAAACTGGTGACACAGGAAACGCTCAAAACATAGACTGTAGGAAGACTCAGTCTTCCTGTACTTAAGTCAGCATTGTGTCTCTTATATTTAATTCCGATGCAATTTCTGTGTTTCATCGTCTATGGGAGGGTCCAAGGGATACAGTAAACCTGCAGATTTGCATCGGAATGTAAAACTAGAGACACAGGAAACGCTCAAAATATAGACAGTAGGAAGGCTCAGTCTTTTCTGTACTTAAGTCGGCATTGTGTCTCTTATATTTAATTACGATGAAATTTCTGTGTTTCATCGTGAATGGGAAGGTCCAAGGGATATAGTAAACCTGCAGAGGTGCATCGCAAAGTAAAACTGATGACACAGGAATCGTTCAAAACATAGACAGTAGGAAGAGTTAGTCTTCCTGTACTTAAGTCGGCATTGTGTCTCTTATATTTAATTCCGATGCAATTTCTGTGTTTCATCGTCAATGGGAAGGTCCAAGGAATACAGTAAACCTGCAGAGGTGCATCGGAATGTAGAACTGGTGACACAGGAAACGCTCAAAACATAGACAGTAGGAAGACTCAGTCTTCCTGTACTTAAGTCGGCATTGTGTCTCTTATATTTAACTCCAATGCAATTTCTGTGTTTCATCGTCAATGGGAAGGTCCAATGGATACAGTAAACCTGCAGAGGTGCATCAGAATGTAAAACTGGTGACACAGGAAACGCTCAAAACATAGACAGTAGGAAGACTCAGTCTTCCCGTACTTAAGTCGGCATTGTGTCTCTTATATTTAATTCCGATGCGATATCTGTGTTTCATCGACAATGGGAAGGTCCAAGGGATATAGTAAACCGGCAGATGTGCATCGGAATGTAAAACTGGTGACACAGGAAACGCTCAAAACATTGACGGTACGAAGACTGTTTTCTTGTACTTAAGTCGGCATTGTGTCTCTTATATTTAATTTCGATGCAATTTCTGTGTTTCATCGTCAATGGGAAGGTCCAAGGGAAACAGGAAACCTGCAGAGGTGCATCGGAATGTAAAACTGGTGACTCAGGAAACGCTCAAAACATAGACAGTAGGAAGACTCAGTCTTCCTGTACTTAAGTCGGCATTGTGTCTCTTATATTTATTTCCGATGAAATTTCTGTGTTTCATCGTGAATGGAAAGCTCCAAGGGATATAGTAAACCTGCAGAGGTGCATCGGAATGTAAAACTAGTGACACAGGAAACGCTCAAAACATAGACAGTAGGAAGACTCAGCCTTCCTGTACTTAAGTCAGCATTGTGTCTCTTATATTTAATTCCGATGAAATTTCTGTGTTTCATCGTGAATGGGAAGGTCCAAGAGATATAGTAAACCTGCAGAGGTGCATCGCAAAGTAAAACTGATGACACAGGAATCGTTCAAAACATAGACAGTAGGAAGACTTAGTCTTCCAGTACTTAAGTCGGCATTGTGTCTCTTATATTTAATTCCGATGCAATTTCTGTGTTTCATCGTCAATGGGATGGTCCAAGGGATACAGTAAACCTGCAGAGTTGCATCGGAATGTAAAACTAGTGACACAGGAAACGCTCAAATCATAGACAGTAGGAAGACTTAGTCTTCCTGTAATTAAGTCGGCATTGTGTCTCTTATATTTAATTCCGATGCAATTTCTGTGTTTCATCGTCAATGGAAAGGTCCAAGGGAAACAGTACACCTGCAGAGGTGCATCGGAATGTAAAACTGGTGACACAGGAAACGCTCAAAACATAGACAGTAGGAAGACTCAGTCTTCCTGTACTTAAGTCGGCATTGTGTCTCTTATATTTATTTCCGATGAAATTTCTATGTTTCATCGTCAATGGGAAGGTCCAAGGGATACAGTAAACCTGCAGAGGTGCATCAGAATTTAAAACTGGTGACGCAGGAAACGCTCAACACATAGACAGTAGGAAGACTCATTCTTCTTGTAATTAATTCGGCATTGTGTCTCTTATATTTAATTCCGATGCAATTTCTGTGTTCCATCGTCAAAGGGAAGGTCCAAGGAATACAGTAAACCTGCAGAGGTCCATCAGAATGTAAAACTAGTGACACAGGAAACGCTCAAAACATAGACAGTAGGAAGACTTAGTCTTCCTGTAATTAAGTCGGCATTGTGTCTCTTATATTTAATTCCGCTGCAGTTTCTGTGTTTCATCGTCAATGGGAAGGTCCAAGGGAAA
Organism: Schistocerca nitens; assembly: GCF_023898315.1. NCBI lineage: Eukaryota > Metazoa > Arthropoda > Insecta > Orthoptera > Acrididae > Schistocerca > Schistocerca nitens. The sequence goes on along the minus strand of NC_064614.1, from coordinate 1,324,592,903 downwards.
CAGTAAACCTGCAGAGGTGCATCGGAATGTAAAACTGATGACACAGGAAACGCTCGAAACATAGACAGTAGGAAGACTCTGTCTTCCTGTACTTAAATCGGCTTTGTGTCTCTTATATTTAATTCCGATGCAATGTCTGTGTTTCATCGTTAATGGGAAGGTCCAAGGGATACAGTAAACCTGCAGATTTGCATCGGAATGTAAAACTAGTGACACAGGAAACGCTCAAAACATAGACAGTAGGAAGACTCAGTCTTCCTGTACTTAAGTCGGCATTGTGTCTCTTATATTTAATTCCGATGCAATTTCTGTGTTTCATCGTCAATGGGAAGGTCCAAGGGAGACAGTAAACCTGCAGAGGTGTATCGGAATGTAAAACTGGTGACCCAGGAAACGATCAAAACATAGACAGTAGGAAGACTCATTCTTCCTGTACTTAAGTCGGCATTATGTCTCTTATATTTATTGCCGATGAAATTTCTGTGTTTCATCGTGAATGGGAAGGTCCAAGGGATGTAGTAAACCTGCAGAGGTGCATCGGAAAGTAAAACTGATGACACAGGAATCGTTCAAAACATAGACAGTAGGAAGACTTAGTCTTCCTGTACTTAAGTCGGCATTGTGTCTCTTATATTTAATTCCGATGCAATTTCTGTGTTTCTTCGTCAATGGGAAGGTCCAAGGAATATAGTAAACCTGCAGAGGTGCATCGGAATGTAAAACTGGTGACACAGGAAACGCTCAAAACATAGACAGTAGGAAGACTCAGTCTTCCTGTACTTAAGTCGGCATTGTGTCTCTTATATTTATTTCCGATGAAATTTCTGTGTTTCATCGTGAATGGGAAGGTCCAAGGGATATAGTAATCCTGCAGAGGTGCATCGGAAAGAAAAAATGATGACACAGGAAACGCTCAAAACATAGACAGTAGGAAGACTCAGTCTTCCTGTTCTTAAGTCGGCATTGTGTTTCTTATATTTAATTCCGATGCGATTTCTGTGTTTCACCTACAATGGGAAGGTCCAAGCGATACAGTAAACCGGCAGAGGTGCATCGGAATGTAAAACTGGTGATACAAGAAACGCTCAAAACATAGACTGTAGGAAGACTCAGTCTTCCTGTACTTAAGCCAGCATTGTGTCTCTTATATTTAATTCCGATGCAATTTCTGTGTTTCATCGTCTATGGGAAGGTCCAAGGGATACAGAAAACCTGCAGATTTGCATCGGAATGTAAAACTAGTGACACAGGAAACGCTCAAAACATAGACAGTAGGAAGACTCAGTCTTCCTGTACTTAAGTCGGCATTGTGTCTCTTATATTTAATTCCGATGAAATTTCTGTGTTTCATCGTGAATGGGAAGGTCCAAGGGATATAGTAAACCTGCAGAGGTGCATCGCAAAGTAAAACTGATGACACAGGAATCGTTCAAAACATAGACAGTAGGAAGACTAAGTCTTCCTGTACTTAAGTCGGCATTGATCTCTTATATTTAATTCCGATGCGATTTCTGTGTTTCATCGACATTGGGAAGGTCCAAGGGATATAGTAAACCGGCAGAGGTGCATCGGAATGTAAAACTGGTGACACAGGAAACGCTCAAAACATTGACGGTACGAAGACTGTTTTCTTGTACTTAAGTCGGCATTGTGTCTCTTATATTTAATTCCGATGCGATTTCTGTGTTTCATCGACAATGGGAAGGTCCAAGGGATATAGTAAACCGGCAGAGGTGCATCGGAATGTAAAACTGGTGACACAGGAAACGCTCAAAACATTGACGGTAGGAAGACTGTTTTCTTGTACTTAAGTCGGCATTGTGTCTCATATATTTAATTTCGATGCAATTTCTGTGTTTCATCGTCAATGGGAAGGTCCAAGGGAAGCAGGAAACCTGCAGAGGTGCATCGGAATATAAAACTGGTGACTCAGGAAACGCTCAAAACATAGACAGTAGGAAGACTCAGTCTTCCTGTACTTAAGTCGGCATTGTGTCTCATATTTAATTCCGATGCAATTTCTGTGTTTCATAGTCTATGGGAAGGTCCAAGGGATACAGTAAACCTGCAGATTTGCATCGGAATGTAAAACTAGTGACACAGGAAACGCTCAAAACATAGACAGTAGGAAGACTCAGTCTTCCTGTACTTAAGTCGGCATTGTGTCTCTTATATTTAATTCCGATGAAATTTCTGTGTTTCATCGTGCATGGGAAGGTCCAAGGGATATATGAAACCTGCAGAGGTGCATCGGAAAGTAAAACTGATGACACAGGAATCGTTCAAAACATAGACAGTAGGAAGACTTAGTCTTCCTGTACTTAAGTCGTTATTGTGTCTCTTATATTTAATTCCGATGCAATTTCTGTGTTTCTTCGTCAATGGGAAGGTCCAAGGAATATAGTAAACCTGCAGAGGTGCATCGGAATGTAAAACTGGTGACACAGGAAACGCTCAAAACATAGACAGTAGGAAGACTCAGTCTTCCTGTACTTAAGTCGGCATTGTGTCTCTTATATTTATTTCCGATGAAATTTCTGTGTTTCATCGTGAATGGGAAGGTCCAAGGGATATAGTAATCCTGCAGAGGTGCATCGCAAAGTAAAAATGATGACACAGGAAACACTCAAAACATAGACAGTAGGAAGACTTATTCTTCCTGTTCTTAAGTCGGCATTGTGTCTCTTATATTTAATTCCGATGCAATTTCTGTTTTTAATCGTCAATGGGAAGGTCCAAGGGATACAGTAAACTTGCAGAAGGGCATCTGAATGAAAACTGATGATACAGAAAACGCTCAAAACATAGACAGTAGGAAGATCCAGTCTTCCTGTACATAAGTCGGCATTGTGTCTCTTTTATTTAATTCCGATGCGATTTCTGTGTTTCATCGACAATGGGAAGGTCCAAGGGATATAGTAAACCGGCAGAGGTTTATCGGAATGTAAAACTGGTGACACAGGAAACGCTCAAAGCATTCACCGTACGAAGACTGTTTTCTTGTACTTAAGTCGGCATTGTGTCCCTTATATTTAATTTCGATGCAATTTCTGTGTTTCATCGTCAATGGGAATGTCCAAGGGATACAGTAAACCTGCAGAGGTGCATCAGAATGTAAAACTGGTGACACAGGAAACGCTCAAAACATAGACTGTAGGAAGACTCAGTCTTCCTGTACTTAAGTCAGCATTGTGTCTCTTATATTTAATTCCGATGCAATTTCTGTGTTTCATCGTCAATGGGAAGGTCCAAGGGATACAATAAACCTGCAGATTTGCATCGGAATGTAAAACTAGTGACACAGGAAATGCTCAAAACATAGACAGTAGGAAGACTCAGTCTTCCTGTTCTTAAGTCGGCATTGTGTCTCTTATATTTAATTCCGATGAAATTTCTGTGTTTCATCGTGAATGGGAAGGTCCAAGGGATATAGTAAACCTGCAGAGGTGCATCGCAAAGTAAAACTGATGACACAGGAATCGTTCAAAACATAGACAGTAGGAAGAATTAGTCTTCCTGTACTTAAGTCGGCATTGTGTCTCTTATATTTAATTCCGATGCGATTTCTGTGTTTCATCGACAATGGGAAGGTCCAAGGGATATAGTAAACCGGCAGAGGTGCATCGGAATGTAAAACTGGTGACACAAGAAACGCTCAAAACATTGACGGTACGAAAACTGTTTTCTTGTACTTAAGTCGGCATTGTGTCTCTTATATTTAATTTCGATGCAATTTTTGTGTTTCATCGTCAATGGGAAGGTCCAAGGGAAACAGGAAACCTGCAGAGGTGCATCGGAATGTAAAACTGGTGACTCAGGAAACGCTCAAAACATAGACAGTAGGAAGACTCAGTCTTCCTGTACTTAAGTCGGCATTGTGTCTCTTATATTTATTTCCGATGAAATTTCTGTGTTTCATCGTGAATGGGAAGCTCCAAGGGATATAGTAAACCTGCAGAGGTGCATCGGAAAGTAAAACTGATGACACAGGAAAAGCTCAAAACATAGACAGTAGGAAGGCTTAGTCTTCCTGTACTTAAGTCGGACTTGTGTCTCTTATATTTAAATCCGATGCAATTTCTGTTCTTCATCGTCAATGGAAAGGTCCAAGGGATACAGTAAACCTGCAGACGTGCATCGGAATGTAAAACTGATGACACAGGAATGCTCAAAACATAGACAGTAGGAAGACTCAGTCTTCCTGTACTTAAGTCGGCATTGTGTCTCTTATATTTAAATCCGATGCAATTTCTGTTTTTCATCGTCAATGGGAAGGTCCAAGGGATACAGTAAACCAGCAGACGTGCATTGGAATGTAAAACTGATGACACAGGAATGCTCAAAACATAGACAGTAGGAAGACTCAGTCTTCCTGTACTTAAGTCGGCATTGTGTCTCTTATATTTAATTCCGATGCAATTTCTGTGTTTCATCGTCAATGGGAAGGTCCAAGGGATACAGTGAACCTGCAGAGGTGCATCGGAATGAAAAACTGGTGACCCAGGAAACGATCAAAACATAGACAGTAGGAAGACTCAGTCTTCATGTACTAAAGTCGGCATTGTGTCTCTTATATTTATTTCCGATGAAATTTCTGTGTTTCATCGTGAATGGGAAGGTCCAAGGGATGTAGTAATCCTGCAGAGGTGCATCGGAAAGTAAAAATGATGACACAGGAAACGCTCAAAACATAGACAGTAGGAAGACTTATTCTTCCTGTACTTAAGTCGGCATTGTGTCTCTTATATTTAATTCCGATGCAATTTCTGTTTTTAATCGTCAATGGGAAGGTCCAAGGGATACAGTAAACTTGCAGAAGTGCATCTGAATGAAAACTGATGACACAGAAAACGCTCAAAACATAGACGGTAGGAAGACTCTGTCTTCCTGTACTTAAGTCGGCATTGTGTCTCTTTTATTTAATTCCGATGCGATTTCTGTGTTTCATCGACAATGGGAAGGTCCAAGGGATATAGTAAACCGGCAGAGGTGCATCGGAATGTAAAACTGGTGACACAGGAAACGCTCAAAACATTGACGGTACGAAGACTGTTTTCTTGTACTTAAGTCGGCATTGTGTCTCTTATATTTAATTCCGATGCGATTTCTGTGTTTCATCGACAATGGGAAGGTCCAAGGGATATAGTAAACCGGCAGAGGTTTATCGGAATGTAAAACTGGTGACACAGGAAACGCTCAAAACATTGACCGTACGAAGACTGTTTTCTTGTACTTAAGTCGGCATTGGGTCTCTTATATTTAATTTCGATACAATTTCTGTGTTTCATCGTCAATGGGAATGTCCAAGGGATACAGTAAACCTGCAGAGGTGCATCAGAATGTAAAACTGGTGACACAGGAAACGCTCAAAACATAGACTGTAGGAAGACTCAGTCTTCCTGTACTTAAGTCAGCATTGTGTCTCTTATATTTAATTCCGATGCAATTTCTGTGTTGCATCGTCTATGAGAAGGTCCAAGGGATACAGTAAACCTGCAGATTTGCATCGGAATGTAAAACTAGTGACACAGGAAACGCTCAAAACATAGACAGTAGGAAGACTCAGTCTTCCTGTACTTAAGTCGGCATTGTGTCTCTTATATTTAATTCCGATGAAATTTCTGTGTTTCATCGTGAATGGGAAGGTCCAAGGGATATAGTAAACCTGCAGAGGTGCATCGCAAAGTAAAACTGATGACACAGGAATCGTTCAAAACATAGACTGTAGGAAGATTTAGTCTTCCTGTAATTAAGTCGGCATTGTGTCTCTTATATTTAATTCCGATGCAATTTCTGTGTTTCATCGTCAATGGGAAGGTACAAGGAATACAGTAAACCTGCAGAGGTGCATCGGAATGTAGAACTGGTGACACAGGAAACGCTCAAAACATAGACAGTAGGATGACTCAGTCTTCCTGTGCTTGAGTCGGCATTGTGTCTCTTATATTTAACTCCAATGCAATTTCTGTGTTTCATCGTCAATGGGAAGGTCCAATGGATACAGTAAACCTGCAGAGGTGCATCAGAATGTAAAACTGGTGACACAGGAAACGCTCAAAACATAGACAGTAGGAAGACTCAGTCTTCCTGTACTTAAGTCGGCATTGTGTCTCTTATATTTAATTCCGATGCGACTTCTGTGTTTCATCGACAATGGGAAGGTCCAAGGGATATAGTAAACCGGCAGAGGTGCATCGGAATGTAAAACTGGTGACACAGGAAACGCTCAAAACATTGACAGTACGAAGACTGTTTTCTTGTACTTAAGTCGGCATTGTGTCTCTTATATTTATTTCCGATGAAATTTCTGTGTTTCATCGTGAATGGGAAGCTCCAAGGGATATAGTAAACCTGCAGAGGTGCATCGGAAAGTAAAACTGATGACACAGGAAAAGCTCAAAACATAGACAGTAGGAAGGCTTAGTCTTCCTGTACTTAAGTCGGCATTGTGTCTCTTATATTTAAATCCGATGCAATTTCTGTTCTTCATCGTCAATGGGAAGGTCCAAGGGATACAGTAAACCTGCAGACATGCATCGGAATGTAAAACTGATGTCACAGGAATGCTCAAAACATAGACAGTAGGAAGACTCAGTCTTCCTGTACTTAAGTCGGCATTGTGTCTCTTATATTTAAATCCGATGCAATTTCTGTTTTTCATCGTCAATGGGAAGGTCCAAGGGATACAGTGAACCTGCAGAGGTGCATCGGAATGAAAAACTGGTGACCCAGGAAACGATCAAAACATAGACAGTAGGAAGACTCAGTCTTCATGTACTAAAGTCGGCATTGTGTCTCTTATATTTATTTCCGATGAAATTTCTGAGTTTCATCGTGAATGGGAAGGTCCAAGGGATATAGTAATCCTGCAGAGGTGCATCGGAAAGTAAAAATGATGACACAGGAAACGCTCAAAACTTAGACAGTAGGAAGACTTACTCTTCCTGTACTTAAGTCGGCATTGTGTCTCTTATATTTAATTCCGATGCAATTTCTGTGTTTCATCGTCTATGGGAAGGTCCAAGGCATACAGTAAACCTGCAGATTTGCATCGGAATGTAAAACTAGTGACACAGGAAACGCTCAAAACATAGACAGTAGGAAGACTCAGTCTTCCTGTACTGAAGTCAGCATTGTGTTTCATATTTCATTCCGATGCGATTTCTGTGTTTCATCGACAAGGGGAAGTCCAAGTGATATAGTAAACCGGCAGAGGTGCATCGGAATGTAAAACTGGTGACACAGGAAACGCTCAAAACATTGACGGTACGAAGAGTGTTTTCTTGTACTTAAGTCGGCATTGTGTCTATTATATTTAATTTCTATGCAATTTCTGTGTTTCATCGTCAATGGGAAGGTCCAAGGGAAACAGGAAACCTGCAGAGGTGCATCGGAATTTAAAACTGGTGACTCAGGAAACGCTCAAAACATAGACAGTAGGAAGGCTCAGTCTTCTTGTACTTAAGTCGGCATTGTGTCTCTTATATTTAAATCCGATGCAATTTCTGTTTTTCATCGTCAATGGGAAGGTCCAAGGGATACAGTAAACCTGCAGACGTGCATCGGAATGTAAAACTGATGACACAGGAATGCTCAAAACATAGACAGTAGGAAGACTCAGTCTTCCTGTACTTAAGTCGGCATTGTGTCTCTTATATTTAATTCCGATGCAATTTCTGTGTTTCATCGTCAATGGGAAGGTCCAAGGGATACAGTAAACCTGCAGAGGTGCATCGGAATGTAAAACTGGTGACACAGGAAACGCTCAAAACATAGACTGTAGGAAGACTCAGTCTTCCTGTACTTAAGTCGGCATTGTGTCTCTTATATTTAATTCCGATGCAATTTCTGTGTATCATCGACAATGGGAAGGTCCAAGGGATATAGTAAACCGACAGAGGTGCATCGGAATGTAAAACTGGTGACACAGGAAACGCTCAAAACATTGACGGTACGAAGACTGTTATCTTGTACTTAAGTCGGCATTGTGTTTCTTATATTTAATTTCGATGCAATTTCTGTGTTTCATCGTCAATGGGAAGGTCCAAGGGAAACAGGAAACCTGCAGAGGTGCATCGGAATGTAAAACTGGTGACTCAGGAAACGCTCAAAACAAAGACAGTAGGAAGACTCAGTCTTCCTGTACTTAAGTCGGCATTGTGTCTCCTATATTTATTTCCGATGAAATTTCTGTGTTTCATCGTGAATGGGAAGCTCCAAGGGATATAGTAAACCTGCAGAGGTGCATCGGAAAGTAAAACTGATGACACAGGAAAAGCTCAAAACATAGACAGTAGGAAGGCTTAGTCTTCCTGTACTTAAGTCGGCATTGTGTCTCTTATATTTAAATCCGATGCAATTTCTGTTTTTCATCGTCAATGGGAAGGTCCAAGGGATACAGTAAACCTGCAGACGTGCATCGGAATGTAAAACTGATGACACAGGAATGCTCAAAACATAGACAGTAGGAAGACTCAGTCTTCCTGTACTTAAGTCGGCATTGTGTCTCTTATATTTAAATCCGTTGCAATTTCTGTTTTTCATCGTCAATGGGAAGGTCCAAGGGATACAGTAAACCTGCAGACGTGCATCGGAATGTAAAACTGATGACACAGGAATGCTCAAAACATAGACAGTAGGAAGACTCAGTCTTCCTGTACTTAAGTCGGCATTGTGACTCTTATATTTAATTCCGATGCAATTTCTGTGTTTCATCGTCAATGGGAAGGTCCAAGGGATATAGTAAACCTGCAGATTTGCATGGGAATGTTAAACTAGTGACACAGGAACGCTCAAAACATAGACAGTAGGAAGACTCTGTCTTCCTGTACTTAAGTCGGCATTGTGTCTCTTATATTTAATTCCGATGCAATTTTTGTGTTTCATCGTCAATGGGAAGGTCCAAGCGATACAGTAAACCGGCAGAGGTGCATCGGAATGAAAAACTGGTGACCCAGGAAACGATCAAATCATAGACAGTAGGAAGACTCAGTCTTCCTGTACTAAAGTCGGCATTGTGTCTCTTATATTTATTTCCGATGAAATTTCTGTGTTTCATCGTGAATGGGAAGGTCCAAGGGATATAGTAATCCTGCAGAGGTGCATCGGAAAGTAAAAATGATGACACAGGAAACGCTCAAAACATAGACAGTAGGAAGACTTAGTCTTCCTAAACTTAAGTCGGCATTGTGTCTCTTATATTTAATTCCAATGCAATTTCTGTGTTTCATCGTCTATGGGAAGGTCCAAGGCATACAGTAAACCTGCAGATTTGCATCGGAATGTAAAACTAGTGACACAGGAAACGCTCAAAACATAGACATTAGGAAGACTCAGTCTTCCTGTACTTAAGTCGGCATTGTGTCTCTTATATTTAATTCCGATGCGATTTCTGTATTTCACCGACAATGGGAAGGTCCAAGCGATACAGTAAACCGGCAGAGGTGCATCGGAATGTAAAACTGCTGACACGGGAAACGCTCAAAACATTGACCGTACGAAGACTGTTTTCTTGTACTTAAGTCGGCATTGTGTCTCTTATATTTAATTTCGATGCAATTTCTGTGTTTCATCGACAATGGGAAGCTCCAAGGGATACAGTAAACCTGCAGAGGTGCATCAGAATGTAAAACTGGTGACACAGGAAACGCTCAAAACATAGACTGTAGGAAGACTCAGTCTTCCTGTACTTAAGTCAGCATTGTGTCTGTTATATTTAATTCCGATGCAATTTCTGTGTTTCATCGTCTATGGGAAGGTCCAAGGCATACAGTAAACCTGCAGATTTGCATCGGAATGTAAAACTAGTGACACAGGAAACGCTCAAAACATAGACAGTAGGAAGACTCAGTCTTCCTGTACTTAAGTCGGCATTGCGTCTCTTATATTTAATTCCGATGAAATTTCTTTGTTTCATCGTGAATGGGAAGGTCCAAGGGATATACTAAACCTGCAGAGGTGCATCGCAAAGTAAAACTGATGACACAGGAATCGTTCAAAACATAGTTAGTAGGAAGACTTAGTCTTCCTGTACTTAAGTCGGCATTGTGTCTCTTATATTTAATTCCGATGCAATTTCTGTGTTTCATCGTCAATGGGAAGGTCCAAGGAATACAGTAAACCTGCAGAGGTGCATCGGAATGTAGAACTGGTGACACAGGAAACGCTCAAATCATAGACAGTAGGAAGACTCAGTCTTCCTGTACTTAAGTCGGCATTGTGTCTCTTATATTTAACTCCAATGCAATTTCTGTGTTTCATCGTCAATGGGAAGGTCCAATGGATACAGTAAACCTGCAGAGGTGCATCAGAATGTAAAACTGGTGACACAGGAAACGCTCAAAACATAGACAGTAGGAAGACTCAGTCTTCCTGTACTTAAGTCGGCATTGTGTCTCTTATATTTAAATCCGATGCAATTTCTGTTTTTCATCGTCAATGGGAAGGTCCAAGGGATACAGTAAACCTGCAGACGTGCATCGGAATGTAAAACTGATGACACAGGAATGCTCAAAACATAGACAGTAGGAAGACTCAGTCTTCCTGTACTTAAGTCGGCATTGTGACTCTTATATTTAATTCCGATGCAATTTCTGTGTTTCATCGTCAATGGGAAGGTCCAAGGGATATAGTAAACCTGCAGATTTGCATGGGAATGTTAAACTAGTGACACAGGAACGCTCAAAACATAGACAGTAGGAAGACTCTGTCTTCCTGTACTTAAGTCGGCATTGTGTCTCTTATATTTAATTCCGATGCAATTTTTGTGTTTCATCGTCAATGGGAAGGTCCAAGCGATACAGTAAACCGGCAGAGGTGCATCGGAATGAAAAACTGGTGACCCAGGAAACGATCAAATCATAGACAGTAGGAAGACTCAGTCTTCCTGTACTAAAGTCGGCATTGTGTCTCTTATATTTATTTCCGATGAAATTTCTGTGTTTCATCGTGAATGGGAAGGTCCAAGGGATATAGTAATCCTGCAGAGGTGCATCGGAAAGTAAAAATGATGACACAGGAAACGCTCAAAACATAGACAGTAGGAAGACTTAGTCTTCCTAAACTTAAGTCGGCATTGTGTCTCTTATATTTAATTCCAATGCAATTTCTGTGTTTCATCGTCTATGGGAAGGTCCAAGGCATACAGTAAACCTGCAGATTTGCATCGGAATGTAAAACTAGTGACACAGGAAACGCTCAAAACATAGACATTAGGAAGACTCAGTCTTCCTGTACTTAAGTCGGCATTGTGTCTCTTATATTTAATTCCGATGCGATTTCTGTATTTCACCGACAATGGGAAGGTCCAAGCGATACAGTAAACCGGCAGAGGTGCATCGGAATGTAAAACTGCTGACACGGGAAACGCTCAAAACATTGACCGTACGAAGACTGTTTTCTTGTACTTAAGTCGGCATTGTGTCTCTTATATTTAATTTCGATGCAATTTCTGTGTTTCATCGACAATGGGAAGCTCCAAGGGATACAGTAAACCTGCAGAGGTGCATCAGAATGTAAAACTGGTGACACAGGAAACGCTCAAAACATAGACTGTAGGAAGACTCAGTCTTCCTGTACTTAAGTCAGCATTGTGTCTGTTATATTTAATTCCGATGCAATTTCTGTGTTTCATCGTCTATGGGAAGGTCCAAGGCATACAGTAAACCTGCAGATTTGCATCGGAATGTAAAACTAGTGACACAGGAAACGCTCAAAACATAGACAGTAGGAAGACTCAGTCTTCCTGTACTTAAGTCGGCATTGCGTCTCTTATATTTAATTCCGATGAAATTTCTTTGTTTCATCGTGAATGGGAAGGTCCAAGGGATATACTAAACCTGCAGAGGTGCATCGCAAAGTAAAACTGATGACACAGGAATCGTTCAAAACATAGTTAGTAGGAAGACTTAGTCTTCCTGTACTTAAGTCGGCATTGTGTCTCTTATATTTAATTCCGATGCAATTTCTGTGTTTCATCGTCAATGGGAAGGTCCAAGGAATACAGTAAACCTGCAGAGGTGCATCGGAATGTAGAACTGGTGACACAGGAAACGCTCAAATCATAGACAGTAGGAAGACTCAGTCTTCCTGTACTTAAGTCGGCATTGTGTCTCTTATATTTAATTTCTATGCAATTTCTGTGTTTCATCGTAAATGGGAAGGTCCAAGGGAAACAGGAAACCTGCAGAGGTGCATCGGAATGTAAAACTGGTGACTCAGGAAACGCTCAAAACATAGACAGTAGGAAGACTCAGTCTTCTTGTACTTAAGTCGGCATTGTGTCTCTTATATTTAAATCCGATGCAATTTCTGTTTTTCATCGTCAATGGGAAGGTCCAAGGGATACAGTAAACCTGCAGACGTGCATCGGAATGTAAAACTGATGACACAGGAACGCTCAAAACATAGACAGTAGGAAGACTCAGTCTTCCTGTAATTAAGTCGGCATTGTGTCTCTTATATTTAATTCCGATGCAATTTCTGTGTTTCATCGTCAATGGGAAGGTCCAAGGGATACAGTAAACCTGCTGAGGTGCATCGGAATGTAAAACTGGTGACACAGGAAACGCTCAAAACATAGACTGTAGGAAGACTCAGTCTTCCTGTACTTAAGTCGGCATTGTGTCTCTTATATTTAATTCCGATGCAATTTCTGTGTTTCATCGTCAATGGGAAGGTCCAAGGGATATAGTAAACCTGCAGATTTGCATGGGAATGTAAACCTAGTGACACAGGAAACGCTCAAAACATAGACAGTAGGAAGACTCTGTCTTCCTGTACTTAAGTCGGCATTGTGCCTCTTATATTTAATTCCGATGCAATTTCTGTGTTTCATCGTCAATGGGAAGGTCCAACGGATACACTTAACCTGCAGAGGTGCATCGGAAAGTAAAAGTGATGACACAGGAAACGCTCAAAACATAGACTGTAGGAAGACTCAGTCTTCCTGTACTTAAGTCGGCATTGTGTCTCTTATATTTATTTCCGATGACATTTCTGTGTTTCATCGTGAATGGGAAGGTCCAAGGGATATAGTAATCCTGCAGAGGTGCATCGGAAAGTAAAAATGATGACACAGGAAACGCTCAAAACATAGACAGTAGGAAGACTTAGTCTTCCTGTACTTAAGTCGACATTGTGTCTCTTATATTTAATTCCGATGCAATTTCTGTTTTTAATCGTCAATGGGAAGGTCCAAGGGATACAGTAAACTTGCAGAAGTGCATCTGAATGAAAACTGATGACACAAAAAACGCTCAAAACATAGACAGTAGGAAGACTCAGTCTTCCTGTACTTAAGTCGGCATTGTGTCTCTTTTATTTAATTCCGATGCGATTTCTGTGTTTCATCGACAATGGGAAGGTCCAAGGGATATAGTAAACCGGCAGAGGTGCATCGGAATGTAAAGCCGGTGACACAGGAAACGCTCAAAACATTGACGGTACGAAGACTGTTTTCTTGTACTTAAGTCAGCATTGTGTCTCCTATATTTAATTCCGATGCAATTTCTGTGCTTCATCGTCAATGGGAAGGTCCAAGGGAAACAGGAAACCTGCAGAGGTGCATCGGAATATAAAACTGGTGACTCAGGAAACGCTCAAAACATAGACAGTAGGAAGACTCAGTCTTCCTGTACTTAAGTCGGCATTGTGTCTCTTATATTTAATTCCGATGCAATTTCTGTGTTTCATCGTCTATGGGAAGGTCCAAGGGATACAGTAAACCTGCAGATTTGCATCGGAATGTAAAACTAGTGACACAGGAAACGCTCAAAACATAGACAGTAGGAAGACTCAGTCTTCCTGTACTTAAGTCGGCATTGTGTCTCTTATATTTAATTCCGATGAAATTTCTGTGTTTCATCGTGAATGGGAAGGTCCAAGGGATATATGAAATCTGCAGAGGTGCATCGGAAAGTAAAACTGATGACACAGGAATCGTTCAAAACATAGACAGTAGGAAGACTTAGTCTTCCTGTACTTAAGTCGGCATTGTGTCTCTTATATTTAATTCCGATGCAATTTCTGTGTTTCTTCGTCAATGGGAAGGTCCAAGGAATATAGTAAACCTGCAGAGGTGCATCGGAATGTAAAACTGGTGACACAGGAAACGCTCAAAACATAGACAGTAGGAAGACTCAGTCTTCCTGTACTTAAGTCGGCATTGTGTCTCTTATATTTAACTCCAATGCAATTTCTGTGTTTCATCGTCAATGGGAAGGTCCAATGGATACAGTAAACCTGCAGAGGTGCATCAGAATGTAAAACTGGTGCCACAGGAAACGCTCAAAACATAGACAGTAGGAAGACTCAGTCTTCCTGTACTTAAGTCGGCATTGTGTCTCTTATATTTAAATCCGATGCGATTTCTGTGTTTCATCGACAATGGGAAGGTCCAAGGGATATAGTAAACCGGCAGAGGTGCATCGGAATGTAAAACTGGTGACACAGGAAACGCTCAAAACATTGACCGTACGAAGACTGTTTTCTTGTACTTAAGTCGGCATTGTGTCTCTTATATTTAATTTCGATGCAATTTCTGTGTTTCATCGTCAATGGGAAAGTCCAAGGGATACAGAAAACCTGCAGAGGTGCATCAGAATGTAAAACTGGTGACACAGGAAACGCTCAAAACATAGACTGTAGGAAGACTCAGTCTTCCTGTACTTAAGTCAGCATTGTGTCTCTTATATTTAATTCCGATGCAATTTCTGTGTTTCATCGTCCATGGGAAGGTCCAAGGGATACAGTAAACCTGCAGATTTGCATCGGAATGTAAAACTAGTGACACAGGAAACGCTCAAAGCATAGACAGTAGGAAGACTCAGTCTCCCTGTACTTAAGTCGGCATTGTGTCTCTTATATTTGATTCCGATGAAATTTCTGTGTTTCATCGTGAATGGGAAGGTCCAAGGGATATAGTAAACCTGCAGAGGTGCATCGCAAAGTAAAACTGATGACACAGGAATCGTTCAAAACATAGACAGTAGGAAGACATAGTCTTCCTGTACTTAAGTCGGCATTGTGTCTCTTATATTTAATTCCGATGCAATTTCTGTGTTTCATCGTCAATGGGAAGGTCCAAGGAATACAGTAAACCTGCAGAAGTGCATCGGAATGTAGAACTGGTGACACAGGAAACGCTCAAAACATAGACAGTAGGAAGACTCAGTCTTGCTGTACTTAAGTCGCCATTGTGTCTCTTATATTTAACTCCAATGCAATTTCTGTGTTTCATCGTGAATGGGAAGCTCCAAGGGATATAGTAAACCTGCAGAGGTGCATCGCAAAGTATAATCGATGACACAGGAATCGTTCAAAACATAGACAGTAGGAAGACTTAGTCTTCCTGTACTTAAGTCGGCATTGTGTCTCTTATATTTAATTCCGATGCAATTTCTGTGTTTCATCGTCAATGGGAAGGTCCAAGGAATACAGTAAACCTGCAGAGGTGCATCGGAATGTAGAACTGGTGACACAGGAAACGCTCAAAACATAGACAGTAGGAAGACTCAGTCTTCCTGTACTTAAGTCGGCATTGTGTCTCTTATATTTAACTCCAATGCAATTTCTGTGTTTCATCGTCAATGGGAAGGTCCAATGGATACAGTAAACCTGCAGAGGTGCATCAGAATGTAAAACTGGTGACACAGGAAACGCTCAAAACATAGACAGTAGGAAGACTTAGTCTTCCTGTACTTAAGTCGGCATTGTGTCTCTTATATTTAATTCCGATGCGATTTCTGTGTTTCATCGACAATGGGAAGGGGCAAGGGATACAGTAAACCGTTATAGGTGCATCGGAATGTAAAACTGGCGACACAGGAAACGCTCAAAACATAGACCGTAAGATGACTCAGTTTTCTTGTACCTAAGTCGGCGATGTGTCTCTTATATTTAAATTCCGATGGAATTTCTGTGTTTCAACGTCACTGTGAAGGTCCAAGGGATACAGTAAACCTGTAGAGATGCATCGGAATGCAAAACTGGTGACACAGGAAACGCTCAAATTATAGACAGTAGGAAGACTCAGTCTTCCTGTGCTTAAGTAGGCATTGTGTCCTTAAATCTAACTCCGATGCAATTTCTGTGTTTCATCGTCACTGTGAAGGTCCAAGGGATACAGTAAACCTGCAGAGGTGCATCAGAAAGTAAAACTTGTGACACAGAAAGCGCTCAAAACATAGACAGTAGGAAGACTCAGTCTTCCTGTACTTAGGTCGGCATTGTGTCTCTTATATTCAATCCCGATGCAATTTCGGTGTTTCATCGTCAATGGGAAGGTCCAAGGGATACAGTAAACCTGCAGAGGTGCATCGGAATGTAAAACTAGTGACACAGGAAACGCTCAAAACATAGACAGTAGGAAGACTCAGTCTTCCTGTACTTAAGTCGGCATTGTGTCTCTTATATTTAATTCCGATGCAATTTCTGTGTTTCATCGTCAATGGGAAGGTCCAAGGGATATAGTAAACCTGCAGATTTGCATCGGAATGTAAAACTAGTGACACAGGAACCGCTCAAATCATAGACAGTGGGAAGACTCAGTCTTCCTGTACTTAAGTCGGCATTGTGTCTCTTATATTTAATTCCGATGCAATTTCTGTGTTTCATCGTCAATGGGAAGGTCCAAGGGATATAGTAAACCTGCAGATTTGCATCGGAATGTAAAACTAGTGACACAGGAACCGCTCAAATCATAGACAGTGGGAAGACTCAGTCTTCCTGTACTTAAGTCGGCATTGTGTCTCTTATATTTAATTCCGATGAAATTTCTGTGATTCATCGTGAATGGGAAGCTCCAAGGGATATAGTAAACCTGTAGATTTGCATCGGAATGTAAAACTAGTGACACAGGAAGCGCTCAAATCATAGACAGTGGGAAGACTCAGTCTTCCTGTACTTAAGTCGGCATTGTGTCTCTTATATTTATTTCCGATGAAATTTCTGTGATTCATCGTGAATGGGAAGCTCCAAGGGATATAGTAAACCTGCAGAGGTGCATCGGAAAGTAAAACTGATGACACAGGAATCGCTCAAAACATAGACAGTAGGAAGACTTATTCTTCCTGTACTTAAGTCGGCAATGTGTCTCTTATATCTAATTCCGATGCTATTTCTGTGTTTCATCGTCACTGTGTAGGTCCAAGGAATACAGTAAACCTGTAGAGGTGCATCGGAAAATAAAACTGGTGACACAGGAAACGCTCAAATTATAGACAGTAGGAAGACTCAGGCTTCCTGTACTTAAGTCGGCATTGTGCCTCTTATATTTAATTCCGATGCAATTTCTGTGTTTCATCGTCAATGGGAACGTACAAGGGATACAGTAAACCTGCAGAGGTGCATCAGAATGTAAAACTGGTGACACAGGAAACGCTCAAAGCATAGACTGTAGGAAGACTCAGTCTTCCTGTACTTAGGTCGGCATTGTGTCTCTTATATTTAATTCCGATGCAATTTCTGTGTTTCATCGTCAATGGGAAGGTCCAAGGGATATAGTAAACCTGCAGATTTGCATCGGAATGTAAAACTAGTGACACAGGAACCGCTCAAATCATAGACAGTGGGAAGACTCAGTCTTCCTGTACTTAAGTCGGCATTGTGTCTCTTATATTTACTTCCGATGCAATTTCTGTGTTTCATCGTCAATGGGAAGGTCCAAGGAATACAGTAAACCTGCAGAGGTGCATCGGAATGTAAAACTGGTGACACAGGAAACGCTCAAAACATAGACAGTAGGAAGACTCAGTCTTCCTGTACTTAAGTCGGCATTGTGTCTCTTATATTTAACTCCAATGCAATTTCTGTGTTTCATCGTCAATGGGAAGGTCCAATGGATACAGTAAACCTGCAGAGGTGCATCAGAATGTAAAACTGGTGACACAGGAAACGCTCAAAACATAGACAGTAGGAAGACTCAGTCTTCCTGTACTTAAGTCGGCATTGTGTCTCTTATATTTAATTCCGATGCAATTTCTGTGTTTCATCGACAATGGGAAGGTCCAAGGGATATAGTAAACCGGCAGAGGTGCATCGGAATGTAAAACTGGTGACACAGGAAACGCTCAAAACATAGACAGTAGGAAGACTCAGTCTTCCTGTACTTAAGTCGGCATTGTGTCTCATACATTTTTTATTTCGATGCAATTTCTGTGTTTCATCGTCAATGGGAAGGTCCAAGGGAAACAGGAAACCTGCAGAGGTGCATCGGAATGTAAAACTGGTGACACAGGAAACGCTCAAAACATAGACAGTAGGAAGACTCAGTCTTCCTATACTTAAGTCGGCATTGTGTCTCTTATATTTATTTTCGATGAAATTTCTGTGATTCATCGTGAATGGGAAGCTCCAAGGGATATAGTAAACCTGCAGAGGTGCATCGGAAAGTAAAACTGATGACACAGGAAACGCTCATAACATAGACAGTAGGAAGAATTATTCTTCCTGTACTTAAGTCGGCAATGTGTCTCATATATCTAATTCCGATGCTATTTCTGTGTTTCATCGTCACTGTGAAGGTCCAAGGGATACAGTAAACCTGTAGAGGTGCATCGGAAAATAAAACTGGTGACACAGGAAACGCTCAAATTATAGACAGTAGGAAGACTCAGGCTTCCTGTACTTAAGTCGGCATTGTGTCTCTTATATTTAATTCCGATGCAATTTCTGTGTTTCATCGTCAATGGGAACGTACAAGGGATACAGTAAACCTGCAGAGGTGCATCAGAATGTAAAACTGGTGACACAGGAAACGCTCAAAGCATAGACTGTAGGAAGACTCAGTCTTCCTGTACATAAGTCGGCATTGTGTCTCTTATATTTAATTCCGATGCAATTTCTGTGTTTCATCGTCTATGGGAAGGTCCAATGGATACAGTAAACCTGCAGAGGTGCATCAGAATGTAAAACTGGTGACACAGGAAACGCACAAAGCATTGACTGTAGGAAGACTTAGTCTTCCTGTACTTAAGTCGGCATTGTGTCTCTTATATTTAATTCCGATGCAATTTCTGTGTTTCATCGTCAATGGGAAGGTCCAAGGGATATAGTAAACCTGCAGATTTGCATCGGAATGTAAAACTAGTGACACAGGAACCGCACAAATCATAGACAGTAGGAAGACTCAGTCTTCCTGTACTTAAGTCGGCATTGTGTCTCTTATATTTAATTCCGATGCAATTTCTGTGTTTCATCGTCAATGGGAAGGTCCAAGGAATACAGTAAACCTGCAGAGGTGCATCGGAATGTAAAACTGGTGACACAGGAAACGCTCAAAATATAGACAGTAGGAAGACTCAGTCTTCCTGTACTAAAGTCGGTATTGTGTCTCTTATATTTAACTCCAATGCAATTTCTGTGTTTCATCGTCAATGGGAAGGTACAATGGTTACAGTAAACATGCAGAGGTGCATCAGAATGTAAAACTGGTGACACAGGAAACGCTCAAAGCATAGACAGTAGGAAGACTCAATCTTCCTGTACTTAAGTCGGCATTGTGTCTCTTATATTTAATTCCGATGCGATTTCTGTGTTTCATCGACAATGGGAAGGTCCAATGGATATAGTAAACCGGCAGAGGTGCATCGGAATGTAAAACTGGTGACACAGGAAACGCTCAAAACATTGACGGTACGAAGACTTTTTTCTTGTACTTAAGTCGGCATTGTGTCTCTAATATTTAATTCCGATGCAATTTCTGTGTTTCATCGTCTATGGGAAGGTCCAAGGCATACAGTAAACCTGCAGATTTGCATCGGAATGTAAAACTAGTGACACAGGAAACGCGCAAAACATAGACAGTAGGAAGACTCCGTCTTCCTGTACTTAAGTCGGCATTGTGTCTCTTGTATCTAATTCCGACGCAATTTCTGTGTTTCATCGTCAATGGGAAGGTCTAAGGGATACAGTAAACCTGCAGAGGTGCATCGGGATGTAAAACTGGTGACACAGGAAACGCTCAAAACATAGACAGTAGGAAGACTCAGTCTTCCTATACTTAAGTCGGCATTGTGTCTCTTATATTTAATTCCGATGCAATTTCTGTGTTTCATCGTCAATGGGAAGGTCCAAGGGATATAGTAAACCTGCAGATTTGCATCGGAATGTAAAACTAGTGACACAGGAACCGCACAAATCATAGACAGTAGGAAGACTCAGTCTTCCTGTACTTAAGGCGGCATTGTGTCTCTTATATTTAATTCCGATGCAATTTCTGTGTTTCATCGTCAATGGGAAGGTCCAAGGAATACAGTAAACCTGCAGAGGTGCATCGGAATGTAAAACTGGAGACACAGGAAACGCTCAAAATATAGACAGTAGGAAGACTCAGTCTTCCTGTACTAAAGTCGGTATTGTGTCTCTTATATTTAACTCCAATGCAATTTCTGTGTTTCATCGTCAATGGGAAGGTACAATGGATACAGTAAACCTGCAGAGGTGCATCAGAATGTAAAACTGGTGACACAGGAAACGCTCAAAACATAGACAGTAGGAAGACTTAGTCTTCCTGTACTTAAGTCGGCATTGTGTCTCTTATATTTAATTCCGATGCGATTTCTGTGTTTCATCGACAATGGGAAGGGGCAAGGGATACAGTAAACCGTTATAGGTGCATCGGAATGTAAAACTGGCGACACAGGAAACGCTCAAAACATAGACCGTAAGATGACTCAGTTTTCTTGTACCTAAGTCGGCGATGTGTCTCTTATATTTAAATTCCGATGGAATTTCTGTGTTTCAACGTCACTGTGAAGGTCCAAGGGATACAGTAAACCTGTAGAGATGCATCGGAATGCAAAACTGGTGACACAGGAAACGCTCAAATTATAGACAGTAGGAAGACTCAGTCTTCCTGTGCTTAAGTAGGCATTGTGTCCTTAAATCTAACTCCGATGCAATTTCTGTGTTTCATCGTCACTGTGAAGGTCCAAGGGATACAGTAAACCTGCAGAGGTGCATCAGAAAGTAAAACTGGTGACACAGAAAGCGCTCAAAACATAGACAGTAGGAAGACTCAGTCTTCCTGTACTTAGGTCGGCATTGTGTCTCTTATATTCAATCCCGATGCAATTTCGGTGTTTCATCGTCAATGGGAAGGTCCAAGGGATACAGTAAACCTGCAGAGGTGCATCGGAATGTAAAACTAGTGACACAGGAAACGCTCAAAACATAGACAGTAGGAAGACTCAGTCTTCCTGTACTTAAGTCGGCATTGTGTCTCTTATATTTAATTCCGATGCAATTTCTGTGTTTCATCGTCAATGGGAAGGTCCAAGGGATATAGTAAACCTGCAGATTTGCATCGGAATGTAAAACTAGTGACACAGGAACCGCTCAAATCATAGACAGTGGGAAGACTCAGTCTTCCTGTACTTAAGTCGGCATTGTGTCTCTTATATTTAATTCCGATGCAATTTCTGTGTTTCATCGTCAATGGGAAGGTCCAAGGGATATAGTAAACCTGCAGATTTGCATCGGAATGTAAAACTAGTGACACAGGAACCGCTCAAATCATAGACAGTGGGAAGACTCAGTCTTCCTGTACTTAAGTCGGCATTGTGTCTCTTATATTTAATTCCGATGAAATTTCTGTGATTCATCGTGAATGGGAAGCTCCAAGGGATATAGTAAACCTGCAGATTTGCATCGGAATGTAAAACTAGTGACACAGGAAGCGCTCAAATCATAGACAGTGGGAAGACTCAGTCTTCCTGTACTTAAGTCGGCATTTTGTCTCTTATATTTATTTCCGATGAAATTTCTGTGATTCATCGTGAATGGGAAGCTCCAAGGGATATAGTAAACCTGCAGAGGTGCATCGGAAAGTAAAACTGATGACACAGGAATCGCTCAAAACATAGACAGTAGGAAGACTTATTCTTCCTGTACTTAAGTCGGCAATGTGTCTCTTATATCTAATTCCGATGCTATTTCTGTGTTTCATCGTCACTGTGAAGGTCCAAGGGATACAGTAAACCTGTAGAGGTGCATCGGAAAATAAAACTGGTGACACAGGAAACGCTCAAATTATAGACAGTAGGAAGACTCAGGCTTCCTGTACTTAAGTCGGCATTGTGCCTCTTATATTTAATTCCGATGCAATTTCTGTGTTTCATCGTCAATGGGAACGTACAAGGGATACAGTAAACCTGCAGAGGTGCATCAGAATGTAAAACTGGTGACACAGGAAACGCTCAAAGCATAGACTGTAGGAAGACTCAGTCTTCCTGTACTTAGGTCGGCATTGTGTCTCTTATATTTAATTCCGATGCAATTTCTGTGTTTCATCGTCAATGGGAAGGTCCAAGGGATATAGTAAACCTGCAGATTTGCATCGGAATGTAAAACTAGTGACACAGGAACCGCTCAAATCATAGACAGTGGGAAGACTCAGTCTTCCTGTACTTAAGTCGGCATTGTGTCTCTTATATTTAATTCCGATGCAATTTCTGTGTTTCATCGTCAATGGGAAGGTCCAAGGAATACAGTAAACCTGCAGAGGTGCATCGGAATGTAAAACTGGTGACACAGGAAACGCTCAAAACATAGACAGTAGGAAGACTCAGTCTTCCTGTACTTAAGTCGGCATTGTGTCTCTTATATTTAACTCCAATGCAATTTCTGTGTTTCATCGTCAATGGGAAGGTCCAATGGATACAGTAAACCTGCAGAGGTGCATCAGAATGTAAAACTGGTGACACAGGAAACGCTCAAAACATAGACAGTAGGAAGACTCAGTCTTCCTGTACTTAAGTCGGCATTGTGTCTCTTATATTTAATTCCGATGCGATTTCTGTGTTTCATCGACAATGGGAAGGTCCAAGGGATATAGTAAACCGGCAGAGGTGCATCGGAATGTAAAACTGGTGACACAGGAAACGCTCAAAACATAGGCAGTAGGAAGACTCAGTCTTCCTGTACTTAAGTCGGCATTGTGTCTCATATATTTTTTATTTCGATGCAATTTCTGTGTTTCATCGTCAATGGGAAGGTCCAAGGGAAACAGCAAACCTGCAGAGGTGCATCGGAATGTAAAACTGGTGACACAGGAAACGCTCAAAACATAGACAGTAGGAAGACTCAGTCTTCCTATACTTAAGTCGGCATTGTGTCTCTTATATTTATTTTCGATGAAATTTCTGTGATTCATCGTGAATGGGAAGCTCCAAGGGATATAGTAAACCTGCAGAGGTGCATCGGAAAGTAAAACTGATGACACAGGAAACGCTCAAAACATAGACAGTAGGAAGAATTATTCTTCCTGGACTTAAGTCGGCAATGTGTCTCATATATCTAATTCCGATGCTATTTCTGTGTTTCATCGTCACTGTGAAGGTCCAAGGGATACAGTAAACCTGTAGAGGTGCATCGGAAAATAAAACTGGTGACACAGGAAACGCTCAAATTATAGACAGTAGGAAGACTCAGGCTTCCTGTACTTAAGTCGGCATTGTGTCTCTTATATTTAATTCCGATGCAATTTCTGTGTTTCATCGTCAATGGGAACGTACAAGGGATACAGTAAACCTGCAGAGGTGCATCAGAATGTAAAACTGGTGACACAGGAAACGCTCAAAGCATAGACTGTAGGAAGACTCAGTCTTCCTGTACATAAGTCGGCATTGTGTCTCTTATATTTAATTCCGATGCAATTTCTGTGTTTCATCGTCTATGGGAAGGTCCAATGGATACAGTAAACCTGCAGAGGTGCATCAGAATGTAAAACTGGTGACACAGGAAACGCACAAAGCATTGACTGTAGGAAGACTTAGTCTTCCTGTACTTAAGTCGGCATTGTGTCTCTTATATTTAATTCCGATGCAATTTCTGTGTTTCATCGTCAATGGGAAGGTCCAAGGGAAATAGTAAACCTGCAGATTTGCATCGGAATGTAAAACTAGTGACACAGGAACCGCACAAATCATAGACAGTAGGAAGACTCAGTCTTCCTGTACTTAAGTCGGCATTGTGTCTCTTATATTTAATTCCGATGCAATTTCTGTGTTTCATCGTCAATGGGAAGGTCCAAGGAATACAGTAAACCTGCAGAGGTGCATCGGAATGTAAAACTGGTGACACAGGAAACGCTCAAAATATAGACAGTAGGAAAACTCAGTCTTCCTGTACTAAAGTCGGTATTGTGTCTCTTATATTTAACTCCAATGCAATTTCTGTGTTTCATCGTCAATGGGAAGGTACAATGGATACAGTAAACATGCAGAGGTGCATCAGAATGTAAAACTGGTGACACAGGAAACGCTCAAAGCATAGACAGTAGGAAGACTCAATCTTCCTGTACTTAAGTCGGCATTGTGTCTCTTATATTTAATTCCGATGCGATTTCTGTGTTTCATCGACAATGGGAAGGTCCAATGGATATAGTAAACCGGCAGAGGTGCATCGGAATGTAAAACTGGTGACACAGGAAACGCTCAAAACATTGACGGTACGAAGACTTTTTTCTTGTACTTAAGTCGGCATTGTGTCTCTAATATTTAATTCCGATGCAATTTCTGTGTTTCATCGTCTATGGGAAGGTCCAAGGGATACAGTAAACCTGCAGATTTGCATCGGAATGTAAAACTAGTGACACAGGAAACGCGCAAAACATAGACAGTAGGAAGACTCCGTCTTCCTGTACTTAAGTCGGCATTGTGTCTCTTGTATCTAATTCCGATGCAATTTCTGTGTTTCATCGTCTATGGGAAGGTCTAAGGGATACAGTAAACCTGCAGAGGTGCATCGGAATGTAAAACTGGTGACACAGGAAACGCTCAAAACATAGACAGTAGGAAGACTCAGTCTTCCTATACTTAAGTCGGCATTGTGTCTCTTATATTTAATTCCGATGAAATTTCTGTGATTCATCGTGAATGGGAAGCTCCAAGGGATATACTTAACCTGCAGAGGTGCATCGGAAAGTAAATCTGATGACACAGGAAACGCTCAAAACATAGACAGTAGGAAGACTTATTCTTCCTGTACTTAAGTCGGCAATGTGTCTCTTATATCTAATTCCGATGCTATTTCTGTGTTTCATCGTCACTGTGAAGGTCCAAGGGATACAGTAAACCTGTAGAGGTGCATCGGAAAATTAAACTGGTGACACAGGAAACGCTCAAATTATAGACAGTAGGAAGACTCAGGCTTCCTGTACTTAAGTCGGCATTGTGCCTCTTATATTTAATTCCGATGCAATTTCTGTGTTTCATCGTCAGTGGGAACGTACAAGGGATACAGTAAACCTGCGGAGGTGCATCAGAATGTAAAACTGGTGACACAGGAAACGCTCAAAGCATAGACTGTAGGAAGACTCAGTCTTCCTGTACTTAAGTCGGCATTGTGTCTCTTATATTTAATTCCGATGCAATTTCTGTGTTTCATCGTCAATGGGAAGGTCCAAGGGATATAGTAAACCTGCAGATTTGCATCGGAATGTAAAACTAGTGACACAGGAACCGCTCAAATCATAGACAGTAGGAAGACTCAGTCTTCCTGTACTTAAGTCGGCATTGTGTCTCTTATATTTAATTCCGATGCAATTTCTGTGTTTCATCGTCAATGGGAAGGTCCAAGGAATACAGTAAACCTGCAGAGGTGCATCGGAATGTAAAACTGGTGACACAGGAAACGCTCAAATCATGGACAGTAGGAAGACTCAGTCTTCCTGTACTTAAGTCGGCATTGTGTCTCTTATATTTAACTCCAATGCAATTTCTGTGTTTCATCGTCAATGGGAAGGTCCAATGGATACAGTAAACCTGCAGAGGTGCATCAGAATGTAAAACTGGTGACACAGGAAACGCTCAAAACATAGACAGTAGGAAGACTCAGTCTTCCTGTACTTAAGTCGGCATTGTGTCTCTTATATTTAATTCCGATGCGATTTCTGTGTTTCATCGACAATGGGAAGGTCCAAGGGATATAGTAAACCGGCAGAGGTGCATCGGAATGTAAAACTGGTGACACAGGAAACGCTCAAAACATAGACAGTAGGAAGACTCAGTCTTCCTGTACTTAAGTCGGCATTGTGTCTCTTATATTTAATTCCGATGCAATTTCTCTGTTTCATCGTCTATGGGAAGGTCCAAGGCATACAGTAAACCTGCAGATCTGCATCAGAATGTAAAACTGGTGACACAGGAAACGCTCAAAACATAGACAGTAGGAAGACTCAGTCTTCCTGTACTTAAGTCGGCATTGTGTCTCTTATATTTTATTCCAATGAAATTTCTGTGTTTCATCGTGAATGGGAAGGTCCAAGGGATACAGTAAACCGGCAGAGGTGCATCGGAATGTAAAACTGGTGACACGGGAAACGCTCAAAACATAGACAGTAGGAAGACTCAGTCTTCCTGTACTTAAGTCGGCATTGTGTCTCTTATATTTAATTCCGATGAAATATCTGTGTTTCATCGTGAATGGGAAGGTCCAAGGGATATAGTAAACCTGCAGAGGTGCATCGCAAAGTATAATCGATGACACAGGAATCGTTCAAAACATAGACAGCAGGAAGACTTAGTCATCCTGTACTTAAGTCGGCATTGTGTCTCTTATATTTAATTCCGATGCAATTTCTGTGTTTCATCGTCAATGGGAAGGTCCAAGGAATACAGTAAACCTGCAGAGGTGCATCGGAATGTAGAACTGGTGACACAGGAAACGCTCAAAACATAGACAGTAGGAAGACTCAGTCTTCCTGTACTTAAGTCGGCATTGTGTCTCTTATATTTAACTCCAATGCAATTTCTGTGTTTCATCGTCAATGGGAAGGTCCAATGGATACAGTAAACCTGCAGAGGTGCATCAGAATGTAAAACTGGTGACACAGGAAACGCTCAAAACATAGACAGTAGGAAGACTTAGTCTTCCTGTACTTAAGTCGGCATTGTGTCTCTTATATTTAATTCCGATGCGATTTCTGTGTTTCATCGACAATGGGAAGGGGCAAGGGATACAGTAAACCGTTATAGGTGCATCGGAATGTAAAACTGGCGACACAGGAAACGCTCAAAACATAGACCGAAAAGATGACTTAGTTTTTTTGTACCTAAGTCGGCGATGTGTCTCTTATATTTAAATTCCGATGGAATTTCTGTGTTTCAACGTCACTGTGAAGGTCCAAGGGATACAGTAAACCTGTAGAGATGCATCGGAATGCAAAACTGGTGACACAGGAAACGCTCAAATTATAGACAGTAGGAAGACTCAGTCTTCCTGTGCTTAAGTAGGCATTGTGTCCTTAAATCTAACTCTGATGCAATTTCTGTGTTTCATCGTCACTGTGAAGGTCCAAGGGATACAGTAAACCTGCAGAGGTGCATCAGAAAGTAAAACTGGTGACACAGAAAGCGCTCAAAACATAGACAGTAGGAAGACTCAGTCTTCCTGTACTTAAGTCGGCATTGTGTCTCTTATATTCAATCCCGATGCAATTTCGGTGTTTCATCGTCAATGGGAAGGTCCAAGGGATACAGTAAACCTGCAGAGGTGTATCGGAATGTAAAACTAGTGACACAGGAAACGCTCAAAACATAGACAGTAGGAAGACTCAGTCTTCCTGTAGTTAAGTCGGCATTGTGTCTCTTGTATCTAATTCCGATGCAATTTCTGTGTTTCATCGTCAATGGGAAGGTCTAAGGGATACAGTAAACCTGCAGAGGTGCATCGGAATGTAAAACTGGTGACACAGGAAACGCTCAAAACATAGACAGTAGGAAGACTCAGTCTTCCTATACTTAAGTCGGCATTGTGTCTCTTATATTTATTTCCGATGAAATTTCTGTGATTCATCGTGAATGGGAAGCTCCAAGGGATATAGTAAACCTGCAGAGGTCCATCGGAAAGTAAAACTGATGACACAGGAAACGCTCATAACATAGACAGTAGGAAGACTTATTCTTCCTGTACTTAAGTCGGCAATGTGTCTCTTATATCTAATTCCGATGCTATTTCTGTGTTTCATCGTCACTGTGAAGGTCCAAGGGATACAGTAAACCTGTAGAGGTGCATCGGAAAATAAAACTGGTGACACAGGAAACGCTCAAATTATAGACAGTAGGAAGACTCAGGCTTCCTGTACTTAAGTCGGCATTGTTCCTCTTATATTTAATTCCGATGCAATTTCTGTGTTTCATCGTCAATGGGAACGTACAAGGGATACAGTAAACCTGCAGAGGTGCATCAGAATGTAAAACTGGTGACACAGGAAACGCTCAAAGCATAGACTGTAGGAAGACTCAGTCTTCCTGTACTTAAGTCGGCATTGTGTCTCTTATATTTAATTCCGATGCAATTTCTGTGTTTCATCGTCAATGGGAAGGTCCAAGGGATATAGTAAACCTGCAGATTTGCATCGGAATGTAAAACTAGTGACACAGGAACCGCTCAAATCATAGACAGTAGGAAGACTCAGTCTTCCTGTACTTAAGTCGGCATTGTGTCTCTTATATTAAATTCCGATGCAATTTCTGTGTTTCATCGTCAATGGGAAGGTCCAAGGAATACAGTAAACCTGCAGAGTTGCATCGGAATATAAAACTGGTGACACAGGAAACGCTCAAAACATAGACAGTAGGAAGACTCAGTCTTCCTGTACTTAAGTCGGCATTGTGTCTCTTATATTTAACTCCAATGCAATTTCTGTGTTTCATCGTCATTGGGAAGGTCCAAGGGATATAGTAAACCTGCAGATTTGCATCGGAATGTAAAACTAGTGACACAGGAACCGCTCAAATCATAGACAGTAGGAAGACTCAGTCTTCCTGTACTTAAGTCGGCATTGTGTCTCTTATATTAAATTCCGATGCAATTTCTGTGTTTCATCGTCAATGGGAAGGTCCAAGGAATACAGTAAACCTGCAGAGTTGCATCGGAATGTAAAACTGGTGACACAGGAAACGCTCAAAACATAGACAGTAGGAAGACTCAGTCTTCCTGTACTTAAGTCGGCATTGTGTCTCTTATATTTAATTCCGATGCGATTTCTGTGTTTCATCGACAATGGGAAGGTCCAAGGGATATAGTAAACCGGCAGAGGTGCATCGGAATGCAAAACTGGTGACACAGGAAACGCTCAAAACATAGACAGTAGGAAGACTCAGTCTTCCTGTACTTAAGTCGGCATTGTGTCTCATATATTTAATTTCGATGCAATTTCTGTGTTTCATCGTCAATGCGAAGGGCCAAGTTAAACAGGAAGCCTGCAGAGGTGCATCGGAATGTAAAACTGGTGACACAGGAAACGCTCAAAACATAGACAGTAGGAAGACTCAGTCTTCCTATACTTAAGTCGGCATTGTGTCTCTTATATTTATTTCCGATGAAATTTCTGTGATTCATCGTGAGTGGGAAGCTCCAAGGGATATAGTAAACCTGCAGAGGTGCATCGGAAAGTAAAACTGATGACACAGGAAACGCTCAAAACATAGACAGTACGAAGACTTATTCTTCCTGTACTTAAGTCGGCAATGTGTCTCTTATATCTAATTCCGATGCTATTTCTGTGTTTCATCGTCACTGTGAAGGTCCAAGGGATACAGTAAACCTGTAGAGGTGCATCGGAAAATAAAACTGGTGACACAGGAAACGCTCAAATTATAGACAGTAGGAAGACTCAGGCTTCCTGTACTTAAGTCGGCATTGTGTCTCTTATATTTAATTCCGATGCAATTTCTGTGTTTCATCGTCAATGGGAACGTACAAGGGAAACAGTAAACCTGCAGAGGTGCATCAGAATGTAAAACTGGTGACACAGGAAACGCTCAAAGCATAGACTGTAGGAAGACTCAGTCTTCCTGTACCTAAGTCGGCATTGTGTCTCTTATATTTAATTCCGATGCAATTTCTGTATTTCATCGTCTATGGGAAGGTCCAATGGATACAGTAAACCTGCAGAGGTGCATCAGAATGTAAAACTGGTGACACAGGAAACGCTCAAAGCATAGACTGTAGGAAGACTCAGTCTTCCTGTACTTAAGTCGGCAATGTGTCTCTTATATTTAATTCCGATGCAATTTCTGTGTTTCATCGTCAATGGGAAGGTCCAAGGGATATAGCAAACCTGCAGAGGTGCATCGGAATGTAAAACTGGTGACACAGGAAACGCTCAAAACATAGACAGTAGGAAGACTCAGTCTTCCTGTACTTAAGTCGGTATTGTGTCTTTTATATTTAACTCCAATGCAATTTCTGTGTTTCATCGTCAATGGGAAGGTCCAATGGATACAGTAAACCTGCAGAGGTGCATCAGAATGTAAAACTGCTGACACAGGAAACGCTCAAAGCATAGACAGTAGGAAGACTCAGTCTTCCTGTACTTAAGTCGGCATTGTGTCTCTTATATTTAATTCCGATGCGATTTCTGTGTTTCATCGACAATGGGAAGGTCCAAGGGATATAGTAAACCTGCAGATTTGCATCGGAATGTAAAACTAGTGACACAGGAACCGCTCAAATCATAGACAGTAGGAAGACTCAGTCTTCCTGTACTTAAGTCGGCATTGTGTCTCTTATATTAAATTCCGATGCAATTTCTGTGTTTCATCGTCAATGGGAAGGTCCAAGGAATACAGTAAACCTGCAGAGTTGCATCGGAATGTAAAACTGGTGACACAGGAAACGCTCAAATCATAGACAGTAGGAAGACTCAGTCTTCCTGTACTTAAGTCGGCATTGTGTCTCTTATATTTAATTCCGATGCGATTTCTGTGTTTCATCGACAATGGGAAGGTCCAAGGGATATAGTAAACCGGCAGAGGTGCATCGGAATGCAAAACTGGTGACACAGGAAACGCTCAAAACATAGACAGTAGGAAGACTCAGTCTTCCTGTACTTAAGTCGGCATTGTGTCTCATATATTTAATTTCGATGCAATTTCTGTGTTTCATCGTCAATGCGAAGGGCCAAGGGAAACAGGAAGCCTGCAGAGGTGCATCGGAATGTAAAACTGGTGACACAGGAAACGCTCAAAACATAGACAGTAGGAAGACTCAGTCTTCCTATACTTAAGTCGGCATTGTGTCTCTTATATTTATTTCCGATGAAATTTCTGTGATTCATCGTGAATGGGAAGCTCCAAGGGATATAGTAAACCTGCAGAGGTGCATCGGAAAGTAAAACTGATGACACAGGAAACGCTCAAAACATAGACAGTACGAAGACTTATTCTTCCTGTACTTAAGTCGGCAATGTGTCTCTTATATCTAATTCCGATGCTATTTCTGTGTTTCATCGTCACTGTGAAGGTCCAAGGGATACAGTAAACCTGTAGAGGTGCATCGGAAAATAAAACTGGTGACACAGGAAACGCTCAAATTATAGACAGTAGGAAGACTCAGGCTTCCTGTACTTAAGTCGGCATTGTGTCTCTTATATTTAATTCCGATGCAATTTCTGTGTTTCATCGTCAATGGGAACGTACAAGGGAAACAGTAAACCTGCAGAGGTGCATCAGAATGTAAAACTGGTGACACAGGAAACGCTCAAAGCATAGACTGTAGGAAGACTCAGTCTTCCTGTACTTAAGTCGGCATTGTGTCTCTTATATTTAATTCCGATGCAATTTCTGTATTTCATCGTCTATGGGAAGGTCCAATGGATACAGTAAACCTGCAGAGGTGCATCAGAATGTAAAACTGGTGACACAGGAAACGCTCAAAGCATAGACTGTAGGAAGACTCAGTCTTCCTGTACTTAAGTCGGCATTGTGTCTCTTATATTTAATTCCGATGCAATTTCTGTGTTTCATCGTCAATGGGAAGGTCCAAGGGATATAGCAAACCTGCAGAGGTGCATCGGAATGTAAAACTGGTGACACAGGAAACGCTCAAAACATAGACAGTAGGAAGACTCAGTCTTCCTGTACTTAAGTCGGTATTGTGTCTTTTATATTTAACTCCAATGCAATTTCTGTGTTTCATCGTCAATGGGAAGGTCCAATGGATACAGTAAACCTGCAGAGGTGCATCAGAATGTAAAACTGCTGACACAGGAAACGCTCAAAGCATAGACAGTAGGAAGACTCAGTCTTCCTGTACTTAAGTCGGCATTGTGTCTCTTATATTTAATTCCGATGCGATTTCTGTGTTTCATCGACAATGGGAAGGTCCAAGGGATATAGTAAACCTGCAGATTTGCATCGGAATGTAAAACTAGTGACACAGGAACCGCTCAAATCATAGACAGTAGGAAGACTCAGTCTTCCTGTACTTAAGTCGGCATTGTGTCTCTTATATTAAATTCCGATGCAATTTCTGTGTTTCATCGTCAATGGGAAGGTCCAAGGAATACAGTAAACCTGCAGAGTTGCATCGGAATGTAAAACTGGTGACACAGGAAACGCTCAAATCATAGACAGTAGGAAGACTCAGTCTTCCTGTACTTAAGTCGGCATTGTGTCTCTTATATTTAATTCCGATGCGATTTCTGTGTTTCATCGACAATGGGAAGGTCCAAGGGATATAGTAAACCGGCAGAGGTGCATCGGAATGCAAAACTGGTGACACAGGAAACGCTCAAAACATAGACAGTAGGAAGACTCAGTCTTCCTGTACTTAAGTCGGCATTGTGTCTCATATATTTAATTTCGATGCAATTTCTGTGTTTCATCGTCAATGCGAAGGGCCAAGGGAAACAGGAAGCCTGCAGAGGTGCATCGGAATGTAAAACTGGTGACACAGGAAACGCTCAAAACATAGACAGTAGGAAGACTCAGTCTTCCTATACTTAAGTCGGCATTGTGTCTCTTATAT
This sequence comes from Schistocerca nitens, assembly GCF_023898315.1. Taxonomy (NCBI): domain Eukaryota; kingdom Metazoa; phylum Arthropoda; class Insecta; order Orthoptera; family Acrididae; genus Schistocerca; species Schistocerca nitens. The sequence goes on along the minus strand of NC_064614.1, from coordinate 1,324,560,149 downwards.
TTATTTCCGATGAAATTTCTGTGATTCATCGTGAATGGGAAGCTCCAAGGGATATAGTAAACCTGCAGAGGTGCATCGGAAAGTAAAACTGATGACACAGGAAACGCTCAAAACATAGACAGTACGAAGACTTATTCTTCCTGTACTTAAGTCGGCAATGTGTCTCTTATATCTAATTCCGATGCTATTTCTGTGTTTCATCGTCACTGTGAAGGTCCAAGGGATACAGTAAACCTGTAGAGGTGCATCGGAAAATAAAACTGGTGACACAGGAAACGCTCAAATTATAGACAGTAGGAAGACTCAGGCTTCCTGTACTTAAGTCGGCATTGTGTCTCTTATATTTAATTCCGATGCAATTTCTGTGTTTCATCGTCAATGGGAACGTACAAGGGAAACAGTAAACCTGCAGAGGTGCATCAGAATGTAAAACTGGTGACACAGGAAACGCTCAAAGCATAGACTGTAGGAAGACTCAGTCTTCCTGTACTTAAGTCGGCATTGTGTCTCTTATATTTAATTCCGATGCAATTTCTGTATTTCATCGTCTATGGGAAGGTCCAATGGATACAGTAAACCTGCAGAGGTGCATCGGAATGTAAAACTGGTGACACAGGAAACGCTCAAAACATAGACAGTAGGAAGACTCAGTCTTCCTGTACTTAAGTCGGTATTGTGTCTCTTATATTTAACTCCAATGCAATTTCTGTGTTTCATCGTCAATGGGAAGGTCCAATGGATACAGTAAACCTGCAGAGGTGCATCAGAATGTAAAACTGCTGACACAGGAAACGCTCAAAGCATAGACAGTAGGAAGACTCAGTCTTCCTGTACTTAAGTCGGCATTGTGTCTCTTATATTTAATTCCGATGCGATTTCTGTGTTTCATCGACAATGGGAAGGTCCAAGGGATATAGTAAACCGGCAGAGGTGCATCGGAATGTAAAACTGGTGACACAGGAAACGCTCAAAACATTGACGGTACGAAGACTGTTTTCTTGTACTTAAGTCGGCATTGTGTCTCATATATTTAATTTCGATGCAATTTCTGTGTTTCATCGTCAATGGGAAGGTCCAAGGGAAACAGGAAACCTGCAGAGGTGCATCGGAATATAAAACTGGTGACTCAGGAAACGCTCAAAACATAGACACTAGGAAGACTCAGTCTTCCTGTACTTAAGTCGGCATTGTGACTCTTATATTTAATTCCGATGCAATTTCTGTGTTTCATTGTCTATGGGAAGGTCCAAGGGATACAGTAAACCTGCAGATTTGCATCGGAATGTAAAACTAGTGACACTGGAAACGCTCAAAACATAGACAGTAGGAAGACTCAGTCTTCCTGTACTTAAGTCGGCATTGTGTCTCTTGTATCTAATTCCGATGCAATTTCTGTGTTTCATCGTCAATGGGAAGGTCTAAGGGATACAGTAAACCTGCAGAGGTGCATCGGAATGTAAAACTGGTGACACAGGAAACGCTCAAAACATAGACAGTAGGAAGACTCAGTCTTCCTATACTTAAGTCGGCATTGTGTCTCTTATATTTATTTCCGATGAAATTTCTGTGATTCATCGTGAATGGGAAGCTCCAAGGGATATAGTAAACCTGCAGAGGTGCATCGGAAAGTAAAACTGATGACACAGGAAACGCTCAAAACATAGACAGTAGGAAGACTTATTCTTCCTGTACTTAAGTCGGCAATGTGTCTCTTATATCTAATTCCGATGCTACATCTACATCTACATCTATACTCCGCGAGCCACCTTACGGTGTGTGGCGGAGGGTACTTATTGTACCACTATCTGATCCCCCCTTCCCTGTTCCATTCACGAATTGTGCGTGGGAAGAACGACTGCTTGTAAGTCTCCGTATTTGCTCTAATTTCTCGGATCTTTTCGTTGTGATCATTACGCGAGATATATGTGGGCGGTAGTAATATGTTGCCCATCTCTTCCCGGAATGTGCTCTCTCGTAATTTCGATAATAAACCTCTCCGTATTGCGTAACGCCTTTCTTGAAGTGTCCGCCATTGGAGCTTGTTCAGCATCTCCGTAACGCTCTCGCGCTGACTAAATGTCCCCATGACGAATCGCGCTGCTTTTCGCTGGATCATGTCTATCTCTTCTATTAATCCAATCTGGTAAGGGTCCCATACTGATGAGCAATGCTATTTCTGTGTTTCATCGTCACTGTGAAGGTCCAAGGGATACAGTAAACCTGTAGAGGTGCATCGGAAAATTAAACTGGTGACACAGGAAACGCTCAAATTATAGACAGTAGGAAGACTCAGGCTTCCTGTACTTAAGTCGGCATTGTGCCTCTTATATTTAATTCCGATGCAATTTCTGTGTTTCATCGTCAATGGGAACGTACAAGGGATACAGTAAACCTGCAGAGGTGCATCAGAATGTAAAACTGGTGACACAGGAAACGCTCAAAGCATAGACTGTAGGAAGACTCAGTCTTCCTGTACTTAAGTCGGCATTGTGTCTCTTATATTTAATTCCGATGCAATTTCTGTGTTTCATCGTCAATGGGAAGGTCCAAGGGATATAGTAAACCTGCAGATTTGCATCGGAATGTAAAACTAGTGACACAGGAACCGCTCAAATCATAGACAGTAGGAAGACTCAGTCTTCCTGTACTTAAGTCGGCATTGTGTCTCTTATATTTAATTCCGATGCAATTTCTGTGTTTCATCGTCAATGGGAAGGTCCAAGGAATACAGTAAACCTGCAGAGGTGCATCGGAATGTAAAACTGGTGACACAGGAAACGCTCAAAACATAGACAGTAGGAAGACTCAGTCTTCCTGTACTTAAGTCGGCATTGTGTCTCTTATATTTAACTCCAATGCAATTTCTGTGTTTCATCGTCAATGGGAAGGTCCAATGGATACAGTAAACCTGCAGAGGTGCATCAGAATGTAAAACTGGTGACACAGGAAACGCTCAAAACATAGACAGTAGGAAGACTCAGTCTTCCTGTACTTAAGTCGGCATTGTGTCTCTTATATTTAATTCCGATGCAATTTCGGTGTTTCATCGTCAATGGGAAGGTCCAAGGGATACAGAAAATCTGCAGAGGTGCATGAGAATGTAAAACTGGTGACACAGGAAACGCTCAACACATAGACAGTAGGAAGACTCATTCTTCCTGTACTTAAGTCGGCATTGTGTCTCTTATATTTAATTCCGATGCAATTTCTGTGTTTCATCGTCAATGGGAAGGTCCAAGGAATACAGTAAACCTGCAGAGGTGCATCGGTATGTAAAACTGGTGACACAGGAAACGCTCAAAACATAGACAGTAGGAAGACTCAGTCTTCCTGTACTTAAGTTGGCATTGTGTCTCTTATATTTAACTCCAATGCAATTTCTGTGTTTCATCGTCAATGGGAAGGTCCAATGGATACAGTAAACCTGCAGATGTGCATCAGAATGTAAAACTGGTGACACAGGAATCGCTCAAAACATAGACAGTAGGAAGACTCAGTCTTCCTGTACTTAAGTCGGCATTGTGTCTCTTATATTTAATTCCGATGCGATTTCTGTGTTTCATCGACAATGGGAAGGTCCAAGGGATATAGTAAACCGGCAGAGGTGCATCGGAATGTAAAACTGGTGACACAGGAAACGCTCAAAACATTGACGGTACGAAGACTGTTTTCTTGTACTTAAGTCGGCATTGTGTCTCATATATTTAATTTAATGCAATTTCTGTGTTTCATCGTCAATGGGAAGGTCCAAGGGAAACAGGAAACCTGCAGAGGTGCATCGGAATATAAAACTGGTGACTCAGGAAACGCTCAAAACATAGACACTAGGAAGACTCAGTCTTCCTGTACTTAAGTCGGCATTGTGTCTCTTATATTTAATTCCGATGCAATTTCTGTGTTTCATTGTCTATGGGAAGGTCCAAGGGATACAGTAAACCTGCAGATTTGCATCGGAATGTAAAACTAGTGACACAGGAAACGCTCAAAACATAGACAGTAGGAAGACTCAGTCTTCCTGTACTTAAGTCGGCATTGTGTCTCTTGTATCTAATTCCGATGCAATTTCTGTGTTTCATCGTCAATGGGAAGGTCTAAGGGATACAGTAAACCTGCAGAGGTGAATCGGAATGTAATACTGGTGACACAGGAAACGCTCAAAGCATAGACAGTAGGAAGACTCAGTCTTCCTATACTTAAGTCGGCATTGTGTCTCTTATATTTATTTCCGATGAAATTTCTGTGATTCATCGTGAATGGGAAGCTCCAAGGGATATAGTAAACCTGCAGAGGTGCATCGGAAAGTAAAACTGATGACACAGGAAACGCTCAAAACATAGACAGTAGGAAGACTTATTCTTCCTGTACTTAAGTCGGCAATGCGTCTCTTATATCTAATTCCGATGCTATTTCTGTGTTTCATCGTCACTGTGAAGGTCCAAGGGATACAGTAAACTTGCAGAAGTGCATCGGAAAATTAAACTGGTGACACAGGAAACGCTCAAATTATAGACAGTAGGAAGACTCAGGCTTCCTGTACTTAAGTCGGCATTGTGCCTCTTATATTTAATTCCGATGCAATTTCTGTGTTTCATCGTCAATGGGAACGTACAAGGGATACAGTAAACCTGCAGAGGTGCATCAGAATGTAAAACTGGTGACACAGGAAACGCTCAAAGCATAGACTGTAAGAAGACTCAGTCTTCCTGTACTTAAGTCGGCATTGTGTCTCTTATATTTAATTCCGATGCAATTTCTGTGTTTCATCGTCAATGGGAAGGTCCAAGGGATATAGTAAACCTGCAGATTTGCATCGGAATGTAAAACTAGTGACACAGAAACCGCTCAAATCATAGACAGTAGGAAGACTCAGTCTTCCTGTACTTAAGTCGGCATTGTGTCTCTTATATTTAATTCCGATGCAATTTCTGTTTTTAATCGTCATTGGGAAGGTCCAAGGGATACAGTAAACTTGCAGAAGTGCATCGGAAAATTAAACTGGTGACACAGGAAACGCTCAAATTATAGACAGTAGGAAGACTCAGGCTTCCTGTACTTAAGTCGGCATTGTGCCTCTTATATTTAATTCCGATGCAATTTCTGTGTTTCATCGTCAATGGGAACGTACAAGGGATACAGTAAACCTGCAGAGGTGCATCAGAATGTAAAACTGGTGACACAGGAAACGCTCAAAGCATAGACTGTAGGAAGACTCAGTCTTCCTGTACTTAAGTCGGCATTGTGTCTCTTATATTTAATTCCGATGCAATTTCTGTGTTTCATCGTCAATGGGAAGGTCCAAGGGATATAGTAAACCTGCAGATTTGCATCGGAATGTAAAACTAGTGACACAGAAACCGCTCAAATCATAGACAGTAGGAAGACTCAGTCTTCCTGTACTTAAGTCGGCATTGTGTCTCTTATATTTAATTCCGATGCAATTTCTGTGTTTCATCGACAATGGGAAGGTCCAAGGAATACAGTAAACCTGCAGAGGTGCATCGGAATGTAAAACTGGTGACACAGGAAACGCTCAAAACATAGACAGTAGGAAGACTCAGTCTTCCTGTACTTAAGTCGGCATTGTGTCTCTTATATTTAACTCCAATGCAATTTCTGTGTTTCATCGTCAATGGGAAGGTCCAATGGATACAGTAAACCTGCAGAGGTGCATCAGAATGTAAAACTGGTGACACAGGAAACGCTCAAAACATAGACAGTAGGAAGACTCAGTCTTCCTGTACTTAAGTCGGCATTGTGTCTCTTATATTTAATTCCGATGCGATATCTGTGTTTCATCGACAATGGGAAGGTCCAAGGGATATAGTAAACCGGCAGAGGTGCATCGGAATGTAAAACTGGTGACACAGGAAACGCTCAAAACATAGACAGTAGGAAGACTCAGTCTTCCTGTACTTAAGTCGGCATTGTGTCTCATATATTTAATTTCGATGCAATTTCTGTGTTTCATCGTCAATGGGAAGGTCCAAGGGAAACAGGAAACCTGCAGAGGTGCATCGGAATGTAAAACTGGTGACACAGGAAACGCTCAAAACATAGACAGTAGGAAGACTCAGTCTTCCTATACTTAAGTCGGCATTGTGTCTCTTATATTTATTTCCGATGAAATTTCTGTGATTCATCGTGAATGGGAAGCTCCAAGGGATATAGTAAACCTGCAGAGGTGCATCGGAAAGTAAAACTGATGACACAGGAAACGCTCAAAACATAGACAGTAGGAAGACTTATTCTTCCTGTACTTAAGTCGGCAATGTGTCTCTTATATCTAATTCCGATGCTATTTCTGTGTTTCATCGTCACTGTGAAGGTCCAAGGGATACAGTAAACCTGTAGAGGTGCATCGGAAAATAAAACTGGTGACACAGGAAACGCTCAAATTATAGACAGTAGGAAGACTCAGGCTTCCTGTACTTAAGTCGGCATTGTGTCTCTTATATTTAATTCCGATGCAATTTCTGTGTTTCATCGTCTATGGGAAGGTCCAATGGATACAGTAAACCTGCAGAGGTGCATCAGAATATAAGACTGGTGACACAGGAAACGCTCAAAGCATAGACTGTAGGAAGTCTCAGTCTTCCTGTACTTAAGTCGGCATTGTGTCTCTTATATTTAATTCCGATGCAATTTCTGTGTTTCATCGTCAATGGGAAGGTCCAAGGGATATAGTAAACCTGCAGATTTGCATCGGAATGTAAAACTAGTGACACAGGAACCGCTCAAATCATAGACAGTAGGAAGACTCAGTCTTCCTGTACTTAAGTCGGCATTGTGTCTCTTATATTTAATTCCGATGCAATTTCTGTGTTTCATCGTCAATGGGAAGGTCCAAGGAATACAGTAAACCTGCAGAGGTGCATCGGAATGTAAAACTGGTGACACAGGAAACGCTCAAAACATAGACAGTAGGAAGACTCAGTCTTCCTGTACTTAAGTCGGCATTGTGTCTCATATATTTAATTTCGATGCAATTTCTGTGTTTCATCGTCAATGCGAAGGGCCAAGGGAAACAGGAAGCCTGCAGAGGTGCATCGGAATGTAAAACTGGTGACACAGGAAACGCTCAAAACATAGACAGTAGGAAGACTCAGTCTTCCTATACTTAAGTCGGCATTGTGTCTCTTATATTTATTTCCGATGAAATTTCTGTGATTCATCGTGAATGGGAAGCTCCAAGGGATATAGTAAACCTGCAGAGGTGCATCGGAAAGTAAAACTGATGACACAGGAAACGCTCAAAACATAGACAGTACGAAGACTTATTCTTCCTGTACTTAAGTCGGCAATGTGTCTCTTATATCTAATTCCGATGCTATTTCTGTGTTTCATCGTCACTGTGAAGGTCCAAGGGATACAGTAAACCTGTAGAGGTGCATCGGAAAATAAAACTGGTGACACAGGAAACGCTCAAATTATAGACAGTAGGAAGACTCAGGCTTCCTGTACTTAAGTCGGCATTGTGTCTCTTATATTTAATTCCGATGCAATTTCTGTGTTTCATCGTCAATGGGAACGTACAAGGGAAACAGTAAACCTGCAGAGGTGCATCAGAATGTAAAACTGGTGACACAGGAAACGCTCAAAGCATAGACTGTAGGAAGACTCAGTCTTCCTGTACTTAAGTCGGCATTGTGTCTCTTATATTTAATTCCGATGCAATTTCTGTATTTCATCGTCTATGGGAAGGTCCAATGGATACAGTAAACCTGCAGAAATGCATCAGAATGTAAAACTGGTGACACAGGAAACGCTCAAAGCATAGACTGTAGGAAGACTCAGTCTTCCTGTACTTAAGTCGGCATTGTGTCTCTTATATTTAATTCCGATGCAATTTCTGTGTTTCATCGTCAATGGGAAGGTCCAAGGGATATAGCAAACCTGCAGAGGTGCATCGGAATGTAAAACTGGTGACACAGGAAACGCTCAAAACATAGACAGTAGGAAGACTCAGTCTTCCTGTACTTAAGTCGGTATTGTGTCTCTTATATTTAACTCCAATGCAATTTCTGTGTTTCATCGTCAATGGGAAGGTCCAATGGATACAGTAAACCTGCAGAGGTGCATCAGAATGTAAAACTGCTGACACAGGAAACGCTCAAAGCATAGACAGTAGGAAGACTCAGTCTTCCTGTACTTAAGTCGGCATTGTGTCTCTTATATTTAATTCCGATGCGATTTCTGTGTTTCATCGACAATGGGAAGGTCCAAGGGATATAGTAAACCGGCAGAGGTGCATCGGAATGTAAAACTGGTGACACAGGAAACGCTCAAAACATTGACGGTACGAAGACTGTTTTCTTGTACTTAAGTCGGCATTGTGTCTCATATATTTAATTTCGATGCAATTTCTGTGTTTCATCGTCAATGGGAAGGTCCAAGGGAAACAGGAAACCTGCAGAGGTGCATCGGAATATAAAACTGGTGACTCAGGAAACGCTCAAAACATAGACACTAGGAAGACTCAGTCTTCCTGTACTTAAGTCGGCATTGTGACTCTTATATTTAATTCCGATGCAATTTCTGTGTTTCATTGTCTATGGGAAGGTCCAAGGGATACAGTAAACCTGCAGATTTGCATCGGAATGTAAAACTAGTGACACTGGAAACGCTCAAAACATAGACAGTAGGAAGACTCAGTCTTCCTGTACTTAAGTCGGCATTGTGTCTCTTGTATCTAATTCCGATGCAATTTCTGTGTTTCATCGTCAATGGGAAGGTCTAAGGGATACAGTAAACCTGCAGAGGTGCATCGGAATGTAAAACTGGTGACACAGGAAACGCTCAAAACATAGACAGTAGGAAGACTCAGTCTTCCTATACTTAAGTCGGCATTGTGTCTCTTATATTTATTTCCGATGAAATTTCTGTGATTCATCGTGAATGGGAAGCTCCAAGGGATATAGTAAACCTGCAGAGGTGCATCGGAAAGTAAAACTGATGACACAGGAAACGCTCAAAACATAGACAGTAGGAAGACTTATTCTTCCTGTACTTAAGTCGGCAATGTGTCTCTTATATCTAATTCCGATGCTACATCTACATCTATACTCCGCGAGCCACCTTACGGTGTGTGGCGGAGGGTACTTATTGTACCACTATCTGATCCCCCCTTCCCTGTTCCATTCACGAATTGTGCGTGGGAAGAACGACTGCTTGTAAGTCTCCGTATTTGCTCTAATTTCTCGGATCTTTTCGTTGTGATCATTACGCGAGATATATGTGGGCGGTAGTAATATGTTGCCCATCTCTTCCCGGAATGTGCTCTCTCGTAATTTCGATAATAAACCTCTCCGTATTGCGTAACGCCTTTCTTGAAGTGTCCGCCATTGGAGCTTGTTCAGCATCTCCGTAACGCTCTCGCGCTGACTAAATGTCCCCATGACGAATCGCGCTGCTTTTCGCTGGATCATGTCTATCTCTTCTATTAGTCCAACCTGGTAAGGGTCCCATACTGATGAGCAATGCTATTTCTGTGTTTCATCGTCACTGTGAAGGTCCAAGGGATACAGTAAACCTGTAGAGGTGCATCGGAAAATTAAACTGGTGACACAGGAAACGCTCAAATTATAGACAGTAGGAAGACTCAGGCTTCCTGTACTTAAGTCGGCATTGTGCCTCTTATATTTAATTCCGATGCAATTTCTGTGTTTCATCGTCAATGGGAACGTACAAGGGATACAGTAAACCTGCAGAGGTGCATCAGAATGTAAAACTGGTGACACAGGAAACGCTCAAAGCATAGACTGTAGGAAGACTCAGTCTTCCTGTACTTAAGTCGGCATTGTGTCTCTTATATTTAATTCCGATGCAATTTCTGTGTTTCATCGTCAATGGGAAGGTCCAAGGGATATAGTAAACCTGCAGATTTGCATCGGAATGTAAAACTAGTGACACAGGAACCGCTCAAATCATAGACAGTAGGAAGACTCAGTCTTCCTGTACTTAAGTCGGCATTGTGTCTCTTATATTTAATTCCGATGCAATTTCTGTGTTTCATCGTCAATGGGAAGGTCCAAGGAATACAGTAAACCTGCAGAGGTGCATCGGAATGTAAAACTGGTGACACAGGAAACGCTCAAAACATAGACAGTAGGAAGACTCAGTCTTCCTGTACTTAAGTCGGCATTGTGTCTCTTATATTTAACTCCAATGCAATTTCTGTGTTTCATCGTCAATGGGAAGGTCCAATGGATACAGTAAACCTGCAGAGGTGCATCAGAATGTAAAACTGGTGACACAGGAAACGCTCAAAACATAGACAGTAGGAAGACTCAGTCTTCCTGTACTTAAGTCGGCATTGTGTCTCTTATATTTAATTCCGATGCAATTTCGGTGTTTCATCGTCAATGGGAAGGTCCAAGGGATACAGAAAATCTGCAGAGGTGCATGAGAATGTAAAACTGGTGACACAGGAAACGCTCAACACATAGACAGTAGGAAGACTCATTCTTCCTGTACTTAAGTCGGCATTGTGTCTCTTATATTTAATTCCGATGCAATTTCTGTGTTTCATCGTCAATGGGAAGGTCCAAGGAATACAGTAAACCTGCAGAGGTGCATCGGAATGTAAAACTGGTGACACAGGAAACGCTCAAAACATAGACAGTAGGAAGACTCAGTCTTCCTGTACTTAAGTTGGCATTGTGTCTCTTATATTTAACTCCAATGCAATTTCTGTGTTTCATCGTCAATGGGAAGGTCCAATGGATACAGTAAACCTGCAGATGTGCATCAGAATGTAAAACTGGTGACACAGGAATCGCTCAAAACATAGACAGTAGGAAGACTCAGTCTTCCTGTACTTAAGTCGGCATTGTGTCTCTTATATTTAATTCCGATGCGATTTCTGTGTTTCATCGACAATGGGAAGGTCCAAGGGATATAGTAAACCGGCAGAGGTGCATCGGAATGTAAAACTGGTGACACAGGAAACGCTCAAAACATTGACGGTACGAAGACTGTTTTCTTGTACTTAAGTCGGCATTGTGTCTCATATATTTAATTTAATGCAATTTCTGTTTTTCATCGTCAATGGGAAGGTCCAAGGGAAACAGGAAACCTGCAGAGGTGCATCGGAATATAAAACTGGTGACTCAGGAAACGCTCAAAACATAGACACTAGGAAGACTCAGTCTTCCTGTACTTAAGTCGGCATTGTGTCTCTTATATTTAATTCCGATGCAATTTCTGTGTTTCATTGTCTATGGGAAGGTCCAAGGGATACAGTAAACCTGCAGATTTGCATCGGAATGTAAAACTAGTGACACAGGAAACGCTCAAAACATAGACAGTAGGAAGACTCAGTCTTCCTGTACTTAAGTCGGCACTGTGTCTCTTGTATCTAATTCCGATGCAATTTCTGTGTTTCATCGTCAATGGGAAGGTCTAAGGGATACAGTAAACCTGCAGAGGTGCATCGGAATGTAAAACTGGTGACACAGGAAACGCTCAAAACATAGACAGTAGGAAGACTCAGTCTTCCTATACTTAAGTCGGCATTGTGTCTCTTATATTTATTTCCGATGAAATTTCTGTGATTCATCGTGAATGGGAAGCTCCAAGGGATATAGTAAACCTGCAGAGGTGCATCGGAAAGTAAAACTGATGACACAGGAAACGCTCAAAACATAGACAGTAGGAAGACTTATTCTTCCTGTACTTAAGTCGGCAATGTGTCTCTTATATCTAATTCCGATGCTATTTCTGTGTTTCATCGTCACTGTGAAGGTCCAAGGGATACAGTAAACTTGCAGAAGTGCATCGGAAAATTAAACTGGTGACACAGGAAACGCTCAAATTATAGACAGTAGGAAGACTCAGGCTTCCTGTACTTAAGTCGGCATTGTGCCTCTTATATTTAATTCCGATGCAATTTCTGTGTTTCATCGTCAATGGGAACGTACAAGGGATACAGTAAACCTGCAGAGGTGCATCAGAATGTAAAACTGGTGACACAGGAAACGCTCAAAGCATAGACTGTAGGAAGACTCAGTCTTCCTGTACTTAAGTCGGCATTGTGTCTCTTATATTTAATTCCGATGCAATTTCTGTGTTTCATCGTCAATGGGAAGGTCCAAGGGATATAGTAAACCTGCAGATTTGCATCGGAATGTAAAACTAGTGACACAGAAACCGCTCAAATCATAGACAGTAGGAAGACTCAGTCTTCCTGTACTTAAGTCGGCATTGTGTCTCTTATATTTAATTCCGATGCAATTTCTGTTTTTAATCGTCATTGGGAAGGTCCAAGGGATACAGTAAACTTGCAGAAGTGCATCGGAAAATTAAACTGGTGACACAGGAAACGCTCAAATTATAGACAGTAGGAAGACTCAGGCTTCCTGTACTTAAGTCGGCATTGTGCCTCTTATATTTAATTCCGATGCAATTTCTGTGTTTCATCGTCAATGGGAACGTACAAGGGATACAGTAAACCTGCAGAGGTGCATCAGAATGTAAAACTGGTGACACAGGAAACGCTCAAAGCATAGACTGTAGGAAGACTCAGTATTCCTGTACTTAAGTCGGCATTGTGTCTCTTATATTTAATTCCGATGCAATTTCTGTGTTTCATCGTCAATGGGAAGGTCCAAGGGATATAGTAAACCTGCAGATTTGCATCGGAATGTAAAACTAGTGACACAGAAACCGCTCAAATCATAGACAGTAGGAAGACTCAGTCTTCCTGTACTTAAGTCGGCATTGTGTCTCTTATATTTAATTCCGATGCAATTTCTGTGTTTCATCGTCAATGGGAAGGTCCAAGGAATACAGTAAACCTGCAGAGGTGCATCGGAATGTAAAACTGGTGACACAGGAAACGCTCAAAACATAGACAGTAGGAAGACTCAGTCTTCCTGTACTTAAGTCGGCATTGTGTCTCTTATATTTAACTCCAATGCAATTTCTGTGTTTCATCGTCAATGGGAAGGTCCAATGGATACAGTAAACCTGCAGAGGTGCATCAGAATGTAAAACTGGTGACACAGGAAACGCTCAAAACATAGACAGTAGGAAGACTCAGTCTTCCTGTACTTAAGTCGGCATTGTGTCTCTTATATTTAATTCCGATGCGATATCTGTGTTTCATCGACAATGGGAAGGTCCAAGGGATATAGTAAACCGGCAGAGGTGCATCGGAATGTAAAACTGGTGACACAGGAAACGCTCAAAACATAGACGGTAGGAAGACTCAGTCTTCCTGTACTTAAGTCGGCATTGTGTCTCATATATTTAATTTCGATGCAATTTCTGTGTTTCATCGTCAATGGGAAGGTCCAAGGGAAACAGGAAACCTGCAGAGGTGCATCGGAATGTAAAACTGGTGACACAGGAAACGCTCAAAACATAGACAGTAGGAAGACTCAGTCTTCCTATACTTAAGTCGGCATTGTGTCTCTTATATTTATTTCCGATGAAATTTCTGTGATTCATCGTGAATGGGAAGCTCCAAGGGATATAGTAAACCTGCAGAGGTGCATCGGAAAGTAAAACTGATGACACAGGAAACGCTCAAAACATAGACAGTAGGAAGACTTATTCTTCCTGTACTTAAGTCGGCAATGTGTCTCTTATATCTAATTCCGATGCTATTTCTGTGTTTCATCGTCACTGTGAAGGTCCAAGGGATACAGTAAACCTGTAGAGGTGCATCGGAAAATAAAACTGGTGACACAGGAAACGCTCAAATTATAGACAGTAGGAAGACTCAGGCTTCCTGTACTTAAGTCGGCATTGTGTCTCTTATATTTAATTCCGATGCAATTTCTGTGTTTCATCGTCTATGGGAAGGTCCAATGGATACAGTAAACCTGCAGAGGTGCATCAGAATATAAGACTGGTGACACAGGAAACGCTCAAAGCATAGACTGTAGGAAGTCTCAGTCTTCCTGTACTTAAGTCGGCATTGTGTCTCTTATATTTAATTCCGATGCAATTTCTGTGTTTCATCGTCAATGGGAAGGTCCAAGGGATATAGTAAACCTGCAGATTTGCATCGGAATGTAAAACTAGTGACACAGGAACCGCTCAAATCATAGACAGTAGGAAGACTCAGTCTTCCTGTACTTAAGTCGGCATTGTGTCTCTTATATTTAATTCCGATGCAATTTCTGTGTTTCATCGTCAATGGGAAGGTCCAAGGAATACAGTAAACCTGCAGAGGTGCATCGGAATGTAAAACTGGTGACACAGGAAACGCTCAAAACATAGACAGTAGGAAGACTCAGTCTTCCTGTACTTAAGTCGGTATTGTGTCTCTTATATTTAACTCCAATGTAATTTCTGTGTTTCATCGTCAATGGGAAGGTCCAATGGATACAGTAAAAATGCAGAGGTGCATCAGAATGTAAAACTGGTGACACAGGAAACGCTCAAAGCATAGACAGTAGGAAGACTCAGTCTTCCTGTACTTATGTCGGCATTGTGTCTCTTATATTTAACTCCAATGCAATTTCTGTGTTTCATCGTCAATGGGAAGGTCCAACGGATACAGTAAACCTGCAGAGGTGCATCAGAATGTAAAACTGGTGACACAGGAAACGCTCAAAACATAGACAGTAGGAAGACTCAGTCTTCCTGTACTTAAGTCGGCATTGTGTCTCTTATATTTAATTCCGATGCGATTTCTGTGTTTCATCGACAATGGGAAGGTCCAAGGGATATAGTAAACCGGCAGAGGTGCATCGGAATGTAAAACTGGTGACACAGGAAACGCTCAAAGCATAGACAGTAGGAAGACTCAGTCTTCCTGTACTTAAGTCGGCATTGTGTCTCATATATTTAATTTCGATGCAATTTCTGTGTTTCATCGTCAATGGGAAGGTCCAAGGGAAACAGGAAACCTGCAGAGGTGCATCGGAATGTAAAACTGGTGACACAGGAAACGCTCAAAACATAGACAGTAGGAAGACTCAGTCTTCCTATACTTAAGTCGGCATTGTGTCTCTTATATTTAATTCCGATGCAATTTCTGTGTTTCATCGTCAATGGGAACGTACATGGGATACAGTAAATCTGCAGAGGTGCATCAGAATGTAAAACTGGTGACACAGGAAACGCTCAAAACATAGACTGTAGGAAGACTCAGTCTTCCTGTACTTAAGTCGGCATTGTGTCTCTTATATTTAATTCCGATGCAATTTCTGTATTTCATCGTCTATGGGAAGGTCCAATGGATACAGTAAACCTGCAGAGGTGCATCAGAATGTAAAACTGGTGACACAGGAAACGCTCAAAGCATAGACTGTAGGAAGACTCAGTCTTCCTGTACTTAAGTCGGCATTGTGTCTCTTATATTTAATTCCGATGCAATTTCTGTGTTTCATCGTCAATGGGAAGGTCCAAGGGATATAGCAAACCTGCAGAGGTGCATCGGAATGTAAAACTGGTGACACAGGAAACGCTCAAAACATAGACAGTAGGAAGACTCAGTCTTCCTGTACTTAAGTCGGTATTGTGTCTCTTATATTTAACTCCAATGCAATTTCTGTGTTTCATCGTCTATGGGAAGGTCCAAGGGATACAGTAAACCTGCAGATTTGCATCGGAATGTAAAACTAGTGACACAGGAAACGCTCAAAACATAGACAGTAGGAAGACTCAGTCTTCCTGTACTTATGTCGGCATTGTGTCTCTTGTATCTAATTCCGATGCAATTTCTGTGGTTCATCGTCAATGGGAACGTCTAAGGGATACAGTAAACCTGCAGAGGTGCATCGGAATGTAAAACTGGTGACACAGGAAACGCTCAAAACATAGACAGTAGGAAGACTCAGTCTTCCTATACTTAAGTCGGCATTGTGTCTCTTACATTTATTTCCGATGAAATTTCTGTGATTCATCGTGAATGGGAAGCTCCAAGGGATATAGTAAACCTGCAGAGGTGCATCAGAATGTAAAACTGGTGACACAGGAAACGCTCAAAGCATAGACTGTAGGAAGACTGAGTCTTCCTGTACTTAAGTCGGCATTGTGTCTCTTATATTTAATTCCGATGCAATTTCTGTGTTTCATCGTCAATGGGAAGGTCCAAGGGATATAGCAAACCTGCAGAGGTGCATCGGAATGTAAAACTGGTGACACAGGAAACGCTCAAAACATAGACAGTAGGAAGACTCAGTCTTCCTGTACTTAAGTCGGTATTGTGTCTCTTATATTTAACTCCAATGCAATTTCTGTGTTTCATCGTCAATGGGAAGGTCCAATGGATACAGTAAACCTGCAGAGGTGCATCAGAATGTAAAACTGCTGACACAGGAAACGCTCAAAGCATAGACAGTAGGAAGACTCAGTCTTCCTGTACTTAAGTCGGCATTGTGTCTCTTATATTTAATTCCGATGCGATTTCTGTGTTTCATCGACAATGGGAAGGTCCAAGGGATATAGTAAACCGGCAGAGGTGCATCGGAATGTAAAACTGGTGACACAGGAAACGCTCAAAACATTGACGGTACGAAGACTGTTTTCTTGTACTTAAGTCGGCATTGTGTCTCATATATTTAATTTCGATGCAATTTCTGTGTTTCATCGTCAATGGGAAGGTCCAAGGGAAACAGGAAACCTGCAGAGGTGCATCGGAATATAAAACTGGTGACTCAGGAAACGCTCAAAACATAGACACTAGGAAGACTCAGTCTTCCTGTACTTAAGTCGGCATTGTGACTCTTATATTTAATTCCGATGCAATTTCTGTGTTTCATTGTCTATGGGAAGGTCCAAGGGATACAGTAAACCTGCAGAGGTGCATCGGAATGTAAAACTGGTGACACAGGAAACGCTCAAAACATAGACAGTAGGAAGACTCAGTCGTCCTATACTTAAGTCGGCATTGTGTCTCTTATATTTATTTCCGATGAAATTTCTGTGATTCATCGTGAATGGGAAGCTCCAAGGGATATAGTAAACCTGCAGAGGTGCATCGGAAAGTAAAACTGATGACACAGGAAACGCTCAAAACATAGACAGTAGGAAGACTTATTCTTCCTGTACTTAAGTCGGCAATGTGTCTCTTATATCTAATTCCGATGCTACATCTACATCTACATCTATACTCCGCGAGCCACCTTACGGTGTGTGGCGGAGGGTACTTATTGTACCACTATCTGATCCCCCCTTCCCTGTTCCATTCACGAATTGTGCGTGGGAAGAACGACTGCTTGTAAGTCTCCGTATTTGCTCTAATTTCTCGGATCTTTTCGTTGTGATCATTACGCGAGATATATGTGGGCGGTAGTAATATGTTGCCCATCTCTTCCCGGAATGTGCTCTCTCGTAATTTCGATAATAAACCTCTCCGTATTGCGTAACGCCTTTCTTGAAGTGTCCGCCATTGGAGCTTGTTCAGCATCTCCGTAACGCTCTCGCGCTGACTAAATGTCCCCATGACGAATCGCGCTGCTTTTCGCTGGATCATGTCTATCTCTTCTATTAATCCAACCTGGTAAGGGTCCCATACTGATGAGCAATGCTATTTCTGTGTTTCATCGTCACTGTGAAGGTCCAAGGGATACAGTAAACCTGTAGAGGTGCATCGGAAAATTAAACTGGTGACACAGGAAACGCTCAAATTATAGACAGTAGGAAGACTCAGGCTTCCTGTACTTAAGTCGGCATTGTGCCTCTTATATTTAATTCCGATGCAATTTCTGTGTTTCATCGTCAATGGGAACGTACAAGGGATACAGTAAACCTGCAGAGGTGCATCAGAATGTAAAACTGGTGACACAGGAAACGCTCAAAGCATAGACTGTAGGAAGACTCAGTCTTCCTGTACTTAAGTCGGCATTGTGTCTCTTATATTTAATTCCGATGCAATTTCTGTGTTTCATCGTCAATGGGAAGGTCCAAGGGATATAGTAAACCTGCAGATTTGCATCGGAATGTAAAACTAGTGACACAGGAACCGCTCAAATCATAGACAGTAGGAAGACTCAGTCTTCCTGTACTTAAGTCGGCATTGTGTCTCTTATATTTAATTCCGATGCAATTTCTGTGTTTCATCGTCAATGGGAAGGTCCAAGGAATACAGTAAACCTGCAGAGGTGCATCGGAATGTAAAACTGGTGACACAGGAAACGCTCAAAACATAGACAGTAGGAAGACTCAGTCTTCCTGTACTTAAGTCGGCATTGTGTCTCTTATATTTAACTCCAATGCAATTTCTGTGTTTCATCGTCAATGGGAAGGTCCAATGGATACAGTAAACCTGCAGAGGTGCATCAGAATGTAAAACTGGTGACACAGGAAACGCTCAAAACATAGACAGTAGGAAGACTCAGTCTTCCTGTACTTAAGTCGGCATTGTGTCTCTTATATTTAATTCCGATGCAATTTCGGTGTTTCATCGTCAATGGGAAGGTCCAAGGGATACAGAAAATCTGCAGAGGTGCATGAGAATGTAAAACTGGTGACACAGGAAACGCTCAACACATAGACAGTAGGAAGACTCATTCTTCCTGTACTTAAGTCGGCATTGTGTCTCTTATATTTAATTCCGATGCAATTTCTGTGTTTCATCGTCAATGGGAAGGTCCAAGGAATACAGTAAACCTGCAGAGGTGCATCGGAATGTAAAACTGGTGACACAGGAAACGCTCAAAACATAGACAGTAGGAAGACTCAGTCTTCCTGTACTTAAGTTGGCTTTGTGTCTCTTATATTTAACTCCAATGCAATTTCTGTGTTTCATCGTCAATGGGAAGGTCCAATGGATACAGTAAACCTGCAGATGTGCATCAGAATGTAAAACTGGTGACACAGGAATCGCTCAAAACATAGACAGTAGGAAGACTCAGTCTTCCTGTACTTAAGTCGGCATTGTGTCTCTTATATTTAATTCCGATGCGATTTCTGTGTTTCATCGACAATGGGAAGGTCCAAGGGATATAGTAAACCGGCAGAGGTGCATCGGAATGTAAAACTGGTGACACAGGAAACGCTCAAAACATTGACGGTACGAAGACTGTTTTCTTGTACTTAAGTCGGCATTGTGTCTCATATATTTAATTTAATGCAATTTCTGTGTTTCATCGTCAATGGGAAGGTCCAAGGGAAACAGGAAACCTGCAGAGGTGCATCGGAATATAAAACTGGTGACTCAGGAAACGCTCAAAACATAGACACTAGGAAGACTCAGTCTTCCTGTACTTAAGTCGGCATTGTGTCTCTTATATTTAATTCCGATGCAATTTCTGTGTTTCATTGTCTATGGGAAGGTCCAAGGGATACAGTAAACCTGCAGATTTGCATCGGAATGTAAAACTAGTGACACAGGAAACGCTCAAAACATAGACAGTAGGAAGACTCAGTCTTCCTGTACTTAAGTCGGCATTGTGTCTCTTGTATCTAATTCCGATGCAATTTCTGTGTTTCATCGTCAATGGGAAGGTCTAAGGGATACAGTAAACCTGCAGAGGTGCATCGGAATGTAAAACTGGTGACACAGGAAACGCTCAAAACATAGACAGTAGGAAGACTCAGTCTTCCTATACTTAAGTCGGCATTGTGTCTCTTATATTTATTTCCGATGAAATTTCTGTGATTCATCGTGAATGGGAAGCTCCAAGGGATATAGTAAACCTGCAGAGGTGCATCGGAAAGTAAAACTGATGACACAGGAAACGCTCAAAACATAGACAGTAGGAAGACTTATTCTTCCTGTACTTAAGTCGGCAATGTGTCTCTTATATCTAATTCCGATGCTATTTCTGTGTTTCATCGTCACTGTGAAGGTCCAAGGGATACAGTAAACTTGCAGAAGTGCATCGGAAAATTAAACTGGTGACACAGGAAACGCTCAAATTATAGACAGTAGGAAGACTCAGGCTTCCTGTACTTAAGTCGGCATTGTGCCTCTTATATTTAATTCCGATGCAATTTCTGTGTTTCATCGTCAATGGGAACGTACAAGGGATACAGTAAACCTGCAGAGGTGCATCAGAATGTAAAACTGGTGACACAGGAAACGCTCAAAGCATAGACTGTAGGAAGACTCAGTCTTCCTGTACTTAAGTCGGCATTGTGTCTCTTATATTTAATTCCGATGCAATTTCTGTGTTTCATCGTCAATGGGAAGGTCCAAGGGATATAGTAAACCTGCAGATTTGCATCGGAATGTAAAACTAGTGACACAGAAACCGCTCAAATCATAGACAGTAGGAAGACTCAGTCTTCCTGTACTTAAGTCGGCATTGTGTCTCTTATATTTAATTCCGATGCAATTTCTGTTTTTAATCGTCATTGGGAAGGTCCAAGGGATACAGTAAACTTGCAGAAGTGCATCGGAAAATTAAACTGGTGACACAGGAAACGCTCAAATTATAGACAGTAGGAAGACTCAGGCTTCCTGTACTTAAGTCGGCATTGTGCCTCTTATATTTAATTCCGATGCAATTTCTGTGTTTCATCGTCAATGGGAACGTACAAGGGATACAGTAAACCTGCAGAGGTGCATCAGAATGTAAAACTGGTGACACAGGAAACGCTCAAAGCATAGACTGTAGGAAGACTCAGTCTTCCTGTACTTAAGTCGGCATTGTGTCTCTTATATTTAATTCCGATGCAATTTCTGTGTTTCATCGTCAATGGGAAGGTCCAAGGGATATAGTAAACCTGCAGATTTGCATCGGAATGTAAAACTAGTGACACAGAAACCGCTCAAATCATAGACAGTAGGAAGACTCAGTCTTCCTGTACTTAAGTCGGCATTGTGTCTCTTATATTTAATTCCGATGCGATATCTGTGTTTCATCGACAATGGGAAAGTCCAAGGGATATAGTAAACCGGCAGAGGTGCATCGGAATGTAAAACTGGTGACACAGGAAACGCTCAAAACATAGACAGTAGGAAGACTCAGTCTTCCTGTACTTAAGTCGGCATTGTGTCTCATATATTTAATTTCGATGCAATTTCTGTGTTTCATCGTCAATGGGAAGGTCCAAGGGAAACAGGAAACCTGCAGAGGTGCATCGGAATGTAAAACTGGTGACACAGGAAACGCTCAAAACATAGACAGTAGGAAGACTCAGTCTTCCTATACTTAAGTCGGCATTGTGTCTCTTATATTTATTTCCGATGAAATTTCTGTGATTCATCGTGAATGGGAAGCTCCAAGGGATATAGTAAACCTGCAGAGGTGCATCGGAAAGTAAAACTGATGACACAGGAAACGCTCAAAACATAGACAGTAGGAAGACTTATTCTTCCTGTACTTAAGTCGGCAATGTGTCTCTTATATCTAATTCCGATGCTATTTCTGTGTTTCATCGTCACTGTGAAGGTCCAAGGGATACAGTAAACCTGTAGAGGTGCATCGGAAAATAAAACTGGTGACACAGGAAACGCTCAAATTATAGACAGTAGGAAGACTCAGGCTTCCTGTACTTAAGTCGGCATTGTGTCTCTTATATTTAATTCCGATGCAATTTCTGTGTTTCATCGTCTATGGGAAGGTCCAATGGATACAGTAAACCTGCAGAGGTGCATCAGAATATAAGACTGGTGACACAGGAAACGCTCAAAGCATAGACTGTAGGAAGTCTCAGTCTTCCTGTACTTAAGTCGGCATTGTGTCTCTTATATTTAATTCCGATGCAATTTCTGTGTTTCATCGTCAATGGGAAGGTCCAAGGGATATAGTAAACCTGCAGATTTGCATCGGAATGTAAAACTAGTGACACAGGAACCGCTCAAATCATAGACAGTAGGAAGACTCAGTCTTCCTGTACTTAAGTCGGCATTGTGTCTCTTATATTTAATTCCGATGCAATTTCTGTGTTTCATCGTCAATGGGAAGGTCCAAGGAATACAGTAAACCTGCAGAGGTGCATCGGAATGTAAAACTGGTGACACAGGAAACGCTCAAAACATAGACAGTAGGAAGACTCAGTCTTCCTGTACTTAAGTCGGTATTGTGTCTCTTATATTTAACTCCAATGTAATTTCTGTGTTTCATCGTCAATGGGAAGGTCCAATGGATACAGTAAAAATGCAGAGGTGCATCAGAATGTAAAACTGGTGACACAGGAAACGCTCAAAGCATAGACAGTAGGAAGACTCAGTCTTCCTGTACTTAAGTCGGCATTGTGTCTCTTATATTTAACTCCAATGCAATTTCTGTGTTTCATCGTCAATGGGAAGGTCCAACGGATACAGTAAACCTGCAGAGGTGCATCAGAATGTAAAACTGGTGACACAGGAAACGCTCAAAACATAGACAGTAGGAAGACTCAGTCTTCCTGTACTTAAGTCGGCATTGTGTCTCTTATATTTAATTCCGATGCGATTTCTGTGTTTCATCGACAATGGGAAGGTCCAAGGGATATAGTAAACCGGCAGAGGTGCATCGGAATGTAAAACTGGTGACACAGGAAACGCTCAAAGCATAGACAGTAGGAAGACTCAGTCTTCCTGTACTTAAGTCGGCATTGTGTCTCATATATTTAATTTCGATGCAATTTCTGTGTTTCATCGTCAATGGGAAGGTCCAAGGGAAACAGGAAACCTGCAGAGGTGCATCGGAATGTAAAACTGGTGACACAGGAAACGCTCAAAACATAGACAGTAGGAAGACTCAGTCTTCCTATACTTAAGTCGGCATTGTGTCTCTTATATTTAATTCCGATGCAATTTCTGTGTTTCATCGTCAATGGGAACGTACATGGGATACAGTAAATCTGCAGAGGTGCATCAGAATGTAAAACTGGTGACACAGGAAACGCTCAAAACATAGACTGTAGGAAGACTCAGTCTTCCTGTACTTAAGTCGGCATTGTGTCTCTTATATTTAATTCCGATGCAATTTCTGTATTTCATCGTCTATGGGAAGGTCCAATGGATACAGTAAACCTGCAGAGGTGCATCAGAATGTAAAACTGGTGACACAGGAAACGCTCAAAGCATAGACTGTAGGAAGACTCAGTCTTCCTGTACTTAAGTCGGCATTGTGTCTCTTATATTTAATTCCGATGCAATTTCTGTGTTTCATCGTCAATGGGAAGGTCCAAGGGATATAGCAAACCTGCAGAGGTGCATCGGAATGTAAAACTGGTGACACAGGAAACGCTCAAAACATAGACAGTAGGAAGACTCAGTCTTCCTGTACTTAAGTCGGTATTGTGTCTCTTATATTTAACTCCAATGCAATTTCTGTGTTTCATCGTCTATGGGAAGGTCCAAGGGATACAGTAAACCTGCAGATTTGCATCGGAATGTAAAACTAGTGACACAGGAAACGCTCAAAACATAGACAGTAGGAAGACTCAGTCTTCCTGTACTTATGTCGGCATTGTGTCTCTTGTATCTAATTCCGATGCAATTTCTGTGGTTCATCGTCAATGGGAACGTCTAAGGGATACAGTAAACCTGCAGAGGTGCATCGGAATGTAAAACTGGTGACACAGGAAACGCTCAAAACATAGACAGTAGGAAGACTCAGTCTTCCTATACTTAAGTCGGCATTGTGTCTCTTACATTTATTTCCGATGAAATTTCTGTGATTCATCGTGAATGGGAAGCTCCAAGGGATATAGTAAACCTGCAGAGGTGCATCGGAAAGTAACACTGATGACACAGGAAACGCTCAAAACATAGACAGTAGGAAGACTTATTCTTCCTGTACTTAAGTCGGCAATGTGTCTCTTATATCTAATTCCGATGCTATTTCTGTGTTTCATCGTCACTGTGAAGGTCCAAGGGATACAGTAAACCTGTAGAGGTGCATCGGAAAATTAAACTGGTGAATTAGGAAACGCTCAAATTATAGACAGTAGGAAGACTCAGGCTTCCTGTACTTAAGTCGGCATTGTGCCTCTTATATTTAATTCCGATGCAATTTCTGTGTTTCATCGTCAATGGGAACGTACAAGGGATACAGTAAACCTGCAGAGGTGCATCAGAATGTAAAACTGGTGACACAGGAAACGCTCAAAGCATAGACTGTAGGAAGACTCAGTCTTCCTGTACTTAAGTCGGCATTGTGTCTCTTATATTTAATTCCGATGCGATTTCTGTGTTTCATCGACAATGGGAAATTCCAAGGGATATAGTAAACCGGCAGAGGTGCATCGGAATGTAAAACTGGTGACACAGGAAACGCTCAAAACATAGACAGTAGGAAGACTCAGTCTTCCTGTACTTAAGTCGGCATTGTGTCTCATATATTTAATTTCGATGCAATTTCTGTGTTTCATCGTCAATGGGAAGGTCCAAGGGAAACAGGAAACCTGCAGAGGTGCATCTGAATGTAAAACTGGTGACACAGGAAACGCTCAAAACATAGACAGTAGGAAGACTCAGTCTTCCTATACTTAAGTCGGCATTGTGTCTCTTATATTTATTTCCGATGAAATTTCTGTGATTCATCGTGAATGGGAAGCTCCAAGGGATATAGTAAACCTGCAGAGGTGCATCGGAAAGTAAAACTGATGACACAGGAAACGCTCAAAACATAGACAGTACGAAGACTTATTCTTCCTGTACTTAAGTGGGCAATGTGTCTCTTATATCTAATTCCGATGCTATTTCTGTGTTTCATCGTCACTGTGAAGGTCCAAAGGATACAGTAAACCTGTAGAGGTGCATCGGAAAATAAAACTGGTGACAAGGGAAACGCTCAAATTATAGACAGTAGGAAGACTCAGGCTTCCTGTACTTAAGTCGGCATTGTGTCTCTTATATTTAATTCCGATGCAATTTCTGTGTTTCATCGTCTATGGGAAGGTCCAATGGATACAGTAAACCTGCAGAGGTGCATCAGAATATAAAACTGGTGACACAGGAAACGCTCAAAGCATAGACTGTAGGAAGACTCAGTCTTCCTGTACTTAAGTCGGCATTGTGTCTCTTATATTTAATTCCGATGCAATTTCTGTGTTTCATCGTCAATGGGAAGGTCCAAGGGATATAGTAAACATGCAGATTTGCATCGGAGTGTAAAACTAGTGACACAGGAACCGCTCAAATCATAGACAGTAGGAAGACTCAGTCTTCCTGTACTTAAGTCGGCATTGTGTCTCTTATATTTAATTCCGATGCAATTTCTGTGTTTCATCGTCAATGGGAAGGTCCAAGGAATACAGTAAACCTGCAGAGGTGCATCGGAATGTAAAACTGGTGACACAGGAAACGCTCAAAACATAGACAGTAGGAAGACTCAGTCTTCCTGTACTTAAGTCGGTATTGTGTCTCTTATATTTAACTCCAATGCAATTTCTGTGTTTCATCGTCAATGGGAAGGTCCAATGGATACAGTAAACCTGCAGAGGTGCATCAGAATGTAAAACTGGTGACACAGGAAACGCTCAAAGCATAGACAGTAGGAAGACTCAGTCTTCCTGTACTTAAGTCGGCATTGTGTCTCTTATATTTATTTCCGATGCGATTTCTGTGTTTCATCGACAATGGGAAGGTCCAAGGGATATAGTAAACCGGCAGAGGTGCATCGGAATGTAAAACTGGTGACACAGGAAACGCTCAAAACATTGACGGTACGAAGACTGTTTTCTTTTA
Organism: Schistocerca nitens; assembly: GCF_023898315.1. Taxonomy (NCBI): domain Eukaryota; kingdom Metazoa; phylum Arthropoda; class Insecta; order Orthoptera; family Acrididae; genus Schistocerca; species Schistocerca nitens. Next base: position 1,324,534,627 of record NC_064614.1, on the reverse strand, counting down.
CTTAAGTCGGCATTGTGTCTCATATATTTAATTTCGATGCAATTTCTGTGTTTCATCGTCAATGGGAAGGTCCAAGGGAAACAGGAAACCTGCAGAGGTGTATTGGAATATAAAACTGGTGACTCAGGAAACGCTCAAAACATAGACAGTAGGAAGACTCAGTCTTCCTGTACCTAAGTCGGCATTGTGTCTCTTATATTTAATTCCGATGCAATTTCTGAGTTTCATCGTTTATGGGAAGGTCCAAGGGATACAGTAAACCTGCAGATTTGCATCGGAATGTAAAACTAGTGACACAGGAAACGCTCAAAACATAGACAGTAGGAAGACTCAGTCTTCCTGTACTGAATTCGGCATTGTGTCTCTTGTATTTAATTCCGATGCAATTTCTGTGTTTCATCGTCAATGGGAAGGTCCAAGGGATACAGTAAACCTGCAGAGGTGCATCGGAATGTAAAACTGGTGACACAGGAAACGCTCAAAACATAGACAGTAGGAAGACTCAGTCTTCCTATACTTAAGTCGGCATTGTGTCTCTTATATTTATTTCCGATGAAATTTCTGTGATTCATCGTGAATGGGAAGGTCCAAGGGATATAGTAAACCTGCAGAGGTGCATCGGAAAGTACAACTGATGACACAGGAAACGCTCAAACATAGACAGTAGGAAGACTTAGTCTTCCTGTACTTAAGTCGGCAATGTGTCTCTCATATTTAATTCCGATGCTATTTCTGTGTTCCGTCGTCACTGTGAAGGTCCAAGGGATACAGTAAACCTGTAGAGGTGCATCGGAAAATAAAACTGGTGACACAGGAAACGCTCAAATTATAGACAGTAGGAAGACTCAGGCTTCCTGTACTTAAGTCGATATTGTGTCTCTTATATTTAATTCCGATGCAATTTCTGTGTTTCATCGTCAATGGGAACGTACATGGGATACAGTAAACCTGCAGAGGTGCATCAGAATGTAAAACTGGTGACACAGGAAACGCTCAAAGCATAAACTGTAGGAAGACTCAGTCTTCCTGTACTTAAGTCGGCATTGTGTCTCTTATATTTAATTCCGATGCAATTTCTGTATTTCATCGTCTATGGGAAGGTCCAATGGATACAGTAAACCTGCAGAGGTGCATCAGAATGTAAAACTGGTGACACAGGAAACGCTCAAAGCATAGACTGTAGGAAGACTCAGTCTTCCTGTACTTAAGTCGGCATTGTGTCTCTTATATTTAATTCCGATGCAATTTCTGTGTTTCATCGTCAATGGGAAGGTCCAAGGGATATAGCAAACCTGCAGAGGTGCATCGGAATGTAAAACTGGTGACACAGGAAACGCTCAAAACATAGACAGTAGGAAGACTCAGTCTTCCTGTACTTAAGTCGGTATTGTGTCTCTTATATTTAACTCCAATGCAATTTCTGTGTTTCATCGTCAATGGGAAGGTCCAATGGATACAGTAAACCTGCAGAGGTGCATCAGAATGTAAAACTGGTGACACAGGAAACGCTCAAAGCATAGACAGTAGGAAGACTCAGTCTTCCTGTACTTAAGTCGGCATTGTGTCTCTTATATTTAATTCCGATGCGATTTCTGTGTTTCATCGACAATGGGAAGGTCCAAGGGATATAGTAAACCGGCAGAGGTGCATCGGAATGTAAAACTGGTGACACAGGAAACGCTCAAAACATTGACGGTACGAAGACTGTTCTCTTGTACTTAAATCGGCATTGTGTCTCATATATTTAATTTCGATGCAATTTCTGTGTTTCATCGTCAATGGGAAGGTCCAAGGGATATAGCAAACCTGCAGAGGTGCATTGGAATGTTAAACTGGTGACACAGGAAACGCTCAAAACATAGACAGTAGGAAGACTCAGTCTTCCTGTACTTAAGTCGGTATTGTGTCTCTTATATTTAACTCCAATGCAATTTCTGTGTTTCATCGTCAATGGGAAGGTCTAAGGGATACAGTAAACCTGCAGAGGTGCATCGGAATGTAAAACTGGTGACACAGGAAACGCTCAAAACATAGACAGTAGGAAGACTCAGTCTTCCTATACTTAAGTCGGCATTGTGTCTCTTATATTTATTTCCGATGAAATTTCTGTGATTTATCGTGAATGGGAAGGTCTAAGGGATACAGTAAACCTGCAGAGGTGCATCGGAATGTAAAACTGGTGACACAGGAAACGCTCAAAACATAGACAGTAGGAAGACTCAGTCTTCCTATACTTAAGTCGGCATTGTGTCTCTTATATTTATTTCCGATGAAATTTCTGTGATTCATCGTGAATGGGAAGCTCCAAGGGATATAGTAAACCTGCAGAGGTGCATCGGAAAGTAAACTGATGACACAGGAAACACTCAAAACATAGACAGTAGGAAGACTTATTCTTCCTGTACTTCAGTCGGCAATGTGTCTCTTATATCTAATTCCGATGCTATTTCTGTGTTTCATCGTCACTGTGAAGGTCCAAGGGATACAGTAAACCTGTAGAGGTGCATCGGAAAATTAAACTGGTGACACAGGAAACGCTCAAATTATAGACAGTAGGAAGACTCAGGCTTCCTGTACTTAAGTCGGCATTGTGCCTCTTATATTTAATTCCGATGCAATTTCTGTGTTTCATCGTCAATGGGAACGTACAAGGGATACAGTAAACCTGCAGAGGTGCATCAGAATGTAAAACTGGTGACACAGGAAACGCTCAAAGCATAGACTGTAGGAAGACTCAGTCTTCCTGTACTTAAGTCGGCATTGTGTCTCTTATATTTAATTCCGATGCAATGTCTGTGTTTCATCGTCAATGGGAAGGTCCAAGGGATATAGTAAACCTGCAGATTTGCATCGGAATGTAAAACTAGTGACACAGGAACCGCTCAAATCATAGACAGTAGGAAGACTCAGTCTTCCTGTACTTAAGTCGGCATTGTGTCTCTTATATTTAATTCCGATGCAATTTCTGTGTTTCATCGTCAATGGGAAGGTCCAAGGAATACAGTAAACCTGCAGAGGTGCATCGGAATGTAAAACTGGTGACACAGGAAACGCTCAAAACATAGACAGTAGGAAGACTCAGTCTTCCTGTACTTAAGTCGGCATTGTGTCTCTTATATTTAACTCCAATGCAATTTCTGTGTTTCATCGTCAATGGGAAGGTCCAATGGATACAGTAAACCTGCAGAGGTGCATCAGAATGTAAAACTGGTGACACAGGAAACGCTCAAAACATAGACAGTAGGAAGACTCAGTCTTCCTGTACTTAAGTCGGCATTGTGTCTCCTATATTTAATTCCGATGCGATTTCTGTGTTTCATCGACAATGGGAAGGTCCAAGGGATATAGTAAACCGGCAGAGGTGCATCGGAATGTAAAACTGGTGACACAGGAAACGCTCAAAACATAGACAGTAGGAAGACTCAGTCTTCCTGTACTTAAGTCGGCATTGTGTCTCATATATTTAATTTCGATGCAATTTCTGTGTTTCATCGTCAATGGGAAGGTCTAAGGGAAACAGGAAACCTGCAGAGGTGCATCGGAATGTAAAACTGGTGACACAGGAAACGCTCAAATTATAGACAGTAGGAAGACTCAGTCTTCCTATACTTAAGTCGGCATTGTGTCTCTTATATTTATTTCCGATGAAATATCTGTGATTCATCGTGAATGGGAAGCTCCAAGGGATATAGTAAACCTGCAGAGGTGCATCGGAAAGTAAAACTGATGACACAGGAAACGCTCAAAACATAGACAGTACGAAGACTTATCCTTCCTGTACTTAAGTCGGCAATGTGTCTCTTATATCTAATTCCGATGCTATTTCTGTGTTTCATCGTCACTGTGAAGGTCCAAGGGATACAGTAAACCTGTAGAGGTGCATCGGAAAATAAAACTGGTGACACAGGAAACGCTCAAATTATAGACAGTAGGAAGACTCAGGCTTCCTGTACTTAAGTCGGCATTGTGTCTCTTATATTTAATTCCGATGCAATTTCTGTGTTTCATCGTCTATGGGAAGGTCCAATGGATACAGCAAACCTGCAGAGGTGCATCAGAATATAAAACTGGTGACACAGGAAACGCCCAAAGCATAGACTGTAGGAAGACTCAGTCTTCCTGTACTTAAGTCGGCATTGTGTATCTTATATTTAATTCCGATGCAATTTCTGTGTTTCATCGTCAATGGGAAGGTCCAAGGGATATAGTAAACCTGCAGATTTGCATCGGAATGTAAAACTAGTGACACAGGAACCGCTCAAATCATAGACAGTAGGAAGACTCAGTCTTCCTGTACTTAAGTCGGTATTGTGTCTCTTATATTTAACTCCAATGCAATTTCTGTGTTTCATCGTCAATGGGAAGGTCTAAGGGATACAGTAAACCTGCAGAGGTGCATCGGAATGTAAAACTGGTGACACAGGAAACGCTCAAAACATAGACAGTAGGAAGACTCAGTCTTCCTATACTTAAGTCGGCATTGTGTCTCTTATATTTATTTCCGATGAAATTTCTGTGATTTATCGTGAATGGGAAGGTCTAAGGGATACAGTAAACCTGCAGAGGTGCATCGGAATGTAAAACTGGTGACACAGGAAACGCTCAAAACATAGACAGTAGGAAGACTCAGTCTTCCTATACTTAAGTCGGCATTGTGTCTCTTATATTTATTTCCGATGAAATTTCTGTGATTCATCGTGAATGGGAAGCTCCAAGGGATATAGTAAACCTGCAGAGGTGCATCGGAAAGTAAACTGATGACACAGGAAACACTCAAAACATAGACAGTAGGAAGACTTATTCTTCCTGTACTTCAGTCGGCAATGTGTCTCTTATATCTAATTCCGATGCTATTTCTGTGTTTCATCGTCACTGTGAAGGTCCAAGGGATACAGTAAACCTGTAGAGGTGCATCGGAAAATTAAACTGGTGACACAGGAAACGCTCAAATTATAGACAGTAGGAAGACTCAGGCTTCCTGTACTTAAGTCGGCATTGTGCCTCTTATATTTAATTCCGATGCAATTTCTGTGTTTCATCGTCAATGGGAACGTACAAGGGATACAGTAAACCTGCAGAGGTGCATCAGAATGTAAAACTGGTGACACAGGAAACGCTCAAAGCATAGACTGTAGGAAGACTCAGTCTTCCTGTACTTAAGTCGGCATTGTGTCTCTTATATTTAATTCCGATGCAATGTCTGTGTTTCATCGTCAATGGGAAGGTCCAAGGGATATAGTAAACCTGCAGATTTGCATCGGAATGTAAAACTAGTGACACAGGAACCGCTCAAATCATAGACAGTAGGAAGACTCAGTCTTCCTGTACTTAAGTCGGCATTGTGTCTCTTATATTTAATTCCGATGCAATTTCTGTGTTTCATCGTCAATGGGAAGGTCCAAGGAATACAGTAAACCTGCAGAGGTGCATCGGAATGTAAAACTGGTGACACAGGAAACGCTCAAAACATAGACAGTAGGAAGACTCAGTCTTCCTGTACTTAAGTCGGCATTGTGTCTCTTATATTTAACTCCAATGCAATTTCTGTGTTTCATCGTCAATGGGAAGGTCCAATGGATACAGTAAACCTGCAGAGGTGCATCAGAATGTAAAACTGGTGACACAGGAAACGCTCAAAACATAGACAGTAGGAAGACTCAGTCTTCCTGTACTTAAGTCGGCATTGTGTCTCCTATATTTAATTCCGATGCGATTTCTGTGTTTCATCGACAATGGGAAGGTCCAAGGGATATAGTAAACCGGCAGAGGTGCATCGGAATGTAAAACTGGTGACACAGGAAACGCTCAAAACATAGACAGTAGGAAGACTCAGTCTTCCTGTACTTAAGTCGGCATTGTGTCTCATATATTTAATTTCGATGCAATTTCTGTGTTTCATCGTCAATGGGAAGGTCTAAGGGAAACAGGAAACCTGCAGAGGTGCATCGGAATGTAAAACTGGTGACACAGGAAACGCTCAAATTATAGACAGTAGGAAGACTCAGTCTTCCTATACTTAAGTCGGCATTGTGTCTCTTATATTTATTTCCGATGAAATATCTGTGATTCATCGTGAATGGGAAGCTCCAAGGGATATAGTAAACCTGCAGAGGTGCATCGGAAAGTAAAACTGATGACACAGGAAACGCTCAAAACATAGACAGTACGAAGACTTATCCTTCCTGTACTTAAGTCGGCAATGTGTCTCTTATATCTAATTCCGATGCTATTTCTGTGTTTCATCGTCACTGTGAAGGTCCAAGGGATACAGTAAACCTGTAGAGGTGCATCGGAAAATAAAACTGGTGACACAGGAAACGCTCAAATTATAGACAGTAGGAAGACTCAGGCTTCCTGTACTTAAGTCGGCATTGTGTCTCTTATATTTAATTCCGATGCAATTTCTGTGTTTCATCGTCTATGGGAAGGTCCAATGGATACAGCAAACCTGCAGAGGTGCATCAGAATATAAAACTGGTGACACAGGAAACGCTCAAAGCATAGACTGTAGGAAGACTCAGTCTTCCTGTACTTAAGTCGGCATTGTGTATCTTATATTTAATTCCGATGCAATTTCTGTGTTTCATCGTCAATGGGAAGGTCCAAGGGATATAGTAAACCTGCAGATTTGCATCGGAATGTAAAACTGGTGACACAGGAAACGCTCAAAACATAGACAGTAGGAAGACTCAGTCTTCCTGTACTTAAGTCGGTATTGTGTCTCTTATATTTAACTCCAATGCAATATCTGTGTTTCATCGTCAATGGGAAGGTCCAATGGATACGGTAAACCTGCAGAGGTGCATCAGAATGTAAAACTGGTGACACAGGAAACGCTCAAAGCATAGACAGTGGGAAGACTCAGTCTTCCTGTACTTAAGTCGGCATTGTGTCTCTTATATTTAATTCCGATGCGATTTCTGTGTTTCATCGACAATGGGAAGGTCCATGGGATATAGTAAACCGGCAGAGGTGCATCGGAATGTAAAACTGGTGACACAGGAAACGCTAAAAACATTGACGGTACGAAGACTGTTTTCTTGTACTTAAGTCGGCATTGTGTCTCATATATTTAATTTCGATGCAATTTCTGTGTTTCATCGTCAATGGGAAGGTCCAAGGGATATAGCAAACCTGCAGAGGTGCATCGGAATGTAAAACTGGTGACACAGGAAACGCTCAAAACATAGACAGTAGGAAGACTCAGTCTTCCTGTACTTAAGTCGGTATTGTGTCTCTTATATTTAACTCCAATGCAATTTCTGTGTTTCATCGTCTATGGGAAGGTCCAAGAGATACAGTAAACCTGCAGATTTGCATCGGAATGTAAAACTAGTGACACAGGAAACGCTCAAAACATAGACAGTAGGAAGACTCAGTCTTCCTGTACTTAAGTCGGCATTGTGTCTCTTGTATCTAATTCCGATGCAATTTCTGTGTTTCATCGTCAATGGGAAGGTCTAAGGGATACAGTAAACCTGCAGAGGTGCATCGGAATGTAAAACTGGTGACACAGGAAACGCTCAAAACATAGACAGTAGGAAGACTTATTCTTCCTGTACTTCAGTCGGCAATGTGTCTCTTATATCTAATTCCGATGCTATTTCTGTGTTTCATCGTCACTGTGAAGGTCCAAGGGATACAGTAAACCTGTAGAGGTGCATCGGAAAATTAAACTGGTGACACAGGAAACGCTCAAATTATAGACAGTAGGAAGACTCAGGCTTCCTGTACTTAAGTCGGCATTGTGCCTCTTATATTTAATTCCGATGCAATTTCTGTGTTTCATCGTCAATGGGAACGTACAAGGGATACAGTTAACCTGCAGAGGTGCATCAGAATGTAAAACTGGTGACACAGGAAACGCTCAAAGCATAGACTGTAGGAAGACTCAGTCTTCCTGTACTTAAGTCGGCATTGTGTCTCTTATATTTAATTCCGATGCAATGTCTGTGTTTCATCGTCAATGGGAAGGTCCAAGGGATATAGTAAACCTGCAGATTTGCATCAGGATGTAAAACTAGTGACACAGGAACCGCTCAAATCATAGACAGTAGGAAGACTCAGTCTTCCTGTACTTAAGTCGGCATTGTGTCTCTTATATTTAATTCCGATGCAATTTCTGTGTTTCATCGTCAATGGGAAGGTCCAAGGAATACAGTAAACCTGCAGAGGTGCATCGGAATGTAAAACTGGTGACACAGGAAACGCTCAAAACATAGACAGTAGGAAGACTCAGTCTTCCTGTACTTAAGTCGGCATTGTGTCTCTTATATTTAACTCCAATGCAATTTCTGTGTTTCATCGTCAATGGGAAGGTCCAATGGATACAGTAAACCTGCAGAGGTGCATCAGAAAGTAAAACTGGTGACACAGGAAACGCTCAAAGCATAGACTGTAGGAAGACTCAGTCTTCCTGTACTTAAGTCGGCATTGTGTCTCTTATATTTAATTCCGATGCGATTTCTGTGTTTCATCGACAATGGGAAGGTCCAAGGGATATAGTAAACCGGCAGAGGTGCATCGGAATGTAAAACTGGTGACACAGGAAACGCTCAAAACATAGACAGTAGGAAGACTCAGTCTTCCTGTACTTAAGTCGGCATTGTGTCTCATATATTTAATTTCGATGCAATTTCTGTGTTTCATCGTCAATGGGAAGGTCTAAGGGAAACAGGAAACCTGCAGAGGTGCATCGGAATGTAAATCTGGTGACACAGGAAACGCTCAAAACATAGACAGTAGGAAGACTCAGTCTTCCTATACTTAAGTCGGCATTGTGTCTCTTATATTTATTTCCGATGAAATATCTGTGATTCATCGTGAATGGGAAGCTCCAAGGGATATAGTAAACCTGCAGAGGTGCATCGGAAAGTAAAACTGATGACACAGGAAACGCTCAAAACATAGACAGTACGAAGACTTATTCTTCCTGTACTTAAGTCGGCAATGTGTCTCTTATATCTAATTCCGATGCTATTTCTGTGTTTCATAGTCACTGTGAAGGTCCAAGGGATACAGTAAACCTGTAGAGGTGCATCGGAAAATAAAACTGGTGACACAGGAAACGCTCAAATTATAGACAGTAGGAAGACTCAGGCTTCCTGTACTTAAGTCGGCATTGTGTCTCTTATATTTAATTCCGATGCAATTTCTGTGTTTCATCGTCTATGGGAAGGTCCAATGGATACAGTAAACCTGCAGAGGTGCATCAGAATATAAAACTGGTGACACAGGAAACGCTCAAAGCATAGACTGTAGGAAGACTCAGTCTTCCTGTACTTAAGTCGGCATTGTGTCTCTTATATTTAATTCCGATGCAATTTCTGTGTTTCATCGTCAATGGGAAGGTCCAAGGGATATAGTAAACCTGCAGATTTGCATCGGAATGTAAAACTAGTGACACAGGAACCGCTCAAATCATAGACAGTAGGAAGACTCAGTCTTCCTGTACTTAAGTCGGCATTGTGTCTCTTATATTTAATTCCGATGCAATTTCTGTGTTTCAACGTCAATGGGAAGGTCCAAGGAATACAGTAAACCTGCAGAGGTGCATCGGAATGTAAAACTGGTGACACAGGAAACGCTCAAAACATAGACAGTAGGAAGACTCAGTCTTCCTGTACTTAAGTCGGTATTGTGTCTCTTATATTTAATTCCGATGCAATTTCTGTGTTTCATCGTCAATGGGAACGTACAAGGGATACAGTAAACCTGCAGAGGTGCATCAGAATGTAAAACTGGTGACACAGGAAACGCTCAAAGCATAGACTGTAGGAAGACTCAGTCTTCCTGTACTTAAGTCGGCATTGTGTCTCTTATATTTAATTCCGATGCGATTTCTGTGTTTCATCGACAATGGGAAGGTCCAAGGGATATAGTAAACCGGCAGAGGTGCATCGGAATGTAAAACTGGTGACACAGGAAACGCTCAAAACATTGACGGTACGAAGACTGTTTTCTTGTACTTAAGTCGGCATTGTGTCTCATATATTTAATTTCGATGCAATTTCTGTGTTTCATCGTCAATGGGAAGGTCCAAGGGAAACAGGAAACCTGCAGAGGTGCATCGGAATATAAAACTGGTGACTCAGGAAACGCTCAAAACATAGACAGTAGGAAGACTCAGTCTTCCTGTACTTAAGTCGGCATTGTGTCTCTTATATTTAATTCCGATGCAATTTCTGTGTTTCATCGTCTATGGGAAGGTCCAAGGGATACAGTAAACCTGCAGATTTGCATCGGAATGTAAAACTAGTGACACAGGAAACGCTCAAAACATAGACAGTAGGAAGACTCAGTCTTCCTGTACTGAATTCGGCATTGTGTCTCTTGTATTTAATTCCGATGCAATTTCTGTGTTTCATCGTCAATGGGAAGGTCCAAGGGATACAGTAAACCTGCAGAGGTGCATCGGAATGTAAAACTGGTGACACAGGAAACGCTCAAAACATAGACAGTAGGAAGACTCAGTCTTCCTATACTTAAGTCGGCATTGTGTCTGTTATATTTATTTCCGATGAAATTTCTGTGATTCATCGTGAATGGGAAGGTCCAAGGGATATAGTAAACCGGCAGAGGTGCATCGGAATGTAAAACTGGTGACACAGGAAACGCTAAAAACATTGACGGTACGAAGACTGTTTTCTTGTACTTAAGTCGGCATTGTGTCTCATATATTTAATTTCGATGCAATTTCTGTGTTTCATCGTCAATGGGAAGGTCCAAGGGATATAGCAAACCTGCAGAGGTGCATCGGAATGTAAAACTGGTGACACAGGAAACGCTCAAAACATAGACAGTAGGAAGACTCAGTCTTCCTGTACTTAAGTCGGTATTGTGTCTCTTATATTTAACTCCAATGCAATTTCTGTGTTTCATCGTCTATGGGAAGGTCCAAGAGATACAGTAAACCTGCAGATTTGCATCGGAATGTAAAACTAGTGACACAGGAAACGCTCAAAACATAGACAGTAGGAAGACTCAGGCTTCCTGTACTTAAGTCGGCATTGTGTCTCTTATATTTAATTCCGATGCAATTTCTGTGTTTCATCGTCTATGGGAAGGTCCAATGGATACAGCAAACCTGCAGAGGTGCATCAGAATATAAAACTGGTGACACAGGAAACGCTCAAAGCATAGACTGTAGGAAGACTCAGTCTTCCTGTACTTAAGTCGGCATTGTGTATCTTATATTTAATTCCGATGCAATTTCTGTGTTTCATCGTCAATGGGAAGGTCCAAGGGATATAGTAAACCTGCAGATTTGCATCGGAATGTAAAACTAGTGACACAGGAACCGCTCAAATCATAGACAGTAGGAAGACTCAGTCTTCCTGTACTTAAGTCGGCATTGTGTCTCTTATATTTAATTCCGATGCAATTTCTGTGTTTCATCGTCAATGGGAAGGTCCAAGGAATACAGTAAACCTGCAGAGGTGCATCGGAATGTAAAACTGGTGACACAGGAAACGCTCAAAACATAGACAGTAGGAAGACTCAGTCTTCCTGTACTTAAGTCGGTATTGTGTCTCTTATATTTAACTCCAATGCAATATCTGTGTTTCATCGTCAATGGGAAGGTCCAATGGATACGGTAAACCTGCAGAGGTGCATCAGAATGTAAAACTGGTGACACAGGAAACGCTCAAAGCATAGACAGTGGGAAGACTCAGTCTTCCTGTACTTAAGTCGGCATTGTGTCTCTTATATTTAATTCCGATGCGATTTCTGTGTTTCATCGACAATGGGAAGGTCCAAGGGATATAGTAAACCGGCAGAGGTGCATCGGAACGTAAAACTGGTGACACAGGAAACGCTAAAAACATTGACGGTACGAAGACTGTTTTCTTGTACTTAAGTCGGCATTGTGTCTCATATATTTAATTTCGATGCAATTTCTGTGTTTCATCGTCAATGGGAAGGTCCAAGGGATATAGCAAACCTGCAGAGGTGCATCGGAATGTAAAACTGGTGACACAGGAAACGCTCAAAACATAGACAGTAGGAAGACTCAGTCTTCCTGTACTTAAGTCGGTATTGTGTCTCTTATATTTAACTCCAATGCAATTTCTGTGTTTCATCGTCTATGGGAAGGTCCAAGAGATACAGTAAACCTGCAGAATTGCATCGGAATGTAAAACTAGTGACACAGGAAACGCTCAAAACATAGACAGTAGGAAGACTCAGTCTTCCTGTACTTAAGTCGGCATTGTGTCTCTTGTATCTAATTCCGATGCAATTTCTGTGTTTCATCGTCAATGGGAAGGTCTAAGGGATACAGTAAACCTGCAGAGGTGCATCGGAATGTAAAACTGGTGACACAGGAAACGCTCAAAACATAGACAGTAGGAAGACTTATTCTTCCTGTACTTCAGTCGGCAATGTGTCTCTTATATCTAATTCCGATGCTATTTCTGTGTTTCATCGTCACTGTGAAGGTCCAAGGGATACAGTAAACCTGTAGAGGTGCATCGGAAAATTAAACTGGTGACACAGGAAACGCTCAAATTATAGACAGTAGGAAGACTCAGGCTTCCTGTACTTAAGTCGGCATTGTGCCTCTTATATTTAATTCCGATGCAATTTCTGTGTTTCATCGTCAATGGGAACGTACAAGGGATACAGTTAACCTGCAGAGGTGCATCAGAATGTAAAACTGGTGACACAGGAAACGCTCAAAGCATAGACTGTAGGAAGACTCAGTCTTCCTGTACTTAAGTCGGCATTGTGTCTCTTATATTTAATTCCGATGCAATGTCTGTGTTTCATCGTCAATGGGAAGGTCCAAGGGATATAGTAAACCTGCAGATTTGCATCAGGATGTAAAACTAGTGACACAGGAACCGCTCAAATCATAGACAGTAGGAAGACTCAGTCTTCCTGTACTTAAGTCGGCATTGTGTCTCTTATATTTAATTCCGATGCAATTTCTGTGTTTCATCGTCAATGGGAAGGTCCAAGGAATACAGTAAACCTGCAGAGGTGCATCGGAATGTAAAACTGGTGACACAGGAAACGCTCAAAACATAGACAGTAGGAAGACTCAGTCTTCCTGTACTTAAGTCGGCATTGTGTCTCTTATATTTAACTCCAATGCAATTTCTGTGTTTCATCGTCAATGGGAAGGTCCAATGGATACAGTAAACCTGCAGAGGTGCATCAGAATGTAAAACTGGTGACACAGGAAACGCTCAAAACAAAGACAGTAGGAAGACTCAGTCTTCCTGTACTTAAGTCGGCATTGTGTCTCTTATATTTAATTCCGATGCGATTTCTGTGTTTCATCGACAATGGGAAGGTCCAAGGGATATAGTAAACCGGCAGAGGTGCATCGGAATGTAAAACTGGTGACACAGGAAACGCTCAAAACATAGACAGTAGGAAGACTCAGTCTTCCTGTACTTAAGTCGGCATTGTGTCTCATATATTTAATTTCGATGCAATTTCTGTGTTTCATCGTCAATGGGAAGGTCTAAGGGAAACAGGAAACCTGCAGAGGTGCATCGGAATGTAAATCTGGTGACACAGGAAACGCTCAAAACATAGACAGTAGGAAGACTCAGTCTTCCTATACTTAAGTCGGCATTGTGTCTCTTATATTTATTTCCGATGAAATATCTGTGATTCATCGTGAATGGGAAGCTCCAAGGGATATAGGAAACCTGCAGAGGTGCATCGGAAAGTAAAACTGATGACACAGGAAACGCTCAAAACATAGACAGTACGAAGACTTATTCTTCCTGTACTTAAGTCGGCAATGTGTCTCTTATATCTAATTCCGATGCTATTTCTGTGTTTCATAGTCACTGTGAAGGTCCAAGGGATACAGTAAACCTGTAGAGGTGCATCGGAAAATAAAACTGGTGACACAGGAAATGCTCAAATTATAGACAGTAGGAAGACTCAGGCTTCCTGTACTTAAGTCGGCATTGTGTCTCTTATATTTTATTCCGATGCAATTTCTGTGTTTCATCGTCTATGGGAAGGTCCAATGGATACAGTAAACCTGCAGAGGTGCATCAGAATATAAAACTGGTGACACAGGAAACGCTCAAAGCATAGACTGTAGGAAGACTCAGTCTTCCTGTACTTAAGTCGGCATTGTGTCTCTTATATTTAATTCCGATGCAATTTCTGTGTTTCATCGTCAATGGGAAGGTCCAAGGGATATAGTAAACCTGCAGATTTGCATCGGAATGTAAAACTAGTGACACAGGAACCGCTCAAATCATAGACAGTAGGAAGACTCAGTCTTCCTGTACTTAAGTCGGCATTGTGTCTCTTATATTTAATTCCGATGCAATATCTGTGTTTCAACGTCAATGGGAAGGTCCAAGGAATACAGTAAACCTGCAGAGGTGCATCGGAATGTAAAACTGGTGACACAGGAAACGCTCAAAACATAGACAGTAGGAAGACTCAGTCTTCCTGTACTTAAGTCGGTATTGTGTCTCTTATATTTAATTCCGATGCAATTTCTGTGTTTCATCGTCAATGGGAACGTACAAGGGATACAGTAAACCTGCAGAGGTGCATCAGAATGTAAAACTGGTGACACAGGAAACGCTCAAAGCATAGACTGTAGGAAGACTCAGTCTTCCTGTACTTAAGTCGGCATTGTGTCTCTTATATTTAATTCCGATGCGATTTCTGTGTTTCATCGACAATGGGAAGGTCCAAGGGATATAGTAAACCGGCAGAGGTGCATCGGAATGTAAAACTGGTGACACAGGAAACGCTCAAAACATTGACGGTACGAAGACTGTTTTCTTGTACTTAAGTCGGCATTGTGTCTCATATATTTAATTTCGATGCAATTTCTGTGTTTCATCGTCAATGGGAAGGTCCAAGGGAAACAGGAAACCTGCAGAGGTGCATCGGAATATAAAACTGGTGACTCAGGAAACGCTCAAAACATAGACAGTAGGAAGACTCAGTCTTCCTGTACTTAAGTCGGCATTGTGTCTCTTATATTTAATTCCGATGCAATTTCTGTGTTTCATCGTCTATGGGAAGGTCCAAGGGATACAGTAAACCTGCAGATTTGCATCGGAATGTAAAACTAGTGACACAGGAAACGCTCAAAACATAGACAGTAGGAAGACTCAGTCTTCCTGTACTGAATTCGGCATTGTGTCTCTTGTATTTAATTCCGATGCAATTTCTGTGTTTCATCGTCAATGGGAAGGTCCAAGGGATACAGTAAACCTGCAGAGGTGCATCGGAATGTAAAACTGGTGACACAGGAAACGCTCAAAACATAGACAGTAGGAAGACTCAGTCTTCCTATACTTAAGTCGGCATTGTGTCTGTTATATTTATTTCCGATGAAATTTCTGTGATTCATCGTGAATGGGAAGGTCCAAGGGATATAGTAAACCGGCAGAGGTGCATCGGAATGTAAAACTGGTGACACAGGAAACGCTAAAAACATTGACGGTACGAAGACTGTTTTCTTGTACTTAAGTCGGCATTGTGTCTCATATATTTAATTTCGATGCAATTTCTGTGTTTCATCGTCAATGGGAAGGTCCAAGGGATATAGCAAACCCGCAGAGGTGCATCGGAATGTAAAACTGGTGACACAGGAAACGCTCAAAACATAGACAGTAGGAAGACTCAGTCTTCCTGTACTTAAGTCGGTATTGTGTCTCTTATATTTAACTCCAATGCAATTTCTGTGTTTCATCGTCTATGGGAAGGTCCAAGAGATACAGTAAACCTGCAGATTTGCATCGGAATGTAAAACTAGTGACACAGGAAACGCTCAAAACATAGACAGTAGGAAGACTCAGTCTTCCTGTACTTAAGTCGGCATTGTGTCTCTTATATTTAATTCCGATGCAATTTCTGTGTTTCATCGTCAATGGGAAGGTCCAAGGAATACAGTAAACCTGCAGAGGTGCATCGGAATGTAAAACTGGTGACACAGGAAACGCTCAAAACATAGACAGTAGGAAGACTCAGTCTTCCTGTACTTAAGTCGGCATTGTGTCTCTTATATTTAACTCCAATGCAATTTCTGTGTTTCATCGTCAATGGGAAGGTCCAATGGATACAGTAAACCTGCAGAGTTGCATCAGAATGTAAAACTGGTGACACAGGAAACGCTCAAAACATAGACAGTAGGAAGACTCAGTCTTCCTGTACTTAAGTCGGCATTGTGTCTCTTATATTTAATTCCGATGCGATTTCTGTGTTTCATCGACAATGGGAAGGTCCAAGGGATATAGTAAACCGGCAGAGGTGCATCGGAATGTAAAACTGGTGACACAGGAAACGCTCAAAACATAGACAGTAGGAAGACTCAGTCTTCCTGTACTTAAGTCGGCATTGTGTCTCATATATTTAATTTCGATGCAATTTCTGTGTTTCATCGTCAATGGGAAGGTCTAAGGGAAACAGGAAACCTGCAGAGGTGCATCGGAATGTAAATCTGGTGACACAGGAAACGCTCAAAACATAGACAGTAGGAAGACTCAGTCTTCCTATACTTAAGTCGGCATTGTGTCTCTTATATTTATTTCCGATGAAATATCTGTGATTCATCGTGAATGGGAAGCTCCAAGGGATATAGTAAACCTGCAGAGGTGCATCGGAAAGTAAAACTGATGACACAGGAAACGCTCAAAACATAGACAGTACGAAGACTTATTCTTCCTGTACTTAAGTCGGCAATGTGTCTCTTATATCTAATTCCGATGCTATTTCTGTGTTTCATAGTCACTGTGAAGGTCCAAGGGATACAGTAAACCTGTAGAGGTGCATCGGAAAATAAAACTGGTGACACAGGAAACGCTCAAATTATAGACAGTAGGAAGACTCAGGCTTCCTGTACTTAAGTCGGCATTGTGTCTCTTATATTTAATTCCGATGCAATTTCTGTGTTTCATCGTCTATGGGAAGGTCCAATGGATACAGTAAACCTGCAGAGGTGCATCAGAATATAAAACTGGTGACACAGGAAACTCTCAAAGCATAGACTGTAGGAAGACTCAGTCTTCCTGTACTTAAGTTGGCATTGTGTCTCTTATATTTAATTCCGATGCAATTTCTGTGTTTCATCGTCAATGGGAAGGTCCAAGGGATATAGTAAACCTGCAGATTTGCATCGGAATGTAAAACTAGTGACACAGGAACCGCTCAAATCATAGACAGTAGGAAGACTCAGTCTTCCTGTACTTAAGTCGGCATTGTGTCTCTTATATTTAATTCCGATGCAATTTCTGTGTTTCAACGTCAATGGGAAGGTCCAAGGAATACAGTAAACCTGCAGAGGTGCATCGGAATGTAAAACTGGTGACACAGGAAACGCTCAAAACATAGACAGTAGGAAGACTCAGTCTTCCTGTACTTAAGTCGGTATTGTGTCTCTTATATTTAATTCCGATGCAATTTCTGTGTTTCATCGTCAATGGGAACGTACAAGGGATACAGTAAACCTGCAGAGGTGCATCAGAATGTAAAACTGGTGACACAGGAAACGCTCAAAGCATAGACTGTAGGAAGACTCAGTCTTCCTGTACTTAAGTCGGCATTGTATCTCTTATATTTAATTCCGATGCGATTTCTGTGTTTCATCGACAATGGGAAGGTCCAAGGCATATAGTAAACCGGCAGAGGTGCATCGGAATGTAAAACTGGTGACACAGGAAACGCTCAAAACATTGACGGTACGAAGACTGTTTTCTTGTACTTAAGTCGGCATTGTGTCTCATATATTTAATTTCGATGCAATTTCTGTGTTTCATCGTCAATGGGAAGGTCCAAGGGAAACAGGAAACCTGCAGAGGTGCATCGGAATATAAAACTGGTGACTCAGGAAACGCTCAAAACATAGACAGTAGGAAGACTCAGTCTTCCTGTACTTAAGTCGGCATTGTGTCTCTTATATTTAATTCCGATGCAATTTCTGTGTTTCATCGTCTATGGGAAGGTCCAAGGGATACAGTAAACCTGCAGATTTGCATCGGAATGTAAAACTAGTGACACAGGAAACGCTCAAAACATAGACAGTAGGAAGACTCAGTCTTCCTGTACTGAATTCGGCATTGTGTCTCTTGTATTTAATTCCGATGCAATTTCTGTGTTTCATCGTCAATGGGAAGGTCCAAGGGATACAGTAAACCTGCAGAGGTGCATCGGAATGTAAAACTGGTGACACAGGAAACGCTCAAAACATAGACAGTAGGAAGACTCAGTCTTCCTATACTTAAGTCGGCATTGTGTCTGTTATATTTATTTCCGATGAAATTTCTGTGATTCATCGTGAATGGGAAGGTCCAAGGGATATAGTAAACCTGCAGAGGTGCATCGGAAAGTAAAACTGATGACACAGGAAACGCTCAAACATAGACAGTAGAAAGACTTAGTCTTCCTGTACTTAAGTCGGCAATGTGTCTCTTATATTTAATTCCGATGCTATTTCTGTGTTTCATCGTCACTGTGAAGGTCCAAGGGATACAGTAAACCTGTAGAGGTGCATCGGAAAATAAAACTGGTGACACAGGAAACGCTCAAATTATAGACAGTAGGAAGACTCAGGCTTCCTGTACTTAAGTCGGCATTGTGTCTCTTATATTTAATTCCGATGCAATTTCTGTGTTTCATCGTCAATGGGAAGGTACAAGGGATACAGTAAACCTGCAGAGGTGCATCAGAATGTAAAACTGGTGACACAGGAAACGCTCAAAGCATAGACTGTAGGAAGACTCAGTCTTCCTGTACTTAAGTCGGCATTGTGTCTCTTATATAGAATTCCGATGCAATTTCTGTTTTTCATCGTCAATGGGAAGGTCCAATGGATATAGTAAACCTGCAGATTTGCATCGGAATGTAAAACTAGTGACACAGGAACCGCTCAAAACATAGACAGTAGGAAGACTCAGTCTTCCTGTACTTAAGTCGGCATTGTGTCTCTTATATTTAATTCCGATGCAATTTCTGTGTTTCATCGTCAATGGGAAGGTCCAATGGATACAGTAAACCTGCAGAGGTGCATCAGAATGTAAAACTGGTGACACAGGAAACGCTCAAAACATAGACAGTAGGAAGACTCAGTCTTCCTATACTTAAGTCTGCATTGTGTCTCTTATATTTATTTCCGATGAAATTTCTGTGTTTCATCGTGAATGGGAAGGTCCAAGGGATATAGTAAACCTGCAGAGGTGCATCGGAAAGTAAAACTGATGACACAGGAATCGTTCAAAGCATAGACAGTAGGAAGACTCAGTCTTCCTGTACTTAAGTCGGCATTGTGTCTCTTATATTTAATTCCGATGCGATTTCTGTGTTTCATCGACAATGGGAAGGTCCAAGGGATATAGTAAACCTGCAGAGGTGCATCGGAAAGTAAAACTGATGACACAGGAAACGTTCAAAACATAGACAGTAGGAAGACTCAGTCTTCCTGTACTTAAGTCGGCATTGTGTCTCTTATATTTAATTCCGATGAAATTTCTGTGTTTCATTGTGAATGGGAAGGTCCAAGGGATATAGTAAACCTGCAGAGGTGCGTCGGAAAGTAAAACTGATGACACAGGAATCGTTCAAAACATAGACAGTAGGAAGACTCAGTCTTCCTGTACTTAAGTCGGCATTGTGTCTCTTATATCTAATTCCGATGCAATTTCTGTGTTTCACCGTCAATGGGAAGGTCCAAGGAATACAGTAAACCTGCAGAGGTGCATCGGAATTGAAAACTGGTGACACAGGAAACGCTCAAAACATAAACAGTAGGAAGACTCAGTCTTCCTGTACTTAAGTCGGCATTGTGTCTCTTATATTTAACTCCAATGCAATTTCTGAGTTTCATCGTCTATGGGAAGGTCCAAGGGATACAGTTAACCTGCAGACGTGCATCGGAATGTAAAACTGATGATACAGGAATGCTCAAAACATAGACAGTAGGAAGACTCAGTCTTCCTGTACTTAAGTCGGCATTGTGTCTCTTATATTAAATTCCGATACGATTTCTGTGTTTCATCGACAATGGGAAGGGGCAAGGGATACAGTAAACCGGCATAGGTGCATCGTAATGTAAAACTGGCGACACAGGAAACGCTCAAAACATAGACCGTAAGAAGACTCAGTTTTCTTGTACTTAAGTCGGCGATGTGTCTCTTATATTTAAATTCCGATGCAATTTCTGTGTTTCATCGTCACTGTGAAGGTCCAAGGGATACAGTAAACCTGTAGAGATGCATCGGAATGCAAAACTGGTGACACAGGAAACGCTCAAATTATAGACAGTAGGAAGACTCAGTCTTCCTGAGCTTAAGTAGGCATTGTGTCTCTTAAATCTAACTCCGATGCAATTTCTGTGTTTCATCGTCACTGTAAAGGTCCAAGGGATACAGTAAACCTGCAGAGGTGCATCAGAAAGTAAAACTGGTGACACAGGAAGCGTTCAAAACATAGACAGTAGGAAGACTCAGTCTTCCTGTACTTAAGTCGGCATTGTGTCTCTTATATTCAATTCCGATGCAATTTCGGTGTTTCATCGTCAATGGGAAGGTCCAAGGGATACAGTAAACCTGCAGAGGTGCATCGGAATGTAAAACAAGTGACACAGGAAACGCTCAAAACATAGACAGTAGGAAGACTCAGTCTTCCTGTACTTAAGTCGGCATTGTGTCTCTTGTATTTAATTCCGATGAAATTTCTGTGTTTCATCGTGAATGGGAAGGTCCAAGGGATACAGTAAACCTGCAGAGGTGCATCGGAATGTAAAACTGGTGACACAGGAAACGCTCAAAACATAGACAGTAGGAAGACTGTTTTCTTGTACTTAAGTCGGCATTGTGTCTCTTATATTTAATTTCGATGCAATTTCTGTGTTTCATCGTCAATGGGAAGGTCCAAGGGATACAGGAAACCTGCAGAGGTGCATCGGAATATAAAACTGGTGACTCAGGAAACGCTCAAAACATAGACAGTAGGAAGACTCAGTCTTCCTGTACTTAAGTCGGCATTGTGTCTCTTATATTTATTTCCGATGAAATTTCTGTGTTTCATCGTCACTGTGAAGGTCCAAGGGATACAGTAAACCTGTAGAGGTGCATCGGAAAATAAAACTGGTGACACAGGAAACGCTCAAATTATAGACAGTAGGAAGACTCAGGCTTCCTGTACTTAAGTTGGCATTGTGTCTCTTATATTTAATTCCGATGCAATTTCTGTGTTTCATCGTCTATGGGAAGGTACAAGGGATACAGTAAACCTGCAGAGGTGCATCAGAATGTAAAACTGGTGACACAGGAAACGCTCAAAACATAGACTGTAGGAAGACTCAGTCTTCCTGTACTTAAGTCGGCATTGTGTCTCTTATATTTAATTCCGATGCAATTTCTGTGTTTCATCGTCAATGGGAAGGTCCAAGGGATATAGTAAACCTGCAGATTTGCATCGGAATGTAAAACTAGTGACACAGGAACCGCTCAAAACATAGACAGTAGGAAGACTCAGTCTTCCTGTACTTAAGTCGGCATTGTGTCTCTTATATTCAATTCCGATGCAATTTCGGTGTTTCATCGTCAATGGGAAGGTCCAAGGGATACAGTAAACCTGCAGAGGTGCATCGGAATGTAAAACAAGTGGCCACAGGAAACGCTCAAAACATAGACAGTAGGAAGACTCAGTCTTCCTGTACTTAAGTCGGCATTGTGTCTCTTGTATTTAATTCCGATGAAATTTCTGTGTTTCATCGTGAATGGGAAGGTCCAAGGGATACAGTAAACCTGCAGAGGTGCATCGGAATGTAAAACTGGTGACACAGGAAACGCTCAAAACATAGACAGTAGGAAGACTCAGTCTTCCTATACTGAAGTCGGCATTGTGTCTCTTATATTTAATTCCGATGCGATTTCTGTGTATCATCGACAATGGGAAGGTCCAAGGGATATAGTAGACCGGCAGAGGTGCATCGGAATGTAAAACTGGTGACACAGGAAACGCTCAAAGCATTGACCGTACGAAGACTGTTTTCTTGTACTTAAGTCGGCATTGTGTCTCTTATATTTAATTTCGATGCAATTTCTGTGTTTCATCGTCAATGGGAAGGTCCAAGGGATACAGGAAACCTGCAGAGGTGCATCGGAATATAAAACTGGTGACTCAGGAAACGCTCAAAACATAGACAGTAGGAAGACTCAGTCTTCCTGTACTTAAGTCGGCATTGTGTCTCTTATATTTATTTCCGATGAAATTTCTGTGTTTCATCGTCACTGTGAAGGTCCAAGGGATACAGTAAACCTGTAGAGGTGCATCGGAAAATAAAACTGGTGACACAGGAAACGCTCAAATTATAGACAGTAGGAAGACTCAGGCTTCCTGTACTTAAGTTGGCATTGTGTCTCTTATATTTAATTCCGATGCAATTTCTGTGTTTCATCGTCTATGGGAAGGTACAAGGGATACAGTAAACCTGCAGAGGTGCATCAGAATGTAAAACTGGTGACACAGGAAACGCTCAAAACATAGACTGTAGGAAGACTCAGTCTTCCTGTACTTAAGTCGGCATTGTGTCTCTTATATTTAATTCCGATGCAATTTCTGTGTTTCATCGTCAATGGGAAGGTCCAAGGGATATAGTAAACCTGCAGATTTGCATCGGAATGTAAAACTAGTGACACAGGAACCGCTCAAAACATAGACAGTAGGATGACTCAGTCTGCCTGTACTTAAGTCGGCATTGTGTCTCTTATATTTAATTCCGATGCAATTTCTGTGCTTCATCGTCAATGGGAAGGTCCAAGGGATACAGTAAACCTGCAGAGGTGCATCGGAATGTAAAACTGGTTACCCAGGAAACGATCAAAGCATAGACAGTAGGAAGACTCAGTCTTCCTGTACTTATGTCGGCATTGTGTCTCTTATATTTAATTCCGATGAAATTTCTGTGTTTCATCGTGAATGGGAAGGTCCAAGGGATATAGTAAACCTGCAGAGGTGCATCGGAAAGTAAAACTGATGACACAGGAATCGTTCAAAGCATAGACAGTAGGAAGACTTAGTCTTCCTGTACTTAAGTCGGCATTGTGTCTCTTATATTTAATTCCGATGCAATTTCTGTGTTTCATCGTAAATGGGAAGGTCCAAGGAATACAGTAAACCTGCAGAGGTGCATCGGAATGTAAAACTGGTGACACAGGAAACGCTCAAAACATAGACAGTAGGAAGACTCAGTCTTCCTGTACTTAAGTCGGCATTGTGTCTCTTATATTTAACTCCAATGCAATTGCTGTGTTTCATCGTCAATGGGAAGGTCCAATGGATACAGTAAACCTGCAGAGGTGCATCAGAATGTAAAACTGGTGACACAGGAAACGTTACAAACATAGACAGTAGGAAGACTCAGTCTTCCTATACTTAAGTCGGCATTGTGTCTCTTATATTTATTTCCGATGAAATTTCTGTGTTTCATCGTGAATGGGAAGGTCCAAGGGAATAGTAAACCTGCAGAGGTGCATCGGAAAGTAAAACTGATGACACAGGAATCGTTCAAAGCATAGACAGTAGGAAGACTCAGTCTTCCTGTACTTAAGTCGGCATTGTGTCTCTTATATTTAATTCCGATGCGATTTCTGTGTTTCATCGACAATGGGAAGGTCCAAGGGATATAGAAAACCTGCAGAGGTGCATCGGAAAGTAAAACTGATGACACAGGAAACTTTCAAAACATAGACAGTAGGAAGACTCAGTCTTCCAGTACTTAAGTCGGCATTGTGTCTCTTATATTTAATTCCGATGCAATTTCTGTGTTTCATCGTCAATGGGAAGGTCCAAGGGATACAGTAAACCTGCAGAGGTGCATCAGAATGTAAAACTGGTGACACAGGAAACGCTCAAAACATAGACAGTAGGAAGACTCAGTCTTCCTGTACTTATGTCGGCCTTGTGTCTCTTATATTTAATTCCGATGCAATTACTGTGTTTCATCGTCAATGGGAAGGTCCAAGGGATATAGTAAACCTGCAGATTTTCATCGGAATGTAAAACTAGTGACACAGGAAACGCTCAAAACATAGACAGTTGGAAGACTCAGTTTCCTGTACTTAAGTCGGCATTGTGTCTCTTATATTTAATTCCGATGCAATTTCTGTGTTCCATCGTTAATGGGAAGGTCCAAGGGATACAGTAAACCTGTAGAGGTGCATCAGAATGTAAAACTGGTGACACAGGAAACGCTCAAAACATAGACTGTAGGAAGACTCAGTCTTCCTGTACTTAAGTCGGCATTGTGTCTCTTATATTTAATTCCGATGCAATTTGTGTGTTTCATCGTCTATGGGAAGGTCCAAGGGATACAGTAAACCTGCAGATTTGCATCGGAATGTAAAACTAGTGACACAGGAAACGCTCAAAACATAGACAGTAGGAAGTCTCAGTCTTCCTGTACTTAAGTCGGCATTGTGTCTCTTAAATTTAATTCCGATGAAATTTCTGTGTTTCATCGTGAATGGGAAGGTCCAAGGGGTATAGTAAACCTGCAGAGGTGCATCGGAAAGTAA
Organism: Schistocerca nitens; assembly: GCF_023898315.1. NCBI lineage: Eukaryota > Metazoa > Arthropoda > Insecta > Orthoptera > Acrididae > Schistocerca > Schistocerca nitens. Next base: position 1,324,510,115 of record NC_064614.1, on the reverse strand, counting down.
AACTGATGACACAGGAATCGTTCAAAACATAGACAGTAGGAAGACTTAGTCTTCCTGTACTTAAGTCGGCATTGTGTCTCTTATATTTAATTCCGATGCAATTTCTGTGTTTCATCGTCAATGGGAAGGTCCAAGGAATACAGTAAAGCTGCAGAGGTGCGTCGGAATGTAAAACTGGTGACACAGGAAACGCTCAAAACATAGACAGTAGGAAGACTCAGTCTTCCTGTACTTAAGTCGGCATTGTGTCTCTTATATATAATTCCGATGAAATTTCTGTGTTTCATCGTGAATGGGAAGGTCCAAGGGATATAGTAAATCAGCAGAGGTGCATCGGAAAGTATAACTAGTGACACAGGAAACGCTCAAAACATAGACAGTACGAAGACTCAGTCTTCCTTTACTTAAGTCGGCATTGTGTCTCTTATATTTAACTCCTATGCAATTTCTGAGTTTCATCGTCAATGGGAAGGTCCATTGGATACTGTAAACCTGCAGATGTGCATCAGAATGTATAACTGGTGACACAGGAAACGCTCAAAACATAGACAGTAGGAAGACTCAGTCTTCCTGTACTGATGTCGGCTTTGTGTCTCTTATATTTAATTCCGATGCGATTTCTGTGTTTCATCGACAATGGGAAGGTCCAAGGGATATAGTAAACCGGCAGAGGTGCATCGGAATGTAAAACTGGTGACACAGGAAACGCTCAAGTCATTGACCGTACGAAGACTGTTTTCTTGTACTTAAGTCGGCATTGTGTCTCTTATATTTAATTTCGATGCAACTTCTGTGTTTCATCGTCAATGGGAAGGTCCAAGGGATACAGGAAACCTGCAGGAGTGCATCGGAATGTAAAACTGGTGACTCAGGAAACGATCAAAACATAGACAGTGGGGAGACTCAGTCTTGCTGTACTTAAGTCGGCATTGTGTCTCTTATATTTATTTCCGATGAAATTTCTGTGTTTCATCGTGAATAGGAAGGTCCAAGGGATATAGTAAACCTGCAGAGGTGCATCGGAAAGTAAAACTGATGACACAGGAAACGCTCAAAACATAGACAGTAGGAAGACTTAGTCTTCCTGTACTTAAGTCGGCATTGTGACTCTTATATTTAATTCCGATGCAATTTCTGTGTTTCATCGTGAATGGGAAGGACCAAGGGATATAGTAATCCTGCAGAGGTGCATCGGAAAGTAACACTGATGACACAGGAAACGCTCAAAACATAGACAGTAGGAAGACTCAGTTTTCTTGTACTTAAGTCGGCGATGTGTCTCTTATATTTAAATTCCGATGCAATTTCTGTGTTTCATCGTCACTGTGAAGGTCCAAGGGATACAGTAAGCCTGTAGAGATGCATCGGAATGCAAAACTGGTGACACAGGAAACGCTCAAATTATAGACAGTAGGAAGACTCAGTCTTCCTGAGCTTAAGTAGGCATTGTGTCTCTTAAATCTAACTCCGATGCAATTTCTGTGTTTCATCGTCACTGTGAAGGTCCAAGGGATACAGTAAACGTGTAGAGGTGCATCGAAAAATAAAACTTGTGACACAGGAAACGCTCAAATTATAGACAGTAGGAAGACTCAGTCTTCCTGTACTTAAGTCGGCATTGTGTCTCTTATATTTAATTCCGATACAATTTCTGTGTTTCATCGTCAATGGGAAGGTACTAGGGATACAGTAATTCTGCAGAGGTGCATCAGAATGTAAAACTGGTGACACAGGAAACGCTCAAAACATAGACTGTAGGAAGACTCAGTCTTCCTGTACTTAAGTCGGCATTGTGTCTCTTATATTTAATTCCGATGCAATTTCTGTGTTTCATCGTCAATGGGAAGGTCCAAGGGATATAGTAAACCTGCAGATTTGCATCGGAATGTAAAACTAGTGACACAGGAAACGCTCAAAGCATAGTAGGAAGACTCAGTCTTCCTGTACTTAAGTCGGTATTGTGTCTCTTCTATTTAATTCCAATGCAATTTCTGTGTTACATCGTCAATGGGAAGGTCCAAGGGTTGTAGTAAACCTGCAGAGGTGCATCGGAATGTAAAACTGGTGACACAGGAATCGTTCAAAGCATAGATAGTAGGAAGACTTAGTCTTCCTGTACTTAAGTCGCCATTGTGTCTCTTATATTTAATTCCTATGCAATTTCTGTGTTTCATCGTCACTGTGAAGGTCCAAGGGATACAGTAAACCTGCAGAGGTGCATCAGAATGTAAAACTGGTGACACAGGAAACGCTCAAAACACAGACAGTAGGAAGACTCAGTCTTCCTGTACTTAAGTCGGCATTGTGCCTTTTATATTTAATTCCGATGCGATATCAGTGTTTCATCGACAGTGGGAAGGTCCACGGGATATAGTAAACCGGCAGAGGTGCATCCGAAGGTAAAAGTGGTGACACAGGAATCGCTCAAAAACATTGACCGTACGATGACTGTTTTCTTGTACTTAAGTCGGCATTGTGTCTCTTATATTTAATTTCGATGCAATTTCTGTGTTTCATCGTCAATGGGAAGGTCCAAGGGATATAGTAAACCTGCAGAGGTGCATCGGAAAGTAAAACTGATGACACAGGAAACGCTCAAAACATAGACAGTAGGAAGACTTAGTCTTCCTGTACTTAAGTCGGCATTGTGACTCTTATATTTAATTCCGATGCAATTTCTGTGTTTCATCGTGAATGGGAAGGACCAAGGAATATAGTAATCCTGCAGAGGTGCATCGGAAAGTAACACTGATGACACAGGAAACGCTCAAAACATAGACAGTAGGAAGACTCAGTTTTCTTGTAATTAAGTCGGCATTGTGTCTCTTATATTTAATTCCGATGCAATTTCTGTTTTTCATCGTCAATGGGAAGGTCCAAGGGATACCGTAATCCTGCAGAGGTGCATCAGAATGTAAAACTGGTGACACAGGAAACGCTCAACACATAGACAGTAGGAAGACTCATTCTTCCTGTACTTAAGTCGGCATTGTGTCTCTCATATTTAATTCCGATGCAATTTCTGTGTTTCATCGTCAATGGGAAGGTCCAAGGGATACAGTAAACCTGCAGAGGTGCATCGGAATGTAAAACTGGTGACACAGGAAACGCTCAAACATAGACAGTAGAAAGACTCAGTCTTGCTGTACTTAAGTCCGCACTCTGTCTCTTATATTTATTTCCGATGAAATTCCTGTGTTTCATCGTGAATGGGAAGGTCCAAGGGATATAGTAAACCTGCAGAGGTGCATCGGAAAGTAAAACTGATGACACAGGAAACGCTCAAAACATAGACAGTAGGAAGACTTAGTCTTCCTGTAGTTAAGTCGGCATTGTGTCTCTTATATTTAATTCCGATGCAATTTCTGTGTTTCATCGTGAATGGGAAGGTCCAAGGGATATAGTAAACCTGCAGAGGTGCATCGGAAAGTAAAACTGATGACACAGGAAACGCTCAAAACATAGACAGTAGGAAGACTTAGTCTTCCTGTAGTTAAGACGGCATTGTGTCTCTTATATTTAATTCCGATGCAATTTCTGTGTTTCATCGTGAATGGGAAGGTCCAAGGGATATAGTAAACATGCAGAGGTGCATCGGAAAGTAAAACTGATGACACAGGAAACGCTCAAAACATAGACAGTAGGAAGACTCAGTCTTCTTGTAATTAAGTCGGCATTGTGTCTCTTATATTTAATTCCGATGCAATTTCTGTTTTTCATCGGCAATGGGAAGGTCCAAGGGATACAGTTAACCTGCAGACGTGCATCGGAATGTAAAACTGATGACACAGGAATGCTCAAAACATAGACAGTAGGAAGACTCATTCTTCCTGTACTTATGTCGGCATTGTGTCTCTTATATTTAATTCCGATACGATTTCTGTGTTTCATCGACAATGGGAAGGGGCAAGGGATACAGTAAACCGGCATAGGTGCATCGGAATGTAAAACTGGCGACACAGGAAACGCTCAAAACATAGACCGTAAGAAGACTCAGTTTTCTTGTACTTAAGTCGGCGATGTGTCTCTTGTATTTAAATTCCGATGCAATTTCTGTGTTTCATCGTCACTGTGAAGGTCCAAGGGATACAGTAAGCCTATAGAGATGCATCGGAATGCAAAACTGTTGACACAGGAAACGCTCAAATTATAGACAGTAGGAAGACTCAGTCTTCCTGAGCTTAAGTAGGCATTGTGTCTCTTAAATCTAACTCCGATGCAATTTCTGTGCTTCATCGTCACTGTGAAGGTCCAAGGGATACAGTAAACCTGCAGAGGTGCATCAGAAAGTAAAACTGGTGACACAGGAAACGCTCAAAACATAGACAGTAGGAAGACTCAGTCTTCCTGTACTTAAGTCGGCATTGTGTCTCTTATATTCAATTCCGATGCAATTTCGGTGTTTCATCGTCAATGGGAAGGTCCAAGGAATACACTAAACCTGCAGAGGTGCATCGGAATGTAAAACAAGTGACACAGGAAACGCTCAAAACATAGACAGTAGGAAGACTCAGTCTTCCTGTACTTAAGTCGGCATTGTGTCTCTTGTATTTAATTCAGATGAAATTTCTGTGTTACATCGTGAATGGGAAGGTCCAAGGGATACAGTAAACCCGCAGAGGTGCATCGGAATGTAAAACTGGTGACACAGGAAACGCTCAAAACATAGACAGTAGGAAGACTCAGTCTTCCTATACTTAAGTCGGCATTGTGTCTCTTATATTTATTTCCGATGAAATTTCTGTGATTCATCGTGAATGGGAAGTCCATAGGATATATTAAACCTGCAGAGGTGCTTCGGAAAGTAAAACTGATGACACAGGAAACGCTCAAAGCATAGTAGGAAGACTCAGTCCTCCTGTACTTAAGTCGGTATTGTGTCTCTTCTATTTAATTCGGATGCATTTTCTGTTTTTCATCGTCAATGGGAAGGTCCAAGGGATACAGTAATCCTGCAGAGGTGCATCAGAATGTAAAACTGGTGACACAGGAAACGCTCAACACATAGAAACTAGGAAGACTCATTCTTCCTGTACTTAAGTCGGCATTGTGTCTCTCATATTTAATTCCGATGCAATTTCTGTGTTTCATCGTCAATGGCAAGGTCCAAGGGATATAGTAAACCTGCAGAGGTGCATCGGAAAGTAAAACTGATGACACAGGAAAAGCTCAAAACATAGACAGTAGGAAGACTTGGTCTTCCTGTACTGAAGTCTGCATTGTGTGTCTTATATTTAAATCCGATGCAATTTCTGTTTTTCATTGTCAATTGGAAGGTCCAAGGGATACAGTCAACCTGCAGACGTGCATCGGAATGTAAAACTGATGACACAGGAATGCTCAAAACATAGACAGTAGGAAGACTCATTCTTCCTGTACTTATGTCGGCATTGTGTCTCTTATATTTAATTCCGATACGATTTCTGTGTTTCATCGACAATGGGAAGGGGCAAGGGATACAGTAAACCGGCATAGGTGCATCGGAATGTAAAACTGGCGACACAGGAAACGCTCAAAACATAGACCGTAAGAAGACTCAGTTTTCTTGTACTTAAGTCGGCGATGTGTCTCTTATATTTAAATTCCGATGCAATTTCTGTGTTTCATCGTCACTGTGAAGGTCCAAGGGATACAGTAAGCCTATAGAGATGCATCGGAATGCAAATCTGGTGACACAGGAAACGCTCAAATTATAGACAGTAGGAAGACTCAGTCTTCCTGAGCTTAAGTAGGCATTGTGTCTCTTAAATCTAACTCCGATGCAATTTCTGTGCTTCATCGTCACTGTGAAGGTCCAAGGGATACAGTAAACCTGCAGAGGTGCATCAGAAAGTAAAACTGGTGACACAGGAAACGCTCAAAACATAGACAGTAGGAAGACTCAGTCTTCCTGTACTTAAGTCGGCATTGTGTCTCTTATATTCAATTCCGATGCAATTTCGGTGTTTCATCGTCAATGGGAAGGTCCAAGGAATACACTAAACCTGCAGAGGTGCATCGGAATGTAAAACAAGTGACACAGGAAACGCTCAAAACATAGACAGTAGGAAGACTCAGTCTTCCTGTACTTAAGTCGGCATTGTGTCTCTTGTATTTAATTCCGATGAAATTTCTGTGTTACATCGTGAATGGGAAGGTCCAAGGGATACAGTAAACCCGCAGAGGTGCATCGGAATGTAAAACTGGTGACACAGGAAACGCTCAAAACATAGACAGTAGGAAGACTCAGTCTTCCTATACTTAAGTCGGCATTGTGTCTCTTATATTTATTTCCGATGAAATTTCTGTGATTCATCGTGAATGGGAAGTCCAAAGGATATATTAAACCTGCAGAGGTGCTTCGGAAAGTAAAACTGATGACACAGGAAACGCTCAAAGCATAGTAGGAAGACTCAGTCTTCCTGTACTTAAGTCGGTATTGTGTCTCTTCTATTTAATTCCGATGCATTTTCTGTTTTTCATCGTCAATGGGAAGGTCCAAGGGATACAGTAATCCTGCAGAGGTGCATCAGAATGTAAAACTGGTGACACAGGAAACGCTCAACACATAGAAACTAGGAAGACTCATTCTTCCTGTACTTAAGTCGGCATTGTGTCTCTCATATTTAATTCCGATGCAATTTCTGTGTTTCATCGTCAATGGCAAGGTCCAAGGGATATAGTAAACCTGCAGAGGTGCATCGGAAAGTAAAACTGATGACACAGGAAAAGCTCAAAACATAGACAGTAGGAAGACTTGGTCTTCCTGTACTGAAGTCTGCATTGTGTGTCTTATATTTAAATCCGATGCAATTTCTGTTTTTCATTGTCAATTGGAAGGTCCAAGGGATACAGTCAACCTGCAGACGTGCATCGGAATGTAAAACTGATGACACAGGAATGCTCAAAACATAGACAGTAGGAAGACTCAGTCTATCTGTACTTAAGTCGGCATTGTGTCTCTTATATTCAATTCCGATACGATTTCTGTGTTTAATCGACAATGGGAAGGGGCAATGGATACAGTAAACCGGAATAGGTGCATCGGAATGTAAAACTGGCGACACAGGAAACGCTCAAAACATAGACCGTAAGAAGACTCAGTTTTCTTGTCCTTAAGTCGGCATTGTGTCTCTTATATTTAATTCCGATGCAATTTCTGTGTTTCATCGTCAATGGGAAGGTCCAAGGGATACAGTAAACCTGCAGAGGTGCATCGGAATGTAAAACTGGTGACACAGGAAACGCTCAAACATAGACAGTAGAAAGACTCAGTCTTACTGTACTTAAGTCGGCATTCTGTCTCTTATATTTATTTCCGATGAAATTTCTGTGTTTCATCGTGAATGGGAAGGTCCAAGGGATATAGTAAACCTGCAGAGGTGCATCGGAAAGTAAAACTGATGACACAGGAAACGCTCAAAACATAGACAGTAGGAAGACTTAGTCTTCCTGTAGTTAAGTCGGCATTGTGTCTCTTATATTTAATTCCGATGCAATTTCTGTGTTTCATCGTGAATGGGAAAGTCCAAGGGATATAGTAAACCTGCAGAGGTGCATCGGAAAGTAAAACTGATGACACAGGAAACGCTCAAAACATAGACAGTAGGAAGACTCAGTCTTCTTGTAATTAAGTCGGCATTGTGTCTCTTATATTTAATTCCGATGCAATTTCTGTTTTTCATCGTCAATGGGAAGGTCCAAGGGATACAGTAATCCTGCAGAGGTGCATCAGAATGTAAAACTGGTGACACAGGAAACGCTCAACACATAGACAGTAGGAAGACTCATTCTTCCTGTACTTAAGTCTGCATTGTGTCTCTTATATTTAATTCCGATGCAATTTCTGTGTTTCATCGGCAATGGCAAGGTCCTAGGGATACAGTAAACCCGCAGAGGTGCATCGGAATGTAAAACTAGTGACACAGGAAACGCTCAAAACATAGACAGTAGGAAGACTCAGTCTTCCTGAACTTAAGTCGGCTTGTGTCTCTTATATTTAATTCTGATGCAATTTCTGTGTTTCATCGTCAATGGGAAGGTCCAAGGGAAGCAGTAAACCTGCAGAGGTGCATCGGAATGTAAAACTGGTGACACAGGTAACGCTCAAAACATAGACAGTAGGAAGACTCAGTCTTCCTGTACTTAAGTGGGCATTGTGTCTCTTATATTTATTTCCGATGAAATTTCTGTGTTTCATCGTGAATGGAAAGGTCCAAGGGATATAGTAATCCTGCAGAGGTGCATCGGAATGTAAAACTGATGACACAGGAAACGCTCAAAACATAGACAGTAGGAAGACTTAGTCTTCCTGTACTTAAGTCGGCATTGTGACTCTTATATTTAATTCCGATGCAATTTCTGTTTTTCATCGTCAATGGGAAGGTCCAAGGGATACAGTAAACCTGCAGAGGTGCATCGGAAAGTAAAACTGATGACACAGGAAACGCTCAAAACATAGACAGTAGGAAGACTTAGTCCTCCTGTACTGAAGTCGGCATTGTGTCTCTTATATTTAATTCCGATGCAATTTCTGTGTTTCATCGTGAATGGGAAGGTCCAAGTGAAATAGTAATCCTGCAGAGGTGCATCGGAAAGAAACACTGATGACACAGGAAACGCTCAAAACATAGACAGTAGGAAGACTCAGTCTTCTTGTACTTAAGTCGGCATTGAGTCTCTTATATTTAATTCCGATGCAATTTCTGTTTTTCATCGTCAATGGGAAGGTCCAAGGGATACAGTAAACCTGCAGAGGTGCATCAGAATGTAAAACTGGTGACACAGGAAACGCTCAACTCATAGACAGTAGGAAGACTCAGTCTTCCTGTACTTAAGTCGGCATTGTGTCTCTTATATTTAATTCCGATGCAATTTCTGTGTTTCATCGTCAGTGGGAAGGTCCAATGGATATAGTAAACCTGCAGAGGTGCCCCGGAAAGTAAAACTGATGACACAGGAAACGCTCAATTATAGATAGTAGGAAGACTTAGTCTTCCTGTACTTAATTCGGCATAGTGTCTCTTACATTGAATTCCGATGCAATTTCTGTGTTTCATCGTCAATGGGAAGGTCCAATGGATACAGAAAACCTGCAGAGGTGCATCAGAATGTAAAACTGGTGACACAGGAAACACTCAAAACATAGACAGTAGGAAGGCTCAGTCTTCCTATACTTAAGTCGGCATTGTGTCTGTTATATTTATTTCCGATGAAATTTCTGTGTTTCATCGTGAATGGGAAGGTCCAAGGGATATAGTAATCCTGCAGAGCTGCATCGGAAAGTAAAACTGATGACACAGGAAACGCTCAAAACATAGACAGTAGGAAGACTCAGTCTTCTTGTAATTAGGTCGGCATTGTGTCTCTTATATTTAATTCCGATGCAATTTCTGTTTTTCATCGTCAATGGGAAGGTCCAAGGGATACAGTAATCCTGCAGAGGTGCATCAGAATGTAAAACTGGTGACACAGGAAACGCTCAAAACATAGACAGTAGGAAGGCTCAGTCTTCCTATACTTAAGTCGGCATTGTGTCTCTTATATTTAATTCCGATGCAATTTCTGTGTTTCATCGTGAATGGGAAGGTCCAAGTGATATAGAAATCCTGCAGAGGTGCATCGGAAACTAAAACTGATGACACAGGAAACGCTCAAAACATAGACAGTAGGAAGACTCAGTCTTCTTGTACTTAAGTCGGCATTGAGTCTCTTATATTCAATTCCGATGCAATTTCTGTTTTTCATCGTCAATGGGAAGGTCCAAGGGATACAGTAAACCTGCAGAGGTGCATCGGAAATTAAAACTGATGACACCGGAAACGCTCAAAACATAGACAGTAGGAAGACTTAGTCTTCCTGTACTTAAGTCGGCATTGTGTCTCTTATATTTAATTCCGATGCAATTTTTGTGTTTCATCGTGAATGGGAAGGTCCAAGTGATATAGAAATCCTGCAGAGGTGCATCGGAAAGTAAAACTGATGACACAGGAAACGCTCAAAACATAGACAGTAGGAAGACTCAGTCTTCTTGTACTTAAGTCGGCATTGAGCCTCTTATATTTAATTCCGATGCAATTTCTGTTTTTCATCGTCAATGGGAAGGCCCAAGGGATACAGTAAACCTGCAGAGGTGCATCAGAATCTAAAACTGGTGACACAGGAAACACTCAAAACATACACAGTAGGAAGGCTCAGTCTTCCTATACTTAAGTCGGCATTGTGTCTCTTATATTTATTTCTGATGAAATTTCTGTGTTTCATCGTGAATGGGAAGGTCCAAGGGATATAGTAAACCTGCAGAGGTGCCCCGGAAAGTAAAACTGATGACACAGGAAACGCTCAAATATAGACAGTAGGAAGACTTAGTCTTCCTGTACTTAATTCGGCATATTGTCTCTTATATTTAATTCCGATGCAATTTCTGTATTTCATCGTCAATGGGAAGGTCCAATGGATACAGAAAACCTGCAGAGGTGCATCAGAATGTAGAACTGGTGACACAGGAAACGCTCAAACATAGACAGTAGGAAGGCTCAGTCTTCCTATACTTAAGTCGGCATTGTGTCTCTTATATTTAACTCCGATGCAATTTCTGTTTTTCATCGCCAATGGGATGGTCCAAAGGATACAGTAATCCTGCAGAGGTGCATCAGAATGTAAAACTGGTGACACAGGAAACGCTCAACACATAGACAGTAGGAAGACTCATTCTTCCTGTACTTAAGTCGGCATTGTGTCTCTTATATTTAATTCCGATGCAATTTCTGTGTTTCATCGTCAATGGCAAGGTCCAAGGGATACAGTAAACCCGCAGAGGTGCATCGGAATGTAAAACTAGTGACACAGGAAACGCTCAAAACATAGACATTAGGAAGACTCAGTCTTCCTGTACTTAAGTCGGCTTGTGTCTCTTATATTTAATTCCGATGCAATTTCTGTGTTTCATCATCAATGGGAAGGTCCACGGGAAACAGTAAACCTGCAGAGGTGCATCGGAATGTAAAACTGGTGACACAGGAAACGCTCAAAACATAGACAGTAGGAAGACTCAGTCTTCCTGTACTTAAGTCGGCATTGTGTCTCTTATATTTATTTCCTATGAAATTTCTGTGTTTCATCGTGAATGGGAAGGTCCAAGGGATACAGTAAACCTGCAGAGGTGCATCGGAAAGTAAAACTGATGACACAGGAAACGCTCAAAACATAGACAGTAGGAAGACTTAGTCTTCCTGTACTTAAGTCGGCATTGTGTCTCTTATATTTAATTCCGATGCAATTTCTGTGTTTCATCGTGAATGGGAAGGTCCAAGTGATATAGTAATCCTGCAGAGGTGCATCGGAAAGTAAAACTGATGACACAGGAAACGCTCAAAACATAGACAGTAGGAAGACTCAGTCTTCTTGTACTTAAGTCGGCATTGAGTCTCTTATATTTAATTCCGATGCAATTTCTGTTTTTCATCGTCAATGGGAAGGTCCAAGGGATACAGTAAACCTGCAGAGGTGCATCAGAATGTAAAACTGGTGACACAGGAAACGCTCAAAACATAGACAGTAGGAAGACTTAGTCTTCCTGTACTGAAGTCGGCATTGTGTCTCTTATATTTAATTCCGATGCAATTTCTGTGTTTCATCGTGAATGGGAAGGTCCAAGTGATATAGTAATCCTGCAGAGGTGCATCGGAAAGTAACACTGATGACACAGGAAACGCTCAAAACATAGACAGTAGGAAGACTCAGTCTTCTTGTACTTAAGTCGGCATTGAGTCTCTTATATTTAATTCCGATGCAATTTCAGTTTTTCATCGTCAATGGGAAGGTCCAAGTTATACAGTAAACCTGCAGAGGTGCATCAGAATGTAAAACTGGTGACACAGGAAACGCTCAACGCATAGACAGTAGGAAGACTCAGTCTTCCTGTACTTAAGTTGGCATTGTGTCTCTTATATTTAATTCCGATGCAATTTCTGTGTTTAATCGTTAGTGGGAAGGTCCAATGGATATAGTAAACCTGCAGAGGTGCCCCGGAAAGTAAAACTGATGACACAGGAAACGCTCAAATATAGATAGTAGGAAGACTTAGTCTTCCTGTAGTTAATTCGGCATAGTGTCTCTTATATTTAATTCCGATGCAATTTCTGTGTTTCATCGTCAATGGGAAGGTCCAATGGATACAGAAAACCTGCAGAGGTGCATCAGAATGTAAAACTGGTGACACATGAAACACTCAAAACATAGACATTAGGAAGGCTCAGTCTTCCTATACTTAAGTCGGCATTGTGTCTCTTATATTTATTTCCGATGAAATTTCTGTGTTTCATCGTGAATGGGAATGTCCAAGGGGTATAGTAAACCTGCAGAGGTGCATCGGAAAGTAAAACTGATGACACAGGAAACGCTCAAAACATAGACAGTAGGAAGACATAGTCTTCCTGTACTTAATTCGGCATAGTGTCTCTTATATTTAATTCCGATGCAATTTCTGTGTTTCATCGTCACTGTGAAGGTCCAAGGGATACAGTAAACCTGTAGAGGTGCATCGGAAAATAAAACTGGTGACACAGGAACCGCTCAAATTATAGACAGTAGGAAGACTCAGTCTTCCTGTACTTAAGTCGGCATTGTGTCTCTTATATTTAATTCCGATGCAATTTCTGTGTTTCATCGTCAATGGGAAGGTCCAAGGGATATAGTAAACCTGCAGAGGTGCATCGGAATGTAAAACTGGTGACACAGGAAACGCTCGAACATAGACAGTAGGAAGACTCAGTCTTGCTGTACTTAAGTCGGCATTGTGTCTCTTATATTTATTTCCGATGAAATTTCTGTGTTTCATCGTCAATGGGAAGGTCCAAGGGATATAGTAAACCTGCAGAGGTGCATCGGAAAGTAAAATTGATGACACAGGAAACGCTCAAAACATAGACAGTCGGAAGACTTAGTCTTCCTGTACTTAAGTCGCCATTGTGTCTCTTATATTTAACTCCGATGCAATTTCTGTGTTTCATCGTGAATGGGAAGGTCCAAGGGATATAGTAATCCTGCAGAGCTGCATCGGAAAGTAAAACTGATGACACAGGAAACGCTCAAAAGATAGACAGTAGGAAGACTCAGTCTTCTTGTAATTAGGTCGGCATTGTGTCTCTTATATGTAATTCCGATGCAATTTCTGTTTTCCATCGTCAATGGGAAGGTCCAAGGGATACAGTAATCCTGCAGAGGTGCATCAGAATGTAAAACTGGTGACACAGGAAACGCTCAAAACACAGACAGTAGGAAGGCTCAGTCTTCCTATACTTAAGACGGCATTGTGTCTCTTATATTTAATTCCGATGCAATTTCTGTGTTTCATCGTGAATGGGAAGGTCCAAGTGATATAGAAATCCTGCAGAGGTGCATCGGAAAGTAAAACTGATGACACAGGAAACGCTCAAAACATAGACAGTAGGAAGACTCAGTCTTCTTGTACTTAAGTCGGCATTGAGTCTCTTATATTTAATTCCGATGCAATTTCTGTTTTTCATCGTCAATGGGAAGGTCCAAGGGATACAGTAAACCTGCAGAGGTGCATCAGAATGTAAAACTGGTGACACAGGAAACGCTCAACACATAGACAGTAGGAAGACTCAGTCTTCCTGTACTTAAGTTGGCATTGTGTCTCTTATATTTAATTCCGATGCAATTTCTGTGTTTCATCGTTAGTGGGAAGGTCCAATGGATATAGTAAACCTGCAGAGGTGCCCCGGAAAGTAAAACTGATGACACAGGAAACGCTCAAATATAGATAGTAGGAAGACTTAGTCTTCCTGTAGTTAATTCGGCATAGTGTCTCTTATATTTAATTACGATGCAATTTCTGTGTTTCATCGTCAATGGGAAGGTCCAATGGATACAGAAAACCTGCAGAGGTGCATCAGAATGTAAAACTGGTGACACAGGAAACACTCAAAACATAGACAGTAGGAAGGCTCAGTCTTCCTATACTTAAGTCGGCATTGTGTCTCTTATATTTATTTCCGATGAAATTTCTGTGTTTCATCGTGAATGGGAATGTCCAAGGGGTATAGTAAACCTGCAGAGGTGCATCGGAAAGTAAAACTGATGACACAGGAAACGCTCAAAACATAGACAGTAGGAAGACATAGTCTTCCTGTACTTAATTCGGCATAGTGTCTCTTATATTTAATTCCGATGCAATTTCTGTGTTTCATCGTCACTGTGAAGGTCCAAGGGATATAGTAAACCTGCAGAGGTGCATCGGAAAGTAAAATTGATGACACAGGAAACGCTCAAAACATAGACAGTCGGAAGACTTAGTCTTCCTGTACTTAAGTCGCCATTGTGTCTCTTATATTTAATTCCGATGCAATTTCTGTGTTTCATCGTGAATGGGAAGGTCCAAGGGATATAGTAATCCTGCAGAGCTGCATCGGAAAGTAAAACTGATGACACAGGAAACGCTCAAAACATAGACAGTAGGAAGACTCAGTCTTCTTGTAATTAGGTCGGCATTGTGTCTCTTATATGTAATTCCGATGCAATTTCTGTTTTTCATCGTCAATGGGAAGGTCCAAGGGATACAGTAATCCTGCAGAGGTGCATCAGAATGTAAAACTGGTGACACAGGAAACGCTGAAAACACAGACAGTAGGAAGGCTCAGTCTTCCTATACTTAAGTCGGCATTGTGTCTCTTATATTTAATTCCGATGCAATTTCTGTGTTTCATCGTGAATGGGAAGGTCCAAGTGATATAGAAATCCTGCAGAGGTGCATCGGAAAGTAAAACTGATGACACAGGAAACGCTCAAAACATAGACAGTAGGAAGACTCAGTCTTCTTGTACTTAAGTCGGCATTGAGTCTCTTATATTTAATTCCGATGCAATTTCTGTTTTTCATCGTCAATGGGAAGGTCCAAGGGATACAGTAAACCTGCAGAGGAGCATCGGAAATTAAAACTGATGACACAGGAAACGCTCAAAACATAGACAGTAGGAAGACTTAGTCTTCCTGTACTTAAGTCGGCATTGTGTCTCTTATATTTAATTCCGATGCAATTTCTGTGTTTCATCGTGAATGGGAAGGTCCAAGTGATATAGAAATCCTGCAGAGGTGCATCGGAAAGTAAAACTGATGACACAGGAAACGCACAAAACATAGACAGTAGGAAGACTCAGTCTTCTTGTACTTAAGTCGGCATTGAGTCTCTTATATTTAATTCCGATGCAATTTCTGTTTTTCATCGTCAATGGGAAGGTCCAAGGGATACAGTAAACCTGCAGAGGTGCATCAGAATGTAAAACTGGTGACACAGGAAACAGTCAAAACATAGACAGTAGGAAGGCTCAGTCTTCCTATACTTAAGTCGGCATTGTGTCACTTATATTTATCTCTGATGTAATTTCTGTGTTTCATCGTGAATGGGAAGGTCCAAGAGATATAGTAAACCTGCAGAGGTGCCCCGGAAAGTAAAACTGATGACACAGGAAACGCTCAAATGTAGACAGTAGGAAGACTTAGTCTTCCTGTACTTAATTCGGCATAGTGTCTCTTATATTTAATTCCGATGCAATTTCTGTGTTTCATCGTCAATGGGAAGGTCCAATGGATACAGAAAACCTGCAGAGGTGCATCAGAATGTAAAACTGGTGACACAGGAAACGCTCAAAACATAGACAGTAGGAAGGCTCAGTCTTCCTATACTTAAGTCGGCATTGTGTCTCTTATATTTAATTCCGATGCAATTTCTGTTTTTCATCGTCAATGGGATGGTCCAAGGGATACAGTAATCCTGCAGAGGTGCATCAGAATGTAAAACTGGTGACTCAGGAAACGCTCAACACATAGACAGTAGGAAGACTCATTCTTCCTGTACTTAAGTCGGCATTGTGTCTCTTATATTTAATTCCGATGCAATTTCTGTGTTTCATCGTCAATGGCAAGGTCCAAGGGATACAGTAAACCCGCAGAGGTGCATCGGAATGTAAAACTAGTGACACAGGAAACGCTCAAAACATAGACATTAGGAAGACTCAGTCTTCCTGTACTTAAGTCGGCTTGTGTCTCTTATATTTAATTCCGATGCAATTTCTGTGTTTCATCATCAATGGGAAGGTCCACGGGAAACAGTAAACCTGCAGAGGTGCATCGGAATGTAAAACTGGTGACACAGGAAACGCTCAAAACATAGACAGTAGGAAGACTCAGTCTTCCTGTACTTAAGTCGGCATTGTGTCTCTTATATTTATTTCCGTTGAAATTTCTGTGTTTCATCGTGAATGGGAAGGTCCAAGGGATATAGTAATCCTGCAGAGGTGCATCGGAATGTAAAACTGATGACACAGGAAACGCTCAAAACATAGACAGTAGGAAGACTTAGTCTTCCTGTACTTAAGTCGGCATAGTGACTCTTATATTTAATTCCGATGCAATTTCTGTTTTTCATCGTCAATGGGAAGGTCCAAGGGATACAGTAAACCTGCAGAGGTGCATCGGAAAGTAAAACTGATGACACAGGAAACGCTCAAAACATAGACAGTAGGAAGACTCATTCTTCCTGTACTTAAGTCGGCATTGTGTCTCTTATATACAATTCCGATGCAATTTCTGTGTTTCATCGTCAATGGCAAGGTCCTAGGGATACAGTAAACCCGCAGAGGTGCATCGGAAAGTAAAACTGATGACACAGGAAACGCTCAAAACATAGACAGTAGGAAGACTTAGTCTTCCTGTACTTAAGTCGGCATTGTGTCTCTTATATTTAATTCCGATGCAATTTCTGTGTTTCATCGTGAATGGGAAGGTCCAAGTGATATAGTAATCCTGCAGAGGTGCATCGGAAAGTAAAACTGATGACACAGGAAACGCTCAAAACATAGACAGTAGGAAGACTCAGTCTTCTTGTACTTAAGTCGGCATTGAGTCTCTTATATTTAATTCCGATGCAATTTCTGTTTTTCATCGTCAATGGGAAGGTCCAAGGGATACAGTAAACCTGCAGAGGTGCATCAGAATGTAAAACTGGTGACACAGGAAACGCTCAAAACATAGACAGTAGGAAGACTTAGTCTTCCTGTACTGAAGTCGGCATTGTGTCTCTTATATTTCATTCCGATGCAATTTCTGTGTTTCATCGTGAATGGGAAGGTCCAAGTGATATAGTAATCCTGCAGAGGTGCATCGGAAAGTAACACTGATGACACAGGAAACGCTCAAAACATAGACAGTAGGAAGACTCAGTCTTCTTGTACTTAAGTCGGCATTGAGTCTCTTATATTTAATTCCGATGCAATTTCTGTTTTTCATCGTCAATGGGAAGGTCCAAGGGATACAGTAAACCTGCAGAGGTGCATCAGAATGTAAAACTGGTGACACAGGAAACGCTCAACACATAGACAGTAGGAAGACTCAGTCTTCCTGTACTTAAGTCGGCATTGTGTCTCTTATATTTAATTCCGATGCAATTTCTGTGTTTCATCGTCAGTGGGAAGGTCCAATGGATATAGTAAACCTGCAGAGGTGCCCCGGAAAGTAAAACTGATGACACAGGAAACGCTCAAATATAGATAGTAGGAAGACTTAGTCTTCCTGTACTTAATTCGGCATAGTGTCTCTTATATTTAATTCCGATGCAATTTCTGTGTTTCATCGTCAATGGGAAGGTCCAATGGATACAGAAAACCTGCAGAGGTGCATCAGAATGTAAAACTGGTGACACAGGAAACACTCAAAACATAGACAGTAGGAAGGCTCAGTCTTCCTATACTTAAGTCGGCATTGTGTCTCTTATATTTATTTCCGATGAAATTTCTGTGTTTCATCGTGAATGGGAATGTCCAAGGGGTATAGTAAACCTGCAGAGGTGCATCGGAAAGTAAAACTGATAACACAGGAAACGCTCAAAACATAGACAGTAGGAAGACGTAGTCTTCCTGTACTTAATTCGGCATAGTGTCTCTTATATTTAATTCCGATGCAATTTCTGTGTTTCATCGTCACTGTGAAGGTCCAAGGGATACAGTAAACCTGTAGAGGTGCATCGGAAAATAAAACTGGTGACACAGGAACCGCTCAAATTATAGACAGTAGGAAGACTCAGTCTTCCTGTACTTAAGTCGGCATTGTGTCTCTTATATTTAATTCCGATGCAATTTCTGTGTTTAATCGTCAATGGGAAGGTCCAAGGGATATAGTAAACCTGCAGAGGTGCATCGGAAAGTAAAACTGATGACACAGGAAACGCTCAACACATAGACAGTAGGAAGACTCATTCTTCCTGTACTTAAGTCGGCATTGTGTCTCTTATATTTAATTCCGATGCAATTTCTGTGTTTCATCGTCAATGGGAAGGTCCAAGGGATACAGTAAACCTGCAGAGGTGCATCGGAATGTAAAACTGGTGACACAGGAAACGCTCGAACATAGACAGTAGGAAGACTCAGTCTTGCTGTACTTAAGTCGGCATTGTGTCTCTTATATTTATTTCCGATGAAATTTCTGTGTTTCATCGTCAATGGGAAGGTCCAAGGGATATAGTAAACCTGCAGAGGTGCATCGGAAAGTAAAACTGATGACACAGGAAACGCTCAAATCATAGACAGTCGGAAGACTTAGTCTTCCTGTACTTAAGTCGGCATTGTGTCTCTTATATTTAATTCCGATGCGATTTCTGTGTTTCATCGTGAATGGGAAGGTCCAAGGGATATAGTAATCCTGCAGAGCTGCATCGGAAAGTAAAACTGATGACACAGGAAACGCTCAAAACATAGACAGTAGGAAGACTCAGTCTTCTTGTAATTAGGTCGGCATTGTGTCTCTTATATTTAATTCCGATGCAATTTCTGTTTTTCATCGTCAATGGGAAGGTCCAAGGGATACAGTAATCCTGCAGAGGTGCATCAGAATGTAAAACTGGTGACACAGGAAACGCTCAAAACATAGACAGTAGGAAGGCTCAGTCTTCCTATACTTAAGTCGGCATTGTGTCTCTTATATTTAATTCCGATGCAATTTCTGTGTTTCATCGTGAATGGGAAGGTCCAAGTGATATAGAAATCCTGCAGAGGTGCATCGGAAACTAAAACTGATGACACAGGAAACGCTCAAAACATAGACAGTAGGAAGACTCAGTCTTCTTGTACTTAAGTCGGCATTGAGTCTCTTATATTTAATTCCGATGCAATTTCTGTTTTTCATCGTCAATGGGAAGGTCCAAGGGATACAGTAAACCTGCAGAGGTGCATCGGAAATTAAAACTGATGACACAGGAAACGCTCAAAACATAGACAGTAGGAAGACTTAGTCTTCCTGTACTTAAGTCGGCATTGTGTCTCTTATATTTAATTCCGATGCAATTTCTGTGTTTCATCGTGAATGGGAAGGTCCAAGTGATATAGAAATCCTGCAGAGGTGCATCGGAAAGTAAAACTGATGACACAGGAAACGCTCAAAACATAGACAGTAGGAATACTCAGTCTTCTTGTACTTAAGTCGGCATTGAGTCTCTTATATTTAATTCCGATGCAATTTCTGTATTTCATCGTCAATGGGAAGGTCCAAGGGATACAGTAAACCTGCAGAGGTGCATCAGAATGTAAAACTGGTGACACAGGAAACACTCAAAACATAGACAGTAGGAAGGCTCAGTCTTCCTATACTTAAGTCGGCATTGTGTCACTTATATTTATTTCTGATGAAATTTCTGTGTTTCATCGTGAATGGGAAGGTCCAAGGGATATAGTAAACCTGCAGAGGTGCCCCGGAAAGTAAAACTGATGACACAGGAAACGCTCAAATATAGACAGTAGGAAGACTTAGTCTTCCTGTACTTAATTCGGCATAGTGTCTCTTATATTTAATTCCGATGCAATTTCTGTGTTTCATCGTCAATGGGAAGGTCCAATGGATACAGAAAACCTGCAGAGGTGCATCAGAATGTAAAACAGGTGACACAGGATACGCTCAAAACATAGACAGTAGGAAGGCTCAGTCTTCCTATACTTAAGTCGGCATTGTGTCTCTTATATTTAATTCCGATGCAATTTCTGTTTTTCATCGTCAATGGGATGGTCCAAGTGATACAGTAATCCTGCAGAGGTGCATCAGAATGTAAAACTGGTGACACAGGAAACGTTCAACACATAGACAGTAGGAAGACTCATTCTTCCTGTACTTAAGTCGGCATTGTGTCTCTTATATTTAATTCCGATGCAATTTCTGTGTTTCATCGTCAATGGCAAGGTCCAAGGGATACAGTAAACCCGCAGAGGTGCATCGGAATGTAAAACTAGTGACACAGGAAACGCTCAAAGCATAGACATTAGGAAGACTCAGTCTTCCTGTACTTAAGTCGGCTTGTGTCTCTTATATTTAATTCCGATGCAATTTCTGTTTTTCATCATCAATGGGAAGGTCCACGGGAAACAGTAAACCTGCAGAGGTGCATCGGAATGTAAAACTGGTGACACAGGAAACGCTCAAAACATAGACAGTAGGAAGACTCAGTCTTCCTGTACTTAAGTCGGCATTGTGTCTCTTATATTTATTTCCGATGAAATTTCTGTGTTTCATCGTGAATGGGAAGGTCCAAGTGATATAGAAATCCTGCAGAGGTGCATCGGAAAGTAAAACTGATGACACAGGAAACGCTCAAAACATAGACAGTAGGAAGACTCAGTCTTCTTGTACTTAAGTCGGCATTGAGTCTCTTATATTTAATTCCGATGCAATTTCTGTTTTTCATCGTCAATGGGAAGGTCCAAGGGATACAGTAAACCTGCAGAGGTGCATCGGAAATTAAAACTGATGACACAGGAAACGCTCAAAACATAGACAGTAGGAAGACTTAGTCTTCCTGTACTTAAGTCGGCATTGTGTCTCTTATATATAATTCCGATTCAATTTCTGTGTTTCATCGTGAATGGGAAGGTCCAAGTGATATAGAAATCCTGCAGAGGTGCATCGGAAAGTAAAACTGATGACACAGGAAACGCTCAAAACATAGACAGTAGGAATACTCAGTCTTCTTGTACTTAAGTCGGCATTGAGTCTCTTATATTTAATTCCGATGCAATTTCTGTTTTTCATCGTCAATGGGAAGGTCCAATGGATACAGTAAACCTGCAGATTTGCATCAGAATGTAAAACTGGTGACACAGGAAACACTCAAAACATAGACAGTAGGAAGGCTCAGTCTTCCTATACTTAAGTCGGCATTGTGTCACTTATATTTATTTCTGATGAAATTTCTGTGTTTCATCGTGAATGGGAAGGTCCAAGGGATATAGTAAACCTGCAGAGGTGCCCCGGAAAGTAAAACTGATGACACAGGAAACGCTCAAATATAGACAGTAGGAAGACTTAGTCTTCCTGTACTTAATTCGGCATAGTGTCTCTTATATTTAATTCCGATGCAATTTCTGTGTTTCATCGTCAATGGGAAGGTCCAATGGATACAGAAAACCTGCAGAGGTGCATCAGAATGTAAAACTGGTGACACAGGAAACGCTCAAAACATAGACAGTAGGAAGGCTCAGTCTTCCTATACTTAAGTCGGCATTGTGTCTCTTATATTTAATTCCGATGCAATTTCTGTTTTTCATCGTCAATGGGATGGTCCAAGTGATACAGTAATCCTGCAGAGGTGCATCAGAATGTAAAACTGGTGACACAGGAAACGTTCAACACATAGACAGTAGGAAGACTCATTCTTCCTGTACTTAAGTCGGCTTGTGTCTCTTATATTTAATTCCAATGCAATTTCTGTGTTTCATCATCAATGGGAAGGTCCACGGGAAACAGTAAACCTGCAGAGGTGCATCGGAATGTAAAACTGGTGACACAGGAAACGCTCAAAACATAGACAGTAGGAAGACTCAGTCTTCCTGTACTTAAGTCGGCATTGTGTCTCTTATATTTATTTCCGATGAAATTTCTGTGTTTCATCGTGAATGGGAAGGTCCAAGGGATATAGTAATCCTGCAGAGGTGCATCGGAATGTAAAACTGATGACACAGGAAACGCTCAAAACATAGACAGTAGGAAGACTTAGTCTTCCTGTACTTAAGTCGGCACAGTGACTCTTATATTTAATTCCGATGCAATTTCTGTTTTTCATCGTCAATGGGAAGGTCCAAGGGATACAGTAATCCTGCAGAGGTGCATCGGAAAGTAAAACTGATGACACAGGAAACGCTCAAAACATAGACAGTAGGCAGACTCATTCTTCCTGTACTTAAGTCGGCATTGTGTCTCTTATATCTAATTCCGATGCAATTTCTGTGTTTCATCGTCAATGGCAAGGTCCTAGGGATACAGAAAACCCGCAGAGGTGCATCGGAATGTAAAACTAGTGACACAGGAAACGCTCAAAACATAGACAGTAGGAAGACTCAGTCTTCCTGAACTTAAGTCGGCTTGTGTCTCTTATATTTAATTCCGATGCAATTTCTGTGTTTCATCGTCAATGGGAAGGTCCAAGGGAAGCAGTAAACCTGCAGAGGTGCATCGGAATGTAAAACTGGTGACACAGGAAATGCTCAAAACATAGACAGTAGGAAGACTCAGTCTTCCTGTACTTAAGTGGGCATTGTGTCTCTTATATTTAATTCCGATGAAATTTCTGTGTTTCATCGTGAATGGGAAGGTCCAAGGGATATAGTAATCCTGCAGAGGTGCATCGGAATGTAAAACTGATGACACAGGAAACGCTCAAAACATAGACAGTAGGAAGACTTAGTCTTCCTGTACTTAAGTCGGCATTGTGACTCTTATATTTAATTCCGATGCAATTTCTGTTTTTCATCGTCAATGGGAAGGTCCAAGGGATACAGTAAACCTGCAGAGGTGCATCGGAAAGTAAAACTGATGACACAGGAAACGCTCTAAACATAGACAGTAGGAAGACTTAGTCTTCCTGTACTGAAGTCGGCATTGTGTCTCTTATATTTAATTCCGATGCAATTTCTGTGTTTCATCGTGAATGGGAAGGTCCAAGTGATATAGTAATCCTGCAGAGGTGCATCGGAAAGTAACACTGATGACACAGGAAACGCTCAAAACATAGACAGTAGGAAGACTCAGTCTTCTTGTACTTAAGTCGGCATTGAGTCTCTTATATTTAATTCCGATGCAATTTCTGTTTTTCATCGTCAATGGGAAGGTCCAAGGGATACAGTAACCTGCATAGGTGCATCAGAATGTAAAACTGGTGACACAGGAAACGCTCAACACATAGACAGTAGGAAGACACAGTCTTCCTGTACTTAAGTCGGCATTGTGTCTCTTAAATTCCGATGCAATTTCTGTGTTTCATCGTCAATGGGAAGGTCCAAGGGATACAGTAAACCTGCAGAGGTGCATCGGAAAGTAAAACTGATGACACAGGAAACGCTCAAAACATAGACAGTAGGAAGACTTAGTCTTCCTGTACTGAAGTCGGCATTGTGTCTCTTATATTTAATTCCGATGCAATTTCTGTGTTTCATCGTGAATGGGAAGGTCCAATGGATATAGTAAACCTGCAGAGGTGCCCCGGAAAGTAAAACTGATGACACAGGAAACGCTCAAATATAGATAGTAGGAAGACTTAGTCTTCCTGTACTTAAGTCGGCATTGAGTCTCTTATATTTAATTCCGATGCAATTTCTGTTTTTCATCGTCAATGGGAAGGTCCAAGGGATACAGTAAACCTGCAGAAGTGGATCAGAATGTAAAACTGGTGACACACGAAACACTCAAAACATAGACAGTAGGAAGGCTCAGTCTTCCTATACTTAAGTCGGCAATGTGTCACTTATATTTATTTCTGATGAAATTTCTGTGTTTCATCGTGAATGGGAAGGTCCAAGGGATATAGTAAACCTGCAGAGGTGCCCCGGAAAGTAAAACTGATGACACAGGAAACGCTCAAATATAGACAGTAGGAAGACTTAGTCTTCCTGTACTTAATTCGGCATAGTGTCTCTTATATTTAATTCCGATGCAATTTCTGTGTTTCATCGTCAATGGGAAGGTCCAATGGATACAGAAAACCTGCAGAGGTGCATCAGAATGTAAAACTGGTGACACAGGAAACGCTCAAAACATAGACAGTAGGAAGGCTCAGTCTTCCTATACTTAAGTCGGCATTGTGTCTCTTATATTTAATTCCGATGTAATTTCTGTTTTTCATCGTCAATGGGATGGTCCAAGTGATACAGTAATCCTGCAGAGGTGCATCAGAATGTAAAACTGGTGACACAGGAAACGTTCAACACATAGACAGTAGGAAGACTCATTCTTCCTGTACTTAAGTCGGCATTGTGTCTCTTATATTTAATTCCGATGCAATTTTTGTGTTTCATCGTCAATGGCAAGGTCCAAGGGATACAGTAAACCCGCAGAGGTGCATCGGAATGTAAAACTAGTGACACAGGAAACGCTCAAAACATAGACATTAGGAAGACTCAGTCTTCCTGTACTTAAGTCGGCTTGTGTCTCTTATATTTAATTCCGATGCAATTTCTGTGTTTCATCATCAGTGGGAAGGTCCACGGGAAACAGTAAACCTGCAGAGGTGCATCGGAATGTAAAACTGGTGACACAGGAAACGCTCAAAACATAGACAGTAGGAAGACTCAGTCTTCCTGTACTTAAGTCGGCATTGTGTCTCTTATATTTATTTCCGATGAAATTTCTGTGTTTCATCGTGAATGGGAAGGTCCAAGTGATATAGAAATCCTGCAGAGGTGCATCGGAAAGTAAAACTGATGACACAGGAAACGCTCAAAACATAGACAGTAGGAAGACTCAGTCTTCTTGTACTTAAGTCGGCATTGAGTCTCTTATATTTAATTCCGATGCAATTTCTGTTTTTCATCGTCAATGGGAAGGTCCAAGGGATACAGTAAACCTGCAGAGGTGCATCGGAAATTAAAACTGATGACACAGGAAACGCTCAAAACATAGACAGTAGGAAGACTTAGTCTTCCTGTACTTAATTCGGCATAGTGTCTCTTATATTTAATTCCGATGCAATTTCTGTGTTTCATCGTCAATGGGAAGGTCCAATGGATTCAGAAAACCTGCAGAGGTGCATCAGAATGTAAAACTGGTGACACAGGAAACGCTCAAAACATAGACAGTAGGAAGGCTCAGTCTTCCTATACTTAAGTCGGCATTGTGTCTCTTATATTTAATTCCGATGCAATTTCTGTTTTTCAACGTCAATGGGATGGTCCAAGTGATACAGTAATCCTGCAGAGTAGCATCAGAATGTAAAACTGGTGACACAGGAAACGTTCAACACATAGACAGTAGGAAGACTCATTCTTCCTGTACTTAAGTCGGCATTGTGTCTCTTATATTTAATTCCGATGCAATTTCTGTGTTTCATCGTCAATGACAAGGTCCAAGGGATACAGTACACCCGCAGAGGTGCATCGGAATGTAAAACTAGTGACACAGGAAACGCTCAAAACATAGACATTAGGAAGACTCAGTCTTCCTGTACTTAAGTCGGCTTGTGTCTCTTATATTTAATTCCGATGCAATTTCTGTGTTTCATCATCAATGGGAAGGTCCAGGGAAACAGTAAACCTGCAGAGGTGCATCGGAATGTAAAACTGGTGACACAGGAAACGCTCAAAACATAGACAGTAGGAAGACTCAGTCTTCCTGTACTTAAGTCGGCATTGTGTCTCTTATATTTATTTCCGATGAAATTTCTGTGTTTCATCGTGAATGGGAAGGTCCAAGGGATATAGTAATCCTGCAGAGGTGCATCGGAATGTAAAACTGATGACACAGGAAACGCTCAAAACATAGACAGTAGGAAGACTTAGTCTTCCTGTACTTAAGTCGGCATAGTGACTCTTATATTTAATTCCGATGCAATTTCTGTTTTTCATCGTCAATGGGAAGGTCCAAGGGATACAGTAAACCTGCAGAGGTGCATCGGAAAGTAAAACTGATGACACAGGAAACGCTCAAAACATAGACAGTAGGAAGACTCATTCTTCCTGTACTTAAGTCGGCATTGTGTCTCTTATATCTAATTCCGATGCAATTTCTGTGTTTCATCGTCAATGGCAAGGTCCTAGGGATACAGTAAACCCGCAGAGGTGCATCGGAATGTAAAACTAGTGACACAGGAAACGCTCAAAACATAGACAGTAGGAAGACTCAGTCTTCCTGAACTTAAGTCGGCTTGTGTCTCTTATATTTAATTCCGATGCAATTTCTGTGTTTCATCGTCAATGGGAAGGTCCAAGGGAAGCAGTAAACCTGCAGAGGTGCATCGGAATGTAAAACTGGTGACACAGGAAATGCTCAAAACATAGACAGTAGGAAGACTCAGTCTTCCTGTACTTAAGTGGGCATTGTGTCTCTTATATTTATTTCCGATGAAATGTCTGTGTTTCATCGTGAATGGGAAGGTCCAAGGGATATAGTAATCCTGCAGAGGTGCATCGGAAAGTAAAACTGATGACACAGGAAACGCTCAAAACATAGACAGTAGGAAGACTTAGTCTTCCTGTACTTAAGTCGGCATTGTGACTCTTATATTTAATTCCGATGCAATTTCTGTTTTTCATCGTCAATGGGAAGGTCCAAGGGATACAGTAAACCTGCAGAGGTGCATCGGAAAGTAAAACTGATGACACAGGAAACGCTCAAAACATAGACAGTAGGAAGACTTAGTCTTCCTGTACTGAAGTCGGCATTGTGTCTCTTATATTTAATTCCGATGCAATTTCTGTGTTTCATCGTGAATGGGAAGGTCCAAGTGATATAGTAATCCTGCAGAGGTGCATCGGAAAGTAACACTGATGACACAGGAAACGCTCAAAACATAGACAGTAGGAAGACTCAGTCTTCTTGTACTTAAGTCGGCATTGAGTCTCTTATATTTAATTCCGATGCAATTTCTGTTTTTCATCGTCAATGGGAAGGTCCAAGGGATACAGTAAACCTGCATAGGTGCATCAGAATGTAAAACTGGTGACACAGGAAACGCTCAACACATAGACAGTAGGAAGACACAGTCTTCCTGTACTTAAGTCGGCATTGTGTCTCTTATATTTAATTCCGATGCAATTTCTGTGTTTCATCGTCAGTGGGAAGGTCCAATGGATATAGTAAACCTGCAGAGGTGCCCCGGAAAGTAAAACTGATGACACAGGAAACGCTCAAATATAGATAGTAGGAAGACTTAGTCTTCCTGTACTTAATTCGGCATAGTGTCTCTTATATTTAATTCCGATGCAATTTCTGTGTTTCATCGTCACTGTGAAGGTCCAAGGGATACAGTAAACCTGTAGAGGTGCATCGGAAAATAAAACTGGTGACACAGGAAACGCTCAAATTATAGACAGTAGGAAGACTCAGTCTTCCTGTACTTAAGTCGGCATTGTGTCTCTTATATTTAATTCCGATGCAATTTCTGTGTTTCATCGTCAATGGGAAGGTCCAAGGGATATAGTAAACCTGCAGAGGTGCATCGTAAAGTAAAACTGATGACACAGGAAACGCTCAACACATAGACAGTAGGAAGACTCATTCTTCCTGTACTTAAGTCGGCATTGTGTCTCTTATATTTAATTCCGATGCAATTTCTGTGTTTCATCGTCAATGGGAAGGTCCAAGGGATACAGTAAACCTGCAGAGGTGCATCGGAATGTAAAACTGGTGACACAGGAAACGCTCGAACATAGACAGTAGGAAGACTCAGTCTTGCTGTACTTAAGTCGGCATTGTGTCTCTTATATTTATTTCCGATGAAATTTCTGTGTTTCATCGTCAATGGGAAGGTCCAAGGGAAATAGTAAACCTGCAGAGGTGCATCGGAAAGTAAAACTGATGACACAGGAAACGCTCAAAACATAGACAGTCGCCGGCCGAAGTGGCCGTGCGGTTAAAGGCGCTGCAGTCTGGAACCGCAAGACCGCTACGGTCGCAGGTTCGAATCCTGCCTCGGGCATGGATGTTTGTGATGTTATTAGGTTAGCTAGGTTTAACTAGTTCTAAGTTCTAGGGGACTAATGACCTCAGCAGTTGAGTCCCATAGTGCTCAAAGCCATTTGAACCATTTTGAACCATAGACAGTCGGAAGACTTAGTCTTCCTGTACTTAAGTCGGCATTGTGTCTCTTATATTTAATTCCGATGCAATTTCTGTGTTTCATCGTGAATGGGAAGGTCCAAGGGATATAGAAATCCTGCAGAGGTGCATCGGAATGTAAAACTAGTGACACAGGAAACGCTCAAAACATAGACATTAGGAAGACTCAGTCTTCCTGTACTTAAGTCGGCTTGTGTCTCTTATATTTAATTCCGATGCAATTTCTGTGTTTCATCATCAATGGGAAGGTCCACGGGAAACAGTAAACCTGCAGAGGTGCACCGGAATGTAAAACTGGTGACACAGGAAACGCTCAAAACATAGACAGTAGGAAGACTCAGTATTCTTGTACTTAAGTCGGCATTGAGTCTCTTATATTTAATTCCGATGCAATTTCTGTGTTTCATCGTCAATGGCAAGGTCCAAAGGATACAGTAAACCCGCAGAGGTGCATCGGAATGTAAAACTAGTGACACATGAAACGCTCAAAACATAGACATTAGGAAGACTCAGTCTTCCTGTACTTAAGACGGCTTGTGTCTCTTATATTTAATTCCGATGCAATTTCTGTGTTTCATCATCAATGGGAAGGTCCACGGGAAACAGTAAACCTGCAGAGGTGCATCGGAATGTAAAACTGGTGACACAGGAAACGCTCAAAACATAGACAGTAGGAAGACTCAGTCTTCCTGTACTTAAGTCGGCATTGTGTCTCTTATATTTATTTCCGATGAAATTTCTGTGTTTCATCGTGAATGGGAATATCCAAGGGATATAGTAATCCTGCAGAGGTGCATCGGAATGTAAAACTGATGACACAGGAAACGCTCAAAACATAGACAGTAGGAAGACTTAGTCTTCCTGTACTTAAGTCGGCATAGTGACTCTTATATTTAATTCCGATGCAATTTCTGTTTTTCATCGTCAATGGGAAGGTCCAAGGGATACAGTAAACCTGCAGAGGTGCATCGGAAAGTAAAACTGATGACACAGGAAACGCTCAAATATAGATAGTAGGAAGACTTAGTCTTCCTGTACTTAATTCGGCATAGTGTCTCTTATATTGAATTCCGATGCAATTTCTGTGTTTCATCGTCAATGGGAAGGTCCAATGGATACAGAAAACCTGCAGAGGTGCATCAGAATGTAAAACTGGTGACACAGGAGACGCTCAAAACATAGACAGTAGGAAGGCTCAGTCTTCCTATACTTAAGTCGGCATTGTGTCTCTTATATTTATTTCCGATGAAATTTCTGTGTTTCATCGTGAATGGGAAGGTCCAAGGGGTATAGTAAACCTGCAGAGGTGCATCGGTAAGTAAAACTGATGACACAGGAAACGCTCAAAACATAGACAGTAGGAAGACTTAGTCTTCCTGTACTTAATTCGGCATAGTGTCTCTTATATTTAATTCCGATGCAATTTCTGTGTTTCATCGTCACTGTGAAGGTCCAAGGGATACAGTAAACCTGTAGAGGTGCATCGGAAAATAAAACTGGTGACACAGGAAACGCTCAAATTGTAGACAGTAGGAAGACTCAGTCTTCCTGTACTTAAGTCGGCATTGTGTCTCTTATATTTAATTCCGATGCAATTTCTGTGTTTCATCGTCAATGGGAAGGTCCAAGGGATATAGTAAACCTGCAGAGGTGCATCGGAAAGTAAAACTGATGATACAGGAAACGCTCAACACATAGACAGTAGGAAGACTCATTCTTCCTGTACTTAAGTCGGCATTGTGTCTCTTATATTTAATTCCGAAGCAATTTCTGTGTTTCATCGTCAATGGGAAGGTCCAAGGGATACAGTAATCCTGCAGAGGTGCATCAGAATGTAAAACTGGTGACACAGGAAACGCTCAAAACATAGACAGTAGGAAGGCTCAGTCTTCCTATACTTAAGTCGGCATTGTGTCTCTTATATTTAATTCCGATGCAATTTCTGTGTTTCATCGTGAATGGGAAGGTCCAAGTGATATAGAAATCCTGCAGAGGTGCATCGGAAAGTAAAACTGATGACACAGGAAACGCTCAAAACATAGACAGTAGGAAGACTCAGTCTTCTTGTACTTAAGTCGGCATTGAGTCTCTTATATTTAATTCCGATGCAATTTCTGTTTTTCATCGTCAATGGGAAGGTCCAAGGGATACAGTAAACCTGCAGAGGTGCATCAGAAATTAAAACTGATGACACAGGAAACGCTCAAAACATAGACAGTAGGAAGACTTAGTCTTCCTGTACTTAAGTCGGCATTGTGTCTCTTATATTTAATTCCCATGCAATTTCTGTGTTTCATCGTGAATGGGAAGGTCCAAGGGATATAGTAAACCTGCAGAGGTGCCCCGGAAAGTAAAACTGATGACACAGGAAACGCTCAAATATAGACAGTAGGAAGACTTAGTCTTCCTGTACTTAATTCGGCATAGTGTCTCTTATATTTAATTCCGATGCAATTTCTGTGTTTCATCGTCAATGGGAAGGTCCAATGGATACAGAAAACCTGCAGAGGTGCATCAGAATGTAAAACTGGTGAAACAGGAAACGCTCAAAACATAGACAGTAGGAAGGCTCAGTCTTCCTATACTTAAGTCGGCATTGTGTCTCTTATATTTAATTCCGATGCAATTTCTGTTTTTCATCGTCAATGGGATGGTCCAAGGGATACAGTAATCCTGCAGAGGTGCATCAGAATGTAAAACTGGTGACACAGGAAACGCTCAACACATAGACAGTAGGAAGACTCATTCTTCCTGTACTTAAGTCGGCATTGTGTCTCTTATATTTAATTCCGATGCAATTTCTGTGTTTCATCGTCAATGGCAAGGTCCAAGGGATACAGTAAACCCGCAGAGGTGCATCGGAATGTAAAACTAGTGACACAGGAAACGCTCAAAACATAGACATTAGGAAGACTCAGTCTTCCTGTACTTAAGTCGGCTTGTGTCTCTTATATATAATTCCGATGCAATTTCTGTGTTTCATCATCAATGGGAAGGTCCACGGGAAACAGTAAACCTGCAGAGGTGCATCGGAATGTAAAACTGGTGACACAGGAAACGCTCAAAACATAGACAGTAGGAAGACTCAGTCTTCCTGTACTTAAGTCGGCATTGTGTCTCTTATATTGATTTCCGATGAAATTTCTGTGTTTCATCGTGAATGGGAAGGTCCAAGGGATATAGTAATCCTGCAGAGGTGCATCGGAATGTAAAACTGATGACACAGGAAACGCTCAAAACATAGACAGTAGGAAGACTTAGTCTTCCTGTACTTAAGTCGGCATAGTGACTCTTATATTTAATTCCGATGCAATATCTGTTTTTCATCGTCAATGGGAAGGTCCAAGGGATACAGTAAACCTGCAGAGGTGCATCGGGAAGTAAAACTGATGACACAGGAAACGCTCAAAACATAGACAGTAGGAAGACTTAGTCTTCCTGTAGTTAAGTCGGCATTGTGTCTCTTATATTTAATTCCGATGCAATTTCTGTGTTTCATCGTCAATGGGAAGGTCCAATGGATACAGAAAACCTGCAGAGGTGCATCAGAATGTAAAACTGGTGACACAGGAAACGCTCAAAACATAGACAGTAGGAAGGCTCAGTCTTCCTATACTTAAGTCGGCATTGTGTCTCTTATATTTATTTCCGATGAAATTTCTGTGTTTCATCGTGAATGGGAAGGTCCAAGGGGTATAGTAAACCTGCAGAGGTGCATCGGTAAGTAAAACTGATGTCACAGGAAACGCTCAAAACATAGAGAGTAGGAAGACTTAGTCTTCCTGTACTTAATTCGGCATAGTGTCTCTTATATTTAATTCCGATGCAATTTCTGTGTTTCATCGTCACTGTGAAGGTTCAAGAAATACAGTAAACCTGTAGAGGTGCATCGGAAAATAAAACTGGTGACACAGGAAACGCTCAAATTGTAGACAGTAGGAAGACTCAGTCTTCCTGTACTTAAGTCGGCATTGTGTCTCTTATATTTAACTCCGATGCAATTTCTGTGTTTCATCGTCAATGGGAAGGTCCAAGGGAAACAGTAAACCTGCAGAGGTGCATCGGAATGTAAAACTGGTGACACAGGAAACGCTCAAAGCATAGACAGTAGGAAGACTCAGTCTTCCTGTACTTAAGTCGGCATTGTGTCTCTTATATTTATTTCCGATGACATTTCTGTGTTTCATCGTGAATGGGAAGGTCCAAGGGATATAGTAATCCTGCAGAGGTGCATCGGAATGTAAAACTAATGACAAAGAAAACGCTCAAAACATAGACAGTAGGAAGACTTAGTCTTCCTGTACTTAAGTCGGCATTGTGACTCTTATATTTAATTCCGATGCATTTTCTGTTTTTCATCGTCAATGGGAAGGTCCAAGGGATACAGTAAACCTGCAGAGGTGCATCGGAAAGTAAAACTGATGACACAGGAAACGCTCAAAACATAGACAGTAGGAAGACTTAGTCTTCCTGTACTTAGGTCGGCATTGTGTCTCTTATATTTAATTCCGATGCAATTTCTGTGTTTCATCGTGAATGGGAAGGTCCAAGTGATATAGAAATCCTGCAGAGGTGCATCGGAAAGTAAAACTGATGACACAGGAAACGCTCAAAACATAGACAGTAGGAAGACTCAGTCTTCTTGTACTTAAGTCGGCATTGAGTCTCTTATATTTAATTCCGATGCAATTTCTGTTTTTCATCGTCAATGGGAAGGTCCAAGGGATACAGTAAACCTGCAGAGGTGCATCAGAATGTAAAACTGGTGACACAGGAAACGCTCAAAGCATAGACAGTATGAAGGCTCAGTCTTCCTATACTTCAGTCGGCATTGTGTCTCTTATATTTATTTCTGATGAAATTTCTGTGTTTCATCGTGAATGGGAAGGTCCAAGGGATATAGTAAACCTTCAAAGGGCCCCGGAAGGTAAAACTGATGACACAGGAAACGCTCAAATATAGACAGTACGAAGACTTAGTCTTCCTGTACTTAATTCGGCATAGTGTCTCTTATATTTATTTCCGATGCAATTTCTGTGTTTCATCGTCAATGGGAAGGTCCAATGGATACAGAAAACCTGCAGAGGTGCATCAGAATGTAAAACTGGTGACACAGGAAACGCTCAAAACATAGACAGTAGGAAGGCTCAGTCTTCCTATACTTAAGTCGGCATTGTGTCTCTTATATTTATTTCCGATGAAATTTCTGTGTTTCATCGTGAATGGGAAGGTTCAAGGGATATAGTAAACCTGCATCGTTGCATCGGAATGTAAAACTGGTGACACAGGAAACGCTAAAAACATAGACTGTAGGAAGACTCAGTCTTCCTGTACTTAATTCGGCATAGTGTCTCTTATATTTAATTCCGATGCAATTTCTGTGTTTCATCGTCACTGTGAAGGTCCATGGGATGCAGTAAACCTGTAGAGGTGCATCGGAAAATAAAACTGGTGACACAGGAAACGCTCAAATTATAGACAGTAGGAAGACTCAGTCTTCCTGTACTTAAGTCGGCATTGTGTCTCTTATATTTAATACCGATGCAATTTCTTTGTTTCATCGCCAATGGGAAGGTCCAAGGGATATAGTAAACCTGCAGAGGCGCATCGGAAAGTAAAACTGATGACACAGGAAACGCTCAACACATAGAGAGTAGGAAGACTTAGTCTTCCTGTACTTAAGTCGGCATTGTGTCTCTTATATTTAATTCCGATGCAATTTCTGTGTTTGATCGTCAATGGGAAGGTCCAAGGGATACAGTAAACCCGCAGAAGTGCATCGGAATGTAAAACTAGTGACACAGGAAACGCTCAAAACATAGACATTAGGAAGACTCAGTCTTCCTGTACTTAAGTCGGCTTGTGTCTCTTATATTTAATTCCGATGCAATTTCTGTGTTTCATCATCAGTGGGAAGGTCCACGGGAAACAGTAAACCTGCAGAGGTGCATCGGAATGTAAAACTGGTGACACAGGAAACGCTCAAAACATAGACAGTAGGAAGACTCAGTCTTCCTGTACTTAAGTCGGCATTGTGTCTCATATATTTATTTCCGATGAAATTTCTGTGTTTCATCGTGAATGGGAAGGTCCAAGTGATATAGAAATCCTGCAGAGGTGCATCGGAAAGTAAAACTGATGACACAGGAAACGCTCAAAACATAGGCAGTAGGAAGACTCAGTCTTCTTGTACTTAAGTCGGCATTGAGTCTCTTATATTTAATTCCGATGCAATTTCTGTTTTTCATCGTCAATGGGAAGGTCCAAGGGATACAGTAAACCTGCAGAGGTGCATCGGAAATTAAAACTGATGACACAGGAAACGCTCAAAACATAGACAGTAGGAAGACTTAGTCTTCCTGTACTTAATTCGGCATAGTGTCTCTTATATTTAATTCCGATGCAATTTCTGTGTTTCATCGTCAATGGGAAGGTCCAATGGATTCAGAAAACCTGCAGAGGTGCATCAGAATGTAAAACTGGTGACACAGGAAACGCTCAAAACATAGACAGTAGGAAGGCTCAGTCTTCCTATACTTAAGTCGGCATTGTGTCTCTTATATTTAATTCCGATGCAATTTCTGTTTTTCAACGTCAATGGGATGGTCCAAGTGATACAGTAATCCTGCAGAGTAGCATCAGAATGTAAAACTGGTGACACAGGAAACGTTCAACACATAGACAGTAGGAAGACTCATTCTTCCTGTACTTAAGTCGGCATTGTGTCTCTTATATTTAATTCCGATGCAATTTCTGTGTTTCATCGTCAATGACAAGGTCCAAGGGATACAGTACACCCGCAGAGGTGCATCGGAATGTAAAACTAGTGACACAGGAAACGCTCAAAACATAGACATTAGGAAGACTCAGTCTTCCTGTACTTAAGTCGGCTTGTGTCTCTTATATTTAATTCCGATGCAATTTCTGTGTTTCATCATCAATGGGAAGGTCCAGGGAAACAGTAAACCTGCAGAGGTGCATCGGAATGTAAAACTGGTGACACAGGAAACGCTCAAAACATAGACAGTAGGAAGACTCAGTCTTCCTGTACTTAAGTCGGCATTGTGTCTCTTATATTTATTTCCGATGAAATTTCTGTGTTTCATCGTGAATGGGAAGGTCCAAGGGATATAGTAATCCTGCAGAGGTGCATCGGAAAGTAAAACTGATGACACAGGAAACGCTCAAAACATAGACAGTAGGAAGACTTAGTCTTCCTGTACTTAAGTCGGCATAGTGACTCTTATATTTAATTCCGATGCAATTTCTGTTTTTCATCGTCAATGGGAAGGTCCAAGGGATACAGTAAACCTGCAGAGGTGCATCGGAAAGTAAAACTGATGACACAGGAAACGCTCAAAACATAGACAGTAGGAAGACTCATTCTTCCTGTACTTAAGTCGGCATTGTGTCTCTTATATCTAATTCCGATGCAATTTCTGTGTTTCATCGTCAATGGCAAGGTCCTAGGGATACAGTAAACCCGCAGAGGTGCATCGGAATGTAAAAGTAGTGACACAGGAAACGCTCAAAACATAGACAGTAGGAAGACTCAGTCTTCCTGAACTTAAGTCGGCTTGTGTCTCTTATATTTAATTCCGATGCAATTTCTGTGTTTCATCGTCAATGGGAAGGTCCAAGGGAAGCAGTAAACCTGCAGAGGTGCATCGGAATGTAAAACTGGTGACACAGGAAATGCTCAAAACATAGACAGTAGGAAGACTTAGTCTTCCTGTACTTAAGTGGGCATTGTGTCTCTTATATTTATTTCCGATGAAATGTCTGTGTTTCATCGTGAATGGGAAGGTCCAAGGGATATAGTAATCCTGCAGAGGTGCATCGGAAAGTAAAACTGATGACACAGGAAACGCTCAAAACATAGACAGTAGGAAGACTTAGTCTTCCTGTACTTAAGTCGGCATTGTGACTCTTATATTTAATTCCGATGCAATTTCTGTTTTTCATCGTCAATGGGAAGGTCCAAGGGATACAGTAAACCTGCAGAGGTGCATCGGAAAGTAAAACTGATGACACAGGAAACGCTCAAAACATAGACAGTAGGAAGACTTAGTCTTCCTGTACTGAAGTCGGCATTGTGTCTCTTACATTTAATTCCGATGCAATTTCTGTGTTTCATCGTGAATGGGAAGGTCCAAGTGATATAGTAATCCTGCAGAGGTGCATCGGAAAGTAACACTGATGACACAGGAAACGCTCAAAACATAGACAGTAGGAAGACTCAGTCTTCTTGTACTTAAGTCGGCATTGAGTCTCTTATATTTAATTCCGATGCAATTTCTGTTTTTCATCGTCAATGGGAAGGTCCAAGGGATACAGTAAACCTGCATAGGTGCATCAGAATGTAAAACTGGTGACACAGGAAACGCTCAACACATAGACAGTAGGAAGACACAGTCTTCCTGTACTTAAGTCGGCATTGTGTCTCTTATATTTAATTCCGATGCAATTTCTGTGTTTCATCGTCAGTGGGAAGGTCCAATGGATATAGTAAACCTGCAGAGGTGCCCCGGAAAGTAAAACTGATGACACAGGAAACGCTCAAATATAGATAGTAGGAAGACTTAGTCTTCCTGTACTTAATTCGGCATAGTGTCTCTTATATTTAATTCCGATGCAATTTCTGTGTTTCATCGTCACTGTGAAGGTCCAAGGGATACAGTAAACCTGTAGAGGTGCATCGGAAAATAAAACTGGTGACACAGGAAACGCTCAAATTATAGACAGTAGGAAGACTCAGTCTTCCTGTACTTAAGTCGGCATTGTGTCTCTTATATTTAATTCCGATGCAATTTCTGTGTTTCATCGTCAATGGGAAGGTCCAAGGGATATAGTAAACCTGCAGAGGTGCATCGTAAAGTAAAACTGATGACACAGGAAACGCTCAACACATAGACAGTAGGAAGACTCATTCTTCCTGTACTTAAGTCGGCATTGTGTCTCTTATATTTAATTCCGATGCAATTTCTGTGTTTCATCGTCAATGGGAAGGTCCAAGGGATACAGTAAACCTGCAGAGGTGCATCGGAATGTAAAACTGGTGACACAGGAAACGCTCGAACATAGACAGTAGGAAGACTCAGTCTTGCTGTACTTAAGTCGGCATTGTGTCTCTTATATTTATTTCCGATGAAATTTCTGTGTTTCATCGTCAATGGGAAGGTCCAAGGGAAATAGTAAACCTGCAGAGGTGCATCGGAAAGTAAAACTGATGACACAGGAAACGCTCAAAACATAGACAGTCGCCGGCCGAAGTGGCCGTGCGGTTAAAGGCGCTGCAGTCTGGAACCGCAAGACCGCTACGGTCGCAGGTTCGAATCCTGCCTCGGGCATGGATGTTTGTGATGTTCTTAGGTTAGCTAGGTTTAACTAGTTCTAAGTTCTAGGGGACTAATGACCTCAGCAGTTGAGTCCCATAGTGCTCAAAGCCATTTGAACCATTTTGAACCATAGACAGTCGGAAGACTTAGTCTTCCTGTACTTAAGTCGGCATTGTGTCTCTTATATTTAATTCCGATGCAATTTCTGTGTTTCATCGTGAATGGGAAGGTCCAAGGGATATAGAAATCCTGCAGAGGTGCATCGGAATGTAAAACTAGTGACACAGGAAACGCTCAAAACATAGACATTAGGAAGACTCAGTCTTCCTGTACTTAAGTCGGCTTGTGTCTCTTATATTTAATTCCGATGCAATTTCTGTGTTTCATCATCAATGGGAAGGTCCACGGGAAACAGTAAACCTGCAGAGGTGCATCGGAATGTAAAACTGGTGACACAGGAAACGCTCAAAACATAGACAGTAGGAAGACTCAGTATTCTTGTACTTAAGTCGGCATTGAGACTCTTATATTTAATTCCGATGCAATTTCTGTGTTTCATCGTCAATGGCAAGGTCCAAAGGATACAGTAAACCCGCAGAGGTGCATCGGAATGTAAAACTAGTGACACATGAAACGCTCAAAACATAGACATTAGGAAGACTCAGTCTTCCTGTACTTAAGACGGCTTGTGTCTCTTATATTTAATTCCGATGCAATTTCTGTGTTTCATCATCAATGGGAAGGTCCACGGGAAACAGTAAACCTGCAGAGGTGCATCGGAATGTAAAACTGGTGACACAGGAAACGCTCAAAACATAGACAGTAGGAAGACTCAGTCTTCCTGTACTTAAGTCGGCATTGTGTCTCTTATATTTATTTCCGATGAAATTTCTGTGTTTCATCGTGAATGGGAATATCCAAGGGATATAGTAATCCTGCAGAGGTGCATCGGAATGTAAAACTGATGACACAGGAAACGCTCAAAACATAGACAGTAGGAAGACTTAGTCTTCCTGTACTTAAGTCGGCATAGTGACTCTTATATTTAATTCCGATGCAATTTCTGTTTTTCATCGTCAATGGGAAGGTCCAAGGGATACAGTAAACCTGCAGAGGTGCATCGGAAAGTAAAACTGATGACACAGGAAACGCTCAAATATAGATAGTAGGAAGACTTAGTCTTCCTGTACTTAATTCGGCATAGTGTCTCTTATATTGAATTTAGATGCAATTTCTGTGTTTCATCGTCAATGGGAAGGTCCAATGGATACAGAAAACCTGCAGAGGTGCATCAGAATGTAAAACTGGTGACACAGGAGACGCTCAAAACATAGACAGTAGGAAGGCTCAGTCTTCCTATACTTAAGTCGGCATTGTGTCTCTTATATTTATTTCCGATGAAATTTCTGTGTTTCATCGTGAATGGGAAGGTCAAAGGGGTATAGTAAACCTGCAGAGGTGCATCGGTAAGTAAAACTGATGACACAGGAAACGCTCAAAACATAGACAGTAGGAAGACTTAGTCTTCCTGTACTTAATTCGGCATAGTGTCTCTTATATTTAATTCCGATGCAATTTCTGTGTTTCATCGTCACTGTGAAGGTCCAAGGGATACAGTAAACCTGTAGAGGTGCATCGGAAAATAAAACTGGTGACACAGGAAACGCTCAAATTGTAGACAGTAGGAAGACTCAGTCTTCCTGTACTTAAGTCGGCATTGTGTCTCTTATATTTAATTCCGATGCAATTTCTGTGTTTCATCGTCAATGGGAAGGTCCAAGGGATATAGTAAACCTGCAGAGGTGCATCGGAAAGTAAAACTGATGACACAGGAAACGCTCAACACATAGACAGTAGGAAGACTCATTCTTCCTGTACTTAAGTCGGCATTGTGTCTCTTATATTTAATTCCGAAGCAATTTCTGTGTTTCATCGTCAATGGGAAGGTCCAAGGGATACAGTAATCCTGCAGAGGTGCATCAGAATGTAAAACTGGTGACACAGGAAACGCTCAAAACATAGACAGTAGGAAGGCTCAGTCTTCCTATACTTAAGTCGGCATTGTGTCTCTTATATTTAATTCCGATGCAATTTCTGTGTTTCATCGTGAATGGGAAGGTCCAAGTGATATAGAAATCCTGCAGAGGTGCATCGGAAAGTAAAACTGATGACACAGGAAACGCTCAAAACATAGACAGTAGGAAGACTCAGTCTTCTTGTACTTAAGTCGGCATTGAGTCTCTTATATTTAATTCCGATGCAATTTCTGTTTTTCATCGTCAATGGGAAGGTCCAAGGGATACAGTAAACCTGCAGAGGTGCATCAGAAATTAAAACTGATGACACAGGAAACGCTCAAAACATAGACAGTAGGAAGACTTAGTCTTCCTGTACTTAAGTCGGCATTGTGTCTCTTATATTTAATTCCCATGCAATTTCTGTGTTTCATCGTGAATGGGAAGGTCCAAGGGATATAGTAAACCTGCAGAGGTGCCCCGGAAAGTAAAACTGATGACACAGGAAACGCTCAAATATAGACAGTAGGAAGACTTAGTCTTCCTGTACTTAATTCGGCATAGTGTCTCTTATATTTAATTCCGATGCAATTTCTGTGTTTCATCGTCAATGGGAAGGTCCAATGGATACAGAAAACCTGCAGAGGTGCATCAGAATGTAAAACTGGTGAAACAGGAAACGCTCAAAACATAGACAGTAGGAAGGCTCAGTCTTCCTATACTTAAGTCGGCATTGTGTCTCTTATATTTAATTCCGATGCAATTTCTGTTTTTCATCGTCAATGGGATGGTCCAAGGGATACAGTAATCCTGCAGAGGTGCATCAGAATGTAAAACTGGTGACACAGGAAACGCTCAACACATAGACAGTAGGAAGACTCATTCTTCCTGTACTTAAGTCGGCATTGTGTCTCTTATATTTAATTCCGATGCAATTTCTGTGTTTCATCGTCAATGGCAAGGTCCAAGGGATACAGTAAACCCGCAGAGGTGCATCGGAATGTAAAACTAGTGACACAGGAAACGCTCAAAACATAGACATTAGGAAGACTCAGTCTTCCTGTACTTAAGTCGGCTTGTGTCTCTTATATATAATTCCGATGCAATTTCTGTGTTTCATCATCAATGGGAAGGTCCACGGGAAACAGTAAACCTGCAGAGGTGCATCGGAATGTAAAACTGGTGACACAGGAAACGCTCAAAACATAGACAGTAGGAAGACTCAGTCTTCCTGTACTTAAGTCGGCAT
Source organism: Schistocerca nitens (assembly GCF_023898315.1). Taxonomy (NCBI): domain Eukaryota; kingdom Metazoa; phylum Arthropoda; class Insecta; order Orthoptera; family Acrididae; genus Schistocerca; species Schistocerca nitens. Next base: position 1,324,469,433 of record NC_064614.1, on the reverse strand, counting down.
TGTGTCTCTTATATTTATTTCCGATGAAATTTCTGTGTTTCATCGTGAATGGGAAGGTCCAAGGGATATAGTAATCCTGCAGAGGTGCATCGGAATGTAAAACTGATGACACAGGAAACGCTCAAAACATAGACAGTAGGAAGACTTAGTCTTCCTGTACTTAAGTCGGCATAGTGACTCTTATATTTAATTCCGATGCAATATCTGTTTTTCATCGTCAATGGGAAGGTCCAAGGGATACAGTAAACCTGCAGAGGTGCATCGGGAAGTAAAACTGATGACACAGGAAACGCTCAAAACATAGACAGTAGGAAGACTTAGTCTTCCTGTAGTTAAGTCGGCATTGTGTCTCTTATATTTAATTCCGATGCAATTTCTGTGTTTCATCGTCAATGGGAAGGTCCAATGGATACAGAAAACCTGCAGAGGTGCATCAGAATGTAAAACTGGTGACACAGGAAACGCTCAAAACATAGACAGTAGGAAGGCTCAGTCTTCCTATACTTAAGTCGGCATTGTGTCTCTTATATTTATTTCCGATGAAATTTCTGTGTTTCATCGTGAATGGGAAGGTCCAAGGGGTATAGTAAACCTGCAGAGGTGCATCGGTAAGTAAAACTGATGTCACAGGAAACGCTCAAAACATAGAGAGTAGGAAGACTTAGTCTTCCTGTACTTAATTCGGCATAGTGTCTCTTATATTTAATTCCGATGCAATTTCTGTGTTTCATCGTCACTGTGAAGGTTCAAGAAATACAGTAAACCTGTAGAGGTGCATCGGAAAATAAAACTGGTGACACAGGAAACGCTCAAATTGTAGACAGTAGGAAGACTCAGTCTTCCTGTACTTAAGTCGGCATTGTGTCTCTTATATTTAACTCCGATGCAATTTCTGTGTTTCATCGTCAATGGGAAGGTCCAAGGGAAACAGTAAACCTGCAGAGGTGCATCGGAATGTAAAACTGGTGACACAGGAAACGCTCAAAGCATAGACAGTAGGAAGACTCAGTCTTCCTGTACTTAAGTCGGCATTGTGTCTCTTATATTTATTTCCGATGACATTTCTGTGTTTCATCGTGAATGGGAAGGTCCAAGGGATATAGTAATCCTGCAGAGGTGCATCGGAATGTAAAACTAATGACAAAGAAAACGCTCAAAACATAGACAGTAGGAAGACTTAGTCTTCCTGTACTTAAGTCGGCATTGTGACTCTTATATTTAATTCCGATGCATTTTCTGTTTTTCATCGTCAATGGGAAGGTCCAAGGGATACAGTAAACCTGCAGAGGTGCATCGGAAAGTAAAACTGATGACACAGGAAACGCTCAAAACATAGACAGTAGGAAGACTTAGTCTTCCTGTACTTAAGTCGGCATTGTGTCTCTTATATTTAATTCCGATGCAATTTCTGTGTTTCATCGTGAATGGGAAGGTCCAAGTGATATAGAAATCCTGCAGAGGTGCATCGGAAAGTAAAACTGATGACACAGGAAACGCTCAAAACATAGACAGTAGGAAGACTCAGTCTTCTTGTACTTAAGTCGGCATTGAGTCTCTTATATTTAATTCCGATGCAATTTCTGTTTTTCATCGTCAATGGGAAGGTCCAAGGGATACAGTAAACCTGCAGAGGTGCATCAGAATGTAAAACTGGTGACACAGGAAACGCTCAAAGCATAGACAGTATGAAGGCTCAGTCTTCCTATACTTCAGTCGGCATTGTGTCTCTTATATTTATTTCTGATGAAATTTCTGTGTTTCATCGTGAATGGGAAGGTCCAAGGGATATAGTAAACCTTCAGAGGTGCCCCGGAAAGTAAAACTGATGACACAGGAAACGCTCAAATATAGACAGTACGAAGACTTAGTCTTCCTGTACTTAATTCGGCATAGTGTCTCTTATATTTAATTCCGATGCAATTTCTGTGTTTCATCGTCAATGGGAAGGTCCAATGGATACAGAAAACCTGCAGAGGTGCATCAGAATGTAAAACTGGTGACACAGGAAACGCTCAAAACATAGACAGTAGGAAGGCTCAGTCTTCCTATACTTAAGTCGGCATTGTGTCTCTTATATTTATTTCCGATGAAATTTCTGTGTTTCATCGTGAATGGGAAGGTTCAAGGGATATAGTAAACCTGCATCGTTGCATCGGAATGTAAAACTGGTGACACAGGAAACGCTAAAAACATAGACTGTAGGAAGACTCAGTCTTCCTGTACTTAATTCGGCATAGTGTCTCTTATATTTAATTCCGATGCAATTTCTGTGTTTCATCGTCACTGTGAAGGTCCATGGGATGCAGTAAACCTGTAGAGGTGCATCGGAAAATAAAACTGGTGACACAGGAAACGCTCAAATTATAGACAGTAGGAAGACTCAGTCTTCCTGTACTTAAGTCGGCATTGTGTCTCTTATATTTAATACCGATGCAATTTCTTTGTTTCATCGCCAATGGGAAGGTCCAAGGGATATAGTAAACCTGCAGAGGCGCATCGGAAAGTAAAACTGATGACACAGGAAACGCTCAACACATAGAGAGTAGGAAGACTTAGTCTTCCTGTACTTAAGTCGGCATTGTGTCTCTTATATTTAATTCCGATGCAATTTCTGTGTTTGATCGTCAATGGGAAGGTCCAAGGGATACAGTAAACCCGCAGAAGTGCATCGGAATGTAAAACTAGTGACACAGGAAACGCTCAAAACATAGACAGTAGGAAGACTCAGTCTTCCTGTACTTAATTCGGCATAGTGTCTCTTATATTTAATTCCGATGCAATTTCTGTGTTTCATCGTCAATGGGAAGGTCCAAGGGAAACAGTAAACCTGCAGAGGTGCATCGGAATGTAAAACTGGTGACACAGGAAACGCTCAAACATAGACAGTAGGAAGACTCAGTCTTCCTGTACTTAAGTCGGCATTGTGTCTCTTATATTTATTTCGGATCAAATTTCTGTGTTTCATCGTGAATGGGAAGGTCCAAGGGATATAGTAATCCTGCAGAGGTGCATCGGAAAGTAAAACTGATGACACAGGAAACGCTCAAAACATAGACAGTAGAAAGACTCAGTCTTCTTGTACTTAAGTCGGCATTGAGTCTCTTATATTTAATTCCGATGCAATTTCTGTTTTTCATCGTCAATGGGAAGGTCCAAGGGATACAGTAAACCTGCAGAGGTGCATCAGAATGTAAAACTGGTGACACAGGAAACGCTCAACACATACACAGCAGGAAGACTCAGTCTTCCTGTACTTAAGTCGGCATTGTGTCTCTTATATTTAATTCCGATGCAATTTCTGTGTTTCATCGTCAATGGGAAGGTCCAATGGATACAGAAAACCTGCAGAGGTGCATCAGAATGTAAAACTGGTTACACAGGAAACGCTCAAAACATAGACAGTAGGAAGGCTCAGTCTTCCTATACTTAAGTCGGCATTGTGTCTCTTATATTTATTTCTGATGAAATTTCTGTGTTTCATCGTGAATGGGAAGGTCCAAGGGATATAGTAAACCTGCAGAGGTGCCCCGGAAAGTAAAACTGATGACACAGGAAACGCTCAAATATAGACAGTAGGAAGACTTAGTCTTCCTGTACTTAATTCGGCATAGTGTCTCTTATATTTAATTCCGATGCAATTTCTGTGTTTCATCGTCAATGGGAAGGTCCAATGGATATAGAAAACCTGCAGAGGTGCATCAGATTGTAAAACTGGTGACACAGGAAACGCTCAAAAAATAGACAGTAGGAAGGCTCAGTCTTCCTATACTTAAGTCGGCATTGTGTCTCTTATATTTATTTCCGATGAAATTTCTGTGTTTCGTCGTGAATGGGAAGGTACAAGGGATATAGTAAACCTGAAGAGGTGCATCGGAAAGTAAAACTGATGACACAGGAAACGCTCAAAACATAGACAGTAGGAAGACTTAGTCTTCCTGTACATAATTCGGCATAGTGTCTCTTATATTTAATTCCGATGCAATTTCTGTGTTTCATCGTCACTGTGAAGGTCCAAGGGATACAGTAAACCTATAGAGGTGCATCGGAAAATAAAACTAGTGACACAGGAAACGCTCAAATTATAGACAGTAGGAAGACTCTGTCTTCCTGTACTTAAGTCGGCATTGTGTCTCTTATATTTAATTCCGATGCAATTTCTGTGTTTCATCGTCAATGGGAAGGTCCAAGTATATAGAAATCCTGCAGAGGTGCATCGGAAAGTAAAACTGATGACACAGGAAACGCTCAAAACATAGACAGTAGGAAGACTCAGTCTTCTTGTACTTAAGTCGGCATTGTGTCTCTTATGTTTAATTCCGATGCAATTTCTGTGTTTCATCGTCAATGGGAAGGTCCATTGGATACAGAAAACCTGCAGAGGTGCATCAGAATGTAAAACTGGTGACACAGGAAACGCTCAAAACATAGACAGTAGGAAGGCTCAGTCTTCCTATACTTAAGTCGGCATTGTGTCTCTTATATTTATTTCTGATGAAATTTCTGTGTTTCATCGTGAATGGGAAGGTCCAAGGGATATAGTAAACCTGCAGAGGTGCCCCGGAAAGTAAAACTGATGACACAGGAAACGCTCAAATATAGACAGTAGGAAGACTTAGTCTTCCTGTACTTAATTCGGCATAGTGTCTCTTATATTTAATTCCGATGCAATTTCTGTGTTTCATCGTCAATGGGAAGGTCCAATGGATATAGAAAACCTGCAGAGGTGCATCAGAATGTAAAACTGGTGACACAGGAAACGCTCAAAACATAGACAGTAGGAAGGCTCAGTCTTCCTATACTTAAGTCGGCATTGTGTCTCTTATATTTATTTCCGATGAAATTTCTGTGTTTAATCGTGAATGGGAAGGTCCAAGGGATATAGTAAACCTGCAGAGGTGCATCGGAAAGTAAAACTGATGACATAGGAAACGCTCAACACATAGACAGTAGGAAGACTTAGTCTTCCTGTACTTAAGTCGGCATTGTGTCTCTTATATTTAATTCCGATGCAATTTCTGTGTTTGATCGTCAATGGGAAGGTCCAAGGGATACAGTAAACCCACAGAGGTGCATCGGAATGTAAAACTAGTGACACAGGAAACGCTCAAAACATAGACAGTAGGAAGACTCAGTCTTCCTGTACTTAAGTCGGCATAGTGTCTCTTATATTTAATTCCGATGCAATTTCTGTGTTTCATCGTCATGGGAAGGTCCAAGGGAAACCGTAAACCTGCAGAGGAGCATCGGAATGTAAAACTGGTGACACAGGAAACGCTCAAACATAGACAGTAGGAAGACTCAATCTTCCTGTACTTCAGTCGGCATTGTGTCTCTTATTTTTATTTCCAATGAAATTTCTATGTTTCATCGTGAATGGGAAGGTCCAAGGGATATAGTTATCCTGCAGAGGTGCATCGGAATGTAAAACTGATGACACAGGAAACGCTCAAAACATAGAGAGTAGGAAGACTTAGTCTTCCTGTACTTAAGTCGGCATTGTGTCTCTTATATTTAATTCCGATGCAATTTCTGTTTCTCATCGTCAATGGGAAGGTCCAATAGATACTGAAAACCTGCAGAGGTGCATCAGAATGTAAAACTGGTGACACAGGAAACGCTCAAAACATAGACAGTAGGAAGGCTCAGTCTTCCTATACTTAAGTCGGCATTGTGTCTCTTATATTTAATTCCGATGCAATTTCTGTGTTTCATCGTCATGGGAAGGTCCAAGGGAAACCGTAAACCTGCAGAGGTGCATCGGAATGTAAAACTGGTGACACAGGAAACGCTCAAACGTAGACAGTAGGAAGACTCAGTCTTCCTGTACTTAAGTCGGCATTGTGTCTCTTATATTTATTTCCGATGAAATTTCTATGTTTCATCGTGAATGGGAAGGTCCAAGGGATATAGTAATCCCGCAGAGGTGCATCGGAATGTAAAACTGATGACACAGGAAACGCTCAAAACATAGACAGTAGGAAGACTTAGTCTTCCTGTACTTAAGTCGGCATTGTGTCTCTTATATTTAATTCCGATGCAATTTCTGTTTCTCATCGTCAATGGGAAGGTCCAATGGATACTGAAAACCTGCAGAGGTGCATCAGAATGTAAAACTGGTGACACAGGAAACGCTCAAAACATAGACAGTAGGAAGACTCAGTCTTCCTGTACTTAAGTCGGCATTGTGTCTCTTATATTTAATTCCGATGCGATTTCTGTGTTTCATCGACAATGGGAAGGTCCAAGGGATATAGTAAACCGACAGAGGTGCATCGGAATGTAAAACAGGTGACACAGGAAACGCTCAAAACATTGACCGTACGAAGACTGTTTTCTTGTACTTAAGTCGGCATTGTGTCTCTTATATTTAATTTCGATGCAATTTCAGTGTTTCATTGTCAATGGGAAGGTCCAAGGGATACAGGAAACCTGCAGAGGTGCATCGGAATGTAAAACTGGTGACTCAGGAAACGCTCAAAACATAGACAGTAGGAAGACTCAGTCTTCCTGTACTTAAGTTGGCATCGTGTCTCTTATATTTAATTCCGATGCAATTTCTGAGTTTCATCGTCAATGGGAAGGTCCAAGAGATACAGTAAAATTGCAGAGGTGCATCGGAATGTAAAACTGGTGACACAGGAAACGCTCAAAACATAGACAGTAGGAAGACTCAGTCTTCCTGTACTTAAGTCGGCATTGTGTCTCTTATATTTATTTCCGATGAAATTTCTGTGTTTCATCGTGAATGGGAAGGTCCAAGGGATACAGTAAACCAGTAGAGATATATCGGAACGCAAAACTGTTGACACAGGAAACGCTCAAATTATAGACAATAGGAAGACTCAGTCTTCCTGTGCATAAGTAGGCATTGTGTCTCTTAAATTTAACTCCGATGCAATTTCTGTGGTTCATCGTCAATGGGAACGTCCAAGGGAAACCGTAAACCTGCAGAGGTGCATCGGAATGTAAAACTGGTGACACAGGAAACGCTCAAACGTTGACAGTAGGAAGACTCAGTCTTCCTGTACTTAAGTCGGCATTGTGTCTCTTATGTTTAATTCCGATGCAATTTCTGTTTTTCATCGTCAATGGGAAGGTCCAAAGGATACAGTAAACCTGCAGAGGTGCATCGGAAAGTAAAACTGATGACACAGGAAACGCTCAAAACATAGACAGTAGGAAGACTTAGTCTTCCTGTACTTAAGTCGGCATTGTGTCTCTTGTATTTAATTCTGATGCAATTCCTGTGTTTCATCGTGAATGGGAAGGTCCAAGGGAAACAGTAAACCTGCAGAGGTGCGTCGGAATGTAAAACTGGTGACACAGGAAACGCTCAACACATAGACAGTAGGAACACTCATTCTTCCTGTACTTAAGTCGGCATTGTGTCTCTTATATTTAATTCCTATGCAATATCTGTGTTTCATCGTCAATGGGAAGGTCCAAGGGATACAGTAAACCCGCAGAGGTGCATCGGAATGTAAAACTAGTGACACAGGAAACGCTCAAAACATAGACAGTAGGAAGACTCAGTCTTCCTGTACTTAAGTTGACATTGTGTCTCTTGTATTTAATTCCGATGCAATTTCTGTGTTTCATCGTGAATAGGAAGGTCCAAGGGATATAGTAATCCTGCAGATGTGGATCGGAAAGTAAAACTGATGACACAGGAAACGCTCAAATCATAGACACTAGGAAGACTCAGTCTTCTTGTACTTATGTCGGCATTGTGTCTGTTATATTTAATTCCGATGCAATATCTGTTTTTCATCGTCAATGGGAAGGTCCAAGGGATACAGTAAACCTGCAGAGGTGCATCAGAATGTAAAACTGGTGACACCGGAAACGCTCAACACATAGACAGTAGGAAGACTCATTCTTCCTGTGCTTAAGTCGGCATCGTGTCTCTTATATTTAATTCCGATGCGATTTCTGTGTTTCATCGTCAATGGGAAGGTCCAAGAGATACAGTAAAATTGCAGATGTGCATCGGAATGTAAAACTAGTGACATAGGAAACGCTCAAAACATAGACAGTAGGAAGACTCAGTCTTCCTGTACTTAAGTCGGCATTGTGTCTCTTGTATTTAATTCCGATGCAATTTCTGTGTTTCATCGTCAATGGGAAGGTCCAATGGATAGAGAAAACCTGCAGAGGTGCATCAGAATGTAAAACTGGTGACACAGGAAACGCTCAAAACATAGACAGTAGGAAGGCTCAGTCTTCCTATACTTAAGTCGGCATGGTGTCTCTTATATTTAATTTCGATGCAATTTCTGTGTTTCATCGTCAATGTGAAGGTCCAAGGGATACAGGAAACCTGCAGAGGTGCATCGGAATGTAAAACTGGTGACTCAGGAAACGCTCAAAGCATAGACAGTAGGAAAACTCAGTCTTCCTGTACTTAAGTCGGCATCGTGTCTCTTATATTTAATTCCGATGCAATTTCTGTGTTTCATCGTCAATGGGAAGGTCCAAGGGATACAGTAAACCTGCAGAGGTGCATCAGAATGTAAAACTGGTGACACAGCAAACGCTCAAAACATAGACAGTAGGAAGACTCAGTTTTCCTGTACTTAAGTCGGCATTGTGTCTCTTATATTTAATTCCGATGCGATTTCTGTGTTTCATCGACAATGGGAAGGTCCAAGGGATGTAGTAAACCGGCAGAGGTGCATCGGAATGTAAAACTGGTGACACAGGAAACGCTCAAAACATTGACCGTACGAAGACTGTTTTCTTGTACTTATGTCGGCATTGTGTCTCTTATATTTAATTTCGATGCAATATCTGTGTTTCATCGTCAATGGGAAGGTCCAACGAATACAGTAAACCTGCAGAGGTGCATCGGAATGTAAAACTGGTTACCCAGGAAACGCTCAAAACATGGACAGTACAAAGTCTCAGTTTTCCTGTACTTAAGTCGGCATTGTGTCTCTTACATTTAATTCCAATGCAATTTCTGTGTTTCATCGTCAATGGGAAGGTCCAATGGATACAGGAAACCTGCAGAGGTGCATCGGAATGTAAAACTGGTGTCTCAGGAAACGCTCAAAGCATAGACAGTAGGAAAACTCAGTCTTCCTGTACTTAACTCGGCATTGTGTCTCTTATATTTATTTCCGATGAAATTTCTGTGTTTCATCGTGAATACGAAGGTCCAAGGGATACAGTAAACCTGTAGAGATGCATCGGAATGCAAAACTGGAGACACAGGAAACGCTCAAATTATAGACAATAGGAAGACTCAGTCTTGCTGTGCTTAAGTAGGCATTGTGTCTCTTAAATTTAACTCCGATGCAATTTCTGTGTTTCATCGTCAATGGGAAGGTCCAAGGGATACAGTGAACCTGCAGAGGTGCATCAGAATGTAAAACTGGTGACACAGGAAACGCTCAAAACATAGACAGTAGGAAGACTCAGTCTTCCTGTACTTAAGTCGGCATTGTGTCTCTTATATTTAATTCCGATGCGATTTCTGTGTTTCATCGACAACGGGAAGGTCCAAGGGATGTAGCAAACCGGCAGAGGTGCATCGGAATGTAAAACTGGTGACACAGGAAACGCTCAAAACATTGACCGTACGAAGACTGTTTTCTTGTACTTATGTCGGCATTGTGTCTCTTATATTTAATTTCGATGCAATATCTGTGTTTCATCGTCAATGGGAAGGTCCAAGGGATACAGGAAACCTCCAGAGGTGCATCGGAATGTAAAACTGGTGACTCAGGAAACGCTCAAAACATTTACAGTAGGAAGACTTAGTCGTCCTGTACTTAACTCGGCATTGTGTCTCTTATATTTAAATCCGATGCAATTTCTGTTTTTCATCGTCAATGGGAAGGTCCAAGGGATACAGTTAACCTGGAGACGTGCATCGGAATGTAAAACTGATGACACAGGAATGCTCAAAACATTGACAGTAGGAAGACTCAGTCTTCCTGTACTTAAGTCGGCATTGTGTCTCTTATATTTAATTCCGATACGATTTCTGTGTTTCATCGACAATGGGAAGGGTCAAGGGATACAGTAAACCGGCATAGGTGCATCGGAATGTAAAACTGGCGACACAGGAAACGCTCAAAACATAGACCATAAGAAGACTCAGTTTTCTTGTACTTAAGTCGGCGATGTGTCTCTTATATTTAAATTCCGATGCTATTTCTGTGTTTCATCGTCACTGTGAAGGTCCAAGGGATACAGTAAACCTGTAGAGATGCATCGGAATGCAAAACTGGTGACACAGGAAACGCTCAAATTATAGACAGTAGGAGTACTCAGTCTTCCTGTACTTATGTCGGCATTGTGTTTCTTATATTTCTTTCCGACGAAATTTCTGTATTTCATCGTGAATAAGAAGGTCCAAGGGATACAGTAAACCTGCAGAGGTGCATCGGAATGTTAAACTGGTGACCCAGGAAACGATCAAATTATAGACAGTAGGAAGACTCAGTCTTCCTGTACTTATGTCGGCATTGTGTTTCTTATATTTCTTTCCGACGAAATTTCTGTATTTCATCGTGAATAAGAAGGTCCAAGGGATACCGTAAACCTGTAGAGATGCATCGGAATGCAAAACTGGAGACACAGGAAACGCTCAAATTATAGACAATAGGAAGACTCAGTCTTGCTGTGCATAAGTAGGCATTGTGTCTCTTAAATTTAACTCCGATGCAATTTCTGTGTTTCATCGTCAATGGGAAGGTCCAAGGGATACAGTGAACCTGCAGAGGTGCATCAGAATGTAAAACTGGTGACACAGGAAACGCTCAAAACATAGACAGTAGGAAGACTCAGTCTTCCTGTACTTAAGTCGGCATTGTGTCTCTTATATTTAATTCCGATGCGATTTCTGTGTTTCATCGACAACGGGAAGGTCCAAGGGATGTAGCAAACCGGCAGAGGTGCATCGGAATGTAAAACTGGTGACACAGGAAACGCTCAAAACATTGACCGTACGAAGACTGTTTTCTTGTACTTATGTCCGCATTGTGTCTCTTATATTTAATTTCGATGCAATATCTGTGTTTCATCGTCAATGGGAAGGTCCAAGGGATACAGCAAACCTGCAGAGGTGCATCGGAATGCAAAACTGGTGACTCAGGAAACGCTCAAAACATTTACAGTAGGAAGACTTAGTCGTCCTGTACTTAAGTCGGCATTGTGTCTCTTATATTTAAATCCGATGCAATTTCTGTTTTTCATCGTCAATGGGAAGGTCCAAGGGATACAGTTAACCTGCAGACGTGCATCGGAATGTAAAACTGATGACACAGGAATGCTCAAAACATTGACAGTAGGAAGACTCAGTCTTCCTGTACTTAAGTCGGCATTGTGTCTCTTATATTTAATTCCGATACGATTTCTGTGTTTCATCGACAATGGGAAGGGTCAAGGGATACAGTAAACCGGCATAGGTGCATCGGAATGTAAAACTGGCGACACAGGAAACGCTCAAAACATAGACCGTAAGAAGACTCAGTTTGCTTGTACTTAAGTCGGCGATGTGTCTCTTATATTTAAATTCCGATGCTATTTCTGTGTTTCATCGTCACTGTGAAGGTCCAAGGGATACAGTAAACCTGTAGAGATGCATCGGAATGCAAAACTGGTGACAAAGGAAACGCTCAAATTATAGACAGTAGGAAGACTCAGTCTTCCTGTACTTATGTCGGCATTGTGTTTCTTATATTTCTTTCCGACGAAATTTTTGTATTTCATCGTGAATGGGAAGGTCCAAGGGATATAGTAAACCTGCAGAGGTGCATCAGAAAGTAAAACTGGTGACACAGGAAGCGCTCGAAACATAGACAGTAGGAAGACTCAGTCTTCCTGTACTTAAGTCGGCATTGTGTCTCTTATATTTAATTCCGATGCAATTTCTGTGTTTCATCGTCAATGGGAAGTTCCAAGGGATACAGTAAACCTGCAGAGGTGCATCGGAATGTAAAACTAGTGACACAGGAAATGCTTAAAACATAGACAGTAGGAAGACTCAGTCTTCCTGTACTTAAGTCGGCATTGTGTCTCTTGTATTTAATTCCGATGCAATTTCTGTGTTTCATCGTCAATGTGAAGGTCCAAGGGATACAGTAAACCTGTAGAGGTGCATAGGAAAATAAAACTGGTGACACAGGAAACGCTCAAATTATAGACAGTAGGAAGACTCAGTCTTCCTGTACTTCAGTCGGCATTGTGTCTCTTATATTTAATTCCGATGCAATTTCTGTGTTTCATCGTCAATGGGAAGGTACAAGGGATACAGTAAACCTGCAGAGGTGCATCAGAATGTAAAACTGGTGACACAGGAAACGCTCAAAACATAGACTGTAGGAAGACTCAGTCTTCCTGTACTTAAGTCGGCATTGTGTCTCTTATATTTAATTCCGATGCATTTCTGTGTTTCATCGTCAATGGGAAGGTCCAAGGGATATAGTAAACCTGCAGATTTGCATCGGAATGTAAAACTAGTGACACAGGAAACGCTCAAAACATAGACAGTAGGAAGACTCAGTCTTCCTGTACTTAAGTCGGCAGTGTGTCTCTTATATTTAAGTCCGATGCAATTTCTGTGTTTCATCGTCAATGGGAAGGTCCAAGGGATACAGTAAACCAGAAGAGGTGCATCGGAATGTAAAACTGGTGACCCAGGAAACGATCAAAACATAGACAGTAGGAAGACTCAGTCTTCCTGTACTTAAGTCGGCATTGTGTCTCTTATATTTATTTCCGATGAAATTTCTGTGTTTCATCGTGAATGGGAAGGTCCAAGGGATATAGTAAACCTGCAGAGGTGCATCGGAAAGTAAAACTGATGACACAGGAATCGTTCAAACATAGACAGTAGGAAGACTTAGTCTTCCTGTACTTAAGTCGGCATTGTGTCTCTTATATTTAATTCCGATGCAATTTCTGTGTTTCATCGTCAATGAGAAGGTCCAAGGAATACAGTAAACCTGCAGAGGTGCATCGGAATGCAAAACTGGTGACACAGGAAACGCTGAACACATAGACAGTAGGAAGACACAGTCTTCTTGTACTTAAGTCGGCATTGTGTCTCTTATATTTAACTCCAATGCAATTTCTGTGTTTCATCGTCAATGGGTCCAATAGATACAGTAAACCTGCAGAGGTGCATCAGAATGTAAAACTGGTGACACAGGAAACGCTCAAAACATAGACAGTAGGAAGACTCAGTCTTCCTGTACTTAAGTCGGCATTGTGTCTCTTATATTTATTTCCGATGAAATTTCTGTGTTTCATCGTAAATGGGAAGGTCCAAGGGGTATAGTAAACCTGCAGAGGTGCATCGGAAAGTAAAACTGATGACACAGGAAACGCTCAAAACATAGACAGTATGAAGACTTAGACTTCCTGTACTTAATTCGGCATAGTGTCTCTTATATTTAATTCCGATGCAATTTCTGTATTTCATCGTAAATGGGAAGGTCCAAGGGATACAGTAAACCTGCAGAGGTGCATCGGAATGTTAAACTGGTGACCCAGGAAACGATCAAATTATAGACAGTAGGAAGACTCAGTCTTCCTGTACTTATGTCGGCATTGTGTTTCTTATATTTCTTTCCGACGAAATTTCTGTATTTCATCGTGAATGGGAAGGTCCAAGGGATATAGTAAACCTGCAGAGGTGCATCGGAAAGTAAAACTGATGACACAGGAATCGTTCAAAACATAGACAGTAGGAAGACTTAGTCTTCCTGTACTTAAGTCGGCATTTTGTCTCTTATATTTAATTCCGATGCAATTTCTGTGTTTCATCGTCAATGGGAAGGTCCACGGAATACAGTAAACCTGCAGAGGTGCATCGGAATGTAAAACTGGTGACTCAGGAAACGCTCAAAGCATAGACAAATAAGAAAAGTCAGTCTTCCTGTGCTTAAGTCGGCATCGTGTCTCTTATATTTAATTCCGATGCGATTTCTGTGTTTCATCGTCAATGGGAAGGTCCAAGAGATACAGTAAAATTGCAGATGTGCATCGGAATGTAAAACTAGTGACATAGGAAACGCTCAAAACATAGACAGTAGGAAGACTCAGTCTTCCTGTACTTAAGTCGGCATTGTGTCTCTTATATTTAATTCCGATGCAATTTCTGTGTTTCATCGTCAATGGGAAGGTCCAAGGGACACAGTAAACCTGCAGAGGTGCATCGGAATGTGAAACTGGTGACACAGGAAACGCTGAAAACATAGACAGTAGGAAGACTCAGTCTTCCTGTACTTAAGTCGGCATTGTGTCTCTTATATTTATTTCCGATGAAATTTCTGTGTTTCATCGTGAATGGGAAGGTCCAAGGGATACAGTAAACCTGTAGAGATGCATCGGAATGCAAAACTGGTGACACAGGAAACGCTCAAATTATAGACAATAGGAAGACTCAGTCTTGCTGTGCTTAAGTAGGCATTGTGTCTCTTAAATTTAACTCCGATGCAATTTCTGTGTTTCATCGTCAATGGGAAGGTCCAAGGGATACAGTAAACCTGCAGTGGTGCATCAGAATGTAAAACTGGTGACACAGGAAACGCTCAAAACATAGACAGTAGGAAGACTCAGTCTTCCTGTACTTAAGTCGGCATTGTGTCTCTTATATTTAATTCCGATGCGATTTCTGTGTTTCATCGACAATGGGAAGGTCCAAGGGATGTAGTAAACCGGCAGAGGTGCATCGGAATGTAAAACTGGTGACACAGGAAACGCTCAAAACATTGACCGTACGAAACTGTTTTCTTGTACTTAAGTCGGCATTGTGTCTCTTATATTTAATTTCAATGCAATATCTGTGTTTCATCGTCAATGGGAAGGTCCAAGGGATACAGGAAACCTGCAGAGGTGCATCGGAATGTAAAACTGGTGACTCAGGAAACGCTCAAAACATTTACAGTAGGAAGACTTAGTCGTCCTGTACTTAAGTCGGCATTGTGTCTATTATATTTAAATCCGATGCAATTTCTGTTTTTCATCGTCAATGGGAAGGTCCAAGGGATACAGTTAACCTGCAGACGTGCATCGGAATGTAAAACTGATGACACAGGAATGCTCAAAACATTGACAGTAGGAAGACTCAGTCTTCCTGTACTTAAGTCGGCATTGTGTCTCTTATATTTAATTCCGATACGATTTCTGTGTTTCATCGACAATGGGAAGGGTCAAGCGATACAGTAAACCGGCATAGGTGCATCGGAATGTAAAACTGGCGACACAGGAAACGCTCAAAACATAGACCGTAAGAAGACTCAGTTTTCTTGTACTTAAGTCGGCTATGTGTCTCTTATATTTAAATTCCGATGCTATTTCTGTGTTTCATCGTCACTGTGAAGGTCCAAGGGATACAGTAAACCTGTAGAGATGCATCGGAATGCAAAACTGGTGACACAGGAAACGCTCAAATTATAGACAGTAGGAAGACTCAGTCTTATTGTGTCTCTTAAATCTAACTCCGATGCAATTTCTGTGTTTCATCGTCACTGTGAAGGACCAAGGGATACAGTAAACCTGCAGAGGTGCATCAGAAAGTAAAACTGGTGACACAGGAAGCGCTCAAAACATAGACAGTAGGAAGACTCAGTCTTCCTGTACTTAAGTCGGCATTGTGTCTCTTATATTTAAATCCGATGCAATTTCTGTGTTTCATCGTCAATGGGAAGGTCCAAGGGATACAGTAAACCTGCAGAGGTGCATCGGAATGTAAAACTAGTGACACAGGAAACGCTTAAAACATAGACAGTAGGAAGATTCAGTCTTCCTGTACTTAAGTCGGCATTGTGTCTCTTGTATTTAATTCCGATGCAATTTCTATTTTTCATCGTCAATGTAAAGGTCCAAGGGATACAGTAAACCTGTAGAGGTGCATCGGAAAATAAAACTGGTGACACAGGAAACGCTCAAATTATAGACAGTAGGAAGACTCAGTCTTCCTGTACTTAAGTCGGCATTGTGTCTCTTATATTTAATTCCGATGCAATTTCTGTGTTTCATCGTCAATGGGAAGGTACAAGGGATACAGTAAACCTGCAGAGGTGCATCAGAATGTAAAACTGGTGACACAGGAAACGCTCAAAACATAGACTGTAGGAAGACTCAGCCTTCCTGTACTTAAGTCTCTTATATTTAATTCCGATGCATTTCTGTGTTTCATCGTCAATGGGAAGGTCCAAGGGATATAGTAAACCTGCAGATTTGCATCGGAATGTAAAACTAGTGACACAGGAAACGCTCAAAACATAGACAGTAGGAAGACTCAGTCTTCCTGTACTTAAGTCGGCATTGTGTCTCTTATATTTAATTCCGATGCAATTTCTGTGTTTCATCGTCAATGGGAAGGTCCAAGGGATTCAGTAAACCTGCAGAGGTGCATCGGAATGTAAAACTGGTGACCCAGGAAACGATCAAAACATAGACAGTAGGAAGACTCAGTCTTCCTGCACTTAAGTCGGCATTGTGTCTCTTATATTTATTTCCGATGAAATTTCTGTGTTTCATCGTGAATGGGAAGGTCCAAGGGATATAGTAAACCTGCAGAGGTGCATCGGAAAGTAAAGCTGATGACACAGGAATCGTTCAAACATAGACGGTAGGAAGACTTAGTCTTCCTGTACTTAAGTCGGCATTGTGTCTCTTATATTTAATTCCGATGCAAATTCTGTGTTTCATCGTCAATGGGAAGGTCCAAGGAATACAGTAAACCTGCAGAGGTGCATCGGAATGCACAACTGGTGACACAGGAAACGCTCAAAACATAGACAGTTGGAAGACTCAGTCTTCCTGTACTTAAGTCGGCATTGTGTCTCTTATATTAAATCCAATGGAATTTCTGTGTTTCATCGTCAATGGGAAGGTCCAATGGATACAGTAAACCTGCAGAGGTGCATCAGAATGTAAAACTGGTGACACAGGAAACGCTCAAAACATAGACAATAGGAAGACTCAGTCTTCCTGTACTTAAGTCGGCATTGTGTCTCTTATATTTAATTCCGATGCGATTTCTGTGTTTCATCGACAATGGGAAGGTCCAAGGGATACAGTAAACCGGCAGAGGTGCATCGGAAGGTAAAACTGGTGACACAGGAAACGCTCAAAACATTGACCGTACGAAGACTGTTTTCTTGTACTTAAGTCGGCGTTGTGTCTCTTATATTTAATTTCGATGCAATTTCTGTGTTTCATCGTCAATGGGCAGGTCCAAGGGATACAGGAAACCTGCAGAGGTGCATCGGAATGTAAAACTGGTGACTCAGGAAACGCTCAAAACATAGACAGTAGGAAGACTCAGTCTTCCTGTACTAAAGTCGGCATTGTGTCTCTTATATTTTTTTCCGATGAAATTTCTGTGTTTCATCGTGAATGGGAAGGTCCAAGGGATATAGTAAAGCTGCAGAGGTGCATCGGAAAGTAAAACTGATGACACAGGAAAAGCTCAAAACATGGACAGTAGGAAGACTTAGTCTTCCTGTACTTAAATCGGCATTGTGTCTCTTATATTTAATTCCGATGCAATTTCTGTGTTTCATCGTCAATGGGAAGGTCCAATCGATACAGTAAACCTGCAGAGGTGCATCAGAATGTAAAACTGGTGACACAGGAAACGCTCAAAACATTGACCGTACGAAGACTGTTTTCTTGTACTTAAGTCGGCATTCTGTCTCTTATATTTAATTTCGATGCAATTTCTGTGTTTCATCGTAGATGGGAAGGTCCAAGGGATACTGGAAACCTGCAGAGGTGCATCGGAATGTAAAACTGGTGACTCAGGAAACGCTCAAAACATAGACAGTAGGAAGACTCAGTCTTCCTGTACTAAAGTCGGCATTGTGTCTCTTATATTTAATTCCGATGCAATTTCTGTGTTTCATCGTCAATGGGAAGGTCCAAGAGATACAGTAAAATTGCAGAGGTGCATCGGAATATAAAACTACTGACATAGGAAACGCTCAAAACATAGACAGTAGGAAGACTCGGTCTACCTGTACTTAAGTCGGCATTGTGTCTCTTATATTTAATTCCGATGCAATTTCTGTGTTTCATCGTCAATGGGAAGGTCCAATGGACACAGTAAACCTGCAGAGGTGCATCGGAATATGAACCTGGTGACTCAGGAAACGCTCAAAACTCAGTCTTCCTGTACTTAAGTCGGCATTGTGGATCTTATATTTATTTCCGATCAAATTTCTGTGTTTCATCGTGAATGGGAAGGTCCAAGGGTTGCAGTAAACCTGTAGAGATGCATCGGAATGCAAAACTGGTGACACAGGAAACGCTCATATTATAGACAATAGGAAGACTCAGTCTTCCTGTGCTTAAGTAGGCATTGTGTCTCTTAAATTTAACTCCGATGCAATTTCTGTGTTTCATCGTCAATGGGAAGGTCCAAGGGATACAGTAAACCTGCAGAGGTGCATTAGAATGTAAAACTGGTGACACAGGAAACGCTCAAAACATAGACAGTAGGAAGACTCAGTCTTCCTGTACTTAAGTCGGTATTGTGTCTCTTATATTTTATTCCGATGCAATTTCTGCGTTTCATCGTCAATGGGAAAGTCCAAGGGATACAGTAAACCTGCAGAGGTGCATCGGAATGTAAAACTAGTGACACAGGAAACGCTCAAAACATAGACAGTAGGAAGACTCAGTCTTCCTGTACTTAACTCGGCATTGTGTCTCTTATATTTAATTCCGATGCAATTTCTGTGTTTCATCGTCAATGGGAAGGTCCAATGGATACAGTAAACCTGCAGAGGTGCATCAGAATGTAAAACTGGTGACACAGGAAACGCTCAAATTATAGACAATAGGAAGACTCAGTCTTGCTGTGCTTAAGTAGGCATTGTGTCTCTTAAATTTAACTCCGATGCAATTTCTGTGTTTCATCGTCAATGGGAAGGTCCAAGGGATACAGTAAACCTGCAGTGGTGCATCAGACTGTAAAACTGGTGACACAGGAAACGCTCAAAACATAGACAGTAGGAAGACTCAGTCTTCCTGTACTTAAGTCGGCATTGTGTCTCTTATATTTAATTCCGATGCGATTTCTGTGTTTCATCGACAATGGGAAGGTCCAAGGGATGTAGTAAACCGGCAGAGGTGCATCGGAATGTAAAACTGGTGACACAGGAAACGCTCAAAACATTGACCGTACGAAACTGTTTTCTTGTACTTAAGTCGGCATTGTGTCTCTTATATTTAATTTCAATGCAATATCTGTGTTTCATCGTCAATGGGAAGGTCCAAGGGATACAGGAAACCTGCAGAGGTGAATCGGAATGTAAAACTGGTGACTCAGGAAACGCTCAAAACATTTACAGTAGGAAGACTTAGTCGTCCTGTACTTAAGTCGGCATTGTGTCTATTATATTTAAATCCGATGCAATTTCTGTTTTTCATCGTCAATGGGAAGGTCCAAGGGATACAGTTAACCTGCAGACGTGCATCGGAATGTAAAACTAATGACACAGGAATGCTCAAAACATTGACAGTAGGTTGACTCAGTCTTCCTGTACTTAAGTCGGCATTGTGTCTCTTATATTTAATTCCGATACGATTTCTGTGTTTCATCGACAATGGGAAGGGTCAAGGGATACAGTAAACCGGCATAGGTGCATCGGAATGTAAAACTGGCGACACAGGAAACGCTCAAAACATAGACCGTAAGAAGACTCAGTTTTCTTGTACTTAAGTCGGCTATGTGTCTCTTATATTTAAATTCCGATGCTATATCTGTGTTTCATCGTCACTGTGAAGGTCCAATCGATACAGTAAACCTGTAGAGATGCATCGGAATGCAAAACTGGTGACACAGGAAACGCTCAAATTATAGACAGTAGGAAGACTCAGTCTTATTGTGTCTCTTAAATCTAACTCCGATGCAATATCTGTGTTTCATCGTCACTGTGAAGGACCAAGGGATACAGTAAACCTGCAGAGGTGCATCAGAAAGTAAAACTGGTGACACAGGAAGCGCTCAAAACATAGACAGTAGGAAGACTCAGTCTTCCTGTACTTAAGTCGGCATTGTGTCTCTTATATTTAAATCCGATGCAATTTCTGTGTTTCATCGTCAATGGGAAGGTCCAAGGGATACAGTAAACCTGCAGAGGTGCATCGGAATGTAAAACTAGTGACACAGGAAACGCTTAAAACATAGACAGTAGGAAGATTCAGTCTTCCTGTACTTAAGTCGGCATTGTGTCTCTTGTATTTAATTCCGATGCAATTTCTATTTTTCATCGTCAATGTGAAGGTCCAAGGGATACAGTAAACCTGTAGAGGTGCATCGGAAAATAAAACTGGTGACACAGGAAACGCTCAAATTATAGACAGTAGGAAGACTCAGTCTTCCTGTACTTAAGTCGGCATTGTGTCTCTTATATTTAATTCCGATGCAATTTCTGTGTTTCATCGTCAATGGGAAGGTACAAGGGATACAGTAAACCTGCAGAGGTGCATCAGAATGTAAAACTGGTGACACAGGAAACGCTCAAAACATTGACCGTACGAAGACTGTTTTCTTGTACTTAAGTCGGCATTGTGTCTCTCATATTTAATTTCGATGCAATTTCTGTGTTTCATCGTAGATGGGAAGGTGCAAGGGATACTGGAAACCTGCAGAGGTGCATCGGAATGTAAAACTGGTGACTCAGGAAACGCTCAAAACATAGACAGTAGGAAGACTCAGTCTTCCTGTACTAAAGTCGGCATTGTGTCTCTTATATTTAATTCCGATGCAATTTCTGTGTTTCATCGTCAATGGGAAGGTCCAATGGACACAGTAAACCTGCAGAGGTGCATCGGAATATGAACCTGGTGACTCAGGCAACGCTCAAAACTCAGTCTTCCTGTACTTAAGTCGGCATTGTGGATCTTATATTTATTTCCGATCAAATTTCTGTGTTTCATCGTGAATGGGAAGGTCCAAGGGATACAGTAAACCTGTAGAGATGCATCGGAATTGAAAACTGGTGACACAGGAAACGCTCATATTATAGACAATAGGAAGACTCCGTCTTCCTGTGCTTACGTAGGCATTGTGTCTCTTAAATTTAACTCCGATGCAATTTCTGTGTTTCATCGTCAATGGGAAGGTCCAAGGGATACAGTAAACCTGCAGAGGTGCATCAGAATGTAAAACTGGTGACACAGGAAACGCTCAAAACATAGACAGTAGGAAGACTCAGTCTTCCTGTACTTCGGTCGGTATTGTGTCTCTTATATTCTATTCCGATGCAATTTCTGCGTTTCATCGTCAGTGGGAAGGTCCAATGGATACAGTAAACATGCAGAGGTGCATCAAAATGTAAAACTGGTGACACAGGAAACGCTCAAAACCTAGACAGTAGGAAGACTCAGTCTTCCTGTACTTAAGTCGGCATTGTGTCTCTTATATTTAATTCCGATGCGATTTCTGTGTTTCATCGACAATGGGAAGGTCCAAGGGATATAGTAAACCGGCAGAGGTGCATCGGAAGGTAAAACTGGTGACACAGGAAACGCTCACAACATTGACCGTACGAAGACTGTTTTCTTGTACTTAAGTCGGCATTGTGTCTCTTATATTTAATTTCGATGCAATTTCTGTGTTTCATCGTCAATGGGATGGTCCAAGAGATACAGTAAAATTGCAGAGGTGCATCGGAATGTAAAACTAGTGACATAGGAAACGCTCAAAACATAGACAGTAGGAAGACTCGGTCTTCCTGTACTTAAGTCGGCATTGTGTCTCTTATATTTAATTCCGATGCAATTTCTGTGTTTCATCGTGAATGGGAAGGTCCAAGGGACACAGTAAACCTGCAGAGGTGCATCGGAATGTGAAGCTGGTGACTCAGGAAACGCTCAAAACATAGAGAGTAGGAAGACTCAGTCTTCCTGTACTTAAGTCGTCATTGTGTCTCTTACATTTATTTCCGATGAAATTTCTGTGTTTCATCGTGAATGGGAAGGTCCAAGGGTTGCAGTAAACCTGTAGAGATGCATCGGAATGCAAAACTGGTGACACAGGAAACGCTCATATTATAGACAATAGGAAGACTCAGTCTTCCTGTGCTTAAGTAGGCATTGTGTCTCTTAAATTTAACTCCGATGCAATTTCTGTGTTTCATCGTCAATGGGAAGGTCCAAGGGATACAGTAAACCTGCAGAGGTGCATTAGAATGTAAAACTGGTGACACAGGAAACGCTCAAAACATAGACAGTAGGAAGACTCAGTCTTCCTGTACTTAAGTCGGTATTGTGTCTCTTATATTTTATTCCGATGCAATTTCTGCGTTTCATCGTCAATGGGAAAGTCCAAGGGATACAGTAAACCTGCAGAGGTGCATCGGAATGTAAAACTAGTGACACAGGAAACGCTCAAAACATAGACAGTAGGAAGACTCAGTCTTCCTGTACTTAACTCGGCATTGTGTCTCTTATATTTAATTCCGATGCAATTTCTGTGTTTCATCGTCAATGGGAAGGTCCAATGGATACAGTAAACCTGCAGAGGTGCATCAGAATGTAAAACTGGTGACACAGGAAACGCTCAAAACATAGACAGTAGGAAGACTCAGTCTTCCTGTACTTAAGTCGGCATTGTGTCTCTTATATTTAATTCCGATGCGATTTCTGTGTTTCATCGACAATGGGAAGGTCCAAGGGATATAGTAAACCGGCAGAAGTGCATCGGAATGTAAAACTGGTGACACAGGAAACGCTCAAAACATTGACCGTACGAAGACTGTTTTCTTGTACTTAAGTCGGCATTGTGTCTCTTATATTTAATTTCGATGCAATTTCTGTGTTTCATCGTCAATGGGAAAGTCCAAGGGATACAGGAAACCTGCAGAGGTGCATCGGTATGTAAAACTGGTGACGCAGGAAACGCGCAAAACATAGACAGTAGGAAGAGTCAGTCTTCCTCTACTAAAGTCGGCATTGTGTCTCTTATATTTAATTCCGATACGATTTCTGTGTTTCATCGACAATGGGAAGGAGCAAGGGATACAGTAAACCGGCATAGGTGCATCGGAATGTAAAACTGGCGACACAGGAAACGCTCAAAACATAGACCGTAAGAAGACTCAGTTTTCTTGTACTTAAGTCGGCGATGTGTCTCTTATATTTAAATTCCGATGCAATTTCTGTGTTTCATCGTCACTGTGAAGGTCCAAGGGATACAGTAAACCTGTAGAGATGCGTCGGAATGCAAAACTGGTGACACAGGAAACGCTCAAATTATAGACAGTAGGAAGACTCAGTCTACCTGTGCTTAAGTAGGCATTGCGTCTCTTAAATCTAACTCCGATGCAGTTTCTGTGTTTCATCGTCAATGGGAAGGTCCAAGGGATATAGTAAACCTGCAGATTTGCATCGGAATGTAAAACTAGTGACACAGGAAACGCTCAAAACATAGACAGTAGGAAGACTCAGCCTTCCTGTACTTAAGTCGGCATTGTGTCTCTTATAGTTATTTCCGATAAAATTTCTGTGTTTCGTCGTCACTGTGAAGGTCCAAGGGATACAGTAAACCTGTAGAGGTGCATCGGAAAATAAAGCTGGTGACACAGGAAACGCTCAAATTATAGACAGTAGGAAGACTCAGTCTTCCTGTACTGAAGTCGGCATTGTGTCTCTTATATTTAATTACGATGCAATTTCTGTGTTTCATCGTCAATGGGAAGGTACAAGGGATACAGTAAACCTGCAGAGGTGCATCAGAATGTAAAACTGGTGACTAGGAAACGCTCAAAACATAGACTGTAGGAAGACTCAGTCTTCCTGTACTTAAGTCGGCATTGTGTCTCTTATATTTAATTCCGATTCAATTTCTGTGTTTCATCGTCAATGGGAAGGTCCAAGGGATATAGTAAACCTGCAGATTTGCATCGGAATGTCAAACTAGTGACACAGGAAACGCTCAAAACATAGACAGTAGGAAGACTCAGTCTTCCTGTACTTAAGTCGGCATTGTGTCTCTTATATTTAATTCCGATGCAATCTCTGTGTTTCATCGTCAGTGGGAAGGTCCAAGGGATACAGTAAACCTGCAGAGGTGCATCGGAATGTAAAACTGGTGACCCAGGAAACGCTCAAAACATAGACAGTAGGTAGAGTCAGTCTTCCTGTACTTAAGTCGGCATTTTGTCTCTTATATTATATTCCGTTGCAATTTCTGTGTTTCATCGTCAATGGGAAGGTCCAAGGAATACAGTAAACCTGCAGAGGTGCATCAGAATGTAAAATTGGTGACACAGGAATCGATCAATACATAGACAGTAGGAAGACTCAGTCTTCCTGTACTTAAGTCGGCATTATGTCTCTTATATTTAATTCCGATGCGATTTCTGTGTTTCATAGACAATGGGAAGGTCCAAGGGATATAGTAAACCGGAAGAGGTGCATCGGAAGGTAAAACTGGTGACACAGGAAACGCCCAAAACATTGACCGTACGAAGACTGTTTTCTTGTACTTATGTCGGCATTGTGTCTCTTATATTTAATTTCGATGCAATTTCTGTGTTTCATCGTCAATGGGAAGGTCCAAGGGATACAGGAAACCTGCATAGGTGCATCGGAATGTAAAACTGGTGACTCAGGAAACGCTCAAATCATAGACAGTAGGAAGACTCAGTCTTCCTGACTAAAGTCGGCATTGTGTCTCTTATATTTTTTTCCGATGAAATTTCTGTGTTCATCGTGAATGGGAAGGTCCAAGGGATATAGTAAACCTGCAGAGGTGCATCGGAAAGTAAAACTGATGACACAGGAAAAGCTCAAAACATAGACAGTAGGAAGACTAAGTCTTCCTGAACTTAAGTCGGCATTGTGTCTCTTATATTTAATTCCGATGCCATTTCTGTGTTTCATCGTCAATGGGAAGGTCCAAGAGATACAGTAAAATTGCAGAGGTGCATCGGAATGTAAAACTAGTGACATAGGAAACGCTCAAAACATAGACAGTAGGAACACTCAGTCTTCCTGTACTTAAGTCGGCATTGTGTCTCTTATATTTAATTCCGATGCAATTTCTGTGTTTCATCGTCAATGGGAAGGTTCAAGGGACACAGTAAACCTGCAGAGGTGCATCGGAATGTGAAACTGGTGACACAGGAAACGCTCAAAACATAGACAGTAGGAAGACTCAGTCTTCCTGTACTTAAGTCGGCATTGTGTCTCTTATATTTATTTCCGATGAAATTTCTGTGTTTCATCGTGAATGGGAAGGTGCAAGGGATACAGTAAACCTGTAGTGATGCATCGGAATGCAAAACTGGTGACACAGGAAACGCTCAAATTATAGACAATAGGAAGACTCAGTCTTGCTGTGCTTAAGTAGGCATTGTGTCTCTTAAATTTAACTCCGATGCAATTTCTGTGTTTCATCGTCAATGGGAAGGTCCAAGGGATACAGTAAACCTGCAGAGGTGCATCAGAATGTAAAACTGGTGACACAGGAAACGCTCAAAACATAGACAGTAGGAAGACTCAGTTTTCTTGTACTTAAGTCGGCATTGTGTCTCTTATATTTAATTTCGATGCAATATCTGTGTTTCATCGTTAATGGGAATGTCCAAGGGATACAGGAAACCTGCAGAGGTGCATCGGAATGTAAAACTGGTGACTCAGGAAACGCTCAAAACATTTACAGTAGGAAGACTCAGTCTTCCTGTACTTAAGTCGGCATTGTGTCTCTTATATTTAAATCCGATGCAATTTCTGTTTTTCATCGTCAATGGGAAGGTCCAAGGGATACAGTTAACCTGACGACGTGCATCGGAATGTAAAACTGATGACACAGGAATGCTCAAAACATTGACAGTAGGAAGACTCAGTCTTCCTGTACTTAAGTCGGCATTGTGTCTCTTATATTTAATTCCGATAGGATTTCTGTGTTTCATCGACAATGGGAAGGGTCAAGGGATACAGTAAACCGGCATAGGTGCATCGGAATGTAAAACTGGCGACACAGGAAACGCTCAAAACATAGACCGTAAGAAGACTCAGTTTTCTTGTACTTAAGTCGGCGATGTGTCTCTTATATTTAAATTCCGATGCTATTTCTGTGTTTCATCGTCACTGTGAAGGTCCAAGGGATACAGTAAACCTGTAGAGGCGGAATGCAAAACTGGTGACACAGGAAACGCTCAAATTATAGACAGTAGGAAGACTCAGTCTTCCTGTGCTTAAGTAGGCATTGTGTCTCTTAAATCTAACTCCGATGCAATTTCTGTGTTTCATCGTCACTGTGAAGGTCCAAGGGATACAGTAAACCTGCAGAGGTGCATCAGAAAGTAAAACTGGTGACACAGGAAGCGCTCAAAACATAGACAGTAGGAAGACTCAGTCTTCCTGTACTTAAGTGGGCATTGTGTCTCTTATATTTAATTCCGATGCTATTTCTGTGTTTCATCGTCAATGGGAAGGTCCAAGGGACACAGTAAACCTGCAGAGGTGCATCGGAATGTGAAGCGGGTGACTCAGGAAACGCTCAAAAAAACGCTCAAAACATAGACAGTAGGAAGACTCAGTCTTCCTGTACTTAAGTCGTCATTGTGTCTCTTATATTTATTTCCGATGAAATTTCTGTGTTTCATCGTGAATGGGAAGGTCCAAGGGTTGCAGTAAACCTGTAGAGATGCATCGGAATGCAAAACTGGTGACACAGGAAACGCTCATATTATAGACAATAGGAAGACTCAGTCTTCCTGTGCTTAAGTAGGCATTGTGTCTCTTAAATTTAACTCCGATGCAATTTCTGTGTTTCATCGTCAATGGGAAGGTCCAAGGGATACAGTAAACCTGCAGAGGTGCATTAGAATGTAAAACTGGTGACACAGGAAACGCTCAAAACATAGACAGTAGGAAGACTCAGTCTTCCTGTACTTAAGTCGGTATTGTGTCTCTTATATTTTATTCCGATGCAATTTCTGCGTTTCATCGTCAATGGGAAAGTCCAAGGGATACAGTAAACCTGCAGAGGTGCATCGGAATGTAAAACTAGTGACACAGGAAACGCTCAAAACATAGACAGTAGGAAGACTCAGTCTTCCTGTACTTAACTCGGCATTGTGTCTCTTATCTTTAATTCCGATGCAATTTCTGTGTTTCATCGTCAATGTGAAGGTCCAATGGATACAGTAAACCTGCAGAGGTGCATCAGAATGTAAAACTGGTGACACAGGAAACGCTCAAAACATAGACAGTAGGAAGACTCAGTCTTCCTGTACTTAAGTCGGCATTGTGTCTCTTATATTTAATTCCGATGCGATTTCTGTGTTTCATCGACAATGGGAAGGTCCAAGGGATATAGTAAACCGGCAGAGGTGCATCGGAATGTAAAACTGGTGACACAGGAAACGCTCAAAACATTGACCGTACGAAGACTGTTTTCTTGTACTTAAGTCGGCATTGTGTCTCTTATATTTAATTCCGATGCTATTTCTGTGTTTCATCGTCAATGGGAAGGTCCAAGGGATACAGGAAACCTGCAGAGGTGCATCGGAATGTAAAACTGGTGACGCAGGAAACGCTCAAAGCATAGACCGTAGGAAGAGTCAGTCTTCCTCTACTAAAGTCGGCATTGTGTCTCTTATATTTTTTTCCGATGACATTTCTGTGTTTCATCGTGAATGGGAAGGTCCAAGGGATATAGTAAACCTGCAGAGGTGCATCGGAATTTAAAACTGATGACACAGGAAAAGCTCAAAACATAGACAGTAGGAAGACTTAGTCTTCCTGTACTTAAGTCGGCATTGTGTCTCTTATCAGAATGAGATTTTCACTCTGCAGCGGAGTGTGCGCTGATATGAAACTTCCTGGCAGATTAAAACTGTGTGCCCGACCGAGACTCGAACTCGGGACCTTTGCCTTTCGCGGGCAAGTGCTCTACCAACTGAGCTACCGAAGCACGTCTCACGCCCGGTACTCACAGCTTTACTTCTGCCAGTACCTCGTCTCCTACCTCCTACCTGTCTCTTATATTTAAATCCGATGCAATTTCTGTTTTTCATCGTCAATCGGAAGGTCCAAGAGATACAGTAAACCTGCAGACGTGCATCGGAATGTAAAACTGATGACACAGGAATGCTCAAAACATAGACAGTAGGAAGACTCAGTCTTCCTGTACTTAAGTCGGCATTGTGTCTCTTATATTTAATTCCGATGCAATTTCTGTGTTTCATCGTCAATGGGAAGGTCCAAGGGACACAGTAAACCTGCAGAGCTGCATCGGAATGTGAAACTGGTGACACAGGAAACGCTCAAAACATACACAGTAGGAGGACTCAGTCTTCCTGTACTTAAGTCGGCATTGTGTCTCTTATATTTATTTCCGATGAAATTTCTGTGTTTCATCGTGAATGGGAAGGTCCAAGGGATACAGTAAACCTGTAGAGATGCATCGGAATGCAAAACTGGTGACACAGGAAACGCTCAAATTATAGACAATAGGAAGACTCAGTCTTGCTGTGCTTAAGTAGGCATTGTGTCTCTTAAATTTAACTCCGATGCAATTTCTGTGTTTCATCGTCAATGGGAAGGTCCAAGGGATACAGTAAACCTGCAGAGGTGCATCAGAATGTAAAACTGGTGACACAGGAAACGCTCAAAACATAGACAGTAGGAAGACTCAGTCTTCCTGTACTTAAGTCGGCATTGTGTCTCTTATATTTAATTCCGATACGATTTCTGTGTTTCATCGACAATGGGAAGGTCCAAGGGATGTAGTAAACCGCCAGAGGTGCATCGGAATGTGAAACTGGTGACACAGGAAACGCTCAAAACATTGACCATACGAAGACTGTTTTGTTGTACTTAAGTCGGCATTGTGTCTCTTATATTTAAATCCGATGCAATTTCTGTTTTTCATCGTCAATGGGAAGGTCCAAGGGATACAGTTAACCTGACGACGTGCATCGGAATGTAAAACTGATGACACAGGAATGCTCAAAACATTGACAGTAGGAAGACTCAGTCTTCCTGTACTTAAGTCGGCATTGTGTCTCTTATATTTAATTCCGATAGGATTTCTGTGTTTCATCGACAATGGGAAGGGTCAAGGGATACAGTAAACCGGCATAGGTGCATCGGAATGTAAAACTGGCGACACAGGAAACGCTCAAAACATAGACCGTAAGAAGACTCAGTTTTCTTGTACTTAAGTCGGCGATGTGTCTCTTATATTTAAATTCCGATGCTATTTCTGTGTTTCATCGTCACTGTGAAGGTCCAAGGGATACAGTAAACCTGTAGAGGCGGAATGCAAAACTGGTGACACAGGAAACGCTCAAAACATAGACAGTAGGAAGACTCAGTCTTCCTGTACTTAAGTCGGCATTGTGTCTCTTATATTTAATTCCGATGCAATTTCTGTGTTTCATCGTCAATGTGAAGGTCCAAGGGATACAGTAAACCTGTAGAGGTGTAGGAAGACTCAACCTTCCTGTACTTAAGTCGGCATTGTGTCTCTTATATTTAATTCCGATGCATTTCTGTGTTTCATCGTCAATGGGCAGGTCCAAGGGATATAGTAAACCTGCAGATTTGCATCGGAATGTAAAACTAGTGACACAGGAAACGCTCAAATTATAGACAGTAGGAAGACTCAGTCTTCCTGTACTTAAGTCGGCATTGTGTCTCATATTTAATTCCGATGCAATTTCTGTGTTTCATCGTCAATGGGAAGGTCCAAGGGATATAGTAAACCTGCAGATTTGCATCGGAATGTAAAACTAGTGACACAGGAAACGCTCAAAACATAGACAGTAGGAAGACTCAGTCTTCCTGTACTTAAGTCGGCATTGTGTCTCTTATATTTAATTCCGATGCAATTTCTGTGTTTCATCGTCAATGGGAAGGTCCAAGGGATACAGTAAACCTGCAGAGGTGCATCGGAATGTTAAACTGGTGACCCAGGAAACGATCAAAACATAGACAGTAGGAAGACTCAGTCTTCCTGTGCTTAAGTAGGCATTGTGTCTCTTAAATCTAACTCCGATGCAATTTCTGTGTTTCATCGTCACTGTGAAGGTCCAAGGGATACAGTAAACCTGCAGAGGTGCATCAGAAAGTAAAACTGGTGACACAGGAAGCGCTCAAAACATAGACAGTAGGAAGACTCAGTCTTCCTGTACTTAAGTCGGCATTGTGTCTCTTATATTTAATTCCGATGCGATTTCTGTGTTTCATCGACAATGGGAAGGTCCAAGGGATATAGTAAACCGGCAGAGGTGCATCGGAAGGTAAAACTAGTGACACAGGAAACGCTCAAAACATTGACCGTACGAAGACTGTTTTCTTGTACTTACGTCGGCATTGTGTCTCTTATATTTAATTTCAATGCGATTTCTGTGTTTCATCGTCAATGGGCAGGTCCAAGGGATACAGGAAACCTGCAGAGGTGCATCGGAATGTAAAACTGGTGACTCAGGAAGCGCTCAAAACATAGACAGTAGGAAGACTCAGTCTTCCTGTACTAATGTCGGCATTGTGTCTCTTATATTTTTTTCCGATGAAATTTCTGTGTTTCATCGTGAATGGGAAGGTCCAAGGGATATAGTAAACCTGCAGAGGTGCATCGGAAAGTAAAACTGATGACACAGGAAAAGCTCAAAACATAGACAGTTGGAAGACTTAGTCTTCCTGTACTTAAGTCGGCATTGTGTCTCTTATATTTAATTCCGATGCAATTTCTGTGTTTCATCGTCAATGGGAAGGTCCAAGAGATACAGTAAAATTGCAGAGGTGCATCGGAATGTAAAACTAGTGACATAAGAAACGCTCAAAACATAGACAGTAGGAAGACTCGGTCTTCCTGTACTTAAGTCGGCATTGTGTCTCTTATATTTAATTCCGATGCAATTTCTGCGTTTCATCGTCAATGGGAAGGTCCAAGGGACACAGTAAACCTGCAGAGGTGCATTAGAATGTAAAACTGGTGACACAGGAAACGCTCAAAACATAGACAGTAGGAAGACTCAGTCTTCCTGTGCTTAAGTAGGCATTGTGTCTCTTAAATTTAACTCCGATGCAATTTCTGTGTTTCATCGTCAATGGGAAGCTCCATTCGATACAGTAAACCTGCAGAGGTGCATCAGAATGTAAAACTGGTGACACAGGAAACGCTCAAAACATTGACCGTACGAAGACTGTTTTCTTGTACTTAAGACGGCATTGTGTCTCTTATATTTAATTTCGATGCAATTACTGTGTTTCATCGTCAATGGGAAGGTCCAAGGGATACAGGAATCCTGCAGAGGTGCATCGGAATGTAAAACTGGTGACTCAGGATACGCTCAAAACATAGACAGTAGGAAGACTCACTCTTCCTGTACTAATGTCGGCATTGTGTCTCTTATATTTTTTTCCGATGAAATTTCTGTGTTTCATCGTGAATGGGATGGTCCAAGGGATATAGCAAACCTGCAGAGGTGCATCGGAAAGTAAAACTGATGACACAGGAAAAGCTCAAAACATAGACCGTAGGAAGACTTAGTCTTCCTGTACTTAAGTCGGCATTGTGTCTCTTATATTTAATTCCGATGCAATTTCTGTGTTTCATCGTCAATGGGAAGGTCCAAGAGATACAGTAAAATTGCAGAGGTGCATCGGAATGTAAAACTAGAGACATAGGAAACGCTCAAAACATAGACAGTAGGAAGACTCGGTCTTCCTGTACTTAAGTCGGCATTGTGTCTCTTATATTTAATTCCGATGCAATTTCTGTGTTTCATCGTCAATGGGAAGGTCCAATGGACACAGTAAACCTGCAGAGGTGCATCGGAATGTGAAACTGGTGACTCAGGAAACGCTCAAAGCTCAGTCTTCCTGTACTTAAGTCGGCATTGTGGATCTTATATTTATTTCCGATGAAATTTCTGTGTTTCATCGTGAATGGGAAGGTCCAAGGGTTGCAGTAAGCCTGTAGAGATGCATCGGAATGTAAAACTGGTGACACAGGAAACGATCAAAACATAGACAGTAGGAAGACTTAGTCTTTCTGTACTTAAGTCGGCATTGTGTCTCTTATATTTAAATCCGATGCAATTTCTGTTTTTCATCGTCAATGGGAAGGTCCAAGGGATACAGTAAACCTGCAGACGTGCATCGGAATGTAAAACTGATGACTCAGGAATGCTCAAAACATAGACAGTAGGAAGACTCAGTCTTCCTGTACTTAAGTCGGCATTGTGTCTCTTATATTTAATTCCGATACGATTTCTGTGTTTCATCGACAATGGGAAGGGGCAAGGGATACAGTAAACCGGCATAGGTGCTTCGGAATGTAAAACTGGCGACACAGGAAACGCTCAAAACATAGACCGTAAGAAGACTAAGTTTTCTTGTACTTAAGTCGGCGATGTGTCTCTTATATTTAAATTCCGATGCAATTTCTGTGTTTCATCGTCACTGTGAAGGTCCAAGGGATACAGTAAACCTGTAGAGATGCGTCGGAATGCAAAACTGCTGACACAGGAAACGCTCAAATTATAGACAGTAGGAAGACTCAGTCTTCCTGTGCTTAAGTAGGCATTGCGTATCTTAAATCTAACTCCGATGCAATTTCTGTGTTTCATCGTCAATGGGAAGGTCCAAGGGATATAGTAAACCTGCAGATTTGCATCGGAATGTAAAACTAGTGACACAGGAAACGCTCAAAACATAGACAGTAGGAAGACTCAGTCTTCCTGTACTTTAGTCGGCATTGTGTCTCTTATATTTATTTCCGATAAAATTTCTGTGTTTCGTCGTCACTGTGAAGGTCCAAGGGATACAGTAAACCTGTAGAGGTGCATCGGAAAATAAAACTGGTGACACAGGAAACGCTCAAATTATAGACAGTAGGAAGACTCAGTCTTCCTGTACTGAAGTCGGCATTGTGTCTCTTATATTTAATTACGATGCAATTTCTGTGTTTCATCGTCAATGGGAAGGTACAAGGGATACAGTAAACCTGCAGAGGTGCATCAGAATGTAAAACTGGTGACTAGGAAACGCTCAAAACATAGACTGTAGGAAGACTCAGTCTTCCTGTACTTAAGTCGGCATTGTGTCTCTTATATTTAATTCCGATTCAATTTCTGTGTTTCATCGTCAATGGGAAGGTCCAAGGGATATAGTAAACCTGCAGATTTGCATCGGAATGTAAAACTAGTGACACAGGAAACGCTCAAAACATAGACAGTAGGAAGACTCAGTCTTCCTGTACTTAAGTCGGCATTGTGTCTCTTATATTTAATTCCGATGCAATTTCTGTGTTTCATCGTCAATGGGAAGGTCCAAGGGATACAGTAAACCTGCAGAGGTGCATCGGAATGTAAAACTGGTGACACAGGAAACGATCAAAACATAGACAGTAGGAAGACTCAGTCTTCCTGTACTTAAGTCAGCATTGTGTCTCTTATATTTATTTCCGATGAAATGTCTGTGTTTCATCGTGAATGGGAAGGTCCAAGGGATATAGTAAACCTGCAGAGGTGCATCGGAAAGTAAAACTGATGACACAGGAATCGTTCAAACATAGACAGTAGGAAGACTTAGTCTTCCTGTACTTAAGTCGGCATTGTGTCTCTTATATTTAATTCCGATGCAATTTCTGTGTTTCATCGTCAATGGGAAGGTCCAAGGAATACAGTAAACCTGCAGAGGTGCATCGGAATGTAAAACTGGTGACACAGGAAACGCTAAAAACATAGACAGTAGGAAGACTCAGTCTTCCTGTACTTAAGTCGGCATTGTGTCTCTTATATTTTTTTCCAATGCAATTTCTGTGTTTCATCGTCAATGGGAAGGTCCAAGGGATGTAGTAAACCGCCAGAGGTGCATCGGAATGTGAAACTGGTGACACAGGAAACGCTCAAAACATTGACCATACGAAGACTGTTTTGTTGTACTTAAGTCGGCATTGTGTCTCTTATATTTAAATCCGATGCAATTTCTGTTTTTCATCGTCAATGGGAAGGTCCAAGGGATACAGTTAACCTGACGACGTGCATCGGAATGTAAAACTGATGACACAGGAATGCTCAAAACATTGACAGTAGGAAGACTCAGTCTTCCTGTACTTAAGTCGGCATTGTGTCTCTTATATTTAATTCCGATAGGATTTCTGTGTTTCATCGACAATGGGAAGGGTCAAGGGATACAGTAAACCGGCATAGGTGCATCGGAATGTAAAACTGGCGACACAGGAAACGCTCAAAACATAGACCGTAAGAAGACTCAGTTTTCTTGTACTTAAGTCGGCGATGTGTCTCTTATATTTAAATTCCGATGCTATTTCTGTGTTTCATCGTCACTGTGAAGGTCCAAGGGATACAGTAAACCTGTAGAGGCGGAATGCAAAACTGGTGACACAGGAAACGCTCAAAACATAGACAGTAGGAAGACTCAGTCTTCCTGTACTTAAGTCGGCATTGTGTCTCTTATATTTAATTCCGATGCAATTTCTGTGTTTCATCGTCAATGTGAAGGTCCAAGGGATACAGTAAACCTGTAGAGGTGTAGGAAGACTCAACCTTCCTGTACTTAAGTCGGCATTGTGTCTCTTATATTTAATTCCGATGCATTTCTGTGTTTCATCGTCAATGGGCAGGTCCAAGGGATATAGTAAACCTGCAGATTTGCATCGGAATGTAAAACTAGTGACACAGGAAACGCTCAAATTATAGACAGTAGGAAGACTCAGTCTTCCTGTACTTAAGTCGGCATTGTGTCTCATATTTAATTCCGATGCAATTTCTGTGTTTCATCGTCAATGGGAAGGTCCAAGGGATATAGTAAACCTGCAGATTTGCATCGGAATGTAAAACTAGTGACACAGGAAACGCTCAAAACATAGACAGTAGGAAGACTCAGTCTTCCTGTACTTAAGTCGGCATTGTGTCTCTTATATTTAATTCCGATGCAATTTCTGTGTTTCATCGTCAATGGGAAGGTCCAAGGGATACAGTAAACCTGCAGAGGTGCATCGGAATGTTAAACTGGTGACCCAGGAAACGATCAAAACATAGACAGTAGGAAGACTCAGTCTTCCTGTGCTTAAGTAGGCATTGTGTCTCTTAAATCTAACTCCGATGCAATTTCTGTGTTTCATCGTCACTGTGAAGGTCCAAGGGATACAGTAAACCTGCAGAGGTGCATCAGAAAGTAAAACTGGTGACACAGGAAGCGCTCAAAACATAGACAGTAGGAAGACTCAGTCTTCCTGTACTTAAGTCGGCATTGTGTCTCTTATATTTAATTCCGATGCGATTTCTGTGTTTCATCGACAATGGGAAGGTCCAAGGGATATAGTAAACCGGCAGAGGTGCATCGGAAGGTAAAACTAGTGACACAGGAAACGCTCAAAACATTGACCGTACGAAGACTGTTTTCTTGTACTTACGTCGGCATTGTGTCTCTTATATTTAATTTCAATGCGATTTCTGTGTTTCATCGTCAATGGGCAGGTCCAAGGGATACAGGAAACCTGCAGAGGTGCATCGGAATGTAAAACTGGTGACTCAGGAAGCGCTCAAAACATAGACAGTAGGAAGACTCAGTCTTCCTGTACTAATGTCGGCATTGTGTCTCTTATATTTTTTTCCGATGAAATTTCTGTGTTTCATCGTGAATGGGAAGGTCCAAGGGATATAGTAAACCTGCAGAGGTGCATCGGAAAGTAAAACTGATGACACAGGAAAAGCTCAAAACATAGACAGTTGGAAGACTTAGTCTTCCTGTACTTAAGTCGGCATTGTGTCTCTTATATTTAATTCCGATGCAATTTCTGTGTTTCATCGTCAATGGGAAGGTCCAAGAGATACAGTAAAATTGCAGAGGTGCATCGGAATGTAAAACTAGTGACATAAGAAACGCTCAAAACATAGACAGTAGGAAGACTCGGTCTTCCTGTACTTAAGTCGGCATTGTGTCTCTTATATTTAATTCCGATGCAATTTCTGCGTTTCATCGTCAATGGGAAGGTCCAAGGGACACAGTAAACCTGCAGAGGTGCATTAGAATGTAAAACTGGTGACACAGGAAACGCTCAAAACATAGACAGTAGGAAGACTCAGTCTTCCTGTGCTTAAGTAGGCATTGTGTCTCTTAAATTTAACTCCGATGCAATTTCTGTGTTTCATCGTCAATGGGAAGCTCCATTCGATACAGTAAACCTGCAGAGGTGCATCAGAATGTAAAACTGGTGACACAGGAAACGCTCAAAACATTGACCGTACGAAGACTGTTTTCTTGTACTTAAGACGGCATTGTGTCTCTTATATTTAATTTCGATGCAATTACTGTGTTTCATCGTCAATGGGAAGGTCCAAGGGATACAGGAATCCTGCAGAGGTGCATCGGAATGTAAAACTGGTGACTCAGGATACGCTCAAAACATAGACAGTAGGAAGACTCACTCTTCCTGTACTAATGTCGGCATTGTGTCTCTTATATTTTTTTCCGATGAAATTTCTGTGTTTCATCGTGAATGGGATGGTCCAAGGGATATAGCAAACCTGCAGAGGTGCATCGGAAAGTAAAACTGATGACACAGGAAAAGCTCAAAACATAGACCGTAGGAAGACTTAGTCTTCCTGTACTTAAGTCGGCATTGTGTCTCTTATATTTAATTCCGATGCAATTTCTGTGTTTCATCGTCAATGGGAAGGTCCAAGAGATACAGTAAAATTGCAGAGGTGCATCGGAATGTAAAACTAGAGACATAGGAAACGCTCAAAACATAGACAGTAGGAAGACTCGGTCTTCCTGTACTTAAGTCGGCATTGTGTCTCTTATATTTAATTCCGATGCAATTTCTGTGTTTCATCGTCAATGGGAAGGTCCAATGGACACAGTAAACCTGCAGAGGTGCATCGGAATGTGAAACTGGTGACTCAGGAAACGCTCAAAGCTCAGTCTTCCTGTACTTAAGTCGGCATTGTGGATCTTATATTTATTTCCGATGAAATTTCTGTGTTTCATCGTGAATGGGAAGGTCCAAGGGTTGCAGTAAGCCTGTAGAGATGCATCGGAATGTAAAACTGGTGACACAGGAAACGATCAAAACATAGACAGTAGGAAGACTTAGTCTTTCTGTACTTAAGTCGGCATTGTGTCTCTTATATTTAAATCCGATGCAATTTCTGTTTTTCATCGTCAATGGGAAGGTCCAAGGGATACAGTAAACCTGCAGACGTGCATCGGAATGTAAAACTGATGACTCAGGAATGCTCAAAACATAGACAGTAGGAAGACTCAGTCTTCCTGTACTTAAGTCGGCATTGTGTCTCTTATATTTAATTCCGATACGATTTCTGTGTTTCATCGACAATGGGAAGGGGCAAGGGATACAGTAAACCGGCATAGGTGCTTCGGAATGTAAAACTGGCGACACAGGAAACGCTCAAAACATAGACCGTAAGAAGACTAAGTTTTCTTGTACTTAAGTCGGCGATGTGTCTCTTATATTTAAATTCCGATGCAATTTCTGTGTTTCATCGTCACTGTGAAGGTCCAAGGGATACAGTAAACCTGTAGAGATGCGTCGGAATGCAAAACTGCTGACACAGGAAACGCTCAAATTATAGACAGTAGGAAGACTCAGTCTTCCTGTGCTTAAGTAGGCATTGCGTATCTTAAATCTAACTCCGATGCAATTTCTGTGTTTCATCGTCAATGGGAAGGTCCAAGGGATATAGTAAACCTGCAGATTTGCATCGGAATGTAAAACTAGTGACACAGGAAACGCTCAAAACATAGACAGTAGGAAGACTCAGTCTTCCTGTACTTTAGTCGGCATTGTGTCTCTTATATTTATTTCCGATAAAATTTCTGTGTTTCGTCGTCACTGTGAAGGTCCAAGGGATACAGTAAACCTGTAGAGGTGCATCGGAAAATAAAACTGGTGACACAGGAAACGCTCAAATTATAGACAGTAGGAAGACTCAGTCTTCCTGTACTGAAGTCGGCATTGTGTCTCTTATATTTAATTACGATGCAATTTCTGTGTTTCATCGTCAATGGGAAGGTACAAGGGATACAGTAAACCTGCAGAGGTGCATCAGAATGTAAAACTGGTGACTAGGAAACGCTCAAAACATAGACTGTAGGAAGACTCAGTCTTCCTGTACTTAAGTCGGCATTGTGTCTCTTATATTTAATTCCGATTCAATTTCTGTGTTTCATCGTCAATGGGAAGGTCCAAGGGATATAGTAAACCTGCAGATTTGCATCGGAATGTAAAACTAGTGACACAGGAAACGCTCAAAACATAGACAGTAGGAAGACTCAGTCTTCCTGTACTTAAGTCGGCATTGTGTCTCTTATATTTAATTCCGATGCAATTTCTGTGTTTCATCGTCAATGGGAAGGTCCAAGGGATACAGTAAACCTGCAGAGGTGCATCGGAATGTAAAACTGGTGACACAGGAAACGATCAAAACATAGACAGTAGGAAGACTCAGTCTTCCTGTACTTAAGTCAGCATTGTGTCTCTTATATTTATTTCCGATGAAATGTCTGTGTTTCATCGTGAATGGGAAGGTCCAAGGGATATAGTAAACCTGCAGAGGTGCATCGGAAAGTAAAACTGATGACACAGGAATCGTTCAAACATAGACAGTAGGAAGACTTAGTCTTCCTGTACTTAAGTCGGCATTGTGTCTCTTATATTTAATTCCGATGCAATTTCTGTGTTTCATCGTCAATGGGAAGGTCCAAGGAATACAGTAAACCTGCAGAGGTGCATCGGAATGTAAAACTGGTGACACAGGAAACGCTAAAAACATAGACAGTAGGAAGACTCAGTCTTCCTGTACTTAAGTCGGCATTGTGTCTCTTATATTTTTTTCCAATGCAATTTCTGTGTTTCATCGTCAATGGGAAGGTCCAAGGGATGTAGTAAACCGCCAGAGGTGCATCGGAATGTGAAACTGGTGACACAGGAAACGCTCAAAACATTGACCATACGAAGACTGTTTTGTTGTACTTAAGTCGGCATTGTGTCTCTTATATTTAAATCCGATGCAATTTCTGTTTTTCATCGTCAATGGGAAGGTCCAAGGGATACAGTTAACCTGACGACGTGCATCGGAATGTAAAACTGATGACACAGGAATGCTCAAAACATTGACAGTAGGAAGACTCAGTCTTCCTGTACTTAAGTCGGCATTGTGTCTCTTATATTTAATTCCGATAGGATTTCTGTGTTTCATCGACAATGGGAAGGGTCAAGGGATACAGTAAACCGGCATAGGTGCATCGGAATGTAAAACTGGCGACACAGGAAACGCTCAAAACATAGACCGTAAGAAGACTCAGTTTTCTTGTACTTAAGTCGGCGATGTGTCTCTTATATTTAAATTCCGATGCTATTTCTGTGTTTCATCGTCACTGTGAAGGTCCAAGGGATACAGTAAACCTGTAGAGGCGGAATGCAAAACTGGTGACACAGGAAACGCTCAAAACATAGACAGTAGGAAGACTCAGTCTTCCTGTACTTAAGTCGGCATTGTGTCTCTTATATTTAATTCCGATGCAATTTCTGTGTTTCATCGTCAATGTGAAGGTCCAAGGGATACAGTAAACCTGTAGAGGTGTAGGAAGACTCAACCTTCCTGTACTTAAGTCGGCATTGTGTCTCTTATATTTAATTCCGATGCATTTCTGTGTTTCATCGTCAATGGGCAGGTCCAAGGGATATAGTAAACCTGCAGATTTGCATCGGAATGTAAAACTAGTGACACAGGAAACGCTCAAATTATAGACAGTAGGAAGACTCAGTCTTCCTGTACTTAAGTCGGCATTGTGTCTCATATTTAATTCCGATGCAATTTCTGTGTTTCATCGTCAATGGGAAGGTCCAAGGGATATAGTAAACCTGCAGATTTGCATCGGAATGTAAAACTAGTGACACAGGAAACGCTCAAAACATAGACAGTAGGAAGACTCAGTCTTCCTGTACTTAAGTCGGCATTGTGTCTCTTATATTTAATTCCGATGCAATTTCTGTGTTTCATCGTCAATGGGAAGGTCCAAGGGATACAGTAAACCTGCAGAGGTGCATCGGAATGTTAAACTGGTGACCCAGGAAACGATCAAAACATAGACAGTAGGAAGACTCAGTCTTCCTGTGCTTAAGTAGGCATTGTGTCTCTTAAATCTAACTCCGATGCAATTTCTGTGTTTCATCGTCACTGTGAAGGTCCAAGGGATACAGTAAACCTGCAGAGGTGCATCAGAAAGTAAAACTGGTGACACAGGAAGCGCTCAAAACATAGACAGTAGGAAGACTCAGTCTTCCTGTACTTAAGTCGGCATTGTGTCTCTTATATTTAATTCCGATGCGATTTCTGTGTTTCATCGACAATGGGAAGGTCCAAGGGATATAGTAAACCGGCAGAGGTGCATCGGAAGGTAAAACTAGTGACACAGGAAACGCTCAAAACATTGACCGTACGAAGACTGTTTTCTTGTACTTACGTCGGCATTGTGTCTCTTATATTTAATTTCAATGCGATTTCTGTGTTTCATCGTCAATGGGCAGGTCCAAGGGATACAGGAAACCTGCAGAGGTGCATCGGAATGTAAAACTGGTGACTCAGGAAGCGCTCAAAACATAGACAGTAGGAAGACTCAGTCTTCCTGTACTAATGTCGGCATTGTGTCTCTTATATTTTTTTCCGATGAAATTTCTGTGTTTCATCGTGAATGGGAAGGTCCAAGGGATATAGTAAACCTGCAGAGGTGCATCGGAAAGTAAAACTGATGACACAGGAAAAGCTCAAAACATAGACAGTTGGAAGACTTAGTCTTCCTGTACTTAAGTCGGCATTGTGTCTCTTATATTTAATTCCGATGCAATTTCTGTGTTTCATCGTCAATGGGAAGGTCCAAGAGATACAGTAAAATTGCAGAGGTGCATCGGAATGTAAAACTAGTGACATAAGAAACGCTCAAAACATAGACAGTAGGAAGACTCGGTCTTCCTGTACTTAAGTCGGCATTGTGTCTCTTATATTTAATTCCGATGCAATTTCTGCGTTTCATCGTCAATGGGAAGGTCCAAGGGACACAGTAAACCTGCAGAGGTGCATTAGAATGTAAAACTGGTGACACAGGAAACGCTCAAAACATAGACAGTAGGAAGACTCAGTCTTCCTGTGCTTAAGTAGGCATTGTGTCTCTTAAATTTAACTCCGATGCAATTTCTGTGTTTCATCGTCAATGGGAAGCTCCATTCGATACAGTAAACCTGCAGAGGTGCATCAGAATGTAAAACTGGTGACACAGGAAACGCTCAAATCATTGACCGTACGAAGACTGTTTTCTTGTACTTAAGACGGCATTGTGTCTCTTATATTTAATTTCGATGCAATTACTGTGTTTCATCGTCAATGGGAAGGTCCAAGGGATACAGGAATCCTGCAGAGGTGCATCGGAATGTAAAACTGGTGACTCAGGATACGCTCAAAACATAGACAGTAGGAAGACTCACTCTTCCTGTACTAATGTCGGCATTGTGTCTCTTATATTTTTTTCCGATGAAATTTCTGTGTTTCATCGTGAATGGGATGGTCCAAGGGATATAGCAAACCTGCAGAGGTGCATCGGAAAGTAAAACTGATGACACAGGAAAAGCTCAAAACATAGACCGTAGGAAGACTTAGTCTTCCTGTACTTAAGTCGGCATTGTGTCTCTTATATTTAATTCCGATGCAATTTCTGTGTTTCATCGTCAATGGGAAGGTCCAAGAGATACAGTAAAATTGCAGAGGTGCATCGGAATGTAAAACTAGAGACATAGGAAACGCTCAAAACATAGACAGTAGGAAGACTCGGTCTTCCTGTACTTAAGTCGGCATTGTGTCTCTTATATTTAATTCCGATGCAATTTCTGTGTTTCATCGTCAATGGGAAGGTCCAATGGACACAGTAAACCTGCAGAGGTGCATCGGAATGTGAAACTGGTGACTCAGGAAACGCTCAAAGCTCAGTCTTCCTGTACTTAAGTCGGCATTGTGGATCTTATATTTATTTCCGATGAAATTTCTGTGTTTCATCGTGAATGGGAAGGTCCAAGGGTTGCAGTAAGCCTGTAGAGATGCATCGGAATGTAAAACTGGTGACACAGGAAACGATCAAAACATAGACAGTAGGAAGACTTAGTCTTTCTGTACTTAAGTCGGCATTGTGTCTCTTATATTTAAATCCGATGCAATTTCTGTTTTTCATCGTCAATGGGAAGGTCCAAGGGATACAGTAAACCTGCAGACGTGCATCGGAATGTAAAACTGATGACTCAGGAATGCTCAAAACATAGACAGTAGGAAGACTCAGTCTTCCTGTACTTAAGTCGGCATTGTGTCTCTTATATTTAATTCCGATACGATTTCTGTGTTTCATCGACAATGGGAAGGGGCAAGGGATACAGTAAACCGGCATAGGTGCTTCGGAATGTAAAACTGGCGACACAGGAAACGCTCAAAACATAGACCGTAAGAAGACTAAGTTTTCTTGTACTTAAGTCGGCGATGTGTCTCTCATATTTAAATTCCGATGCAATTTCTGTGTTTCATCGTCACTGTGAAGGTCCAAGGGATACAGTAAACCTGTAGAGATGCGTCGGAATGCAAAACTGCTGACACAGGAAACGCTCAAATTATAGACAGTAGGAAGACTCAGTCTTCCTGTGCTTAAGTAGGCATTGCGTATCTTAAATCTAACTCCGATGCAATTTCTGTGTTTCATCGTCAATGGGAAGGTCCAAGGGATATAGTAAACCTGCAGATTTGCATCGGAATGTAAAACTAGTGACACAGGAAACGCTCAAAACATAGACAGTAGGAAGACTCAGTCTTCCTGTACTTTAGTCGGCATTGTGTCTCTTATATTTATTTCCGATAAAATTTCTGTGTTTCGTCGTCACTGTGAAGGTCCAAGGGATACAGTAAACCTGTAGAGGTGCATCGGAAAATAAAACTGGTGACACAGGAAACGCTCAAATTATAGACAGTAGGAAGACTCAGTCTTCCTGTACTGAAGTCGGCATTGTGTCTCTTATATTTAATTACGATGCAATTTCTGTGTTTCATCGTCAATGGGAAGGTACAAGGGATACAGTAAACCTGCAGAGGTGCATCAGAATGTAAAACTGGTGACTAGGAAACGCTCAAAACATAGACTGTAGGAAGACTCAGTCTTCCTGTACTTAAGTCGGCATTGTGTCTCTTATATTTAATTCCGATTCAATTTCTGTGTTTCATCGTCAATGGGAAGGTCCAAGGGATATAGTAAACCTGCAGATTTGCATCGGAATGTAAAACTAGTGACACAGGAAACGCTCAAAACATAGACAGTAGGAAGACTCAGTCTTCCTGTACTTAAGTCGGCATTGTGTCTCTTATATTTAATTCCGATGCAATTTCTGTGTTTCATCGTCAATGGGAAGGTCCAAGGGATACAGTAAACCTGCAGAGGTGCATCGGAATGTAAAACTGGTGACACAGGAAACGATCAAAACATAGACAGTAGGAAGACTCAGTCTTCCTGTACTTAAGTCAGCATTGTGTCTCTTATATTTATTTCCGATGAAATGTCTGTGTTTCATCGTGAATGGGAAGGT
The DNA here is from genome assembly GCF_023898315.1 of Schistocerca nitens. Taxonomy (NCBI): domain Eukaryota; kingdom Metazoa; phylum Arthropoda; class Insecta; order Orthoptera; family Acrididae; genus Schistocerca; species Schistocerca nitens. The sequence goes on along the minus strand of NC_064614.1, from coordinate 1,324,425,839 downwards.
CCAAGGGATATAGTAAACCTGCAGAGGTGCATCGGAAAGTAAAACTGATGACACAGGAATCGTTCAAACATAGACAGTAGGAAGACTTAGTCTTCCTGTACTTAAGTCGGCATTGTGTCTCTTATATTTAATTCCGATGCAATTTCTGTGTTTCATCGTCAATGGGAAGGTCCAAGGAATACAGTAAACCTGCAGAGGTGCATCGGAATGTAAAACTGGTGACACAGGAAACGCTAAAAACATAGACAGTAGGAAGACTCAGTCTTCCTGTACTTAAGTCGGCATTGTGTCTCTTATATTTTTTTCCAATGCAATTTCTGTGTTTCATCGTCAATGGGAAGGTCCAATGGATACATTAAACCTGCAGAGGTGCATCAGAATGTAAAACTGGTGACACAGGAATCGATCAATACATAGACAGTAGGAAGACTCAGTCTTCCTGTACTTAAGTCGGCATTATGTCTCTTATATTTAATTCCGATGCGATTTCTGTGTTTCATAGACAATGGGAAGGTCCAAGGGATATAGTAAACCGGCAGAGGTGCATCGGAAGGTAAAACTGGTGACACAGGAAACGCTCAAAACATTGACCGTACGAAGACTGTTTTCTTGTACTTAAGTCGGCATTGTGTCTCTTATATTTAATTTCGATGCAATTTCTGTGTTTCATCGTCAATGGGAAGGTCCAAGGGATACAGGAAACCTGCATAGGTGCATCGGAATGTAAAAGTGGTGACTCAGGAAACGCTCAAATCATAGACAGTAGGAAGACTCAGTCTTCCTGTACTAAAGTCGGCATTGTGTCTCTTATATTTTTTTCCGATGAAATTTCTGTGTTCATCGTGAATGTGAAGGTCCAAGGGATATAGTAAACCTGCAGAGGTGCATCGGAAAGTAAAACTGATGACACAGGAAAAGCTCAAAACACAGACAGTAGGAAGACTAAGTCTTCCTGTACTTAAGTCGGCATTGTGTCTCTTATATTTAATTCCGATGCCATTTCTGTGTTTCATCGTCAATGGGAAGGTCCAAGAGATACAGTAAAATTGCAGAGGTGCATCGGAATGTAAAACTAGTGACATAGGAAACGCTCAAAACATAGACAGTAGGAAGACTCGGTCTTCCTGTACTTAAGTCGGCATTGTGTCTCTTATATTTAATTCCGATTCGATTTCTGAGTTTCATCGACGATGGGAAGGTCCAAGGGATATAGTAAACCGGCAGAGGTGCATCGGAATGTAAAACAGGTGACACAGGAAACGCTCAAAACATTGACCGTACGAAGACTGTTTTCTTGTGCTTAAGTCGGCATGGTGTCTCTTATATTTAATTCCGATGCAATTTCTGTGTTTCATCGTCAATGGGAAGGTCCAAAGGATACAGTAAACCTGCAGAGGTGCATCGGAATGTTAAACTGGTGACCCAGGAAACGATCAAATTATAGACAGTAGGAAGACTCAGTCTTCCTGTACTTATGTCGGCATTGTGTTTCTTATATTTATTTCCGATGAAATTTCTGTATTTCATCGTGAATGGGAAGGTCCAAGGGATATAGTAAACCTGCAGAGGTGCATCGGAAAGTAAATCTGATGACACAGGAATCGTTTAAAACATAGACAGTAGGAAGACTTAGTCTTCCTGTACTTAAGTCGGCATTGTGTCTCTTATATTTAATTCCGATGCAATTTCTGTGTTTCATCGTCAATGGGAAGGTCCAAGGAATACAGTAAACCTGCAGAGGTGCATCGGAATGTAAAACTGGTGACACAGGAAACGCTCAAAACATAGACGGTACTAAGTCTCAGTCTTCCTGTAGTTAAGTCGGCATTGTGTCTCTTATATTTAATTCCAATGAAATTTCTGTGTTTCATCGTCAATGGGAAGGTCCAATGGATACAGTAAACCTGCGGAGGTGCATCAGATTGTAAAACTGGTGACACAGGAAACGCTCAAAACATAGACAGTAGGAAGACTCAGTCTTCCTGTACTTATGTCGGCATTGTGTCTCTTATATTTAATTCCGATGCGATTTCTGTGTTTCATCGACAATGGGAAGATTCAAGGGATATAGTAAACCGGCAGAGGTGCATCGGAATGTGAAACAGGTGAGACAGGAAACGCTCAAAACATTGACCGTACGAAGACTGTTTTCTTGTACTTAAGTCGGCATGGTGTCTCTTATATTTAATTCCGATGCAATTTCTGTGTTTCATCGTCAATGGGAAGGTCCAAGAGATACAGTAAAATTGCAGAGGTGCATCGGAATGTAAAACTAGTGACATAGGAAATGCTCAAAACATAGACAGTAGGAAGACTCAGTCTTCCTGTACTTAAGTCGGCATTGTGTCTCTTATATTTAATTCCGATGCAATTTCTGTGTTTCATCGTCAATGGGAAGGTCCAAGGGACACAGTAAACCTGCAGAGGTGCATCGGAATGTGAAACTGGTGACACAGGAAACGCTCAAAACATAGACAGTAGGAAGACTCAGTCTTCCTGTACTTAAGTCGGCATTGTGTCTCTTATATTTATTTCCGATGAAATTTCTGTGTTTCATCGTGAATGGGAAGGTCCAAGGGATACAGTAAACCTGTAGAGATGCATCGGAATGCAAAACTGGTGACACAGGAAACGCTCAAATTATAGACAATAGGAAGACTCAGTCTGGCTGTGCTTAAGTAGGCATTGTGTCTCTTAAACTTAACTCCGATGCAATTTCTGTGTTTCATCGTCAATGGGAAGGTCCAAGGGATACAGTAAACCTGCAGAGGTGCATCAGAATGTAAAACTGGTGACACAGGAAACGCTCAAAACATAGACAGTAGGAAGACTCAGTCTTCCTGTACTTAAGTCGGCATTGTGTCTCTTATATTTAATTCCGATACGATTTCTGTGTTTCATCGACAATGGGAAGGTCCAAGGGATGTAGTAAACCGGCAGAGGTGCATCGGAATGTAAAACTGGTGACACAGGAAACGCTCCAAACATTGACCGTACGAAGACTGTTTTCTTGTACTTAAGTCGGCATTGTGTCTCTTATATTTAATTTCGATGCAATATCTGTGTTTCATCGTCAATGGGAAGGTCCAAGGGATACAGGAAACCTGCAGAGGTGCATCGGAATGTAAAACTTGTGACTCAGGAAACGCTCAAAACATTTACAGTAGGAAGACTTAGCCGTCCTGTACTTAAGACGGCATTGTGTCTCTTATATTTAAATCCGATGCAATTTCTGTTTTTCATCGTCAATGGGAAGGTCCAACGGATACAGTTAACTTGACGACGGGCATCGGAATGTAAAACTGATGACACAGGAATGCTCAAAACATTGACAGTAGGAAGACTCATTCTTCCTGTACTTAAGTCGGCATTGTGTCTCTTATATTTAATTCCGATACGATTTCTGTGTTTCATCGACAATGGGAAGGGTCAAGGGATACAGTAAACCGGCATAGGTGCATCGGAATGTAAAACAGACGAAACAGGAAACGCTCAAAACATAGACCGTAAGAAGACTCAGTTTTCTTGTACTTAAGTCGGCGATGTGTCTCTTATATTTAAATTCCGATGCTATTTCTGTGTTTCATCGTCACTGTGAAGGTCCAAGGGATACAGTAAACCTGTAGAGATGCATCGGAATGCAAAACTGGTGACACAGGAAACGCTCAAATTATAGACAGTAGGAAGACTCAGTCTTCCTGTGCTTAAGTAGGCATTGTGTCTCTTAAATCTAACTCCGATGCAATTTCTATGTTTCATCGTCACTGTGAAGGTCCAAGGGATACAGTAAACCTGCAGAGGTGCATCAGAAAGTAATACTGGTGACACAGGAAGCGCTCAAAACATAGACAGTAGGAAGACTCAGTCTCCCTGTACTTAAGTCGGCATTGTGTCTCTTATATTTAATTCCGATGCAATTTCTGTGTTTCATCGTCAATGGGAAGGTCCAAGGGATACAGTAAACCTGCAGAGGTGCATCGGAATGTAAAACTAGTGACACAGGAAACGCTCAAAACATAGACTGTACGAAGACTCAGTCTTCCTGTACTTAAGTCGGCATTGTGTCTCTTGTATTTAATTCCGATGCAATTTCTGTGTTTCATCGTCAATGTGAAGGTCCAAGGGATACAGTAAACCTGTAGAGGTGCATCGGAAAATAAAACTGGTGACACATGAAACGCTCAAATTATAGACAGTAGGAAGACTCAGTCTTCCTGTACTTAAGTCGGCATTGTGTCTCATATTTAATTCCGATGCAATTTCTGTGTTTCATCGTCAATGGGAAGTTACAAGGGATACAGTAAACCGGCAGAGGTGCATCAGAATGTAAAACTGGTGACACAGGAAACGCTCAAAACATAGACTGTAGGAAGACTCAGTCTTCCTGTACTTAAGTCGGCAATGTGTCTCTTATATTTAATTCCGATGCATTTCTGTGTTTCATCGTCAATGGGAAATTCCAAGGGATATAGTAAACCTGCAGATTTGCATCGGAATGTAAATCTAGTGACACAGGAAACGCTCAAAACATAGACAGTAGGAAGACTCAGTCTTCCTGTACTTAAGTCGGCATTGTGTCTCTTATATTTAATTCCGATGCAATTTCTGTGTTTCATCGTCAATGGGAAGGTCCAAGGGATACAGTAAACCTGCAGAGGTGCATCGGAATGTAAAACTGGTGACCCAGGAAACGATCAAAACATAGACAGTAGGAAGACTCAGTCTTCCTGTACTTAAGTCGGCATTGTGTCTCTTATATTTATTTCCGATGAAATTTCTGTGTTTCATCGTGAATGGGAAGGTCCAAGGGATATAGTAAACCTGCAGAGGTGCATCGGAAAGTAAAACTGATGACACAGGAATCGTTCAAACATAGACAGTAGGAAGACTTAGTCTTCCTGTACTTAAGTCGGCATTGTGTCTCTTATATTTAATTCCGATGCAATTTCTGTGTTTCATCGTCAATGGGAAGGTCCAAGGAATACAGTAAACCTGCAGAGGTGCATCGGAATGTACAACTGGTGACACAGGAAACGCTCAAAACATAGACAGTAGGAAGACTCCATCTTCCTGTACTTAAGTCGGCATTGTGTCTCTTATATTTAACTCCAATGGAATTTCTGTGTCTCATCGTCAATGGGAAGGTCCAATGGATACAGTAAACCTGCAGAGGTGCATCAGAATGTAAAACTGGTGACACAGGAAACGATCAAAACATAGACAGTAGGAAGACTCAGTCTTCCTGTACTTAAGTCGGCATTGTGTCTCTTATATTTAATTCCGATGCGATTTCTGTGTTTCATCGACAATGGGAAGGTCCAAGGGATATAGTAAACCGGCAGAGGTGCATCGGAAGGTAAAACTAGTGACACAGGAAACGCTCAAAACATTGACCGTACGAAGACTGTTTTCTTGTACTTACGTCGGCATTGTGTCTCTTATATTTAATTTCGATGCAATTTCTGTGTTTCATCGTCAATGGGCAGGTCCAAGGGATACAGGAAACCTGCAGAGGTGCAACGGAATGTAAAACTGGTGACTCAGGAAACGCTCAAAACATAGACAGTAGGAAGACTCAGTCTTCCTGTACTAAAGTCGCCATTGTGTCTCTTATATTTTTTTCCGATGTAATTTCTGTGTTTCATCGTGAATGGGAAGGTCCAAGGGATATAGTAAACCTGCAAAGGTGCATCGGAAAGTAAAACTGATGACTCAGGAAAAGCTCAAAACATAGACAGTAGGAAGACTTAGTCTTCCTGTACTTAAGTCGGCATTGTGTCTCTTATATTTAATTCCGATGCAATTTCTGTGTTTCATCGTCAATGGGAAGGTCCAAGAGATACAGTAAAATTGCAGAGGTGCATCGGAATGTAAAACTAGTGACATAGGAAACGCTCAAAACATAGACAGTAGGAAGACTCGGTCTTCCTGTACTTATGTCGGCATTGTGTCTCTTACATTTAATTCCGATGCAATTTCTGTGTTTCATCGTCAATGGGAAGGTCCAAGGGACACAGTAAACCTCCAGAGGTGCATCGGAATGTGAAACTGGTGACTCAGGAAACGCTCAAAACATAGACAGTAGGAAGACTCAGTCTTCCTGTGCTTAAGTAGGCATTGTGTCTCTTAAATTTAACTCCGATGCAATTTCTGTGTTTCATCGTCAATGGGAAGGTCCTAGGGATACAGTAAACCTGCAGAGGTGCATCGGAAAGTAAATCTGATGACACAGGAATCGTTTAAAACATAGACAGTAGGAAGACTTAGTCTTCCTGTACTTAAGTCGGCATTGTGTCTCTTATATTTAATTCCGATGCAATTTCTGTGTTTCATCGTCAATGGGAAGGTCCAAGGAATACAGTAAACCTGCAGAGGTGCATCGGAATGTAAAACTGGTGACACAGGAAACGCTCAAAACATAGAGGGTACTAAGTCTCAGTCTTCCTGTAGTTAAGTCGGCATTGTGTCTCTTATATTTAATTCCAATGCAATTTCTGTGTTTCATCGTCAATGGGAAGGTCCAATGGATACAGTAAACCTGCGGAGGTGCATCAGATTGTAAAACTGGTGACACAGGAAACGCTCAAAACATAGACAGTAGGAAGACTCAGTCTTCCTGTACTTATGTCGGCATTGTGTCTCTTATATTTAATTCCGATGCGATTTCTGTGTTTCATCGACAATGGGATGATTCAAGGGATATAGTAAACCGGCAGAGGTGCATCGGAATGTAAAACAGGTGAGACAGGAAACGCTCTAAACATTGACCGTACGAAGACTGTTTTCTTGTACTTAAGTCGGCATGGTGTCTCTTATATTTAATTTCGATGCAATTTCTGTGTTTCATCGTCAATGGGAAGGTCCAAGGGATACAGGAAACCTGCCGAGGTGCATCGGAATGTAAAACTGGTGACTCAGGAAACTCTCAAAGCATAGACAGTAGGAAAAGTCAGTCTTCGTGTGCTTAAGTCGGCATCGTGTCTCTTATATTTAATTCCGATGCAATTTCTGTGTTTCATCGTCAATGGGAAGGTCCAAGAGATACAGTTAAATTGCAGAAGTGCATCGGAATGTAAAACTAGTGACATAGGAAATGCTCAAAACATAGACAGTAGGAAGACTCAGTCTTCCTGTACTTAAGTCGGCATTGTGTCTCTTATATTTAATTCCGATGCAATTTCTGTGTTTCATCGTCAATGGGAAGGTCCAAGGGACACAGTAAACCTGCAGAGGTGCATCGGAATGTGAAACTGGTGACACAGGAAACGCTCAAAACATAGACAGTAGGAAGACTCAGTCTTCCTGTACTTAAGTCGGCATTGTGTCTCTTATATTTATTTCCGATGAAATTTCTGTGTTTCATCGTGAATGGGAAGGTCCAAGGGATACAGTAAACCTGTAGAGATGCATCGGAATGCAAAACTGGTGACACAGGAAACGCTCAAATTATAGACAATAGGAAGACTCAGTCTTGCTGTGCTTAAGTAGGCAATGTGTCTCTTAAACTTAACTCCGATGCAATTTCTGTGTTTCATCGTCAATGGGAAGGTCCAAGGGATACAGTAAACCTGCAGAGGTGCATCAGAATGTAAAACTGGTGACACAGGAAACGCTCAAAACATAGACAGTAGGAAGACTCAGTCTTCCTGTACTTAAGTCGGCATTGTGTCTCTTATATTTAATTCCGATACGATTTCTGTGTTTCATCGTCAATGGGAAGGTCCAATGGATACAGTAAACCTGCAGAGGTGCATCGGAATGTAAAACTGGTGACCCAGGAAACGATCAAAACATAGACAGTAGGAAGACTCAGTCTTCCTGTACTTAAGTCGGCATTGTGTCTCTTATATTTATTCCCGATGAAATTTCTGTGTTTCATCGTGAATGGGAAGCTCCAAGGGATATAGTAAACCTGCAGAGGTGCATCAGAATGTAAAACTGGTGACACAGGAAACGATCAAAACATAGACAGTAGGAAGACTCAGTCTTCCTGTACTTAAGTCGGCATTGTGTCTCTTATATTTAATTCCGATGCGATTTCTGTGTTTCATCGACAATGGGAAGGTCCAAGGGATATAGTAAACCGGCAGAGGTGCATCGGAAGGTAAAACTAGTGACACAGGAAACGCTCAAAACATTGACCGTACGAAGACTGTTTTCTTGTACTTACGTCGGCATTGTGTCTCTTATATTTAATTTCGATGCAATTTCTGTGTTTCATCGTCAATGGGCAGGTCCAAGGGATACAGGAAACCTGCAGAGGTGCAACGGAATGTAAAACTGGTGACTCAGGAAACGCTCAAAACATAGACAGTAGGAAGACTCAGTCTTCCTGTACTAAAGTCGCCATTGTGTCTCTTATATTTTTTTCCGATGAAATTTCTGTGTTTCATCGTGAATGGGAAGGTCCAAGGGATATAGTAAACCTGCAAAGGTGCATCGGAAAGTAAAACTGATGACACAGGAAAAGCTCAAAACATAGACAGTAGGAAGACTTAGTCTTCCTGTACTTAAGTCGGCATTGTGTCTCTTATATTTAATTCCGATGCAATTTCTGTGTTTCATCGTCAATGGGAAGGTCCAAGAGATACAGTAAAATTGCAGAGGTGCATCGGAATGTAAAACTAGTGACATAGGAAACGCTCAAAACATAGACAGTAGGAAGACTCGGTCTTCCTGTACTTATGTCGGCATTGTGTCTCTTATATTTAATTCCGATGCAATTTCTGTGTTTCATCGTCAATGGGAAGGTCCAAGGGACACAGTAAACCTCCAGAGGTGCATCGGAATGTGAAACTGGTGACTCAGGAAACGCTCAAAACATAGACAGTAGGAAGACTCAGTCTTCCTGTGCTTAAGTAGGCATTGTGTCTCTTAAATTTAACTCCGATGCAATTTCTGTGTTTCATCGTCAATGGGAAGGTCCTAGGGATACAGTAAACCTGCAGAGGTGCATCAGAATGTAAAACTGGTGACACAGGAAACGCTCAAAATATAGACAGTAGGAAGACTCAGTCTTCCTGTACTTAAGTCGGTATTGTGTCTCTTATATTTTATTCCGATGCAATTTCTGCGTTTCATCGTCAATGGGAAAGTCCAAGGGATACAGTAAACCTGCAGAGGTGCATCGGAATGTAAAACTAGTGACACAGGAAACGCTCAAAACATAGACAGTAGGAAGACTCAGTCTTCCTGTACTTAAGTCGGCATTGTGTCTCTTATATTTAATTCTGATGCAATTTCTGTGTTTCATCGTCAATGGGAAGCTCCAGTCGATACAGTAAACCTGCAGAGGTGCATCAGAATGTAAAACTGGTGACACAGGAAACGCTCAAAACATTGACCGTACGAAGACTGTTTTCTTGTACTTAAGTCGGCATTGTGTCTCTTATATTTAATTTCGATGCAATTTCTGTGTTTCATCGTCAATGGGAAAATCCAAGGGATACAGGAAACCTGCAGAGGTGCATCGGAATGTAAAACTGGTGACTCAGGAAACGCTCAAAACATAGACAGTAGGAAGACTCAGTCTTGCTGTACTAAAGTCAACATTGTGTCTCTTATATTTTTTTCCGATGAAATTTCTGTATTTCATCGTGAATGGGAAGGTCCAAGGGATATAGCAAACCTGCAGAGGTGCATCGGAAAGTAAAACTGATGACACAGGAAAAGCTCAAAACATAGACAGTAGGAAGACTTAGTCTTCCTGTACTTAAGTCGGCATTGTGTCTCTTATATTTAATTCCGATGCAATTTCTGTGTTTCATCGTCAATGGGAAGGTCCAAGAGATACAGTAAAATTGCAGAGGTGCATCGGAATGTAAAACTAGTGACATAGGAAACGCTCAAAACATAGACAGTTGGAAGACTCGGTCTTCCTGTACTTAAGTCGGCATTGTGTCTCTTATATTTAATTCCGATGCAATTTCTGTGTTTCATCGTCAATGGGAAGGTCCAATGGACACAGTAAACCTGCAGAGGTGCATCGGAATGTGAAACTGGTGACTCAGGAAACGCTCAAAGCTCAGTCTTCCTGTACTTAAGTCGGCATTGTGGATCTTATATTTATTTCCGATGAAATTTCTGTGTTTCATCGTGAATGGGAAGGTCCAAGGGATACAGTAAACCTGTAGAGATGCATCGGAATGCAAAACTGGTGACACAGGAAACGCTCATATTATAGACAATAGGAAGACTCAGTCTTCCTGTGCTTAAGTAGGCATTGTGTCTCTTAAATTTAACTCCGATGCAATTTCTGTGTTTCATCGTCAATGGGAAGGTCCAAGGGATACAGTAAAATTGCAGAGGTGCATCAGAATGTAAAACTGGTGACACAGGAAACGCTCAAAATATAGACAGTAGGAAGACTCAGTCTTCCTGTACTTAAGTCGGTATTGTGTCTATTATATTTTATTCCGATGCAATTTCTGCGATTCATCGTCAATGGGAAAGTCCAAGGGATACAGTAAACCTGCAGAGGTGCAACGGAATGTAACACTAGTGACACAGGAAACGCTCAAAACATAGACAGTAGGAAGACTCAGTCCTCCTGTACTTAAGTCGGCATTGTGTCTCTTATATTTAATTCCGATGCAATTTCTGTGTTTCATCGTCAATGGGAAGCTCCAATCGATACAGTAAACCTGCAGAGGTGCATCAGAATGTAAAACTGGTGACACAGGAAACGCTCAAAACATAGACAGTAGGAAGACTCAGTCTTCCTGTACTTAAGTCGGCATTGTGTCTCTTATATTTAATTCCGATGCGATTTCTGTGTTTCATCGACAATGGGAAGGTCCAAGGGATATAGTAAACCGACAGAGGTGCATCGGAATGTAAAACTGGTGACACAGGAAACGCTCAAAACATTGACCGTACGAAGACTGTTTTCTTGTACTTAAGTCGGCATTGTGTCTCTTATATTTAATTTCGATGCAATTTCTGTGTTTCATCGTCAATGGGAAGGTCCAAGAGATACAGTAAAATTGCAGAGGTGCATCGGAATGTAAAACTAGTGACATAGGAAACGCTCAAAACATAGACAGTAGGAAGACTCGGTCTTCCTGTACTTAAGTCGGCATTGTGTCTCTTATATTTAATTCCGATGCAATTTCTGTGTTTCATCGTCAATGGGAAGGTCCAATGGACACAGTAAACCTGCAGAGGTGCATCGGAATGTGAAACTGGTGACTCAGGAAACGCTCAAAGCTCAGTCTTCCTGTACTTAAGTCGGCATTGTGGATCTTATATTTATTTCCGATGAAATGTCTGTGTTTCATCGTCAATGGGAAGGTCCAAGGGACACAGTAAACCTGCAGAGGTGCATCGGAATGTGAAACTGGTGACTCAGGAAACGCTCAAAGCATAGACAGTAGGAAGACTCAGTCTTCCTGTACTTAAGTCGGCATTTTGTCTCTTATATTTAATTCCGATGCGATTTCTGTGTTTCATCGACAATGGGAAGGTCCAAGGGATATAGTAAAATTGCAGAGGTGCATCGGAATGTAAAACTAGTGACATAGGAAACGCTCAAAACATAGACAGTAGGAAGACTCGGTCTTCCTGTACTTAAGTCGGCATTGTGTCTCTTATATTTAATTCCGATGCAATTTCTGTGTTTCATCGTCAATGGGAAGGTCCAAGGGACACAGTAAACCTGCAGAGGTGCATCGGAATGTGAAACTGGTGACTCAGGAAACGCTCAAAGCATAGACAGTAGGAAGACTCAGTCTTCCTGTACTTAAGTCGGCATTGTGTCTCTTATATTTATTTCCGATGAAATATCTGTGTTTCATCGTGAATGGGAAGGTCCAAGGGTTGCAGTAATCCTGTAGAGATGCATCGGAATGCAAAACTGGTGACACAGGAAACGCTCATATTATAGACAATAGGAAGACTCAGTCTTCCTGGGCTTAAGTCGGCGTGGTGTCTCTTATATTTAAATCCGATGCAATTTCTGTTTTTCATCGTCAATGGGAAGGTCCAAGGGATACAGTAAACCTGCAGACGTGCATCGGAATGTAAAACTGATGACACAGGAATGCTCAGAACATAGACAGTAGGAAGACTCAGTCTTCCTGTACTTAAGTCGGCATTGTGTCTCTTATATTTAATTCCGATATGATTTCTGTGTTTCATCGACAATGGGAAGGGGCAAGGGATACAGTAAACCGGCATAGGTGCATCGGTATGTAAAACTGGCGACACAGGAAACGCTCAAAACATAGACCGTAAGAAGACTCAGTTTTCTTGTACTTAAGTCGGCGATGTGTCTCTTATATTTAAATTCCGATGCAATTTCTGTGTTTCATCGTCACTGTGAAGGTCCAAGGGATACAGTAAACCTGTAGAGATGCGTCGGAATGCAAAACTGGTGACACAGGAAACGCTCAAATTATAGACAGTAGGAACACTCAGTCTTCCTGTGCTTAAGTAGGCATTGCGTATCTTAAATCTAACTCCGATGCAATTTCTGTGTTTCATCGTCAATGGGAAGTTCCAAGGGATATAGTAAACCTGCAGATTTGCATCGGAATGTAAAACTAGTGACACAGGAAACGCTCAAAACATAGACAGTAGGAAGACTCAGTCTTCCATTACTTAAGTCGGCATTGTGTCCCTTATATTTAATTCCGATGCGATTTCTGTGTTTCATCGACAATGGGAAGGTCCAAGGGATATAGTAAACCGGCAGAGGTGCATCGGAATGTAAAACTGGTGACACAGGAAACGCTCAAAACATTGACCGTACGAAGACTGTTTTCTTGTACTTAAGTCGGCATTGTGTCTCTTATATTTAATTTCGATGCAATTTCTGTGTTTCATCGGCAATGGGAAGGTCCAAGGGATACAGGAAACCTGCAGAGGTGCATCGGAAAGTAAAACTGATGACACAGGAAAAGCTCAAAACATAGACAGTAGGAAGACTTAGTCTTCCTGTACTTAAGTCGGCATTGTGTCTCTTATATTTAATTCCAATGCAATTTCTGTGTTTCATCGTCAATGGGACGGTCCAAGAGATACAGTAAAATTGCAGAGGTGCATCGGAATGTAAAACTAGTGACATAGGAAACGCTCAAAACATAGACAGTAGGAAGACTCGGTCTTCCTGTACTTAAGTCGGCATTGTGTCTCTTATATTTAATTCCGATGCAATTTCTGTGTTTCATCGTCAATGGGAAGGTCCAATGGACACAGTAAACCTGCAGAGGTGCATCGGAATGTGAAACTGGTGACTCAGGAAACGCTCAAAGCTCAGTCTTCCTGTACTTAAGTCGGCATTGTGGATCTTCTATTTATTTCCGATGAAATTTCTGTGTTTCATCGTCAATGGGAAGGTCCAAGGGACACAGTAAACCTGCAGAGGTGCATCGGAATGTGAAACTGGTGACTCAGGAAACGCTCAAAACATAGACAGTAGGAAGACTCAGTCTTCCTGTACTTAAGTCGGCATTGTGCTCTTATATTTATTTCCGATGAAATTTCTGTGTTTCATCGTGAATGGGAAGGTCCAAGGGTTGCAGTAAACCTGTAGAGATGCATCGGAATGCAAAACTGGTGACACAGGAAACGCTCATATTATAGACAATAGGAAGACTCAGTCTCCCTGTGCTTAAGTAGGCATTGTGTCTCTTAAATTTAACTCCGATGCAATTTCTGTGTTTCATCGTCAATGGGAAGGTCCAAGGGATACAGTAAACCTGCAGAGGTGCATTAGAATGTAAAACTGGTGACACAGGAAACGCTCAAAACATAGACAGTAGGAAGACTCAGTCTTCCTGTACTTATGTCGGTATTGTGTCTCTTATATTTTATTCCGATGCAATTTCTGCGTTTCATCATCAATGGGAAAGTCCAAGGGATATAGTAAACCTGCAGAGGTGCATCGGAATGTAAAACTGATGACACAGGAAAAGCTCAAAACGTAGACAGTAGGAAGACTTAGTCTTCCTGTACTTAAGTCGGCATTGTGTCTCTTATATTTAAATCCAATGCAATTTCTGTTTTTCATCGTCAATGGGAAGGTCCAAGGGATACAGTAAACCTACAGACGTGCATCGGAATGTAAAACTGATGACACAGGAATGCTCAGAACATAGACAGTAGGAAGACTCAGTCTTCCTGTACTTAAGTCGGCATTGAGTCTCTTATATTTAATTCCGATACGATTTCTGTGTTTCATCGACAATGGGAAGGGGCAAGGGATACAGTAAACCGGCATAGGTGCATCGGAATGTAAAACTGGCGACACAGGAAACGCTCAAAACATAGACCGTAAGAAAACTCAGTTTTCTTGTACTTAAGTCGGCGATGTGTCTCTTATACTTAAATTCCGATGCAATTTCTGTGTTTCATCGTCACTGTGAAGGTCCAAGGGATACAGTAAACCTGTAGAGATGCGTCGGAATGCAAAACTGGTGACACAGGAAACGCTCAAATTATAGACAGTAGGAACACTCAGTCTTCCTGTGCTTAAGTAGGCATTGCGTATCTTAAATCTAACTCCGATGCAATTTCTGTGTTTCATCGTCAATGGGAAGGTCCAAGGGATATAGTAAACCTGCAGATATGCATCGGAATGTAAAACTAGTGACACAGGAAACGCTCAAAACATAGACAGTAGGAAGACTCAGTCTTCCTGTACTTTAGTCGGCATTGTGTCTCTTATATTTATTTCCGATAAAATTTCTGTGTTTCGTCGTCACTGTGAAGGTACAAGGGATACAGTAAACCTGTAGAGGTGCATCGGAAAATAAAACTGGTGACACAGGAAACGCTCAAATTATAGACAGTAGGAAGACTCAGTCTTCCTGTACTGAAGTCGGCATTGTGTCTCTTATATTTAATTACGATGCAATTTCTGTGTTTCATCGTCAATGGGAAGGTACAAGGGATACGGTAAACCTGCAGAGGTGCATCAGAATGTAAAACTGGTGACACAGGAAACGCTCAAAACATAGACAGTAGGAAGACTCAGTCTTCCATTACTTAAGTCGGCATTGTGTCCCTTATATTTAATTCCGATGCGATTTCTGTGTTTCATCGACAATGGGAAGGTCCAAGGGATATAGTAAACCGGCAGAGGTGCATCGGAATGTAAAACTGGTGACACAGGAAACGCTCAAAACATTGACCGTACGAAGACTGTTTTCTTGTACTTAAGTCGGCATTGTGTCTCTTATATTTAATTTCGATGCAATTTCTGTGTTTCATCGGCAATGGGAAGGTCCAAGGGATACAGGAAACCTGCAGAGGTGCATCGGAATGTAAAACTGGTGACTCAGGAAACGCTCAAAACATAGACAGTAGGAAGACTCAGTCTTCCTGTACTAAAGTCGGCATTGTGTCTCTTATATTTTTTTCCGATGAAATTTCTGTGTTTCATCGTGAATGGGAAGGTCCAAGGGATATAGCAAACCTGCAGAGGTGCATTGGAAAGTAAAACTGATGACACAGGAAAAGCTCAAAACATAGACAGTAGGAAGACTTAGTCTTCCTGTACTTAAGTCGGCATTGTGTCTCTTATATTTAATTCCAATGCAATTTCTGTGTTTCATCGTCAATGCGAAGGTCCAAGAGATACAGTAAAATTGCAGAGGTGCATCGGAATGTAAAACTAGTGACATAGGAAACGCTCAAAACATAGACAGTAGGAAGACTCGGTCTTCCTGTACTTAAGTCGGCATTGTGTCTCTTATATTTAATTCCGATGCAATTTCTGTGTTTCATCGTCAATGGGAAGGTCCAATGGACACAGTAAACCTGCAGAGGTGCATCGGAATGTGAAACTGGTGACTCAGGAAACGCTCAAAGCTCAGTCTTCCTGTACTTAAGTCGGCATTGTGGATCTTATATTTATTTCCGATGAAATTTCTGTGTTTCATCGTCAATGGGAAGGTCCAAGGGACACAGTAAACCTGCAGAGGTGCATCGGAATGTGAAACTGGTGACTCAGGAAACGCTCAAAACATAGACAGTAGGAAGACTCAGTCTTCCTGTACTTAAGTCGGCATTGTGTCTCTTATATTTATTTCCGATGAAATTTCTGTGTTTCATCGTGAATGGGAAGGTCCAAGGGTTGCAGTAAACCTGTAGAGATGCATCGGAATGCAAAACTGGTGACACAGAAACGCTCATATTATAGACAATAGGAAGACTCAGTCTTCCTGTGCTTAAGTAGGCATTGTGTCTCTTAAATTTAACTCCGATGCAATTTCTGTGTTTCATCGTCAATGGGAAGGTCCAAGGGATACAGTAAACCTGCAGAGGTGCATTAGAATGTAAAACTGGTGACACAGGAAACGCTCAGAACATAGACAGTAGGAAGACTCAGTCTTCCTGTACTTAAGTCGGTATTGTGTCTCTTATTTTTTATTCCGATGCAATTTCTGCGTTTCATCGTCAATGGGAAAGTTCAAGGGATGTAGTAAACCTGCAGAGGTGCATCGGAATGTAAAACTGATGACACAGGAAAAGCTCAAAACATAGACAGTAGGAAGACTTAGTCTTCCTGTACTTAAGTCGGCATTGTGTCTCTTATATTTAAATGCGATGCAATTTCTGTTTTTATCGTCAATGGGAAGGTCCAAGGGATACAGTAAACCTGCAGACGTGCATCGGAATGTAAAACTGATGACACAGGAATGCTCAAAACATAGACAGTAGGAAGACTCAGTCTTCCTGTACTTAAGTCGGCATTGTGTCTCTTATATTTAATTCCGATACGATTTCTGTGTTTCATCGACAATGGGAAGGGGCAAGGGATACAGTAAACCGGCATAGGTGCATCGGAATGTAAAACTGGCGACACAGGAAACGCTCAAAACATAGACCGTAAGAAGACTCAGTTTTCTTGTACTAAGTCGGCGATGTGTCTCTTATATTTAAATTCCGATGCAATTTCTGTGTTTCATCGTCACTGTGAAGGTCCAAGGGATACAGTAAACCTGTAGAGATGCATCGGAATGCAAAACTGGTGACACAGGAAACTCTCAAATTATAGACAGTAGGAAGACTCAGTCTTCCTGTGCTTAAGTAGGCATTGCGTATCTTAAATCTAACTCCGATGCAATTTCTGTGTTTCATCGTCAATGGGAAGGTCCAAGGGATATAGTAAACCTGCAGATTTGCATCGGAATGTAAAACTAGTGACACCGGAAACGCTCAAAACATAGACAGTAGGAAGACTCAGTCTTCCTGTACTTTAGTCGGCATTGTGTCTCTTATATTTATTTCCGATAAAATTTCTGTGTTTCGTCGTCACTGTGAAGGTCCAAGGGATACAGTAAACCTGTAGAGGTGCATCGGAAAATAAAACTGGTGACACAGGAAACGCTCAAATTATAGACAGTAGGAAGACTCAGTCTTCCTGTACTTAAGTCGGCATTGTGTCTCTTATATTTAATTCCGATGCAATTTCTGTGTTTCATAGTCAATGGGACGGTCCAAGGGATATAGTAAACCTGCAGGTTTGCATCGGAATGTAAAACTAGTGACACAGGAAACGCTCAAAACATAGACAGTAGGAAGACTCAGTCTTCCTGTACTTAAGTCGGCATTTTGTCTCTTATATTTAATTCCGATGCGATTTCTGTGTTTCATCGACAATGGGAAGGTCCAAGGGATATAGTAAAATTGCAGAGGTGCATCGGAATGTAAAACTAGTGACATAGGAAACGCTCAAAACATAGACAGTAGGAAGACTCGGTCTTCCTGTACTTAAGTCGGCATTGTGTCTCTTATATTTAATTCCGATGCAATTTCTGTGTTTCATCGTCAATGGGAAGGTCCAAGGGACACAGTAAACCTGCAGAGGTGCATCGGAATGTGAAACTGGTGACTCAGGAAACGCTCAAAGCATAGACAGTAGGAAGACTCAGTCTTCCTGTACTTAAGTCGGCATTGTGTCTCTTATATTTATTTCCGATGAAATTTCTGTGTTTCATCGTGAATGGGAAGGTCCAAGGGTTGCAGTAATCCTGTAGAGATGCATCGGAATGCAAAACTGGTGACACAGGAAACGCTCATATTATAGACAATAGGAAGACTCAGTCTTCCTGGGCTTAAGTCGGCATGGTGTCTCTTATATTTAAATCCGATGCAATTTCTGTTTTTCATCGTCAATGGGAAGGTCCAAGGGATACAGTAAACCTGCAGACGTGCATCGGAATGTAAAACTGATGACACAGGAATGCTCAAAACATAGACAGTAGGAAGACTCAGTCTTCCTGTACTTAAGTCGGCATTGTGTCTCTTATATTTAATTCTGATGCAATTTCTGTGTTTCATCGTCAATGGGAAGCTCCAGTCGATACAGTAAACCTGCAGAGGTGCATCAGAATGTAAAACTGGTGACACAGGAAACGCTCAAAACATTGACCGTACGAAGACTGTTTTCTTGTACTTAAGTCGGCATTGTGTCTCTTATATTTAATTTCGATGCAATTTCTGTGTTTCATCGTCAATGGGAAAATCCAAGGGATACAGGAAACCTGCAGAGGTGCATCGGAATGTAAAACTGGTGACTCAGGAAACGCTCAAAACATAGACAGTAGGAAGACTCAGTCTTGCTGTACTAAAGTCAACATTGTGTCTCTTATATTTTTTTCCGATGAAATTTCTGTATTTCATCGTGAATGGGAAGGTCCAAGGGATATAGCAAACCTGCAGAGGTGCATCGGAAAGTAAAACTGATGACACAGGAAAAGCTCAAAACATAGACAGTAGGAAGACTTAGTCTTCCTGTACTTAAGTCGGCATTGTGTCTCTTATATTTAATTCCGATGCAATTTCTGTGTTTCATCGTCAATGGGAAGGTCCAAGAGATACAGTAAAATTGCAGAGGTGCATCGGAATGTAAAACTAGTGACATAGGAAACGCTCAAAACATAGACAGTTGGAAGACTCGGTCTTCCTGTACTTAAGTCGGCATTGTGTCTCTTATATTTAATTCCGATGCAATTTCTGTGTTTCATCGTCAATGGGAAGGTCCAATGGACACAGTAAACCTGCAGAGGTGCATCGGAATGTGAAACTGGTGACTCAGGAAACGCTCAAAGCTCAGTCTTCCTGTACTTAAGTCGGCATTGTGGATCTTATATTTATTTCCGATGAAATTTCTGTGTTTCATCGTGAATGGGAAGGTCCAAGGGATACAGTAAACCTGTAGAGATGCATCGGAATGCAAAACTGGTGACACAGGAAACGCTCATATTATAGACAATAGGAAGACTCAGTCTTCCTGTGCTTAAGTAGGCATTGTGTCTCTTAAATTTAACTCCGATGCAATTTCTGTGTTTCATCGTCAATGGGAAGGTCCAAGGGATACAGTAAAATTGCAGAGGTGCATCAGAATGTAAAACTGGTGACACAGGAAACGCTCAAAATATAGACAGTAGGAAGACTCAGTCTTCCTGTACTTAAGTCGGTATTGTGTCTATTATATTTTATTCCGATGCAATTTCTGCGATTCATCGTCAATGGGAAAGTCCAAGGGATACAGTAAACCTGCAGAGGTGCAACGGAATGTAACACTAGTGACACAGGAAACGCTCAAAACATAGACAGTAGGAAGACTCAGTCCTCCTGTACTTAAGTCGGCATTGTTTCTCTTATATTTAATTCCGATGCAATTTCTGTGTTTCATCGTCAATGGGAAGCTCCAATCGATACAGTAAACCTGCAGAGGTGCATCAGAATGTAAAACTGGTGACACAGGAAACGCTCAAAACATAGACAGTAGGAAGACTCAGTCTTCCTGTACTTAAGTCGGCATTGTGTCTCTTATATTTAATTCCGATGCGATTTCTGTGTTTCATCGACAATGGGAAGGTCCAAGGGATATAGTAAACCGACAGAGGTGCATCGGAATGTAAAACTGGTGACACAGGAAACGCTCAAAACATTGACCGTACGAAGACTGTTTTCTTGTACTTAAGTCGGCATTGTGTCTCTTATATTTAATTTCGATGCAATTTCTGTGTTTCATCGTCAATGGGAAGGTCCAAGAGATATAGTAAAATTGCAGAGGTGCATCGGAATGTAAAACTAGTGACATAGGAAACGCTCAAAACATAGACAGTAGGAAGACTCGGTCTTCCTGTACTTAAGTCGGCATTGTGTCTCTTATATTTAATTCCGATGCAATTTCTGTGTTTCATCGTCAATGGGAAGGTCCAATGGACACAGTAAACCTGCAGAGGTGCATCGGAATGTGAAACTGGTGACTCAGGAAACGCTCAAAGCTCAGTCTTCCTGTACTTAAGTCGGCATTGTGGATCTTATATTTATTTCCGATGAAATGTCTGTGTTTCATCGTCAATGGGAAGGTCCAAGGGACACAGTAAACCTGCAGAGGTGCATCGGAATGTGAAACTGGTGACTCAGGAAACGCTCAAAGCATAGACAGTAGGAAGACTCAGTCTTCCTGTACTTAAGTCGGCATTTTGTCTCTTATATTTAATTCCGATGCGATTTCTGTGTTTCATCGACAATGGGAAGGTCCAAGGGATATAGTAAAATTGCAGAGGTGCATCGGAATGTAAAACTAGTGACATAGGAAACGCTCAAAACATAGACAGTAGGAAGACTCGGTCTTCCTGTACTTAAGTCGGCATTGTGTCTCTTATATTTAATTCCGATGCAATTTCTGTGTTTCATCGTCAATGGGAAGGTCCAAGGGACACAGTAAACCTGCAGAGGTGCATCGGAATGTGAAACTGGTGACTCAGGAAACGCTCAAAGCATAGACAGTAGGAAGACTCAGTCTTCCTGTACTTAAGTCGGCATTGTGTCTCTTATATTTATTTCCGATGAAATATCTGTGTTTCATCGTGAATGGGAAGGTCCAAGGGTTGCAGTAATCCTGTAGAGATGCATCGGAATGCAAAACTGGTGACACAGGAAACGCTCATATTATAGACAATAGGAAGACTCAGTCTTCCTGGGCTTAAGTCGGCGTGGTGTCTCTTATATTTAAATCCGATGCAATTTCTGTTTTTCATCGTCAATGGGAAGGTCCAAGGGATACAGTAAACCTGCAGACGTGCATCGGAATGTAAAACTGATGACACAGGAATGCTCAGAACATAGACAGTAGGAAGACTCAGTCTTCCTGTACTTAAGTCGGCATTGTGTCTCTTATATTTAATTCCGATATGATTTCTGTGTTTCATCGACAATGGGAAGGGGCAAGGGATACAGTAAACCGGCATAGGTGCATCGGTATGTAAAACTGGCGACACAGGAAACGCTCAAAACATAGACCGTAAGAAGACTCAGTTTTCTTGTACTTAAGTCGGCGATGTGTCTCTTATATTTAAATTCCGATGCAATTTCTGTGTTTCATCGTCACTGTGAAGGTCCAAGGGATACAGTAAACCTGTAGAGATGCGTCGGAATGCAAAACTGGTGACACAGGAAACGCTCAAATTATAGACAGTAGGAACACTCAGTCTTCCTGTGCTTAAGTAGGCATTGCGTATCTTAAATCTAACTCCGATGCAATTTCTGTGTTTCATCGTCAATGGGAAGTTCCAAGGGATATAGTAAACCTGCAGATTTGCATCGGAATGTAAAACTAGTGACACAGGAAACGCTCAAAACATAGACAGTAGGAAGACTCAGTCTTCCATTACTTAAGTCGGCATTGTGTCCCTTATATTTAATTCCGATGCGATTTCTGTGTTTCATCGACAATGGGAAGGTCCAAGGGATATAGTAAACCGGCAGAGGTGCATCGGAATGTAAAACTGGTGACACAGGAAACGCTCAAAACATTGACCGTACGAAGACTGTTTTCTTGTACTTAAGTCGGCATTGTGTCTCTTATATTTAATTTCGATGCAATTTCTGTGTTTCATCGGCAATGGGAAGGTCCAAGGGATACAGGAAACCTGCAGAGGTGCATCGGAAAGTAAAACTGATGACACAGGAAAAGCTCAAAACATAGACAGTAGGAAGACTTAGTCTTCCTGTACTTAAGTCGGCATTGTGTCTCTTATATTTAATTCCAATGCAATTTCTGTGTTTCATCGTCAATGGGACGGTCCAAGAGATACAGTAAAATTGCAGAGGTGCATCGGAATGTAAAACTAGTGACATAGGAAACGCTCAAAACATAGACAGTAGGAAGACTCGGTCTTCCTGTACTTAAGTCGGCATTGTGTCTCTTATATTTAATTCCGATGCAATTTCTGTGTTTCATCGTCAATGGGAAGGTCCAATGGACACAGTAAACCTGCAGAGGTGCATCGGAATGTGAAACTGGTGACTCAGGAAACGCTCAAAGCTCAGTCTTCCTGTACTTAAGTCGGCATTGTGGATCTTCTATTTATTTCCGATGAAATTTCTGTGTTTCATCGTCAATGGGAAGGTCCAAGGGACACAGTAAACCTGCAGAGGTGCATCGGAATGTGAAACTGGTGACTCAGGAAACGCTCAAAACATAGACAGTAGGAAGACTCAGTCTTCCTGTACTTAAGTCGGCATTGTGCTCTTATATTTATTTCCGATGAAATTTCTGTGTTTCATCGTGAATGGGAAGGTCCAAGGGTTGCAGTAAACCTGTAGAGATGCATCGGAATGCAAAACTGGTGACACAGGAAACGCTCATATTATAGACAATAGGAAGACTCAGTCTCCCTGTGCTTAAGTAGGCATTGTGTCTCTTAAATTTAACTCCGATGCAATTTCTGTGTTTCATCGTCAATGGGAAGGTCCAAGGGATACAGTAAACCTGCAGAGGTGCATTAGAATGTAAAACTGGTGACACAGGAAACGCTCAAAACATAGACAGTAGGAAGACTCAGTCTTCCTGTACTTATGTCGGTATTGTGTCTCTTATATTTTATTCCGATGCAATTTCTGCGTTTCATCATCAATGGGAAAGTCCAAGGGATATAGTAAACCTGCAGAGGTGCATCGGAATGTAAAACTGATGACACAGGAAAAGCTCAAAACGTAGACAGTAGGAAGACTTAGTCTTCCTGTACTTAAGTCGGCATTGTGTCTCTTATATTTAAATCCAATGCAATTTCTGTTTTTCATCGTCAATGGGAAGGTCCAAGGGATACAGTAAACCTACAGACGTGCATCGGAATGTAAAACTGATGACACAGGAATGCTCAGAACATAGACAGTAGGAAGACTCAGTCTTCCTGTACTTAAGTCGGCATTGAGTCTCTTATATTTAATTCCGATACGATTTCTGTGTTTCATCGACAATGGGAAGGGGCAAGGGATACAGTAAACCGGCATAGGTGCATCGGAATGTAAAACTGGCGACACAGGAAACGCTCAAAACATAGACCGTAAGAAAACTCAGTTTTCTTGTACTTAAGTCGGCGATGTGTCTCTTATACTTAAATTCCGATGCAATTTCTGTGTTTCATCGTCACTGTGAAGGTCCAAGGGATACAGTAAACCTGTAGAGATGCGTCGGAATGCAAAACTGGTGACACAGGAAACGCTCAAATTATAGACAGTAGGAACACTCAGTCTTCCTGTGCTTAAGTAGGCATTGCGTATCTTAAATCTAACTCCGATGCAATTTCTGTGTTTCATCGTCAATGGGAAGGTCCAAGGGATATAGTAAACCTGCAGATATGCATCGGAATGTAAAACTAGTGACACAGGAAACGCTCAAAACATAGACAGTAGGAAGACTCAGTCTTCCTGTACTTTAGTCGGCATTGTGTCTCTTATATTTATTTCCGATAAAATTTCTGTGTTTCGTCGTCACTGTGAAGGTACAAGGGATACAGTAAACCTGTAGAGGTGCATCGGAAAATAAAACTGGTGACACAGGAAACGCTCAAATTATAGACAGTAGGAAGACTCAGTCTTCCTGTACTGAAGTCGGCATTGTGTCTCTTATATTTAATTACGATGCAATTTCTGTGTTTCATCGTCAATGGGAAGGTACAAGGGATACGGTAAACCTGCAGAGGTGCATCAGAATGTAAAACTGGTGACACAGGAAACGCTCAAAACATAGACAGTAGGAAGACTCAGTCTTCCATTACTTAAGTCGGCATTGTGTCCCTTATATTTAATTCCGATGCGATTTCTGTGTTTCATCGACAATGGGAAGGTCCAAGGGATATAGTAAACCGGCAGAGGTGCATCGGAATGTAAAACTGGTGACACAGGAAACGCTCAAAACATTGACCGTACGAAGACTGTTTTCTTGTACTTAAGTCGGCATTGTGTCTCTTATATTTAATTTCGATGCAATTTCTGTGTTTCATCGGCAATGGGAAGGTCCAAGGGATACAGGAAACCTGCAGAGGTGCATCGGAATGTAAAACTGGTGACTCAGGAAACGCTCAAAACATAGACAGTAGGAAGACTCAGTCTTCCTGTACTAAAGTCGGCATTGTGTCTCTTATATTTTTTTCCGATGAAATTTCTGTGTTTCATCGTGAATGGGAAGGTCCAAGGGATATAGCAAACCTGCAGAGGTGCATTGGAAAGTAAAACTGATGACACAGGAAAAGCTCAAAACATAGACAGTAGGAAGACTTAGTCTTCCTGTACTTAAGTCGGCATTGTGTCTCTTATATTTAATTCCAATGCAATTTCTGTGTTTCATCGTCAATGGGAAGGTCCAAGAGATACAGTAAAATTGCAGAGGTGCATCGGAATGTAAAACTAGTGACATAGGAAACGCTCAAAACATAGACAGTAGGAAGACTCGGTCTTCCTGTACTTAAGTCGGCATTGTGTCTCTTATATTTAATTCCGATGCAATTTCTGTGTTTCATCGTCAATGGGAAGGTCCAATGGACACAGTAAACCTGCAGAGGTGCATCGGAATGTGAAACTGGTGACTCAGGAAACGCTCAAAGCTCAGTCTTCCTGTACTTAAGTCGGCATTGTGGATCTTATATTTATTTCCGATGAAATTTCTGTGTTTCATCGTCAATGGGAAGGTCCAAGGGACACAGTAAACCTGCAGAGGTGCATCGGAATGTGAAACTGGTGACTCAGGAAACGCTCAAAACATAGACAGTAGGAAGACTCAGTCTTCCTGTACTTAAGTCGGCATTGTGTCTCTTATATTTATTTCCGATGAAATTTCTGTGTTTCATCGTGAATGGGAAGGTCCAAGGGTTGCAGTAAACCTGTAGAGATGCATCGGAATGCAAAACTGGTGACACAGAAACGCTCATATTATAGACAATAGGAAGACTCAGTCTTCCTGTGCTTAAGTAGGCATTGTGTCTCTTAAATTTAACTCCGATGCAATTTCTGTGTTTCATCGTCAATGGGAAGGTCCAAGGGATACAGTAAACCTGCAGAGGTGCATTAGAATGTAAAACTGGTGACACAGGAAACGCTCAGAACATAGACAGTAGGAAGACTCAGTCTTCCTGTACTTAAGTCGGTATTGTGTCTCTTATTTTTTATTCCGATGCAATTTCTGCGTTTCATCGTCAATGGGAAAGTTCAAGGGATGTAGTAAACCTGCAGAGGTGCATCGGAATGTAAAACTGATGACACAGGAAAAGCTCAAAACATAGACAGTAGGAAGACTTAGTCTTCCTGTACTTAAGTCGGCATTGTGTCTCTTATATTTAAATGCGATGCAATTTCTGTTTTTATCGTCAATGGGAAGGTCCAAGGGATACAGTAAACCTGCAGACGTGCATCGGAATGTAAAACTGATGACACAGGAATGCTCAAAACATAGACAGTAGGAAGACTCAGTCTTCCTGTACTTAAGTCGGCATTGTGTCTCTTATATTTAATTCCGATACGATTTCTGTGTTTCATCGACAATGGGAAGGGGCAAGGGATACAGTAAACCGGCATAGGTGCATCGGAATGTAAAACTGGCGACACAGGAAACGCTCAAAACATAGACCGTAAGAAGACTCAGTTTTCTTGTACTAAGTCGGCGATGTGTCTCTTATATTTAAATTCCGATGCAATTTCTGTGTTTCATCGTCACTGTGAAGGTCCAAGGGATACAGTAAACCTGTAGAGATGCATCGGAATGCAAAACTGGTGACACAGGAAACTCTCAAATTATAGACAGTAGGAAGACTCAGTCTTCCTGTGCTTAAGTAGGCATTGCGTATCTTAAATCTAACTCCGATGCAATTTCTGTGTTTCATCGTCAATGGGAAGGTCCAAGGGATATAGTAAACCTGCAGATTTGCATCGGAATGTAAAACTAGTGACACCGGAAACGCTCAAAACATAGACAGTAGGAAGACTCAGTCTTCCTGTACTTTAGTCGGCATTGTGTCTCTTATATTTATTTCCGATAAAATTTCTGTGTTTCGTCGTCACTGTGAAGGTCCAAGGGATACAGTAAACCTGTAGAGGTGCATCGGAAAATAAAACTGGTGACACAGGAAACGCTCAAATTATAGACAGTAGGAAGACTCAGTCTTCCTGTACTTAAGTCGGCATTGTGTCTCTTATATTTAATTCCGATGCAATTTCTGTGTTTCATAGTCAATGGGACGGTCCAAGGGATATAGTAAACCTGCAGGTTTGCATCGGAATGTAAAACTAGTGACACAGGAAACGCTCAAAACATAGACAGTAGGAAGACTCAGTCTTCCTGTACTTAAGTCGGCATTTTGTCTCTTATATTTAATTCCGATGCGATTTCTGTGTTTCATCGACAATGGGAAGGTCCAAGGGATATAGTAAAATTGCAGAGGTGCATCGGAATGTAAAACTAGTGACATAGGAAACGCTCAAAACATAGACAGTAGGAAGACTCGGTCTTCCTGTACTTAAGTCGGCATTGTGTCTCTTATATTTAATTCCGATGCAATTTCTGTGTTTCATCGTCAATGGGAAGGTCCAAGGGACACAGTAAACCTGCAGAGGTGCATCGGAATGTGAAACTGGTGACTCAGGAAACGCTCAAAGCATAGACAGTAGGAAGACTCAGTCTTCCTGTACTTAAGTCGGCATTGTGTCTCTTATATTTATTTCCGATGAAATTTCTGTGTTTCATCGTGAATGGGAAGGTCCAAGGGTTGCAGTAATCCTGTAGAGATGCATCGGAATGCAAAACTGGTGACACAGGAAACGCTCATATTATAGACAATAGGAAGACTCAGTCTTCCTGGGCTTAAGTCGGCATGGTGTCTCTTATATTTAAATCCGATGCAATTTCTGTTTTTCATCGTCAATGGGAAGGTCCAAGGGATACAGTAAACCTGCAGACGTGCATCGGAATGTAAAACTGATGACACAGGAATGCTCAAAACATAGACAGTAGGAAGACTCAGTCTTCCTATACTTAAGTCGGCATTGTGTCTCTTATATTTAATTCCGATACGATTCCTGTGTTTCATCAACAATGGGAAGGGGCAAGGGATACAGTAAACCGGCATAGGTGCATCGGAATGTAAAACTGGCGACACAGGAAACGCTCAAAACATAGACCGTAAGAAGACTCAGTTTTCTTGTACTTAAGTCGGCGATGTGTCTCTTATATTTAAATTCCGATGCAATTTCTGTGTTTCATCGTCACTGTGAAGGTCCAAGGGATACAGTAAACCTGTAGAGATGCGTCGGAATGCAAAACTGGTGACACAGGAAACGCTCAAATTATAGACAGTAGGAAGACTCAGTCTTCCTGTGCTTAAGTAGGCATTGCGTATCTTAAATCTAACTCCGATGCAATTTCTGTGTTTCATCGTCAATGGGAAGGACCAAGGGATACAGTAAACCTGCAGAGGTGCATCAGAATGTAAAACTGGTGACACAGGAAACGCTCAAAACATAGACTGTAGGAAGACTCAGTCTTCCTGTAATTAAGTCGGCATTGTGTCTCTTATATTTAATTCCGATGCAATTTCTGTGTTTCATCGTCAATGGGAAGGTCCAAGGGATATAGTAAACCTGCAGATTTGCATCGGAATGTAGAACTAGTGACAAAGGAAACGCTCAAAACATAGACAGTAGGAAGACTCAGTCTTCCTGTACTAAAGTCGGCATTGTGTCTCTTATATTTAATTCCGATGCAATCTCTTTGTTTCATCGTCAATGGGAAGGTCCAAGAGATACATTATAATTGCAGAGGTGCATCGGAATGTAAAACTAGTGACATAGGAAACGCGCAAAACATAGACAGTGGGAAGACTCAGTCTTCCTGTACTTAAGTCGGCATTGTGTCTCTTATAATTAATTCCGATGCAATTTCTGTGTTTCATCGTCAATGGGAAGGGCCAAGGGACACAGTAAACCTGCAGAGGTGCATCGGAATGTGAAACTCGTGACACAGGAAACGCTCAAAACATAGACAGTAGGAAGACTCAGTCTTCCTGTACTTAAGTCGGCATTGTGTCTCTTATATTTATTTCCGATGAAATTTCTGTGTTTCATCGTGAATGGGAAGGTCCAAGGGATACAGTAAACCTGTAGAGATGCATCGGAATGCAAAACTGGTGACACCGGAAACGCTCAAAACATAGACAGTAGGAAGACTCAGTCTTCCTGTGCTTAAGTAGGCATTGCGTATCTTAAATCTAACTCCGATGTAATTTCTGTGTTTCATCGTCAATGGGAAGGACCAAGGGATACAGTATACCTGCAGAGGTGCATCAGAATGTAAAACTGGTGACACAGGAAACGCTCAAAACATAGACTGTAGGAAGACTCAGTCTTCCTGTAATTAAGTCGGCATTGTGTCTCTTATATTTAATTCCGATGCAATTTCTGTGTTTCATCGTCAATGGGAAGGTCCAAGAGATACAGTAAACCTGCAGAGGTGCATCAGAATGTAAAACTGGTGACCCAGGAAACGATCAAAACATAGACAGTAGGAAGACTCAGTCTTCCTGTACTTAAGTCAGCATTGTGTCTCTTATATTTATTTCCGATGAAATTTCTGTGTTTCATCGTGAATGGGAAGGTCCAAGGGATATAGTAAACCTGCAGAGGTGCATCGGAAAGTAAAACTGATGACACAGGAATCGTTCAAACATAGACAGTAGGAAGACTTAGTCTTCCTGTACTTAAGTCGGCATTGTGTCTCCTATATTTAATTCCGATGCAATTTCTGTGTTTCATCGTCAATGGGAAGTTCCAAGGAATACAGTAAACCTGCAGAGGTGCATCGGAATGTAAAACTGGTGACACAGGAAACGCTAAAAACATAGACAGTAGGAAGACTCAGTCTTCCTGTACTTAAGTCGGCATTGTGTCTCTTATATTTTACTCCAATGCAATTTCTGTGCTTCATCGTCAATGGGAAGGTCCAATGGATACCGTAAACCTGCAGAGGTGGATCAGAATGTAAAACTGGTGACACAGGAAACGCTCAATACATAGACAGTAGGAAGACTCAGTCTTCCTGTACTTAAGTCGGCATTATGTCTCTTATATTTAATTCCGATGCGATTTCTGTGTTTCATAGACAATGGGAAGGTCCAAGGGATATAGTAAACCGGCAGAGGTGCATCGGAAGGTAAAACTGGTGACACAGGAAACGCTCAAAACATTGACCGTACGAACACTGTTTTCTTGTACTTAAGTCGGCATTGTGTCTCTTATATTTAATTTCGATGCAATTTCTGTGTTTCATCGTCAATGGGAAGGTCCAAGGGATACAGGAAACCTGCATAGGTGCATCGGAATGTAAAACTGGTGACTCAGAAAACGCGCAAATCATAGACAGTAGGAAGACTCAGTCTTCCTGTACTTAAGTCGGCATTGTGTCTCTTATATTTATTTCCGATGAAATTTCTGTGTTTCATCGTGAATGGGAAGGTCCAAGGGATACAGTAAACCTGCAGAGGTGCATCAGAAAGTAAAACTGGTGACACAGGAAGTGCTCAAAACATAGACAGTAGGAAGACTCAGTCTTCCTGTACTTAAGTCGGCATTGTGTCTCTTATATTTAATTCCGATGCAATTTCTGTGTTTCATCGTCAATGGGAAGGTCCAAGGGATACAGTATACCTGCAGAGGTGCATCGGAATGTAAAACTGGTGACACAGGAAACGCTCAAAACATAGACAGAAGGAAGACTCTGTCTTCCTATACTTAAGTCGGCATTGTGTCTCTTATATTTATTTCCGATAAAATTTCTGTGTTTCGTCGTCACTGTGAAGGTCCAAGGGATACAGTAAACCTGTAGAGGTGCATCGGAAAATAAAACTGGTGACACAGGAAAGGCTCAAATTATAGACAGTAGGAAGACTCAGTCTTCCTGTACTTAAGTCGGCATTGTGTCTCTTATATTTAATTCCGATGCAATTTCTGTGTTTCATCGTCAATGGGAAGGTCCAAGGGATATAGTAAACCTGCAGATTTGCATCGGAATGTATAACTAGTGACACAGGAAACGCTCAAAACATAGACAGTAGGAAGACTCAGTCTTCCTGTACTTAAGTCGGCATTGGGTCTCTTATATTTAATTCCGATGCAATTTCTGTGTTTCATCGTCAATGGGAAGGTCCAAGGGATACAGTAAACCTGCAGAGGTGCATCGGAATGTAAAACTGATGACACAGGAAAAGCTCAAAACATAGACAGTAGGATGACTTAGTCTTCCCGTACTTAAGTCGTCATTGTGTCTCTTATATTTAATTCCGATGCGATTTCTGTGTTTCATCGTCAATGGGAAAGTCCAAGAGATACAGTAAAATTGCAGAGGTGAATCGGAATGTAAAACTAGTGACATAGGAAACGCGCAAAACATAGACAGTAGGAAGACTCAGTCTTCCTGTACTTAAGTCGGAATTGTGTCTCTTATATTTAATTCCGATGCAATTTCTGTGTTTCATCGTCAATGGGAAGGTCCAAGGGACACAGTAAACCTGCAGAGGTGCATCGGAATGTGAAACTGGAGACACAGGAAACGCTCAAAACATAGACAGTAGGAACACTCAGTCTTCCTGTACTTAAGTCGGCATTGTGTCTCTTATATTTATTTCCGATGAAATTTCTGTGTTTCATCGTGAATGGGAAGGTCCAAGGGATACAGTAAACCTGTAGAGATGCATCGGAATGCAAAACTGGTGACACAGGAAACGCTCAAAATATAGACAATAGGAAGGCTCAGTCTTCCTGTGCTTAAGTAGGCATTGTGTCTCTTAAATTTAACTCCGATGCAATTTCTGTGTTTCATCGTCAATGGGAAGGTCCAAGGGATACAGTAAACCTGCAGAGGTGCATCAGAATGTAAAACTGGTGACACAGGAAACGCTCAAAACATAGACAGTAGGAAGACTCAGTCTTCCTGTACTTATGTCAGCATTGTGTCTCTTATATTTAATTCCGATGCGATTTCTGTGTTTCATCGACAATAGGAAGGTCCAAGGGATATAGTAAACTGGCAGAGGTGCATCGGAATGTAAAACTGGTGACACAGGAAACGCTCAAATCATTGACCGTACGAAAACTGTTTTCTTGTACTTAAGTCGGCATTGTGTCTCTTATATTTAATTTCGATGCAATTTCTGTCTTTCATCGTCAATGGGAAGGTCCAAGGGATACAGTAAACCTGTAGAGGTGCATCGGAAAATAAAACTCGTGACACAGGAAACGCTCAAATTATAGACAGTAGGAAGACTCAGTCTTCCTGTTCTTAAGTCGGCACTGTGTCTCTTATATTTAATTCCGATGCAATTTCTGTGTTTCATCGTCAATGGGAAGGTACAAGGGATACAGTAAACCTGCAGAGGTGCATCAGAATGTAAAACTGGTGACACAGGAAACGCTCAAAACATAGACTATAGGAAGACTCAGTCTTCCTGTACTTAAGTCGGCATTGTGTCTCTTATATTTTACTCCAATGCAATTTCTGTGTTTCATCGTCAATGGGAAGGTCCTATGGATACAGTAAACCTGCAGAGGTGGATCAGAATGTAAAACTGGTGACACAGGAAACGCTCAATACATAGACAGTAGGAAGACTCAGTCTTCCTGTACTTAAGTCGGCATTGTGTCTCTTGTATTTAATTCCGATGCGATTTCTGTGTTTCATAGACAATGGGAAGGTCCAAGGGATATAGTAAACCGGCAGAGGTGCATCGGAAGGTAAAACTGGAGACACAGGAAACGCTCAAAACATTGACCGTACGAAGACAGTTTTCTTGTACTTAAGTCGGCATTGTGTCTCTTATATTTAATTTCGATGCAATTTCTGTGTTTCATCGTCAATGGGAAGGTCCAAGGGATACAGGAAACCTGCATAGGTGCATCGGAATGTAAAACTGGTGACTCAGGAAACGCTCAAATCATAGACAGTAGGAAGACTCAGTCTTCCTGTACTAAAGTAAGAATTGTGTCTCTTATATTTTTTTCCGATGAAATTTCTGTGTTTCATCGTGAATGGGAAGGTCCAAGGGATATAGTAAACCTGCAGAGGTGCATCGGAAAGTAAAACTGATGACACAGGAATCGTTCAAACATAGACAGTAGGAAGACTTAGTCTTCCTGTACTTAAGTCGGCATTGTGTCTCTTATATTTAATTCCGATGCAATTTCTGTGTTTCATCGTCAATGGGAAGGTCCAAGGAATACAGTAAACCTGCAGAGGTGCATCGGAATGTAAAACTGGTGACACAGGAAACGCTAAAAACATAGACAGTAGGAAGACTCAGTCTTCCTGTACTTAAGTCGGCATTGTGTCTCTTATATTTTGCTCCAATGCAATTTCTGTGTTTCATCGTCAATGGGAAGGTCCAATGGATACAGTAAACCTGCAGAGGTGGATCAGAATGTAAAACTGGTGACAAAGGAATCGCTCAATACATAGACAGTAGGAAGACTCAGTCTTCCTGTACTTAAGTCGGCATTATGTCTCTTATATTTAATTCCGATGCGATTTCTGTGTTTCATAGACAATGGGAAGGTCCAAGGGATATAGTAAACCGGCATAGGTGCATCGGAATGTAAAACTGGCGACAAAGGAAACGCTCAAAACATAGACCGTAAGAAGACTCAGTTTTCTTGTACTTAAGTCGGCGATGTGTCTCTTATATTTAAATTCCGATGCAATTTCTGTGTTTCATCGTCACTGTGAAGGTCCAAGGGATACAGTAAACCTGTAGAGATGCGTCGGAATGCAAAACTGGTGACACAGGAAACGCTCAAATTATAGACAGTAGGAAGACTCAGTCTTCCTGTGCTTAAGTAGGCATTGCGTATCTTAAATCTAACTCCGATGCAATTTCTGTGTTTCATCGTCAATGGGAAGGACCAAGGGATACAGTAAACCTGCAGAGGTGCATCAGAATGTAAAACTGGTGACCCAGGAAACGAACAAAACATAGACAGTAGGAAGACTCAGTCTTCCTGTACTTAAGTCAGCATTGTGTCTCTTATATTTATTTCCGATGAAATTTCTGTGTTTCTTCGTGAATGGGAAGGTCCAAGGGATATAGTAAACCTGCAGAGGTGCATCGGAAAGTAAAACTGATGACACAGGAATCGTTCAAACATAGACAGTAGGAAGACTTAGTCTTCCTGTACTTAAGTCGGCATTGTGTCTCTTATATTTAATTCCGATGCAATTTCTGTGTTTCATCGTCAATGGGAAGGTCCAAGGAATACAGTAAACCTGCAGAGGTGCATCGGAATGTAAAACTGGTGACACAGGAAACGCTAAAAACATAGACAGTAGGAAGACTCAGTCTTCCTGTACTTAAGTCGGCATTGTGTCTCTTATATTTTACTCCAATGCAATTTCTGTGTTTCATCGTCAATGGGAAGGTCCAATGGATACAGTAAACCTGCAGAGGTGGATCAGAATGTAAAACTGGTGACACAGGAAACGCTCAATACATAGACAGTAGGAAGACTCAGTCTTCCTGTACTTAAGTCGGCATTATGTCTCTTATATTTAATTCCGATGCGATTTCTGTGTTTCATAGACAATGGGAAGGTCCAAGGGATATAGTAAACCGGCAGAGGTGCATCGGAAGGTAAAACTGGTGACACAGGAAACGCTCAAAACATTGACCGTACGAAGACTGTTTTCTTGTACTTAAGTCGGCATTGTGTCTCTTATATTTAATTTCGATGCAATTTCTGTGTTTCATCGTCAATGGGAAGGTCCAAGGGATACAGGAAACCTGCATAGGTGCATCGGAATGTAAAACTGGTGACTCAGGAAACGCTCAAATCATAGACAGTAGGAAGACTCAGTCTTCCTGTACTAAACTCGGCATTGTGTCTCTTATATTTTTTTCCGATGAAATTTCTGTGTTTCATCGTGAATGGGAAGGTCCAAGGGATATAGTAAACCTGCAGAGGTGCATCGGAAAGTAAAACTGATGACACAGGAAAAGCTCAAAACATAGACAGTAGGAAGACTTAGTCTTCCTGTACTTAAGTCGGCATTGTGTCTCTTATATTTAATTCCGATGCAATTTCTGTGTTTCATCGTCAATGGGAAGGTCCAAGAGATACATTATAATTGCAGAGGTGCATCGGAATGTAAAACTAGTGACATAGGAAACGCGCAAAACATAGACAGTGGGAAGACTCAGTCTTCCTGTACTTAGGTCGGCATTGTGTCTCTTATATTTAATTCCGATGCAATTTCTGTGTTTCATCGTCAATGGGAAGGTCCAAGGGACACAGTAAACCTGCAGAGGTGCATCGGAATGTGAAACTCGTGACACAGGAAACGCTCAAAACATAGACAGTAGGAAGACTCAGTCTTCCTGTACTTAAGTCGGCATTGTGTCTCTTATATTTATTTCCGATGAAATTTCTGTGTTTCATCGTGAATGGGAAGGTCCAAGAGATACAGTAAACCCGTAGAGATGCATCGGAATGCAAAACTGGTGACACAGGAAACGCTCAAATTATAGACAGTAGGAAGACTCAGTCTTCCTGTACTTAAGTCGGCATTGTGTCTCTTATATTTATTTCCGATGAAATTTCTGTGTTTCATCGTGAATGGGAAGGTCCAAGGGATACAGTAAACCTGCAGAGGTGCATCAGAAAGTAAAACTGGTGACACAGGAAGTGCTCAAAACATAGACAGTAGGAAGACTCAGTCTTCCTGTACATAAGTCGGCATTGTGTCTCTTATATTTAATTCCGATGCAATTTCTGTGTTTCATCGTCAATGGGAAGGTCCAAGGGATACAGTAAACCTGCAGAGGTGCATCGGAATGTAAAACTGGTGACACAGGAAACGCTCAAAAC
Organism: Schistocerca nitens; assembly: GCF_023898315.1. NCBI lineage: Eukaryota > Metazoa > Arthropoda > Insecta > Orthoptera > Acrididae > Schistocerca > Schistocerca nitens. The sequence goes on along the minus strand of NC_064614.1, from coordinate 1,324,390,700 downwards.
ATAGACAGAAGGAAGACTCAGTCTTCCTGTACTAAAGTCGGCATTGTGTCTCTTATATTTTTTTCCGATGAAATTTCTGTGTTTCATCGTGAATGGGAAGGTCCAAGGGATATAGTAAACCTGCAGAGGTGCATCGGAAAGTAAAACTGATGACACAGGAAAAGCTCAAAACATAGACAGTAGGAAGACTTAGTCTTCCTGTACTTAAGTCGGCATTGTGTCTCTTATATTTAATTCCGATGCAATTTCTGTGTTTCATCGTCAATGGGAAGGTCCAAGAGATACATTATAATTGCAGAGGTGCATCGGAATGTAAAACTAGTGACATAGGAAACGCGCAAAACATAGACAGTGGGAAGACTCAGTCTTCCTGTACTTAAGTCGGCATTGTGTCTCTTATATTTTACTCCAATGCAATTTCTGTGTTTCATCGTCAATGGGAAGGTCCAATGGATACAGTAAACCTGCAGAGGTGGATCAGAATGTAAAACTGGTGACACAGGAATCGCTCAATACATAGACAGTAGGAAGACTCAGTCTTCCTGTACTTAAGTCGGCATTATGTCTCTTATATTTAATTCCGATGCGATTTCTGTGTTTCATAGACAATGGGAAGGTCCAAGGGATATAGTAAACCGGCATAGGTGCATCGGAATGTAAAACTGGCGACACAGGAAACGCTCAAAACATAGACCGTAAGAAGACTCAGTTTTCTTGTACTTAAGTCGGCGATGTGTCTCTTATATTTAAATTCCGATGCAATTTCTGTGTTTCATCGTCACTGTGAAGGTCCAAGGGATACAGTAAACCTGTAGAGATGCGTCGGAATGCAAAACTGGTGACACAGGAAACGCTCAAATTATAGACAGTAGGTAGACTCAGTCTTCCTGTGCTTAAGTAGGCATTGCGTATCTTAAATCTAACTCCGATGCAATTTCTGTGTTTCATCGTCAATGGGAAGGACCAAGGGATACAGTAAACCTGCAGAGGTGCATCAGAATGTAAAACTGGTGACCCAGGAAACGATCATAACATAGACAGTAGGAAGACTCAGTCTTCCTGTACTTAAGTCAGCATTGTGTCTCTTATATTTATTTCCGATGAAATTTCTGTGTTTCTTCGTGAATGGGAAGGTCCAAGGGATATAGTAAACCTGCAGAGGTGCATCGGAAAGTAAAACTGATGACACAGGAATCGTTCAAACATAGACAGTAGGAAGACTTAGTCTTCCTGTACTTAAGTCGGCATTGTGTCTCTTATATTTAATTCCGATGCAATTTCTGTGTTTCATCGTCAATGGGAAGGTCCAAGGAATACAGTAAACCTGCAGAGGTGCATCGGAATGTAAAACTGGTGACACAGGAAACGCTAAAAACATAGACAGTAGGAAGACTCAGTCTTCCTGTACTTAAGTCGGCATTGTGTCTCTTATATTTTACTCCAATGCAATTTCTGTGTTTCATCGTCAATGGGAAGGTCCAATGGATACAGTAAACCTGCAGAGGTGGATCAGAATGTAAAACTGGTGACACAGGACACGCTCAATACATAGACAGTAGGAAGACTCAGTCTTCCTGTACTTAAGTCGGCATTGTGTCTCTTATATTTTACTCCAATGCAATTTCTGTGTTTCATCGTCAATGGGAAGGTCCAAGGGATATAGTAAACCTGCAGAGGTGCATCGGAAAGTAAAACTGAAGACACAGGAATCGTTCAAACATAGACAGTAGGAAGACTTAGTCTTCCTGTACTTAAGTCGGCATTGTGTCTCTTATATTTAATTCCGATGCAATTTCTGTGTTTCATCGTCAATGGGAAGGTCCAAGAGATACATTATAATTGCAGAGGTGCATCGGAATGTAAAACTAGTGACATAGGAAACGCGCAAAACATAGACAGTGGGAAGACTCAGTCTTCCTGTACTTAAGTCGGCATTGTGTCTCTTATATTTAATTCCGATGCAATTTCTGTGTTTCATCGTCAATGGGAAGGTCCAAGGGACACAGTAAACCTGCAGAGGTGCATCGGAATGTGAAACTCGTGACACAGGAAACGCTCAAAACATAGACAGTAGGAAGACTCAGTCTTCCTGTACTTAAGTCGGCATTGTGTCTCTTATATTTATTTCCGATGAAATTTCTGTGTTTCATCGTGAATGGGAAGGTCCAAGGGATACAGTAAACCCGTAGAGATGCATCGGAATGCAAAACTGGTGACACAGGAAACGCTCAAATTATAGACAGTAGGAAGACTCAGTCTTCCTGTACTTAAGTCGGCATTGTGTCTCTTGTATTTATTTCCGATGAAATTTCTGTGTTTCATCGTGAATGGGAAGGTCCAAGAGATACATTATAATTGCAGAGGTGCATCGGAATGTAAAACTAGTGACATAGGAAACGCGCAAAACATAGACAGTAGGAAGACTCAGTCTTCCTGTACTTAAGTCGGCATTGTGTCTCTTATATTTAATTCCGATGCAATTTCTGTGTTTCATCGTCAATGGGAAGGTCCAAGGGATACAGTAAACCGGCAGAGGTGCATCGGAATGTAAAACTGGTGACTCAGGAAACGCTCAAAACATAGACAGTAGGAAGACTCAGTCTTCCTGTACTTAAGTCGGCATTGTGTCTCTTATATTTAATTACGATGCAATTTCTGTGTTTCATCGTCAATGGGAAGGTACAAGGGATACAGTAAACCTGCAGAGGTGCATCAGATTGTAAAACTGGTGACACAGGAATCGCTCAAAACATAGACTGTAGGAAGACTCAGTCTTCCTGTACTTAAGTCGGCATTGTGTCTCTTATATTTAATTCCGATGCAATTTCTGTGTTTCATCGTCAATGGGAAGGTCCAAGGGATATAGTAAACCTGCAGATTTGCATCGGAATGTAAAACTAGTGACACAGGAAATGCTCAAAACATAGACAGTAGGAAGACTCAGTCTTCCTGTGCTTAAGTCGGCATTGTGTCTCTTATATTTAATTCCGATGCAATTTCTGTGTTTCATCGTCAATGGGAAGGTCCAAGGGATACAGTAAACCAGCAGAGGTGCATCGGAATGTAAAACTGATGACACAGGAATGCTCAAAACATAGACAGTAGGAAGACTCAGTCTTCCTGTACTTAAGTCGGCATTGTGTCTCTTATATTTAATTCCGATGCGATTTCTGTGTTTCATAGACAATGGGAAGGACCAAGGGATATAGTAAACCTGCAGAGGTGCATCGGAAGGTAAAACTGGTGACTCAGGAAACGCTCAAAACATTGACCGTACGAAGACTGTTTTCTTGTTTTTAAGTCGGCATTGTGTCTCTTACATTTAATTTCGATGCAATGTCTGTGTTTCATCGTCAATGGGAAGGTCCAATGGATACAGTAAACCTGCAGAGGTGGATCAGAATGTAAAACTGGTGACACAGGAAACGCTCAATACATAGACAGTAGGAAGACTCAGTCTTCCTGTACTTAAGTCGGCATTATGTCTCTTACATTTAATTCCGATGCGATTTCTGTGTTTCATAGACAATGGGAAGGTCCAAGGGATATAGTAAACCGGCATAGGTGCATCGGAATGTAAAACTGGCGACACAGGAAACGCTCAAAACATAGACCGTAAGAAGACTCAGTTTTCTTGTACTTAAGTCGGCGATGTGTCTCTTATATTTAAATTCCGATGCAATTTCTGTGTTTCATCGTCACTGTGAAGGTCCAAGGGATACAGTAAACCTGTAGAGATGCGTCGGAATGCAAAACTGGTGACACAGGAAACGCTCAAATTATAGACAGTAGGAAGACTCAGTCTTCCTGTGCTTAAGTAGGCATTGCGTATCTTAAATCTAACTCCGATGCAATTTCTGTGTTTCATCGTCAATGGGAAGGACCAAGGGATACAGTAAACCTGCAGAGGTGCATCAGAATGTAAAACTGGTGACACAGGAAACGCTCAAAACATAGACTGTAGGAAGACTCAGTCTTCCTCTAATTAAGTCGGCATTGTGTCTCTTATATTTAATTCCGATGCAATTTCTGTGTTTCATCGTCAATGGGAAGGTCCAAGGGATATAGTAAACCTGCAGATTTGCATCGGAATGTAAAACTAGTGACAAAGGAAACGCTCAAAACATAGACAGTAGGAAGACTCAGTCTTCCTGTACTTAAGTCGGCATTGTGTCTCTTATATTTAATTCCGATGCAATTTCTGTGTTTCATCGTCAATGGGAAGGTCCAAGAGATACAGTAAACCTGCAGAGGTGCATCAGAATGTAAAACTGGTGACCCAGGAAACGATCAAAACATAGACAGTAGGAAGACTCAGTCTTCCTGTACTTAAGTCAGCATTGTGTCTCTTATATTTATTTCCGATGAAATTTCTGTGTTTCTTCGTGAATGGGAAGGTCCAAGGGATATAGTAAACCTGCAGAGGTGCATCGGAAAGTAAAACTGATGACACAGGAATCGTTCAAACATAGACAGTAGGAAGACTTAGTCTTCCTGTACTTAAGTCGGCATTGTGTCTCTTATATTTAATTCCGATGCAATTTCTGTGTTTCATCGTCAATGGGAAGGTCCAAGGAATACAGTAAACCTGCAGAGGTGCATCGGAATGTAAAACTGGTGACACAGGAAACGCTAAAAACATAGACAGTAGGAAGACTCAGTCTTCCTGTACTTAAGTCGGCATTGTGTCTCTTATATTTTACTTGACTAGAAGAAGGGATCGGTTTGTAGGACATGTTTTGAGGCATCAAGGGATCACAAATTTAGCATTGAAGGGCAGCGTGGAGGGTAAAAATCGTAGAGGGAGACCAAGAGATCAATACACTAAGCAGATTCAGAAGGATGTAGGTTGCAGTAGGTACTGGGAGATGAAGAAGCTTGCTCAGGATAGAGTAGCATGGAGAGCTGCATCAAACCCGTCTCAGGACTGAAGACCACAACAACAACAACATATTTTACTCCAATGCAATTTCTGTGTTTCATCGTCAATGGGAAGGTCCAATGGATACAGTAAACCTGCAGAGGTGGATCAGAATGTAAAACTGGTGACACAGGAAACGCTCAATACATAGACAGTAGGAAGACTCAGTCTTCCTGTACTTAAGTCGGCATTATGTCTCTTATATTTAATTCCGATGCGATTTCTGTGTTTCATAGACAATGGGAAGGTCCAAGGGATATAGTAAACCGGCAGAGGTGCATCGGAAGGTAAAACTGGTGACACAGGAATCGCTCAAAACATTGACCGTACGAAGACTGTTTTCTTGTACTTAAGTCGGCATTGTGTCTCTTATATTTAATTTCGATGCAATTTCTGTGTTTCATCGTCAATGGGAAGGTCCAAGGGATACAGGAAACCTGCATAGGTGCATCGGAATGTAAAACTGGTGACTCAGGAAACGCTCAAATCATAGACAGTAGGACGACTCAGTCTTCCTGTACTAAAGTCGGCATTGTGTCTCTTATATTTTTTTCCGATGAAATTTCTGTGTTTCATCGTGAGTGGGAAGGTCCAAGGGATATAGTAAACCTGCAGAGGTGCATCGGAAAGTAAAACTGATGACACAGGAAAAGCTCAAAACATAGACAGTAGGAAGACTTAGTCTTCCTGTACTTAAGTCGGCATTGTGTCTCTTATATTTAATTCCGATGCAATTTCTGTGTTTCATCGTCAATGGGAAGGTCCAAGATATACATTATAATTGCAGAGGTGCATCGGAATGTAAAACTAGTGACATAGGAAACGCGCAAAACATAGACAGTGGGAAGACTCAGTCTTCCTGTACTTAAGTCGGCATTGTGTCTCTTATATTTATTTCCGATGAAATTTCTGTGTTTCATCGTGAATGGGAAGGTCCAAGGGATACAGTAAACCTGTAGAGATGCATCGGAATGCAAAACTGGTGACACCGGAAACGCTCAAATTATAGACAGTAGGAAGACTCAGTCTTCCTGTACTTAAGTCGGCATTGTGTCTCTTATATTTATTTCCGATGAAATTTCTGTGTTTCATCGTGAATGGGAAGGTCCAAGGGATACAGTAAACCTGCAGAGGTGCATCAGAAAGTAAAACTGGTGACACAGGAAGTGCTCAAAACATAGACAGTAGGAAGACTCTGTCTTCCTGTACTTAAGTCGGCATTGTGTCTCATATATTTAATTCCGATGCAATTTCTGTGTTTCATCGTCAATGGGAAGGTCCAAGGGATACAGTAAACCTGCAGAGGTGCATCAGAAAGTAAAACTGGTGACACAGGAAGTGCTCAAAACATAGACAGTAGGAAGACTCAGTCTTCCTGTGCTTAAGTAGGCATTGCGTATCTTAAATCTAACTCCGATGCAATTTCTGTGTTGCATCGTCAATGGGAAGGACCAAGGGATACAGTAAACCTGCAGAGGTGCATCAGAATGTAAAACTGGTGACACAGGAAACGCTCAAAACATAGACTGTAGGAAGACTCAGTCTTCCTGTAATTAAGTCGGCATTGTGTCTCTTATATTTAATTCCGATGCAATTTCTGTGTTTCATCGTCAATGGGAAGGTCCAAGGGATATAGTAAACCTGCAGATTTGCATCGGAATGTAAAACTAGTGACAAAGGAAACGCTCAAAACATAGACAGTAGGAAGACTCAGTCTTCCTGTACTTAAGTCGGCATTGTGTCTCTTATATTTAATTCCGATGCAATTTCTGTGTTTCATCGTCAATGGGAAGGTCCAAGGGATATAGTAAACCGGCAGAGGTGCATCGGAAAGTAAAACTGATGACACAGGAAGCGTTCAAACATAGACAGAAGGAAGACTTAGTCTTCCTGTACTTAAGTCGGCATTGTGTCTCTTATATTTAATTCCGATGCAATTTCTGTGTTTCATCGTCAATGGGAAGGTCCAAGGAATACAGTAAACCTGCAGAGGTGCATCGAAATGTAAAACTGGTGACACAGGAAACGCTAAAAACATAGACAGTAGGAAGACTCAGTCTTCCTGTACTTAAGTCGGCATTGTGTCTCTTATATTTTACTCCAATGCAATTTCTGTGTTTCATCGTCAATGGGAAGGTCCAATGGATACAGTAAACCTGCAGAGGTGGATCAGAATGTAAAACTGGTGACACAGGAAACGCTCAATACATAGACAGTAGGAAGACTCAGTCTTCCTGTACTTAAGTCGGCATTATGTCTCTTATATTTAATTCCGATGCGATTTCTGTGTTTCATAGACAATGGGAAGGTCCAAGGGATATAGTAAACCGGCAGAGGTGCATCGGAAGGTAAAACTGGTGACACAGGAAACGCTCAAAACATTGACCGTACGAAGACTGTTTTCTTGTACTTAAGTCGGCATTGTGTCTCTTATATTTAATTTCGATGCAATTTCTGTGTTTCATCGTCAATGGGAAGGTCCAAGGGATACAGGAAACCTGCATAGGTGCATCGGAATGTAAAACTGGTGACTCAGGAAACGCTCAAATCATAGACAGTAGGAAGACTCAGTCTTCCTGTACTAAAGTCGGCATTGTGTCTCTTATATTTTTTTCCGATGATATTTCTGTGTTTCATCGTGAATGGGAAGGCCCAAGGGATATAGTAAACCTGCAGAGGTGCATCGGAAAGTAAAACTGATGACACAGGAAAAGCTCAAAGCATAGACAGTAGGAAGACTTAGTCTTCCTGTACTTAAGTCGGCATTGTGTCTCTTATATTTAATTCCGATGAAATTTCTGTGCTTCATCGTCAATGGGAAGGTCCAAGAGATACATTATAATTGCAGAGGTGCATCGGAATGTAAAACTAGTGACATAGGAAACGCGCAAAACATAGACAGTGGGAAGACTCAGTCTTCCTGTACTTAAGTCGGCATTGTGTCTCTTATATTTAATTCCGATGCAATTTCTGTGTTTCATCGTCAATGGGAAGGTACAAGGGACACAGTAAACCTGCAGAGGTGCATCGGAATGTGAAACTCGTGACACAGGAAACGCTCAAAACATAGACAGTAGGAAGACTCAGTCTTCGTGTACTTAAGTCGGCATTGTGTCTCTTATATTTATTTCCGATGAAATTTCTGTGTTTCATCGTGAATGGGAAGGTCCAAGGGATACAGTAAACCTGTAGAGATGCATCGGAATGCAAAACTGGTGACACAGGAAACGCTCAAATTATAGACAGTAGGAAGACTCAGTCTTCCTGTACTTAAGTCGGCATTGTGTCTCTTATATTTATTTCCGATGAAATTTCTGTGTTTCATCGTGAATGGGAAGGTCCAAGGGATACAGTAAACCTGCAGAGGTGCATCGGAAAATAAAACTAGTGACACAGGAAACGCTCAAATTATAGACAGTAGGAAGACTCAGTCTTCCTGTACTTAAGTCGGCATTGTGTCTCTTATATTTAATTACGATGCAATTTCTGTGTTTCATCGTCAATGGGAAGGTACAAGGGATACAGTAAACCTGCAGAGGTGCATCAGATTGTAAAACTGGTGACACAGGAAACGCTCAAAACATAGACTGTAGGAAGACTCAGTCTTCCTGTACTTAAGTCGGCATTGTGTCTCTTATATTTAATTCCGATGCAATTTCTGTGTTTCATCGTCAATGGGAAGGTCCAAGGGATATAGTAAACCTGCAGATTTGCATCGGAATGTAAAACTAGTGACACAGGAAACGCTCAAAACATAGACAGTAGGAAGACTCAGTCTTCCTGTACTTAAGTCGGCATTGTGTCTCTTATATTTAATTCCGATGCAATTTCTGTGTTTCATCGTCAATGGGAAGGTCCAAGGGATACAGTAAACCTGCAGAGGTGCATCGGAATGTAAAACTGGTGACCCAGGAAACGATCAAAACATAGACAGTAGGAAGACTCAGTCTTCCTGTACTTAAGTCGGCATTGTGTCTCTTATATTTAATTCCGATGCGATTTCTGTGTTTCATAGACAATGGGAAGGACCAAGGGATATAGTAAACCTGCAGAGGTGCATCGGAAGGTAAAACTGGTGACACAGGAAACGCTCAAAACATTGACCGTACGAAGACTGTTTTCTTGTACTTAAGTCGGCATTGTGTCTCTTACATTTAATTTCGATGCAATTTCTGTGTTTCATCGTCAATGGGAAGGTCCAAGGGATACAGGAAACCTGCATAGGTGCATCGGAATGTAAAACTGGTGACTCAGGAGACGCTCAAAACATAGACAGCAGGAAGACTCATTCTTCCTGTACTAAAGTCGGCATTGTGTCTTTATATTTTTTTCCGATGAAATTTCTGTGTTTCATCGTGAATGGGAAGGTCCAAGGGATATAGTAAACCTGCAGAGGTGCATCGGAAAGTAAAACTGATGACACAGGAAAGGCTCAAAACATAGACAGTAGGATGACTTAGTCTTCCTGTACTTAAGTCGGCATTGTGTCTCTTATATTTAATTCCGATGCAATTTCTGAGTTTCATCGTCAATGGGAAAGTCCAAGAGATACAGTAAAATTGCAGAGGTGAATCGGAATGTAAAACTAGTGACATAGGAAACGCGCAAAACATAGACAGTAGGAAGACTCAGTCTTCCTGTACGTAAGTCGGCATTGTGTCTCTTATATTTAATTCCGATGCAATTTCTGTGTTTCATCGTCAATGGGAAGGTCCAAGGGACACAGTAAACCTGCAGAGGTGCATCGGAATGTGAAACTGGAGACACAGGAAACGCTCAAAACATAGACAGTAGGAACACTCAGTCTTCCTGTACTTAAGTCGGCATTGTGTCTCTTTTATTTATTTCCGATGAAATTTCTGTGTTTCATCGTGAATGGGAAGGTCCAAGGGATACAGTAAACCTGCAGAGGTGCATCGGAATGTGAAACTGGAGACACACGAAACGCTCAAAACATAGACAGTAGGAACACTCAGTCTTCCTGTACTTAAGTCAGCATTGTGTCTCTTATATTTAATTCCGATGCGATTTCTGTGTTTCATCGACAATAGGAAGGTCCAAGGGATATAGTAAACCGGCAGAGGTGCATCGGAATGTAAAACTGGTGACACAGGAAACGCTCAAATTATAGACAGTAGGAAGACTCAGTCTTCCTGTACTTTAGTCGGCATTGTGTCTCTTATATTTAATTCCGATACGATTTCTGTGTTTCATCGTCAATGTGAAGGTCCAAGGCATACAGTAAACCTGTAGAGATGCATCGGAATGCAAAACTGGTGACACAGGAAACGCTCAAATTATAGACAGTAGGAAGACTCAGTCTTCCTGCGCTTAAGTAGGCATTGTGTCTCTAAAATCTAACTCCGATGCAATTTCTGTGTTTCATCGTCACTGTGAAGGTCCAAGGGATACAGTAAACCTGCAGAGGTGCATCAGAAAGTAAAACTGGTGACACAGGAAGCGCTCAAAACATAGAAAGTAGGAAGACTCAGTCTTCCTGTACTTAAGTCGGCATTGTGTCTCTTATATTTCATTCCGATGCAATCTCTGCGTTTCATCGTCAATGGGGAGGTCCAAGGGACACAGTATACCTGCAGAGGTGCATCGGAATGTAAAACTAGTGACACAGGAAACGCTCAAAACATAGACAGTAGGAAGACTCAGTCTTACTGTACTTAAGTCGGCATTGTGTCTCTTGTATTTAATTCCGGTGCAATTTCTGTGTTTCATCGTCAATGTGAAGGTCCAAGGGATACAGTAAACCTGCAGAGGTGCATCGTAATGTAAAACTGGTGACACAGGAAACGCTCAAAACATAGACAGTAGGAAGACTCAGTCTTCCTATACTTAAGTCGGCATTGTGTCTCTTATATTTATTTCCGATGAAATTTCTGTGTTTCATCGTGAATGGGAAGGTCCAAGGGATATAGTAAACCTGCAGAGGTGCATCGGATAGTAAAACTGATGACACAGGAAACGCTCAAAACAAAGACAGTAGGAAGACTTAGTCTTCTTGTACTTAAGTCGGCATTGTGTCTCTTATACTTAATTCCGATGCAATTTCTGTGTTTCATCGTCACTGTGAAGGTCCAAGGGATACAGTAAACCTGTAGAAGTGCATCGGAAAATAAAACTGGTGACACAGGAAACGCTCAAATTATAGACAGTAGGAAGACTCAGTCTTCCTGTACTTAAGTCGGCATTGTGTCTCTTATATTTAATTCCGATGCAATTTCTGTGTTTCATCGTCAATGGGAAGGTACAAGGGATACAGTAAACCTGCAGAGGTGCATCAGAATGTAAAGCTGGTGACACAGGAAACGCTCAAAACATAGACTGTAGGAAGACTCAGTCTTCCTGTACTTAAGTCGGCATTGTGTCTCTTATATTTAATTCCGATGTAATTTCTGTGTTTCATCGTCAATGGGAAGGTCCAAGGGATATAGTAAACCTGCAGATTTGCATCGGAATGTAAAACTTGTGACACAGGAAACGCTCAAAACATAGACAGTAGGAAGACTCAGTCTTCCTGTACTTAAGTCGGCATTGTGTCTCTTCTATTTAATTCCGATGCAATTTCTGTGTTTCATCGTCAATGGGAAGGTCCAAGGGATACAGTAAACCTGCAGAGGTGCATCGGAATGTGAAACTGGAGACACAGGAAACGCTCAAAACATAGACAGTAGGAACACTCAGTCTTCCTGTACTTAAGTCAGCATTGTGTCTCTTATATTTAATTCCGATGCGATTTCTGTGTTTCATCGACAATAGGAAGGTCCAAGGGATATAGTAAACCGGCAGAGGTGCATCGGAATGTAAAACTGGTGACACAGGAAACGCTCAAATCATCGACCGTACGAAAACTGTTTTCTTGTACTTAAGACGGCATTCTGTCTCTTATATTTACTTTCGATGCAATTTCTGTCTTCCATCGTCAATGGGAAGGTCCAAGGGATACAGGAAATCTGCAGAGGTGCATCGGAATGTAAAACTGGTGACTCAGGAAACGCTCAAAACATAGACAGTAGGAAGACTCAGTCTTCCTGTACTTTAGTCGGCATTGTGTCTCTTATATTTAATTCCGATACGATTTCTGTGTTTCATCGACAATGGGAAGGGGCAAGGGATACAGTAAACCGGCATAGGTGCATCGGAATGTAAAACTGGCGACACAGGAAACGCTCAAAACATAGACCGTAAGAAGACTCAGTTTTCTTGTACTTAAGTCGGCGATGTGTCTCTTATATTTAAATTCCGATGCAATTTCTGTGTTTCATCCTCACTGTGAAGGTCCAAGGCATACAGTAAACCTGTAGAGATGCATCGGAATGCAAAACTGGTGACACAGGAAACGCTCAAATTATAGACAGTAGGAAGACTCAGTCTTCCTGTGCTTAAGTAGGCATTGTGTCTCTAAAATCTAACTCCGATGCAATTTCTGTGTTTCATCGTCACTGTGAAGGTCCAAGGGATACAGTAAACCTGCAGAGGTGCATCAGAAAGTAAAACTGGTGACACAGGAAGCGCTCAAAACATAGACAGTAGGAAGACTCAGTCTTCCTGTACTTAAGTCGGCATTGTGTCTCTTATATTTAATTCCGATGCAATTTCTGCGTTTCATCGTCAATGGGGAGGTCGAAGGGACACAGTATACCTGCAGAGGTGCATCGGAATGTAAAACTAGTGACACAGGAAACGCTCAAAACATAGACAGTAGGAAGACTCAGTCTTCCTGTACTTAAGTCGGCATTGTGTCTCTTGTATTTAATTCCGGTGCAATTTCTGTGTTTCATCGTCAATGTGAAGGTCCAAGGGATACAGTAAACCTGCAGAGGTGCATCGGAATGTAAAACTGGTGACACAGGAAACGCTCAAAACATAGACAGTAGGAAGACTCAGTCTTCCTATACTTAAGTCGGCATTGTTTCTCTTATATTTATTTCCGATGAAATTTCTGTGTTTCATCGTGAATGGGAAGGTCCAAGGGATATAGTAAACCTGCAGAGGTGCATCGGATAGTAAAACTGATGACACAGGAAACGCTCAAAACAAAGACAGTAGGAAGACTTAGTCTTCTTGTACTTAAGTCGGCATTGTGTCTCTTATACTTAATTCCGATGCAATTTCTGTGTTTCATCGTCACTGTGAAGGTCCAAGGGATACAGTAAACCTGTAGAAGTGCATCGGAAAATAAAACTGGTGACACAGGAAACGCTCAAATTATAGACAGTAGGAAGACTCAGTCTTCCTGTACTTAAGTCGGCATTGTGTCTCTTATATTTAATTCCGATGCAATTTCTGTGTTTCATCGTCAATGGGAAGGTACAAGGGATACAGTAAACCTGCAGAGGTGCATCAGAATGTAAAACTGGTGACACAGGAAACGCTCAAAACATAGACTGTAGGAAGACTCAGTCTTCCTGTACTTAAGTCGGCATTGTGTCTCTTATATTTAATTCCGATGTAATTTCTGTGTTTCATCGTCAATGGGAAGGTCCAAGGGATATAGTAAACCTGCAGATTTGCATCGGAATGTAAAACTAGTGACACAGGAAACGCTCAAAACATAGACAGTAGGAAGACTCAGTCTTCCTGTACTTAAGTCGGCATTGTGTCTCTTATATTTAATTCCGATGCAATTTCTGTGTTTCATCGTCAATGGGAAGGTCCAAGGGATACAATAAACCTGCAGAGGTGCATCGGAATGTAAAACTGGTGACCCAGGAAACGATCAAAACATAGACAGTAGGAAGACTCGGTCTTCCAGTACTTAAGTCGGCATTGTGTCACTTATATTTATTTCCGATGAAATGTCTGTGTTTCACCTTGAATGGGAAGGTCCAAGGGATATAGTAAACCTGCAAAGGTGCATCGGAAAGTAAAACTGATGACACAGGAATCGTTCAAACATAGACAGTAGGAAGACTTAGTCTTCCTGTACTTAAGTCGGCATTGTGTCTCTTTTATTTAATTCCGATGCAATTTCCGTGTTTCATCGTCAATGGGAAGGTCCAAGGAATACAGTAAGCCTGCAGAGGCGCATCGGAATGTAAAACTGGTGACACAGGAAACGCTCAAAACATAGACAGTAGGAAGACTCAGTCTTACTGTACTTAAGTCGGCATTGTGTCTTTATATTTAATTCCGATGCGATTTCTGTGTTTCATCGACAGTGGGAAGGTCCAAGGGATACAGTAAACCTGCAGAGGTGCATCGGAATGTAAAACTGGTGACACAGGAAACGCTCAAAACATAGACAGTAGGAAGACTCAGTCTTCCTATACTTAAGTCGGCATTGTGTCTCTTATATTTATTTCCGATGAAATTTCTGTGTTTCATCGTGAATGGGATCATCCAAGGGATATAGTAAACCTGCAGAGGTGCATCGGAAAGTAAAACTGATGACACAGGAAACGCTCAAAACAAAGACAGTAGGAAGACTTAGTCTTCCTGTACTTAAGTCGGCATTGTGTCTCTTATATTTAATTCCGATGCAATTTCTGTGTTTCATCGTCACTGTGAAGGTCCAAGGGATACAGTAAACCTGTAGAGGTGCATCGGAAAATAAAACTGGTGACACAGGAAACGCTCAAATTAAAGACAGCAGGAAGACTCAGTCTTCCTGTACTTAAGTCGGCATTGTGTCTCTTATATTTAATTCCGATGCAATTTCTGTGTTTCATCGTCAATGGGAAGGTCCAAGGGATATAGTAAACCTGCAGATTTGCATCGGAATGTAAAACTAGTGACACAGGAAACGCTCAAAACATAGACAGTAGGAAGACTCAGTCTTCCTGTACTTAAGTCGGCATTGTGTCTCTTATATTTAATTCCGATGCAATTTCTGTGTTTCATCGTCAATGGGAAGGTCCAAGGGATACAGTAAACCTGCAGAGGTGCATCGGAATGTAAAACTGGTGACCCAGGAAACGATCAAAACATAGACAGTAGGAAGACTCAGTCTTCCTGTACTTAAGTCGGCATTGTGTCTCTTATATTTAATTCCGATGCGATTTCTGTGTTTCATAGACAATGGGAAGGACCAAGGGATATAGTAAACCTGCAGAGGTGCATCGGAAGGTAAAACTGGTGACACAGGAAACGCTCAAAACATTGACCGTACGAAGACTGTTTTCTTGTACTTAAGTCGGCATTGTGTCTCTTACATTTAATTTCGATGCAATTTCTGTGTTTCATCGTCAATGGGAAGGTCCAAGGGATACAGGAAACCTGCATAGGTGCATCGGAATGTAAAACTGGTGACTCAGGTGACGCTCAAAACATAGACAGCAGGAAGACTCATTCTTCCTGTACTAAAGTCGGCATTGTGTCTTTATATTTTTTTCCGATGAAATTTCTGTGTTTCATCGTGAATGGGAAGGTCCAAGGGATATAGTAAACCTGCAGAGGTGCATCGGAAAGTAAAACTGATGACACAGGAAAGGCTCAAAACATAGACAGTAGGATGGCTTAGTCTTCCTGTACTTAAGTCGGCATTGTGTCTCTTATATTTAATTCCGATGCAATTTCTGTGTTTCATCGTCAATGGGAAAGTCCAAGAGATACAGTAAAATTGCAGAGGTGAATCGGAATGTAAAACTAGTGACATAGGAAACGCGCAAAACATAGACAGTAGGAAGACTCAGTCTTCCTGTACGTAAGTCGGCATTGTGTCTCTTATATTTAATTCCGATGCAATTTCTGTGTTTCATCGTCAATGGGAAGGTCCAAGGGACACAGTAAACCTGCAGAGGTGCATCGGAATGTGAAACTGGAGACACAGGAAACGCTCAAAACATAGACAGTAGGAACACTCAGTCTTCCTGTACTTAAGTCGGCATTGTGTCTCTTTTATTTATTTCCGATGAAATTTCTGTGTTTCATCGTGAATGGGAAGGTCCAAGGGATACAGTAAACCTGCAGAGGTGCATCGGAATGTGAAACTGGAGACACACGAAACGCTCAAAACATAGACAGTAGGAACACTCAGTCTTCCTGTACTTAAGTCAGCATTGTGTCTCTTATATTTAATTCCGATGCGATTTCTGTGTTTCATCGACAATAGGAAGGTCCAAGGGATATAGTAAACCGGCAGAGGTGCATCGGAATGTAAAACTGGTGACACAGGAAACGCTCAAATTATAGACAGTAGGAAGACTCAGTCTTCCTGTACTTTAGTCGGCATTGTGTCTCTTATATTTAATTCCGATACGATTTCTGTGTTTCATCGTCAATGTGAAGGTCCAAGGCATACAGTAAACCTGTAGAGATGCATCGGAATGCAAAACTGGTGACACAGGAAACGCTCAAATTATAGACAGTAGGAAGACTCAGTCTTCCTGCGCTTAAGTAGGCATTGTGTCTCTAAAATCTAACTCCGATGCAATTTCTGTGTTTCATCGTCACTGTGAAGGTCCAAGGGATACAGTAAACCTGCAGAGGTGCATCAGAAAGTAAAACTGGTGACACAGGAAGCGCTCAAAACATAGACAGTAGGAAGACTCAGTCTTCCTTTACTTAAGTCGGCATTGTGTCTCTTATATTTCATTCCGATGCAATCTCTGCGTTTCATCGTCAATGGGGAGGTCCAAGGGACACAGTATACCTGCAGAGGTGCATCGGAATGTAAAACTAGTGACACAGGAAACGCTCAAAACATAGACAGTAGGAAGACTCAGTCTTACTGTACTTAAGTCGGCATTGTGTCTCTTGTATTTAATTCCGGTGCAATTTCTGTGTTTCATCGTCAATGTGAAGGTCCAAGGGATACAGTAAACCTGCAGAGGTGCATCGTAATGTAAAACTGGTGACACAGGAAACGCTCAAAACATAGACAGTAGGAAGACTCAGTCTTCCTATACTTAAGTCGGCATTGTGTCTCTTATATTTATTTCCGATGAAATTTCTGTGTTTCATCGTGAATGGGAAGGTCCAAGGGATATAGTAAACCTGCAGAGGTGCATCGGATAGTAAAACTGATGACACAGGAAACGCTCAAAACAAAGACAGTAGGAAGACTTAGTCTTCTTGTACTTAAGTCGGCATTGTGTCTCTTATACTTAATTCCGATGCAATTTCTGTGTTTCATCGTCACTGTGAAGGTCCAAGGGATACAGTAAACCTGTAGAAGTGCATCGGAAAATAAAACTGGTGACACAGGAAACGCTCAAATTATAGACAGTAGGAAGACTCAGTCTTCCTGTACTTAAGTCGGCATTGTGTCTCTTATATTTAATTCCGATGCAATTTCTGTGTTTCATCGTCAATGGGAAGGTACAAGGGATACAGTAAACCTGCAGAGGTGCATCAGAATGTAAAACTGGTGACACAGGAAACGCTCAAAACATAGACTGTAGGAAGACTCAGTCTTCCTGTACTTAAGTCGGCATTGTGTCTCTTATATTTAATTCCGATGTAATTTCTGTGTTTCATCGTCAATGGGAAGGTCCAAGGGATATAGTAAACCTGCAGATTTGCATCGGAATGTAAAACTTGTGACACAGGAAACGCTCAAAACATAGACAGTAGGAAGACTCAGTCTTCCTGTACTTAAGTCGGCATTGTGTCTCTTATATTTAATTCCGATGCAATTTCTGTGTTTCATCGTCAATGGGAAGGTCCAAGGGATACAGTAAACCTGCAGAGGTGCATCGGAATGTGAAACTGGAGACACAGGAAACGCTCAAAACATAGACAGTAGGAACACTCAGTCTTCCTGTACTTAAGTCAGCATTGTGTCTCTTATATTTAATTCCGATGCGATTTCTGTGTTTCATCGACAATAGGAAGGTCCAAGGGATATAGTAAACCGGCAGAGGTGCATCGGAATGTAAAACTGGTGACACAGGAAACGCTCAAATCATCGACCGTACGAAAACTGTTTTCTTGTACTTAAGACGGCATTGTGTCTCTTATATTTACTTTCGATGCAATTTCTGTCTTCCATCGTCAATGGGTAGGTCCAAGGGATACAGGAAATCTGCAGAGGTGCATCGGAATGTAAAACTGGTGACTCAGGAAACGCTCAAAACATAGACAGTAGGAAGACTCAGTCTTCCTGTACTTTAGTCGGCATTGTGTCTCTTATATTTAATTCCGATACGATTTCTGTGTTTCATCGACAATGGGAAGGGGCAAGGGATACAGTAAACCGGCATAGGTGCATCGGAATGTAAAACTGGCGACACAGGAAACGCTCAAAACATAGACCGTAAGAAGACTCAGTTTTCTTGTACTTAAGTCGGCGATGTGTCTCTTATATTTAAATTCCGATGCAATTTCTGTGTTTCATCCTCACTGTGAAGGTCCAAGGCATACAGTAAACCTGTAGAGATGCATCGGAATGCAAAACTGGTGACACAGGAAACGCTCAAATTATAGACAGTAGGAAGACTCAGTCTTCCTGTGCTTAAGTAGGCATTGTGTCTCTAAAATCTAACTCCGATGCAATTTCTGTGTTTCATCGTCACTGTGAAGGTCCAAGGGATACAGTAAACCTGCAGAGGTGCATCAGAAAGTAAAACTGGTGACACAGGAAGCGCTCAAAACATAGACAGTAGGAAGACTCAGTCTTCCTGTACTTAAGTCGGCATTGTGTCTCTTATATTTAATTCCGATGCAATTTCTGCGTTTCATCGTCAATGGGGAGGTCGAAGGGACACAGTATACCTGCAGAGGTGCATCGGAATGTAAAACTAGTGACACAGGAAACGCTCAAAACATAGACAGTAGGAAGACTCAGTCTTCCTGTACTTAAGTCGGCATTGTGTCTCTTGTATTTAATTCCGGTGCAATTTCTGTGTTTCATCGTCAATGTGAAGGTCCAAGGGATACAGTAAACCTGCAGAGGTGCATCGGAATGTAAAACTGGTGACACAGGAAACGCTCAAAACATGGACAGTAGGAAGACTCAGTCTTCCTATACTTAAGTCGGCATTGTTTCTCTTATATTTATTTCCGATGAAATTTCTGTGTTTCATCGTGAATGGGAAGGTCCAAGGGATATAGTAAACCTGCAGAGGTGCATCGGATAGTAAAACTGATGACACAGGAAACGCTCAAAACAAAGACAGTAGGAAGACTTAGTCTTCTTGTACTTAAGTCGGCATTGTGTCTCTTATACTTAATTCCGATGCAATTTCTGTGTTTCATCGTCACTGTGAAGGTCCAAGGGATACAGTAAACCTGTAGAAGTGCATCGGAAAATAAAACTGGTGACACAGGAAACGCTCAAATTATAGACAGTAGGAAGACTCAGTCTTCCTGTACTTAAGTCGGCATTGTGTCTCTTATATTTAATTCCGATGCAATTTCTGTGTTTCATCGTCAATGGGAAGGTACAAGGGATACAGTAAACCTGCAGAGGTGCATCAGAATGTAAAACTGGTGACACAGGAAACGCTCAAAACATAGACTGTAGGAAGACTCAGTCTTCCTGTACTTAAGTCGGCATTGTGTCTCTTATATTTAATTCCGATGTAATTTCTGTGTTTCATCGTCAATGGGAAGGTGCAAGGGATATAGTAAACCTGCAGATTTGCATCGGAATGTAAAACTAGTGACACAGGAAACGCTCAAAACATAGACAGTAGGAAGACTCAGTCTTCCTGTACTTAAGTCGGCATTGTGTCTCTTATATTTAATTCCGATGCAATTTCTGTGTTTCATCGTCAATGGGAAGGTCCAAGGGATACAATAAACCTGCAGAGGTGCATCGGAATGTAAAACTGGTGACCCAGGAAACGATCAAAACATAGACAGTAGGAAGACTCGGTCTTCCAGTACTTAAGTCGGCATTCTGTCACTTATATTTATTTCCGATGAAATGTCTGTGTTTCACCTTGAATGGGAAGGTCCAAGGGATATAGTAAACCTGCAAAGGTGCAACGGAAAGTAAAACTGATGACACAGGAATCGTTCAAACATAGACAGTAGGAAGACTTAGTCTTCCTGTACTTAAGTCGGCATTGTGTCTCTTTTATTTAATTCCGATGCAATTTCCGTGTTTCATCGTCAATGGGAAGGTCCAAGGAATACAGTAAGCCTGCAGAGGCGCATCGGAATGTAAAACTGGTGACACAGGAAACGCTCAAAACATAGACAGTAGGAAGACTCAGTCTTACTGTACTTAAGTCGGCATTGTGTCTTTATATTTAATTCCGATGCGATTTCTGTGTTTCATCGACAGTGGGAAGGTCCAAGGGATACAGTAAACCTGCAGAGGTGCATCGGAATGTAAAACTGGTGACACAGGAAACGCTCAAAACATAGACAGTAGGAAGACTCAGTCTTCCTATACTTAAGTCGGCATTGTGTCTCTTATATTTATTTCCGATGAAATTTCTGTGTTTCATCGTGAATGGGATCATCCAAGGGATATAGTAAACCTGCAGAGGTGCATCGGAAAGTAAAACTGATGACACAGGAAACGCTCAAAACAAAGACAGTAGGAAGACTTAGTCTTCCTGTACTTAAGTCGGCATTGTGTCTCTTATATTTAATTCCGATGCAATTTCTGTGTTTCATCGTCACTGTGAAGGTCCAAGGGATACAGTAAACCTGTAGAGGTGCATCGGAAAATAAAACTGGTGACACAGGAAACGCTCAAATTAAAGACAGCAGGAAGACTCAGTCTTCCTGTACTTAAGTCGGCATTGTGTCTCTTATATTTAATTCCGATGCAATTTCTGTGTTTCATCGTCAATGGGAAGGTACAAGGGATACAGTAAACCTGCAGAGGTGCATCAGAATGTAAAACTGGTGACACAGGAAACGCTCAAAACATAGACTGTAGGAAGACTCAGTCTTCCTGTACTTAAGTCGGCATTGTGTCTCTTATATTTAATTCCGATGCGATTTCTGTGTTTCATCGACAATAGGAAGGTCCAAGGGATATAGTAAACCGGCAGAGGTGCATCGGAATGTAAAACTGGTGACACAGGAAACGCTCAAAACATTGACCGTACGAAAACTGTTTTCTTGTACTTAAGTCGGCATTGTGTCTCTTATATTTAATTTCGATGCAATTTCTGTCTTTCATCGTCAATCGGAAGGTCCAAGGGATACAGGAAACCTGCAGAGGTGCATCGGAATGTAAAACTGGTGACTCAGGAAACGCTCAAAACATAGACAGTAGGAAGACTCAGTCTTCCTGTACTTTAGTCGGCATTGTGTCTCTTATATTTACTTCCGATGAAATTTCTGTGTTTTATCGTGAATGGGAAGGTTCAAGGGATATAGTAAACCTGCAGAGGTGCATCGGAAAGTAAAACTTATTACACAGGAAAGGCTCAAAACATTTACAGTACAAAGACTTAGTCTTCCTGTACTTAAGTCGGCATTGTGTCTCTTATATTCAAATCCGATGCAATTTCTGTGTTTTATCGTGAATGGGAAGGTCCAAGGGATATAGTAAACCTGCAGAGGTGCATCGGAATGTAAAACTGATGACACAGGAATGCTCAAAACATTGACAGTAGGAAGACTCAGTCTTCCTGTACTTAAGTCGGCATTGTGTCTCTTATATTTAATTCCGATACGATTTCTGTGTTTCATCGACAATGGGAAGGGGCAAGGGATACAGTAAACCGGCATAGGTGCATCGGAATGTAAAACTGGCGACACAGGAAACGCTCAAAACATAGACCGTAAGAAGACTCAGTTTTCTTGTACTTAAGTCGGCAATGTGTCTCTTATATTTAAATTCCGATGCAATTTCTGTGTTTCATCGTCACTGTGAAGGTCCAAGGGATACAGTAAACCTGTAGAGATGCATCGGAATGCAAAACTGGTGACACAGGAAACGCTCAAATTATGGACAGTAGGAAGACTCAGTCTTCCTGTGCTTAAGTAGGCATTGTGTCTCTTAAATCTAACTCCGATGCAATTTCTGTGTTTCATCGTCACTGTGAAGGTCCAAGGGATACAGTAAACCTGCAGAGGTGCATCAGAAAGTAAAACTGGTGACACAGGACGCGCTCAAAACATAGACAGTAGGAAGACTCAGTCTTCCTGTACTTAAGTCGGTATTGTGTCTCTTATATTTAATTCCTATGCAATTTCTGCGTTTCATCGTCAATGGGAAGGTCCAAGGGATACATTATACCTGCAGAAGTGCATCGGAATGTAAAACTAGTGACACAGGAAACGCTCAAAACATAGACAGTAGGAAGACTCAGTCTTCCTGTACTTAAGTCGGCATTGTGTCTCTTGTATTTAATTCCGATGCAATTTCTGTGTTTCATCGTAAATGTGAAGGTCCAAGGGATACAGTAAACCTGCAGAGGTGCATCGGAATGTAAAACTGGTGACACAGGAAACGCTCAAAACATAGACAGTAGGAAGACTCAGTCTTCCTATACTTAAGTCGGCATTGTGTCTCTTATATTTATTTCCGATGAAATTTCTGTGTTTCATCGTGAATGGGAAGGTCCAAGGGATATAGTAACCCTGCAGAGGTGCATCGGAAAGTAAAACTGATGACACAGGAATCGTTCACACATAGACAGTAGGAAGACTTAGTCTTCCTGTACTTAAGTCGGCATTGTGTCTCTTATATTTAATTCCGATGCAATTTCCGTGTTTCATCGTCAATGGGAAGGTCCAAGGAATCCAGTAAACCTGCAGAGGGGCATCGGAATGTAAAACTGGTGACACAGGAAACGCTCAAAACATAGACAGTAGGAAGACTCAGTCTTCCTGTACTTAAGTCGGCATTGTGCCTCTTGTATTTAATTCCGATGCAATTTCTGTGTTTCATCGTAAATGTGAAGGTCCAAGGGATACAGTAAACCTGCAGAGGTGCATCAGAATGTAAAACTGGTGACACAGGAAACGCTCAAAACATAGACTGTAGGAAGACTCAGTCTTCCTGTACTTAAGTCGGCATTGTGTCTCTTAAATTTAATTCCGATGCAATTTCTGTGTTTCATCGTCAATGGGAAGGTCCAAGGGATATAGTAAACCTGCAGATTTGCATCGGAATGTAAAACTAGTGACACAGGAAACGCTCAAAACATAGACAGTAGGAAGACTCAGTCTTCCTGTACTTAAGTCGGCATTGTGTCTCTTATATTTAATTCCGATGCAATTTCTGTGTTTCATCGTCAATGGGAAGGTCCAAGGGATACAGTAAACCTGCAGAGGTGCATCGGAATGTAAAACTGGTTTCCCAGGAAACGATCAAAACATAGACAGTAGGAAGACTCAGTCTTCCTGTACTTAAGTCGGCATTGTGTCTCTTATATTTATTTCCGATGAAATTTCTGTGTTTCACCGTGAATGGGAAGGTCCAAGGGATATAGTAAACCTGCAAAGGTGCATCGGAAAGTAAAACTGATGACACAGGAATCGTTCAAACATAGACAGTAGGAAGACTTAGTCTTCCTGTACTTAAGTCGGCATTGTGTCTCTTATATTTAATTCCGATGCAATTTCCGTGTTTCATCGTCAATGGGAAGGTCCAAGGAATCCAGTAAACCTGCAGAGGGGCATCGGAATGTAAAACTGGTGACACAGGAAACGCTCAAAACATAGACAGTAGGAAGACTCAGTCTTCCTGTACTTAAGTCGGCATTGTGTCTCTTATATTTAATTCCGATGCAATTTCTGTGTTTCATCGTCACTGTGAAGGTCCAAGGGATACCGTAAACCTGTAGAGGTGCATCGGAAAATTAAACTGGTGACACAGGAAACGCTCAAATTATAGACAGTACGAAGACTCAGTCTTCCTGTACTTAAGTCGGCATTGTGTCTCTTATATTTAATTCCGATGCAATTTCTGTGTTTCATCGTCAATGGGAAGGTACAAGGGATACAGTAAACCTGCAGAGGTGCATCAGAATGTAAAACTGGTGACACAGGAAACGCTCAAAGCATAGACTGTAGGAAGACTCAGTCTTCCTGTACTTAAGTCGGCATTGTGTCTTTTATATTTAATTCCGATGCAATTTCTGTGTTTCATCGTCAATGGGAAGGTCCAAGGGATACAGTAAACCTGCAGAGGTGCATCGGAATGTAAAACTGGTGACCCAGGAAACGATCAAATCATAGAGAGTAGGAAGACTCAGTCTTCCAGTACTTAAGTCGGCATTGTGTCCCTTATATTTATTTCCGATGAAATTTCTGTGTTTCACCGTGAATGGGAAGGTCCAAGGAATACAGTAAACCTGCAGAGGTGCATCGGAAAGTAAAACTGATGACACAGGAATCGTTCAAACATAGACAGTAGGAAGACTTAGTCTTCCTGTACTTAAGTCGGCATTGTGTCTCTTATATTTAATTCCGATACGATTTCTGTGTTTCATCGACAATGGGAAGGGGCAAGGGATACAGTAAACCGGCATAGGTGCATCGGAATGTAAAACTGGCGACACAGGAAACGCTCAAAACATAGACAGTGGGAAGACTCAGTCTTCCTGTACTTAAGTCGGCATTGTGTCTCTTATATTTAATTCCTATGCAATTTCTGCGTTTCATCGTCAATGGGAAGGTCCAAGGGATACAGTATACCTGCAGAAGTGCATCGGAATGTAAAACTAGTGACACAGGAAACGCTCAAAACATAGACAGTAGGAAGACTCAGTCTTCCTGTACTTAAGTCGGCATTGTGTCTCTTGTATTTAATTCCGATGCAATTTCTGTGTTTCATCGTAAATGTGAAGGTCCAAGGGATACAGTATACCTGCAGAGGAGCATCGGAATGTAAAACTGGTGACACTGGAAACGCTCAAAACATAGACAGTAGGAAGACTGAGTCTTCCTATACTTAAGTCGGCATTGTGTCTCTTATATTTATTTCCGATGAAATTTCTGTGTTTCATCGTGATTGGGAAGGTCCAGGGGATATAGTAAACCTGCAGAGGTGCATCGGAAAGTAAAACTGATGACACAGGAAACGCTCAAAACAAAGACAGTAGGAAGACTTAGTCTTCTTGTACTTAAGTCGGCATTGTGTCTCTTATATTTAATTCCGATGCAATTTCTGTGTTTCATCGTCACTGTGAAGGTCCAAGGGATACAGTAAACCTGTAGAGGTGCATCGGAAAATAAAACTGGTGACACAGGAAACGCTCAAATTATAGACAGTAGGAAGACTCAGTCTTCCTGTACTTAAGTCGGCATTGTGTCTCTTATATTTAATTCCGATGCAATTTCTGTGTTTCATCGTCAATGGGAAGGTACAAGGGATACAGTAAACCTGCAGAGGTGCATCAGAATGTAAAACTGGTGACACAGGAAACGCTCAAAGCATAGACTGTAGGAAGACTCAGTCTTCCTGTACTTAAGTCGGCATTGTGTCTCTTATATTTAATTCCCATGCAATTTCTGTGTTTCATCGTCAATGGGAATGTCCAAGGGATACAATAAACCTGCAGAGGTGCATCGGAATGTAAAACTGGTGACCCAGGAAACGATCAAAACATAGACAGTAGGAAGACTCAGTCTTCCAGTACTTAAGTCAGCATTGTGTCTCTTATATTTATTTCCGATGAAATTTCTGTGTTTCACCGTGAATGGGAAGGTCCAAGGGATATAGTAAACCTGCAGAGGTGCATCGGAAAGTAAAACTGATGACACAGGAATCGTTCAAACATAGACAGTAGGAAGACTTAGTCTTCCTGTACTTAAGTCGGCATTGTGTCTCTTATATTTAATTCCGATGCAATTTCTGTGTTTCATCGTCAATGGGAAGGTCCAAGGAATACAGTAAACCTGCAGAGGTGCATCGGAATGTAAAACTGGTGACACAGGAAACGCTCAAAACATAGACAGTAGGAAGACTCAGTCTTCCTGTACTTAAGTCGGCATTGTGTCTCTTATATTTAACTCCAATGCAATTTCTGTGTTTCATCTTCAATGGGAAGGTCCAGTGGATACAGTAAACCTGCAGAAGTGCATCAGAATGTAAAACTGGTGACACAGGAAACGCTCAAAACATAGACAGTAGGAAGACTCAGTCTTCCTGTACTTAAGTCGGCATTGTGTCACTTATATTTAATTCCGATGCGATTTCTGTGTTTCATCGACAGTGGGAAGGTCCAAGGGATACAGTAAACCTGCAGATGTGCATCGGAATGTAAAACTGGTGACCCAGGAAACGATCAAAACATAGACAGTAGGAAGACTCAGTCTTCCTGTACTTAAGTCGGCATTGTGTCTCTTATATTTATTTCCGATGAAATTTCTGTGTTTCACCCTGAATGGGAAGGTCCAAGGGATATAGTAAACCTGCTGAGGTGCATCGGAACGTAAAACTGATGACACAGGAATCGTTCAAACATAGACAGTAGGAAGACTTAGTCTTCCTGTACTTAAGTCGGCATTGTGTCTCTTATATTTAATTCCGATGCAATTTCTGTGTTTCATCGTCAATGGGAAGGTCCAAGAGATACAGTAAACCTGCAGAGGTGCATCGGAATGTAAAACTGGTGACACAGCAAACGCTCAAAACATAGACAGTAGGAAGACTCAGTCTTCCTGTACTTAAGTCGGCATTGTGTCCCTTATATTTAACTCCAATGCTATTTCTGTGTTTCATCGTCAATGGGAAGGTCCAATGGATACAGTAAACCTGCAGAGGTGCATCAGAATGTAAAACTGGTAACACAGGAAACGCTCAAAACATAGACAGTAGGAAGACTCAGTCTTCCTGTGCTTAAGTCGACATTGTGTCTCTTTTATTTAATTCCGATGCGATTTCTGTGTTTCATCGTCAGTGGGAAGGTCCAAGGGATATAGTAAACCGGCAGAGGTGCATCGGAAGGTAAAACTGGTGACACAGGAAACGCTCAAAACATTGACCGTACGAAGACTGTTTTCTTGTACTTAAAGTCGGCATTGTGTCTCTTATATTTAATTTCGATGCAATTTCTGTGTTTCATCGTCAATGGGAAGGTCCAAGGGATACAGGAAACCTGCAGAGGTGCATCGGAATGTAAAACTGGTGACCCAGGAAACGCTCAAAACATAGACAGTAGGAAGACTCAGTCTTCCTGTACTAAAGATGGCATTGTGTCTCTTATATTTTTTTCCGATGAAATTTCTGTGTTTCATCGTGAATGGGAAGGTCCAAGGGATATAGTAAACCTGCAGAGGGGCATCGGAAAGTAAAATTGATGACACAGGAATGCTCAAAACATAGACAGTAGGAAGACAGTCATCCTGTACTTAAGTCGGCATTGTGTCTCTTATATTTAAATCCGATGCATTTTCTGTTTTTCATCGTCAATGGGAAGGTCCAAGGGATACAGTAAACCTGCAGACGTGCATCGGAATGTAAAACTGATGACACAGGAATGCTCAAAACATAGACAGTAGGAAGACTCAGTCTTCCTGTACTTAAGTCGGCATTGTGTCTCTTATATTTAATTCCGATACGATTTCTGTGTTTCATCGACAATGGGAAGGGGCAAGGGATACAGTAAACCGGCATAGGTGCATCGGAATGTAAAACTAGCGACACAGGAAACGCTCAAAGCAAAGACCGTAAGAAGACTCAGTTTTCTTGTACTTAAGTCGGCGATGTGTCTCTTATATTTATATTCCGATGCAATTTCTGTGTTTCATCGTCACTGTGAAGGTCCAAGGGATACAGTAAACCTGTAGAGATGCATCAGAATGCAAAACTTGTGACACAGGAAACGCTCAAATTATAGACAGTAGGAAGACTCAGTCTTCCTGTGCTTAAGTAGGCATTGTGTCTCTTAAATCTAACTCCGATGCAATTTCTGTGTTTCATCGTCACTGTGAAGGTGCAAGGGATACAGTAAACCTGCAGAGGTGCATCAGAAAGTAAAACTGGTGACACAGGAAGTGCTCAAAACATAGACAGTAGGAAGACTCAGTCTTCCTGCACTTAAGTCGGCATTGTGTCTCTTATATTTAATTCCGATGCAATTTCTGTTTTTCATCGTCAATGGGAAGGTCCAAGGGATACAGTAAACCTGCAGAGGTACATCGGAATGTAAAACTGGTGACACAGGAAACGCTCAAAACATAGACAGTAGGAAGACTTAGTCTTCCATTACTTAAGTCGGCATTGTGTCTCTTATATTTAAATCCGATGCAATTTCTGTTTTTCATCGTCAATGGGAAGGTCCAAGGGATACAGTAAACCTGCAGAGGTACATCGGAATGTAAAACTAGTGACACAGGAAACGCTCAAAACATAGACAGTAGGAAGACTTAGTCTTCCTGTACTTAAGTCGGCATTGTGTCTCTTATATTTAAATCCGATGCAATTTCTGTTTTTCATCGTCAATGGGAAGGTCCAAGGGAAACAGTAAACCTGCAGACGTGCATCGGAATGTAAAACAGATGACACAGGAATGCTCAAAACATAGACAGTAGGAAGACTCAGTCTTCCTGTACTTAAGTCGGCATTGTGTCTCTTATATTTAATTCCGATACGATTTCTGTGTTTCATCGACAATGGGAAGGGGCAAGGGATACAGTAAACCGGCATAGGTGCATCGGAATGTAAAACTGGCGACACAGGGAACGCTCAAAACATAGACCGTAAGAAGACTCAGCTTTCTTGTACTTAAGTCGGCGATGTGTCTCTTATATTTAAATTCCGATGCAATTTCTGTGTTTCATCGTCACTGTGAAGGTCCAAGGGATACAGTAAACCTGTAGAGATGCATCAGAATGCAAAACTGGTGACACAGGAAACGCTCAAATTATAGACAGTAGGAAGACTCAGTCTTCCTGTGCTTAAGTAGGCATTGTGTCTCTTAAATCTAACTCCGATGCAATTTCTGTGTTTCATCGTCACTGTGAAGGTCCAAGTGATACAGTAAACCTGCAGAGGTGCATCAGAAAGTAAAACTGGTGACACAGGAAGTGCTCAAAACATAGACAGTAGGAAGACTCAGTCTTCCTGCACTTAAGTCGGCATTGTGTCTCTTATATTTAACTCCAATGCAATTTCTGTGTTTCATCGTCAATGGGAAGGTCCAATGGATACAGTTAACCTGCAGAGGTGCATCGGAAAGTAAAACTGATGACACAGGAATCGTTCAAACATAGACAGTAGGAAGCCTTAGTCTTCCTGTACTTAAGTCGGCATTGTGTCTCTTATATTTAATTCCGATGCAATTTCTGTGTTTCATCGTCAATGGGAAGGTCCAAGGAATACAGTAAACCTGCAGAGGTGCATCGGAATGTAAAACTGGTGACTCAGGAAACACTCAAAACATAGACAGTAGGAAGACTCAGTCTTCCTGTACTTAAGTCGGCATTGTGTCTCTTATATTTAACTCCAATGCAATTTCTGTGTTTCATCGTCAATGGGAAGGTCCAATGGATACAGTCAACCTGCAGAGGTGCATCAGAATGTAAAACTGGTGACACAGGAAACGCTCAAAACATAGACAGTAGGAAGACTCAGTCTTCCTGTACTTAAGTCGGCATTGTGTGTCTTATATTTAATTGCGATGCAATTTCTGTGTTTCATCGTCACTGTGAAGGTACAAGACCGTCAGTTAGACCGTCAGCGAGAGCGCATCGCTAGCTCCTGCTACTACTAAGGCGAGTACACCGTTTGCTTCTTACATATTTTACAAACAGCAGCGACTTATTTTCAGTTATCTGTGTAATTACTAGTTTATTTTTGTAATTTCTTGCGTGTTCGAGTGCTTACTAGGTAGAACCTTTTATTTCAATAACAGTGTAGTGTACAGTACCGCCATTGCTATCGACCGTTGTATCGACTCTCGTATCGTACAGGCTTGTATGTTTGGTTAGAGCAGCTCAGTCAGTGTCAGTTAGACCGTCAGCGAGAGCGCATCGCTAGCTCCTGCTACTACTAAGGCGAGTACACCGTTTGCTTCTTACATATTTTACAAACAGCAGCGACTTATTTTCAGTTATCTGTGTAATTACTAGTTTATTTTTGTAATTTCTTGCGTGTTCGAGTGCTTACTAGGTAGAACCTTTTATTTCAATAACAGTGTTTTTGTACTTATTTGCTGCGCTTAGCTTTTAAATAGTTTTTCTGGGAAAACCTAGCGTAGTTTTCGCGTCTCGTATTTCAGTGAGTGTTTCTTGATTATCAGAGTAGCTCATCAGAAGATTATCTTGGGAATTTGTCACCGTATAAAGTAGGGTAAACATAGTCATGTGTAGGGACTGTGGTTGTTGTGAGCGGACGCAAGGAGAATTGGCCACTCTTCGGGGACAGGTGGAGGCTTTGTCTGTTAGGCTCATTGAGCTCGAGGCGCAGGCGTCGGCTCGTAGTGGCGTTGGGGCAACTGTGGTGAGACCTATGCCTACTTCGGTGGCCTTGGAATCACATGGAACCCCTGATGTCGCTGCGTCTTCCGGCAGTGAGCATCTTACCGGTCAGCCATCACTCCAGGGTGAATGGCGGACAGTGGTGGGCTCGCGCGTGCCTGGCCGAAAGGCGAAGGTGGGATCTGGCCGCGTGGCGGCTGCCTTACCCCTTTCCAACAGGTACGGGGTGCTTCCTAGTGGTGATGACATCGTTTCCGAGCCACCACAGGATGCCTCGCCTGTTGGGCCAGTGGCCGATTCTCCGGCAAGGTCCCGACAGTCACAGAGGGCGGGCCTATTAGTTATAGGGAGCTCCAACGTTAGGCGGGTTATGGAGCCCCTCAGGAAAATAGCGGGTAGGTCGGGGAAGAATGCCAGTGTGCACTCGGTGTGCTTGCCGGGGGGTCTCGTCCGTAATGTGGAGGAGGCCCTTCCGGCAGCTATTGAACGCACTGGGTGTGACCGGCTGCAGATAGTAGCACATGTCGGAACGAATGACGCCTGCCGCTTGGGTTCTGAGGCCATCCTTGGTTCCTTCCGGCGGCTGGCTGATTTGGTGAAGACAACCAGCATCGCACGCGGAGTGCAAGCTGAGCTTAATATCTGCAGCATAGTGCCCAGAGTCGATCGCGGTCCTCTGGTTTGGAGCCGTGTGGAGGGTCTAAACCAGAGGCTCAGACGACTCTGCGACTATAATGGTTGCAAATTCATCGACCTCCGTTATTGGGTGGAGAACTGTAGGGCCCCCCTAGACAGGTCAGGCGTGCACTACACACCGGAAGCAGCTACTAGGGTAGCAGAGTACGTGTGGCGTGCACACGGGGGTTTTTTAGGTTAGAGGGACCCCCCCTTGGGCGAAACGATAAAATACCTGACGGCTTACCAGAGAGAACATTATCATCGTTGATAAAGAACGTCCGTCCTCAGAGACCAAAAACAGGAAAAGTTAACGTAATATTGGTAAACTGCAGGAGTATCCAGGGCAAGGATCCTGAATTAGTATCTCTTATTGAAGGAAATAGTGCGCATATAGTATTAGGAACGGAAAGTTGGTTAAAACCGGAAGTGAACAGTAACGAAATCCTAGACACAGAATGGAATATATACCGCAAGGATAGGATAAACGCCAATGGTGGAGGAGTATTTATAGCAGTAAAGAATTCAATAATATCCAGTGAAGTTATTAGCGAATGCGAATGTGAAATAATCTGGGTTAAGTTAAGTATCAAAGGTGGGTCAGATATGATAGTCGGATGCTTCTATAGGCCACCTGCATCAGCAACCGTAGTAGTTGAGCGCCTCAGAGAGAACCTGCAGAACGTCGTGAAGAAGTTTCGTGATCATACTATTGTAATAGGGGGAGACTTCAATCTACCAGGTATAGAATGGGATAGTCACACAATCAGAACTGGAGCCAGGGACAGAGACTCTTGTGACATTATCCTGACTGCCTTGTCCGAGAATTACTTCGAGCAGATAGTTAGAGAACCAACTCGTGAAGCTAACGTTTTAGACCTCATAGCAACAAATAGACCGGAACTTTTCGACTCCGTGAATGTAGAAGAGGGTATCAGTGATCATAAGTCAGTGGTTGCATCAATGACTACAA
Organism: Schistocerca nitens; assembly: GCF_023898315.1. Classification (NCBI taxonomy): domain Eukaryota; kingdom Metazoa; phylum Arthropoda; class Insecta; order Orthoptera; family Acrididae; genus Schistocerca; species Schistocerca nitens. The sequence continues at coordinate 1,324,358,895 of NC_064614.1, read as the reverse complement.
GTGTAATAAGAAATGCCAAGAAAGGAAGGAAAATCTATTTGCTTAACAAGAGTGATAGGGCACAAATCGCAGAATATCTGAGTGACCACCATCAAACGTTCATTTCTGAGGAAGAGGATGTGGAACAAAAATGGAAAAAATTCAGAAACATCGTCCAGTACGCCTTAGATAAGTTCGTACCGACTAAGGTCCAAAGCGAGGGGAAAGATCCACCGTGGTATAACAATCATGTACGAAAGGTACTACGGAAACAAAGAAAGCTTCACCATAGGTTTAAGAGTAGTCGAATCATAGCTGATAAGGAAAAGCTGAACGAAGCGAAAAAGAGCGTAAAGAGAGCAATGAGAGAAGCATTCAACGAATTCGAACATAAAACATTGGCAAACAATCTAAACAAGAACCCTAAAAAGTTTTGGTCATATGTAAAATCGGTAAGCGGATCTAAATCCCCTATTCAGTCACTCGTTGACCACGATGGCACCGAAACAGAGGACGACCGAAGAAAGGCAGAAATACTGAATTCAGTGTTCCGAAACTGTTTCACTGCGGAAAATCGTAACACGGTCCCTGACTTCAGCCGTCGCACGGACGCCAAAATGGAAAATATTGAAATAAACGATATCGGAATTGAAAAACAACTGCTATCACTTAGTAGCGGAAAAGCATCCGGACCAGACGAGATACCCTTAAGATTCTACAGTGATTATGCTAAAGAACTTGCCCCCTTTCTATCAGCAATTTATCGTAGATCTCTGGAAGAACGTAAAGTACCTAGCGACTGGAAGAAAGCACAGGTCGTTCCCATTTTCAAGAAGGGTCATAAATCAGATGCGAATAATTATAGGCCTATTTCACTTACGTCAATCTGTTGTAGAATAATGGAACATGTTTTGTGTTCTCGTATTATGACGTTCTTAGATAATACAAATCTCCTTCATCATAACCAACATGGATTCCGCAAACAGAGATCATGTGAAACCCAGCTCGCCCTATTTGTCCAAGAAATTCACAGTGCCGTAGACACTGGCGAGCAGATTGATGCCGTATTCCTGGACTTCAGGAAGGCATTTGATACGGTTCCGCACTTACGTTTAGTGAAAAAAATACGAGCTTACGGAATATCGGACCAGGTTTGTGATTGGATTCAGGATTTCCTAGAAGAAAGAACACAACATGTCATTCTTAACGGTTCAAAATCTGCAGATGTAGAGGTAATTTCGGGAGTACCGCAAGGAAGCGTGATAGGACCTTTATTGTTTACGATATACATAAATGACTTAGTTGACAACATCGGTAGCTCCGTGAGGCTATTTGCAGATGACACGGTTGTCTACAAGAAAGTAGCAACATCAGAAGACTCGTACGTACTCCAGGAAGACCTGCAGAGGATTAATGAATGGTGCGACAGCTGGCAGCTTTCCCTAAACGTAGATAAATGTAATATAATGCGCATACATAGGGGCAGAAATCCATTCCAGTACGATTATGCCATAGGTGGTAAATCATTGGAAGCGGTAACGACCGTAAAATACTTAGGAGTTACTATCCGGAGCGATCTGAAGTGGAATGATCACATAAAACAAATAGTGGGAAAAGCAGGCGCCAGGTTGAGATTCATAGGAAGAATTCTAAGAAAATGTGACTCATCGACGAAAGAAGTAGCTTACAAAACGCTTGTTCGTCCGATTCTTGAGTATTGCTCATCAGTATGGGACCCTTACCAGGTTGGATTAATAGAAGAGATAGACATGATCCAGCGAAAAGCAGCGCGATTCGTCATGGGGACATTTAGTCAGCGCGAGAGCGTTACGGAGATGCTGAACAAGCTCCAGTGGCGGACACTTCAAGAAAGGCGTTACGCAATACGGAGAGGTTTATTATCGAAATTACGAGAGAGCACATTCCGGGAAGAGATGGGCAACATATTACTACCGCCCACATATATCTCGCGTAATGATCACAACGAAAAGATCCGAGAAATTAGAGCAAATACGGAGACTTACAAGCAGTCGTTCTTCCCACGCACAATTCGTGAATGGAACAGGGAAGGGGGGATCAGATAGTGGTACAATAAGTACCCTCCGCCACACACCGTAAGGTGGCTCGCGGAGTATAGATGTAGATGTAGATGTAGATACAGTAAACCTGTAGAGGTGAATCGGAAAATAAAACTGGTGGCACAGGAAACGCTCATATTATAGACAGTAGGAAGACTCAGTCTTCCTGTACTTAAGTCGGCATTGTGTCTCTTATATTTAATTCCGATGCAATTTCTGTGTTTCATCGTCAATGGGAAGGTACAAGGGATACAGTAAACCTGCAGAGGTTCATCAGAATGTAAAACTGGTGACTCAGGAAACGCTCAAAACATAGACAGAAGGAAGACTCAGTCTTCCTGTACTAAAGTCCGCATTGTGTCTCTTATATTTATTTCCGATGAAATTTCTGTGTTTCATCGTGAATGGGAAGGTCCAAGGGATATAGTAAAACTGCAGAGGTGCATCGGAAAGTAAAACTGATGACACACGAAACGCTCAAAACATAGACAGTAGGAAGACTTAGTCTTCCTGTACTTAAGTCGGCATTGTGTCTCTTAAATTTAAATCCGATGCAATTTCTGTTTTTCATCGTCAATGGGAAGGTCCAAGGGGTACAGTTAACCTGCAGACGTGCATCGGAATGTAAAACTGATGAGACAGGAATGCTGAAAACATAGACAGTAGGAAGACTCAGTCTTCCTGTACTTAAGTCGGCATTGTGTCTCTTATATTTAACTCCAATGCAATTTCTGTGTTTCATCGTCAATGGGAAGGTCCAATGGATACAGTAAACCTGCAGAGGTGCATCGGAAGGTAAAACTGGTGACTCAGGAAACGCTCAAAACATTGACCGTACGAAGACTGTTTTCTTGTACTTAAGTCGGCATTGTGTCTCTTATATTTAATGTCGATGCAATTTCTGTGTTTCATCGTCAATGGGAAGGTCCAAGGGATACAGGAAACCTGCAGAGGTGCATCGGAATGTAAAACTGGTGACTCAGGAAACGCTCAAAACATAGACAGAAGGAAGACTCAGTCTTCCTGTACTAAAGTCCGCATTGTGTCTCTTATATTTATTTCCGATGAAATTTCTGTGTTTCATCGTGAATGGGAAGGTCCAAGGGATATAGTAAAACTGCAGAGGTGCATCGGAAAGTAAAACTGATGACACACGAAACGCTCAAAACATAGACAGTAGGAAGACTTAGTCTTCCTGTACTTAAGTCGGCATTGTGTCTCTTATATTTAATTCCGTTGCAATTTCTGTGTTTCATCGTCAATGGGAAGGTCCAAGGAATACACTAAACCTGCAGAGGTGCATCGGAATGTAAAACTGGTGACACAGGAAACGCTCAAAACATAGACAGTAGGAAGACTCAGTCTTCCTGTACTTAAGTCGGCATTGTGACTCTCATATTTAACTCCAATGCAATTTCTGTGTTTCATTGTCAATGGGAAGTTCCAAGGGATATAGTAAACCTGCAGAGGTGCATCGGAAAGTAAAACTGATGACACAGGAACCTTCAAACATAGACAGTAGGAAGACTTAGTCTTCCTGTACTTAAGTCGGCATTGTGTCTCTTATATTTAATTCCGATGCAATTTCTGTGTTTCACCGTCAATGGGAAGGTCCAAGGAATACAGTAAACCTGCAGAGGTGCATCGGAATGTAAAACTGGTGACACAGGAAACGCTCAAAACATAGACAGTAGGAAGACTCAGTCTTCCTGTACTTAAATAGGCATTGTGTCTCTTATATTTAATTCCGATGCGATTTCTGTGTTTCATCGACAATGGGAAGGTCCAAGGGATATAGTAAACCGGCAGAGGTGCATCGGAAGGTAAAACTGGTGACACAGGAAACGCTCAAAACATTGACCGTACGAAGACTGTTTTCTTGTACTTAAGTCGGCAATGTGTCTCTTATATTTAATTTCGATGCAATTTCTGTGTTTCATCGTCAATGGGAAGGTCTGAGGGATACAGGAAACCTGCAGAGGTGCATCGGAAGGTAAAACTGGTGACTCAGGAAACGCTCAAAACATTGACCGTACGAAGACTGTTTTCTTGTACTTAAGTCGGCATTGTGTCTCTTATATTTAATGTCGATGCAATTTCGGTGTTTCATCGTCAATGGGAAGGTCCAAGGGATACAGGAAACCTGCAGAGGTGCATCGGAATGTAAAACTGGTGACTCAGGAAACGCTCAAAACATAGACAGAAGGAAGACTCAGTCTTCCTGTACTAAAGTCCGCATTGTGTCTCTTATATTTATTTCCGATGAAATTTCTGTGTTTCATCGTGAATGGGAAGGTCCAAGGGATATAGTAAAACTGCAGAGGTGCATCGGAAAGTAAAACTGATGACACACGAAACGCTCAAAACATAGACAGTAGGAAGACTTAGTCTTCCTGTACTTAAGTCGGCATTGTGTCTCTTAAATTTAAATCCGATGCAATTTCTGTTTTTCATCGTCAATGGGAAGGTCCAAGGGGTACAGTTAACCTGCAGACGTGCATCGGAATGTAAAACTGATGAGACAGGAATGCTGAAAACATAGACAGTAGGAAGATTCAGTCTTCCTGTACTTAAGTCGGCATTGTGTCTCTTATATTTAATTCCGATACGATTTCTGTGTTTCATCGACAATGGGAAGGGGCAAGGGATACAGTAAACCGGCATAGGTACATCGGAATGTAAAACTGGCGACACAGGAAACGCTCAAAACATAGACCGTAAGAAGAGTCAGTTTTCTTGTACTTAAGTCGGCGATGTGTCTCTTATATTTAAATTCCGATGCAATTTCTGTGTTTCATCGTCACTGTGAAGGTCCAAGGGATACAGTAAACCTGCAGAGGTGCATCAGAAAGTAAAACTGGTGACACAGGAAGCGCTCAAAACATAGACAGTAGGAAGACTCAGTCTTCCTGTACTTAAGTCGGCATTGTGTCTCTTACATTTAATTCCGATGCAATTTCTGTGTTTCATCGTCAATGGGAAGGTCCGAGGGATACAGTAAACCTGCAGAGGTGCATCGGAATGTAAAACTAGTGACACAGGAAAAGCTCAAAACATAGACAGTAGGAAGACTTAGTCTTCCTGTACTTAAGTCGGCATTGTGTCTCTTATATTTAATTCCGATGCAATTTCTGTGTTTCATCGTCACTGTGAAGGTACAAGAGATACAGTAAACCTGTAGAGGTGAATCGGAAAATAAAACTGGTGGCACAGGAAACGCTCAAATTATAGACAGTAGGATGACTCAGTCTTCCTGTACTTAAGTCGGCATTATGTCTCTTATATTTAATTCCGATGCAATTTCTGTGTTTCATCGTCAATGGGAAGGAACAAGGGATACAGTAAACCTGCAGAGGTTCACCAGAATGTAAAACTGGTGACACAGGAAACGCTCAAAACATAGACTGTAGGAAGACTCAGTCTTCCTGTACTTAAGTCGGCATTGTGTGTCTTATATTTAATTCCGATGCAATTTCTGTGTTTCATCGTCAATGGGAAGGTCCAAGGGATACAGTAAACCTGCAGAGGTGCATCGGAATGTAAAACTGGTGACCCAGGAAACGATCAAAACATAGACAGTAGGAAGACACAGTCTTTCTGTACTTAAGTCGGCATTGTGTCTCTTATATTTATTTCCGATGCAATTTCTGTGTTTCATCGTCATTGGGAAGGTCCAAGGGATATAGTAAAAGTGCAGAGGTGCATCGGAAAGTAAAACTGATGACACAGGAATCGTTCAAAGCATAGACGGTAGGAAGACTTAGTCTTCCTGTACTTAAGTCGGCATTGTGTCTCTTATATTTAATTCCGATGCAATTTCTGTGTTTCATCGTCAATGGGAAGGTCCAAGGAATACACTAGACCTGCAGAGGTGCATCGGAATGTAAAACTGGTGACACAGGAAACGCTCAAAACATAGACAGTAGGAAGACTCAGTCTTCCTGTACTTAAGTCGGCATTGTGACTCTTATATTTAACTCCAATGCAATTTCTGTGTTTCATCGTCAATGGGAAGTTCCAAGGGATATAGTAAACCTGCAGAGGTGCATCGGAAAGTAAAACTGATGACACAGGAATCGTTCAAACATAGACAGTAGGAAGACTTAGTCTTCCTGTACTTAAGTCGGCATTGTGTCTCTTATATTTAATTCCGATGCAATTTCTGTGTTTCACCGTCAATGGGAAGGTCCAAGGAATACAGTAAACCTGCAGAGGTGCATCGGAATGTAAAACAGGTGACACAGGAAACGCTCAAAACATAGACAGTAGGAAGACTCAGTCTTATTGTACTTAAGTCGGCATTGTGTCTCTTATATTTAACTCCAATGCAATTTCTGTGTTTCATCGTGAATGTGAAGGTCCAAGGGATATAGTAACCCTGCAGAGGTGCATCGGAAAGTAAAACTGATGACACAGGAAACGCTCAAAACATAGACAGTAGGAAGACTTAGTCTATCTGTACTTAAGTCGGCATTGTGTCTCTTATATTTAAATCCGATGCAATTTCTGTTTTTCATCGTCAATGGGAAGGTCCAAGGGATACAGTTAACCTGCAGAGGTGCATCGGAAAGTAAAACTGATGACACAGGAATCGTTCAAACATAGACAGTAGGAAGCCTTAGTCTTCCTGTACTTAAGTCGGCATTGTGTCTCTTATATTTAATTCCGATGCAATTTCTGTGTTTCATCGTCAATGGGAAGGTCCAAGGAATACAGTAAACCTGCAGAGGTGCATCGGAATGTAAAACTGGTGACACAGGAAACACTCAAAACATAGACAGTAGGAAGACTCAGTCTTCCTGTACTTAAGTCGGCATTGTGTCTCTTATATTTAACTCCAATGCAATTTCTGTGTTTCATCGTCAATGGGAAGGTCCAATGGATACAGTCAACCTGCAGAGGTGCATCAGAATGTAAAACTGGTGACACAGGAAACGCTCAAAACATAGACAGTAGGAAGACTCAGTCTTCCTGTACTTAAGTCGGCATTGTGTGTCTTATATTTAATTCCGATGCAATTTCTGTGTTTCATCGTCACTGTGAAGGTACAAGAGATACAGTAAACCTGTAGAGGTGAATCGGAAAATAAAACTGGTGGCACAGGAAACGCTCATATTATAGACAGTAGGAAGACTCAGTCTTCCTGTACTTAAGTCGGCATTGTGTCTCTTATATTTAATTCCGATGCAATTTCTGTGTTTCATCGTCAATGGGAAGGTCCAAGGGATACAGTAAACCTGCAGAGGTGCATCGGAATGTAAAACTGGTGACCCAGGAAACGATCAAAACATAGACGGTAGGAAGACTCAGTCTTCCTGTACTTAAGTCGGCATTGTGTCTCTTATATTTATTTCCGATGCAATTTCTGTGTTTCATCGTCATTGGGAAGGTCCAAGGGATATAGTAAAAGTGCAGAGGTGCATCGGAAAGTAAAACTGATGACACAGGAATCGTTCAAAGCATAGACGGTAGGAAGACTTAGTCTTCCTGTACTTAAGTCGGCATTGTGTCTCTTATATTTAATTCCGATGCAATTTCTGTGTTTCATCGTCAATGGGAAGGTCCAAGGATTACACTAAACCTGCAGAGGTGCATCGGAATGTAAAACTGGTGACACAGGAAACGCTCAAAACATAGACAGTAGGAAGACTCAGTCTTCCTGTACTTAAGTCGGCATTGTGACTCTCATATTTAACTCCAATGCAATTTCTGTGTTTCATTGTCAATGGGAAGTTCCAAGGGATATAGTAAACCTGCAGAGGTGCATCGGAAAGTAAATCTGATGACACAGGAACCTTCAAACATAGACAGTAGGAAGACTTAGTCTTCCTGTACTTAAGTCGGCATTGTGTCTCTTATATTTAATTCCGATGCAATTTCTGTGTTTCACCGTCAATGGGAAGGTCCAAGGAATACAGTAAACCTGCAGAGGTGCATCGGAATGTAAAACTGGTGACACAGGAAACGCTCAAAACATAGACAGTAGGAAGACTCAGTCTTTCTGTACTTAAATCGGCATTGTGTCTCTTATATTTAATTCCGATGCGATTTCTGTGTTTCATCGACAATGGGAAGGTCCAAGGGATATAGTAAACCGGCAGAGGTGCATCGGAAGGTAAAACTGGTGACACAGGAAACGCTCAAAACATTGACCGTACGAAGACTGTTTTCTTGTACTTAAGTCGGCATTGTGTCTCTTATATTTAATTTCGATGCAATTTCTGTGTTTCATCGTCAATGGGAAGGTCTGAGGGATACAGGAAACCTGCAGAGGTGCATCGGAAGGTAAAACGGGTGACTCAGGAAACGCTCATAACATAGACAGTAGGAAGACTCAGTCTTCCTGTACTAATGTCGGCATTGTGTCTCTTATATTTTTTTCCCATGAAATTTCTGTGTTTCATCGTGAATGGGAAGGTCCAAGGGATATAGTAAACCTGCAGAGGTGCATCGGAAAGTAAAACTGATGACACAGGAAACGCTCAAAACATAGACAGTAGGAAGACTTAGTCTTCCTGTACTTAAGTCGGCATTGTGTCTCTTATATTTAAATCCGATGCAATTTCTGTTTTTCATCGTCAATGGGAAGGTTTAAGGGATACAGTAAACCTGCAGAGGTGCATCGGAATGTAAAACTGTTGACACAGGAAACGCTCAAAACATAGACAGTAGGAAGACTCAGTCTTCCTGTACTTAAGTCGGCATTGTGTCTCTTATATTTAACTCCAATGCATTTTCTGTGTTTCATCGTCAATGGGAAGGTCCAATGGATACAGTAAACCTGCAGAGGTGCATCAGAATGTAAAACTGGTGACACAGGAAACGCTCAAAACATAGACAGTAGGAAGACTCAGTCTTCCTGTACTTAAGTCGGCATTGTGTCTCTTATATTTAATTCCGATGCGATTTCTGTGTTTCATCGACAATGGGAAGGTCCAAGGGATATAGTAAACCGGCAGAGGTGCATCGGAAGGTAAAACTGGTGACTCAGGAAACGCTCAAAACATTGACCGTACGAAGACTGTTTTCTTGTACTTAAGTCGGCATTGTGTCTCTTATATTTAATTTCGATGCAATTTCTGTGTTTCATCGTCAATGGGAAGGTCCAAGGGATACAGGAAACCTGCAGAGGTGCATCGGAATGTAAAACTGGTGACTCATTAAGCGCTCAAAACATAGACAGAAGGAAGACTCAGTCTTCCTGTACTAAAGTCCGCATTGTGTCTCTTATATTTTTTTCCGATGAAATTTCTGTGTTTCATCATGAATGGGAAGGTCCAAGGGATATAGTAAACCTGCAGAGGTGCATCGGAAAGTAAAACTGATGACACAGGAAAAGCTCAAAACATAGACAGTAGGAAGACTTAGTCTTCCTGTACTTAAGTCGGCATTGTGTCTCTTATATTTAAATCCGATGCAATTTCTGTTTTTCATCGTCAATGGGAAGGTCCAAGGGATACAGTAAACCTGCTTACGTGCATCGGAATGTAAAACTGATGACACTGGAATGCTCAAAACATAGACAGTAGGAAGACTCAGTCTTCCTGTTCTTAAGTCGGCATTGTGTCTCTTATATCTAAATCCGATGCAATTTCTGTTTTTCATCGTCAATTGGAAGGTCCAAGGGGTACAGTTAACCTGCAGACGTGCATCGGAATGTAAAACTGATGAGACAGGAATGCTGAAAACATAGACAGTAGGAAGATTCAGTCTTCCTGTACTTAAGTCGGCATTGTGTCTCTTATATTTAATTCCGATACGATTTCTGTGTTTCATCGACAATGGGAAGGGGCAAGGGATACAGTAAACCGGCATAGGTACATCGGAATGTAAAACTGGCGACACAGGAAACGCTCAAAACATAGACCGTAAGAAGACTCAGTTTTCTTGTACTTAAGTCGGCGATGTGTCTCTTATATTTAAATTCCGATGCAATTTCTGTGTTTCATCGTCACTGTGAAGGTCCAAGGGATATAGTAAACCTGCAGAGGTGCATCAGAAAGTAAAACTGGTGACACAGGAAGCGCTCAAAACATAGACAGTAGGAAGACTCAGTCTTCCTGTACTTAAGTCGGCATTGTGTCTCTTACATTTAATTCCGATGCAATTTCTGTGTTTCATCGTCAATGGGAAGGTCCGAGGGATACAGTAAACCTGCAGAGGTGCATCGGAATGTAAAACTAGTGACACAGGAAAAGCTCAAAACATAGACAGTAGGAAGACTCAGTCTTCCTGTACTTAAGTCGGCATTGTGTCTCTTGTATTTAATTCCGATGCAATTTCTGTGTTTCATCGTCAATGGGAAGGTCCAAGGGATACAGTAAACCTGCAGAGGTGCATCGGAATGTAAAACTGGTGACACAGGAAACGCACAAATCATAGACAGTGGGAAGACTCAGTCTTCCTATACTTAAGTCGGCTTGTGTCTCTTATATTTATTTCCGATGAAATTTCTGTGTTTCATCGTGAATGGGAAGGTCCAAGGGATATAGTAAACCTGCAGAGGTGCATCGCAAAGAAAAACTGATGACACAGGAAACGCTCAAAACAAAGACAGTAGGAAGACTTAGTCTTCCTGTACTTAAGTCGGCATTGTGTCTCTTATATTTAATTCCGATGCAATTTCTGTGTTTCATCGTCACTGTGAAGGTACAAGAGATACAGTAAACCTGCAGAGGTGAATCGGAAAATAAAACTGGTGGCACAGGAAACGCTCAAATTATAGACCGTAGGATGACTCAGTCTTCCTGTACTTAAGTCGGCATTGTGTCTCTTATATTTAACTCCAATGCATTTTCTGTGTTTCATCGTCAATGGGAAGGTCCAATGGATACAGTAAACCTGCAGAGGTGCATCAGAATGTAAAACTGGTGACACAGGAAACGCTCAAAACATAGACAGTAGGAAGACTCAGTCTTCCTGTACTTAAGTCGGCATTGTGTCTCTTATATTTAATTCCGATGCGATTTCTGTGTTTCATCGACAATGGGAAGGTCCAAGGGATATAGTAAACCGGCAGAGGTGCATCGGAAGGTAAAACTGGTGACTCAGGAAACGCTCAAAACATTGACCGTACGAAGACTGTTTTCTTGTACTTAAGTCGGCATTGTGTCTCTTATATTTAATTTCGATGCAATTTCTGTGTTTCATCGTCAATGGGAAGGTCCAAGGGATACAGGAAACCTGCAGAGGTGCATCGGAATGTAAAACTGGTGACTCAGGAAGCGCTCAAAACATAGACAGAAGGAAGACTCAGTCTTCCTGTACTAAAGTCCGCATTGTGTCTCTTATATTTGTTTCCGATGAAATTTCTGTGTTTCATCATGAATGGGAAGGTCCAAGGGATATAGTAAACCTGCAGAGGTGCATCGGAAAGTAAAACTGATGACACAGGAAAAGCTCAAAACATAGACAGTAGGAAGACTTAGTCTTCCTGTACTTAAGTCGGCATTGTGTCTCTTATATTTAAATCCGATGCAATTTCTGTTTTTCATCGTCAATGGGAAGGTCCAAGGGATACAGTAAACCTGCTTACGTGCATCGGAATGTAAAACTGATGAGACAGGAATGCTGAAAACATAGACAGTAGGAAGATTCAGTCTTCCTGTACTTAAGTCGGCATTGTGTCTCTTATATTTAATTCCGATACGATTTCTGTGTTTCATCGACAATGGGAAGGGGCAAGGGATACAGTAAACCGGCATAGGTACATCGGAATGTAAAACTGGCGACACAGGAAACGCTCAAAACATAGACCGTAAGAAGACTCAGTTTTCTTGTACTTAAGTCGGCGATGTGTCTCTTATATTTAAATTCCGATGCAATTTCTGTGTTTCATCGTCACTGTGAAGGTCCAAGGGATATAGTAAACCTGCAGAGGTGCATCAGAAAGTAAAACTGGTGACACAGGAAGCGCTCAAAACATAGACAGTAGGAAGACTCAGTCTTCCTGTACTTAAGTCGGCATTGTGTCTCTTACATTTAATTCCGATGCAATTTCTGTGTTTCATCGTCAATGGGAAGGTCCGAGGGATACAGTAAACCTGCAGAGGTGCATCGGAATGTAAAACTAGTGACACAGGAAAAGCTCAAAACATAGACAGTAGGAAGACTCAGTCTTCCTGTACTTAAGTCAGCATTGTGTCTCTTGTATTTAATTCCGATGCAATTTCTGTGTTTCATCGTCAATGGGAAGGTCCAAGGGATACAGTAAACCTGCAGAGGTGCATCGGAATGTAAAACTGGTGACACAGGAAACGCACAAATCATAGACAGTGGGAAGACTCAGTCTTCCTATACTTAAGTCGGCTTGTGTCTCTTATATTTATTTCCGATGAAATTTCTGTGTTTCATCGTGAATGGGAAGGTCCAAGGCATATAGTAAACCTGCAGAGGTGCATCGCAAAGAAAAACTGATGACACAGGAAACGCTCAAAACAAAGACAGTAGGAAGACTTAGTCTTCCTGTACTTAAGTCGGCATTGTGTCTCTTATATTTAATTCCGATGCAATTTCTGTGTTTCATCGTCACTGTGAAGGTACAAGAGATACAGTAAACCTGCAGAGGTGAATCGGAAAATAAAACTGGTGGCACAGGAAACGCTCAAATTATAGACAGTAGGATGACTCAGTCTTCCTGTACTTAAGTCGGCATTGTGTCTCTTATATTTAATTCCGATGCAATTTCTGTGTTTCATCGTCAATGGGAAGGTACAAGGGATACAGTAAACCTGCAGAGGTTCATGAGAATGTAAAACTGGTGACACAGGAAACGCTCAAAACATAGACTGTAGGAAGACTCAGTCTTCCTGTACTTAAGTCGGCATTGTGTGTCTTATATTTAATTCCGATGCAATTTCTGTGTTTCATCGTCAATGGGAAGGTCCAAGGGATACAGTAAACCTGCAGAGGTGCATCGGAATGTAAAACTGGTGACCCAGGAAACGATCAAAACATAGACAGTAGGAAGACACAGTCTTCCTGTACTTAAGTCGGCATTGTGTCTCTTGTATTTATTTCCGATGCAATTTCTGTGTTTCATCGTCATTGGGAAGGTCCAAGGGATATAGTAAAAGTGCAGAGGTGCATCGGAAAGTAAAACTGATGACACAGGAATCGTTCAAAGCATAGACGGTAGGAAGACTTAGTCTTCCTGTACTTAAGTCGGCATTGTGTCTCTTATATTTAATTCCGATGCAATTTCTGTGTTTCATCGTCAATGGGAAGGTCCAAGGAATACACTAGACCTGCAGAGGTGCATCGGAATGTAAAACTGGTGACACAGGAAACGCTCAAAACATAGACAGTAGGAAGACTCAGTCTTCCTGTACTTAAGTCGGCATTGTGACTCTTATATTTAACTCCAATGCATTTTCTGTGTTTCATCGTCAATGGGAAGTTCCAAGGGATATAGTAAACCTGCAGAGGTGCATCGGAAAGTAAAACTGATGACACAGGAATCGTTCAAACATAGACAGTAGGAAGACTTAGTCTTCCTGTACTTAAGTCGGCATTGTGTCTCTTATATTTAATTCCGATGCAATTTCTGTGTTTCACCGTCAATGGGAAGGTCCAAGGAATACAGTAAACCTGCAGAGGTGCATCGGAACGTAAAACTGGTGACACAGGAAACGCTCAAAACATAGACAGTAGGAAGACTCAGTCTTATTGTACTTAAGTCGGCATTGTGTCTCTTATATTTAACTCCAATGCAATTTCTGTGTTTCATCGTCAATGGGAAGGACCAATGGATACAGTAAACCTGCAGAGTTGCATCAGAATGTAAAACTGGTGACACAGGAAACGCTCAAAACATAGACAGTAGGAAGACTCAGTCTTCCTGTACTTAAATCGGCATTGTGTCTCTTATATTTAAATCCGATGCAATTTCTGTTTTTCATCGTCAATGGGAAGGTTTAAGGGATACAGTAAACCTGCAGAGGTGCATCGGAATGTAAAACTGTTGACACAGGAAACGCTCAAAACATAGACAGTAGGAAGACTCAGTCTTGCTGTACTTGAGTCGGCATTGTGTCTCTTATATTTATTTCCGATGAAATTTCTGTGTTTCATCGTGAATGGGAAGGTCCAAGGGATATAGTAAACCTGCAGAGGTGCATCGGAAGGTAAAACTGATGACACAGGAAATGCTCAAAACATAGACAGTAGGAAGACTTAGTCTTCCTGTACTTATGTCGGCATTGTGTCTCTTATATTTAAATCCGATGCAATTTCTGTTTTTCATCGTCAATGGGAAGGTCCAAGGGATACAGTTAACCTGCAGACGTGCATCGGAATGTAAAACTGATGACACAGGAATGCTGAAAACATAGACAGTAGGAAGACTCAGTCTTCCTGTACTTAAGTCGGCATTGTGTCTCTTATATTTAATTCCGATACGATTTCTGTGTTTCATCGACAATGGGAAGGGGCAAGGGATACAATAAACCGGCATAGGTGCATCGGAATGTAAAACTGTGGACACAGGAAACGCTCAAAACATAGACCGTAAGAAGACTCAGTTTTCTTGTACTTAAGTCGGCGATGTGTCTCTTATATTTAAATTCCGATGCAATTTCTGTGTTTCATCGTCACTGTGAAGGTCCAAAGGATACAGTAAACCTGTAGAGATGCATCGGAATGCAAAACTGGTGACACAGGAAACGCTCAAATTATTGACAGTAGGAAGACTCAGTCTTCCTGTGCTTAAGTAGGCATTGTGTCTCTTAAATCTAACTCCGATGCAATTTCTGTGTTTCATCGTCACTGTGAAGGTCCAAGGGATACAGCAAACCTGCAGAGGTGCATCAGAAAGTAAAACTGGTGACACAGGAAGCGCTCAAAACATAGACAGTAGGAAGACTCAGTCTTTCTGTACTTAAGTCGGCATTGTGTCTCTTATATTTAACTCGGATGCAATTTCTGTGTTTCATCGTCAATGGGAAGGTCCAAGGGATACAGTAAACCTACAGAGGTGCATCGGAATGTAAAACTGGTGACACAGGAAACGCTCAAATCATAGACAGTGGGAAGACTCAGTCTTCCTATACTTAAGTCGGCTTGTGTCTCTTATATTTATTTCCGATGAAATTTCTGTGTTTCATCGTGAATGGGAAGGTCCTAGGGATATAGTAAACCTGCAGAGGTGCAACGGAAAGTAAAACTGATGACACAGGAAACGCTCAATACAAAGACAGTAGGAAGTCTTAGTCTTCCTGTACTTAAGAAGGCATTGTGTCTCTTATATTTAATTCCGATGCAATTTTTCTGTGTTTCATCGTCACTGTGAAGGTCCAAGAGATACAGTAAACCTGTAGAGGTGCATCGGAAAATAAATCTGGTGACACAGGAAATGCTCAAATTACAGACAGTAGGAAGACTCAGTCTTCCTGTACTTAAGTCGGCATTGTGTCTCTCATATTTAATTCCGATGCAATTTCTGTGTTTCATCGTCAATGGGAAGGTCCAAGGGATACAGGAAACCTGCAGAGGTGCATCGGAATGTAAAACTGGTGACTCAGGAAACGCTCAAAACATAGACAGTAGGAAGACTCAGTCTTCATGTACTAAAGTCGGCATTGTGTCTCTTATATTTTTTCCGATGAAATTTCTGTGTTTCATCGTGAATGGGAAGGTCCAAGGGATATAGTAAACCTGCAGAGGTGCATCGGAATGTAAAACTGGTGACACAGGAAACGCTCAAAACATAGACAGTAGGAAGACTCAGTCTTCCTGTACTTAAGTCGGCATTGTGTCTCTTATATTTAATTCCGATGCGATTTCTGTGTTTCATCGACAATGGGAAGGTCCAAGGGATATAGTAAACCGGCAGAGGTGCATTGGAAGGTAAAACTGGTGACACAGGAAACGCTCAAAACATTGACCGTACGAAGACTGTTTTCTTGTACTTTAGTCGGCATTGTGTCTCTTATATTTCATTTCGATGCAATTTCTGTGTTTCATCGTCACTGTGAAGGTCCAAGGGATACAGGAAACCTGCAGAGGTGCATCGGAATGTAAAACTGGTGACTCAGGAAACGCTCAAAACATAGACAGTAGGAAGACTCAGTCTTCCTGTACTAAAGTCGGCATTGTGTCTCTTATATTTTTTTCCGATGAAATTTCTGTGTTTCATCGTCACTGTGAAAGTCCAAGAGATACAGTAAACCTGTAGAGGTGCATCGGAAAATAAAGCTGGTGACACAGGAAACGCTCAAATTATAGACAGTACGAAGACTCAGTATTCCTGTACTTAAGTCGGCATTGTGTCTCTTATATTTAATTCCGATGCAATTTCTGTGATTCATCGTCAATGGGAAGGTACAAGGGATACAGTAAACCTGCAGAGGTTCATCAGAATGTAAAACTGGTGACACAGGAAACGCTCAAAACATAGACTGTAGGAAGACTCAGTCTTCCTGTACTTAAGTCGGCATTGTGTCTCTTATATTTAATTCCGATGCAATTTCTGTGTTTCATCGTCAATGGGAAGGTCCAAGGGATACAGTAAACATGCAGAGGTGCATCGGAAGGTAAAATTGGTGACCCAGGAAACGATCAAAAAATAGACAGTAGGAAGACTCAGTCTTCCTGTACTTAAGTCGGCATTGTGTCTCTTATATTTATTTCCGATGCAATTTCTGTGTTTCATCGTCAATGGGAAGGTCCAAGGGATATAGTTTACCTGCAGAGGAGCATCGGAATGTAAAACTGGTGACACAGGAAACGCTCAAAACATAGACAGTAGGAAGACTCAGTCTTCCTGTACTTAAGTCGGCATTGTGTCTCTTATATTTAATTCCGATGCGATTTCTGTGTTTCATCGACAATGGGAAGGTCCAAGGGATATAGTAAACCGGCAGAGGTGCATTGGAAGGTAAAACTGGTGACACTGGAAACGCTCAAAACATTGACCGTACGAAGACTGTTTTCTTGTACTTAAGTCAGCATTGTGTCTCTTATATTTCATTTCGATGCAATTTCTGTGCTTCATCGTCAGTAGGAAGGTCCAAGGGATACAGGAAACCTGCAGAGGTGCATCGGAATGTAAAACTGGTGACTCAGGAAACGCTCAAAACATAGACAGTAGGAAGACTCAGTCTTCCTGTACTAAAGTCGGCATTGTGTCTCTTATATTTTTTTCCGATGAAATTTCTGTGTTTCATCGTGAATGGGAAGGTCCAAGGGATATAGTAAACCTGCAGAGGTGCATCGGAAAGTAAAACTGATGACACAGGAAAAGCTCAAAACATAGACAGTAGGAAGACTTAGTCTTCTTGTACTTAAGTCGGCATTGTGTCTCTTATATTTAAATCCGATGCAATTTCTGTTTTTCATCGTCAATGGGAAGGTCCAAGGGATACAGTAAACCTGCAGACGTGCATCGGAATGTAAAACTGATGACACGGGAATGCTCAAAACATAGACAGTAGGAAGACTCAGTCTTCCTGTACTTAAGTCGGCATTGTGGCTCTTATATTTAATTCCGAGACGATTTCTGTGTTTCATCGACAATGGGAAGGGGCAAGGGATACAGTAAACCGGCATAGGTGCATCGGAATGTATAACTGGCGACACAGGAAACGCTCAAAACATAGACCGTAAGAAGACTCAGTTTTCTTGTACTTAAGTCGGCGATGTGTCTCTTATATTTAAATTCCGATGCAATTTCTGTGTTTCATCGTCAATGGGAAGGTCCAATGGATACAGAAAACCTGCAGAGGTGCATCAGAATGTAAAACTGGTGACAGAGGAAACGCTCAAAACATAGACAGTAGGAAGGCTCAGTCTTCCTATACTTAAGTCGGCATTATGTCTCTTATATTTATTTCCGATGAAATTTCTGTCTTTCATCGTGAATGGGAAGGTCCAAGGGATATAGTAATCCTGTAGAGGTGCATCGGAAAATAAAACTGGTGACACAGGAAACGCTCAAATTATAGACAGTAGGAAGACTCAGTCTTTCTGTACTTAAGTCGGCATTGTGTCTCTTATATTTAATTCCGATGCTATTTCTGTGTTTCATCGTCAATTTGAAGATCCAATGGATACAGTAAACCTGCATAGGTGCATCGGAATGTGAAATTGGTGACACAGGAAGCGCTCAAATCATAGACCGTAAGAAGACTCAGTTTTCTTGTACTTAAGTCGGCATTGTGTCTCTTATATTTAATTCCGATGGAATTTCTGTGTTTCATCGTGAATGGGAAGGTCCAAGGGATATAGTAAACCTGCAGAGGGGCATCGGAAAGTAACACTGATGACACAGGAAACGCTCAAAACAAAGACAGTAGGAAGACTTAGTCTTCCTGTACTTAAGTCGGCATTGTGTCTCTTATATTTAATTCCGATGCAATTTTTCTGTGTTTCATCGTCACTGTGAAGGTCCAAGAGATACAGTAAACCTGAAGAGGTGCATCGGAAAATAAAGCTGGTGACACAGGAAACGCTCAAATTATAGACAGTAGGAAGACTCAGTATTCCTGTACTTAAGTCGGCATTGTGTCTCTTATATTTAATTCCGATGCAATTTCTGTGTTTCATCGTCAATGGGAAGGTACAAGGGATACAGTAAACCTGCAGAGGTTCAACAGAATGTAAAACTGGTGACACAGGAAACGCTCAAAACATAGACTGTAGGAAGACTCAGTCTTCCTGTACTTAAGTCGGCATTGTGTCTCTTATATTTAATTCCGATGCAATTTCTGTGTTTCATCGTCAATGGGAAGGTCCAAGGGATACAGTAAACATGCAGAGGTGCATCGGAATGTAAAACTGGTGACCCAGGAAACGATCAAAACATAGACAGTAGGAAGACTCAGTCTTCCTGTACTTAAGTCGGCATTGTGTCTCTTATATTTATTTCCGATGCAATTTCAGTGTTTCATCGTCAATGGGAAGGTCCAAGGGATATAGTTTACCTGCAGGGGAGCATCGGAATGTAAAACTGGTGACACAGGAAACGCTCAAAACATAGACAGTAGGAAGACTCAGTCTTCCTGTACTTAAGTCGGCATTGTGTCTCTTATATTTAATTCCGATGCGATTTCTGTGTTTCATCGACAATCGGAAGGTCCAAGGGATATAGTAAACCGGCAGAGGTGCATTGGAAGGTAAAACTGGTGACACAGGAAACGCTCAAAACATTGACCGTACGAAGACTGTTTTCATGTACTTAAGTCGGCATTGTGTCTCTTATATTTCATTTCGATGCAATTTCTGTGCTTCATCGTCAGTAGGAAGGTCCAAGGGATACAGGAAACCTGCGGAGGTGCATCGGAATGTAAAACTGGTGACTCAGGAAACGCTCAAAACATAGACAGAAGGAAGACTCAGTCTTCCTGTACTAATGTCGGCATTGTGTCTCTTATATTTTTTTCCGATGAAATTTCTGTGTTTCATCGTGAATGGGAAGGTCCAAGGGATATAGTAAACCTGCAGAGGTGCATCGGAAAGTAAAACTGATGACACAGGAAAAGCTCAAAACATAGACAGTAGGAAGACTAGTCTTCCTGTACTTAAGTCGGCATTGTGTCCCTTATATTTAAATCCGATGCAATTTCTGTTTTTCATCGTCAATGGGAAGGTCCAAGGTATACAGTAAACCTGCAGACGTGCATCGGAATGTAAAACTGATGACACAGGAATGCTCAAAACATAGACAGTAGGAAGACTCAGTCTTCCTGTACTTAAGTCGGCATTGTGGCTCTTATATTTAATTCCGAGACGATTTCTGTATTTCATCGACAATGGGAAGGGGCAAGGGATACAGTAAACCGGCATAGGTGCATCGGAATGTAAAACTGGCGACACAGGAAACGCTCAAAACATAGACCGTAAGAAGACTCAGTTTTCTTGTACTTAAGTCGGCGATGTGTCTCTTATATTTATATTCCGATGCAATTTCTGTGTTTCATCGTCAATGGGAAGGTCCAATGGATACAGAAAACCTGCAGAGGTGCATCAGAATGTAAAACTGGTGACAGAGGAAATGCTCAAAACATAGACAGTAGGAAGGCTCAGTCTTCCTATACTTAAGTCGGCATTATGTCTCTTATATTTATTTCCGATGAAATTTCTGTCTTTCATCGTGAATGGGAAGGTCCAAGGGATATAGTAATCCTGTAGAGGTGCATCGGAAAATAAAACTGGTGACACAGGAAACGCTCAAATTATAGACAGTAGGAAGACTCAGTCTTTCTGTACTTAAGTCGGCATTGTGTCTCTTATATTTAATTCCGATGCTATTTCTGTGTTTCATCGTCAATGGGAAGGTCCAGTGGATACAGTAAACCTGCATAGGTGCATCGGAATGTAAAATTGGTGACACAGGAAGCGCTCAAATCATAGACCGTAAGAAGACTCAGTTTTCTTGTACTTAAGTCGGCATTGTGTCTCTTATATTTAATTCCGATGGAATTTCTGTGTTTCATCGTCAATGGGAAGGTCCAATGGATACAGTAAACCTGCAGAGGTGCATCGCAATGTAAAACTGGTGACACAGGAAACGCACAAAACATAGACAATAGAAAGACACACTCATCCTGAAGTCGACATTGTGTCTCTTATATTTAATTCCGACGCAATTTCTGAGTTTCATCGTCAATGGGAACGTCGAACGGAAACAGTATACCTGCAGAGGTGCATCAGAAAGTAAAACTGGTGACAAGGGAAACGCTCAAAACATAGACAGTAGGAAGACTCAGTCTTTCTGTACTTAAGTCGGCATTGTGTCTCTTATATTTAATTCCGATGCAATTTCTGTGTTTCATCGTCAATGGGAAGGTCCAAGGGAAACAGTAAAACTGCAGAGGTGCATCGGAATGTAAAACTGGTGACACAGGAAACGCTCAAAATATAGACAGTAGGAAGACTCAGTCTTCCTGTACTTAAGTCGGCATTGTGTCTCTTATATTTAATTCCGATGCAATTTCTGTGTTTCATCGTCAATGGGAAGGTCCAATGGATACAGAAAACCTGCAGAGGTGCATCAGAATGTAAAACTGGTGACAGAGGAAAAGCTCAAAACATAGACAGTAGGAAGGCTCAGTCTTCCTATACTTAAGTCGGCATTGTGTCTCTTATATTTATTTCCGATGAAATTTCTGTGTTTCATCGTGAAAGGGGAGGTCCAAGGGATATAGTAAACCTGTAGAGGTGCATCGGAAAATAAAACTGGTGACACAGGAAACGCTCAACTTATAGACAGTAGGAAGACTAAGTCTTCCTGTACTAAAGTGGGCATTGTGTCTCTTATATTTAATTCCGATGCAATTTCTGTGTTTCATCGTCAATGGGAAGGTCCAAGGGATACAGTAAACCTGCAGAGGTGCATCAGAATGTAAAACTGGTGACACAGGAAACGCTCAAAACATAGACTGTAGTAAGACTCAGTCTTCCTGTACTTAAGTCGGCATTGTGTCTCTTATATTTAATTCCGATGCAATTTCTGTGTTTCATCGTCAATAGGAAGGTCCAAGGGATACAGTAAACCTGCAGAGGTGCATCAGAATGTAATACTGGTGACACAGGAAACGCTCAAAACATAGACAGTATGAAGACTCCGTCTTCCTGTACTTAAGTCAGCATTGTGTCTCTTATATTTTATTCCGATGCAATTTCTGTGTTTCATCGTCAATGGGAAGGTCCAAGGGATTCAGTAAACCTGCTGAGGTGCATCGGAATTTAAAACTAGTGAACCAGGAAACGCTCAAAACATAGACAGTAGGAAGACTCAGTCTTCCTGTACTTAAGTCGGCATTGTGTCTCTTATATTTAATTCCGATGCAATTTCTGTGTTTCATCGTCAATGGGAAGGTCCAAGGGATACAGTAAACCTGCAGAGGTGCATCGGAATGTAAAACTGGTGACACAGGAAACGCTCAAAACATAGACAGTAGGAAGACTCAGTCTTGCTGTACTTAAGTCGGCATTGTGTCTCTTATAATTATTTCCGATGAAATTTCTGTGTTTCATCGTGAATGGGAAGGTCCAAGGGATATAGTAAACCTGCAGAGGTGCGTCAGAATGTAAAACTGGTGACACAGGAAACGCTCAACACATTGACAGTAGGAAGACTCAGTCTTCCTGTACTTAAGTCAGCATTGTGTCTCTTATATTTTATTCCGATGCAATTTCTGTGTTTCATCGTCAATGGGAAGGTCCAAGGGATTCAGTAAACCTGCAGAGGTGCATCGGAATTTAAAACTAGTGAACCAGGAAACGCTCAAAACATAGACAGTAGGAAGACTCAGTCTTCCTGTACTTAAGTCGGCATTGTGTCTCTTATATTTAATTCCGATGCATTTTCTGTGTTTCATCGTCAATGGGAAGGTCCAATGGATACAGTAAACCTGCAGAGGTGCATCGGAATGTAAAACTGGTGACACAGGAAACGCTCAAACATTGACAGTAGGAAGACTCACTCTTCCTGTACTTAAGTCAGCATTGAGTCTCTTATATTTAATTCCGATGCAATTTCAATGTTTCATCGTCAATTTGAAGGTCCAAGGGATACAGTAAACCTGCAGAGGTGCATCGGAATGTAAAACTGGTGACACAGGAAACGCTCAAAATATAGACAGTAGGAAGACTCAGTCTTACTGTACTTAAGTCGGCATTGTGTCTCTTATATTTAATTCCGATGCAATTTCTGTGTTTCAATGTCAATGGGAAGGTGCAAGGGATACAGTAAACCTGCAGAGGTGCATCGGAATGTAAAACTGGTGACACAGAAAACGCTCAAATCATAGACCTTAACAAGACTCAGTTTTCTGCTACTTAAGTCGGCGTTGTGCCTCTTATATTTAATTCCGATGCAATTTCTGTGTGTTTGCCTCAATGGGAAGGTCCAGGGGATACAGTAAACCTGCAGAGGTGCATTGGAATGTAAAACTGGTGACGCAGGAAACGCTCAAATCATAGACCGTAAGAAGACTCAGTTTTCTTGTACTTAAGTCGGCGTTGTAACTCTTATACTTAATTCCGATGTAATTTCTGTGTTTCATCGTCAATGGGAAGGTCCAAGGGATATAGTAAACCTGCAGAGGTGCGTCAGAATGTAAAACTGGTGACACAGGAAACGCTCAACACATTGACAGTAGGAAGACTCAGTCTTCCTGTACTTAAGTCGGCATTGTGTCTCTTATATTTAATTCCGATGCAATTTCTGTGTTTCATCGTCAATGGGAAGGTCCAAGGGATTCAGTAAACCTGCAGAGGTGCATCGGAATTTAAAACTAGTGAACCAGGAAACGCTCAAAACATGGACAGTAGGAAGACTAAGTCTTCCTGTACTGAAGTCGGCATTGTGTCTCTTATATTTAATTGCGATGCAATTTCTTTGTTTCATCGTTAATGGGAAGGTCCAATCGATGCAGTAAACCTGCAGAGGTGAATCGGAATGTAAAACTGGTGACTCAGGAAACGCTCAAAACATTGACAGTAGGAAGACTCAGTCTTCCTGTACTTAAGTCGGCATTGTGTCTCTTATATTTAATTCCGATGCAATGTCAGTGTTTCAACGTCAATGGGAAGGTCCAAGGGATACAGTAAACCTGCAGAGGTGCATCGGAATGTAAAACTGGTGACACAGGAAACGCTCAAAACATAGACAGTAGGAAGACTCAGTCTTTCTGTACTTAAGTCGGCATTGTGTCTCTTATATTTATTTCCGATGAAATTTCTGTGTTTCATCGTGAATGGGAAGGTCCAAGGGATATAGTAAACCTGCAGAGGTGCATCAGAAAGTAAAACTGATGACACAGGAAACGCTCAAAACATAGACAGTAGGAAGACTAAGTCTTCCTGCACTTAAGTCGGCATTGTGTCTCTTATATTTAATTCCAATGCAATTTCTGTGTTTCATCGTCACTGTGAAGGTCCAACGGATACAGTAAACCTGTACAGGTGCATCGGAATGTAAAACTGGTGACACAGGAAACGCTCAAATTATAGACAGTAGGAAGACTCAGTCTTCCTGTACTTAAGTCGGCATTGTGTCTCTTATATTTCATTCCGATGCAATTTCTGTGTTTCATCGTCAATGGGAAGGTCCAAAGGATACAGTAAACCTGCAGAGGTGCGACAGAATCTAAAACTGGTGACACAGGAAACGCTCAAAACATTGACAGTAGGAAGACTCAGTCTTGCTGTACTTAAGTCGGCATTGTGTCTCTTATATTTAATTCCGATGCAATTTCTGTGTTTCATCGTCAATGGGAAGGTCCAAGGGATACAGTAAACCGGCAGAGGTGCATTGGCATGTAAAACTGACGACACAGGAGACGCTCAAAGCATAGACAGTAGGAAGACTCAGTCTTTCTGTACTTAAGTCGGCATTGTGTCTCTTATATTTAATTCCGATACTATTTCTGTGTTTCATCGTCAATGGGAAGGTCCAATGGATACAGTAAACCTGCATAGGTGCATCGGAATGTAAAATTGGTGACACAGGAAGCGCTCAAATCATAGGCCGTAAGAAGACTCTGTTTTCTTGTACTTAAGTCGGCATTGTGTCTCTTATATTTAATTCCGATGGAATTTCTGTGTTTCATCGTAATGGGAAGGTTCAATGGATACAGTAAACCTGCAGAGGTGCATCGCAATGTAAAACTGGTGACACAGGAAACGCACAAAACATAGACAATAGAAAGACACACTCATCCTGAAGTCGACATTGTGTCTCTTATATTTAATTCCGATGCAATTTCTGTGTTTCATCGTCAATGGGTACGTCGAAGGGAAACAGTATACGTGCAGAGGTGCATCAGAAAGTAAAACTGGTGACAAGGGAAACGCTCAAAACATAGACAGTAGGAAGACTCAGCCTTCCTGTTCTTAAGTCGGCATTGTGTCTCTTATATTTAATTCCGATGCTATTTCTGTGTTTCATCGTCAATGGGAAGGTCCAATGGATACAGTAAACCTGCATAAGTGCATCGGAATGTAAAACTGGTGACACAGGAAGCGCTCAAATCATTGACCGTAAGAAGACTCAGTTTTCTTGTACTTAAGTCGGCATTGCGTCTCTTATATTTAATTCCGATGCAATTTCTTTGTGTCACCGTCACTGGGATTGTCCAAGGGACACAGTAAACCTGCAGAGGTGCATCGGAATGTAAAACTGGTGACACAGGAAAGGCTCAAAACATAGACAGTAGGAAGACTCAGTCTTCCTGTACCGAAGTCGGCATTGTGTCTCTTATATTTAATTCCGATGGAATTTCTGTGTTTCATCGTCAATGGTAAGGTCCAAGGGATACAGTGAACCTGCAGAAGTGCATCGGAATGTAAAACTGGTGTCAAAGGAAACTCTCAAAACATACACCGTAAGGTGACTCAGTTTTCTTTTACGTAAGTCGGCGTTGTGTCTCTTACATTTAATTCCGATGCAATTTCTGTGTTTCATCGTCAATGGGAAGGTCCAATGGATACAGTAAACCTGCAAAGGTGCATCGGAATGTAAAACTGGTGACACAGGAAACGCTCAAAACATAGACAGTAGGAAGACTCAGTCTTCCTGTACTTAATTCATCATTATGTCTCTTATATTTAATTCCGATGCAATTTCTGTGTTTCATCGTCACTGTGAAGGTCCAAGGGATACAGTAAACGTGCAGAGGTGCATCTGAATGTAAAACTGGTGAAACAGGAAACGCTCAAAACATAGACAGTAGGAAGACTCAGTCTTCCTGTACTTCAGTCGGCATTGTGTCTCTTATATTTAATTCCGATGCCATTTCTGTGTTTCATCGCGAATCGGAAGGTCCAAGGGATACAGTAAACCTGCAGAGGAGCATCGGAATGTAAAGCTGGTGATACAGGACACGCATAAATCATAGATATTAGGAAGGCTCAGTCTTCCTTTACTTAAGTCTTCGTTGTGTCTCTTATATTTAATTCCGATGCAATTTCTGTATTTTATCGTCAATGGGAAGGGCCAATGGATACAGTAAACCTGCAGAGGTGCATCGGAATGTAATACTGGTGACACAGGAAAGGCTCAAAACATAGACAGTAGGAAGACTCAGTCTTCCTTTACTTAAATCAGCATGGTGTCTCTTATATTTAATTCCGATGCAATTTCTGTGTTTCATCGTCAATGGAAGGTCCAATGGATACAGTAAACCAGCAGAGGAGCAGCGGAATGTAAAACTGGTGACACAGGAAACGCTCAAAACATATACAATAGAAAGACACACTCTTCCTGTACTTAAGTCGACATTGTGTCTCATCTATTTAATTCCGATGCTATTTCTGTGTTTCAACGTCAATGGGAAGGTCCAATGGATACAGTAAAACTGCAGAGGTGCATCGGAATGTAAAACTGGTCACACAGGAAACGATCAAAACATAGACAGTAGGAATGCTCAGTCTCCCTGTACTTAAGTCGGCATTGTGTCCCTTATATTTAAATCCGATGCGATTTCTGTGTTTCGTCGTCAATGGGAAAGTGCAAGGGATACAGTAAACCTGCAGAGGTGCATCGGACTGTAAAACTGGTGACACAGGAAACGCTCAATACATAGACAGTAGGAAGACTCAATCTTTCAGTACTTGAGTCGGCATTGTTTCTCTCATATTTAATTCCGACGCAATTTCTGTGTTTCATCGACAATGGGAAGGTCCAAGGGATACAGTAACCCTGCAGAGGTACATCGGAATGTAAAACGGGTGATACAGGAAGCGCTCATAACATAGACACTAAGATGACTCAGTTTTCATGTACTTAAGTCGGCATTGTGACTTTTATATTTACTTCCGATGCAATTTCTGTGTTTCATCGTCACTGTGAAGGTCCAAGGGATACAGTAAACCTGCAGAGGTGCATCGGAATGTAAAACTGGTGACACAGGAAACGCTCAAAGCATAGACAGTAGGAAGACTCAGTCTTCCTGTACTTCAGTCGGCATTGTGTCTCTTATATTTAATTCCGATGCCATTTCTGTGTTTCATCGCCAATGGGAAGGTCCAAGGGATACAGTAAACCTGCAGAGGTGCATCGGAATGTAAAACTGTTGACACAGGACACGCTCAAAACATAGACAGTAGGAAGACTCAGTCTCGCTATACTTATGTCGGCATGGTGTCTCTTATGTTTAATTCCGATGCAATTTCTGTGTTTCATCATCAATGTTAAGGTCCAATGGATACAGTAAACCTGCAGAGGTGGATCAGAATGTAAAACTGGTGACACGGGAAACGCTCAAAACATAGACCTTAAGAAGACTCAGTTTTCTGGTACTTAAGTCGGCGTTGTGTCTCTTATATTTAATTCCGATGCAATTTTTGTGTTTTTTCGTCAATGGGAAGGTCCAAGTTATACATTAAACCTGCGGAGGTGCATTGGAATGTAAAACTGGTGACACAGGAAACGCTCAAATCATAGACCGTAAGAAGACTCAGTTTTCTTGTACTTAAGTCGGCGTTGTGTCTCTTATATTTAATTCCGATGCAATGTCTGTGTTTCATCGTCAATGGAAGGTCCAACGGATACAGTAAACCAGCAGAGGTGCATCGGAATGTAAAACTGGTGACACAGGAGACGCTCAAAACATAGACAGTAGGAAGACTCAGTCTTCCGGTACTTAAGTCGGCATTGTGTCTCTTATATTTAATTCCGATGCAATTTCTGTGTTTCATCGTCACTGTGAAGGTCCAAGGGATACAGTAAACATGCAGAAGTGCATCGGAATGTAAAACTGGTGTTACAGGAAACGCTCAAAACCTAGACAGTAGAAAGACTCGGTCTTCCTGTACTTAAGACGTCATTGTGTCCCTTATATTTAATTCCGATGCAATTTCTGTGTTTCATCGCCATTGGGAAGGTCCAAGGGACACAGTAAACCTGCTGAGGGGCATCGGAATGTAAAACTGGTGACACTGGAAACGATCAAAACATAGACCGTAAGAAGACTAAGTTTTCTTGTACTTAAGTCGTCGTTGTGTCTCTTCTATTTAATTCCGATGCAATTTCTGTGTTTCATCGTCATTGGGAAAGTCGAAGGGAAACAGTATACCTGCAGAGGTGCATCGGAATGTAAAACTGGTGACACAGGAGACGCTCATAGCATAGAGAGTAGGAAGACTCAGTCTTCCCTTACTTAAGTCGGCATTGTGTCTCTTATATTCATTTCCGATGCAATTACTGTGTTTCATCGTCAGTGTGAAGGTCCAAGAGATACGGTAAACATGCAGAGGTGCATTGAAATGAAAAACTGGTGATACAGGAAACGCTCAAATCATAGACAGTAGGAAGATTCAGTCTTCCTGTACTTAAGACGTCATGGTGTCTCTTATATTTAATTCCGTTGCAATATCTGTGCTTCATCGCCAATGGGAAGGTCCACGGGATACAGTAAACCTGCAGAGGTGAATCGGAATGTAAAACTGGTGTCACGGGAAACGCTCAAAACATAGACCTTAAGAAGACTCAGTTTTCTGGTACTTAAGTCGGCGTTGTGTCTCTTATATTTAATTGCGATGCAATTTTTGTGTTTTTTCGTCAAAGGGAAGGTCCAAGGGATACAGTAAACCTGCTGAGCCGCATTGGAATGTAAAACTGGTGACACAGGAAACGCTCAAATCATAGACCGTAAGAAGACTCAGTTTTCTTGTACTTAAGTCTGCGTTGTGTCTCTTATATTTAATTCCGATGCAATGTCTGGGTTTCATCGTCAATGGAAGGTCCAACGGATACAGTAAATAAGCAGAGGTGCATCGGAATGTAAAACTGGTGACACAGGAAACGCTCAAAACATAGACAGCAGGAAGACTCAGTCTTCCTGTACTTCAGTCGGCATTGTGTCTCTCATATTTAATTCCGATGCCATTTCTGTGTTTCATCGCCAATGGGAAGGTCCAAGGGATACAGTAAACCTGCTGATGTGCATCGGAATATAAAACTGTTGACACAGAATACGCTCAAAACATAGACAGTAGGGAGACTCAGTCTTCCTCTACTTATGTCGGCATGGTGTCTCTTATACTTAATTCCGATGCAATTTCTGTGTTTCATCATCAATGGGAAGGTCCAATGGATACAGTAAACCTGCAGAGGTGGATCGGAATGTAAAACTGGTGTCACGGGAAGCGCTCAAAACATAGACCTTAAGAAGACTCAGTTTTCTGGTACTTAAGTCGGCGTGGTGTCTCATATATTTAATTGCGATGCAATTTTTGTGGTTTTTCGTCAATGGGAAGGTCCAAGGGATACAGTAAACCTGCAGAGGCGCATTGGAATGTAAAACTGGTGACACAGGAAACGCTCAGATCATAGACCGTAAGAAGACTCAGTTTTCTTGTACATAAGTCTGCGTTGTGTCTCTTATATTTAATTCCGATGCAATGTCTGGGTTTCATCGTCAAAGGAAGGTCCAACGGATACAGTAAACCAGCAGAGGTCCATCGGAATGTAAAACTGGTGACACAGGAAACGCTCAAAACATAGACAGCAGGAAGACTCAGTCTTCCTGTACTTAAGTCGGCATTGTGTCTCTTATATTTAAATCCGATGCAATTTCTGTTTTTCATCGTCAATGGGAAGGTCCAAGGGATACAGTAAACCTGCAGAGGTACATCGGAATGTAAAACTAGTGACACAGGAAACGCTCAAAACATAGCCAGTAGGAAGACTTAGTCTTCCTGTACTTAAGTCGGCATTGTGTCTCTTATATTTAAATCCGATGCAATTTCTGTTTTTCATCGTCAATGGGAAGGTCCAAGGGAAACAGTAAACCAGCAGACGAGCATCGGAATGTAAAACTGATGACACAGGAATGCTCAAAACATAGACAGTAGGAAGACTCAGTCTTCCTGTACTTAAGTCGGCATTGTGTCTCTTATATTTAATTCCGATACGATTTCTGTGTTTCATCGACAATGGGAAGGGGCAAGGGATACAGTAAACCGGCATAGGTGCATCGGAATGTAAAACTGGCGACACAGGAAACTCTCAAAACATAGACCGTAAGAAGACTCAGTTTTCTTGTACTTAAGTCGGCGATGTGTCTCTTATATTTAAATTCCGATGCAATTTCTGTGTTTCATCGTCACTGTGAAGGTCCAAGGGATACAGTAAACCTGTAGGGATGCATCAGAATGCAAAACTGGTGACACAGGAAACGCTCAAATTATAGACAGTAGGAAGACTCAGTCTTCCTGTGCTTAAGTAGGCATTGTGTCTCTTAAATCTAACTCCGATGCAATTTCTGTGTTTCATCGTCACTGTGAAGGTCCAAGTGATACAGTAAACCTGCAGAGATGCATCAGAAAGTAAAACTGGTGACACAGGAAGTGCTCAAAACATAGACAGTAGGAAGACTCAGTCTTCCTGCACTTAAGTCGGCATTGTGTCTCTTATATTTAATTCCGATGCAATTTCTGTGTCTCATCGTCAATGGGAAGGTCCAAGGGATACAGTAAACCTGCAGAGGTACATCGTAATGTAAAACTGGTGACACAGGAAACGCTCAAAACATAGACAGTAGGAAGACTCAGTCTTGCTGTACTTAAGTCGGCATTGTGTCTCTTATATTTATTTCCGATGAAATTTCTGTGTTTCATCGTGAATGGGAAGGTCCAAGGGATATAGTAAACCTGCAGAGGTGCATCGGAAAGTAAAACTGATGACACAGGAAACGCTCAAAACATAGACAGTAGGAAGACTTAGTCTATCTGTACTTAAGTCGGCATTGTGTCTCTTATATTTAAATCCGATGCAATTTCTGTTTTTCATCGTCAATGGGAAGGTCCAAGGGATACAGTTAACCTGCAGAGGTGCATCGGAAAGTAAAACTGATGACACAGGAATCGTTCAAACATAGACTGTAGGAAGACTTAGTCTTCCTCTACTTAAGTCGGCATTGTGTCTCTTATATTTAATTCCGATGCTATTTCTGTGTTTCATCGTCAATGGGAAGGTCCAAGGAATACAGTAAACCTGCAGAGGTGCATCGGAATGTAAAACTGGTGACACAGGAAACACTCAAAACGTAGACAGTAGGAAGACTCAGTCTTCCTGTACTTAAGTCGGCATTGTGTCTCTTATATTTAACTCCAATGCAATTTCTGTGTTTCATCGTCAATGGGAAGGTCCAATGGATACAGTAAACCTGCAGAGGTGCATCAGAATGTAAAACTGGTGACACAGGAAACGCTCAAAACATAGACAGTAGGAAGACTCAGTCTTCCTGTACTTAAGTCGGCATTGTGTCTCTTATATTTAATTTCGATGCAATTTCTGTGTTTCATCGTCAATGGGAAGGTCCAAGGGATACAGGAAACCTGCAGAGGTGCATCGGAATGTAAAACTGGTGACTCAGGAAACGCTCAAAACATAGACAGAAGGAAGACTCAGACTTCCTGTACTAAAGTCCGCATTGTGTCTCTTATATTTTTTTCCGATGAAATTTCTGTGTTTCATCGTTAATGGGAAGGTCCAATCGATGCAGTAAACCTGCAGAGGTGAATCGGAATGTAAAACTGGTGACTCAGGAAACGCTCAAAACATTGACAGTAGGAAGACTCAGTCTTCCTGTACTTAAGTCGGCATTGTGTCTCTTATATTTAATTCCGATGCAATGTCTGTGTTTCAACGTCAATGGGAAGGTCCAAGGGATACAGTAAACCTGCAGAGGTGCATCGGAATGTAAAACTGGTGACACAGGAAACGCTCAAAACATAGACAGTAGGAAGACTCAGTCTTTCTGTACTTAAGTCGGCATTGTGTCTCTTATGTTTCATTCCGATGCAATTTCTGTGTTTCATTGTCAATGGGAAGGTCCAAAGGATACAGTAAACCTGCAGAGGTGGATCAGAATGTAAAACTGGTGACACGGGAAACGCTCAAAACATAGACCTTAAGAAGACTCAGTTTTCTGGTACTTAAGTCGGCGTTGTGTCTCTTATATTTAATTCCGATGCAATTTTTGTGTTTTTTCGTCAATGGGAAGGTCCAAGTTATACATTAAACCTGCGGAGGTGCATTGGAATGTAAAACTGGTGTCACAGGAAACGCTCAAATCATAGACCGTAAGAAGACTCAGTTTTCTTGTACTTAAGTCGGCGTTGTGTCTCTTATATTTAATTCCGATGAAATGTCTGTGTTTCATCGTCAATGGAAGGTCCAACGGATACAGTAAACCAGCAGAGGTGCATCGGAATGTAAAACTGGTGACACAGGAGACGCTCAAAACATAGACAGTAGGAAGACTCAGTCTTCCGGTACTTAAGTCGGCATTGTGTCTCTTATATTTAATTCCGATGCAATTTCTGTGTTTCATCGTCACTGTGAAGGTCCAAGGGATACAGTAAACATGCAGAAGTGCATCGGAATGTAAAACTGGTGTTACAGGAAACGCTCAAAACCTAGACAGTAGAAAGACTCGGTCTTCCTGTACTTAAGACGTCATTGTGTCCCTTATATTTAATTCCGATGCAATTTCTGTGTTTCATCGCCATTGGGAAAGTCCAAGGGACACAGTAAGCCTGCTGAGGGGCATCGGAATGTAAAACTGGTGACACTGGAAACGATCAAAACATAGACCGTAAGAAGACTAAGTTTTCTTGTACTTAAGTCGTCGTTGTGTCTCTTCTATTTAATTCCGATGCAATTTCTGTGTTTCATCGTCATTGGGAAAGTCGAAGGGAAACAGTATACCTGCAGAGGTGCATCGGAATGTAAAACTGGTGACACAGGAGACGCTCATAGCATAGAGAGTAGGAAGACTCAGTCTTCCCTTACTTAAGTCGGCATTGTGTCTCTTATATTCATTTCCGATGCAATTACTGTGTTTCATCGTCAGTGTGAAGGTCCAAGAGATACGGTAAACATGCAGAGGTGCATTGAAATGAAAAACTGGTGATACAGGAAACGCTCAAATCATAGACAGTAGGAAGATTCAGTCTTCCTGTACTTAAGACGTCATGGTGTCTCTTATATTTAATTCCGTTGCAATATCTGTGCTTCATCGCCAATGGGAAGGTCCACGGGATACAGTAAACCTGCAGAGGTGAATCGGAATGTAAAACTGGTGTCACGGGAAACGCTCAAAACATAGACCTTAAGAAGACTCAGTTTTCTGGTACTTAAGTCGGCGTTGTGTCTCTTATATTTAATTGCGATGCAATTTTTGTGTTTTTTCGTCAATGGGAAGGTCCAAGGGATACAGTAAACCTGCAGAGGCGCATTGGAATGTAAAACTGGTGACACAGGAAACGCTCAAATCATAGACCGTAAGAAGACTCAGTTTTCTTGTACTTAAGTCTGCGTTGTGTCTCTTATATTTAATTCCGATGCAATGTCTGGGTTTCATCGTCAATGGACGGTCCAACGGATACAGTAAATAAGCAGAGGTGCATCGGAATGTAAAACTGGTGACACAGGAAACGCTCAAAACATAGACAGCAGGAAGACTCAGTCTTCCTGTACTTCAGTCGGCATTGTGTCTCTCATATTTAATTCCGATGCCATTTCTGTGTTTCATCGCCAATGGGAAGGTCCAAGGGATACAGTAAACCTGCTGATGTGCATCGGAATATAAAACTGTTGACACAGAATACGCTCAAAACATAGACAGTAGGGAGACTCAGTCTTCCTCTACTTATGTCGGCATGGTGTCTCTTATATTTAATTCCGATGCAATTTCTGTGTTTCATCATCAATGGGAAGGTCCAATGGATACAGTAAACCTGCAGAGGTGGATCGGAATGTAAAACTGGTGTCACGGGAAGCGCTCAAAACATAGACCTTAAGAAGACTCAGTTTTCTGGTACTTAAGTCGGCGTGGTGTCTCATATATTTAATTGCGATGCAATTTTTGTGGTTTTTCGTCAATGGGAAGGTCCAAGGGATACAGTAAACCTGCAGAGGCGCATTGGAATGTAAAACTGGTGACACAGGAAACGCTCAGATCATAGACCGTAAGAAGACTCAGTTTTCTAGTACTTAAGTCTGCGTTGTGTCTCTTATATTTAATTCCGATGCAATGTCTGGGTTTCATCGTTACTGTGAAGGTCCAAGTGATACAGTAAACCTGCAGAGGTGCATCAGAAAGTAAAACTGGTGACACAGGAAGTGCTCAAAACATAGACAGTAGGAAGACTCAGTCTTCCTGCACTTAAGTCGGCATTGTGTCTCTTATATTTAATTCCGATGCAATTTCTGTGTCTCATCGTCAATGGGAAGGTCCAAGGGATACAGTAAACCTGCAGAGGTACATCGTAATGTAAAACTGGTGACACAGGAAACGCTCAAGACATAGACAGTAGGAAGACTCAGTCTTGCTGTACTTAAGTCGGCATTGTGTCTCTTATATTTATTTCCGATGAAATTTCTGTGTTTCATCGTGAATGGGAAGGTCCAAGGGATATAGTAAACCTGCAGAGGTGCATCGGAAAGTAAAACTGATGACACAGGAAACGCTCAAAACATAGACAGTAGGAAGACTTAGTCTATCTGTACTTAAGTCGGCATTGTGTCTCTTATATTTAAATCCGATGCAATTTCTGTTTTTCATCGTCAATGGGAAGGTCCAAGGGATACAGTTAACCTGCAGAGGTGCATCGGAAAGTAAAACTGATGACACAGGAATCGTTCAAACATAGACTGTAGGAAGACTTAGTCTTCCTCTACTTAAGTCGGCATTGTGTCTCTTATATTTAATTCCGATGCAATTTCTGTGTTTCATCGTCAATGGGAAGGTCCAAGGAATACAGTAAACCTGCAGAGGTGCATCGGAATGTAAAACTGGTGACACAGGAAACACTCAAAACATAGACAGTAGGAAGACTCAGTCTTCCTGTACTTAAGTCGGCATTGTGTCTCTTATATTTAACTCCAATGCAATTTCTGTGTTTCATCGTCAATGGGAAGGTCCAATGGATACAGTAAACCTGCAGAGGTGCATCAGAATGTAAAACTGGTGACACAGGAAACGATCAAAACATAGACAGTAGGAAGACTCAGTCTTCCTGTACTTAAGTCGGCATTGTGTCTCTTATATTTAATTTCGATGCAATTTCTGTGTTTCATCGTCAATGGGAAGGTCCAAGGGATACAGGAAACCTGCAGAGGTGCATCGGAATGTAAAACTGGTGACTCAGGAAACGCTCAAAACATAGACAGAAGGAAGACTCAGACTTCCTGTACTAAAGTCCGCATTGTGTCTCTTATATTTTTTTCCGATGAAATTTCTGTGTTTCATCATGAATGGGAAGGTCCAAGGGATATAGTAAACCTGCAGAGGTGCATCGGAAAGTAAAACTGATGACACAGGAAAAGCTCAAAACATAGACAGTAGGAAGACTTAGTCTTCCTGTATTTAAGTCGGCATGTGTCTCTTATATTTAAATCTGATGCAATTTCTGTTTTTCATCGTCAATGGGAAGGTCCAAGGGATACAGTAAACCTGCTTACGTGCATCGGAATGTAAAACTGATGACAGAGGAATGCTCAAAACATAGACAGTAGGAAGACTCAGTCTTCCTGTACTTAAGTCGGCATTGTGTCTCTTATATTTAATTCCGATGCAATTTCTGTGTTTCATCGTCAATGGGAAGGTCCAAGGGATATAGTAAAACTGCAGAGGTGCATCGGAAAGTAAAACTGATGACACACGAAACGCTCAAAACATAGACAGTAGGAAGACTTAGTCTTCCTGTACTTAAGTCGGCATTGTGTCTCTTATATTTAAATCCGATGCAATTTCTGTTTTTCATCGTCAATGAGAAGGTCCAAGGGATACAGTTAACCTGCAGACGTGCATCGGAATGTAAAACTGATGACACAGGAATGCTAAAAACATAGACAGTAGGAAGACTCAGTCTTCCTGTACTTAAGTCGGCATTGTGTCTCTTATATTTAATTCCGATACGATTTCTGTGTTTCATCGACAATGGGAAGGGGCAAGGGATACAGTAAACCGGCATAGGTACATCGGAATGTAAAACTGGCGACACAGGAAACGCTCAAAACATAGACCGTAAGAAGACTCAGTTTTCTTGTACTTAAGTCGGCGATGTGTCTCTTATATTTAAATTCCGATGCAATTTCTGTGTTTCATCGTCACTGTGAAGGTCCAAGGGATACAGTAAACCTGTAGAGATGCATCGGAATGCAAAGCTGGTGACACAGGAAACGCTCAAATTATAGACAGTAGGAAGACTCAGTCTTCCTGTGCTTAAGTAGGCATTGTGTCTCTTAAATCTAACTCCGATGCAATTTCTGTGTTTCATCGTCACTGTGAAGGTCCAAGGGATACAGTAAACCTGCAGAGGTGCATCAGAAAGTAAAACTGGTGACACAGGAAGCGCTCAAAACATAGACCGTAGGAAGACTCAGTCTTCCTGTACTTAAGTCGGCATTGTGTCTCTTATATTTAATTCCGATGCAATTTCTGTGTTTCATCGTCAATGGGAAGGTCCGAGGGATACAGTAAACCTGCAGAGGTGCATCGGAATGTAAAACTAGTGACACAGGAAAAGCTCAAAACATCGACAGTAGGAAGACTCAGTCTTCCTGTACTTAAGTCGGCATTGTGTCTCTTGTATTTAATTCCGATGCAATTTCTGTGTTTCATCGTCAATGGGAAGGTCCAAGGGATACAGTAAACCTGCAGAGGTGCATCGGAATGTAAAACTGGTGACACAGGAAACGCACAAATCATAGACAGTGGGAAGACTCAGTCTTCCTATACTTAAGTCGGCTTGTGTCTCTTATATTTTTTTTCCGATGAAATTTCTGTGTTTCCTCGTGAATGGGAAAGTCCAAGGGATATAGTAAACCTGCAGAGGTGCATCGGAAAGAAAAACTGATGACACAGGAAACGCTCAAGACAAAGACAGTAGGAAGACTTAGTCTTCCTGTACTTAAGTCGGCATTGTGTCTCTTATATTTAATTCCGATGCAATTTCTGTGTTTCATCGTCACTGTGAAGGTACAAGAGATACAGTAAACCTGTAGAGGTGAATCGGAAAATAAAACTGGTGGCACAGGAAACGCTCAAATTATAGACAGTAGGAAGACTCAGTCTTCCTGTACTTAAGTCGGCATTGTGTCTCTTATATTTAATTCCGATGCAATTTCTGTGTTTCATCGTCAATGGGAAGGTACAAGGGATACAGTAAACCTGCAGAGGTTCATCAGAATGTAAAACTGGTGACACAGGAAACGCTCAAAACATAGACTGTAGGAAGACTCAGTCTTCCTGTACTTAAGTCGGCATTGTGTGTCTTATATTTAATTCCGATGCAATTTCTGTGTTTCATCGTCAATGGGAAGGTCCAAGGGATACAGTAAACCTGCAGAGGTGCATCGGAATGTAAAACTGGTGACCCAGGAAACGATCAAAACATAGACAGTAGGAAGACTCAGTCTTCCTGTACTTAAGTCGGCATTGTGTCTCTTATATTTATTTCCGATGCAATTTCTGTGTTTCATCGTCATTGGGAAGGTCCAAGGGATATAGTAAAAGTGCAGAGGTGCATCGGAAAGTAAAACTGATGACACAGGAATCGTTCAAAGCTTAGACGGTAGGAAGACTTAGTCTTCCTGTACTTAAGTCGGCATTGTGTCTCTTATATTTAATTCCGATGCATTTTCTGTGTTTCATCGTCAATGGGAAGGTCCAAGGAATACACTAACCTGCAGAGGTGCATCGGAATGTAAAACTGGTGACACAGGAAACGCTCAAAACATAGACAGTAGGAAGACTCAGTCTTCCTGTACTTAAGTCGGCATTGTGACTCTCATATTTAACTCCAATGCAATTTCTGTGTTCATCGTCAATGGGAAGTTCCAAGGGATATAGTAAACCTGCAGAGGTGCATCGGAAAGTAAAACTGATGACACAGGAATCGTTCAAACGTAGACAGTAGGAAGACTTAGTCTTCCTGTACTTAAGTCGGCATTGTGTCTCTTATATTTAATTCCGATGCAATTTCTGTGTTTCACCGTCAATGGGAAGGTCCAAGGAATACAGTAAACCTGCAGAGGTGCATCGGAATGTAAAACTGGTGGCACAGGAAACGCTCAAAACATAGACAGTAGGAAGACTCAGTCTTATTGTACTTAAGTCGGCATTGTGTCTCTGATATTTAACTCCAATGCAATTTCTGTGTTTCATCGTCAATGGAAAGGACCAATGGATACAGTAAACCTGCAGAGGTGCATCAGAATGTAAAACTGGTGACACAGGAAACGCTCAAAACATAGACAGTGGGAAGACTCAGTCTTCCTATACTTAAATCGGCATTGTGTCTCTTATATTTAATTTCGATGCAATTTCTGTGTTTCATCGTCAATGGGAAGGTCCGAGGGATACAGGAAACCTGCAGAGGTGCATCGGAATGTAAAACTGGTGACTCAGGAAACGCTCAAAACATAGACAGTAGGAAGACTCAGTCTTCCTGTACTAATGTCGGCATTGTGTCTCTTATATTTTTTTCCGATGAAATTTCTGTGTTTCATCGTGAATGGGAAGGTCCAA
Organism: Schistocerca nitens; assembly: GCF_023898315.1. Lineage (NCBI taxonomy): Eukaryota > Metazoa > Arthropoda > Insecta > Orthoptera > Acrididae > Schistocerca > Schistocerca nitens. The sequence goes on along the minus strand of NC_064614.1, from coordinate 1,324,320,353 downwards.
GAGATATAGTAAACCTGCAGAGGTGCATCGGAAAGTAAAACTGATGACACAGGAAACGCTCAAAACATAGACAGTAGGAAGACTTAGTCTTCCTGTACTTAAGTCGGCATTGTGTCTCTTATATTTAAATCCGATGCAATTTCTGTTTTTCATCGTCAATGGGAAGGTCCAAGGGATACAGTAAACCTGCTTACGTGCATCGGAATGTAAAACTGATGACACAGGAATGCTCAAAACATAGACAGTAGGAAGACTCAGTCTTCCTGTACTAAAGTCGGCATTGTGTCTCTTATATTTAAATCCGATACGATTTCTGTGTTTCATCGACAATGGGAAGGGGCAAGGGATACAGTAAACCGGCATAGGTGCATCGGAATGTAAAACTGGCGACACAGGAAACGCTCAAAACATAGACCGTAAGAAGACTCAGTTTTCTTGTACTTAAGTCGGCGATGTGTCTCTTATATTTAAATTCCGATGCAATTTCTGTGTTTCATTGTCACTGTGAAGGTCCAAAGGAATACAGTAAACCTGTAGAGATGCATCGTAATGCAAAACTGGTGACACAGGAAACGCTCAAATCATAGACAGTAGGAAGACTCAGTCTTCCTGTGCTTAAGTAGGCATTGTGTCTCTTAAATCTAACTCCGATGCAATTTCTGTGTTTCATCGTCACTGTGAAGGTCCAAGGGATACAGTAAACCTGCAGAGGTGCATCAGAAAGTAAAACTGGTGACACAGGAAGTGCTCAAAACGTAGACAGTAGGAAGACTCAGTCTACCTGTACTTAAGTCGGCATTGTGTCTCTTATATTTAATTCCGATGCAATTTCTGTGTTTCATCGTCAATGGGAAGGTCCAAGGGATACAGTAAACCTGCAGAGGTGCATCGGAATGTAAAACTGGTGACACAGGAAACGCTCAAAACATAGACATTAGGAAGACTCAGTCTTGCTGTACTTAAGTCGGCATTGTGTCTCTTATATTTATTTCCGATGAAATTTCAGTGTTTCATCGTGAATGGGAAGGTCCAAGGGATATAGTAAAACTGCAGAGGTGCATCGGAAAGTAAAACTGATGACACACGAAACGCTCAAAACATAGACAGTAGGAAGACTTAGTCTTCCTGTACTTAAGTCGGCATTGTGTCTCTTATATTTAAATCCGATGCAATTTCTGTTTTTCATCGTCAATGGGAAGGTCCAAGGGATACAGTTAACCTGCAGACGTGCATCGGAATGTAAAACTGATGACACAGGAATGCTGAAAACATAGACAGTAGGAAGACTCAGTCTTCCTGTACTTAAGTCGGCATTGTGTCTCTTATATTTAATTCCGATACGATTTCTGTGTTTCATCGACAATGGGAAGGGGCAAGGGATACAGTAAACCGGCATAGGTACATCGGAATGTAAAACTGGCGACACAGGAAACGCTCAAAACATAGACCGTAAGAAGACTCAGTTTTCTTGTACTTAAGTCGGCGATGTGTCTCTTATATTTAAATTCCGATGCAATTTCTGTGTTTCATCGTCACTGTGAAGGTCCAAGGGATACAGTAAACCTGTAGAGATGCATCGGAATGCAAAGCTGGTGACACAGGAAACGCTCAAATTATAGACAGTAGGAAGACTCAGTTCAAAAATGGCTTTGAGCACTATGGGACTCAACTGCAGAGGTCATTAGTCCCCTAGAACTTAGAACTAGTTAAACCTAACTAACCTAAGGACATCACAAACATCCATGCCCGAGGCAGGATTCGAACCTGCGACCGTAGCGGTCTTGCGGTTCCAGACTGCAGCGCCTTTAACCGCACGGCCACTTCGGCCGGCGAAGACTCAGTCTTCCTGTGCTTAAGTAGGCATTGTGTCTCTTAAATCTAACTCCGATGCAATTTCTGTGTTTCATCGTCACTGTGAAGGTCCAAGGGATACAGTAAACCTGCAGAGGTGCATCAGAAAGTAAAACTGGTGACACAGGAAGCGCTCAAAACATAGACAGTAGGAAGACTCAGTCTTCCTGTACTTAAGTCGGCACTGTGTCTCTTATATTTAATTCCGATGCAATTTCTGTGTTTCATCGTCAATGGGAAGGTCCGAGGGATACAATAAACCTGCAGAGGTGCATCGGAATGTAAAACTAGTGACACAGGAAAAGCTCAAAACATAGACAGTAGGAAGACTCAGTCTTCCTGTACTTAAGTCGGCATTGTGTCTCTTGTATTTAATTCCGATGCAATTTCTGTGTTTCATCGTCAATGGGAAGGTCCAAGGTATACAGTAAACCGGAAGAGGTGCATCGGAATGTAAAACTGGTGACACAGGAAACGCACAAATCATAGACAGTGGGAAGACTCAGTCTTCCTATACTTTAGTCGGCTTGTGTCTCTTATATTTATTTCCGAAGAAATTTCTGTGTTTCATCGTGAATGGGAAGGTCCAAGGGATATAGTAAAAATGCAGAGGTGCATCGGAAAGTAAAACTGATGACACAGGAAACGCTCAAAACATAGACAGTAGGAAGACTTAGTCTTCCTGTACTTAAGTCGGCATTGTGTCTCCTATATTTAAATCCGATACGATTTCTGTGTTTCATCGACAATGGGAAGGGGCAAGGGATACAGTAAACTGGCATAGGTGCATCGGAATGTAAAACTGGCGACACAGGAAACGCTCAAAACATAGACCGTAAGAAGACTCAGTTTTCTTGTACTTAAGTCGGCGATGTGTCTCTTATATTTAAATTCCGATGCAATTTCTGTGTTTCATTGTCACTGTGAAGGTCCAAAGGAATACAGTAAACCTGTAGAGATGCATCGTAATGCAAAACTGGTGACACAGGAAACGCTCAAATCATAGACAGTAGGAAGACTCAGTCTTCCTGTGCTTATGTAGGCATTGTGTCTCTTAAATCTAACTCCGATGCAATTTCTGTGTTTCATCGTCACTGTGAAGGTCCAAGGGATACAGTACACCTGCAGAGGTGCATCAGAAAGTAAAACTGGTGACACAGGAAGTGCTCAAAACGTAGACAGTAGGAAGACTCAGTCTTCCTGTACTTAAGTCGGCATTGTGTCTCTTATATTTAATTCCGATGCAATTTCTGTGTTTCATCGTCAATGGGAAGGTCCAAGGGATACAGTAAACCTGCAGAGGTGCATCGGAATGTAAAACTGGTGACACAGGAAACGCTCAAAGCATAGACATTAGGAAGACTCAGTCTTGCTGTACTTAAGTCGGCATTGTGTGTCTTATATTTATTTCCGATGAAATTTCTGTGTTTCATCGTGAATGGGAAGGTCCAAGGGATATAGTAAAACTGCAGAGGTGCATCGGAAAGTAAAACTGATGACACACGAAACGCTCAAAACATAGACAGTAGGAAGACTTAGTCTTCCTGTACTTAAGTCGGCATTGTGTCTCTTATATTTAAATCCGATGAAATTTCTGTTTTTCATCGTCAATGGGAAGGTCCAAGGGATATAGTAAACCTGCAGAGGTGCATCGCAAAGAAAAACTGATGACACAGGAAACGCTCAAAACAAAGACAGTAGGAAGACTTAGTCTTCCTGTACTTAAGTCGGCATTGTATCTCTTATATTTAATTCCGATGCAATTTCTGTGTTTTATCGTCACTGTGATGGTACAAGAGATACAGTAAACCTGTAGAGGTGAATCGGAAAATAAAACTGGTGGCACAGGAAACGCTCAAATTATAGACAGTAGGAAGACTCAGTCTTCCTGTACTTATGTCGGCATTGTGTCTCTTATATTTAATTCCGATGCAATTTCTGTGTTTCATCGTCAATGGGAAGGTACAAGGGATACAGTAAACCTGCAGAGGTTCATCAGAATGTAAAACTGGTGACACAGGAAACGCTCAAAACATAGACTGTAGGAAGACTCAGTCTTCCTGTACTTAAGTCGGCATTGTGTGTCTTATATTTAATTCCGATGCAATTTCTGTGTTTCATCGTCAATGGGAAGGTCCAAGGGATACAGTAAACCTGCAAAGGTGCATCGGAATGTAAAACTGGTGACCCAGGAAACGATCAAAACATAGACAGTAGGAAGACACAGTCTTCCTGTACTTAAGTCGGCATTGTGTCTCTTATATTTATTTCCGATGCAATTTCTGTGTTTCATCGTCATTGGGAAGGTCCAAGGGATATAGTAAAAGTGCAGAGGTGCATCGGAAAGTAAAACTGATGACAAAGGAATCGTTCAAAGCATAGACGGTAGGAAGACTTAGTCTTCCTGTACTTAAGTCGGCATTGTGTCTCTTATATTTAATTCCGATGCAAATTCTGTGTTTCATCGTCAATGGGAAGGTCCAAGGAATACACTAAACCTGCAGAGGTGCATCGGAATGTAAAACTGGTGACACAGGAAACGTTCAAAACATAGACAGTAGGAAGACTCAGTCTTGCTGTACTTTTGTCGGCATTGTGACTCTTACATTTAACTCCAATGCAATTTCTGTGTTTCATCGTCAATGGGAAGTTCCAAGGGATATAGTAAACCTGCAGAGGTGCATCGGAAAGTAAAACTGATGACACAGGAATCGTTCAAACATAGACAGTAGGAAGACTTAGTCTTCCTGTACTTAAGTCGGCATTGTGTCTCTTATATTTAATTCCGATGCAATTTCTGTGTTTCACCGTCAATGGAAGGTCCAAGGAATACAGTAAACCTGCAGAGGTGCATCGGAATGTAAAACTGGTGACACAGGAAACGCTCAAAACATAGACAGTAGGAAGACTCAGTCTTATTGTACTTAAGTCGGCATTGTGTCTCTTATATTTAACTCCAATGCAATTTCTGTGTTTCATCGTCAATGGGAAGGACCAATGGATACAGTAAACCTGCAGAGTTGCATCAGAATGTAAAACTGGTGACACAGGAAACGCTCAAAACATAGACAGTAGGAAGACTCAGTCTTCCTGTACTTAAATCGGCATTGTGTCTCTTATATTTAATACCGATGCGATTTCTGTGTTTCATCGACAATGGGAAGGTCCAAGGGATATAGTAAACCGGCAGAGGTGCATCGGAAGGTAAAACTGGTGACACAGGAAACGCTCAAAACATTGACCGTACGAAGACTGTTTTCTTATACTTAAGTCGGCATTGTGTCTCTTATATTTAATTTCGATGCAATTTCTGTGTTTCATCGTCAATGGTAAGGTCCGAGGGATACAGGAAACCTGCAGAGGTGCATCGGAATGTAAAACTGGTGACTCAGGAAACGCTCAAAACATAGACAGTAGGAAGACTCAGTCTTCCTGTACTAATGTCGGCATTGTGTCTCTTATATTTATTTCCGATGAAATTTCTGTGTTTCATCGTGAATGGGAAGGTCCAAGGGATATAGTAAACCTGCAGAGGTGCATCGGAAAGTAAAACTGATGACACAGGAAATGCTCAAAACATAAACAGTAGGAAGACTTAGTCTTCCTGTACTTAAGTCGGCATTGTGTCTCTTATATTTAAATCCGATGCAATTTCTGTTTTTAATCGTCAATGGGAAGGTCCAAGGGATACAGTTAACCTGCAGACGTGTATCGGAATGTAAAACTGATGACACACGAATGCTGAAAACATAGACAGTAGGAAGACTCAGTCTTCCTGTATTTAAGTCGGCATTGTGTCTCTTATATTTAATTCCGATACGATTTCTGTGTTTCATCGACAATGGGAAGGGGCAAGGGATACAATAAATCGGCATAGGTGCATCGGAATGTAAAACTGGGGACACAGGAAACGCTCAAAACATAGACCGTAAGAAGACTCAGTTTTCTTGTACTTAAGTCGGCGATGTGTCTCTTATATTTAAATTCCGATGCAATTTCTGTGTTTCATCGTCACTGTGAAGGTCCAAGGGATACAGTAAACCTGTAGAGATGCATCGGAATGCAAAGCTGGTGACACAGGAAACGCTCAAATTATAGACAGTAGGAAGAGTCAGTTCAAAAATGGCTTTGAGCACTATGGGACTCAACTGCTGAGGTCATTAGTCCCCTAGAACTTAGAACTAGTTAAACCTAACTAACCTAAGGACATCACAAACATCCATGCCCGAGGCAGGATTCGAACCTGCGACCGTAGCGGTCTTGCGGTTCCAGACTGCAGCGCCTTTAACCGCACGGCCACTTCGGCCGGCGAAGACTCAGTCTTCCTGTGCTTAAGTAGGCATTTTGTCTCTTAAATCTAACTCCGATGCAATTTCTGTGTTTCATCGTCACTGTGATGGTACAAGAGATACAGTAAACCTGTAGAGGTGAATCGGAAAATAAAACTGGTGGCACAGGAAACGCTCAAATTATAGACAGTAGGAAGACTCAGTCTTCCTGTACTTAAGTCGGCATTGTGTCTCTTATATTTAATTCCGATGCAATTTCTGTGTTTCATCGTCAATGGGAAGGTACAAGGGATACAGTAAACCTGCAGAGGTTCATCAGAATGTAAAACTGGTGACACAGGAAACGCTCAAAACATAGACTGTAGGACGACTCAGTCTTCCTGTACTTAAGTCGGCATTGTGTGTCTTATATTTAATTCCGATGCAATTTCTGTGTTTCATCGTCAATGGGAAGGTCCGAGGGATACAATAAACCTGCAGAGGTGCATCGGAATGTAAAACTAGTGACACAGGAAAAGCTCAAAACATAGACAGTAGGAAGACTCAGTCTTCCTGTACTTAAGTCGGCATTGTGTCTCTTGTATTTAATTCCGATGCAATTTCTGTGTTTCATCGTCAATGGGAAGGTCCAAGGTATACAGTAAACCTGAAGAGGTGCATCGGAATGTAAAACTGGTGACACAGGAAACGCACAAATCATAGACAGTGGGAAGACTCAGTCTTCCTATACTTAAGTCGGCTTGTGTTTCTTATATTTATTTCCGATGAAATTTCTGTGTTTCATCGTGAATGGGAAGGTCCAAGGGATATAGTAAACCTGCAGAGGTGCATCGCAAAGAAAAACTGATGACACAGGAAACGCTCAAAACAAAGACAGTAGGAAGACTTAGTCTTCCTGTACTTAAGTCGGCATTGTGTCTCTTATATTTAATTCCGATGCAATTTCTGTGTTTCATCGTCAATGGGAAAGTCCAAGGAATACACTAAACCTGCAGAGGTGCATCGGAATGTAAAACTGGTGACACAGGAAACGCTCAAAACATAGACAGTAGGAAGACTCAGTCTTCCTGTACTTAAGTCGGCATTGTGACTCTTACATTTAACTCCAATGCAATTTCTGTGTTTCATCGTCAATGGGAAGTTCCAAGGTATATAGTAAACCTGCAGAGGTGCATCGGAAAGTAAAACTGATGACACAGGAATCGTTCAAACATAGACAGTAGGAAGACTTAGTCTTCCTGTACTTAAGTCGGCATTGTGTCTCTTATATTTAATTCCGATGCAATTTCTGTGTTTCACCGTCAATGGAAGGTCCAAGGAATACAGTAAACCTGCAGAGGTGCATCGGTATGTAAAACTGGTGACACAGGAAACGCTCAAAACATAGACAGTAGGAAGACTCAGTCTTATTGTACTTAAGTCGGCATTGTGTCTCTTATATTTAACTCCAATGCAATTTCTGTGTTTCATCGTCAATGGGAAGGACCAATGGATACAGTAAACCTGCAGAGTTGCATCAGAATGTAAAACTGGTGACACAGGAAACGCGCAAAACATAGACAGTAGGAAGACTCAGTCTTCCTGTACTTAAATCGGCATTGTGTCTCTTATATTTAATACCGATGCGATTTCTGTGTTTCATCGACAATGGGAAGGTCCAAGGGATATAGTAAACCGGCAGAGGTGCATCGGAAGGTAAAACTGGTGACACAGGAAACGCTCAAAACATTGACCGTACGAAGACTGTTTTCTTGTACTTAAGTCGGCATTGTGTCTCTTATATTTAATTTCGATGCAATTTCTGTGTTTCATCGTCAATGGTAAGGTCCGAGGGATACAGGAAACCTGCAGAGGTGCATCGGAATGTAAAACTGGTGACTCAGGAAACGCTCAAAACATAGACAGTAGGAAGACTCAGTCTTCCTGTACTAATGTCGGCATTGTGTCTCTTATATTTTTTTCCGATGAAATTTCTGTGTTTCATCGTGAATGGGAAGGTCCAAGGGATATAGTAAACCTGCAGAGGTGCATCGGAAAGTAAAACTGATGACACAGGAAACGCTCAAAACATAGACAGTAGGAAGACTTAGTCTTCCTGTACTTAAGTCGGCATTGTGTCTCTTATATTTAAATCCGATGCAATTTCTGTTTTTCATCGTCAATGGGACGGTTTAAGGGATACAGTAAACCTGCAGAGGTGCATCGGAATGTAAAACTGTTGACGCAGGAAACGCTCAAAACATAGACAGTAGGAAGACTCAGTCTTGCTGTACTTAAGTCGGCATTGTGTCTCTTATATTTATTTCCGATGAAATTTCTGTGTTTCATCGTGAATGGGAAGGTCCAAGGGATATAGTAAACCTGCAGAGGTGCATCGGAAAGTAAAACTGATGACACAGGAAATGCTCAAAACATAGACAGTAGGAAGACTTAGTCTTCCTGTACTTAAGTCGGCATTGTGTCTCTTATATTTAATTGCGATGCAATTTCTGTGTTTCATCGTCAATGGGAAGGTCCAAGGAATACAGTAAACCTGCAGAGGTGCATCGGAATGTAAAACTGGTGACACAGGAAACGCTCAAAACATAGACAGTAGGAAGACTCAGTCTTCCTGTACTTAAGTCGGCATTGTGTCTCTTATATTTAAATCCGATGCAATTTCTGTGTTTCATCTTCAATGCGAAGGTCCAAGGGATACAGTAAACCTGCAGAAGTGCATCGGAATGTAAAACTGGTGACACAGGAAACGCTCAAAACATAGACAGTAGGAAGACTCAGTCTTCCTGTACTTAAATCGGCATTGTGTCTCTTATATTTAATTCCGATGCGATTTCTGTGTTTCATCGACAATGGGAAGGTCCAAGGGATATAGTAAACCGGCAGAGGTGCATCGGAAGGTAAAACTGGTGACACAGGAAACGCTCAAAACATTGACCGTACGAAGACTCAGTTTTCTTGTACTTAAGTCGGCGATGTGCCTCTTATATTTAAATTCCGATGCAATTTCTGTGTTTCATCGTCACTGTGAAGCTCCAAGGGATACAGTAAACCTGTAGAGATGCATCGGAATGCAAAACTGGTGACACAGGAAACGCTCAAATTATTGACAGTAGGAAGACTCAGTCTTCCTGTGCTTAAGTAGGCATTGTGTCTCTTAAATCTAACTCCGATGCAATTTCTGTGTTTCATCGTCACTGTGAAGGTCCAAGGGATACAGCAAACCTGCAGAGGTGCATCAGAAAGTAAAACTGGTGACACAGGAAGCGCTCAAAACATAGACAGTAGGAAGACTCAGTCTTCCTGTACTTAAGTCGGCATTGTGTCTCTTATATTTAAATCCGATGCAATTTCTGTGTTTCATCGTCAATGGGAAGGTACAAGGGATACAGTAAACCTGCAGAAGTGCATCGGAATGTAAAACTAGAGACACAGGAAAAAATCAAAACATAGACAGTAGGAAGACTCAGTCCTCCTGTACTTAAGTCGGCATTGTGTCTCTTGTATTTAATTCCGATGCAATTTCTGTGTTTCATCGTAAATGGGAAGGTCCAAGGGATACAGTAAACCTGCAGAGGTGCATCGGAATGTAAAACTGGTGACACAGGAAACGCTCAAATCATAGACAGTGGGAAGACTCAGTCTTCCTATACTTAAGTCGGCTTGTGTCTCTTATATTTATTTCCGATGAAATTTCTGTGTTTCATCGTGAATGGGAAGGTCCAAGGGATATAGTAAACCTGCATAGGTGCATCGGAAAGTAAAACTGATGACACAGGAAACGCTCAATACAAAGACAGTAGGAAGACTTAGTCTTCCTGTACTTAAGTCGGCATTGTGTCTCTTATATTTAATTCCGATGCAATTTTTCTGTGTTTCATCATCACTGTGAAGGTCCAAGAGATACAGTAAACCTGTAGAGGTGCATCGGAAAATAAAACTGGTGACACAGGAAACGCTCAAATTATAGACAGTAGGAAGACTCAGTCTTCCTGTACTTAAGTCGGCATTGTGTCTCTTATATTTAATTCCGATGCAATTTCTGTGTTTCATCGTCAATGGGAAGGTCCAAGGGATACAGGAAACCTGCAGAGGTGCATCGGAATGTAAAACTGGTGACTCAGGAAACGCTCAAAACATAGACAGTAGGAAGACTCAGTCTTCCTGTACTAAAGTCGGCATTGTGTCTCTTATATTTTTTTCCGATGAAATTTCTGTGTTTCATCGTGAATGGGAAGGTCCTAGTGATATAGTAAACCTGCAGAGGTGCATCGGAATGTAAAACTGGTGACACAGGAAACGCTCAAAACATAGACAGTAGGAAGACTCAGTCTTCCTGTACTTAAGTCGGCATTGTGTCTCTTATATTTAATTCCGATGCGATTTCTGTGTTTCATCGACAATGGGAAGGTCCAAGGGATATAGTAAACCGGCAGAGGTGCATTGGAAGGTAAAACTGGTGACACAGGAAACGCTCAAAACATTGAACGTACGAAGACTGTTTTCTTGTACTTAAGTCGGCATTGTGTCTCTTATATTTCATTTCGATGCAATTTCTGTGTTTCATCGTCAATGGGAAGGTCCAAGGGATACAGGAAACCTGCAGAGGTGCATCGGAATGTAAAACTGGTGACTCAGGAAACGCTCAAAACATAGACAGTAGGAAGACTCAGTCTTCCTGTACTAAAGTCGGCATTGTGTCTCTTATATTTTTTTCCGATGAAATTTCTGTGTTTCATCGTGAATGGGAAGGTCCAAGGGATATAGTAAACCTGCAGAGGGGCATCGGAAAGTAACACTGATAACACAGGAAACGCTCAAAACAAAGACAGTAGGAAGACATAGTCTTCCTGTACTTAAGTCGGCATTGTGTCTCTTATATTTAATTCCGATGCAATTTTTCTGTGTTTCATCGTCACTGTGAAGGTCCAAGAGATACAGTAAACCTGTAGAGGTGCATCGGAAAATAAAACTGGTGACACAGGAAACGCTCAAATTATAGACAGTAGGAAGACTCAGTATTCCTGTACTTAAGTCGGCATTGTGTCTCTTATATTTAATTTCGATGCAATTTCTGTGTTTCATCGTCAATGGGAAGGTACAAGGGATACAGTAAACCTGCAGAGGTTCATCAGAATGTAAAACTGGTGACACAGGAAACGCTCAAAACATAGACTGTAGGAAGACTCAGTCTTCCTGTACTTAAGTCGGCATTGTGTCTCTTATATTTAATTCCGATGCAATTTCTGTGTTTCATCGTCAATGGGAAGGTCCAAGGGATACAGTAAACATGCAGAGGTGCATCGGAATGTAAAACTGGTGACCCAGGAAACGATCCAAACATAGACAGTAGGAAGACTCAGTCTTCCTGTACTTAAGTCGGCATTGTGTCTCTTTTATTTATTTCCGATGCAATTTCTATGTTTCATCGTCAATGGGAAGGTCCAAGGGATATAGTTTACCTACAGAGGAGCATCGGAAAGTAAAACTGATGACACAGGAATCGCTCAAAGCATAGACGGTAGGAAGACTTAGTCTTCCTGTACTTAAGTCGGCATTGTGTCTCTTATATTTAATTGCGATGCAATTTCTGTGTTTCATCGTCAATGGGAAGGTCCAAGGAATACAGTAAACCTGCAGAGGTGCATCGGAATGTAAAACTGGTGACACAGGAAACGCTCAAAACATAGACAGTAGGAAGACTCAGTCTTCCTGTACTTAAGTCGGCATTGTGTCTCTTATATTTAAATCCGATGCAATTTCTGTGTTTCATCTTCAATGGGAAGGTCCAAGGGATACAGAAAACCTGCAGAAGTGCATCGGAATGTAAAACTGGTGACACAGGAAACGCTCAAAACATAGACAGTAGGAAGACTCAGTCTTCCTGTACTTAAATCGGCATTGTGTCTCTTATATTTAATTCCGATGCGATTTCTGTGTTTCATCGACAATGGGAAGGTCCAAGGGATATAGTAAACCGGCAGAGGTGCATCGGAAGGTAAAACTGGTGACACAGGAAACGCTCAAAACATTGACCGTACGAAGACTCAGTTTTCTTGTACTTAAGTCGGCGATGTGCCTCTTATATTTAAATTCCGATGCAATTTCTGTGTTTCATCGTCACTGTGAAGCTCCAAGGGATACAGTAAACCTGTAGAGATGCATCGGAATGCAAAACTGGTGACACAGGAAACGCTCAAATTATTGACAGTAGGAAGACTCAGTCTTCCTGTGCTTAAGTAGGCATTGTGTCTCTTAAATCTAACTCCGATGCAATTTCTGTGTTTCATCGTCACTGTGAAGGTCCAAGGGATACAGCAAACCTGCAGAGGTGCATCAGAAAGTAAAACTGGTGACACAGGAAGCGCTCAAAACATAGACAGTAGGAAGACTCAGTCTTCCTGTACTTAAGTCGGCATTGTGTCTCTTATATTTAAATCCGATGCAATTTCTGTGTTTCATCGTCAATGGGAAGGTACAAGGGATACAGTAAACCTGCAGAAGTGCATCGGAATGTAAAACTAGAGACACAGGAAAAAATCAAAACATAGACAGTAGGAAGACTCAGTCCTCCTGTACTTAAGTCGGCATTGTGTCTCTTGTATTTAATTCCGATGCAATTTCTGTGTTTCATCGTAAATGGGAAGGTCCAAGGGATACAGTAAACCTGCAGAGGTGCATCGGAATGTAAAACTGGTGACACAGGAAACGCTCAAATCATAGACAGTGGGAAGACTCAGTCTTCCTATACTTAAGTCGGCTTGTGTCTCTTATATTTATTTCCGATGAAATTTCTGTGTTTCATCGTGAATGGGAAGGTCCAAGGGATACAGGAAACCTGCAGAGGTGCATCGGAATGTAAAACTGGTGACTCAGGAAACGCTCAAAACATAGACAGTAGGAAGACTCAGTCTTCCTGTACTAAAGTCGGCATTGTGTCTCTTATATTTTTTTCCGATGAAATTTCTGTGTTTCATCGTGAATGGGAAGGTCCTAGTGATATAGTAAACCTGCAGAGGTGCATCGGAATGTAAAACTGGTGACACAGGAAACGCTCAAAACATAGACAGTAGGAAGACTCAGTCTTCCTGTACTTAAGTCGGCATTGTGTCTCTTATATTTAATTCCGATGCGATTTCTGTGTTTCATCGACAATGGGAAGGTCCAAGGGATATAGTAAACCGGCAGAGGTGCATTGGAAGGTAAAACTGGTGACACAGGAAACGCTCAAAACATTGAACGTACGAAGACTGTTTTCTTGTACTTAAGTCGGCATTGTGTCTCTTATATTTCATTTCGATGCAATTTCTGTGTTTCATCGTCAATGGGAAGGTCGAAGGGATACAGGAAACCTGCAGAGGTGCATCGGAATGTAAAACTGGTGACTCAGGAAACGCTCAAAACATAGACAGTAGGAAGACTCAGTCTTCCTGTACTAAAGTCGGCATTGTGTCTCTTATATTTTTTTCCGATGAAATTTCTGTGTTTCATCGTGAATGGGAAGGTCCAAGGGATATAGTAAACCTGCAGAGGGGCATCGGAAAGTAACACTGATAACACAGGAAACGCTCAAAACAAAGACAGTAGGAAGACTTAGTCTTCCTGTACTTAAGTCGGCATTGTGTCTCTTATATTTAATTCCGATGCAATTTTTCTGTGTTTCATCGTCACTGTGAAGGTCCAAGAGATACAGTAAACCTGTAGAGGTGCATCGGAAAATAAAACTGGTGACACAGGAAACGCTCAAATTATAGACAGTAGGAAGACTCAGTATTCCTGTACTTAAGTCGGCATTGTGTCTCTTATATTTAATTTCGATGCAATTTCTGTGTTTCATCGTCAATGGGAAGGTACAAGGGATACAGTAAACCTGCAGAGGTTCATCAGAATGTAAAACTGGTGACACAGGAAACGCTCAAAACATAGACTGTAGGAAGACTCAGTCTTCCTGTACTTAAGTCGGCATTGTGTCTCTTATATTTAATTCCGATGCAATTTCTGTGTTTCATCGTCAATGGGAAGGTCCAAGGGATACAGTAAACATGCAGAGGTGCATCGGAATGTAAAACTGGTGACCCAGGAAACGATCCAAACATAGACAGTAGGAAGACTCAGTCTTCCTGTACTTAAGTCGGCATTGTGTCTCTTATATTTATTTCCGATGCAATTTCTATGTTTCATCGTCAATGGGAAGGTCCAAGGGATATAGTTTACCTGCAGAGGAGCATCGGAAAGTAAAACTGATGACACAGGAATCGCTCAAAGCATAGACGGTAGGAAGACTTAGTCTTCCTGTACTTAAGTCGGCATTGTGTCTCTTATATTTAATTGCGATGCAATTTCTGTGTTTCATCGTCAATGGGAAGGTCCAAGGAATACAGTAAACCTGCAGAGGTGCATCGGAATGTAAAACTGGTGACACAGGAAACGCTCAAAACATAGACAGTAGGAAGACTCAGTCTTCCTGTACTTAAGTCGGCATTGTGTCTCTTATATTTAAATCCGATGCAATTTCTGTGTTTCATCTTCAATGGGAAGGTCCAAGGGATACAGTAAACCTGCAGAAGTGCATCGGAATGTAAAACTGGTGACACAGGAAACGCTCAAAACATAGACAGTAGGAAGACTCAGTCTTCCTGTACTTAAATCGGCATTGTGTCTCTTATATTTAATTCCGATGCGATTTCTGTGTTTCATCGACAATGGGAAGGTCCAAGGGATATAGTAAACCGGCAGAGGTGCATCGGAAGGTAAAACTGGTGACACAGGAAACGCTCAAAACATTGACCGTACGAAGACTCAGTTTTCTTGTACTTAAGTCGGCGATGTGCCTCTTATATTTAAATTCCGATGCAATTTCTGTGTTTCATCGTCACTGTGAAGCTCCAAGGGATACAGTAAACCTGTAGAGATGCATCGGAATGCAAAACTGGTGACACAGGAAACGCTCAAATTATTGACAGTAGGAAGACTCAGTCTTCCTGTGCTTAAGTAGGCATTGTGTCTCTTAAATCTAACTCCGATGCAATTTCTGTGTTTCATCGTCACTGTGAAGGTCCAAGGGATACAGCAAACCTGCAGAGGTGCATCAGAAAGTAAAACTGGTGACACAGGAAGCGCTCAAAACATAGACAGTAGGAAGACTCAGTCTTCCTGTACTTAAGTCGGCATTGTGTCTCTTATATTTAAATCCGATGCAATTTCTGTGTTTCATCGTCAATGGGAAGGTACAAGGGATACAGTAAACCTGCAGAAGTGCATCGGAATGTAAAACTAGAGACACAGGAAAAAATCAAAACATAGACAGTAGGAAGACTCAGTCCTCCTGTACTTAAGTCGGCATTGTGTCTCTTGTATTTAATTCCGATGCAATTTCTGTGTTTCATCGTAAATGGGAAGGTCCAAGGGATACAGTAAACCTGCAGAGGTGCATCGGAATGTAAAACTGGTGACACAGGAAACGCTCAAATCATAGACAGTGGGAAGACTCAGTCTTCCTATACTTAAGTCGGCTTGTGTCTCTTATATTTATTTCCGATGAAATTTCTGTGTTTCATCGTGAATGGGAAGGTCCTAGTGATATAGTAAACCTGCAGAGGTGCATCGGAATGTAAAACTGGTGACACAGGAAACGCTCAAAACATAGACAGTAGGAAGACTCAGTCTTCCTGTACTTAAGTCGGCATTGTGTCTCTTATATTTAATTCCGATGCGATTTCTGTGTTTCATCGACAATGGGAAGGTCCAAGGGATATAGTAAACCGGCAGAGGTGCATTGGAAGGTAAAACTGGTGACACAGGAAACGCTCAAAACATTGAACGTACGAAGACTGTTTTCTTGTACTTAAGTCGGCATTGTGTCTCTTATATTTCATTTCGATGCAATTTCTGTGTTTCATCGTCAATGGGAAGGTCCAAGGGATACAGGAAACCTGCAGAGGTGCATCGGAATGTAAAACTGGTGACTCAGCAAACGCTCAAAACATAGACAGTAGGAAGACTCAGTCTTCCTGTACTAAAGTCGGCATTGTGTCTCTTATATTTTTTTCCGATGAAATTTCTGTGTTTCATCGTGAATGGGAAGGTCCAAGGGATATAGTAAACCTGCAGAGGGGCATCGGAAAGTAACACTGATAACACAGGAAACGCTCAAAACAAAGACAGTAGGAAGACATAGTCTTCCTGTACTTAAGTCGGCATTGTGTCTCTTATATTTAATTCCGATGCAATTTTTCTGTGTTTCATCGTCACTGTGAAGGTCCAAGAGATACAGTAAACCTGTAGAGGTGCATCGGAAAATAAAACTGGTGACACAGGAAACGCTCAAATTATAGACAGTAGGAAGACTCAGTATTCCTGTACTTAAGTCGGCATTGTGTCTCTTATATTTAATTTCGATGCAATTTCTGTGTTTCATCGTCAATGGGAAGGTACAAGGGATACAGTAAACCTGCAGAGGTTCATCAGAATGTAAAACTGGTGACACAGGAAACGCTCAAAACATAGACTGTAGGAAGACTCAGTCTTCCTGTACTTAAGTCGGCATTGTGTCTCTTATATTTAATTCCGATGCAATTTCTGTGTTTCATCGTCAATGGGAAGGTCCAAGGGATACAGTAAACATGCAGAGGTGCATCGGAATGTAAAACTGGTGACCCAGGAAACGATCCAAACATAGACAGTAGGAAGACTCAGTCTTCCTGTACTTAAGTCGGCATTGTGTCTCTTTTATTTATTTCCGATGCAATTTCTATGTTTCATCGTCAATGGGAAGGTCCAAGGGATATAGTTTACCTGCAGAGGAGCATCGGAAAGTAAAACTGATGACACAGGAATCGCTCAAAGCATAGACGGTAGGAAGACTTAGTCTTCCTGTACTTAAGTCGGCATTGTGTCTCTTATATTTAATTGCGATGCAATTTCTGTGTTTCATCGTCAATGGGAAGGTCCAAGGAATACAGTAAACCTGCAGAGGTGCATCGGAATGTAAAACTGGTGACACAGGAAACGCTCAAAACATAGACAGTAGGAAGACTCAGTCTTCCTGTACTTAAGTCGGCATTGTGTCTCTTATATTTAAATCCGATGCAATTTCTGTGTTTCATCTTCAATGGGAAGGTCCAAGGGATACAGTAAACCTGCAGAAGTGCATCGGAATGTAAAACTGGTGACACAGGAAACGCTCAAAACATAGACAGTAGGAAGACTCAGTCTTCCTGTACTTAAATCGGCATTGTGTCTCTTATATTTAATTCCGATGCGATTTCTGTGTTTCATCGACAATGGGAAGGTCCAAGGGATATAGTAAACCGGCAGAGGTGCATCGGAAGGTAAAACTGGTGACACAGGAAACGCTCAAAACATTGACCGTACGAAGACTCAGTTTTCTTGTACTTAAGTCGGCGATGTGCCTCTTATATTTAAATTCCGATGCAATTTCTGTGTTTCATCGTCACTGTGAAGCTCCAAGGGATACAGTAAACCTGTAGAGATGCATCGGAATGCAAAACTGGTGACACAGGAAACGCTCAAATTATTGACAGTAGGAAGACTCAGTCTTCCTGTGCTTAAGTAGGCATTGTGTCTCTTAAATCTAACTCCGATGCAATTTCTGTGTTTCATCGTCACTGTGAAGGTCCAAGGGATACAGCAAACCTGCAGAGGTGCATCAGAAAGTAAAACTGGTGACACAGGAAGCGCTCAAAACATAGACAGTAGGAAGACTCAGTCTTCCTGTACTTAAGTCGGCATTGTGTCTCTTATATTTAAATCCGATGCAATTTCTGTGTTTCATCGTCAATGGGAAGGTACAAGGGATACAGTAAACCTGCAGAAGTGCATCGGAATGTAAAACTAGAGACACAGGAAAAAATCAAAACATAGACAGTAGGAAGACTCAGTCCTCCTGTACTTAAGTCGGCATTGTGTCTCTTGTATTTAATTCCGATGCAATTTCTGTGTTTCATCGTAAATGGGAAGGTCCAAGGGATACAGTAAACCTGCAGAGGTGCATCGGAATGTAAAACTGGTGACACAGGAAACGCTCAAATCATAGACAGTGGGAAGACTCAGTCTTCCTATACTTAAGTCGGCTTGTGTCTCTTATATTTATTTCCGATGAAATTTCTGTGTTTCATCGTGAATGGGAAGGTCCAAGGGATATAGTAAACCTGCAGAGGTGCATCGGAAAGTAAAACTGATGACACAGGAAACGCTCAATACAAAGACAGTAGGAAGACTTAGTCTTCCTGTACTTAAGTCGGCATTGTGTGTCTTATATTTAATTCCGATGCAATTTTTCTGTGTTTCATCATCACTGTGAAGGTCCAAGAGATACAGTAAACCTGTAGAGGTGCATCGGAAAATAAAACTGGTGACACAGGAAACGCTCAAATTATAGACAGTAGGAAGACTCAGTCTTCCTGTACTTAAGTCGGCATTGTGTCTCTTATATTTAATTCCGATGCAATTTCTGTGTTTCATCGTCAATGGGAAGGTCCAAGGGATACAGGAAACCTGCAGAGGTGCATCGGAATGTAAAACTGGTGACTCAGGAAACGCTCAAAACATAGACAGTAGGAAGACTCAGTCTTCCTGTACTAAAGTCGGCATTGTGTCTCTTATATTTTTTTCCGATGAAATTTCTGTGTTTCATCGTGAATGGGAAGGTCCTAGTGATATAGTAAACCTGCAGAGGTGCATCGGAATGTAAAACTGGTGACACAGGAAACGCTTAAAACATAGACAGTAGGAAGACTCAGTCTTCCTGTACTTAAGTCGGCATTGTGTCTCTTATATTTAATTCCGATGCGATTTCTGTGTTTCATCGACAATGGGAAGGTCCAAGGGATATAGTAAACCGGCAGAGGTGCATTGGAAGGTAAAACTGGTGACACAGGAAACGCTCAAAACATTGAACGTACGAAGACTGTTTTCTTGTACTTAAGTCGGCATTGTGTCTCTTATATTTCATTTCGATGCAATTTCTGTGTTTCATCGTCAATGGGAAGGTCCAAGGGATACAGGAAACCTGCAGAGGTGCATCGGAATGTAAAACTGGTGACTCAGGAAACGCTCAAAACATAGACAGTAGGAAGACTCAGTCTTCCTGTACTAAAGTCGGCATTGTGTCTCTTATATTTTTTTCCGATGAAATTTCTGTGTTTCATCGTGAATGGGAAGGTCCAAGGGATATAGTAAACCTGCAGAGGGGCATCGGAAAGTAACACTGATAACACAGGAAACGCTCAAAACAAAGACAGTAGGAAGACATAGTCTTCCTGTACTTAAGTCGGCATTGTGTCTCTTATATTTAATTCCGATGCAATTTTTCTGTGTTTCATCGTCACTGTGAAGGTCCAAGAGATACAGTAAACCTGTAGAGGTGCATCGGAAAATAAAACTGGTGACACAGGAAACGCTCAAATTATAGACAGTAGGAAGACTCAGTATTCCTGTACTTAAGTCGGCATTATGTCTCTTATATTTAATTCCGATGCAATTTCTGTGTTTCATCGTCAATGGGAAGGTCCAAGGGAAACAGTGAAACTGCAATGGTGCATCGGAATGTAAAACTGGTGACACAGGAAACGCTCAAAATATAGACAGTAGGAAGACTCAGTCTTCCTGTACTAAAGTCGGCATTGTGTCTCTTATATTTATTTCCGATGAAATTTCTGTCTTTCATCGTGAATGGGAAGGTCCAAGGGTTATAGTAATCCTGCAGAGGTGCATTGGATTGTAAAACTGATGACACAGGAAACGCTCAAAACATAGACAGTAGGAAGACATAGTCTTCCTGTACTTAAGTCGGCATTGTGTCTCTTATATTTAATTCCGATGCAATTTCTGTTTTTCATCGTCAATGGGAAGGTCCAAGGGAAACAGTAAACCTGCAGAGGTGCATCTGAATGTAAAACTGATGACACAGAAAACGCTCAAAACATAGACAGTAGGAAGACTCAGTCTTCCTGTACTTAAGTCGGCATTGTGTCTCTTATATTTAATTCCGATGCAATTTCTGTGTTTCATCGTCAATGGGAAGGTCCAATGGATACAGAAAACCTGCAGAGGTGCATCAGAATGTAAAACTGGTGACAGAGGAAACGCTCAAAACATAGACAGTAGGAAGGCTCAGTCTTCCTATACTTAAGTCGGCATTGTGTCTCTTATATTTATTTCCGATGAAATTTCTGTGTTTCATCGTGAAAGGGAAGGTCCAAGGGATATAGTAAACCTGTAGAGGTGCATCGGAAAATAAAACTGGTGACACAGGAAACGCTCAAATTATAGACAATAGGAAGACTCAGTATTCCTGTACTTAAGTCGGCATTGTGTCTCTTATATTTAATTCCGATGCAATTTCTGTGTTTCATCGTCAATGGGAAGGTACAAGGGATACAGTAAACCGGCAGAGGTTCATCAGAATGTAAAACTGGTGACACAGGAAACGCTCAAAACATAGACTGTAGGAAGACTCAGTCTTCCTGTACTTAAGTCGGCATTGTGTCTCTTATATTTAATTCCGATGCAATTTCTGTGTTTCATCGTCAATGGGAAGGTCCAAGGGATACAGTAAACATGCAGAGGTGCATCGGAATGTAAAACTGGTGACCCAGGAAACGATCAAAACATAGACAGTAGGAAGACTCAGTCTTCCTGTACTTAAGTCGGCATTGTGTCTCTTATATTTATTTCCGATGCAATTTCTGTGTTTCATCGTCAATGGGAAGGTCCAAGGGATATAGTAAACCGGCAGAGGTGCATTGGAAGGTAAAACTGGTGACACAGGAAACGCTCAAAACATTGACCGTACGAAGACTGTTTTCTTGTACTTAAGTCGGCATTGTGTCTCTTATATTTCATTTCGATGCAATTTCTGTGTTTCATCGTCAGTAGGAAGGTCCAAGGGATACAGGAAACCTGCAGAGGTGCATCGGAATGTAAAACTGGTGACTCAGGAAACGCACAAAACATAGACAGTAGGAAGACTCAGTCTTCCTGTACTAAAGTCGGCATTGTGTATCTTATATTTTTTTCCGATGAAATTTCTGTGTTTCATCGTGAATGGGAAGGTCCAAGGGATATAGTAAACCTGCAGAGGTGCATCGGAAAGTAAAACTGATGACACAGGAAAAGCTCAAAACATAGACAGTAGGAAGACTTAGTCTTCCTGTACTTAAGTCGGCATTGTGTCTCTTATATTTAAATCCGATGCAATTTCTGTTTTTCATCGTCAATGGGAAGGTCCAAGGGATACAGTAAACCTGCAGACGTGCATCGGAATGTAAAACTGATGACACAGGAATGCTCAAAACATAGACAGTAGGAAGACTCAGTCTTCCTGTACTTAAGTCGGCATTGTGGCTCTTATATTTAATTCCGAGACGATTTCTGTGTTTCATCGACAATGGGAAGGGACAAGGGATACAGTAAACCGGCATAGGTGCATCGGAATTTAAAACTGGCGACACAGGAAACGCTCAAAATATAGACAGTAGGAAGACTCAGTCTTCCTGTACTTAAGTCGGCATTGTGTCTCTTATATTTATTTCCGATGAAATTTCTGTCTTTCATCGTGAATGGGAAGTTCCGAGGGATATAGTAATCCTGCAGAGGTGCATTGGAATGTAAAACTGATGACACAGGAAACGCTCAAAACATAGACAGTAGGAAGACATAGTCTTCCTGTACTTAAGTCGGCATTGTGTCTCTTATATTTAATTCCGATGCAATTTCTGTTTTTCATCGTCAATGGGAAGGTCCAAGGGAGACAGTAAACCTGCAGAGGTGCATCGGAATGTAAAACTGGCGACACAGGAAACGCTCAAAACATAGACCGTAAGAAGACTGTTTTCTTGTACTTAAGTCGGCGATGTGTCTCTTATATTTAAATTCCGTTGCAATTTCTGTGTTTCATCGTCAATGGGAAGGTCCAATGGATACAGAAAACCTGCAGAGGTGCATCAGAATGTAAAACTGGTGACAGAGGAAACGCTCAAAACATAGACAGTAGGAAGGCTCAGTCTTCCTATACTTAAGTCGGCATTATGTCTCTTATATTTATTTCCGATGAAATTTCTGTCTTTCATCGTGAATGGGAAGGTCCAAGGGATATAGTAATCCTGTAGAGGTGCATCGGAAAATAAAACTGGTGACACAGGAAACGCTCAAATTATAGACAGTAGGAAGACTCAGTCTTCCTGTACTTAAGTCGGCGTTATGTCTCTTATATTTAATTCCGATGCAATTTCTGTGTTTCATCGTCAATGGGAAGGTCCAAGGGAAACAGTAAAACTGCAGAGGTGCATCGGAATGTAAAACTGGTGACACAGGAAACGCTCAAAATATAGACAGTAGGAAGACTCAGTCTTCCTGTACTTAAGTCGGCATTGTGTCTCTTATATTTATTTCCGACGAAATTTCTGTCTTTCATCGTGAATGGGAAGTTCCAAGGGATATAGTAATCCTGCAGAGGTGCATTGGAATGTAAAACTGATGACACAGGAAACGCTCAAAACATAGACAGTAGGAAGACATAGTCTTCCTGTACTTAAGTCGGCATTGTGTCTCTTATATTTAATTCCGATGCAATTTCTGTTTTTCATCGTCAATGGGAAGGTCCAAGGGAGACAGTAAACCTGCAGAGGTGCATCTGAATGTAAAACTGATGACACAGAAAACGCTCAAAACATAGACAGTAGGAAGACTCAGTCTTCCTGTACTTAAGTCGGCATTGTGTCTCTTATATTTAATTCCGATGCAATTTCTGTGTTTCATCGTCAATGGGAAGGTCCAATGGATACAGAAAACCTGCAGAGGTGCATCAGAATGTAAAACTGGTGACAGAGGAAACGCTCAAAACATAGACAGTAGGAAGGCTCAGTCTTCCTATACTTAAGTCGGCATTGTGTCTCTTATATTTATTTCCGATGAAATTTCTGTGTTTCATCGTGAAAGGGGAGGTCCAAGGGATATAGTAAACCTGTAGAGGTGCATCGGAAAATAAAACTGGTGACACAGGAAACGCTCAAATTATAGACAGTAGGAAGACTCAGTCTTCCTGTACTAATGTCGGCATTGTGTCTCTTATATTTAATTGCGATGCAATTTCTGTGTTTCATCGTCAATGGGAAGGTCCAAGGGATACAGTAAACCTGCAGAGGTGCATCAGAATGTAAAACTGGTGACACAGGAAACGCTCAAAACATAGACTGTAGTAAGACTCAGTCTTCCTGTACTTAAGTCGGCATTGTGTCTCTTATATTTAATTCCGATGCAATATCTGTGTTTCATCGTCAATAGGAAGGTCCAAGGGATACAGTAAACCTGCAGAGTTCCATCGGAATGTAAAACTAGTGACACAGGAAACGCTCAAAACATAGACAGTAGGAAGACTCAGTCTTCCTGTACGTAAGTCGGCATTGAGTCTCTTATTTTTTAATTCCGATGCAATTTCTGTGTTTCATCGTCAATGGGAAGGTGCAAGGGATACAGTAAACCTGCAGAGGTGCATCGGAATGTAAAACGGGTGACCCAGGAAACGATCAAAACATAGACAGTAGGATGACTCAGTCTTCCTGTACTTAAGCCGGCATTGTGTCTCTTATATTTATTTCCGATGAAATTTCTGTGTTTCATCGTGAATGGGAAGGTCCAAGGGATATAGTAAACATGCAGAGGTGCATCGGAAAGTAAAACTGATGACACAGGAATCGTTCAAAACATATACAGTAGGAAGACTTAGTCTTCCTGTACTTAAGTTGGCATTGTGTCTCTTATATTTAATTCCGATGCAATTTCTGTGTTTCATCGTCAATGGGAAGGTCCAAGGAATACAGTAAACCTGCAGAGGTGCATCGGAATGTAAAACTGGTGACACAGGAAACGCTCAAAACATTGACAGTACTAAGACTCAGTCTTCCTGTACTTAAGTCGGCATTGTGTCTCTTATATTTAATTCCAGTGCAATTTCTGTGTTTCATCGTCAATGGGAAGCTCCAATCGATACAGTAAACCTGCAGAGGTGCATCAGAATGTAAAACTGGTGACACAGGAAACGCTCAAAACATAGACAGTAGGAAGACTCAGTCTTCCTGTACTTATGTCGGCATTGTGTCTCTTATATTTAATTCCGATGCGATATCTGTGTTTCATCGACAATGGGAAGGTCCAAGGGATTCAGTAAACCTGCAGAGGTGCATCGGAATTTAAAACTAGTGAACCAGGAAACGCTCAAAACATGGACAGTAGGAAGACTCAGTCTTCCTTGTACTGAAGTCGGCATTGTGTCTCTTATATTTAATTGCGATGCAATTTCTGTGTTTCATCGTTAATGGGAAGGTCCAATCGATGCAGTAAACCTGCAGAGGTGAATCGGAATGTAAAACTGGTGACACAGGAAACGCTCGAAACATTGACAGTAGGAAGACTCAGTCTTCCTGTACTTAAGTCGGCATTGTGTCTCTTATATTTAATTCCGATGCAATGTCTGTGTTTCAACGTCAATGGGAAGGTCCAAGGGATACAGTAAACCTGCAGAGGTACATCGGAATGTAAAACTGGTGACACAGGAAACGCTCAAACATAGACAGTAGGAAGACTCAGTCTTTCTGTACTTAAGTCGGCATTGTGTCTCTTATATTTGTTTCCGATGAATTTTCTGTGTTTCATCGTGAATGGGAAGGTCCAAGGGATATAGTAAACCGGCAGAGGTGCATCAGATTGTAAAACAGGTGACGCAGGAAACGCTCAAAATATTGACCGTACGAAGACTGTTTTCTTGTACTTAAGTCGGCATTGTGTCTCTTATATTTAATTTCGATGCAATTTCTGTGTTTCATCGTCAATGGGAAGGTCCAAGGGTACAGGAAACCTGCAGAGGTGCATCGGAATGTAAAACTGGTGACTCAGGAAACGCTCAAAACATAGACAGTAGGAAGACTCAGTCTTCCTGTACTTAAGACGGCATCGTGTCTCTTATATTTAATTCCAATGCAATTTCTGTGTTTCATCGTCGATGGGAAGGTCCAGGAGATACAGTAAACCTGCAGAGGTGCATTTGAATGTAAAACTAGTGACATAGGAAACGCTCAAAACATTGACAGTAGGAAGACTCAGTCTTCCTGTACTTAAGTCGGCATTGTGACTCTTATATTTAATTCCGATGCAATTTCTGTGTTTCATCGTGAATGGGAAGGTCCAAGGGATACAGTAAACCTGCAGAGGTGCATCGGAATGTAAATCTGGTGACACAGGAAACGCTCAAAACATAGGCAGTAGGAAGACTCAGTCTTCCTGTAATTAAGTCGTCATTGTGTCTCTTATATTTATTTCTGATGAAATTTCTGTGTTTCATCGTGAATGGGAAGGTCCAAGGGATATAGTAAACCTGCAGAGGTGCATCAGAATGTAAAACTGGTGACACTGGAAACGCTCAAAACATAGACAGTATGAAGACTCA
Source organism: Schistocerca nitens (assembly GCF_023898315.1). Classification (NCBI taxonomy): domain Eukaryota; kingdom Metazoa; phylum Arthropoda; class Insecta; order Orthoptera; family Acrididae; genus Schistocerca; species Schistocerca nitens. Next base: position 1,324,294,754 of record NC_064614.1, on the reverse strand, counting down.
ATCTTCCTGTACTTAAGTCAGCATTGTGTCTCTTATATTTAATTCCGATGCAATTTCTGTTTTTCATCGTCAATGGGAAGGTCCAAGGGATACAGTAAACCTGCAGAGGTGAATCGGAATGTAAAACTGGTGACACAGGAAACGCTCAAAACATTGACAGTAGGAAGACTCAGTCTTCCTGTGCTTAAGTCGGCATTGTGTCTCTTATATTTAATTCCGATGCAATGTCTGTGTTTCAACGTCAATGGGAAGGTCCAAGGGATACAGTAAACCTGCAGAAGTGCATCGGAATGTAAAACTGGTGACACAGGAAACGCTCAAAACATAGACAGTAGGAAGACTCAGTCTTTCTGTACTTAAGTCGGCATTGTGTCTCTTATATTTATTTCCGATGAAATTTCTGTGTTTCATCGTGAATGGGAAGGTCCAAGGGATATAGTAAACCTGCAGAGGTGCATCAGAAAGTAAAACTGATGACACAGGAAACGCTCAAAACATAGACAGTAGGAAGACTAAGTCTTCCTGCACTTAAGTCGGCATTGTGTCTCTTATATTTAATTCCAATGCAATTTCTGTGTTTCATCGTCACTGTGAAGGTCCAACGGATACAGTAAACCTGTACAGGTGCATCGGAATGTAAAACTGGTGACACGGGAAACGCTCAAATTATAGACAGTAGGAAGACTCAGTCTTCCTGTACTTAAGTCGGCATTGTGTCTCTTATATTTAATTCCGATGCAATATCTGTGTTTCATCGTCAATGGGAAGGTCCAAAGGATACAGTAAACCTGCAGAGGTGCGACAGAATGTAAAACTGGCGACACAGGAAACGCTCAAAACATTGACAGTAGGAAGACTCAGTCTTCCTGTACTTAAGTCGGCATTGTGTCTCTTATATTTAATTCCGATGCAATTTTTGTGTTTCATCGTCAATGGGAAGGTCCAAGGGATACAGTAAACCGGCAGAGGTGCATTGGCATGTAAAATTGATGACACAGGAGACGCTCAAAGCATAGACAGTAGGAAGACTCAGTCTTCCTGTACTTAAGTCGGCATTGTGTCTCTTATATTTAATTCCGATGCATTTTCTGTGTTTCATCGTCAATGGGAAGGTCCAATGGATACAGTAAACCTGCAGAGGTGGATCGGAATGTAAAACTGGTGACACAGGAAACGCTCAAACATTGACAGTAGGAAGACTCACTCTTCCTGTACTTAAGTCGGCATTGAGTCTCTTATATTTAATTCCGATGCAATTTCAATGTTACATCGTCAATGGGAAGGTCCAAGGGATACAGTAAACCTGCAGAGGTGCATCGGAATGTAAAACTGGTGACACAGGAAAGGCTCAAAATATAGACAGTAGGAAGACTCAGACTTACTGTACATAAGTCGGCATTGTGTCTCTTATATTTAATTCCGATGCAATTTTGTGTTTCAATGTCAATGGGAAGGTGCAAGGGATACAGTAAACCTGCAGAGGTGCATTGGAATGTAAAACTGGTGACACAGGAAACGCTCAAATCATAGACAGTATGAAGACTCAGTCTTCCTGTACTTAAGTCAGCATTGTGTCTCTTATATTTTATTCCGATGCAATTTCTGTGTTTCATCGTCAATGGGAAAGTCCAAGGGATACAGTAAACCTGCAGAGGTGCATCGGAATGTAAAACTAGTGACACAGGAAACGCTCAAAACATTGACAGTAGGAAGACTCAGTCTTCCTGTACTTAAGTCGGCATTGTGTCTCTTATATTTAATTCCGATGCAATTTCTGTGTTTCATCGTCAATGGGAAGGTCCAAGGGATACAGTAAACCTGCAGAGGTGCATCGGAATGTAAAACTGGTGACACAGGAAACGCTCAAAACATAGACAGTAGGAAGACTCAGTCTTGCTGTACTTAAGTCGGCATTGTGTCTCTTATATTTATTTCCGATGAAATTTCTGTTTCATCGTGAATGGGAAGGTCCAAGGGATATAGTAAACCTGCAGAGGTGCGTCAGAATGTAAAACTGGTGACACAGGAAACGCTCAACACATTGACAGTAGGAAGACTCAGTCTTCCTGTACTTAAGTCGGCATTGTGTCTCTTATATTTAATTCCGATGCAATTTCTGTTTTTCATCGTCAATGGGAAGGTCCAAGGGATTCAGTAAACCTGCAGAGGTGCATCGGAATTTAAAACTAGTGAACCAGGAAACGCTCAAAACATGGACAGTAGGAAGACTCAGTCTTCCTTGTACTGAAGTCGGCATTGTGTCTCTTATATTTAATTGCGATGCAATTTCTGTGTTTCATCGTTAATGGGAAGGTCCAATCGATGCAGTAAACCTGCAGAGGTGAATCGGAATGTAAAACTGGTGACACAGGAAACGCTCAAAACATTGACAGTAGGAAGACTCAGTCTTCCTGTACTTAAGTCGGCATTGTGTCTCTTATACTTAATTCCGATGCAATGTCTGTGTTTCAACGTCAATGGGAAGGTCCAAGGGATACAGTAAACCTGCAGAGGTACATCGGAATGTAAAACTGGTGACACAGGAAACGCTCAAAACATAGACAGTAGGAAGACTCAGTCTTTCTGTACTTAAGTCGGCATTGTGTCTCTTATATTTGTTTCCCATGAATTTTCTGTGTTTCATCGTGAATGGGAAGGTCCAAGGGATATAGTAAACCTGCAGAGGTGCATCAGAAAGTAAAACTGATGACACAGGAAACGCTCAAAACATAGACAGTAGGAAGACTAAGTCTTCCTGCACTTAAGTCGGCATTGTGTCTCTTATATTTAATTCCAATGCAATTTCTGTGTTTCATCGTCACTGTGAAGGTCCAACGGATACAGTAAACCTGTACAGGTGCATCGGAATGTAAAACTGGTGACACAGGAAACGCTCAAAACATAGACAGTAGGAAGACTCAGTCTTCCTGTACTTAAGTCGGCATTGTGTCTCTTATGTTTAATTCCGATGCAATTTCTGTGTTTCATCTTCAATGGGAAGGTCCAAAGGATACAGTAAACCTGCAGAGGTGCGACAGAATGTAAAACTGGTGACACAGGAAACGCTCAAAACATTGACAGTAGGAAGACTCAGTCTTCCTGTACTTAAGTCGGCATTGTGTCTCTTATATTTAATTCCGATGCAATTTCTGTGTTTCATCGTCAATGGGAAGGTCCAAGGGATACAGTAAACCGGCAGAGGTGCATTGGCATGTAAAACTGATGACACAGGAGACGCTCAAAGCATAGACAGTAGGAAGACTCAGTCTTCCTGTACTTAAGTCGGCATTGTGTCTCTTATATTTAATTCCGATGCATTTTCTGTGTTTCATCGTTAATGGGAAGGTCCAATGGATACAGTAAACCTGCAGAGGTGGATCGGAATGTAAAACTGGTGACACAGGAAACGCTCAAAACATAGACAGTAGGAAGACTCAGTCTTCCTGTACTTAAGTCGGCATTGTGTCTCTTATATTTAATTCCGATGCATTTTCTGTGTTTCATCGTCAATGGGAAGGTCCAATGGATACAGTAAACCTGCAGAGGTGCATCGGAATGTAAAACTGGTGACACAGGAAACGCTCAAACATTGACAGTAGGAAGACTCACTCTTCCTGTACTTAAGTCGGCATTGAGTCTCTTATATTTAATTCCGATGCAATTTCAATGTTTCATCGTCAATGGGAAGGTCCAAGGGATACAGTAAACCTGCAGAGGTGCGTCGGAATGTAAAACTGGTGACACAGGAAACGCTCAAAATATAGACAGTAGGAAGACTCAGTCTTACTGTACTTAAGTCGGCATTGTGTCTCTTATATTTAATTCCGATGCAATTTCTGTGTTTCAATAACAATGGGAAGGTGCAAGGGATACAGTAAACCTGCAGAGGTGCATCGGAATGTAAAACTGGTGACACAGGAAACGCTCAAAACCTAGACAGTAGGAAGACTCAGACTTTCTGTACTTAAGTCGGCATTGTGTCTCTATTATTTAATTCCGATGCAATTTCTGTTTTTCATCGTCAATGGGAAGGTCCAAGGGATACAGTAACCCTGCAGAGGTGCATCTGAATGTAAAACTGGTGACACAGGAAGCGCTCATAACATAGACCCCACGAAGACTCAGGTTTTCTTGTAGTTAAGTCGGCATTGTGTCTTTTATATTTAATTCCGATGCAATTTCTGTGTTTCATCGTCACTGTGAAGGTCCAAGGGATACAGTAAACCTGCAGAGGTGCATCGGAATCTAAAACTGGCGACACAGGAAACGCTCAAAACATAGACAGTAGGAAGACTCAGTCTTCCTGTACTTATGTAGGGATTGTGTCTATTATATTTACTTACGATGTAATTTCTGTGTTTCAATGTCAATGGGAAGGTGCAAGGGATACAGTAAACCTGCAGAGGTGCATCGGAATGTAAAACTGGTGACACAGAAAACGCTCAAATCATAGACCTTAACAAGACTCAGTTTTCTGCTACTTAAGTCGGCGTTGTGCCTCTTATATTTAATTCCGATGCAATTTCTGTGTGTTTGCCTCAACGGGAAGGTCCAGAGGATACAGTAAACCTGCAGAGGTGCATTGGAATGTAAAACTGGTGACACAGGAAACGCTCAAATCATAGACCGTAAGAAGACTCAGTTTTCTTGTACTTAAGTCGGCGTTGTAACTCTTATACTTAATTCCGATGTAATTTCTGTGTTTCATCGTCAATGGGAAGGTCCAATGGATACAGTAAACCTGCAGAGTCGCATGGGAATGTAAAACATATGACACTGTAAACGCTCAAAACATAGACAGTAGGAAGACACACTCATCCTGTACTTAAGTCGACATTGTGTCTCTTATATTTAATTCCGATGCAATTTCTGTGTTTCATCGTCAATGGGAACGTCGAAGGGAAACAGTATACCTGCAGAGTTGCATCAGAAAGTAAAACCGGTGACAAGGGAAACGCTCAAAACATAGACCGTAGGAAGACTCAGTCTTTCTGTACTTAAGTCGGCATTGTGTCTCTTATATTTAATTCCGATGCTACTTCTGTGTTTCATCGTCAATGGGAAGGTCCAATGGATACAGTAAACCTGCATAGGTGCATCGGAATGTAAAATTGGTGACACAGGAAGCGCTCAAATCATAGACCATAAGAAGACTCAGTTTTCTTGTACTTAAGTCGGCATTGTGTCTCTTATATTTAATTCCGATGGAATTTCTGTGTTTCATCGTCAATGGGAAGGTCCAATGGATACAGTAAACCTGCAGAGGTGCATCGCAACGTAAAACTGGTGACACAGGAAACGCACAAAACATAGACAATAGAAAGACACACTCATCCTGAAGTCGACATTGTGTCTCTTATATTTAATTCCGATGCAATTTCTGTGTTTCATCGTCAATGGGAACGTCGAAGGGAAACAGTATACCTGCAGAGGTGCATCAGAAAGTAAAACTGGTGACAAGGGAAACGCTCAAAACATAGACAGTAGGAAGACTCAGTCTTTCTGTACTTAAGTCGGCATTGTGTCTCTTATATTTAATTCCGATGCTATATCTGTGTTTCATCGTCAATGGGAAGGTCCAATGGATACAGTAAACCTGCATAGGTGCATCGGAATGTAAAATTGGTGACACAGGAAGCGCTCAAATCGTACACCGTAAGAAGACTCAGTTTTCTTGTACTTAAGTCGGCATTGTGTCTCTTATATTTAATTCCGATGGAATTTCTGTGTTTCATCGTCAATGGGAAGGTCCAATGGATACAGTAAACCTGCAGAGGTGCATCGCAACGTAAAACTGGTGACACAGGAAACGCACAAAACATAGACAATAGAAAGACACACTCATTCTGAAGTCGACATTGTGTCTCTTATATTTAATTCCGATGCAATTTCTGTGTTTCATCGTCAATGGGAACGTCGAAGGGAAACAGTATAGCTGCAGAGGTGCATCAGAATGTAAAACTGGTGACAAGGGAAACGCTCAAAACATAGACAGTAGGAAGACTCAGTCTTTCTGTACTTAAGTCGGCATTGTGTCTCTTATATTTAATTCCGATGCAATTTCTGTGTTTCATCGTCACTGTGAAGGTCCAAGGTATACAGTAAACGTGCAGAGGTGCATCGGAATGTAAAACTGGTGACACAGGAAACGCTCAAAACATAGACAGTAGGAAGACTCAGTCTTCCTGTACTTCAGTCGGCATTGTGTCTCTTATATTTAGTTCCGATGCCATTTCTGTGTTTCATCGCAAATGGGAAGGTCCAAGGGATACAGTAAACCTGCAGAGGTGCATCGGAATGTAAAGCTGGTGATACAGGACACGCTTAAATCATAGATATTAGGAAGGCTCAGTCTTCCTTTACTTAAGTCTTCGTTGTGTCTCTTATTTTTAATTCCGATGCAATTTCTGTGTTTTATCGTCAATGGGAAGGGCCAATGGATACAGTAAACCTGCAGAGGTGCATCGGAATGTAAAACTGGTGACACAGAAAACGCTCAAAACATAGACCGTAAGAAGACTCAGTTTTCTTGTACTTACGTCGGCGTTGTGTCTCTTATATTTATTTCCGATGCAATTTCTGTGTTTCATCGTCAATGGGAAGGTCCAATGGATACAGTAAACCTGCAGAGGTGCATCGGAATGTAATACTGGTGACACAGGAAAGGCTCAAAACATAGACAGTAGGAAGGCTCAGTCTTCCTTTACTTAAATCAGCATGGTGTCTCTTATATTTAATTCCGATGCAATTTCTGTGTTTCATCGTCAATGGAAGTTCCAATGGATGCAGTAAACCAGCAGAGGAGCTGCGGAATGTAAAACTGGTGACACAGGAAACGCTCAAAACATATACAATAGAAAAACACACTCTTCCTGTACTTAAGTCGACATTGTGTCTCTTCTATTTAATTCCGATGCTATTTCTGTGTTTCATCGTCAATGGGAAGGTCCAATGGATACAGTAAACCAGCAGAGGTGCATCGGAATGTCAAACTAGTGACACAGGAAACGCTCAAAACATAGACAGTAGGAAGACTCAGCCTTCCTGTTCTTAAGTCGGCATTGTGTCTCTTATATTTAATTCCGATGCTATTTCTTTGTTTCATCGTCAATGGGAAGGTCCAATGGATACAGTAAACCTGCATAAGTGTATCGGAATGTAAAACTGGTGACACAGGAAGCGCTCAAATCATTGACCGTAAGAAGACTCAGTTTTCTTGTACTTAAGTCGGCATTGCGTCTCTTATATTTAATTCCGATGCAATTTCTTTGTGTCACCGTCACTGTGATTGTCCAAGGGACACAGTAAACCTGGAGAGGTGCATCGGAATGTAAAACTGATGACACAGGAAATGCTCAAAACGTAGACAGTAGGAAGACTCAGTCTTCCTGTACCGAAGTCGGCATTGTGTCTCTTATATTTAATTCCGATGGAATTTCTGTGTTTCATCGTCAATGGTAATGTCCAAGGGATACAGTGAACCTGCAGAAGTGCATCGGAATGTAAAACTGGTGACAAAGGAAACGCTCAAATCATACACCGTAAGATGACTCAGTTTTCTTTTACTTAAGTCGGCGTTGTGTCTCTTATATTTAATTCCGATGCAATTTCTGTGTTTCATCGTCAATGGGAAGGTCCAATGGATACAGTAAACCTGCAGAGGTGCATCGGAATGTAAAACTGGTGACACAGGAAGCGCTCAAAACATAGACAGTAGGAAGACTTAGTCTTTCTGTACTTAAGTCGGCATTGTGTCTCTTATATTTAATTCAAATGCAATTTCTGTGTTTCATCGTCACTGTGAATGTCTAAGGGACACAGTAAATCTGCAGAGGTGCATCGGAGTGTAAAACTGGTGACACAGGAAACGCTCAAAACATAGACAGTAGGAAGACTCAGTCTTCCTGTACTTAATTCATCATTATGTCTCTTATATTTAATTCCGATGCAATTTCTGTGTTTCATCGTCACTGTGAAGGTCCAAGGGATACAGTAAACGTGCAGAGGTGCATCTGAATGTAAAACTGGTGACACAGGAAACGCTCAAAACATAGACAGTAGGAAGACTCAGTCTTCCTGTACTTCAGTCGGCATTGTGTCTCTTATATTTAATTCCGATGCCATTTCTGTGTTTCATCGCAAATGGGAAGGTCCAAGGGATACAGTAAACCTGCAGAGGAGCATCGGAATGTAAAGCTGGTGACACAGGACACGCTTAAATCATAGATATTAGGAAGGCTCAGTCTTCCTTTACTTAAGTCTCCGTTGTGTCTCTTATATTTAATTCCGATGCAATTTCTGTATTTTATCGTCAATGGGAAGGGCCAATGGATACAGTAAACCTGCAGAGGTGCATCTGAATGTAAAACTGGTGACACAGAAAACGCTCAAAACATAGACCGTAAGAAGACTCAGTTTTCTTGTACTTAAGTCGGCGTTGTGTCTCTTATATTTATTTCCGATGCAATTTCTGTGTTTCATCGTAAATGGGAAGGTCCAATGGATACAGTATACCTGCAGAGGTGCATCGGAATGTAATACTGGTGACACAGGAAAGGCTCAAACCATTGACAGTAGGAAGACTCAGTCTTCCTTTACTTAAATCAGCATGGTGTCTCTTATATTTAATTCCGATGCAATTTCTGTGTTTCATCGTCAAAGGAAGGTCCAATGGATACAGTAAACCAGCAGAGGAGCAGCGGAATGTAAAACTGGTGACACAGGAAACGCTCAAAACATATACAATAGAAAGACACACTCTTCCTGTACTTAAGTCGACATTGTGTCTCATCTATTTAATTCCGATGCTATTTCTGTGTTTCATCGTCAATGGGAAGGTCCAATGGATACAGTAAAACTGCAGAGGTGCATCGGAATGTAAAACTGGTCACACAGGAAACGATCAAAACATAGACAGTAGGAATGCTCAGTCTCCCTGTACTTAAGTCGGCATTGTGTCCCTTATATTTAAATCCGATGCGATTCCTGTGTTTCGTCGTCAATGAGAAGGTGCAAGGGATACAGTAAACCTGCAGAGGTGCATCGGAATGTAAAACTGGTTACACAGGAAACGCTCAATACATAGACAGTAGGAAGACTCAATCTTTCAGTACTTGAGTCGGCATTGTTTCTCTTATATTTAATTCCGACGCAATTTCTGTGTTTCATCGACAATGGGAAGGTCCAAGGGATACAGTAACCCTGCAGAGGTACATCGGAATATAAAACTGGTGATACAGGAAGCGCTCATAACATAGACCCTAAGATGACTCAGTTTTCATGTACTTAAGTCGGCATTGTGTCTTTTATATTTACTTCCGATGCAATTTCTGTGTTTCATCGTCACTGTGAAGGTCCAAGGGATACAGTAAACCTGCAGAGGTGCATCGGAATGTAAAACTGATGACACAGGAAACGCTCAAAACATAGACAGTAGGAAGACTCAGTCTTCCTGTACTTCAGTCGGCATTGTGTCTCTTATATTTAATTCCGATGCCATTTCTGTGTTTCATCGCCAATGGGAAGGTCCAAGGGATACAGTAAACCTGCAGAGGTGCATCGGAATGTAAAACTGTTGACACAGGACACGCTCAAAACATAGACAGTAGGAAGACTCAGTCTCGCAAACTTATGTCGGCATGGTGTCTCTTATGTTTAATTCCGATGCAATTTCTGTGTTTCATCATCAATGGGAAGGTCCAATGGATACAGTAAACCTGCAGAGGTGGATCAGAATGTAAAACTGGTGACACGGGAAACGCTCAAAACATAGACCTTAAGGAGACTCAGTTTTCTGGTACTTAAGTCGGCGTTGTGTCTCTTATATTTAATTCCGATGCAATTTTTGTGTTTTTTCGTCAATGGGAAGGTCCAAGTTATACATTAAACCTGCGGAGGTGCATTGGAATGTAAAACTGGTGACACAGGAAACGCTCAAATCATAGACCGTAAGAAGACTCAGTTTTCTTGTACTTAAGTCGGCGTTGTGTCTCTTATATTTAATTCCGATGCAATGTCTGTGTTTCATCGTCAATGGAAGGTCCAACGGATACAGTAAACCAGCAGAGGTGCATCGGAATGTAAAACTGGTGACACAGGAGACGCTCAAAACATAGACAGTAGGAAGACTCAGTCTTCCGGTACTTAAGTCGGCATTGTGTCTCTTATATTTAATTCCGATGCAATTTCTGTGTTTCAGCGTCACTGTGAAGTTCCAAGGGATACAGTAAACATGCAGAAGTGCATCGGAATGTAAAACTGGTGTTACAGGAAACGCTCAAAACATAGACAGTAGAAAGACTCGGTCTTCCTGTACTTAAGACGTCATTGTGTCCCTTATATTTAATTCCGATGCAATTTCTGTGTTTCATCGCCATTGGGAAGGTCCAAGGGACACAGTAAACCTGCTGAGGGGCATCGGATTGTAAAACTGGTGACACTGGAAACGATCAAAACATAGACCGTAAGAAGCCTCAGTTTTCTAGTACTTAAGTCGTCGTTGTGTCTCTTCTATTTAATTCCGATGCAATTTCTGTGTTTCATCGTCATTGGGAAAGTCGAAGGGAAACAGTATACCTGCAGAGGTGCATCGGAATGTAAAACTGGTGACGCAGGAGACGCTCATAGCATAGAGAGTAGGAAGACTCAGTCTTCCCTTACTTAAGTCGGCATTGTGTCTCTTATATTCAATTCCGATGCAATTACTGTGTTTTATCGTCAGTGTGAAGGTCCAAGAGATACGGTAAACATGCAGAGGTGCATTGGAATGAAAAACTGGTGACACAGGAAACGCTCAAAACATAGACAGTAGGAAGATTCTATTTTCCTGTACTTAAGACGTCATAGTGTCTCTTATATTTAATTCCGTTTTAATATCTGTGCTTCATCGCCAATGGGAAGGTCCAAGGGATACAGTAAACCGGCAGAGGTGCATCGGAGTGTAAAACTGTTGACACAGGATACGCTCAAAACATAGACAGTAGGAAGACTCAGTCTTCCTATACTTATGTCGGAATGGTGTCTCTTATACCTAATTCCCATGCAATTTCTGTGTTTCATCATCAATGGGAAGGTCCAATGGATACAGTAAACCTGCAGAGGTGGATCGGAATGTAAAACTGGTGTCACGGGAAACGCTCAAAACATAGACCATAAGAAGACTCAGCTTTCTGGTACTTAAGTCGGCGTGTGTCTCTTATATTTAATTGCGATGCAATTTTTGTGTTTTTTCGTCAATGGGAAGGTCCAAGGGATACAGTAAACCTGCAGAGGCGCATTGGAATGTAAAACTGGTGACACAGGAAACGCTCAAATCATAGACCGTAAGAAGACTCAGTTTTCTTGTACTTAAGTCTGCGTTGTGTCTCTTATATTTAATTCCGATGCAATGTCTGGGTTTCATCGTCAAAGGAAGGTCCAACAGATACAGTAAACCAGCAGAGGTGCATCGGAATGTAAAACTGGTGACACAGGAAACGCTCAAAACATAGACAGTAGGAAGACTCAGTCTTCCTGTACTTCAGTCGGCATTGTGTCTCTCATATTTAATTCCGATGCCATTTCTGTGTTTCATCGCCAATGGGAAGGTCCAAGGGATACAGTAAACCTGCAGAGGTGCATCGGAATATGAAACTGTTGACACAGGATACGCTCAAAACATAGACAGTAGGGAGACTCAGTCTTCCTCTACTTATGTCGGCATGGTGTCTCTTATATTTAATTCCGATGCAATTTCTGTGTATCATCATCAATGGGAAGGTCCAATGGATATAGTAAACCGGCAGAGGTGGATCGGAATGTAAAACTGGTGTCACGGGAAACGCTCTAAACATACACCTTAAGAAGACTCAGTTTTCTTGTACTTAAGTCGGCGTTGTGTCTCTTATATTTAATTCCGATGCAATGTCTGTGTTTCATCGTCAATGGAAGGTCCAACGGATACAGTAAACCAGCAGAGGTGCATCGGAATGTAAAACTGGTGACACAGGAAACGCTCAAAACATAGACAATAGAAAGACACACTCTTCCTGAACTTAAGTCGACATTGTGTAATTCCGATGCAATTTCTGTGTTTCATCGTCAATGGGAAAGTCGATGGGAAACAGTATACCTGCAGAGGTGCATCGGAATATAAATCTGGTGACACAGGCGACGCTCAAAACATAGACAGTAGGAAGACTCTGTCTTCCTGTACTTAAGTCGGCAATGGGTCTCTTATATTTAATTCCGATGCAATTTCTGTGTTTCATCGTCTCTGTGAATGTCCAAGGGATACAGTAAACATGCAGAAAAGCATCGGAAGGTAAAACTGGTGACACTGGAAACGCTCAAAACATAGACCGTAACAAGACTCAGTTTTCTTGTACTTAAGTCGTCGTTGTGTCTCTTCTATTTAATTCCGATGCAATTTCTGTGTTTCATCATTAATGGGAAGGTCCAATGGATACAGTAAACCTGCAGAGGTGGATCGGAATGTAAAACTGGTGTCACGGGAAACGCTCAAAACATAGACCTTAAGAAGACTCAGTTTTCTGGTACTTAAGTCGGCGTTGTGCCTCTTATATTAAATTCCGATGCAATTTTTGTGTTTTTTCGTCAATGGGAAGGTCCAAGGGATACAGTAAACCTGCAGAGGTGCATTGGAATGTAAAACGGGTGACACAGGAAACGCTCAAATCATAGACCGTAAGAAGACCCAGTTTTCTTGTACTTAAGTCGGCGTTGTGTCTCTTATATTTAATTCCGATGCAATGTCTGTGTTTCATCGTCAATGGAAGGTCCAACGGATACAGTAAACCAGCAGAGGTGCATCGGAATGTAAAACTGGTGACACAGGAAACGCTCAAAACATAGCCAATAGAAAGACACACTCTTACTGTACTTAAGTCGACATTGTGTATTTCCGATGCAATTTCTGTGTTTCATCGTCAATGGGAAAGACGAAGGGAAACAGTATACCTGCAGAGGTGCATCGGAATATAAATCTGGTGACACAGGAGACGCTCAATACATAGACAGTAGGAAGACTCTATCTTCCTGTACCTAAGTCGGCATTGTGTCTCTTATTTTTAATTCCGATGCAATTTCTGTATTTCATCGTCACTGTGAATGTCCAAGGGATACAGTAATCATGCAGAAGTGCATCGGAATGTAAAACTGGTGACACAGGAAACGCTCAAATCATAGACCGTAAGAAGACTCAGTTTTCTTGTACTTAAGTCGTCGTTGTGTCTCTTCTATTTAATTCCGATGCAATTTCTGTGTTTCATCGTCATTGGGAAAGTCGAAGGGAAACAGTATACCTGCAGAGGTGCATCGGAATGTAAAACTGGTGACACAGGAGACGCTCATAGCACAGAGAGTAGGAAGACTCAGTCCTCCCTTACTTAAGTCGGCATTGTGTCTCTTATATTCAATTCCGATGCAATTACTGTGTTTCATCGTCAGTGTGAAGGTCCAAGAGATACGGTAAACATGCAGAGGTGCATTGGAATGAAAAACTGGTGACACAGGAAACGCTCAAAGCATAGACAGTAGGAAGATTCAGTCTTCCTGTACTTAAGACGTCATAGTGTCTCTTATATTTAATTCCGATGCAATATCTGTGCTTCATCGCCAATGGGAAGGTCCAAGGGATACAGTAAACCGGCAGAGGTGCATCGGAATGTAAAACTGTTGACACAGGAAACGCTCAAAACATAGACAGTAGGAAGACTCAGTCTTCCTATACTTATGTCGGCATGGTGTCTCTTATACTTAATTCCCATGCAATTTCTGTGTTTCATCATCAATGGGAAGGTCCAATGGATACAGTAAACCTGCAGAGGTGGATCGGAATGTAAAACTGGTGTCACGGGAAACGCTCAAAACATAGACCTTAAGAAGACTCAGTTTTCTGGTACTTAAGTCGGCGTGTGTCTCTTATATTTAATTGCGATGCAATTTTTGTGTTTTTTCGTCAATGGGAAGGTCCAAGGGATACAGTAAAGCTGCAGAGGCGCATTGGAATGTAAAACTGGTGACACAGGAAACGCTCAAATCATAGACCGTAAGAAGACTCAGTTTTCTTGTACTTAAGTCTGCGTTGTGTCTCTTATATTTAATTCCGATGCAATGTCTGGGTTTCATCGTCAATGGAAGGTCCAACGGATACAGTAAACCAGCAGAGGTGCATCGGAATGTAAAACTGGTGACACAGGAAACGCTCAAAACATAGACAGTAGGAAGACTCAGTCTTCCTGTACTTCAGTCGGCATTGTGTCTCTCATATTTAATTTCGATGCCATTTCTGTGTTTCATAGCCAATGGGAAGGTCCAAGGGATACAGTAAACCTGCAGAGGTGCATCGGAATATAAAACTGTTGACACAGGATACGCTCAAAACATAGACAGTAGGGAGACTCAGTCTTCCTCTACTTATGTCGGCATGGTGTCTCTTATATTTAATTCCGATGCAATTTCTGTGTTTCATCATCAATGGGAAGGTCCAATGGATACAGTAATCCGGCAGAGGTGGATCGGAATGTAAAACTGGTGTCACGGGAAACGCTCTAAACATAGACCTTAAGAAGACTCAGTTTTCTTGTACTTAAGTCGGCGTTGTGTCTCTTATATTTAATTCCGATGCAATGTCTGTGTTTCATCGTCAATGGAAGGTCCAACGGATACAGTAAACCAGCAGAGGTGCATCGGAATGTAAAACTGGTGACACAGGAAACGCTCAAAACATAGACAATAGAAAGACACACTCTTCCTGAACTTAAGTCGACATTGTGTAATTCCGATGCAATTTCTGTGTTTCATCGTCAATGGGAAAGTCGATGGGAAACAGTATACCTGCAGAGGTGCATCGGAATATAAATCTGGTGACACAGGCGAAGCTCAAAACATAGACAGTAGGAAGACTCTGATTTCCTGTACTTAAGTCGGCAATGGGTCTCTTATATTTAATTCCGGTGCAATTTCTGTGTTTCATCGTCTCTGTGAATGTCCAAGGGATACAGTAAACATGCAGAAAAGCATCGGAAGGTAAAACTGGTGACACTGGAAACGCTCAAAACATAGACCGTAACAAGACTCAGTTTTCTTGTACTTAAGTCGTCGTTGTGTCTCTTCTATTTAATTCCGATGCAATTTCTGTGTTTCATCATTAATGGGAAGGTCCAATGGATACAGTAAACCTGCAGAGGTGGATCGGAATGTAAAACTGGTGTCACGGGAAACGCTCAAAACATAGACCTTAAGAAGACTCAGTTTTCTGGTACTTAAGTCGGCGTTGTGCCTCTTATATTAAATTCCGATGCAATTTTTGTGTTTTTTCGTCAATGGGAAGGTCCAAGGGATACAGTAAACCTGCAGAGGTGCATTGGAATGTAAAACGGGTGACACAGGAAACGCTCAAATCATAGACCGTAAGAAGACTCAGTTTTCTTGTACTTAAGTCGGCGTTGTGTCTCTTATATTTAATTCCGATGCAATGTCTGTGTTTCATCGTCAATGGAAGGTCCAACGGATACAGTAAACCAGCAGAGGTGCATCGGAATGTAAAACTGGTGACACAGGAAACGCTCAAAACATAGACAATAGAAAGACACACTCTTACTGTACTTAAGTCGACATTGTGTAATTCCGATGCAATTTCTGTGTTTCATCGTCAATGGGAAAGACGAAGGGAAACAGTATACCTGCAGAGGTGCATCGGAATGTAAATCTGGTGACACAGGAGACGCTCAATACATAGACAGTAGGAAGACTCTGTCTTCCTGTACCTAAGTCGGCATTGTGTCTCTTATTTTTAATTCCGATGCAATTTCTGTATTTCATCGTCACTGTGAATGTCCAAGGGATACAGTAAACATGCAGAAGTGCATCGGAATGTAAAACTGGTGACACAGGAAACGCTCAAATCATAGACCGTAAGAAGACTCAGTTTTCTTGTACTTAAGTCGTCGTTGTGTCTCTTCTATTTAATTCCGATGCAATTTCTGTGTTTCATCGTCATTGGGAAAGTCGAAGGGAAACAGTATACCTGCAGAGGTGCATCGGAATGTAAAACTGGTGACACAGGAGACGCTCATAGCACAGAGAGTAGGAAGACTCAGTCTTCCCTTACCTAAGTCGGCATTGTGTCTCTTATATTCAATTCCGATGCAATTACTGTGTTTCATCGTCAGTGTGAAGGTCCAAGAGATACGGTAAACATGCAGAGGTGCATTGGAATGAAAAACTGGTGACACAGGAAACGCTCAAAGCATAGACAGTAGGAAGATTTAGTCTTCCTGTACTTAAGACGTCATAGTGTCTCTTAAATTTAATTCCAATGCAATATCTGTGCTTCGTCGCCAATGGGAAGGTCCAAGGGATACAGTAAACCGGCAGAGGTGCATCGGAATGTAAAACTGTTGACACAGGAAACGCTCAAAACATAGACAGTAGGAAGACTCAGTCTTCCTATACTTATGTCGGCATGGTGTCTCTTATACTTAATTCCCATGCAATTTCTGTGTTTCATCATCAATGGGAAGGTCCAATGGATACAGTAAACCTGCAGAGGTGGATCGGAATGTAAAACTGGTGTCACGGAAACGCTCAAAACATCGACCTTAAGAAGACTCAGTTTTCTGGTACTTAAGTCGGCGTTGTGTCTCTTATATTTAATTGCGATGCAATTTTTGTGTTTTTTCGTCAATGGGAAGGTCCAAGGGATACAGTAAACCTGCAGAGGTGCATTGGAATGTAAAACTGGTGACACAGGAAACGCTCAAATCATAGACCGTAAGAAGACTCAGTTTTCTTGTACATAAGTCGGCGTTGTGTCTCTTATATTTAATTCCGATGCAATGTCTGTGTTTCATCGTCAATGGAAGGTCCAACGGATACAGTAAACCAGCAGAGGTGCATCACAATGTAAAACTGGTGACACAGGAAACGCTCAAAACATAGACAATAGAAACACACACTCTTCCTGTACTTAAGTCGACATTGTGTAATTCCGATGCAATTTCTGTGTTTCATCGTCAATGGGAAAGTCGAAGGGAGGCAGTATACCTGCAGAGGTGCATCGGAATATAAATCTGGTGACACAGGAGACGCTCAAAACATAGACAGTAGGAAGACTCTGTCTTCCTGTACTTAAGTCGGCATTGTGTCTCTTATATTTAATTCCGATGCAGTTTCTGTGTTTCATCGTCACTGTGAAGGTCCAAGGGATACAGTAAACCTGCAGAGGTGCATCGGATGTAAAACTATTGACACAGGAAACGCTCAAAGCATAGACAGTAGGAAGACTCAGTCTTCCTGTACTTATGTCGGCATTGTGTCTATTATATTTACTTACGATGTAATTTCTGTGTTTCAATGTCAATGGGGAGGTGCAAGGGATACAGTAAACCTGCAGAGGTGCATTGGAATGAAAAACTGGTGACACAGGAGACGCTCATAGCACAGAGAGTAGGAAGACTCAGTCTTCCCTTACTTAAGTCGGCATTGTGTCTCTTATATTCAATTCCGATGCAATTACTGTGTTTCATCGTCAGTGTGAAGGTCCAAGAGATACGGTAAACATGCAGAAGTGCATCGGAATGTAAAACTGGTGACACGGGAAACGCTCAAAACATAGACAGTAGGAAGACACAGTCTTCCTGTACTTAAGACGTCATTGTGTCTCTTATATTTAATTCCGATGCTATTTCTGTGTTTCATCGCCATTGGGAAGGTCCAAGGGACACAGTAAACCTGCTGAGGGGCATCGGAATGTAAAACTGGTGACACAGGAAGCGCTCAAAACATAGACCCTATGAGGACTCAGATTTTCTTGTACTGAAGTCGGCATTGTGTCTTTTATATTTAATTCCGATGCAATTTCTGTGTTTCATCGTCACTGTGAAGGTCCAAGGGATACAGTAAACCTGCAGAGGTGCATCGGATGTAAAACTGGTGACACAGGAAACGCTCAAAGCATAGACAGTAGGAAGACTCAGTCTTCCTGTACTTATGTCGGCATTGTGTCTATTATATTTACTTACGATGTAATTTCTGTGTTTCAATGTCAATGGGAAGGTGCAAGGGATACAGTAAACCTGCAGAGGTGCATCGGAATGTAAAACTGGTGACACAGAAAACGCTCAAAACATAGACCTTAAGAAGACTCAGTTTTCTGGTACATAAGTCGGCGTTGTGCCTCTTATATTTAATTCCGATGCAATTTCTGTGTTTTTGCGTCAATGGGAAGGTCCAGGGGATACAGTAAACCTGCAGAGGTGCATTGGAATGTAAAACTGGTGACACAGGAAACGCTCAAATCATAGACCGTAAGAAGACTCAGTTTTCTTGTACTTAAGTCGGCGTTGTGTCTCTTATATTTAATTCCAATGCAATTTCTGTGTTTCATCGTCAATGGAAGCTCCAATGGATACAGTAAACCAGCAGAGGTGCATCGGAATGTAAAACTGGTGACACAGGAGACGCCCAAAACATAGACAGTAGGAAGACTCAGTCTTCCTGTACTTAAGTCGGCATTGTGTCTCTTATATTTAATTCCGATGCAGTTTCTGTGTTTCATCGTCACTGTGAAGGTCCAAGGGATACAGTAAAACTGCAGAGGTGCATCGGAATGTAAAACTGGTCACACAGGAAACGATGAAAACATAGTCAGTAGGAATACTCAGTCTCGCTGTACTTAAGTCGGCATTGTGTCTCTTATATTTATATCCGAAGCAATTTCTGTGTTTCGTCGTCAATGGGAAGTTGCAAGGGATACAGTAAACCTGCAGAGGTGCATCGGAATGTAAAACTGGTGACACAGGAAACGCTCAATACATAGACAGTAGGAAGACTCAATCTTTCAGTACTTGAGTCGGCATTGTTTCTCTTATATTTAATTCCGACGCAAATTCTGTGTTTCATCGACAATGGGAAGGTCCAAGGTATACAGTAACCCTGCAGAGGTGCATCGGAATGTAAAACTGGTGACACAGGAAGCGCTCATAACATACACCCTAAGATGACTCAGTTTTCATGTACTTAAGTCGGCATTGTGTCTTTTATATTTACTTCCGATGCAATTTCTGTGTTTCATCGTCACTGTGAAGGTCCAAGGGATACAGTAAACCTGCAGAGGTGCATCGGAATGTAAAACTGGTGACACAGGAGACGCTCAAAACATAGACAGTAGGAAGACTCAGTCTTCCTGTACTTCAGTCGGCATTGTGTCTCTTATATTTAATTCCGATGCCATTTCTGTGTTTCATCGCCAATGGGAAGGTCCAAGGGATACAGTAAACCTGCAGAGGTGCATCAGAATGTAAAACTGTTGACACAGGACACGCTCAAAACATAGACAGTAGGAAGACTCAGTCTCGCTATACTAATGTCGGCATGGTGTCTCTTATATTTAATTCCGATGCAATTTCTGTGTTTCATCATCAATGGGAAGGTCCAATGGATACAGTAAACCTGCAGAGGTGGATCGGAATGTAAAACTGGTGACACGGGAGACGCTCAAAACATAGACAGTAGGAAGACTCAGTCTTCCGGTACTTAAGTCGGCATTGTGTCTCTTATATTTAACTCCGATGGAATTTCTGTGTTTCATCGTCACTGTGAAGGTCCAAGGGATACAGTAAACATGCAGAAGTGCATCGGAATGTAAAACTGGTGTTACAGGAAACGCTCAAAACATAGACAGTAGAAAGACTCGGTCTTCCTGTACTTAAGACGTCATTGTGTCTCTTATATTTAATTCCGATGCAATTTCTGTGTTTCATCGCCATTGGGAACGTCCAAGGGACACAGTAAACCTGCTGAGGGGCATCGGAATGTAAAAGTGGTGACACTGGAAACGATCAAAACATAGACCGTAAGAAGACTCAGTTTTCTTGTACTTAAGTCGTCGTTGTGTCTCTTCTATTTAATTCCGATGCAATTTCTGTGTTTCATCGTCATTGGGAAAGTCGAAGGGAAACAGTATACCTGCAGAGCTGCATCGGAATGTAAAACTGGTGACACAGGAGACGCTCATAGCATAGAGAGTAGGAAGACTCAGTCTTCCCTTACTTAAGTCGGCATTGTGTCTCTTATATTCAATTCCGATGCAATTACTGTGTTTCATCGTCAGTGTGAAGGTCCAAGAGATACGGTAAACATGCAGAGGTGCATTGGAATGTAAAACTGGTGTCACGGAAAACGCTCAAAACATAGACCTTAAGAAGACTCAGTTTTCTGGTACTTAAGTGGGCGTTGTGTCTCTTATATTTAATTGCGATGCAATTTTTGTGTTTTTTCGTCAATGGGAAGGTCCAACGGATACAGTAAACCTGCAGAGGTGCATTGGAATGTAAAACTGGTGACACAGGAAACGCTCAAATCAAACACCGTAAGAAGACTCAATTTTCTTGTTCTTAAGTCGGCATTGTATCTCTTATATTTAATTCCGATGCAATGTCTGTGTTTCATCGTCAATGGAAGGTCCAACGGATACAGTAAACCAGCAGAGGTGCATCAGAATGTAAAACTGGTGACACAGGAAACGCTCAAAACATAGACAATAGAAAGACACACTCTTCCTGTACTTAAGTCGACATTGTGTAATTCCGATGCAATTTCTGTGTTTCATCGTCAATGGGAAAGTCGAAGGGAAACAGTATACCTGCAGAGGTGCATCGGAATATAAATCTGGTGACACAGGAGACGCTCAAAACATAGACAGTAGGAAGACTCTGTCTTCCTGTACTTAAGTCGGCATTGTGTCTCTTATATTTAATTCCGATGCTATTTCTGTGTTTCATCGCCATTAGGAAGGTCCAAGGGACACAGTAAACCTGCTGAGGGGCATCGGAATGTAAAACTGGTGACACTGGAAACGCTCAAAACATAGACCGTAAGAAGACTCAGTTTTCTTGTACTTAAGTCGTCGTTGTTTCTCTTCTGTTTAATTCCGATGCAATTTCTGTGTTTCATCGTCAATGGGAAGGTCCAAGGGTTACAGTAACCCTGCTGAGGTGCATCGGAATGTAAAGCTGGTGACACAGGAAGCGCTCATAACATAGACCCTAAGATGACTCAGTTTTCGTGTACTTAAGTCGGCATTGTGTCTCTTATATTTACTTCCGATGCAATTTCTATGTTTCATCGTCACTGTGAAGGTCCAATGGATACAGTAAACCTGCAGAGGTGGATCGGAATGTAAAACTGGTGACACGGGAAACGCTCAAAACATAGACCTTAAGAAGACGCAGTTTTCTGGTACTTAAGTGGGCGTTGTGTCTCTTATATTTAATTCCGATGCAATTTTTGTGTTTTCTTGTCAATGGGAAGGTCCAAGGGATACAGTAAACCTGCAGAGGTGCATCGGAATGTAAAACTGGTGACACAGGAAACGCTCAAAACATAGACAGCAGGAAAACTCAGTCTTCCTCTACTAATGTCGGCATGGTGTCTCTTATATTTAATTCCGATGCAATTTCTGTGTTTCATCATCAATGGGAAGGTCCAATGGATACAGTAAACCTGCAGAGGTGGATCGGAATGTAAAACTGGTGTCACGGGAAACGCTCAAAACATAGACCTTAAGAAGACTCAGTCTTCCTGTACTTAAGTCGGCGTTGTGTCTCTTATATTTAATTCCGATGCAATGTCTGTGTTTCATCGTCAATGGAAGGTCCAACGGATACAGTAAACCAGCAGAGGTGCATCGGAATGTAAAACTGGTGACACAGGAAACGCTCAAAGCATAGACCTTAAGAAGACTCAGTTTTCTGGTACATAAGTCGGCGTTGTGCCTCTTATATTTAGTTCCGATGCAAGTTCTGTGTTTTTGCGTCAATGGGAAGGTCCAGGGGATACAGTAAACCTGCAGAGGTGCATTGGAATGTAAAACTGCTGACACAGGAAACGCTCAAATCATAGACCTTAAGAAGACTCAGTTTTCTTGTACTTAAGTCGGCGGTGTGTCTCTTATATTTAATTCCAATGCAATTTCTGTGTTTCATCGTCAATGGAAGCTCCAATGGATACAGTAAACCAGCAGAGGTGCATCGGAATGTAAAACTGGTGACACAGGAAACGCTCAAAACATAGACAATAGAAAGACACACTCTTTCTGTACTTAAGTCGACATTGTGTCTCTTATATTTAATTCCGATGAAATTTCTGTGTTTCATCGTCAATGGGAAAGTCGAAGGGAAACAGTATACCTGCAGAGGTGCATCGGAATTTAAAACTGGTGACACAGAAGACGCCCAAAACATAGACAGTAGGAAGACTCAGTCTTCCTGTACTTAAGTCGGCATTGTGTCTCTTATATTTAATTCCGATGCGGTTTCTGTGTTTCATCGTCACTGTGAACGTCCAAGGGATACAGTAAAACTGCAGAGGTGCAACGGAATGTAAAACTAGTCACACAGGAAACGATCAAAACATAGAAAGTAGGAATACTCAGTCTCCCTGTACTTAAGTCGGCATTGTGTCTCTTATATTTATATCCGATGCAATTTCTGTGTTTCGTCGTCAATGGGAAGGTGCAAGGGATACAGTAAACCTGCAGAGGTGCATCGGAATGTAAAACTGGTGACACAGGAAGCGCTCAATACATAGACAGTAGGAAGACTCAATCTTTCAGTACTTGTGTCGGCATTGTTTCTCTTATATTTAATTCCGACGCAATTTCTGTGTTTCATCGACAATGGGAAGGTCCAAGGGATACAGTAACCCTGCAGAGGTGCATCGGAATGTAAAACTGGTGACAAAGGAAGCGCTCATAACATAGACGCGAAGATGACTCGGTTTTCATGTACTTAAGTCGGCATTGTGTCTTTTATATTTACTTCCGATGCAATTTCTGTGTTTCATCGTCACTGTGAAGGTCCAAGGGATACAGTAAACCTGCAGAGGTGCATCGGAATGTAAAACTGTTGACACAGGACACGCTCAAAACATAGACAGTAGGAAGACTCAGTCTCGCTATACTAATGTCGGCATGGTGTCTCTTATATTTAATTCCGATGCAATTTCTGTGTTTCATCATCAATGGGAAGGTCCAATGGATACAGTAAACCTGCAGAGGTGGATCGGAATGTAAAACTGGTGACACAGGAGACGCTCAAAACATAGACAGTAGGAAGACTCAGTCTTCCGGTACTTAAGTCGGCAATGTGTCTCTTATATTTCACTCCGATGGAATTTCTGTGTTTCATCGTCACTGTGAAGGTCCAAGGGATACAGTAAACATGCAGAAGTGCATCGGAATGTAAAACTGGTGTTACAGGAAACACTCAAAACATAGACAGTAGAAAGACTCGGTCTTCCTGTACTTAAGACGTCATTGTGTCTCTTATATTTAATTCCGATGCAATTTCTGTGTTTCATCGCCATTGGGAAGGTCCAAGGGACACAGTAAACCTGCTGAGGGGCATCGGAATGTAAAACTGGTGACACTGGAAACGATCAAAGCATAGACCGTAAGAAGACTCAGTTTTCTTGTACTTAAGTCGTCGTTGTGTCTCTTCTATTTAATTCCGATGCAATATCTGTGCTTCATCGCCAATGGGAAGGTCCAAGGGATACAGTAAACCGGCAGAGGAGCATCGGAATGTACAACTGGTGTCACGGGAAACGCTCAAAACATAGACCTTAAGAAGACTCAGTTTTCTTGTACTTAAGTCGACATTGTGTCTCTTATATTTAATTCCGATGAAATTTCTGTGTTTCATCGTCAATGGGAAAGTCGAAGGGAAACAGTATACCTGCAGAGGTGCATCGGAATTTAAAACTGGTGACACAGGAGACGCCCAAAACATAGACAGTAGGAAGAATCAGTCTTCCTGTACTTAAGACGTCAATGTGTCTCTTATATTTAATTCCGATGCAATTTCTGTGTTTCATCGCCAATGGGAAGGTCTAAGGGTTACAGTAACCCTGCAGAGGTGCATCGGAATGTAAAACTGGTGACACAGGAAGCGCTCATAACATAGACCCTAAGATGACTCAGTTTTCGTGTACTTAAGTCGGCATTGTGTCTTTTATATTTACTTCCGATACCATTTCTGTGGTTCATCGTCACTGTTAAGGTCCAATGGATACAGTAAACCTGCAGAGGTGGATCGGAATCTAAAACTGGTGACACGGGAAACGCTCAAAACATAGACCTTAAGAAGACTCAGTTTTCTGGTACTTATGTCGGCGTTGTGTCTCTTATATTTAATTCCGATGCAATTTTTGTGTTTTTTCGTCAATGCTATGGTCCAAGGGATACAGTAAACCTGCAGAGGTGCATTGGAATGTAAAACTGGTGACACAGGAAACGCTCAAATCATAGACCGTAAGAAGACTCAGTTTTCTTGTACTTATGTCGGCGTTTTGTCTCTTATATTTAATTCCGATGCAATGTCTGGGTTTCATCGTCAATGGAAGGTACAACGGATACAGTAAACCAGCAGAGGTGCATCGGAATGTAAAACTGGTGACACAGGAAACGCTCAAAGCATAGACAGTAGGAAGACTCAGTCTTCCTGTACTTCAGTCGGCATTGTGTCTCTTATATTTAATTCCGAAACCATTTCTGTGTTTCATCGCCAATGGGAAGGTCCAAGGGATACAGTAAACCTGCAGTGGTTCATCGGAATGTAAAACTGTTGACACAGGATACGCTCAAAACATAGACAGTAGGAAGACTCAGTCTTCCTATACTTATGTCGGCATGGTGTCTCTTATATTTAATTCCGATTCAATTTCTGTGTTTCATCGTCAATAGGAAAGACGAAGGGAAACAGTATACCTGCAGAGGTGCATCGGAATATAAATCTGGTGACACAGGAGACGCTCAAAACATAGACAGTAGGAAGACTCTGTCTTCCTGTACTTAAGTCGGCATTGTGTCTCTTATTTTTAATTCCAATGCAATTTCTGTGTTTCATCGTCACTGTGAATGTCCAAGGGATACAGTAAACATGCAGAAGTGCATCGGAATGTAACACTGGTGACACAGGAAACGCCCAAAACATAGACAGTAGGAAGACTCAGTCTTCCTGTACTTATGTCGGCATTGTGTCTATTATATTTACTTACGATGTAATTTCTGTGTTTCAATGTCAATGGGAAGGTGCAAGGGATACAGTAAACCTGCAGAGGTGAATCGGAATGTAAAACTGGTGACACACAAAACGCTCAAAACATAGACCTTAAGAAGACTCAGTTTTCTGGTACATAAGTCTTCGTTGTGCCTCTTATATTTAATTCCGATGCAATTTCTGTGTTTTTGCGTCAATGGGAAGGTCCAGGGGATACAGTAAACCTGCAGAGGTGCATTGGAATGT
Source organism: Schistocerca nitens (assembly GCF_023898315.1). NCBI lineage: Eukaryota > Metazoa > Arthropoda > Insecta > Orthoptera > Acrididae > Schistocerca > Schistocerca nitens. The sequence goes on along the minus strand of NC_064614.1, from coordinate 1,324,269,447 downwards.
AAAACTGGTGACACAGGAAACGCTCAAATCATAGACCGTAAGAAGACTCAGTTTTCTTGTACTTAAGTCGGCGTTGTGTCTCTTATATTTAATTCCAATGCAATTTCTGTGTTTCATCGTCAATGGAAGCTCCAATGGATACAGTAAACCAGCAGAGGTGCATCGGAATGTAAAACTGGTGACACAGGAAATGCTCAAAACATAGACAATAGAAAGACACACTCTTTCTGTACTTAAGTCGACATTGTGTCTCTTATATTTAATTCCGATGAAATTTCTGTGTTTCATCGTCAATGGGAAAGTCGAAGGGAATCAGTATACCTGCAGAGGTGCATCGGAATTTAAAACTGGAGACACAGGAGACGCCCAAAACATAGACGGTAGGAAGACTCAGACTTCCAGTACTTAAGTCGGCATTGTGTCTCTTATATATAATTCCGATGCAGTTTCTGTGTTTCATCGTCACTTTGTAGGTCCAAGGGATACAGTAAACCTGCAGAGGTGTATCGGAATGTAAAACTGGTGACACTGGAAACGCTCAAAACATAGACCGTAAGAAGACTCAGTTTTGTTGCACTTAAGTCGTCGTTGTGTCTCTTATACTTAATTCCGATGTAAGTTCTGTGTATCATCGTCAATGGGAAGGTCCAATGGATACAGTAAACCTGCAGTGTCGCATGGGAATGTAAAACTTGTGACACTGTAAACGCTCAAAACATAGACAGTAGGAAGTCTCAATGTTCCTGTACTTAAGTCGGCATTGTGTCCCTTATATTTAATTCCGATGCAATTTCTGTGTTTCATCGTCAATGGGAAGGTCCAAGGGATACAGTAAACATGCAGAGGTGCATCGGAATATAAAACTGGTGACACAGGAAACGCTCAAAACATAGACAGTAGGAAGACTCAGTCTTCCTGTACTTAAGACGTCATTGTGTCTCTTATATTTAACTCCGATGCAATTTCTGTGTTTCATCGACAATGGGAAGGTCTAAGGGTTACAGTAACCCTGCAGAGGTGCATCGGAATCTAAAACTGGTGACACGGGAAGCGCTCATAACATAGACCCTAAGATGACTCAGTTTTCGTGTACTTAAGTCGGCATTGTGTCTTTTATATTTACTTCCGATGCAATTTCTGTGTTTCATCGTCACTGTGAACGTCCAATGGATACAGTAAACCTGCAGAGGTGGTTCGGAATGTAAAACTGGTGACACGGGAAACGCTCAAAACATAGACCTTAAGAAGACCCAGTTTTCTGGTACTTAAGTCGGCGTTGTGTCTCTTATATTTAATTCCGATTCAATTTTTGTGTTTTTTCGTCAATGCTAAGGTCCAAGGGATACAGTAAACCTGCAGAGGTGCATTGGAATGTAAAACTGGTGACACAGGAAACGCTCAAATCATAGACCGTAAGTAGACTCAGTTTTCTTGTACTTAAGTCGACGTTGTGTCTCTTATATTTAATTCCGATGCAATGTCTGGGTTTCATCGTCAATGGAAGTTCCAACGGATATAGTAAACCAGCAGAGGTGCATCGGAATGTAAAACTGGTGACACAGGAAACGCTCAAAACATATACAGTAGGAAGACTCTGTCTTCCTGTACTTAAGTCGGCACTGTGTGTCTTATATTTAATTCCGATGCAATTTCTGTATTTCATCGCCAATGGGAAGGTCCAAGGGATACAGTAACCTTGCAGAGGTTCATCGTAATGTAAAACTGTTGACACAGGATACGCTCAAAGCATAGACAGTAGGAAGACTCAGTCTTCCTGTACTTAACTCGGCATTGTGTTTCTTATATTTAATTCCGATGCAATTTCTGTGTTTCATCATCAATGGGTAGGTCCAAGGGTTACAGTAACCCTGCAGAGGTGCATCGGAATGTAAAACTGGTGACACAGGAAGCGCTCATAACATAGACCCTACGAAGACTCAGGTTTTCTTGTAATTAAGTCGGCATTGTGTCTTTTATATTTAATTCCGATGCAGTTTCTGTGTTTCATCGTCACTGTGAAGGTCCAAGGGATACAGTAAACCTGCAGAGGTGTATCGGAATGTAAAACTGGTGACACTGGAAACGCTCAAAGCATAGACAGTAGGAAGACTCAGTCTTCCTATATTTATGTCGGCATGGTGTCTCTTATATTTAATTCCGATGCAATTTCTGTGTTTCATCATCAATGGGAAGGTCCAATGGATACAGTAAACCTGCAGAGGTGGATCGGAATGTGAAACTGGTGTCACGGGAAACGCTCAAATCATAAACCTTAAGAAGACTCAGTTTTCTTGTACTTAAGTCGGCGTTGTGTCTCTTATATTTAATTCCGATGCAATGTCTGTGTTTCATCGTCAATGGAAGGTCCAACGGATACAGTAAACCAGCAGAGATGCATCGGAATGTAAAACTGGTGACACAGAAAACGTTCAAAACATAGACAATAGGAAGACACACTCTTCCTGTACTTAAGTCGACATTGTGTCACTTCTATATAATTCCGATGCTATTTCTGTGTTTCATCGTCAATGGGAAGGTCCAATGGATACAGTAAAACTGCAGAGGTGCATCGGAATGTAAAACTGATCACACAGGAAACGATCAAAACATAGACAGTAGGAATACTCAGTCTCCCTGTACTTAAGTCGGCATTGGGTCTCTTATATTTAAATCCGATGCAATTTCTGTGTTTCGTCGTCAATGGGAAGGTGCAAGGGATACAGTAAACCTGCAGAGGTGCATCGGAATGTAAAACTGGTGACACAGGAAACGCTCAATACATAGACAGTAGGAAGACTCAATCTTTCAGTACTTGAGTCGGCATTGTATCTCTTATATTTAATTCCGACGCAATTTCTGTGTTTCATCGACAATGGGAAGGTCCAAGGGATACAGTAACCCTGCAGAGGTGCATCGGAATGTAAAACTGGTGACACAGGAAGCGCTCATAACGTAGACCCTAAGATGACTAGGTTTTCATGTACTTAAGTCGGCATTGTGTCTTTTATATTTACTTCCGATGCAATTTCTGTGTTTCGTCGTCAATGGGAAGGTCCACGGGATACAGTAAACCTGCAGAGGTGCATCGGAATGTAAAACTGTTGACACAGGACACGCCCAGAACATAGACTGTAGGAAGACTCAGTCTCGCTATACTTATGTCGGCATGGTGTCTCTTATATTTAATTCCGATGCAATTTCTGTGTTTCATCATCAATGGGAAGGTCCAATGGATACAATAAACCTGCAGAGGTGGATCGGAATGTAAAACTGGTGACACGGGAAACAATCAAATCATAGACCTTAAGAAGACTCAGTTTTCTGGTACTTAAGTCGGCGTTGTGTCTCTTATATTTAATTTCGATGCAATTTCTGTGTTTCATCGCCATTGGGAAGGTCCAAGGGACACAGTAAACCTGCTGAGGGGCATCGGAATGTAAAACTGGTGACACTGGAAACGATCAAAACATAGACCGTAAGAAGACTCAGTTTTCTTGTACTTAAGTCGTCGTTGTGTCTCTTCTATTTAATTCCCATGCAATTTCTGTGTTTCATCGTCATTGGGAAAGTCGAAGGGAAACGGTATACCTGCAGAGGTGCATCGGAATGTAAAACTGGTGACACAGGAGACGCTCATAGCATAGAGAGTAAGAAGACTCAGTCCTCCCTTACTTAAGTCAGCATTGTGTCTCTTGTATTCAATTCCGATGCAATTACTGTGATTCATCTTCAGTGTGAAGGTCCAAGAGATACGGTAAACATGCAGAGGTGCATTGGAATGAAAAACTGGTGACACAGGAAACGCTCAAAACATAGACAGTAGGAAGATTCAGTCTTCCTGTACTTAAGACGTCGTAGTGTCTCTTATATTTAATTCCGATGCAATATCTGTGCTTCATCGCCAATGGGAAGGTCCAAGGGATACAGTAAACCGGCAGAGGTGCATCGGAATGTAAAACTGGTGACACAGGAAACGCTCAAATCATAGACCGTAAGAAGACTCAGTTTTCTTGTACTTAAGTCGGCGTTGTGTCTCATATTTAATTGCGATGCAATTTTTGTGTTTTTTTCGTCAATGGGAAGGTCCAATGGATACAGTAAACCAGCAGAGGTGCATCAGAATGTAAAACTGGTGACACAGGAAACGCTCAAAACATAGACAGTAGGAAGACTCAGTCTTCCTGTACTTAAGTCGGCATTGTGTCTCTTATATTTAATTCCGATGCAAGTTCTGTGTTTCATCGTCACTGTGAATGTCCAAGGGATACAGTAAACATGCCGAAGTGCATCGGAATGTAAAACTGGTGACATGGGAAACGCTCAAAACATAGACAGTAGGAAGACTCAGTCTTCCTGTACTTAAGAAGTCATTGTGTCTCTTATATTTAATTCCGATTCTATTTCTGTGTTTCATCGCCATTGGGAAGGTCCAAGGGACACAGTAAACCTGCTGAGAGGCATCGGAATGTAAAACTGGTGACACTCGAAACGCTCAAAGCATAGACCGTAAGAAGGGTCAGTTTTCTTGTACTTAAGTCGTCGTTGTGTCTCTTCTGCTTAATTCCGATGCAATTTCTGTGTTTTACCGTCAATGGGAAAGTCGAAGGGAAACAGTATACCTGCAGAGGTGCATCGGAATGTAAAACTGGTGACACAGGAGACGCTCAATACAAAGACAGTAGGAAGACTCAGTCTTCCTGTACTTCAGTCGGCATTGTGTCTCTTATATTTAATTCCGATGCCATTTCTGTGTTTCATCGCCAATGGGAAGGTCCAAGGGATACAGTAAACCTGCAGAGGTGCATCGGAATATAAAACTGTTGACACAGGATACGCTCAAAACATAGACAGTAGGAAGACTCAGTCTTCCTCTTCTTATGTCGGCATGGTGTCTCTTATATTTAATTCCGATCCAATTTCTGTGTTTCATCGTCACTGTGAATGTCCAAGGGATACAGTAAACATGCAGAAGTGCATCGGAATGTAAAACTGGTGACACAGGAAACGCTCAAAACATAGACAGTAGGAAGACTCAGTCTTCCTGTACTTAAGACGTCATTGTGTCTCTTATATTTAATTCCGATGCAATTTCTGTGTTTCATCGCCATTGGGAAGGTCCAAGGGACACAGTAAACCTGCTGAGGGGCATCGGAATGTAAAACTGGCGACACTAGAAACGCTCAAAACATAGACCGTAAGAAGACTCAGTTTTCTTGTACTTAAGTCGTCGTTGTGTCTCTTCTATTTAATTCCGATGCAATTTCTTTGTTTCATCGTCAATGGGAAAGTCGAAGGGAAACAGTATACATGCAGAGGTGCATCGGAATGTAAAACTGGTGACACAGGAGACGCTCAATACATAGACAGTAGGAAGACTCAGTCTTCCTGTACTTAAGCCGGCATTGTGTATCTTATATTTAATTCCGATGCAATTTCTGTGTTTCATCGTCAATGGGAAGGTCCAAGGGTTACAGTAACCCTGCAGAGGTGCATCGGAATGTAAAACTGGTGACACAGGATGCGCTCATAACATAGACCCTAAGATGACTCAGTTTTCGTGTACTTAAGTCGGCATTGTGTCTTTTATATTTACTTCCGATGCAATTTCTGTGTTTCATCGTCACTGTGAAGGTCCAATGCATACAGTAAACCTGCAGAGGTGGATCGGAATGTAAAACTGGTGACACGGGAAACGCTCAAAACATAGACCTTAAGAAGACTCAGTTTTCTGGTACTTAAGTCGGCGTTGTGTCTCTTATATTAAATTCCGATGCAATTTTTGTGTTTTTTCGTCAATGGGAAGGTCCAAGGGATACAGTAAATCTCCAGAGGTGCATTGGAATGTAAAACGGGTGACACAGGAAACACTCAAATCATAGACCGTAAGAAGACTCAGTTTTCTTGTACTTAAGTCGGCGTTGTGTCTCTTATATTTAATTCCGATTAAATTTCTGTGTTTCATCGTCAATGGAAGCTCCAATGGATACAGTAAACCAGCAGAGGTGCATCGGATTGTAAAACTGGTGACACAGGAAACGCTCAAAACATAGACAATAGAAAGACACACTCTTTCTGTACTTAAGTCGACATTGTGTCTCTTATATTTAATTCCGATGAAATTTCTGTGTTTCATCGTCAATGGGAAAGTCGAAGGGAAACAGTATACCTGCAGAGGTGCATCGGAATTTAAAACTGGTGACACAGGAGACGCCCAAAACATAGACAGTAGGAAGAATCAGTCTTCCTGTACTTAAGTCGGCATTGTGTCTCTTATATTTAATTCCGATGCAGTTTCTGTGTTTCATCGTCACTGTGAAGGTCCAAGGGATACAGTAAACCTGCAGAGGCGTATCGGAATGTAAAACTGGTGACACTGGAAACGCTCAAAACATAGACCGTAAGAAGACTCAGTTTTCTTGTACTTAAGTCGTCGTTGTGTCTCTTATACTTAATTCCGATGTAAGTTCTGTGTATCATCGTCAATGGGAAGGTCCAATGGATACAGTAAACCTGCAGATTCGCATGGGAATGTAAAACTTGTGACACTGTAAACGCTCAAAACATAGACAGTAGGAAGACTCTATGTTCCTGTACTTAAGTCGGCATTGTGTCCCTTATATTTAATTGTGATGCAATTTCTGTGTTTCATCGTCAATGGGAAGGTCCAAGGGATACAGTAAACATGCAGAGGTGCAGCGGAATGTAAAACTGGTGACACAGGAAACGCTCAAAACATAGACAGTAGGAAGACTCAGTCTTCCTGTACTTAAGACGTCAATGTGTCTCTTATATTTAATTCCGATGCAATTTCTGTGTTTCATCGCCAATGGGAAGGTCTAAGGGTTACAGTAACCCTGCAGAGGTGCATCGGAATGTAAAACTGGTGACACAGGAAGCGCTCATAACATAGACCCTAAGATGACTCAGTTTTCGTGTACTTAAGTCGGCATTGTGTCTTTTATATTTACTTCCGATACCATTTCTGTGTTTCATCGTCTCTGTGAAGGTCCAATGGATACAGTAAACCTGCAGAGGTGGATCGGAATCTAAAACTGGTGACACGGGAAACGCTCAAAACATAGACCTTAAGAAGACTCAGTTTTCTGGTACTTATGTCGGCGTTGTGTCTCTTATATTTAATTCCGATGCAATTTTTGTGTTGTTTCGTCAATGCTATGGTCCAAGGGATACAGTAAACCTGCAGAGGTGCATTGGAATGTAAAACTGGTGACACAGGAAACGCTCATAGCATAGACAGTAGGAAGACTCAGTCTTCCTGTACTTCAGTCGGCATTGTGTCTCTTATATTTAATTCCGAAACCATTTCTGTGTTCATCGCCAATGGGAAGGTCCAAGGGATACAGTAAACCTGCAGAGGTTCATCGGAATGTAAAACTGTTGACACAGGATACGCTCAAAACATAGACAGTAGGAAGACTCAGTCTTCCTATACTTATGTCGGCATGGTGTCTCTTATATTTAATTCCGATTCAATTGCTGTGTTTCATCGTCAATGGGAAAGACGAAGGGAAACAGTATACCTGCAGAGGTGCATCGGAATATAAATCTGGTGACACAGGAGACGCTCAAAACATAGACAGTAGGAAGACTCTGTCTTCCTGTACTTAAGTCGGCATTGTGTCTCTTATTTTTAATTCCAATGCAATTTCTGTGTTTCATCGTCACTGTGAATGTCCAAGGGATACAGTAAACATGCAGAAGTGCATCGGAATGTAAAACTGGTGACACAGGAAACGCCCAAAACATAGACAGTAGGAAGACTCAGTCTTCCTGTACTTATGTCGGCATTGTGTCTATTATATTTACTTACGATGTAATTTCTGTGTTTCAATGTCAATGGGAAGGTGCAAGGGATACAGTAAACCTGCAGAGGTAAATCGGAATGTAAAACTGGTGACACACAAAACGCTCAAAACATAGACCTTAAGAAGACTCAGTTTTCTGGTACATAAGTCGGCGTTGTGCCTCTTATATTTAATTCCGATGCAATTTCTGTGTTTTTGCGTCAATGGGAAGGTCCAGGGGATACAGTAAACCTGCAGAGGTGCATTGGAATGTAAAACTGGTGACACAGGAAACGCTCAAATCATAGACCGTAAGAAGACTCAGTTTTCTTGTACTTAAGTCGGCGTTGTGTCTCTTATATTTAATTCCAATGCAATTTCTGTGTTTCATCGTCAATGGAAGCTCCAATGGATACAGTAAACCAGCAGAGGTGCATCGGAATGTAAAACTGGTGACACAGGAAATGCTCAAAACATAGACAATAGAAAGACACACTCTTTCTGTACTTAAGTCGACATTGTGTCTCTTATATTTAATTCCGATGAAATTTCTGTGTTTCATCGTCAATGGGAAAGTCGAAGGGAATCAGTATACCTGCAGAGGTGCATCGGAATTTATAACTGGAGACACAGGAGACGCCCAAAACATAGACGGTAGGAAGACTCAGACTTCCTGTACTTAAGTCGGCATTGTGTCTCTTATATATAATTCCGATGCAGTTTCTGTGTTTCATCGTCACAGTGTAGGTCCAAGGGATACAGTAAACCTGCAGAGGTGTATCGGAATGTAAAACTGGTGACACTGGAAACGCTCAAAACATAGACCGTAAGAAGACTCAGTTTTGTTGCACTTAAGTCGTCGTTGTGTCTCTTATACTTAATTCCGATGTAAGTTCTGTGTATCATCGTCAATGGGAAGGTCCAATGGATACAGTAAACCTGCAGTGTCGCATGGGAATGTAAAACTTGTGACACTGTAAACGCTCAAAACATAGACAGTAGGAAGTCTCAATGTTCCTGTACTTAAGTCGGCATTGTGTCCCTTATATTTAATTCCGATGCAATTTCTGTGTTTCATCGTCAATGGGAAGGTCCAAGGGATACAGTAAACATGCAGAGGTGCATCGGAATGTAAAACTGGTGACACAGGAAACGCTCAAAACATAGACAGTAGGAAGACTCAGTCTTCCTGTACTTAAGACGTCATTGTGTCTCTTATATTTAACTCCGATGCAATTTCTGTGTTTCATCGACAATGGGAAGGTCTAAGGGTTACAGTAACCCTGCAGAGGTGCATCGGAATCTAAAACTGGTGACACGGGAAGCGCTCATAACATAGACCCTAAGATGACTCAGTTTTCGTGTACTTAAGTCGGCATTATGTCTTTTATATTTACTTCCGATGCAATTTCTGTGTTTCATCGTCACTGTGAACGTCCAATGGATACAGTAAACCTGCAGAGGTGGTTCGGAATGTAAAACTGGTGACACGGGAAACGCTCAAAACATAGACCTTAAGAAGACCCAGTTTTCTGGTACTTAAGTCGGCGTTGTGTCTCTTATATTTAATTCCGATTCAATTTTTGTGTTTTTTCGTCAATGCTAAGGTCCAAGGGATACAGTAAACCTGCAGAGGTGCATTGGAATGTAAAACTGGTGACACAGGAAACGCTCAAATCATAGACCGTAAGTAGACTCAGTTTTCTTGTACTTAAGTCGACGTTGTGTCTCTTATATTTAATTCCGATGCAATGTCTGGGTTTCATCGTCAATGGAAGTTCCAACGGATATAGTAAACCAGCAGAGGTGCATCGGAATGTAAAACTGGTGACACAGGAAACGCTCAAAACATATACAGTAGGAAGACTCTGTCTTCCTGTACTTAAGTCGGCATTGTGTGTCTTATATTTAATTCCGATGCAATTTCTGTATTTCATCGCCAATGGGAAGGTCCAAGGGATACAGTAACCTTGCAGAGGTTCATCGTAATGTAAAACTGTTGACACAGGATACGCTCAAAGCATAGACAGTAGGAAGACTCAGTCTTCCTGTACTTAACTCGGCATTGTGTTTCTTATATTTAATTCCGATGCAATTTCTGTGTTTCATCATCAATGGGTAGGTCCACGGTTACAGTAACCCTGCAGAGGTGCATCGGAATGTAAAACTGGTGACACAGGAAGCGCTCATAACATAGACCCTACGAAGACTCAGGTTTTCTTGTAATTAAGTCGGCATTGTGACTTTTATATTTAATTCCGTTGCAGTTTCTGTGTTTCATCGTCACTGTGAAGGTCCAAGGGATACAGTAAACCTGCAGAGGTGTGTCGGAATGTAAAACTGGTGACACTGGAAACGCTCAAAACATAGACCGTAAGAAGACTCAGTTTTCTTGCACTTAAGTCGTCGTCGTGTCTCTTATACTTAATTCCGATGTAAGTTCTGTGTATCATCGTCAATGGGAAGGTCCAATGGATACAGTAAACCTGCAGAGGCCAATGGGAATGTAGAACCTGTGACACTGTAAACGCTCAAAACATAGACAGTAGGAAGACTCAATGTTCCTGTACTTAAGTCGGCATTGTGTCCCTTATATTTAATTCCGATGCAATTTCTGTGTTTCATCGTCAATGGGAAGGTCCAAGGGATACAGTAAACATGTAGAGGTGCATCGGAATGTAAAACTGGTGACACAGGAAACGCTCAAAACATAGACAGTAGGAAGACTCAGTCTTCCTGTACTTAAGACGTCATTGTGTCTCTTATATTTAACTCCGATGCAATTTCTGTGTTTCATCGCCAATGGGAAGGTCTAAGGGTTACAGTAACCCTGCAGAGGTGCATCGGAATGTTAAACTGGTGACACAGGAAGCGCTCATAACATAGACCCTAAGATGACTCAGTTTTCGTGTACTTAAGTCGGCATTGTGTCTTTTATATTTACTTCCGATGCAATTTCTGTGTTTCATCGTCACTGTGAAGGTCCAATGGATACAGTAAACCTGCAGAGGTGGATCGGAATGTAAAACTGGTGACACGGGAAACGCTCAAAACATAGACCTTAAGAAGACTCAGTTTTCTGGTACTTAAGTCGGCGTTGAGTCTCTTATATTTAATTCCGATTCAATTTTTGTGATTTTCGTCAATGCTAAGGTCCAAGAGATACAGTAAACCTGCAGAGGTGCATCGGAATGTAAAACTGGTGACACAGGAAACGCTCAATACATAGACAGTAGGAAGACTCAATCTTTCAGTACTTGAGTCGGCATTGTTTCTCTTATATTTAATTCCGATGCCATTTCTGTGTTTCATCGACAATGGGAAGGTCCAAGGGATAAAGTAACCCTGCAGAGGTGCATCGGAATGTAAAACTGGTGACACAGGAAGCGCTCATAACATAGACCCTAAGATGACTAGGTTTTCATGTACTTATGTCGGCATGGTGTCTCTTATATTTAATTCCGATGCAATTTCTATGTTTCATCATCAATGGGAAGGTCCAATGGATACAATAAACCTGCAGAGGTGGATCGGAATGTAAAACTGGTGACACGGGAAACAATCAAATCATAGACCTTAAGAAGACTCAGTTTTCTGGTACTTAAGTCGGCGTTGTGTCTCTTATATTTAATTTCGATGCAATTTCTGTGTTTCATCGCCATTGGGAAGGTCCAAGGGACACAGTAAACCTGCTGAGGGGCATCGGAATGTAAAACTGGTGACACTGGAAACGATCAAAACATAGACCGTAAGAAGACTCAGTTTTCTTGTACTTAAGTCGTCGTTGTGTCTCTTCTATTTAATTCCCATGCAATTTCTGTGTTTCATCGTCATTGGGAAAGTCGAAGGGAAACGGTATACCTGCAGAGGTGCATCGGAATGTAAAACTGGTGACACAGGAGACGCTCATAGCATAGAGAGTAAGAAGACTCAGTCCTCCCTTACTTAAGTCGGCATTGTGTCTCTTGTATTCAATTCCGATGCAATTACTGTGTTTCATCTTCAGTGTGAAGGTCCAAGAGATACGGTAAACATGCAGAGGTGCATTGGAATGAAAAACTGGTGACACAGGAAACGCTCAAAACATAGACAGTAGGAAGATTCAGTCTTCCTGTACTTAAGACGTCGTAGTGTCTCTTATATTTAATTCCGATGCAATATCTGTGCTTCATCGCCAATGGGAAGGTCCAAGGGATACAGTAAACCGGCAGAGGTACATCGGAATGTAAAACTGGTGACACAGGAAACGCTCAAATCATAGACCGTAAGAAGACTCAGTTTTCTTGTACTTAAGTCGGCGTTGTGTCTCATATTTAATTGCGATGCAATTTTTGTGTTTTTTTCGTCAATGGGAAGGTCCAATGGATACAGTAAACCAGCAGAGGTGCATCAGAATGTAAAACTGGTGACACAGGAAACGCTCAAAACATAGACAGTAGGAAGACTCAGTCTTCCTGTACTTAAGTCGGCATTGTGTCTCTTATATTTAATTCCGATGCAAGTTCTGTGTTTCATCGTCACTGTGAATGTCCAAGGGATACAGTAAACATGCCGAAGTGCATCGGAATGTAAAACTGGTGACATGGGAAACGCTCAAAACATAGACAGTAGGAAGACTCAGTCTTCCTGTACTTAAGAAGTCATTGTGTCTCTTATATTTAATTCCGATTCTATTTCTGTGTTTCATCGCCATTGGGAAGGTCCAAGGGACACAGTAAACCTGCTGAGAGGCATCGGAATGTAAAACTGGTGACACTCGAAACGCTCAAAGCATAGACCGTAAGAAGGGTCAGTTTTCTTGTACTTAAGTCGTCGTTGTGTCTCTTCTGCTTAATTCCGATGCAATTTCTGTGTTTCATCGTCAATGGGAAAGTCGAAGGGAAACAGTATACCTGCAGAGGTGCATCGGAATGTAAAACTGGTGACACAGGAGACGCTCAATACAAAGACAGTAGGAAGACTCAGTCTTCCTGTACTTCAGTCGGCATTGTGTCTCTTATATTTAATTCCGATGCCATTTCTGTGTTTCATCGCCAATGGGAAGGTCCAAGGGATACAGTAAACCTGCAGAGGTGCATCGGAATATAAAACTGTTGACACAGGATACGCTCAAAACATAGACAGTAGGAAGACTCAGTCTTCCTCTTCTTATGTCGGCATGGTGTCTCTTATATTTAATTCCGATCCAATTTCTGTGTTTCATCGTCACTGTGAATGTCCAAGGGATACAGTAAACATGCAGAAATGCATCGGAATGTAAAACTGGTGACACAGGAAACGCTCAAAACATAGACAGTAGGAAGACTCAGTCTTCCTGTACTTAAGACGTCATTGTGTCTCTTATATTTAATTCCGATGCAATTTCTGTGTTTCATCGCCATTGGGAAGGTCCAAGGGACACAGTAAACCTGCTGAGGGGCATCGGAATGTAAATCTGGCGACACTGGAAACGCTCAAAACATAGACCGTAAGAAGACTCAGTTTTCTTGTACTTAAGTCGTCGTTGTGTCTCTTCTATTTAATTCCGATGCAATTTCTTTGTTTCATCGTCAATGGGAAAGTCGAAGGGAAACAGTATACCTGCAGAGGTGCATCGGAATGTAAAACTGGTGACACAGGAGACGCTCAATACATAGACAGTAGGAAGACTCAGTCTTCCTGTACTTAAGCCGGCATTGTGTATCTTATATTTAATTCCGATGCAATTCCTGTGTTTCATCGTCAATGGGAAGGTCCAAGGGTTACAGTAACCCTGCAGAGGTGCATCGGAATGTAAAACTGGTGACACAGGATGCGCTCATAACATAGACCCTAAGATGACTCAGTTTTCGTGTACTTAAGTCGGCATTGTGTCTTTTATATTTACTTCCGATGCAATTTCTGTGTTTCATCGTCAATGGGAAGGTCCAATGGATACATTAAACCTGCAGAGTCGCATGGGAATGTAAAACTTGTGACACTGTAAACGCTCAAAACATAGACAGTAGGAAGACTCAATGTTCCTGTACTTAAGTCGGCATTGTGTCCCTTATATTTAATTCCGATGCAATTTCTGTGTTTCATCGTCAATGGGAAGGTAAACATGCAGAGGTGCATCGGAATGTAAAAGTGGTGACACAGGAAACGCTCAAAACATAGACAGTAGGAAGACTCAGTCTTCCTGTACTTAAGACGTCATTGTGTCTCTTATATTTAATTCCGATGCAATTTCTGTGTTTCATCGCCAATGGGAAGGTCTAAGGGTTACAGTAACCCTGCAGAGGTGCATCGGAATGTAAAACTGGTGACACGGGAAACGCTCAAAACATAGACCTTAAGAAGACTCAGTTTTCTGGTACTTAAGGTCCAAGGGATACAGTAAACATGCAGAGGTGCATCGGAATGTAAAAGTGGTGACACTATTTCATCATTACTGTATCCCTCGCACTCTCACATTGAGGAATTAACTCAGAAATTGCGTCGCAATAAAATACATTGTGTTTCATGCCTTCTCCTTCGCAATCTAGGAACGTTTCCACGGCAACGACAGGATTTTTTTTGGAGTCGTGGATCTCCTTTCCGATGCACTATTTCTTCTTTACTGTATCCCTTGCACCCTCACATTGACGAATTAACACAGAAATGGCGTCGCAATAAAATACATTGTTTTCCATGCCTTCTCTTTCCCAATCTCGGAATGTTTCTATGGCAACGACAGGAATTTGCTTCGGGGACGAGTATCTCTTTCCTGATAAACTATTTCTTCTTTACTGGATCCCTCGCACTCTCACATTGTCGAATTAACACATAAATAGCGTCGCAATGATATACGTTTTGTTCCATGCCTTCTCTTTCCCAACCTAGGAACGTTTCTACAGCATCGACCGGATTTTGTTTTGGGGATGAGTATCTCGTTCCCGATGAACAATTTCTTCTTTACTCTATCCCTCGAACTCTAACATACAGGAATTAACACAGAAATTGCGTCGCAATGAAATACATTGTGTTTCATGCCTTCTCTTTCCCAATCTGGGAACGGTTCTATGGCAACGACAGGATTTTCATTTGGGGATGAGTATCTCGTCCTTGATGCACTATTTCTTCTTTACTGTATCCCTCACAACCTCACATTGAGGAATTAACACATAAATTGCGTCGAAATATAATACATTGGGTTCCATGCCTCCTCTTTCCCAATCTCGAGACGTTTCTACGGCAACGACAGGATTTTCCTTTGGCGACGAGTATCTCGTTCCCGATGAACTGTTTCTTCTTTACTGTATCCCTCGCACCCTCACATTGAGGAATTGTCACAGAAATTCCGTCGCAATGATATACGTTTTGTTCCATGCCTTCTCTATCCCAATCTAGGAACGTTTCTACGGCAATGACAGTATTTTGTTTTTGGCTCGAGGATCTCCTTTCCGATGCACTATTTCTTCTTTACTGCATCCCTCGCACCCTCCCATTGAGGAATTAACACAGAAATTGCGTTGCAATGACATAAATTTTGTTCCAAACCTTCTCTTTACCAATCTGGGAACGTTTCTGCGGCAACAAAAGGATTTTCTGGGGACGAGTATCTCGTTCCCGATGCACTATTTCTTCTTTACTGTATCCCTCGCACTCTCACATTGACGAATTAACACAGAAATAGCGTCGCAATTAAATACATTGTGTTCCATGTCTTCTCTTTCCCAATCTAGGAACGTTTCTACAGCAACGACACGATTTTCTTTTGGGGACGAGTATCTCGTTCCCGATGCACTATTTCTGCCTTAATGTATCCCTCGCACTCTCACATTGACGAATTAACAAAGAAATTGCGTCGTAATGAAATACATTGTGTTCCATGCCTTCTCCTTCCCAATCTGGGAACTTTTCCACGGCAACGACGGAATTTTCCTTTGGGGACGAGTATCTCGTTCTCGATGCACTATTTCTTCTTTACTCTATCCCTCGCACCCTCACATTGACGAATTAGCACAGAAATTTCGTCGCAATGAAATACATTGTGTTCCATGCCTTGTCTTTCCGAATCTGGGATCGTTTCTACGGCAACGACAGGACCTTCTTTTGGGGACGAATATCACGTTCCCGATGCACTATTTTTTCTTTACTGTATCACTCGCACCCTCACATTGAGGAATTAACACAGAAATTGCGTCGCAATGAAATTCATGGGTTCCATGCCTTCTCTATCCCAATCCGGGAACGTTTCTATGGCAACGACTGGATTTTGTTTTCGGGTCGAGGACCTCTTTTCCGATGCATTATTTCTTCTTTACTGTATTCCTCGCATCCTCACATTGAGTAATTGTCACAGAAATTGCTTCGCAATGAAATACATTATGTTGCACGCCTTCTCTTTCCCAATCTGGGTACGTTTATACGGCAACGACAGGATTTTCTTTTGGGGACGAATATCACGTTCCCGATGCACTATTTCTTCTTTAGTGTATCACTCGCACTCTCACATTGAGGAATTAACACAGAAATTGCTTCGCAATAAAATACATTGTGTTTCATGCCTTCTCTTTCCCAATCTCGGAACGTTTCTACGGCAACGACAGGAATTTCTTTTGGGGACGAGTATCTCGTTCCTGATGAACTATTTCTTCTTTACTGTATCCCTCGCACTGTCACATTGTCGAATTAACACATAAATAGCGTCGCAATGTTATAAGTTTTGTTCCATGCCTTCTCTTTCCCAATCTAGGAACGTTTCTACAGCAACGACCGGATTTTGTTTTGGGGACGAATATCTCGTTCCCGATGAGCAATTTCTTCCTTACTCTATCCCTCGAACTCAAACATTCAGGAATTAACACAGAAATTGCGTCGCAATGAACTACATTGTGTTCCATGCCTTCTCTTTCCCAATCTGGGAACGGTTCTATGGCAACGACAGGATTTTCTTTTGGGAATGAGTATCTCGTTCTTGATGCACTATTTCTTCTTTACTGTATCCCTCACAACCTCACATTGAGGAATTAACACAGAAATTGCGTTGAAATGTAATACATTGGGTTCCATGCCTCCTCTTTCCCAATCTCGAGACGTTTCTACGGCAATGACAGGCTTTTTATTTGGGGACGAGTATCTCGTTCCGGATGAACTGTTACTTCTTTACCATATCCCTCGCACCCTCACATTGAGGAATTGTCACAGAAATTCCGTAGTAATGATATACGTTTTGTTCCATGCCTTCTCTTTCCCAATCTAGGAACGTTTCAACGGCAATGACAGTATTTTGTTTTTGGGTCGAGGATCTCCTTTCTGATGCACTATTTCTTCTTTACTGCATCCCTCGCAACCTCACATTGAGGAATTAACACAGAAATTGCGTTGCAATGACATAAATTGTGTTCCATACCTTCTCTTTACCAATCTGGGAACGTTTCTACGGCAAAAAAAGGATTTTTTTTGGGGACGAGTATCTCGTTCTCGATGCACTATTTCTTCTTTACTGTATCCCTCGCACCCTCACATTGACGAATTAACACAGAAATTGCGTCGCAATGAAATACATTGTGTTCCATGCCGTGTCTTTCCGAATCTGGGATCGTTTCTACGGCAACGACAGGATCTTCTTTTGGGGACGAATATCACGTTCCCGATGCACTATTTTTTCTTTACTGTATCACTCGCACCCTCACATTGAGGAATTAACACAGAAATTGCGTCGCAATGAAATTCATGGGTTCCATGCTTTCTCTTTCCCAATCTGGGAACGTTTCTACGGCAACGACAGGATTTTCTTTTGGGGACGATTAACTCGTTCCCGATGCACTATTTCATCATTACTGTATCTCTCATCTCTCACATTGAGGAATTAACACAGAAATTGCGTCGCAATAAAATACATTGTGTTTCATGCCTTCTCCTTCGCAATCTAGGAACGTTTCCACGGCAACGACAGGATTTTTTTTTTGGGTCGAGGATCTCCTTTCCGATGCACTATTTCTTCTTTACTGTATCCCTTGCACCCTCACATTGACGAATTAACACAGAAATGGCGTCGCAATAAAATACATTGTTTTCCTTGCCTTCTCTTTCCCAATCTCGGAACGTTTCTA
The DNA here is from genome assembly GCF_023898315.1 of Schistocerca nitens. Classification (NCBI taxonomy): domain Eukaryota; kingdom Metazoa; phylum Arthropoda; class Insecta; order Orthoptera; family Acrididae; genus Schistocerca; species Schistocerca nitens. Next base: position 1,324,251,584 of record NC_064614.1, on the reverse strand, counting down.
TGGCAACGACAGGAATTTGCTTTGGGGACGAGTATCTCTTTCCTGATAAACTATTTCTTCTTTACTGGATCCCTCGCACTCTCACATTGTCGAATTAACACATAAATAGCGTCGCAATGATATACGTTTTGTTCCATGCCTTCTCTTTCCCAACCTAGGAACGTTTCTACAGCATCGACCGGATTTTGTTTTGGGGATGAGTATCTCGTTCCCGATGAACAATTTCTTCTTTACTCTATCCCTCGAACTCTAACATTCAGGAATTAACACAGAAATTGCGTCGCAATGAAATACATTGTGTTTCATGCCTTCTCTTTCCCAATCTGGGAACGGTTCTATGGCAACGACAGGATTTTCATTTGGGGATGAGTATCTCGTCCTTGATGCACTATTTCTTCTTTACTGTATCCCTCACAACCTCACATTGAGGAATTAACACATAAATTGCGTCGATATATAATACATTGGGTTCCATGCCTCCTCTTTCCCAATCTCGAGACGTTTCTACGGCAACGACAGGATTTTCCTTTGGCGACGAGTATCTCGTTCCCGATGAACTGTTTCTTATTTACTGTATCCCTCGCACCCTCACATTGAGGAATTGTCACAGAAATTCCGTCGCAATGATATACGTTTTGTTCCATGCCTTCTCTATCCCAATCTAGGAACGTTTCTACGGCAATGACAGTATTTTGTTTTTGGCTCGAGGATCTCCTTTCCGATGCACTATTTCTTCTTTACTGCATCCCTCGCACCCTCCCATTGAGGAATTAACACAGAAATTGCGTTGCAATGACATAAATTTTGTTCCAAACCTTCTCTTTACCAATCTGGGAACGTTTCTGCGGCAACAAAAGGATTTTCTGGGGACGAGTATCTCGTTCCCGATGCACTATTTCTTCTTTACTGTATCCCTCGCACTCTCACATTGACGAATTAACACAGAAATAGCGTCGCAATTAAATACATTGTGTTCCATGTCTTCTCTTTCCCAATCTAGGAACGTTTCTACAGCAACGACACGATTTTCTTTTGGGGACGAGTATCTCGTTCCCGATGCACTATTTCTGCCTTAATGTATCCCTCGCACTCTCACATTGACGAATTAACAAAGAAATTGCGTCGTAATGAAATACATTGTGTTCCATGCCTTCTCCTTCCCAATCTGGGAACTTTTCCACGGCAACGACGGGATTTTCCTTTGGGGACGAGCATCTCGTTCTCGATGCACTATTTCTTCTTTATCCCTCGCACCCTCACATTGACGAATTAGCACAGAAATTTCGTCGCAATGAAATACATTGTGTTCCATGCCTTGTCTTTCCGAATCTGGGATCGTTTCTACGGCAACGACAGGACCTTCTTTTGGGGACGAATATCACGTTCCCGATGCACTATTTTTTCTTTACTGTATCACTCGCACCCTCACATTGAGGAATTAACACAGAAATTGCGTCGCAATGAAATTCATGGGTTCCATGCCTTCTCTATCCCAATCCGGGAACGTTTCTATGGCAACGACTGGATTTTGTTTTCGGGTCGAGGACCTCTTTTCCGATGCATTATTTCTTCTTTACTGTATTCCTCGCATCCTCACATTGAGTAATTGTCACAGAAATTGCTTCGCAATGAAATACATTATGTTGCACGCCTTCTCTTTCCCAATCTGGGCACGTTTATACGGCAACGACAGGTTTTTCTTTTGGGGACGAATATCACGTTCCCGATGCACTATTTCTTCTTTAGTGTATCACTCGCACTCTCACATTGAGGAATTAACACAGAAATTGCTTCGCAATAAAATACATTGTGTTTCATGCCTTCTCTTTCCCAATCTCGGAACGTTTCTACGGCAACGACAGGAATTTCTTTTGGGGACGAGTATCTCGTTCCTGATGAACTATTTCTTCTTTACTGTATCCCTCGCACTGTCACATTGTCGAATTAACACATAAATAGCGTCGCAATGTTATACGTTTTGTTCCATGCCTTCTCTTTCCCAATCTAGGAACGTTTCTACAGCAACGACCGGATTTTGTTTTGGGGACGAATATCTCGTTCCCGATGAGCAATTTCTTCCTTACTCTATCCCTCGAACTCAAACATTCAGGAATTAACACAGAAATTGCGTCGCAATGAAATACATTGTGTTCCATGCCTTCTCTTTCCCAATCTGGGAACGGTTCTATGGCAACGACAGGATTTTCTTTGGGAATGAGTATCTCGTTCTTGATGCACTATTTCTTCTTTACTGTACCCCTCACAACCTCACATTGAGGAATTAACACAGAAATTGCGTTGAAATGTAATACATTGGGTTCCATGCCTCCTCTTTCCCAATCTCGAGACGTTTCTACGGCAATGACAGGCTTTTTATTTGGGGACGAGTATCTCTGACGAATTAACACAGAAATGGCGTCGCAATAAAATACATTGTTTTCCATGCATTCTCTTTCCGAATTTGGGATCGTTTCTACGGCAACGACAGGATCTTATTTTGGGGACGGATATCACATTCCCGATGCACTATTTCTTCTTTACTGTATCACTCGCACCCTAACATTGAGGAATTAACACAGAAATTGCGTCGCAATGAAATACATTGCGTTCCATGCCTTCTGTATCCCAATCCGGGAACGTTTCTATGGCAACGACTGGAGTTTGTTTTCGGGTCGAGGACCTCTTTTCCGATGCACTATTTCTTCTTTACTGTATTCCTCGCATCCTCACATTGAGTAATTGTCACAGAAATTGCGTCGCAATGAAATACATTATGTTGCACGCCTTCTCTTTCCCAATCTGGGAACGTTTCTACGGCAACGACAGGATTTTCCTTTGGGGACGAGTATCTCGTTCCTGATGCACTATTTCATCATTACTGTATCCCTCGAACTCTAACATTTAGGAATTAACACAGAAATTGCGTCGCAATGAAGTACATTGTGTTCCATGACTTCTCTTTCCCAATCTGGGAACGGTTCTATGGCAACGACAGGATATTCTTTGGGAATGAGTATCTCGTTCTTGATGCACTATTTCTTCTTTACTGTGTCCCTCACAACCTCACATTGAGGAATTAACACAGAAATTGCGCCGAAATGTAATACATTGTGTTCCATGCCTCCTCTTTCCCATTCTCGAGACGTTTATACGGCAACGACACGATTTTCCTTTGGCGACGAGTATCTCGTTCCCGATGAACTGTTTCTTCCTTACTGTATCCCTCGCACCCTCACATTGAGGAATTGTCACAGAAATTCCGTCGCAATGATATACGTTCTGTTCCATGCCTTCTCTTTCCCAATCTAGGAACGTTTCTACGGCAATGACAGTATTTTGTTTTTCGGTCGAGGATCTCCTTTCCGATGCACTATTTCTTCTTTACTGCTTCCCTCGCATTCTCACATTGAGGAATTAACACAGAAATTGCATTGCAATGACATAAATTGTGTTCCATACCTTCTCTTTACCAATCTGGGAACGTTTCTACGGCAACAAAAGGATTTTTTTTTGGGGACGAATATCTCGTTCCCGATGCACTATTTCTTCTTTACTGTATCCCTCGCACCCTCACATTAACGAATTAACACAGAAATTGCGTCGCAATGAAGTACATTGTGTTCCATGCCTTCTCTTTCCGAATGTGGGATCGTTTCTACGGCAACGACAGGTTCTTCTTTTGGGGACGAATATCACATTCCCGATGCACTATTTCTTCTTTACTGTATCACTCGCACCCTAACATTGAGGAATTAACACGGAAATTGCGTCGCAATGAAATACATTGGGTTCCATGCCTTCTGTATCGCAATCCGGGAACGTTTCTATGGCATCGACTGGATTTTGTTTTCGGGTTGAGGACCTCTTTTCCGATGCACTATTTCTTCTTTACTGTATTCCTCGCATCCTCACATTGAGTAATTCTCACAGAAATTGCGTCGCAATGAAATACGTTATGTTGCACGCCTTCTCTTTCCCAATCTGGGAACGTTTCTACGGCAACGACAGGATTTTCTTTTGGGGACGAGTATCTAGTTCCTGATGCACTATTTCATCATTTCTGTATCCCTCGCACTCTCACATTGAGGAATTAACACAGAAATTGCGTCGCAATAAAATACATTGCGTTTCATGCCTTCTCCTTCGCAATCTAGGAACGTTTCCACGGCAACGACAGGATTTTTTTTGGAGTCGTGGATCTCCTTTCCGATGCACTATTTCTTCTTTACTGTATCCCTCGCACTCTCTCATTGACGAATTAACACAGAAATTGCGTCGCAATAAAATACATTGTTTTCCATGCCTTCTCTTTCCCAATCTCGGAACGTTTCTATGGCAACGACAGGAATTTGCTTTGGTAACGAGTATCTCTTTCCTGATAAACTATTTCTTCTTTACTGGATCCCTCGCACTCTCACATTGTCGAATTAACACATAAATAGCGTCGCAATGATATACGTTTTGTTCCATGCCTTCTATTTCCCAATCTAGGAACGTTTCTACAGCAACGACCGGATTTTGTTTTGGGGACGAGTATCTCGTTCCCGATGAACAATTTCTTCTTTACTCTATCCCTAGAACTCTAACATTCAGGAATTAACACAGAAATTGCGTCGCAATGAAATACATTGTGTTCCATGCCTTCTCTTTCCCAATCTGGGAACGGTTCTATGGCAACGACAGGATTTTCATTTGGGAATGAGTATCTCGTTCTTGATGCACTATTTCTTCTTTACTGTATCCCTCACAACCTCACATTGAGGAATTAACACAGAAATTGCGTCGATATGTAATACATTGTGTTCCATGCCTCCTCTTTCCCAATCTCGAGACGTTTCTACGGCAACGACAGGATTTTCCTTTGGCGACGAGTATCTCGTTCCCGATGAACTGTTTGTTATTTACTGCATCCCTCGCACCCTCACATTGAGGAATTGTCACAGAAATTCCGTCGCAATGATATACGTTTTGTTCCATGCCTTCTCTTACCCAATCTAGGAACGTTTCAACGGCAATGACAATATTTTGTTTTTGGCTCGAGGATCTCCTTTCCAATGCACTATTTCTTCTTTACTGCATCCCTCGCACCCTCACGTTGAGGAATTAACATAGAAATTGCGTTGCAATGACATAAATTGTGTTCCAAACCTTCTCTTTACCAATCTGGGAACGTTTCTACGGCAACAAATGGATTTTTTTTGGGGACGAGTATCTCGTTCCCGATGCACTATTTCTTCTTTACTGTATCCCTCGCACTCTCACATTGACGAATTAACACAGAAATAGCGTCGCAATTAAATACATTGTGTTCCATGTCTTCTCTTTCCCAATCTAGGAACGTTTCTACAGCAACGACACGATTTTCTTTTGGGGACGAGTATCTCGTTCCCGATGTACTATTTCTGCCTTAATGTATCCCTCGCACTCTCACATTGACGAATTAACAAAGAAATTGCGTCGTAATGAAAAACATTGTGTTCCATGCCTTCTCCTTCCCAATCTGGGAACTTTTCCACGGCAACGACGGGATTTTCTTTGGGGACGAGTATCTCGTGCTTGATGCACTATTTCTTCTTTACTGTATCCCTCGAACCCTCACATTGAGGAATTAACATAGAAATTGCGTCGCAATGAAATACATTGTGTTCCATGTTTTCTCTTTCCGAATCTGGGATCGTTTCTACGGCAACGACCGGATATTCTTTTGGGGACGAATATCACGTTCCCGATGCACTATTTTTTCTTTACTGTATCACTCGCACCCTCACATTGTGGAATTAACACAGAAATTGCGTCGCAATGAAATTCATGGGTTCCATGCCTTCTCTATCCCAATCCGGGAACGTTTCTATGGCAACGACTGGATTTTGTTTTCGGGTCGAGGACCTCTTTTCCGATGCATTATTTCTTCTTTACTGTATTCCTCGCATCCTCACATTGAGTAATTGTCACAGAAATAGCGTCGCAATGAAATACATTATGTTGCACGCCTTCTCTTTCCCAATCTGGGTACGTTTCTACGGCAACGACAGGAATTTCTTTTGGGGACGAATATCACGTTCCCGATGCACTATTTCTTCTTTAGTGTATCCCTCGCACTCTCACATTGAGGAATTAACACAGAAATTGCGTCGCAATAAAATACATTGTGTTTCATGCATTCTCTTTCCCAATCTCGGAACGTTTCTACGGCAACGACAGGAATTTCATTTGCGGACGAGTATCTCGTTCCTGATGAACTACACTCCTGGAAATGTAAAAAAGAACACATTGACACCGGTGTGTCAGACCCACCATACTTGCTCCGGACACTGCGAGAGGGCTGTACAAGCAATGCTCACACGCACGGCACAGCGGACACACCAGGAACCGCGGTGTTGGCCGTCAAATGGCGCTAGCTGCGCAGCATTTGTGCACCGCCGCCGTCAGTGTCAGCCAGTTTGCCGTGGCATACGGAGCTCCATCGCAGTCTTTAACACTGGTAGCATGCCGCGACATCGTGGACGTGAACCGTATGTGCAGTTGACGGACTTTGAGCGAGAGCGTATAGTGGGCATGCGGGAGGCCGGGTGGACGTACCGCCGAATTGCTCAACACGTGGGGCGTGAGGTCTCCACAGTACATCGATGTTGTCGCCAGTGGTCGGCGGAAGGTGCACGTGCCCGTCGACCTGGGACCGGACCGCAGCGACGCACGGATGCACGCCCAGACCGTAGGATCCTACGCAGTGCCGTAGGGGACCGCACCGCCACTTCCCAGCAAATTAGGGACACTGTTGCTCCTGGGGTATCGGCGAGGACCATTCGCAACCGTCTCCAGGAAGCTGGGCTACGGTCCCGCACACCGTTAGGCCGTCTTCCGCTCACGCCCCAACATCGTGCAGCCCGCCTCCAGTGGTGTCGCGACAGGCATGAATGGAGGGACGAATGGAGACGTGTCGTCTTCAGCGATGAGAGTCGCTTCTGCCTTGGTGCCAATGATGGTCGTATGCGTGTTTGGCGCCGTGCAGGTGAGCGCCACAATCAGGACTGCATACGACCGAGGCACACAGGGCCAACACCCGGCGTCATGGTGTGGGGAGCGATCTCCTACACTGGCCGTACACCACTGGTGATCGTCGAGGGGACACTGAATAGTGCACGGTACATCCAAACCGTCATCGAACCCATCGTTCTACCATCCCTAGACCGGCAAGGGAACTTGCTGTTCCAACAGGACAATGCACGTCCGCATGTATCCCGTGCCACCCAACGTGCTCTAGAAGGTGTAAGTCAACTACCCTGGCCAGCAAGATCTCCGGATCTGTCCCCCATTGAGCATGTTTGGGACTGGATGAAGCGTCGTCTCACGCGGTCTGCACGTCCAGCACGAACGCTGGTCCAACTGAGGCGCCATGTGGAAATGGCATGGCAAGCCGTTCCACAGGACTACATCCAGCATCTCTACGATCGTCTCCATGGGAGAATAGCAGCCTGCATTGCTGCGAAAGGTGGATATACACTGTACTAGTGCCGACATTGTGCATGCTCTGTTGCCTGTGTCTATGTGCCTGTGGTTCTGTCAGTGTGATCATGTGATGTATATGACCCCAGGAATGTGTCAATAAAGTTTCCCCTTCCTGGGACAATGAATTCACGGTGTTCTTATTTCAATTTCCAGGAGTGTATTTCTTCTTCACTGTATCCCTCGCACTCTCACATTGTCGAATTAACACATAAATAGCGTCGCAATGTTATACGTTTTGTTCCATGCCTTCTCTTTCCCAATCTAGGAACGTTTCTACAGCAACGACCGGATTTTGTTTTGGGGACGAATATCTCGTTCCCGATGAGCAATTTCTCCTTTACTGTATCCCTCGAACTCCAACATTCAGGATTTAACACAGAAATTGCGTCGCAATGAAATACATTGTGTTCCATGCCTTCTCTTTCCCAATCTGGGACCGGTTCTATAGCAACGACAGGATTTTCTTTGGGAATTAGTATCTCGTTCTTGATGCACTATTTCTTCTTTACTGTATCCCTCACAACCTCACATTGAGGAATTAACACAGAAATTGCGTTGAAATGTAATACATTGGGTTCCATGCCTCCTCTTTCCCAATCTCGAGACGTTTCTACGGCAACGACAGGTTTTTCCTTAGGGGACAAGAATCTCGTTCCCGATTAACTGTTTCTTCTTTACTGTATCCCTCGCACTCTCACATTGACGAATTAACACAGAAATAGCGTCGCAATTAAATACATTGTGTTCCATGTCTTCTCTTTCCAAATCTAGGAATGTTTCTACAGCAACGACAGGATTTTCTTTTGGGGACGACTATCTCGTTCCCGATGCACTATTTCTTCCTTACTGTATCCCTCGCACTCTCACATTGACGAATTAACAAAGAAATTTCGTCGCAATGAAATACATTGTGTTCCATGAATTCTCTTTCCCAATCTGGGAACGTTTCGACAGCAACGTCGGGATTTTCCTTTGGGGACAAGTGTCTCGTTCCTGGTGAACTATTTCTTCGTTACTGTATCCCCCGCACTCTCACATTGTCGAATTAACACATAAATAGCGTCAAAATGATATACATTGGGTTCCATGCCTTCTCTTTCCGAATCTGGGATCGTTTCTACGGCAACGACAGGACCTTCTTTTGGGGAAGAATATCACGTTCCCGATGCACTATTTCTTCCTTACTGTATCCCTCGCACTCTCACATTGACGAATTAACAAAGAAATTTCGTCGCAATGAAATACATTGTGTTCCATGAATTCTCTTTCCCAATCTGGGAACGTTTCGACAGCAACGTCGGGATTTTCCTTTGGGGACAAGTGTCTCGTTCCTGGTGAACTATTTCTTCGTTACTGTATCCCCCGCACTCTCACATTGTCGAATTAACACATAAATAGCGTCAAAATGATATACATTGGGTTCCATGCCTTCTCTTTCCGAATCTGGGATCGTTTCTACGGCAACGACAGGACCTTCTTTTGGGGACGAATATCACGTTCCCGATGCACTATTTCTTCTTTACTGTATCCCTCGCACCCTCACATTGAGGAATTGTCACAGAAATTCCGTCGCAATGATATACGTTTTGTTCCATGCCTTCTCTATCCCAATCTTGGAACGTCTCTACAGCATCGACCGGATTTTGTTTTGGGGACGAATATCTCGTTCCCGATGAACAATTTCTTCTTTACTGTAACCCTCGCACCCTCACATTGAGGAATTAACACAGAAACTCCGTCGCAATGAAATACATTATGTTGCACGGCTTCTCTTTCCCAAACTGGGAACGTTTCTATGGCAACGACGGTATTTTCTTTTGGGGACGAGTATCTCGTTCCTGATGAACTAGTTCTTCTTTACTGTATCCCTCGCACTCTAACATTGTCGAATTAACACATAAATAGCGTCGCAATGATATACGTTTTGTTCCATGCCTTCTCTTTCCCAATCTTGGAACGTCTCTACAGCATCGACCGGATTTTGTTTTGGGGACGAATATCTCGTTCCCGATGAACAATTTCTTCTTTACTCTATCCCTCGAACTCTAACATTCAGGAATTAACACAGAAATTGTGTCGCAATGAAATAAATTGTTTTCCATGCCTTCTCTTTCAAAATCTGGGAATGGTTCTATGGCATCGACAGGTTTGTCATTGGGAATGAGTATCTCGTTCTTGATGCACTATTTCTTCTTTGCTGTATCCCTCGCACTCTCACATTGACGAATTAACACAGAAATAGCGTCGCAATTAAATACATTGTGTTCCATGTCTTCTCTTTCCCAATCTAGGAACGTTTCGACAGCAACGTCGGGATTTTCCTTTGGGGACAAGTGTCTCGTTCCTGGTGAACTATTTCTTCGTTACTGTATCCCCCGCACTCTCACATTGTCGAATTAACACATAAATAGCGTCAAAATGATATACATTGGGTTCCATGCCTTCTCTTTCCGAATCTGGGATCGTTTCTACGGCAACGACAGGACCTTCTTTTGGGGACGAATATCACGTTCCCGATGCACTATTTCTTCTTTACTGTATCCCTCGCACCCTCACATTGAGGAATTGTCACACAAATTCCGTCGCAATGATATACGTTTTGTTCCATGCCTTCTCTATCCCAATCTAGGAACGTTTCAACGGCAATGACAGTATTTTGTTTTTGGGTCGAGGATCTCCTTTCCAATGCACTATTTCTTCCTTACTGCATCCCTCGCAAACTCACATTGAGGAATTAACACAGAAATTGCGTTGCAATGACATAAATTGTGTTCCATACCTTCTCTTTCCCAATCCGGGAACGTTACTATGGCAACGACTGGATTTTGTTTTCGGGTCGAGGACCTCTTTTCCGATGCACTATTTCTTCTTTACTGTATTCCTTGCATCCTCGCATTGAGTAATTGTCACAGAAATTGCGTCGCAATGAAATACATTATGTTGCACGCCTTCTCTTTCCCAATCTGGGAACGTTTCTACGGCAACGACAGGATTTCCTTTTGGGGACGAGTATCTCGTTCCCGATGCACTATTTCTTCTTTACTGTATCCCTCGCACTCTCACATTGACGAATTAACACAGAAATTGCGTCGCAATGAAATACATTGTGTTCCATGCCATCTCTTTCCCAATCTGGGAACGTTACTACGGCAACAACGGGTTTTTCCTTTGGGGACGTGTATCTCGTTCTCGATGCACTATTTCTTCTTTACTGAATCCCTCGCACCCTCACATTGAAGATTTTAACACAGAAATTGCGTCGCAATGAAATACATTGTGTTCCATGCCTTCTCTTTCCGAATCCGGAATCGTTTCTACGGCAACGACAGGATCTTCTTTTGGGGACGAATATCACGTTCCCGATGCACTATTTCTTCTTTGCTGTATCCCCCCCACCCTCACATTGAGGAATTAACACAGAAATTGCGTCGCAATGAAATACATTGGGTTCCATGCCTGCTCTATCCCAATCCGGGAACGTTTCTATGGCAACGAGTGGATTTGGTTTTCGGGTCGAGGACCTCTTTTCCGCTGCACTATTTCTTCTTTACTGTATTCCTCCTATCCTCACCTTGAGTAATTATAACAGAAATTGCGTCGCAATGAAATACATTATGTTGCACGCCTTCTCTTTCCCAATCTGGGAACGTTTCTACGGCAACGACAGGATTTTCTTTTGGGGACGAGTATTTCGTTCATGATGCACTATTTCTTCATTGTTCTATCCCTCGCACTCTCACATTGAGGAATTAACACAGAAATTGCGTCGCAATAAAATACATTGTGTTTCATGCCTTCTCCTTCGCAATGTAGGAACGTTTCCACGACAATGACAGGATTTTTTTTGGGGTCGAAGATCTCCTTTCCGATGCACTATTTTTTCTTTCCTGTATCGCTCGCACCCTCACATTGACGAATTAACACAGAAATGACGTCGCAATAAAATACATTGTTTTCCATGCCTTCTTTTTCCCCAATCTCGAAACATTTCTACGGCAACGACAGGAGATTCCTTTGGGGACGAGTATCTCGTTCCTGATGAACTATTTCTTCTTTACTGTATCCATCGCACTCTCACATTGTCGAATTAACACATAAAAAGCGTCGCAATGATATCCGTTTCGTTCCATGCCTTCTCTTTCCCAATCTAGGAACGTTTCTACAGCAATGACAGTATTTTGTTTTTGTGTCGAGGATCTCCTTTCCGATGCACTATTTCATCTTTACTGCATCCCTCGCACTCTCACTTTGACGGATTAAGAAAGAAATTGCGCCGCAATGAAATACATTGTGTTCCATGCCCACTCTTTCCCAATGTGGGAACATTTCCTCGGGAACGAAAGGATCTTCTTTTGGGGACGAGTATCTCGATCCCGATACACAATTTCTTCTTTACTGTATCCCTCGCACCCACACATTGACGAATTAACACAGAAATTGCGTCGCAATGAAATAGATTGTGTTCCATGCCTTCTCTTTCCGAATCTGGGATCGTTTCTACGGCAACAACAGGATCTTCTTTTGGGGACGAATATCACGTTCCCCATGCACTATTTCTTCTTTACTGTATCCCTCGCATCCTCACATTGAGTAAATGTCACAGAAATTGCGTCGCAATGAAATACATTATGTTGCACACATTCTCTTTCCCAATCTGGGAGCGTTTCTATGGCAACGACAGGATTTTCTTTTGGGGACGAGTATCGCGTTCCCGATGCACTATTTCTTCATTAGTGTATCACTCGCACTCTCACATTGGGCAATTAACACAGAAATTGCGTCGCAATAAAATACATTGTGTTTCATGCCTTCTCCTTCACAATCTAGGAACGTTTCAACGGCAACGACACGATTTTCTTTGGGGTCGAGGATCTCCTTTCCGATGCACTATTTCTTCTTTACTGTATCCCTCGCAACCTCACATTGACGAATTAATACAGAAATGGCGTCGCAAAAAAATACATTGTCTTCCATGCCTCCTCTTTCCCAATCTCGAGACGTTTCTACGGCAACGACAGGATTTTCCTTTGGGGACGAGTATCTCGTTCCCGATTAACTGTTTCTTCTTTACTGCATCGCTCGCACCCTCACATTGAGGAATTAACACAGAAATTGCGTTGCAATGACATAAATTGTGTTGCATACCTTCTCTTTACCAATCTCGGAACGTTTCTACGGCAACAAAAGGATTTTTTTTGGGGACGAGTATCTCGTTCCCGATGCACTATTTCTTCTTTACTGTATCCCTCGCACCTTCACATTGACGAATTAACAAAGAAATAGCGTCGCAATGAAATACATTGTGTTCCTTGCCTTCTCCTTCAAAATCTGGGAACTTTTCTGCGGCAACGACGGGATTTTCCTTTGGGGACGAGTATCTCGTTCTCGATGCACTATTTCTTCTTTACTGTATCCCTCACACCCTCACATTGACGAATTAACACAGAAATTGCGTCGCAATGAAATACATTATGTTGCACGCCTTCTCTTTCCCAATGTGGGAACGTTTCTACGGAAAAGACAGGATTATCTTTTGGGAACGAGTCTCTCGTTCACGATTCACTATTTCTTCATTATTGTATTCCTCGCACTCTCACATTGGGGAATTAACACAGAAATTGCGTCGCAATAAAATACATTGTGTTTCATGGCTTCTCCTTCCCAATCTAGGAACGTTTCTACGGCAATGACGGTATTTTGTTTTTGCGTCGATGAGGAATTAACACAGAAATTGCGTTGCAATGACATAAATTGTGTTCCATACCTTCTCTTTACCAATCTGGGAACGTTTCTACGGCAACAAAAGGATTTTTTTTGGGGAGGAGTATCTCGTTCCCGATGCACTATTTCTTCTTTACTGTATCCCTCGCACTCTTACATTGACGAATTTACACAGAAATTGCGCCGCAATGAAATACATTGTGTTCCCTGCCCTCTCTTTCCCAATCTGGGATCATTTCTTCGGGAACGAAAGGATCATCTTTTGGGGACGAGTATCTCGATCGCGATACACTATTTCTTCCTTACCGTAACCCTCGCACCCTCACATTGACGAATTAACACAGAAATTGAGTCGCAATGAAATACATTGTGTTCCATGCCTTGTCTTTCCGTAACTGGGATCGTTTCTACGGCAACGGCAGGATCTTCTTTTGGGGACGAATATCACGTTCTCCATGCACTATTTCTTCTTTACTGTATCCCTTGCAACCTCACATTGAGGAATTAACACAGAAATTGCGTCGCAATGAAGTACATTGGGTTCCATGCCTTCTCTATATCAATCCCTGAACTTTTCTATGGCAACGACTGGATTTTGTTTTCGGGTCGAGGACCTCTTTTCCGATGAACTATATCTTCTTTATTGTATTCCTCGCATCCTCACATTGAGTAATTGTCACAGAAATTGCGTCGCAATGTAATACATTATGTTGCACACCTTATCTTTCCCAATCTGGGATCGTTTCTACGGCAACGACAGGATTTTGTTTTGGGGAAGAGTATCTCGTTCCCGATGCAATATTTCTTCATTACTGTATCCCTCGCACTCTCACATTGAGGAATTAACACAGAAATTGCGTCGCAATAAAATACATTGTGTTTCATGCCTTCTCCGTCGCAATCTAGGAACGTTTCCACGGCAACGACACGATTTTTTTTGGTGTCGAGGATCTCCTTTCCGATGCACTATCTCTTCGTTACTGTACCCCTCGCACCTTCACATTCACGAATTAATACAGAAATAGCGTCGCAATAAAATACATTGTTTTCCATGCCTTCTGTTTCCCAATCTCGGAACGTCTCTATGGCAACGACAGGAATTTCCTTTGGGAACGAGTATCTCGTTCCCGATGAACAATTTCTTCTTTACTCTATCCCTCGAACTCTAACATTCAGGAATTAATACAGAAATTGAGTCGCAATGAAATACATTGTGTTCCATGCGTTCTCTTTCCCAATCTGGGAACGGTTCTATGGCAACGCCAGGATTTTCTTTTGGGAATGAGTATCTCGTTCTTGATGCACTATTTCTTCTTTACTGTATCCCTCACAACCTCACATTGAGGAATTAACACAGAAATTGCGTCGAAATGTAATACATTGGGTTCCATGCCTCCTCTTCCCCAATCTCGAGACGTTTCTACGGCAACGACAGGATTTTCCTTTGGGGACGAGTACCTCGTTCCCGATGAACTGTTTCTTTTTTACTGTATCCCTCGCACTCCCACATAGACGAATTAATGCAGAAATAGCGTCGCAATAAAATACATTGTTTTCCATGCCTTCTCATTCCCAATCTAGGAACGTTTCTACAGCAATGACAGTATTTTGTTTTTGGGTCGAGGATCTCCTTTCCGATGCACTATTTCTTCTTTACTGCATCCCTTGCACACTCACATTGGGGAATTAACACAGAAATTGCGTTGCAATGACATAAATTGTGTTCCATACCTTCTCTTTACCAATCTGGGAACGTTTCTACGGCAACAGAAGTATTTTTTTTTGGGGGACGAGTATCTCGTTCCCGATGCACTATTTCTTCTTTACTGTATCCCTCGCACTCTTACATTGACGAATTAACACAGAAATAGCTTCGCAATTAAATACATTGTGTTCTGTGTCTTCTCTTTCCCAATCTAGGAACGATTCTACAGCAACGACAGGCTTTTCTTTTGGGGACGAGTATCTCGTCCCGATGCACTATTTCTTCATTATTGTATCCCTCGCACTCTCACATTGAGGAATTAACACAGAAATTGCGTCGCAATAAAATACATTGTGTTTCATGCCTTCTCCTTTGCAATCTAGGAACGTTTCCACGGCAAAGACAGGATCTCCTTTCCGATACACTATATCTTCTTCACTGTATCCCTCGCACCCTCACATTGACGAATTAACACAGAAATGGCGTCGCAATAAAATACATTGTTTTCCATGCCTTCTCTTTCCCAATCTCGGAACGTTTCTACGGCAACGACAGGATTTTCCTTTGGGGACGAGTATCTCGTTCCTGATGAACTATTTCTTCTTTACTGTATCCCTTGCACTCTCACATTGTCGAATTAACACATCAATAGCGTCGCAATGATATACGTTTTGTTCCATGCCTTCTCTTTCCCAATCTAGGAGTGTTTCTACAGCAATGACAGTACTTTGTTTTTGGGTCGAGGATCTCCTTTCCGATGCACTATTTCTTCTTTACTGCATCCCTCGCACCTTCACATTGAGGAATTGTCACAGAAATTCCGTCGCAATGAAATACATTGTGTTCCACTCGTTCTCTTTCCCAATCTGGTAACGTATCTACAGCAACGTCAGTATTTTCTTTTGGGGACGAGTATCCCGTTCCCGATGCACTAATTCTTCTTTACTGTATCCCTCGCACTCTCACATTGAAAAATTAACATAGAAATTGCGCCGTAATGAAATACATTGTGTTCCATGCCTTCTCATTCCCAATGTGGGAACATTTCTACGGCAACGAAAGGATCTTCTTTTGGGGACGAGTATCTCGATCCCGATGCACTATTTCTTCTTTACTGTATCCCTCGCACCCTCACATTGACGAATTAACACAGAAATTGCGTTGCAATGAAATACACTGTGTTCCATGCCTTCTCTTTCCGAATCTGGGATCGTTTCTACGGCAACGGCAGGATCTTCTTTTGGGGACGAATATCACTTTCCCCATGCACTATTTCTTCTTTACTGTATCCCTCGCAACCTCACATTGAGGAATTAACACAGAAATTGCGTCGCAATGAAGTACATTGGGTTCCATGACCTCTCTATCACAATCCGGGAACTATAAAATAAATAAAAATAAAATTTCGAATAAAATATTAATGATTAATTATTCTGTATGTGTGAAGATTGGTTGTAATTGGCATTTGCTTATCTGGAACCTGGACGTTTAATTATTCGGTATCAGACGCTTGACAATGGCTATTTAGAAAAGGCAATGTAACTCGTAGTTGACCGTGAAATAAAACTGAAATAATCGGACTTCGTAATTAAATCGTTTCCAAAGACTGCTGCGGTAGGTACGGACTCATGATCTAATCTCAATATTACAATGATTTGCCAGCCATGCCAATACGTCGTTCAGAGGTGATTGTCTACTAAACATAAAAAAGTTACACAGTTAGTTAAATCAGATATATTCATTGAAATAGCCTACAGTTCATAATCCTACTTACTTTTATAAATATAAATTCATTACAGAATCGAGTGCCTAGTGTGGTTGCAACTCGCAGTATTCTTCTATAACATGAAAATATGGCGGTGTGCCAGACAATAAAATAAAATACATGCTTCTCGCACCACTTCTACCTAAGCTCTCTCTTCTCTTAATCAAACATAAGAGTAACGTAATTATTCTTTTGTCTTTATCAGCGACACAGCGCTGCAGTTGTGTGCCATAGGCTTTATTTATTAGTCACTGATTATTTATTTAATTAATATTTCGCGTTTCCGCGGAAACTCACGCTCGGCATGCAAATGTGCCTTTATATTGCCCCCTGAATTGCGAGGCGAAAGGACACACCTGCAGGCGAGCAATTCACCTAAAGGCACAAGAAAATCTATCTACAACTATTCACATGACTTACATTACACACATTATACACATTATATACAAAATTTGAATGACGCGGGTGCGCTGTAAAAGTTCTTATGTTGGCAGATAGAGTGCGCGCATGCGCAGAAGCGTCTGTGTGACTCCGGCAGTGCCGTTATATCATACAGTTAGATCACACGGCACAGTAATGCAGTTCATATTGTTCGTGTGCGGGCGTATCTTAGTCGTTGCACAAAGAAAATATTCAACCAAGATTACATATGAAGACTACATTCTATAACAGGTAACTTAGTTTTAAATTTACAATATTTGTTATATCACAATACAATTCAGATTGTTGAATGTTCTTAGTTACATAGTATTGTTTTGAAATACTTCAAAGAAAAATGTCCGTATGTTTCAGGTGCGTCGACCTATTCACATCGTGTCGTTATTACAGTTCATATTCATCTGCTGCACAATAATTTTTTCACAGGTTAGTATCATCGTTGTATAACAACGTGATTAAAACATAAGCGTGTCCATTTCCATTTCCATTATAGTCGTTGTGATGCAGTTCGTTGTGACTAAAAAACATTGTTTATTATAGATCTGACGTGACCCGTTAGTAATTGGTCCAGGTGCAGTTCGTTTTTTACATTCCGTGGAAGCTTGGTTGCAGAACCTCGGACGGCACATAGCTGGCGTGGATCCTTGGACAGTCCAGGTAAGAGTGTCCGTCACATTTCGAGAACATTTCATTCCCTGAAGTTCCAACCAAAATTCTTCCACCCGTCGTGTTGTTTTCTGGACAGGCACTTTGTGTCCGTTTAATCCAGTTAACATCTTGAAGTTAGGTACTGTAGTATTGTCACTAGACGATGCACGAATTATGCACTTCACATTTTCAGTTTTTTGCTGAATATAGCTCACCTAAATGTTCGTAGTTATTAATCAAAGAAATGGTTCATCGCGTTTACATAGGTACGATGCATAATGAATGTCATTAACAGTTCCTTTCACATAGGTTTCTGCGTAGTTGCAGAGTTAATAATGTTCATTAATGTCCGTGAACAATGGTTCACTATGCAATGTCCTTTTGGCACTCGTTTTGTTCAAATTTCTTTTACATAGTAACAGTTACATTATACATCATTGAAAGAGAAGCAAAAAAAATATAGGTAATCATACATACACACGTCACATATTTTCTTAGCATAAATATAATACAGTTGCACATAAACATGTTTACATCATTATTACATAGCTATGGGTTATTACATTGTGTCACATTTGATTACATGAATTGCAGATAATTAGGTCCTCTTTAAGGGTTTTGCTGGGATTTTATCGATGTTTATTTTGTGATGTCATCTGAATTTAAGATAGGTTAGACACAACATTCATTACATCAGTAGGCAAGACCAGGCATTTTCACTACTCAATAAATATTCAAAATAGTAAGAGAGAAAATGTTTGATTCCTCGCGTTTTGTGCGTGTGTGTATAGTGTCTGTGTGGCCTTGACTACTGATAGATGCTTTTCGTGTTGAGAGATGTGCGTCTAATCTATTTCTCAAAGTAAAAGTTCGCTTCACAGATGACGTCTGTCGGTTCGTCAGGTGTCACACCAAGTCAGTGATACCCACAGTCACAAATGTTCCGTGAAAAAATTAATATATCATTCACTGCTACGTAAACATAAATTTTATTTTAATATTCCGTCTTCCAGGTGGTGGCGCGCGCTGAAAGAAGAGTTCTTCTGCCTTCAACTGCGTCACTGGAACCGCTGAAATGAAAATTTCTATACTACTTACTATCTGTGTTGTAGCAACAGAGTTTTTTGGAGTTGCTTAGCAATGTTTTGATGGATGTGACTTTGACATTATTCCGCATGAAATGCTCTAAGATCTCGGTGTGCGTATAGCCCAATAATTTTGTTAGTTCTACGATGTTGTAACAAATACGCACCAGGATGCGGTATGTTAACAATTATATAAGGTCCTTCATATAGCAGACGCCACTTAGCGTTGCGTCGTTTGAGTGCTACAGATTTATGATGAGTACGAAGTAGTACAAGCATTCCTACCTCGAATTTTTGTTTTCTTTTTATTATGTTTCTGTGATGTTTGTTTCGTATCTGTGCGTGATGTGTCAGCGTAGTGAAAACTTCTTTTATTTTCTGTTCAGGTGTGATTTCCTTGTCTGACAACTTAGGTAATGGTTCTATCCACTGATCGTTCTGTTTGCAATTGAACATGATCTCGTTAGGTGTGTAATTTGTATCGTAAATATTTAAGTTATTGTGTACGTCTTCGAAAAGACTTAGGTAGGACACCCAATTAGTATGTTTTGATGAAATATAGGTCCTCATGAATCGGTTTAATTCTCGGAAAAGTCTCTCAGTCGCGTTACATTGTGGACTAAACTTTGAAATAGATATACTTCTAATGTTATTGTCCTTCAAGAAATTTCTCCATTTGTACCCAGAGTAGTATGCTGCATTATCTGACAGAATTGCTTTAGGTTTTCCCACGTGCGTCAGGTAATCACTTGAAAATCTTCGTATTATAGCACTTGCAGTGGCGGATTTTAAAGCATAAAGTTTTACATGTTTAGAAAATATATCGTAAAAAGCCAAGATATATTTGACGCCTCCAGAGCTTGCTGGATGGGGTCCACTGATTTCAGTACACAGAATTTCCAGGGATTTACTGGGTAAAATAGAATGTAAATCTGTCTTTGTGGATAAATTCTGAGGTTTTGATTTTTGACATATGACACATGTTTTCAGTTCCCTGTAAATTTTCCTTCTCATATTGCTAAAATAACAGTATGTGCTGAGCTTTGCTAAACACTTCTTCGTCCCATAATGACCCCAAACTAAGTGTGTGTGCCAAATTAGATTACGTTCAGACTCTTTGGGAATGCATACACACCAGTTAGTAGCATTTGAATGTCAGCGATAAAATAACACATCATTGTGTAACTTGTAATACTTAGTCAAAGGATGATTGTGTTTTTCTACCAGTAATGTTATTATCTTAAACCAGTGAGGATCAGATTTTTGTAATTTAGCCATGTTTCTGCACATATCAATATAATATTGGTGATACTGCTTGTCTTGCATTAAGAGAATCCTGTAGTCATTTATATTTTCTAAGTCACTGTTGGTTTCATTCATACCTTGTGGAAGTCTAGACAAAGCGTCGGCAATGGTGTTGTCCTTACCTTTTATGTACTTAATTTCAAAAGAGTAGTTCTGAAGTGTAACTGCCCATCGTGATAGTCTAGGATGTACAAGTTTACAAGTTAACAAAAATGTCAGGGCCTGGTGGTCGGTATAAATTACTGTATGTTTTCCAAATAAATAATAATTGAATTTCTTGAATGCCCATACTATGGAAAGTGTTTCTAACTCAGTAGTGGAGTATGTACGCTCACATTCAGATAGAGTACGACTCGCAAACCCAATAATTCTTATCTGTTCCTTATCTTTATTCTTTACAACTTGAAATAAGCAACATCCCAAACCAGTACGTGAAGCGTCACAAGTCATACAAAAATCTAAATTGAAATCTGGATGGCTCCATATGTTTGCATTCACTAAAGCATGTTTAATTGTATTAAAGTCATTCTGGCACTGTTCCGACCAGATCCAAACTTGTTTCTTTCTGAGTAGATTTAGCAGATGTTTACTGTTCAAAAGTGGTTGTGGCAAAAAACGTCTGAAAAATGAACATAGCCCAAGGAATGATTTTAACTGCTTTTTAGTTCGAGGACTAGGAAAGTTCCTGATAGCATCTAATTTACTGGGATCAGGACGTATGCCCTGTGAATTAATGATATGTCCTAAATATTTTATCTCACTGCAACCAAACCTTGATTTTCTAAGATTGGCTGTGACTCCAGCTTGTGCAAATTTTTCTAAAATTCCTTGAAGTGTGTCAAGGTGTTCATTCCAAGACTGTGTAGCTATTAGTATATCATCAACATAGTGTGTGACTGTCTCAACTAAATCATCGCCAAGCACGGTATCCAGGGCTGTAATGAATACCCCAGAACTGACATTCAGTCCGAAAGGTGGAACACAAAACTGATAGGTTCGCCCCCCGAACATAAATGCAGTATATTTCCGAGAATCAGGAGTGATACTCACCTGCCAAAATGAATTAGCGAGATCTATTGTGGAAAAATACTTTGCATCTAGAAATTTCTGTAATTGCTCTTCTAAATTTTCGGGTTTTGTGTGAACTGGTAAAATTATTTCATTAATTGCTCGTGCGTCTAACACTAACCTGATGCTTCCATTTGATTTTTGACAACAAGTAGAGGACTACAGTAAGGTGAGGTGGATGGTTCAATGACCTTCCAGTCTAACATTTGTTTTAATTCTTGCCACACAGCAGGTCGTTGAGATAACGGTACGTTATATGTCTTGTGGTAGAAGATCTTGTGAGGCTTAACTTCAATCTTGTACGCATACGTGTTGATAACACCTATTCGCTTGGCAAAAACTTGTAAATATTTGGATAACACTTCCTGTAGTTTTATACGTTCATGTGCACTGAGAGCTGTAGCTTCATTTATCTTATGATCAAGCAATGTTTTCAAGTCCATTAGCTCTGTGTCAAATGAGTGTGTGTGCGTGTCTTGAATGTCATTGTCAAGTACTAACTGAACCTTGTACCCTGTACAGTGTTTGTCATGCTTAAGAGTTCTCCTGTCCAAATCAATAATAATTACACTGCCTTTATCATTTAAAATACATTTACCTTTGGAGAAGTCTATAATGCAGTCCTTCTCGCTCATAATATCTATTCCTAATATGCAATTTGTCACAAGGTTTTGTACAACCAGGAACGGTTCCATTACCTATTTTAATGTTTACAAAAACTTGCTTCGTAACCCTACATGACTTATTACCTAGTGCAGTAGTTATTTTACAGTTTTGGGCAGGAAACTCAGGCACAGGTTCCAATTCACACATCTTTTTATAGAAATTAAAAGACAAAACGCTCACAGCTGCACCTGTATCTAGAATAATAGTAGTTGGAATCCCACCTACTACACCAGTGGTAGATGCTAAAACAATTTCGTTTGTGTTTGAACGACATTGTCTACTGTCTTGTAAAAGTTCATCTGATATATTGTTATTGTGGTTGTATCTTATAAATAAAACACGTAATTTTTGTTTAGAATTATTCGGCATATCATTATTCTGATGTTCAACTGTGGTGCCAAATAACTGATTAACATTGAAGTCGCCCCCCAAGAATTCCTCAGCCACGACCTGGGGCATAGAAGTGACTGTTTCTAGTTTGTTGGATTAGCATTTGTACTAGGTACTGACACAGATTGAGGTTGTGTGTCAGGTGTCATTTCTATTATATTCACATTCGGATATTGCCTATTGTGATCTCCAAACTTTTGCGGTTGTTGTTGCTGTTGCGCATTATAACTTACCTGTCGGTCATAAGGTATGCTCCAATTTTGTCCTGGTGGCTGCTGTGTTAAAGCAGTGTTTGAATGAAAGTACTGATCGTTACGAGTCCAGCCTTGACGCTGTCTTGGCTCGTAGTTATTATTATTTCTGTTTCTGTTTGTGTTTTTGTTGTTGCCTATGTATCCGTTGTTACCGTTGTAGTTATTACCGCGGTGCCTTTTGTATGGATTGCCGCATGAAGTGTTATTACTGTTGTAACTATTGTTTGTATTGGAATACGCGTGTTGATTTTGATTTCCGTATTGAGACGGCATGTGAGTTTGCTGTTTTTGTTGTACCGCGTATCCAACTGTGGGCGCGCCAGAATTGAGTTGGCAAGCCTGCATGTTTTGCATACCACTAGTGTAAACATTGTGGCTGCTGTTTTGCCGCGCGAAGCGCTGATCTTCAAGTAACATGTCAACCGAATCTAAAGCTGTTAAAAAATAATCTGAATCGTCATCCGGGATATGTAGGAGTTTTTCTTTAATGTTGAAAGGCAATTTGGCCTTCAACGCACGGAGTATATCGCGTGTTGCGACTGGT
Source organism: Schistocerca nitens (assembly GCF_023898315.1). Taxonomy (NCBI): domain Eukaryota; kingdom Metazoa; phylum Arthropoda; class Insecta; order Orthoptera; family Acrididae; genus Schistocerca; species Schistocerca nitens. Next base: position 1,324,228,489 of record NC_064614.1, on the reverse strand, counting down.
TCGTCTAAAAAGTGTCGCATGTTCAAGTATTTTTCAAAATATCGGCGTAAGTTGCCATTTTTACTGTTAAAAGTTTCAGGTTCTAGAATTTGTCTTCTGAGTCGCTCCTGGACGGATTGCGACCAGAATTTGTTCAGAAAAGCACGCTCAAACTCACTGTACGTGGTACATACGTCAGCTTGACTGTATGCCCAGACAGCTGCATCGCCTTGGATGTAACCGACAATATATGAAATCTTTTTCCGGTCACTCCAAGTGCGTGGAAATGCGTTACTAAAAGATTTAAGAAAAATCACCGGATGAATGGTTCGTTTTTCTGGGATAAAAATCTGCAATTGCCTGTGTTTCATTAAGCTTTCTTCTTCCTTTGCATTGTGATATGGATTTGTTCCACTGTAATTACTTCAATGTTCAGCTGGCGAGTAATTACAATAATGTTGCTGTGGTTTACCATGATAATAGCTTGTATTTGTGTTTGTACATCGTGGTATGTGTTGTAGTCGTGGTGTGTTTTGTTCTTGTGTGTTTGTCGTGTGCGGTATGTGTGTGTCATACTCGAATGTATATTGGTTCCTAAACTGTACATTTTGACTGATATTTTCGTTACATTCAGACTGTGGTCGATCGGTCAATTGTGTCATTGGTCCAGTGACGGATTGTACTGCGTCACTGATCAGCTGTTTGTTATTAGTAATGTATTGCGCTACGGAGTCGTGCACAATTGTTGGTAAATTTTCACGTAGGCATCTATCAAAATGTTTGTCTTTGTTCACTACCCAATCATGAAATTCTTTATTAATGTTTTGAAAATGAGCTGTAGCATCAGATTGTAAGATGTCAGTCAGGTGTTGTTCAACATTGTCAAATTTATTCTGTACGTCAGTAATTCGTTTTTCAAGGTTGTCGTGTACTGAAGGATATGTTTGAATTTGTTCAGTAAGAACTTCACACGTGACATTAAGATTTTTTACTTGTGTCTGTAAAAGTGCTACGTCAGTTGTAGTCTTTTCTTGTGTCGTATTAAGCTGGGAAAATTTAGTACTGAGTTCAGTCATCTGTTTGGTCAGTGTGGCGTCTATAAGTTCCACACGTTTACATAAAGTGTCATTACTCGTCTTGAGTGCTATGAGGTCAGATTTAATTTCGTCATTTTGTGTCTGTAAGGTTGCCATGTTTTCGGCGTTCTGTTTCATTATCATTTGTAACATGTCGGCAATGTTTACCGTTTGCAACGTCTGTGCCCCCGCCGCGTCATTAGACGTGACGTCATGCATTAACATGGGCTCTGACTGAGACTTTGAAATTTTTGTGGTGGACGGCCTATTGTCAAAATTTCCGTCAACACTTGCGTCAATGTTTGATAAATCGTCACTACCGGTTGCTGTCGTAAAGTCATTTTCTAACATTGGTCTCTCGTCCGAGTCGGATTGTGTCTGAATAGTACGTCTTTGCTGTTCCATTTTTGCGTATTGATTTCTAGTCATTACCATGCCACACGTGATTTATGTTTCAAGAAAATATTTGACACTGATTTTAAAATGAAATGCAGTTGAGCATGAATCGCTCGTAGCAACAATGGCTGTCCCGTTAATTTAAAAATATAAACTGAATTTGAGATTATTGGTAATGGCTGCTGGCCATGTTACATCATATCGTACAGAAGTCGGCCATATTGTACACTCGTGTATTGGTATTGTTGGATACGTTATTGTTTAGGGAAAAGTGCTAAGAATGAAATTTGTTACTGAAAACTGTCATGCGCGAAAGAAACACTACAGAATTTACTGAAAAGCTAATACACTGAATTATACGTCTGGTAAGCCTGCTAATGCAAAGATGCTGCGTCTTACCTTATTTTGCTGGAAGCTTCATTGCGTCTTCCGGCAAAACTTTAGAATTGGAAAATATCTTCAGATTTTCATTATCTCTCATACATTCACGTCCAGGTTCAGAAAGTTGATTTTTGACATGAAACAAAAAGAACAATGTAACAAATGACAAAATAACAAGTCCTGTCACGGTCGCCAATATAAAATAAATAAAAATAAAATTTCGAATAAAATATTAATGATTAATTATTCTGTATGTATGAAGATTGGTTGTAATTGGTATTTGCTTATCTGGAACGTGGACGTTTAATTATTCGGTATCAGACGCTTGACAATGGCTATTTGGAAAAGGCAATGTAACTCGTAGTTGACCGTGAAATAAAACTGAAATAATCGGACTTCGTAATTAAATCGTTTCCAAAGACTGCTGTGGTAGGTACGGACTCATGATCTAATCTCAATATTACAATGATTTGCCAGCCATGCCAATACGTCGTTCAGAGGTGATTGTCTACTAAACATAAAAAAGTTACACAGTTAGTTAAATCAGATATATTGAATGAAATAGCCTACAGTTCATAATCCTACTTACTTTTATAAATATAAATTCATTACAGAATCGAGTGCCTAGTGTGGTTGCAACTCGCAGTATTCTTCTATAACATGAAAATATGGCGGTGTGCCAGTCAATAAAATAAAATACGTGGTTCTCGCACCACTTCTACCTAAGCTCTCTCTTCTCTTAATCAAACATAAGAGTAACGTAATTATTCTTTTGTCTTTATCAGCGACACAGCGCTGCAGTTGTGTGCCATAGGCTTTATTTATTAGTCACTGATTATTTATTTAATTAATATTTCGCGTTTCCGCGGAAACTCACGCTCGGCATGCAAATGTGCCTTTATAGAACGTTTCTATGGCAACGACTGGATTTTGTTTTCGGGTCGAGGACCTCTTTTCCGATGAACTATTTCTTCTTTACTGTATTCCTCGCATCCTCACATTGCGTAATTGTCACAGAAATTGCGTCGCAATGAAATACATTATGTTGCACACCTTCTCTTTCCCAATCTGGGAACGTTTCTACGGCAACGACAGGATTATGTTTTGGGGACGAGTATCTCGGTCCCGATGCACTATTTCTTCATTACTGTATCCCTCGCACTCTCACATTGAGGAATTAACACAGAAATTGCGTCGCAATAAAATACATTGTGTTTCATGCTTTCTCCTTCGCAATCTAGGAACGTTTCCACGGCAACGACACGATTTTTTTTGGGGTCGAGGATCTCCTTTCCGATGTACTATTTCTTCGTTACTGTACCCTCGCACCCTCACATTGACGAACTAATACAGAAATAGCGTCGCAATAAAATACATTGTTTTCCATGCCTTCTCTTTCCCACTCTCGGAAAGTTTCTACGGCAACGACAGGAATTTACTTTGGAAACGAGTATCTCGTTCCTGATGAACTATTTCTTCTTTACTGTATCCCTCGCACTCTCACTTTGTCGAATTAACACATAAATAGCGTCGCAATTATATACGTTTTGTTCCATGCCTTCTCTTTCCCAATCTGCGAACGTTTCTTCAGCAACGACAGGATTTTGTTTTGGGGACGAGTATCTCGTTACCGATGAACAATTTCTTCTTTACTCTATCCCTCGAACTCTAACATTCAGGAATTAATACAGAAATTGAGTCGCAATGAAATACATTGTGTTCCATGCCTTCTCTTTCCTAATCTGGGAACGGTTCTATGGCAACGACAGGATTTTCTTTTGGGAATGAGTATCTCGTTCTTGATGCACTATTTCTTCTTTACTGTATCCCTCACAACCTCACATTGAGGAATTAACACAGAAATTGCGTCGAAATGTAATACATTGGGTTCCATGCCTCCTCTTCCTCAATCTCGAGACGTTTCTACGGCAACGACAGGATTTTCCTTTCGGGACGAGTATCTCGTTCCCGATGAACTGTTTCTTCTTTACTGTATCCCTCGCACTCCCACATAGACGAATTAACACAGAAATAGCGTCGCAATGAAATACATTGTGTTCCATGCCTTCTCTTTCCGAATCTGGGATCGTTTCTACGGCAACGACAGGAGCTTCTTTTGGGGACGAATATCACGTTCTCGATGCACTATTTTTTCTTTACTGTATCTCTCGCACCCTCACATTGAGGAATTAACACAGAAACTGCGTCGCAATGAAATACATTGGGTTCCATGCCTTCTCTATCCCAATCCGGGAACGTTTCTATGGCAACGACTGGATTTTGTTTTCGGTTTGAGGACCTATTTTCCGATGCACTATTTCTTCTTTACTGTATTCCTCGCATCCTCACATTGAGTAATTGTCACAGAAATTGCGTCGCAATGAAATACATTATGTTGCACAACTTCTCTTTCCCAATCTGGGAACGTTTCCACGGCAACGACAGGATCTCCTTTCCGATGCACTATATCTTCTACACTGTATCCCTCGCACCCGCACATTGACGAATTAACACAGAAATGGCGTCGCAATAAAATACATTGTTTTCCATGCCTTCTCTTTCCCAATCTCGGAACGTTTCTACGGCAACGACAGGAATTTCCTTTGGGGACGTGTATCTCGTTCCTGATGAACTATTTCTTCTTTACTGTATCCCTCGCACTCTCACATTGTCGAATTAACACATAAATAGCGTCGCAATGATATACGTTTTGTTCCATGCCTTCTCTTTCCCAATCTAGGAATGTTTCTACAGCAATGACAGTATTTTGTTTTTGGGTCGAGGATCTCCTTTCCGATGCACTATTTCTTCTTTACTGCATCCCTTGCACCCTCACATTGAGGAATTGCACAGAAATTCCGTCGCAATGAAATACATTGTGTTCCACTCGTTCTCTTTCCCAATCTGGTAACGTATCTACAGCAACGTCAGGATTTTCTTTTGGGGACGAGTATCTCGTTCCCGATGCACTAATTCTTCTTTACTGTATCCCTCGCACTCTCACATTGAAAAAGTAACACAGAAATTACGTCGCAATGAAGTACATTGGGTTCCATGCCTTCTCTATCCCAATCCGGGAACGTTTCTATGACAACGACTGGATTTTGTTTTCGGGTCGAGGACCTCTTTTCTGATGAACTATTTCTTCTCTACTGTATTCCTCGCATCCTCACATTGAGTAATTGTCACAGATATTGCGTCGCAATGAAATACATTATGTTGCACAATTTCTCTTTCCCAATTTGGGAACGTTTCTACGGCAACGACAGGATTTCGTTTTGGGGACGAGTATCTCGTTCCCGATGCACTATTACTTCATTACTGTTTCCCTCGCACCCTCACATTGAGGAATTAACACAGAAATTGCGTCGCAATAAAATACATTGTGTTTCATGCCTTCTCCTTCGCAATCTAGGAAAGTTTCCACGGCAACGACACGATTTTTTTTGGGGTCGAGGATCTCCTTTCCGATGCACTATTTCTTCGTAACTGTACCCCTCGCACCCTCACATTGACGAATTAATACAGAAATAGCGTCGCAATAAAATACATTGTGTTCCATGCCTTCTCTTTCCGAATCTGGGATCGTTTCTACGGCAACGACAGGAGCTTCTTTTGGGGACGAATATCACGTTCTCGATGCACTATTTTTTCTTTACTGTATCTCTCGCACCCTCACATTGAGGAATTAACACAGAAACTGCGTCGCAATGAAATACATTGGGTTCCATGCCTTCTCTATCCCAATCCGGGAACGTTTCTATGGCAACGACTGGATTTTGTTTTCGGTTTGAGGACCTATTTTCCGATGCACTATTTCTTCTTTACTGTATTCCTCGCATCCTCACATTGAGTAATTGTCACAGAAATTGCGTCGCAATGAAATACATTATGTTGCACAACTTCTCTTTCCCAATCTGGGAACGTTTCCACGGCAACGACAGGATCTCCTTTCCGATGCACTATATCTTCTACACTGTATCCCTCGCACCCGCACATTGACGAATTAACACAGAAATGGCGTCGCAATAAAATACATTGTTTTCCATGCCTTCTCTTTCCCAATCTCGGAACGTTTCTACGGCAACGACAGGAATTTCCTTTGGGGACGTGTATCTCGTTCCTGATGAACTATTTCTTCTTTACTGTATCCCTCGCACTCTCACATTGTCGAATTAACACATAAATAGCGTCGCAATGATATACGTTTTGTTCCATGCCTTCTCTTTCCCAATCTAGGAATGTTTCTACAGCAATGACAGTATTTTGTTTTTGGGTCGAGGATCTCCTTTCCGATGCACTATTTCTTCTTTACTGCATCCCTTGCACCCTCACATTGAGGAATTGCACAGAAATTCCGTCGCAATGAAATACATTGTGTTCCACTCGTTCTCTTTCCCAATCTGGTAACGTATCTACAGCAACGTCAGGATTTTCTTTTGGGGACGAGTATCTCGTTCCCGATGCACTAATTCTTCTTTACTGTATCCCTCGCACTCTCACATTGAAAAAGTAACACAGAAATTACGTCGCAATGAAGTACATTGGGTTCCATGCCTTCTCTATCCCAATCCGGGAACGTTTCTATGACAACGACTGGATTTTGTTTTCGGGTCGAGGACCTCTTTTCTGATGAACTATTTCTTCTCTACTGTATTCCTCGCATCCTCACATTGAGTAATTGTCACAGATATTGCGTCGCAATGAAATACATTATGTTGCACAATTTCTCTTTCCCAATTTGGGAACGTTTCTACGGCAACGACAGGATTTCGTTTTGGGGACGAGTATCTCGTTCCCGATGCACTATTACTTCATTACTGTTTCCCTCGCACCCTCACATTGAGGAATTAACACAGAAATTGCGTCGCAATAAAATACATTGTGTTTCATGCCTTCTCCTTCGCAATCTAGGAAAGTTTCCACAGCAACGACACGATTTTTTTTGGGGTCGAGGATCTCCTTTCCGATGCACTATTTCTTCGTAACTGTACCCCTCGCACCCTCACATTGACGAATTAATACAGAAATAGCGTCGCAATAAAATACATTGTGTTCCATGCCTTCTCTTTCCCACCCTCGGAAAGTTTCTACGGCAAGGACAGGAATTTACTTTGGGAACGAGTATCTCGTTCCTGATGAACTATTTCTTCTTTACTGTATCCCACGCACTCTCACTTTGTCGAATTAACACATAAATAGCGTCGCAATTATATACGTTTTGTTCCATGCCTTCTCTTTCCCAATCTGGGAACGGTTCTATGGCAACGACAGGATTTTCTTTTGGGAATGAGTATCTCGATCTTGATGCACTATTTCTTCTTTACTGTATCCCTCACAACCACACATTGAGGAATTAACACAGAAATTGCGTCGAAATCTAATACATTGGGTTCCATGCCTCCTCTTCCCCAATCTCGAGACGTTTCTACGGCAACGACAGGATTTTCCTTTGGGGACGAGTATCTCGTTCTCGATGCACTATTTCTTCTTTACTGTATCCCTCACACCCTCACATTGACGAATTAAAACAGAAATTGCGTCGCACTGAAATACATTGTGTTCCATGCCTTCTCTTTCCGAATCTGGTATCGTTTCTACGGCAACGACAGGATCTTCTTTTGGGGACGAATATCACGTTCCCGATGCACTATTTCTTCTTTACTGTATCCCTCGCACCCTCACATTGACGAATTAACACAGAAATGGCGTCGCAATGAAATACATTGTTTTCCATGCCTTCTCTTTCCCAATCTCGGAACGTTTCTACGGCAACGTCAGGAATTTCCTTTGGGGACGAGTATCTCGTTCCTGATGAACTATTTCTTCTTTACTGTATCCCTCGCACTATCACATTGTCGAATTAACGCATAAATAGCGTCGCAATGATATACGTTTTGTTCCATGCCTTCTCTTTCCCAATCTAGGAATGTTTCTACAGCAATGACAGTATTTTCTTTTTGGGTCGAGGATCTCCTTTCCGATGCACTACTTCTTCTTTACTGCATCCCTCGCACCCTCACATTGAGGAATTGTCACAGAAATTCCGTCGCAATGAAATACATTGTGTTCCACTCCTTCTCTTTCCCAGCTGGTAACGTATCTACAGCAACGTCAGGATTTACTTTAGGGGACGAGTATCTCGTTCCCGATGCACTATTTCTTCATTACTGTATCCCTCGCACTCTCACAATGAGGAATTAACACAGACATTGCGTCGCAATAAAATACATTGTGTTTCATGCCTTCTCCTTCGCAATCTAGGAACGTTTCCACGGCAACGACAGGATTTTGTTTTGGGGACGAGTATCTCGTTCCCGATGCACTATTTCTTCATTACTGTATCCCTCGCACTCTCACATTGAGGAATTATCACAGAAATTGCGTCGCAATAAAATACATTGTGTTTAATGCCTTCTCATTCGCAATCTAGGAACGTTTCCATGGCAACGACAGGATTTTTTTTGGGGTCGAGGATCTCCTTTCCGATGCACTATTTCTTCTTTACTGTATCCCTCGCACCCTCACATTGAGGAATTAACACAGAAATTGCGTCGCAATGAAATACATTGGGTTCCATGCACTCTCTTTCCCAATCCGGGAACGTTTCTATGGCAACGACTATATTTTGTTTTCGGGTCGAGGACCACTTTCCGATGCACTATTTCTTCTTTACTGTATTCCTCGCATCCTCACATTGAGTAATTGTCACAGAAATTGCGTCGCGATGAAATACATTGTGTTCCATGCCTTCTCCTTCGCAATCTGCGAACGTTTCTACGGCAATGACAGGATTTTGTTTTGGGGTCGAGGATCTTCTTTCCGATGCACTATTTCTTCTTCACTGTATCCCTCGCACCCTCACATTGACGAATTAACACAGAAATGGCGTCGCAATAAAATACATTGTTTTCCATGCCTTCTCTTTCCCAATATGGGATCGTTCCTATGGCAACAAAAGGATTCTCTTTTGGGGACGAGTATCTCGTTCCCGATGCACTATTTCTTCTTTACTGCATCCGTCGCACCCTCACATTGAGGAATTAACACAGAAATTGCGTCGCAATGTAATACATTGTGTCACGCCTTCTCTTTCCCAATCTGTGAACGTTTCTACGGCAACGACGGGAATTTCCTTTGGGGACGAGTATGTCGTTCTCGATGCACTATTTCTTCTTTACTATATCCCTCGCACCCTCACATTGACGAATTAACACAGAAATTGCGCCGCAATGAAATACATTGTGTTCCATGCCTTCTCTTTCCGAATCCGGGATCGTTTCTACAGCAACGATAGGATCTTCTTTTGGGGACGAATATCACGTTCCCGATGCACTATTTCTTCTTTACTGTATCCCTCGCACCCTCACATTGAGGAATTAATACAGAAATTGCGTCGCAATGAAATACATTGGGTTCATTGCCTTCTCTTTCCCAATCCGGTTCAAATGGCTCTGAGCACTATGGGACTCAACTGCTGAGGTCATTAGTCCACTAGAACTTAGAACTAGTTAAACCTAACTAACCTAAGGACATCACACACATCCATGCCCGAAGCAGGATTCGAACCTGCGTCCGTAGCGGTCTCGCGGTTCCAGACTGCAGCGCCAGAACCGCGCGGCCACTTCGGCCGGCTTTCCCAATCCGGGAACATTTCTATGGCAACGACTGGATTTTGTTTTCGGGTCGAGAACCTCTTTTCCGATGCACTATTTCTTCTTTACTGTATTCCTCACATCCTCACATTGAGTAATTGTCACAGAAATTGCGTCGCAATGAAATACATCATGTTCCACGCCTTCTCTTTCCCAATCTGGGAACGTTTCTACGGCAACGACAGGATTTTGTTTTGGGGACCAGTATCTCGTTCCCGATGCACTATTTCTTCATTACTGTATCCCTCGCACTCTCACATTGACGAATTAACAAAGAAATTTCGTCGCAATGAAATACATTGTGTTCCATGCCTTCTCCTTCCCAATCTGGGAACGTTTCTAAGGCAACGACGGGATTTTCCTTTGGGGACGAATATCACGTTCCCGATGCACTATTTCTTCTTTACTGTATCCCTCGCACCCACACATTGAGGAATTAACACAGAAATTGCGTCTCAATGAAATACATCGTGTTCCATGCCTTCTCTTTCCCAATACGGGAACGTTTCTATGGCAACGACTGGATTTTGTTTTCGGGTCGAGGACCTCTTTTCCGATGCACTATTTCTTCTTTACTGTATTCCTCGCATCCTCACATTGAGTAATTGTCACAGAAATTGCGTCGCAATGAAATACATCATGTTCCACGCCTTCTCTTTACCAATCTGGGAACGTTTCCACGGCAACGACAGGATTTTGTTTTGGGGACGAGTGTCTCGTTCCCGATGCACTATTTCTTCATTACTGTATCTCTCGCACTCTCACATTGAGGAATTAACACAGAAATTGCGTCGCAATGAACTACATTGTGTTTCATGCCTTCTCCTTCGCAATCTAGGAACGTTTCTACGGCAATGACAGGAATTTCTTTTGGGGACGAGTATCTCGTTGCTGATGAACAATTTCTTCATTACTGTATCCTTCGCACTCTCACATTGAGGAATTAACACTGAAATTGCGTCGCAATAAAATACATTGTGTTCCATGCCTTCTCCTTCGCAATCTGGGAACGTTTCTACGGCAGCAACAGGATTTTGTTTTGGGGTTGAGGTACTCCTTTCCGGTGCACTATTTCTTCTTTGCTGTATCCCTCGCATCCGCACATTGACGAATTAACACAGAAATGGCGTTGCAATGATATACATTGTTATCCATGCATTCTCTTTCCCAATCTCGAAACGTTTCTACGGCAACGACAGGATTTTCCTTTGGGGACGAGTATCTCGTTCCCGATGAACTATTCCTTCTTTACTGTATCCCTCGCACTCTCACATAGACGAATTAAAACAGAAATACCGTCTCAATGAAATACATTTTTTTCCATTCCTTCTCATTCCGAATCTGGGAACGTTTCTACGGCAATGACAGTATTTTGTTTTTGGGTCGAGGATTTCCTTTCCGATGCACTATTTCTCCTTTACTGCATCCCTCGCAAACTCACATTGAGGAATTGTCACAGAAATACCGTCGCAATGAAATACATTGTGTTCCATGCCTTCTCTTTCCCAATCTAGGAACGTTTCTACAGCAGCGACAGGATTTTGTTTTGGGGACGAGTATCTCGTTCCCGATGAACAATTTCTTCTTTACACTATCCCTCGAACTCTAACAATCAGGAATTAACACAGAAATTGCGTCGCAATGAAAAACACTGTGTTCCACGCCTTTTCTTTCCCAATCTGGGAAAGTTTCTACGGCAGCGACAGGATTCTCTTTTGGGGGTCGAGGATCTCCTTTCCGATGCACTATTTCTTCTTTACTGTATCCCTCGCACCCTCACCTTGACGAATTAACACAGAAATGGCGTCGCAATAAAATACATTGTTTTCCATGCCTTTTCTTTCCCAATATGGGATCGTTCCTACGGCAACAGAAGGATTTCCTTTTGGGGACGAGTATCTCGATTCCGATGAACTATTCCTTCTTTACTGTATCCCTCGCACTCTCACATAGACGAATTGTCACAGAAATAGCGTCGCAATGATATACGTTTTGTTCCATGCATTCTCTTCCCCAACTTAGGAACGTTTCTACGGCAATGACAGTATTTTGTTTTTGGGTCGAGGATCTAGTTTCCGATGCACTATTTCTTCTTTACTGCATCCCTCGCACCCTCACATTGAGGAATTGTCACAGAAATTCTGTCGCAATGAAATACATTGTGTTCCACGCCTTCTCTTTCCCAATCTGGGAACATTTCTACGGCAACGAAAGGATCTTCTTTTGGGGACGAGTATCTCGATCCCGATGAACTGTTTCTTCCTTTCTGTATCTCTCGCACTCTCACTTTCTCGAATAAAAACAGAAATGGCGTCGCAATAAAATACAATGTGTTCCATGCCTTCTCTTTCCCAATCTAGGAAAGTTTCTACAGCAACGACAGGATTTTGTTTTGGGACGAGTATCTCGTTCCCGATGAACAACTTCTTCTTTACTCTATCCTTCGAACTCTAACATTCAGGAATTAACACAGAAATTGCGTCGCAATGAAATACATTGTGTTCCATGCCTTCTCTTTCCCAATCTGGGAACGGTTCTATGGCAACGACAGGATTTTCTTTTGGGAATGAGTATCTCGTTCTTGATTCACTATTTCTTCTTTACTGTATCCCTCACAACCTCACATTGAGGAATTAACACAGAAATGGCGTCGCAATGTCATACATTGGGCTCCATGCTTTCTCTTTCCCAATCTGGGAATGTTTCTACGGCAGCGACAGGATTTTCTTTTGGGGACGAGTATCTCGTTCCCGATGCACTATTTCTTCTTTACTGTATCCCTCGCACTCTCACACTGAGGAAGTAACACAGAAATTGCGTCGCAATGAAATACATTGTGTTCCATGCCTTCTCCTTCCCAATCCGGGAACGTTTCTACGGCAACTACTGGATTTTGTTTTCGGGTCGAGGACCTCTTTTCCGATGCACTATTTCTTCTTTACTGTATTCCTCGCATCCTCACATTGAGGAATTGTCCCAGAAATTGCGTCGCAATCAAATACATTGTATTCCATGTCTTCTCTTTACGAATCTGGGAACGTTTCTACAGCAATGACAGTATTTTCTTTTGAGGACGAGTATCTCGTTTCCGATGAACTATTTCTTCTTTACTGTATCACTCACACTCTCACGTTGACGAATGAACACAGAAATTGAGTCGCAATGAAATACATTGGGTTCAATGCCTTCTCTAACCCAATCAGGGAACGTTTCTATGGCAACGACTGGATTTTGTTTTCGGGTCGAGGATGCACTATTTCTTCTTTACTGTATCCCTCGCACTCCCACATTGGGGAATTAACACAGAAATTGCGTCGCAATAAATTACATTGTGTTCCATGCCTTCTCCTTCCCAATCTCGGAACGTTTCTACGGCAACGACAGGATTTTCATTTGGGGACGAGTATCTCGTTCCCGATGAACTATTTCTTTTTTACGGTATGCCTCGCACTCTCACAGTGACGAATTAATACAGAAATAGCGTCGCTATAATATACGTTGTGTTCCATGCCTTCTCTCTTCCAATCTAGGAACGTTTCTACGGCAGTGACAGTATTTAGTTTTTGGGTCGAGCATCTCCTTTCCGATGCACTATTTCTTCTTTACTGTATCTCTCGCACCCTCACATTGAGGAAAAAGGACAGAAATTGCGTTGCAATGACATAAATTGTGTTCCATGCCCTCTCTCTCCCAGTCTGGGAACGTTTCTACGGCAATGAAAGGGTTTTCTTTTGGGGACCAGTATCTCGTTCACGATGAACTATTTCCTCTTTACTGTATCCCTCGCACTCTCACATAGACGAATTAACACAGAAATAGCGTCGGAATGACATACGTTTTGTTCCATGCCTACTCTTTCCCAACCTACGAACGTTTCTACGGCAATGACAGTATTTTGCTTTTGGGTCAAGGATCTAGTTTCTGATGCACTATTTCTTCTTTACTGCATCCCTCGCACCCTCACATTGCGGAATTGTCACAGAAATTCCGTCGCAATGAAATACATTGTGTTCCACGCCTTCTCTTTCCCAATCTGGGAACGTTTCTACGGCAACGACGGGATTTTCCTTTGGGGACGAGTATCGCGTTCTTGATGCACTATTTCTTCTTTACTGTATCCCTCACAACCTCACATTGAGAAATTAACATAGAAATTGCGTCGCAATGTAATACATTGTGTTACATGCCTTCTCTTTCCCAATCTGGGACCGTTTCAACGGCAACGACGGGATTTTCCTTTGGGGACGAGTATCAAGTTCTCGATGCACTATTTCTTCTTTACTGTATCCCACGCACTCTCACATTGTCGAATTAACACATAAATAGCGTCGCAATGATATACGTTGTGTTCCATGCCTTCTCTTTCCCAATCTGGGAACGTTTCTTCGGCAATGACAGTATTTTGTTGTTGTGCCGAGGATCTCCTTTCCGATGCCCTATTTCTTCTTTACTGTATCCCTCGCACCTTCACATTAAGCAATTAACACAGAAATTGCGTCGCAATGCAATACATTGTGTTCCACGCCTTCTCTTTCCCAATCTGGGAACGTCTCTACGGCAACGACAGGATTTTCTTTTGGGGACGAGTATCTTGTTCCCGATGCACTATTTCTTCATTACTGTATCCCTCGCACTCGCACATTGAGGAATTAACACAGAAATTGCGTCGCAATAAAGTACATTGTGTTCCATGACTTCTGCTTCGTAATCTGGGAACGTTTCTACGGCAACGACAGGATTTTGTTTTGGGATCGAGGATCTCCTTTCCGATGCACTATTTCTTCTTTACTGTATCCCTCGCACCCTCACATTGACGACTTAACACAGAAATGGCGTCGCAATAAAATACTATTGTGTTCCATGCCTTCTCTTTCCCAATCTCGAAACGTTTCTACGGCAACGACAGGATTTTCCTTTGGGGACAAGTATCTCGTTCCCGATGAACTAATTCTTCTTTCCTGTATCCCTCGCACTCTCACATAGACGAATTAACACAGAAATAGCGTCGCAATGATATACGTTTTGTTCCATGCCTTCTCTATCCCAATCTAGGAACGTTTCTACGGCAATGACAGTATTTTGATTTTGGGTCGAGGATCTCCATTCCGATGCACTATTTCTTCTTTACTGCATCCCTCGTACCCTCACATTGAGGAATTGTAACATAAATCCCGTCGCAATGAAATACATTGTGTTCCACGCGTTCTTTTTCCCAATCTGGGAACGTTTCTACGGCAACAACCGGATTTTCTTTTGGGGACTAGTATCTCGTTCCCAATGCACTATTTCTTCTTTACTGTGTCCCTCGCTCTCTCACATTGACGAATTAACACAGAAATAGCGTCGAAATTATATACGTTGTGTTCCATGTCTTCTCTTTCCCAATCTAGGAACGTTTCTACGGCAATGACAGTAATTTGTTTTTGGGTCGAGTATCGCCTTTCCGATGCACTATTTCTTCTTTACTGTATCCCTAGCACCATCACATTGAGGAAATAACACAGAAATTGCGTTGCAATGACATACATTGTACTCCATGCCTTCTCTTTCCCAATCTGGGATCGTTCCTACGGCAACAAAAGGATTTTCTTTTGGGGACGAGTATCTCGTTCCCGATGCACTATTTCTTCTTTACTGTATCCCTCGCACTCTCACATTGAGGAATTAACACAGAAATTGCGTCGCAATGAAATACTTGCGTTGCACGCCTTCCCTTTCCCTATCTGCGAACGTTTCTACGGCAACGGCAGGATTTCCTTTTGGGGACGAGTATCTCGTTCGTGATGCACTATGTCTTCACTACTGTATCCCTCGCACTCTCACATTGACGAATTTAAACATAAATTGCGCCGCCATAAAATACGTTGTGTACCATGCCTTCTCTTTCCCAATCTAGGAATGTTTCTACGGCAATGACGGGATTTTGTTTTGTGGTCGAGGACCCCCTTTCCGATGCACTATTTCTTCATTTTTGTGTCCCTCGCACTCTCACATTGACGAATTAACACAGAAACAGTGTCGCAATGAAATACATTGCGTTCCATGCCTTCTCTTTCTGAATCTGGGAACGTTTCTACGGCAACGACAGGATTTTGCTTTGGGGACGAGTATCTCGTTCCCGATGAACTATTTCTTCTTTACTGTATCCCTCGCACTCTCACACTGACGAATTAACACAGAAATAGATTTCAAATTATATACGTTGTGTTCCATGTCTTCTCATCCCCAATCTAGGAACGTTTCTATGGCAATCACAGTATTTTGTTTTTGGGTCGAGGATCTCCTTTCCGATGCACAATTTCTTCTTCATTGTATCCCTAGCACACTCACATTGAGGAATTAACACAGAAATTGCGTTGCAATGACATAAATTGAGTTCCATGCCTTCTCTTTCCCTATCTGGGAACGTTTCTACGGCAAAAAAATGATTTTCTTTTGGGGACGAGTATCTCTTTCCCGATTAACTATTTCTTCTCTACTGTATTCCTCGCACTTTCTCATTGACGAATTAACACAGAAATAGCGTCTCAATTAAATACATTGTGTTCCATGACTTCTTTTTCCCAATCTAGGAACGTTTCTACAGCAACGACAGGATTTTGTTTTGGGGACGAGTATCTCGTTCCCGATGACCAATTTCTTCTTTACTCTATCCCTCGAACTCTAACCTTCAGGAATAACACAGTAATTGCGTCGCAATGTAATACACTGTGTTCCATGCCTTCTCTTTCCCAATCTGGGAAAGTTTCTATAGCAACGACAGGATTTTCTTTTGGGGACGAGTATCTCGTTCCCGATGCACTATTTCTTCTTTACTGTATCCCTCGCACACTCACATTGACGAATTAACACAGAAATTGCGTCGCAATGATATACAATTCGTTCCTTGCCTTCTCTCTACCAATCTGGGAACGTTTCTACGGCAACGACAGGATTTTCTTTTGTGGACGAGTATCTCGTTCCCGATGCACTATTTCTTCTTTACTGTATCCCTCGCACCCTCACATTGACGAATTAACACAGAAATTGCGTCGCAATGAAATACATTGTTTTAAATGCCTTCTCTTTCCCTTTCTGGGACGTTTCTACGGCAACGACGGGATTTTCCTTTGGGGACGAGTATCTCGTTCTCGATGCACTATTTCTTCTTTACTGTATCCCTGGCACCCTCACATTGACGAATTAACACAGAAATTGCGTCGCAATGATATACATTTTGTTCCTTGCCTTCTCTCTACCAATCTGGGAACGTTTCTACGGCAACGACAGGATTTTCTTTTGGGGACGAGTATCTCGTTCCCGATGCACTATTTCTTCTTTACTGTATCCCTCGCACACTCACATTGACGAATTAACAAAGAAGTTTCGTCGCAATGAAATACATTGGGTTACATGCCTTCTCTTTTCCAATCTGGAAACGTTTCTACGGCAAAGACGGGATTTTCCTTTGGGGACGAGTATCACGTTCTTGATTCACTATTTCTTCTTTACTGTATCCCTCACAACCTCACATTGACGAATTAACACAGAAATTGCGTCGCAATGTAATACATTGTGTTCCATGCCTTCTCTTTCCCAATCTGGGAAAGTTTCTACAGAAGCGACAGGATTTTCTTTTGGGGACGAGTATCTCGTTCCGGATGCACTATTTCTTCTTTACTGTATCCCTCGCACCCTCAGATTGACGAATGAACACAGAAATTGCGTCCCAATGAAATACATTTCGTTCGATGCCTTCTCTTTCCCAATCTGGGAACGTTGCAACGGCAACGACGGGATTTTCCTTTGGGGACGAGTATCAAGTTGTCGATGCACTATTTCTTCTTTACTGTATCCCTCGCACTCTCACATTGTCGAAATAACACATAAATAGCGTCGCAATGATATACGTTGTTTTCCATGCCTTCTCTTTCCCAATCTCGGAACGTTTCTACGGCAATGACAGTATTTTGTTGTTGTCCCGAGGATGTCCTTTCCGATGCACTATTTCTTTTTTACTGTATCCCTCGCACCCTCACATTGATTAATTGACACAGAAATTGCGTCGCAATGAAATACATTGTGTTCCACGCCTTCTCTTTCCCAATCTGGGAACGTTTCTACGGCAACGACAGGATTTTTTTGGGGACGAGTATCTCGTTCCCGATGCACTATTTCTTCATTACTGTATCCCTCGCACACGCACATTGAGGAATTAACACAGAAATTGCGTCGCAATAAAATACATTGTGTTCCATGACTTCTGCTTCGTAATCTGGGAACGTTTCTACGGCAACGACAGGATTTTGTTTTTGGGTCGAGGATCTCCTTTCCGATGCACTATTTCTTCTGTACTGTATCCCTCGCAGCCTCCCATTGACGAATTAACACAGAAATGGCGTCGCAATAAAATACATTGTGTTCCATGCCTTCTCTTTCCGAATCTCGAAACGTCTCTACGGCAATGACAGGATTTTCCTTTGGGGTCAAGTATCTCGTTCCCGATGAACAAATTCTTCTTTACTGTATCCCTCGCACTCGCACATTGAGGAATTAACACAGAAATTGCGTCGCAATAAAGTACATTGTGTTCCATGCCTTCTCTATCCCAATCTCGGAACGCTTCTACGGCAGCGACAGGATTTTCTTTTGGGGACGAGTATCTCGTTCACGATGAACTATTTCCTCTTTACTGTATCCCTCGCACTCTTACATTGACGAGTTAATACAAAAATTGTGTCGCGATGAAATACATTGTGTTCCATGCCTTCTCTTTCCCAATGTGGGAACGTTTCTACGGCAGCTACAGAATTTTGCGTTTGGGGACGAGTATCTCGTTCCCGATGTACTATTTCTTTATTACTGTAACCCTCGCACCCTCACATTGACGAATTAACACAGAAATGGCGTCGCAATAAAATACATTGTGTTCAATGCCTTCTCTTTCCCAATCAATGAACGTTTCTGCGGCAACGACAGGATTTTGCTTTAGGGACGAGTATCTCGCTCCCGATGAACTATTTCTTCTTTACCGTATCCATCGCACTCTCACACTGACGAATTACACAGAAATAGCTTCCAAATTAAATAAGTTGTGTTCCATGTCTTCTCTTTCCCAATCTAGGAACGTTTCTACGGCAATGACAGTATTTTGCTTTTGGGTCGAGGAACTCCTATCCGATGCACAATTTCTTCTTTACTGTATTCCTAGCACACTCACATTGATTAATTAACTCAGAAATTGCGTTGCAAAGACATAAATTGTGTTCCATGCCTTCTCTTTCCCTATCTGGGAACGTTTCTACGGCAAAAAAATTATTTTCTTTTGGGGACGAGTATCTCGTTCCCGTTTAACTATTTCTACTCTACTGTGTCCCTCGCACTTTCTCATTGACGAATTAACAAAGAAATAGTGTCTCAATGAAATACATTGTGTTCCATGCCTTCTCTTTCCCAATCTAGGAACGTTTCTACAGCAACGACAGGATTTTGTTTTGGGGACGAGTATCTCGTTCCCGATGAACAATTTCTTCTTTACTCTATCCCTCGAACTCTAACCTTCAGGAATTAACACAGAAATTGCGTCGCAATGAAATACATTGTGTTCCATGCCTTCTCTTTCCCAATCTGGGGACGGTTCTATGGCAACGACAGGATTTTCTTTTGGGAATGAGTATCTCGTTCTTGATGCACTATTTCTTCTTTACTGTATCCCTCGCACCCTCACATTGACGAATTAACACAGAAATTGCGTCGCAATGAAATACATTGTGTTCCATGCCTTCTCTTTCCGAATCTGGGATCGTTTCTACGGCAACGACAGGATCTGCTTTTGGGCACGAATATCACGTTCCCGATGCACTATTTCTTCATTACTGTAACCCTCGCGCCCTCACATTGAGGAATTAACACAGAAATTGCGTCGCAATGAAATACATTGGGTTCCATGCCTTCTCTTTCCCAATCCGGGAACGTTTATATGGCAACGACTGGATTTTGTATTCGTGTCGAGGACCTCTCTTCCGATGCACTATTTCTTCTTTACTGTATTCCTCGCATCCTCACATTGACTAATTGTCACAGAAATTGCGTTGCAATGAAATACATTATTTTCCACGCCTTCTCTTTCCGAATCTGGGAATGTTTCTACGGCAACGACGGGCATTTGTTTTGGGGACGAGTATCTCGTTCCCGATGCACTAGTTCTTCATTACTGTATCCCTCGCAATCTCACATTGAGGAATTAATACAGAAATTGCGTCGCAATAAAATACATTGTGTTCCATGCCTTCTCCTATGCAATCTGGGAACGTTTCTACGGCAACGACAGGATTTTGTTTTGGGGACGAGTATCTCGTTCCCGATGAACAATTTCTTCTTTACTCTATCCCTCGAATTCTAACATTCAGGAATTAACACAGAAATTGCGTCGCAATGAAATACATTGTGTTCCATGCCTTCTCTTTCCCAATCTGGGAAAGTTTCTACGGCAGCGTTAGGATTTTCTTTTGGGGACGAGTATCTCGTTTCGGATGCACTATTTCTTCTTTACTGTATCACTCGCACTCTCATATTGACGAATGAAAACAGAAATTGAGTCGCAATGAAATACATTGCATTCCATGCCTTCTCTCTCCCAATCTCGGAACGTTTCTACGGCATCGACAGGATTTTCTTTTGGGGAATTATATCTTTTTCCCGATGCACTATTTCTTCTTTACTGTATCCCTAGCACCATCACATTGTGGAATTAACACAGAAATTGCGTTGCAATGACATAAATTGTACTCCATGCCTTCTCTTTCCCTATCTGGGAACGTTTTAAGGCAAAAAAATGATTTTCTTTTGGGGCGAGTATCAGGTTCCCGATTAACTATTTCTTCTCTACTGTATAACTCGCAATTTTTCATTGACGAATTAACACAGAAATAGCGTCTCAATTAAATACATTGTGTTCCATGCCTTCTGTTTCCCAATCCAGTGACGTTTCTACAGCAACAACAGGATTTGGTTATGGGGACGAGTATCTCGTTCCCGATGAACAATTTCTTCTTTACTCTATCCCTCGAACTCTAACCTTCAGGAATTAACACAGAAATTGCATCGCAATGAAATACATTGTGTTCCATGCCTTCTCTTTCCCAATCTGTGAAAGTTTCTACGGCAGTGACAGGATTCTCTTTTGGGGACGAGTATCTCGTTCCCGATGCACTATTTCTTCTTTACTGTATCCCTCGCACTCTCACATTGACGAATGAACACAGAAATTGCGTCGCAATGAAATACATTGCGTTCCATGCCTTCTCTCTCCCAATCTGGGAACGTTTCTATGGCAACGACAGGATTTTCTTTTGGGAATGAGTATCTCGTTCTTGATGCACTATTTCTATTTTACTGTATCCCTCACAACCTCACATTGAGGAATTAACACAGAATTTGCGTCGTAATGTAATACATTGTGTTCCATGCCTTCTCTTTCCCAATCTGGGAAAGTTTCTACGGTAGCGACAGGATTTTGTTTTGGGGACGAGTATCTCGTTCCCGATGCACTATTTCTTCTTTACTGTATTCCTCGCATTCTCACATTGAGTAATTGTCACAGAAATTGCGTTGCAATGAAATACATTATGTTCCACGCTTTCTCTTTCCCAATCTGGGAATGTTTCTACGGCAACGACAGGATTTTGTTTTGGGGACGAGTATCTCGTTCCCGATGCACTATTTCTTCATTACTGTATCCCTCGCACTCTCACATTAAGGAATTAACACAGAAATTGCTTCGCAATAAAATACATTGTGTTCCATGCCTTCTCCTTTGCAATCTGGGAACGTTTCTAGGGCAACGACAGGATTTTGTTTTGGGGACGAGTATCTCGTTCCCAATGAACAATTTCTTCTTTACTGTATCCCTCGAAATCTAACATTCAGGAATTAACACAGAAATTGCGTCGCAATGAAATACATTGTGTTCCATGCCTCCTCTTTCCCAATCTGGGAACGGTTCTATGGCAACGACAGGATTTTCTTTTGGGAATGAGTATGTCGTTCTTGATGCACTATTTCTTCTTTGCTGTATCCCTCACAAGCTCACATTGAGGAATTAACACAGAAATTGCGTCGCAATGTAATACATTGTGTTCCATGCTTTCTCTTTCCCAATCTGGGAAAGTTTCTACGGCAGCGACAGGATTTTCTTTTGGGGACGAGTATCTCGTTCCCGTTGCACTATTTCTTCTTTACTGTATCCCTCGCACTCTCATATTAACGAATGAACACAGAAATTGCGTCGCAATGAAATACATTGCGTTCCATGCCTTCTCTCTCCCAACCTGGGAACGTTTCTACGGCAACGACAGAATTTTCTTTTGGGGACGAGTATCTCGTTCCCGATGCACTGTTTCTTCTTTACTGTATCCCTCGCACACTCACATTGACGAATTAACAAAGAAATTTCGTCGCATTGAAATGTATTGTGTTACATGCCTTCTCTTTCCCAATCTGGGAACTTTTCTACGGCAACGAGGGGATTTTCCTTTGGGGTCGAGTATCAAGTTCTCGATGCACTATTTCTTCTGTACTGTATCCCTTGCACTCTCTCATTGACGAATTAACACAGAGATAGCGTCGCAATGTAATACATTGTGTTCCATGCCTTCTCTTTCCCAATCTGGGAACGTTTATACAGCAACGACAGGAATTTCCTTTGGTGAAGGGTGTCTCGTTCCTGATGAGCTATTTCTTCTTTACTGTATCCCTCGCACTCTCACATTGTCGAATTAACACATAAATAGCGTCGCAATGATATACGTTGTGTTCCATGCCTTCTCTTTCCCAATCTGGGAACGTTTCTATGGCAATGACAGTATTTTGTTGTTGTGCTGAGGATCTCCTTTCCGGTGCACTATTTCTTCTTTACTGTATCCCTCGCACCCTCACATTGAGCAATAAACACAGAAATAGCATCGCAATGAAATACATTGTGTTCCACGCCTTCTCTTTCCAAATCTGGGAACGTTTCTACGGCAACGACAGTATTTTCTTTTGGGGACGAGTATCTCGTTCCCGATGCACTATTTTTTCATTACTGTATGCCTCGCACTCCCAGATTGAGGAATTAACACATAAATTGCGTCGCAATAAAATACATTGTGTTCCATGTCTTCTCCTTCGTAATCTGGGAACGTTAGTACGGCAACGACATGATTTTGTTTTGGGGTCGAGGATCTCCTTTCCGATGCACTGTTTCTTCTTTACTGTATCCCTCGCACCCTCACATTGACGAATTAACCCAGAAATGGCGTCGCAATAAAATACATTGTGTTCCATGCCTTCTCTTTCCCAATCTCGAAGCGTTTCTACGGCAACGACAGGATTTTCCTTTGGGGACAAGTACCTCGTTCTCGATGAAGTAATTCTTCTTTACTGTATCCCTCGCACTGTCACATAGACGAATTAACACAGAAATAGCGTTGCAATGATATACGTTTTGTTCCATGCCTTCTCTTTCCCAATCTAGGAACGTTTCTACGGCAATGACAGTACTTTGATTTTGGGTCGAGGGTCTCCTTTCCGATGCACTATTTCTTCTTTACTGTATGCCTAGCACCATCACACTGAGGAATTTGACACAGAAATTGCGTTGCAATGACATAAATTGTACTTCATGCCTTCTCTTTCCCTATCTGGGAACGGTTCTATGGCAACGACAGGATTTTCTTTTGGGAATGAGTATCTCGTTCTTGATGCACAATTTCTTCTTTACTGTATATCTCACAACATCACATTGAGGAATTAACACAGAAATAGCGTCGCAATGTAATACATTGGTTTCCATGCTTTCTTTCCCACTCTGGGAAAGTTTCTACGGCAGCGACAGGATTTTCTTTTGGGGACGAGTATCTCGTCCCCGATGCACTATTTCTTCTTTACTGTATCCCTAGCACTCTCACATTGACGAATGAACACAGAAATTGCGTCGCAATGAAATACATTGTATTCCATGCCTTCTCTTTCCGAATCTGGGAACGTTTCTACAGCAATGACAGTATTTTCTTTTGAGGACGATTATCTCGTTACCGATGAACTATTTCTTCTTTACTGTATCACTCTCACTCTCACATTGACGAATGAACACAGAAATTGCGTCGCAATGAAATACATTGGGTTCCATGCCCTCTCTTTCCCAATCTAGGAACGTTTCTACGGCAACGACAGGATCTTCTTTTCGGGTCGAGTATCTCTTTTACGATGCACTATTTCTTCCTTACTGTATTCCTCGCATCCTCACATTGAGGAATTGTCACAGAAATTGCGTCGCAATGAAATACATTCTGTTCCACGCCGGCTCTTTCTCAATCTGGGAACGTTTCCACAGCAACGACAGGATTTTCTTTTGGGGACGAGTATCTCGTTCCCGATGCACTATTTCTTCATTACTGTATCCCTCGCACTCTCACATTGAGGAATTAACACAGAAATTGCGTCGCAATAAAATACATTGTGTTGCATGCCTTCTCTATCCCAATCTCGGAACGTTTCTACGGCAACGACTGGATTTTCATTTGGGGACGAGTATCTCGTTCCCGATGAACTATTTCTTTTTTACAGTATCCCTCGCACTCTCACAGTGACGAATTAATACAGAAATAGCGTCGCAATAATATACGTTGTTTTCGGTCCAGTGGTTCGTTCTACTAATGGTTTTGCGTACATTTTGGTAGCAGTGGAATTGACATTAAAATATGTGTGTTTTACAGCTTTATGCAAAGCAAGAGCTCGTTCAGTATCTAATGCTTTCATCAAACATTTTCTTAAAGAAGTGGGTCATGTTGATAAGGTTATATCAGATAATGGATCAGATTTTCGTTCTAAAATTTGGCTTCGTACTCTACGGCGTCGTAAGATTAAACCAATTTTTATTTCACTTTTTTACCCTCAATCTAATGCTTCAGAGAGATGGATGAAGGAAATCAATAAATTGTGCCGTCTTTATTGTCATCAGAATCACAGAACTTGGGATCAGTATCTTCATATTTTTCAAAACATTCTGAATGAACTTCCTAATGACTCATCTTCTTTACCGCCTATACTGTCATTAAAAAATAAAGTATCAACAAATCGCATTTCTGAAATCGTTCCTTTTCCGCCTTCACGGAATCTGCGGCATTCTGAAGTTGTCAACCTGGCTCTACGAAATATTGCATCTGCGGCTGCTAGAAGAGAGAAATCAGCTAAACGTCCTGGTCGTTTAAAAATCTTGTCAGTTGGTCAAAAGGTGTTAATTAAGTCTCATCGTTTGTCTCATAAAGGAAAAGGCTTATGCCGCAAATTTTTTCTGCTTTATAACGATCCATGTAGGGTTCGCAGAATCATTCATGATAACACTGTTGAAGTAGAAACTCTTAAATCTCGACGCTCTAAGGGAACACATCATATATCGAACGTAAAAATTTTTGTGGAATGACATACTTTTGAGACATCAACAGTTATACGTAAACATGCAGAGAATACAAGGATACCGCGCTGTGTTTTGGCGGCGGCACATACTCAAAGCAACAGTCAGTCTGCGCGCCGCACTAGGCAGTCGTTGACCGCAAACAATTACTTCCTACGTCACGCGCCTACAGCTGATCGAGCGCTCAGTGCGAATGCACTGACAGACGTAAACAAATACACAGTCTAATTTCTCCGACTAAATTCTGTATAAAGCTATGGTGACTTTATAATATATGTTATTAACGTTCAGTATTTTTCAGGATACGGTTGTGCAAAGTATTTAAGACCTTCAGGTAAATTCTGTGCGTGTCCGACGTTAGGACGACTTGCTATGGAGAAAATTTCAGGAAGAATGTAATTTCGAAAAAAAAAGTAATAAACTAAAAAGGGTAACTATTAATTGAGTTTATTTTTCAGTTAACATAATTCTACTTAAGTACGTATTTTAGATGTAATTTGCTGCTCGCGATTACGTGATTCATACTTTGTGCTAAATTTCATGTTCTATGAATTTACTTGTGAAGCGACGTGCTTACGCACATTGAAACGTCCCCTTTTATCAATTTTACTAGACTGTGCTTAACCTGATGCACAATATTTTTAGCGCAACGCAATCTGACTTTCAAGATTCCCTACAAAAGAATGGCCCTGACTAACATCAAACTATACCTTTCACAAATCACTTACCTCACAAAAATCTTCGCTGCTCAAGCTACTGCAATACAGCGAGCGCCACTACTGCCAGCTAAATAAAAGATACAAACTATGGAAGGCACTAACTACTGATAGGGATCGTTAGCAAATGAAAAATATTAATAGAGAACAAACAATGTATTTACCTTGATATCATCATATATATGACAGATTACCTTGATATCATCATATATATGACAGATTACAAAACTCCGCCATCTCTCTCCCCACATCCACCACTGCTGGCGGCTCACCTCCAACTGCCCAACGCTACGCGCTGTTCACAGCCAGCTGCCTAACACTACAATGGCGAGTATTACAACAATGAAAAGCAGCCACAGACTGCACACAGCACAGCCAGTGATTTTCATACAGAGGTGGCGTTACCAATAAAAAAACCTAAACAGCCTACTTACATAGCCCCCATGCTCCCCACAAAAAATTTTACAAATTTTTTTGGGCACTGGCCAATACAGATTTGAAAAAATTTTTCATAATTACAGTAAGAAAGATATCAAATGCACACACTTATTAATACAATGTTGGTCAAAAGCTCAAATTTTCTCACAGTCCATAAAGACAGTCCTGATCGTTCATGACGGTAAAATAGCAGTGTTTTTCTCAAAGTCTGAGCAGTAAAAGAAAATTCACACGGAAATAGTGGATTTCCATGCAGTCTTGAAGAAGTAGCGTTGTCCTTCCAACGGAAAGACAGTGCTGACTCTTGACATGCTGACAGGTCAAGGGCCGCAACAGAGTAAACCCACCACAGAGTCAGTCGAAGTTTTGAAGAGTATTGGTGGGTAGGTCATCACAGAGCAGACCCACTGTAGTCCTGGTAGAGATTACGGTATTGGTGGGCCACCAGAGGCGCAGACCCACTGCAGTCCTTGTAGAAATAATGGTACTGATGGATCATCAAAGATGTAGACCCAGTGTAGTCCTTGTAGAGATTATGGTACTGGTGAGTCAGCAACGACGTAGACCCACTGTAGTCCTCGTAGAGACAGCCAGCAGCCATCCGTTGTGACTGTGCAGGTGCACAATCACAATTGAAGAGTCTTGCGGATAATATAGCAAGTCCATAACCACCACTTGTGCACTCACAAAGTTTTTGGAATTGTCCTTAGAACCAGCAATGCTGTTATCCAGTCCCTTGCTGAATTATTAACACACATACAAACACTAACAGTCCCTACTTCTCACATATTGTCCATATACTATGACCAACAGAAACGTGTGCAGTGAAATGTAACTTACAAGTTAATAATATGATGAACTGGTGTCAATTACAATTTTATAACATAAGAATACAATTACAAAGGTACAAAATACATCATTAAAGAACATAACAATACAGATAACATTTGTAGTAAAGGCTTTACAAAAGAATCAAAATAACATATACAACAGTGTTACAGGAATTATGACATAAGTAGATACATAAAAGATCAGAATAAATTTTGAAACATTCACTTCACACATGAGCATTAAAACTAAATAGAATAAATAAAGTCTAAGCATATTTACAAGTTAAATAACATATTATTAATGCCAATTATATTTGAGGATAACAGTATTCCTCATCATAGTGAATAGTATTACAAAAAAAATTCTATGAAACTACACAGAGACAGGAAGAAAACAAATACACAAGGGTACACAAACACATAGGGGGATAGCACAATGGAAAGGACAGGGTTCGTTTTCAGTGTAACTTTTGGTACTGCAGTCCAACCCAAGACTTCATTCCATAGATCTTTCGTCTTATTTCCACATTTGTTTCCACCAAAAAAATCCTATTCAAGCATGCTTTCTGTATATATATATGTTCACATATTTCTTACCTCATTATTTATTTTCCATTATCTTACTTCATCATTTATTTCCAAGAAAATCCTACCTAAACCTGTTGTCCCTAAACCCTACATTTTGGTTCATATCCTCTTTCAAAATACTGTTTTGGCCAAACCATTTTCTTATAGATTTTCAATGTATTTCTTCCAATTCATCACAACTTGTTCTCTTATATAGTCTACCCCCTCTTAAGCTAACTTAAATCTACTGAGCTCAGATGCTAAACTAAGGGACGAGGCAATGCAGCAGAACAAATCAAGTAACACAAACATCAATGACAAAAATTTCAAGCTGGCAAAGCAAGCTACAGTAAATCTAAATTACCAAGCAATTCAACATTACAACTAATATGAGGCAATGCGCAGCAAACAAGAAAAATAAATCAGTAGTAAAACTGGCTGAACAGCGTAATACAAAGTCAAATTCAGTAACATTATGCCTGGCAAACAGCAGCAACTTATACCTAAACATGACATAGCTCAAGCAGAAAAAATATTACAATAAAAATGGCCATGTTTAAAACTTACGTCACATCTTAACACTAGAGTGATGCATCACAAGAACTTACACTAGCAGATAAGTTACCAAATCGTAAAGAAATTGTTTATGCAATTCCTGTGAAGGGAAATGTCTTTTTATGCTCCCTCATTTTTTGGAAATATATCACAAAACTATTATTTACTGGATCTGGAGACAGAAAATATTTATATTAGTACATCTATAAAATTTTATTTTAACCAGTGCTGCAGTGCAGCTAGAAACTAGATATTAAACAAAATGAGTAAATAAATACATAAAGCAAGCCATATGGCATTTCTCTCAATTCTCGTAGATAGACACTTGTCCTAATCAGGTGTGCAGATGTAAGAATGTTTCCAAGTTATTATTAGCGTGTCGTATTTACGATGCTTTCTACAAACGAATGTCAATAGCGAGGATAATGGCCTCCCTTTTTTTTTCTCTACCTGTGCTTCCGGAAAGGCACACCCTAATGGCTTGTTCTCCAGGTGTCTGACACAGCTGTGTGCCCACGACGCACGTGTAGGTGGTCACTTAACTTTCTTACGGAAATATTTACGACAGCAGTTTCCGCTACAGTGACAGTCTCATACAAAAATTTAACAGGTTGAGAATTTACGTTGCAAATGTGTAGAAACAAAATCCTATGAATATAACAGTGTCCAAGAAATTTTCGCCGTCATTGTGATACATTCACGCATTTACACACATTTCATAACTCTTAAAGTACGATTCTTGGTTTCCAACATCCTTTTTCACAAGTCAAGAGTCCCTAACTTCTATCCATTATTCATATACATATAAACACGTAAGAAGAAAGGAAAAAGACAGCAAAAATCATCAGATCAGTGAAAAGAAAATATGACAAAGACAGATTAGAAGAAATGGATTCTGATTTCAAAAGGAACAACACTAGAGACTTCTATAAGACTTTCAGAGAAGTTTTAACAGGATTCCAGTCACCAAGCTTGCATTTTAAAGATAAAAATGGAAAAATGGTTTTAAGCAATAAAGAGAACTGCCAAATCTTAGCTGAATACTTTGAAAATCTATTAAATTGTGAGGAGCCTAATGACAGGTTACAATTTCAAAAACCACAACATGAAAATCCACCGTCGGAACCACCTACAGTAGAAGAAATAGAAAAGATTATCAAAGCATTGAAGAATAACAAAGCACCAGGTGAGGATGGGATAGTGGCAGAAATGTGGAAACTAGGGGGCTTATCCGCATGTCAGAAAATTCACAAAGTAATTAAAGACATTTGGACAAAAGGAATCATACCCAGTGACTGGAAACAAGCATTGATCCACCCTCTCCATAAAAAAGGAGATAAAACAGACACCAACAACTACAGGGGCATATCCTTGTTACCAGTGACATACAAAATACTTTCTAAAGCACTTTTAAATAGAATAGAGGAACAAGCAGGACCTAATATAGGAGATTATCAAGCAGGATTTAGAAAAGGTAGATCATGTGCAGAACAGATTCTTAATTTAAAAACAATTTTGAGAGTGAGAGCTATACAAAATAAAAATACAGTAGTTACTTTCGTAGACTTCAAGAAGGCCTATGACTCAGTTGACAGACAAACACTATTCCAGATACTTTATGAATCAGGGATAGATGAAAACACCAGAAGACTTGTTGAACAAACGCTCACAGATACAACATCAAGAATTAAGTTTCAAGGCGAAATTTCTGAACCATTCAAAATCAAAACAGGAGTTCGACAAGGTGACGGACTGTCCCCAATTCTCTTTAACTTGGTTTTAGATAAAGTAGTAAAAACATGGGAAAACACATTAAAAAATAGAGGCACAAAGGGTATAAGCATGGGCCAAGGAAAGAACAAATTTGAAGTAAAATGTTTAGCCTTTGCGGATGATATGGCATTGATAACTGAAAACCGAACAGACGCAACAGTTATGCTTGATATGTTACACGAGATTGCTGAAAAGACTGGGCTAAAAATATCCTACGAAAAAACCGAGTATATAGAACACAAACATCATACAGAAAAGTTCATGAAAACAAAGTATGGAAAAATTAAAAGAGTTGATAGATTCAAATACCTGGGGGAGTGGATCCAAGCCAATGGACTGGATAACACAACAAATAAAGAAAGAATAAAAAAGTTGGAATTTGCATATAAATTAACACAACACTACTACAATAAGAAATCAATATCCATACAAGCAAAGATTAAACATTATAATACAGTTATTAGGACACAAGCAACATATGGATCAGAGTGCCTAACATTGAATAAGAAAGGCGAATTAAGAGAACTAGAAAAAAGAGAGAGAAAAATATTAAGAAAAATTCTAGGTCCTGAGAAAAACAAGGAAAACAGGTGGATTAAAAGGAGAAATGAAGACCTATACAAAAATACAGAAAAGATCACAGATACAATGAGGAAGAGACGGCTAAAATTTTATGGACATTTAAAAAGAATGGAAGAAACACGGATTACAAAGAAAATTTTTAATTACGTTAGTAAGCTGAAAAACACTGTAGGATGGATAGAAGCAGTAAAGAAAGACGCCAACAAAATAGGTGTTACAGAAGAAATAATACGTGACAGGAATAACTTTAGGCTACTTATAGAAAACGCAAACTATGAAGAAGATGCGCCAAAACCTCGACCCAAGAGAGTGTGGACAGATGAGCAGAGACGAGCAGTTGGCGAGAAAATGAAGAAGTACTGGGAAGAACGGAAGAAAAAGAAACACCATAAGTCTTAAGTTGTATGCGGTCCATAGCTGGCCAAATTCATAATAAAAAAAATAATAAACACGTAATCACATTCCTTACATAGCATCAGCTTATTGATCATAAACATACCTCAACAGCATAATACACATCGTCGTCGTAAAAATAACATCATAACACCTCAGTCAAATCTCAAAATCGTCGTAGCTTCCTCCAATAATTTCAAAACGCACTTCAAAAATCATGATCCCATACCAAATACATCATTCAAAGTTCTCATAGTATCACAATGGTTCCAAAAAAATATGAACAGTTCACAAAGTACTGACAAAATGCAATTTCATACGTGTGAAGTTATTCAACTGTGTAATTACGTAAACATCTGTCACTAATGTAGTAAACAAAAAATGTTTATCTCTCAGTTACATGATCAGATAGCTGTGTAATTTGTGTGTTAGAGAAATACGGTACCGATGTGTAAAGTTGTATAAGCAAATACCATATTAGCTGGGGCTCCTTGCGTTTGCCAAACACATGGTACACAAAGTAAGCGTGTACCCCCCTGAGGATTAATGTAATTATACCCTCAGGTGTTACAGATTACAGCAATGGAATGAAATGTATCACGGAAAACTTTCTTTGTAATTAAAAAATCTTTAAAAATAAGTGTCTTAAGTATAAGGTTAATCACTCAAATGCGTGTACTGTAGCGCTACACTTGCGTCTTGTTGTAAGATAATCTCTGTGTAAGTGTCGTAGTTATCGTCCTCCGAAAGCTAAGTTCTGCAGAAGTCAATGTACTTACCTCATGATAAACAAAAGTGAAATGTTTTGCGTATAGATATCTTAGTTATTACGCTTATTGTTGTGATGAAGAAAGTACTGTACTGTAACGTATTGTTGTGCTACGGAAAACCCTGTCTCATTGTAGCTATACTACAAAAGTTACTACTAAAACCTGTTTTACTTTCCAGAAGAATTCAGAAAAACTGTGCAGATATAAAACAGATACACCGCAAAAGCAACATTATAAATTGTCACTCATTAGTAGCGTCGTGATAAAAACCGTGTAGTTGTCTCATAAACTAACCACTGTGTCGTCTGGTATCTCACAGAAAGTACTTTAAATCCAGAATGTATTTTCAAGTAAACCAAAATGTTGCATTAAAATCTCATTAGCAGTACCAGTATGTGTCCTAAGTATGTAAGCCTGATAGTCGTTACGTAATCGTGCAACTAACAAGCAAGAATGTACAAATACAACACTGTGTCATCTGTTCACTATAACAATGCATTCGTAATTTCTGTTTAAATAAGTTCTCTTAGTTCTAGACTGGATATTTAACTTCAAACATTGTTGCATCTTAACAGTTTCTTAAGTCTGACAAAGCATACTAGAAATGTGAAGTGAAACGTTTTATGGCAAAGACAAAGTTAAAAAGCAGATTATCTTTCAATAAACGGTTTTACATGTGAAATGTGGTGTAAACCTTTACTCTTCATAGTACTCAGACTTTCAACTGAAAAGCAATTGTCATGTTTTATACATCGGTAAAGAATGCTAAAATTTTTCTCAAGGCTAGCGTCTTATGTTATTTTTCTCAGAGCCAGTGGGCGCACGCGGCTGCCTGCTGTGCGAGTCATTGTCTGTCTCTTTGTTGGCGCGCGCCGTTATTGGGATTAGGAGACCTAACTTCTACATATTCACTCTGACGAGAAGGCCCTGCCCTGTTTAAATCCCGCCAGTTCTGATGCAATTCAGGTCTGTCGTTACGAATATCTCGTCTGTCGTCATGTCGGTAGATTTCATAATTTCTTTCTTGTCGGTCATGTGGTGGAGAATTTCTCCCTGAATCGTAACTGCGCGCTGAACTGTTGCGTCTGAAAGTATTCTGTCTCCCTTGATAATAATAGTTCTGGTTACCATATTGTCTGTTTCTCTGGTAGTCTCTGTGATAGTCATTACTATAGAAATGCGATCTTTCTCTGTAATTATTACTCTGCGAGTGGTTGTCATACGGGTGGTGTCTGTTTTGATCACGATTTACGTTGCAAGAATAGCCTTGACGTGTCCAGTTAATATTTCCTTCATCGCGGGATTGTGACGGATGTGACCTGTAATTGTTATGTTCCTGTTTCCGCATTCCGCGATTGTCAGTGTCAATTTCCAATTCTTGTAGCAGACCTTGAAAAGCTTCAATGTCTTCTTTGCAACGTCCTGCTAAAATAATATGTCGTAATGTTCAGGTAATTTGATTAAGCAAATGCGGATGAGTTCTGAGGGGCTGTATGGGTTTGACAGGTACTGATTCTTGTGCAACATGTCTTCAAAATATTTCACAAGACTGGAGAATTCAGATTGTTCGAAATGTTTCATCATTATGATGCCATGTTTTACTCGGTCTTGTGTGGCTTGAGACCAATATGCTGAGAGGAAGGCATGGTAAAATTCTCCTTCACTGTGGCAATCGTGAATGACCGATAGCATTCTTACAGCTGGTTCATTCTCTAAGTAGCCACACATAAATTCTAATCTGTGTTCTAACGACCAGTTGGGAGGAAAACAATGAGAGAATTGATGGAGCCATGCTTGTGGATGAATGTCGTTGCCAGAATTCTTAAAAGTTTTGAATTTACGTGTAGTAATGAACAGCTTATAGTCAAAATCATCATGTCGGCGAGTCGCATATCGGTCATTGTTAGGCCGTGTCGGCCGTTCCATCTCAAAATTCGGTGCACCTTGCCAATTTCTTTCATAATTTCCGAAGTGTCCTGTGTTATTATTTTGTGGTTGATCCGTATTTCTGTCCTTCTTCCCGTATTGGGGCGCGAGTGTCCTCTGAAATACGTAATTCTTGTATTACCTGTGTCAGCTGATCTTGTACTTCGCGGATTTCTCTTTGGTGTTGCGTATTAATTTGATTCAGATTTTGTTTCAGTTTCCTAATTTGTTCGCTCTCTTCTGTGTCATTAAAGACTACCGGTTTTGTGTCGTTCAGATTATCATCTACCTTCGTAGATAAGTTAGTGAACTGATCCGAAAGTTCGGCTACTTTCTCCGATAGCGAACACATTTCCTCAGTGTGTTTTTCTGAACCAAGTTTCAGATTGTCCATTTGTGTTGAAATCGAATCTACTGTGTCCTTCAAGTTTTCCTGAGTTTTTGCAAGTTGCGTAACCGAATCTGTAGATGCAACTGAGTCAAATTTAGCTTGTAAGGTCTCATGATTTTCATGAACAGTAGTTTGCAGTTCTTTTATGGCTGCTTCGTGATTCTGTAGTGCATTTTCATGACGCGAAAAAATAGGTTGGAAATGCTCACAAATTTGTGTTTTTACGTCGTTACAGACTTTTTGACATTTCGATTCAATGTGATGTAACTCATTAGTTAAATCCTCACGTGTTTGTTCAAGTGTGGTGTCTAACTTTTTAAGATTTTGTTCCACTGTGTCTAACTTTTGAAGATTTTGTTCCATTATGTCTAACTTTCGAAGCTTTTGTCCCATTTGCTTCTGATTTTGTTCCATTTGTTGCATTAATTGCAATAATAATGTAATAGTGTCTGGAATCTGTTTCTCTACGCTTTTCGGCAGTGCATTTGAACCGGCAACATTCACATTTTGACAAGCAGAAAAAGTGTTTTTACTTATTTGAGAAAACGGTGATGACCCAAAACCTGAATCTACATTATTTGCGAAACTGTGTCCTGTCATTTCGGATTCCTGAGGCGAGCTGTTGCCGACCGACCGATCGATAATGCTTCCCTGCTCACTAATTGTTTCACTGTCTACGCCATTGTTTAGCCGCCCGCTCCATTTCCCTATGCACAATTACCAAATTATTACTTTGAACATTAGTTAATTCCTTACTCTGCGGCGCTAACACACTGCTTTCGTCTTCACTGTCATTTCTCAGTTTACTTTGGAGCCTAGTATTACGTTTTTCACACGCCATTATTGTCACAATATTTCACACGACAACACAGAAAAACACTATTTGAAGAGCAAAAATAGGGGAACACATTAACATAGCACTGAAAATAATATCTAGTTAATTGCAGCTGCGAAATACTTGGTGCAAATCTACATGCATACCACAACTGTTCTACTGTACAACAATGAAAGACTGCAACTACAAAGGAGATTTTCTCTACAATTACGCGCTAGCAATAAACAACAGCTACACTAATTACACAAACTACAAGAAAAAAAATCAGAAGATTCCAGTGAGGTATCCTCGGCTAAGGGTCGACATATGAAACGTCCCCTTTTATCAATTTTACTAGACTGTGCTTAACCTGACGCACAATATTTTTAGCGCAACGCAATCTGACTTTCAAGATTCCCTACAAAAGAATGGCCCTGACTAACATTAAACTATACCTTTCACAAATCACTTACCTCACAAAAATCTTCGCTGCTCAAGCTACTGCAATACAGCGAGCGCCACTACTGCCAGCTAAATAAAAGATACAAACTATGGAAGGCACTAACTACTGATAGGGATAGTTAGCAAATGAAAAATATTAATAGAGAACAAACAATGTATTTACCTTGATATCATCATATATATAGCAGTTATTGACAAATTACAAAACTCCGCCATCTCTCTCCCCACATCCACCACTGCTGGTGGCTCACCTCCAACTGCCCAACGCTACGCGCTGTTCACAGCCAGCTGCCTAACACTACAATGGCGAGTATTACAACAATGAAAAGCAGCCACAGACTGCACACAGCACAGCCAGTGATTTTCATACAGAGGTGGCGTTACCAATAAAAAAACCTAAACAGCCTACTTACAACATTAACTGATTTTGACGATGATTGATTAATGAACAGGCTTGTTATTTGTATATATTATGCATCGCTTGGCTGCACTGCTTTTTCACTGATGTCATATTTTTCTATTATGTGCCTGCTGTGCTTATTTATTTAAATTATAATTGTCACCTGATTAATTGTGCTGACTGTAGTTGGGTATGTAGGTTACACTTTGTGATTTATCTGCTTGCGCCTTCATGTTTACTTATTAAGATTACATATGAACATTTATTTGCTTATGCTGAATGATGCTAATGACTTGTTTATTACGTAAGATATATGTTTGCTGCTGTGCGTATGGATTGCATATTTACACATTTCTGTTTTGTTGTCATAACTACTCTTCAATTTAGAATATAGCAATGCTGATGTACAGTGTACGAACATAGAGTTTAGGTTACACTGTGGTATTAATTATAGATTGTTTGCTTGGCAGAGCCTCGTTGTAGGGATTGTGCTGCATCCACTTGTTGACATTCTGTTCTCTACTGGTATATTTACTCGCTATTGCATGTTTTGCTTACGCTCAGTGCTTTATATTTTTAAGATAAGAAAATTAACTGCTATAATTCGACGAACGACATTAGTACGAGAAACTTCATAGAAGTCACATGAGCTGGAGGTTTTATGGAAGCTGTATAAATTTATGCTAATAGGAAGGAAGATAACGATATGACATACCAACACTAGGTTTAGACCATCGACAGTTATTACACTGCATTTTTCGTGAGTAATTGAAATAGGAAGTGACACTTGACACAAGAAATACTCCACATGTTTGCTTCTGCCATGATTCTTGAAGTGGTGTACACACTGTGAAATATTATGATCATTCACACTCCGTAATCGTAATTAATTACTGAGATTTATTCGAACTAAGTCTGTTAGAGGTCATGTACGCATTTCTTTTATTTAATGATGGACAAGGTAAACAAAATGTATCTTATAATTTATAATGAGTAGCAGATTTGGATCAGATGGATTACACGAGAGGTTGTGTGTTGACATTGTGTCTTCGGATTGTATGAGATGATGAATTGAGGTTTGCATTAGGATTTTGTCTGCACTTGTTCGAGGAGACTGACTAGAGGAAAGAGTTGTTATGGAAGTGAAATGATATTGGCAATGAGGTTATATATATCGACGTATTGAAGAGGTATGATTGAGGTATTGAGATTATGTGAAGTTGATGATTATTGGAGTTTTCGTTGACAAGAGGTAAGGTAAATGATATTGATGATCGACGTATTGAAGAGGTATTATTGAAGTATTGAGACTATGTGATGCTGATGATTAGTGGAGTTTTGGTGGATAAGAGGTGAAGTAAGTGAGGAGCATATTTTTTTTTTGTTGGTCTATATGGAACAAGGAGGATAAAGATGGCAGACTAGAACACTCAAGTAGAAGGAAGATTGTCTACACACACACTTTGTTAAATCACTAAGCAGTATATACTTTTTTGAAGAGAGGAAGTATTTGCATATCTTGGCTCACTGACAGTTGTTCAGCAACCGTAAATTTTGATCTGGCTTGGCAAACATTGGTCTTGACATGATGACTATGACATTGACTAACTATTATTGACTGTTATACATTGCTGCCACTACTACTTGATACACATGATGAACATAAAATTTTGACAGAATTGCATTTACACAGTTAACACTATTCAATTACACAGTAGCACTAATGTGGATGAAAGATGAGTGAGTGTGTTTTGTGTGTTTTCCTTTTATAATCCCAGAGAAGTGATCCCAACCTATCTCCTAAATATTATTTTACTTGTTTGTTGTGGCTTGCACTGACACCCATAAATGTTATAGGTTTACTGGTATTTGTGTATTGTTATAGTTAATAGGACAATTATCTGATATCATTTGTGCGGTTATTATGATTTGTATGTTTAGTGTAAAAGCATTGTATGTGTATTCAAACTATTGTTCATGCCTGAACTGTCTGATTAGTGATGGTGCTGCACTTTTCAACATGATGTGTGACATTTAGTCATGTTTAATTTCTGCTGATGAACAGTGTGATTAGTGAAAGTGAATATTATGGACTGCGGTCTGCACCTGTTCAACATTGCTGGTGCCACTAATGGAACTGCTTATACTGAAATGGTGTTACTTGTTGGTGTCTGCACCTGCTCAACATTCCTGGGTGCCACTGATGGACTACTGCTACTGAAAAGATGTCACCTGTTGATATCTGCACCTGTTCAACATTGCTGGTGCCACTGATGGAACTGCTTATACTGAAATGGTGTTACTTGTTGGTGTCTGCACCTATTCAACATTACTGGGTGCCACTGATGGACTGCTTCTACTGAAAAGATGTCACCTGTTGATATCTGCACCTGTTCAACATTGCTGGTGCCACTGATGGAACTGCTTATACTGAAACGGTGTTACTTGTTGATGTCTTCACCTGCTCAACATTGCTGGGTGCCACTGATGGACTGCTTCTACCGAAATGATGTCACTTGTTGGTGTCGGCACCTGCTCAACATTGCTGGGTGCCACTGGTGGACTGCTTCTACTGAAAAGATGTCACCTGTTGCTGTGTGCACCTGCTCAACATTGCTGGTGCAACTAATGTAACTGCTTATACTGAAATGGTGTTACTTGTTGGTGTCTGCACCTATTCAACATTACTGGGTGCCACTGATGGACTGTTTCTACTGAAAAAATGTCACTTGTTGGTTTTTGCACCTGTTGACCATTGCTGGGTGCTACTGCTGGAACTGTCAACTGCTTATTCTTGAGCTATGGAAAGCGTTTATGTGAATATTTGTATAAACTGTTTTTTTTGTGTATTACTGTTTGTGAAAAGTTATGAGACTCTTACCTGCACATATTCGTCATTGCTGACGCTATTGATTGAACTGTTTAACCACATAATACTTGTGTAAACTGTTATGTAAAGTCACATGTATGAAGGAATTTGTATTGCTTACTGTATTTTATATATTAGGTTATTGAAAGGTCAGTGCAAAGCCAAACTTTTATCTAGTTATATGATATTTATGCATTAATATTATCTTTTATTTTTGTCTGTATTTTTTTTGACGAATTTGGTGGTATTTTCACCACCAATGCTGGCAAAAATACCATCAAATTTTAGCCTGTGGAGGAAGGGCATATGAAAGGTGGCTACAATGAGCCACAGCGCCAGAGATCGCGCTAGAGAGTATTGTTCCGCCGCCTCCACTGGCAGTGATTATTGAGATGTCGTAGTGGGCAGTGCCTGTCGAGGACTCGTGGTAGTCAGTGCTTGTTAAAAACTCGTAGCAGAGAGTGTTTGTTGAGATGTGCTAGTAGGGAGTGCTTGCTGAGAGGTGATACTGAAAAGTTCTTGTTGAGATGTGGTAATAGCGAGTCGGTGTGGAGATATATTATAATGATCAGAGTGATTTTGGTCAATATATGAAGGTAACGAAACTTGATTTATTTTTCATTATTTAATGTCGTAAATAATGCTTCATTACAGGTTCAGTCAACAAAGCATCTGGCTTGTGTTCTGGGATTAGAGTGTAATTCTGGTTCTCTTGAGTAATTATGGTATTTTTATTTTCTTTAATTAATTCAGTACAAATGATATTTAAAATTTCTTGTGTTGTTGAAGAAGAACCGTGCCAGATCCGTACGTTGAGTCATACTTCCACACACAGAACAGTTATACTTGTGCTTTGGTTTCGTAGGTTTTATAGTTGCTGGGGACTTAATTAATTAATTGTGTTAATGAAAATTTCCATTTCATTCTTTGTTATTGTTCTATGCAGTCAGACAGCGTAATAATACTAGTCAGGGCCAACCGTTTACGAGACTTCGTAATCGGACAGACAGCTACTGAAGCAAAAAATTAAAATTATTTGCAGTCAGATTAATTAAGCCCCCATGCAACGGCAATGAAAGGATTTTCTTTTGGGGACCAGTATCTCGTTCACGATGAACTATTTCCTCTTTACTGTATCCCTCGCACTCTCACATTGACAAATTAACAAAGAAATTGCGTCGCAATGAAATACATTCCGTTCCATGCCTTCTCTTTCCCAATCTCGGAACGTTTCTACGGCAGCAACAGGATTTTCTTTTGGGGACGAGTATCTCGTTCACGATGAACTATTTCCTCTTTACTGTATCCCTCGCACTCTCACATTGACGAATTAATAAGAAATTGTGTCGCAATGAAATACATTGTGTTCCATGCTTTCTCTTTCCCAATCTGGGAACGTTTCTACGGCAGCTACAGAATTTTGCTTTTGGGGACGAGTATCTCGTTCCCGATGTACTATTTCTTCATTACTGTATCCCTCGCACTCTCACATTGAGGAATGAATATAGACATTGCGTCGCAATAAAATCCATTGTGTTCCATGCCTTCCCTTCGCAATCTAGGAACGTTTCTACGGCAACGACAGGATTTAGTTTTCGGGTCGAGGATCTCCTTTCCGATGCACTATTTCGTCTTTACTGTATACCTCGCACCCTCACATTGACGAATTAACACAGAAATGGCGTCGCAATAAAATACATTGTGTTTCCTGCCTTCTCTTTCCCAATATATGAACGTTTCTGCGGCAACGACAGGATTTTGCTTTGGGGACGAGTATCTCGTTCCCGATGAATTATTTCTTTTTTACTGTATCCCTGCACTCTCACACTGAGGAATTAACACAGA
The DNA here is from genome assembly GCF_023898315.1 of Schistocerca nitens. NCBI lineage: Eukaryota > Metazoa > Arthropoda > Insecta > Orthoptera > Acrididae > Schistocerca > Schistocerca nitens. The sequence goes on along the minus strand of NC_064614.1, from coordinate 1,324,188,238 downwards.
AATAGCTTCCAAATTATATACGTTGTGTTCCATGTCTTCTCTTTCCCAATCTAGGAACGTTTCTACGGCAATGACAGTATTTTGTTTTTGGGTCGAGTATCTCCGTTCCGATGCACAATTTCTTCTTTACTGTATCCCTAGCACATTCACATGGAGGAATTAACACAGAAATTGCGTTGAAATGACATAAATTGTGTTCCATGCCTTCTCTTTCCCTATCTGGGAACGTTTCTACGGCAAAAAAATGATTTTCTTTTGGGGACGAGTATCTCGTTCCCGATTAACTATTTCTTCTTTACTGTATCCCTCGCACTCTCTCATTGACGAATTAACACAGAAATAGCGTCTCAATTACATTGTGTTCCATGCCTTCTCTTTCCCAATCTAGGAACGTTTCTACAGCAACGACAGGATTTAGTTTTGCGGATGAGTATCTCGTTCCCGATGCACAATTTCTTCTTTACTCTATCCCTCACACCCTCACATTGAAGAATTAACACAGAAATTGCGTCGCAATGTAATACATTGGGTTCCATGGCTTCCCTTTCCCAATCTGGGAACGTTTCTATGGCAGCGAAAGGAATTTATTTTGGGGACTAGTATCTCGTTCCCGATGCACTATTTCTTTTTTACTGTATCACTCGCACTCTCACATTGACGAATTAACACAGAAATAGCGTCGCAATGGAATACATTGTGTTCCATGCCTTCTCTTTCCGAATCTGGGATCGTTTCTACGGCAACGTCAGGATTTTCTTTTGGGGACGAGTACCTCGTTCCCGATGCACTATTTCTTCTTTACTGTATCCCTAGCACTCTCACATTGACGAATGAACACAGAAATTGCGTCGCAATGAAATACATTGTTTCCATGCCTTCTCTTTCCGAATCTGGGAACGTTTCTACAGCAACGACAGTATTTTCTTTTGAGGACGAGTATCTCGTTCCCGATGAACTATTTCTTGTTTACTGTATCCCTCACACTCTGACATTGACCAATGAACACAGAAATTGCGTCGCAAGGAAATACCTTGGGTTCCATGCCTTCTCTTTCCCAATCTAGGAACGTTTCTACTGCAACGACTGGATTTTGTTTTCGGGTCGAGTATCTGTTTTACGATGCACTATTTGTTCTTTACTGTATTCCTCGCATCCTCACATTGAGGAATTGTCACAGAAATGGCGTCGCAATGAAATACATTGTGTTCCACGCCTGCTCTTTCCCAATCTGGAAACGTTCCTACGCAACGACAGGATTTACTTTTGGGGACGAGTATCTAGTCCCCGATGCACTATTTCTTCATTACTGTATCCCTCGCACTCTCACATTGACGAATTAACACAGAAATGACGTCGCAATAAAATACATTGTGTCCCTGCCTTTTGTTTCCCAATCTCGAAAAGTTTCTACGGCAAAGACAGGATTTTCGTTTGGGGACGAGTATCTCGTTCCCGATGAACTATTTCTTCTTTACTGTATCCCTCGCACTGTCACATAGACGAATTAACAAAGAAATAGCGTCGCAATGATATACGTTTTGTTCCATGCCTTATCTTTCCCATTCCTCTCTCGAAAGGGCAGCCGTCCGATCCATTAGAGAAGACGAGGATCTGATAGTTCTACCAGCCGACAAAGGCAACGCAACGGTTCTTCTGTCACGTTATGACTATCTGGGAAAGATGGATCTCTTACTTGAGGACTCAGCATACAGATCATTGCAGGACGACCCAACTGAACGGATAAAACGGAAGACGCTTTCACTGTTGAAGAAGAGTTCTTTACCTGACGACGTTCTCAAAAAACTTCGTCCTGGTGCTGCCGTGCCACCGAGACTATACGGCCTACCCAAGACTCATAAGAAAGGGGCCCCGCTTCGTCCGATCGTGAGTAACTTGGGTGCTCCTACCTACAATCTAGCCAAGTATTTAGCATCTGTTCTTGGCCCTCACGCCGGTAAATGCGAACGTCACATTCCCAATTCTATGGTGTTTATTCAGAGATTGAAGTCCTTGTCTCTTAGTCCCTGCGATTTGCTTGTGAGCTTTGATGTCGTGTCGCTTTTTACCCGGGTTCCTCTGGAAGAATCCTTGCAATTAATTGGTGAGAAACTGGATGAGGACACAACCAGGCTTTGTCGCCACGTGCTGACGTCAACGTACTTTTTATTCAATGACAAATATTTTGAACAGACTGACGGAGTGGCTATGGGGAGCCCACTGTCCCCAATAGTCGCCAACCTTTTTATGGAAGATTTGGAGGACATGGCGCTGAAGACGGCGTCCTTAAAACCAACCTGTTTTTGGAGGTACGTTGACGACACGTTTATGGTGTGGCCTCATGGGAGAGAGACTCTTGACCGCCTCCTAGATCATTTTAATTCCCTGCATCCTAGCATCAAGTTTACCATGGAGGTGGAAAGTGATGGAAAGCTTCCGTTTCTGGATGTTCTGGTGTACAGAAAGGATGATGGGACACTGGGACACAGTGTTTATCGAAAGCCTACGCACACGGACCGTTACCCGCATGCTTCTAGCTGTCATCCATCGTTCCAGCGTACAGGGGTCCTGCGAACGTTGGCGAGAAGAGCTTATGCCATTTCAGATGGAGAAAGTTTGACACCAGAATTGGACCACCTTAAGGTTGTGTTCAAGCAGAATGGCTATACAGATAAACAGATCCGTCGTGCTTTCCAGTTTGGACCATCGCCTGAACCACCAGAAGATACCTGCAAATCGGTGGCTTTTCTGCCTTTTGCTGGGAGTATTTCCTCGAAGATAAGAAGAATTCTAAAAAGATATCACATCGAAAGTATTTTTCGTCCGCCGGCCAAGCTTAGAGCGTTTCTTGGCTCTGTTAAGGATGATTTGGGTTTGAGGAAGCCCGGTGTATACAAGATCCCTTGCCACTGTGGGAAGGCTTACATTGGTCAGACGATCCGGACCATTCAAGACCGATGTGTTGAGCATCAGCGGCACACACGGCTGCTTCAACCCGAGAAATCCGCAGTGGCGGAGCACTGTCTCACCCAGGGACACAGAATGCAATATGATGCGACACAAATGGTTGCCCCTGCATCTCGCTATTGGGACTGTGTTTTAAAAGAATCGATAGAGATTCGTTTATCTGACAATCTTATTAATAGAGACAAGGGCTATCTTTTAAGTAAGACTTGGGACCCGGTGTTATCCGACATTAAAAAACAACGGTCTGCGTCTCAATCGTCGGAATAGAATTTTTTAAATTTCTTTTATTTTTGACAGCGATATCTCGATTTCGCCTCTTTCCACCACCGGCGGCGCGGCATGTTTACTGCACTAGAGGGCAGCTACGGCACCTTTTCGCGCACGCGTTGTGAGCCTTCTGCGGCCTATATATGGGCTGCCGCTTGCGCTGGGAAGTCAGTTCCGGAGAGATTGTGCACCAGCGCTCTCACCTGATGATGGCGGCCAGTTGGACCGCAGAAATATTGTGTCTTGAAGACGTCATGATCCGGCTGCATACCCGAGAAGAATTTTATCATTTATTACGCCGGGAAAGCCTTCGTAGTCACAACACAGAAATAGCGTCGCAATGAAATATATTGCGTTCCATTCCTTCTCTTTCTGAATCTGGGAACGTGTCTACAGCAACGACAGGATTTTCTTTTGGGGACGAGTATCTCATTCCCGATGCACTATTTCTTCTTTACTGTATCCCTCGCACTCTCACATTGACGCATTAACACAGAAATTGCGTCGCAATGTAATAGATTGTGTTCCATGCCTCCTCTTTCCCAATCTGGGAACGTTTCTACGGCAACGACAAGATTTTCCTTAGGGGACGAGTATCTCGTTCCCGATGCACTATTTCTTCTTTACTGTATCCCTCGCACTCTCACATTGACGAATTAACACAGAAATTGCGGCGCACGAAATACCTTTTGTTCCATGCCTTCTCTTTCCGAATCTGGGATCGTTTCTACGGCAACGACAGGATTTTCTTTTGGGGACGAGTATGTCGTTCCCGATGTACTATTTCTTCTTTACTGTATCCCTAGCACTCTCACATTGACGAATGAACACAGAAGTTGCGTCGCAATGAAATACATTGGGTTCCATGCCCTCTCTTTCCCAATCTAGGAACGTTTCTACGGCAACGACAGGATTTTGTTTTCCTGTCGAGTATCTCTTATACGATGCACTATTTCTTCTTTGCTATATTCCTCGCATCCTCACATTGAGGAAATGTCACAGAAATTGCGTCGCAATAAAATACATTGTGTTCCATGCCTTCTCCTTCCCAATCTTGGAACGTTTCTACAGCAACGACGGCATTTTGTTTTGGGGTCCAGGATCTTCTTTCCGATGCACTATTTCTTAATTACTGTATCCCTCGCACTCTCACATTGAGGAATTAACACAGAAACTGCATCGCTATGCAATACATTGTGTTCCATGCCTTCTCTTTCCCAATCTGTGAACAGTTCTATGGCAACGACTGGATTTTCTTTTGGGAATGAGTATCTCGTTCTTGATTCACTATTTCTTCTTTACTGTATCCCTCACACTCTCACAGTGACGAATGAACACAGAAATTGCTTCGCAATGAAATACATTGGGTTCCACACCTGCTCTTTCCCAATCTTGGAACATTTCTACGGCAAAGATAGGATTTTGTTTTCGGGTCGAGTATCTCTTTTACGATGCACTTTTTCTTCTTTACTGTATTCCTCGCATCCTCACACTGAGGAATTGTCACAGAAATTGCGTCGCAATGAAATACATTGTGTTCCACGCCTGCTCTTTCAAAATCTGGGTACATTTCTACGGCAACGACAGGATTTTCTTTTGGGGACGAGTATCTCGTTCACGATGAACTATTTCCTCTTTACTGTATCCCTCGCACTCTCACATTGACGAATTAACACAGAAATAACGCCGCCATAAAATACATTGTGTTCCATGCCTTCTCTTTCCCAATCTAGGAACGTTTCTACGGCGACGACGGGATTTTGTTTTGTGGTCGAGGACCTCCTTTCCGATGCACTATTTCTTCATTACTGTGTCCCTCGCACTCTCACATTGACAAATTAACACAGAAATAGCGTCGCAATGAAATACATTGCGTTCCATGGCTTCTCTTTCTGAATCTGGGAACGTGTCTACAGCAACGACAGGATTTTCTTTTGGGGACGAGTATCTCATTCAAAATGCCCTATTTCTTCTTTACTGTATCCCTCGCACTCTCACATTGCCGAATTAACACAGAAATTGCGTCGCAATGTAATAGATTGTGATCCATACCTCCTCTTTCCCAATCTGGGAACGTTTCTATGGCAACGACAAGATTTCCCTTAGGGGACGAGAATCTCGTTCCCAATGAACTATTTCTTCTTTACTGTCCCTCGCACTCTCACATTGACGAATTAACACAGAAATAGCGTCGAAATTATATACGTTGTGTTCCATGTCTTCTCTTTCCCAATCTAGGAACGTTTCTACGGCAATAACAGTATTTTGTTTTTGGGTCTAGGATCTCCTTTCTGATGCACTATTTTTTCTTTACTGTATCCCTAGCAGCCTCACATTGACGAATTAACACAGAAATTGCGTTGCAATGACATAAATCGTGTTCCACGTCTTCTCTTCCCCAAACTGGGAACATTTCTACGGCAACAAAAGGATTTTCTTTTGGGGACGAGTATCTCGTTCCCGATGCACTATTTCTTCTTTACTGTATCCCTCACACTCTCACATTGAGGAATTAACACAGAAATTGCGTCGCAATGTAACAGATTGTGTTCCATGCCTCCTCTTTCCGAATCTGGGAACGTTTCTACGGCAACGACAAGATTTTCCTTAGGGGACGAGTATCTCGTTCCCGATGCACTATTTCTTCTTTACAGTATCCCTCGTACTCTCACATTGACGAATTAACACAGAAATTACGTCGCAATGAAATACATTGTATTCCATGCCTTCTCTTTCCGAATCTGGGAACGTTTCTACAGCAACGACAGTATTTTCTTTTGTGGACGAGTATCTCGTTCCCGATGAACTATTTCTTCTTTACTGTATCCCTCACACTATCACATTGACGAATGAACACAGAAATTGCGTCCCAATGAATTACATTGTGTTCCATGCCTACTCTTTCCCAATCTAGGAACGTTTGTACGGGAACGACAGGTTTTTGTTTTCGGGTCGAGTATCTCTTTTACGATGCACTAATTCTTTTTTACTGTATTTCTCGCATCATCACATTGAGCAATTGTCTCAGAAATTGCGTCGCAATGAAGTACATTGTGTTCCACGACTGCTCTTTCCCAATCTGGGAACGTTCCTACGGCAACGACAGGATTTTCTTTTGGGGACGACTATTTCGTTCCCGATGCACTATTTCTATATTACTGTATCCCTCGCACTCTCACATTGAGGAATTAACACAGAAATTCCGTCGCAATAAAATACATTGTGTTCCATGCCTTCTCTTCCCAATCTAGGAACGTTTCTACAGCAACGACAGGATTTTGTTTCGGGGTCGAGGATCTCCTTTCTGATGCACTATTTCTTCATTACTGTGTCCCTCGCACTCTCACATTGAGGAATTAACACAGAAATAGCGTCGCAATAAAATACATTGTGTTCCGTGGCTTCTCTTCCCCAATCTGGGAACGGTTCTATGGCAACGACTGGATTTTCTTTATGGCATGAGTATCTCGTTCTTGATGCACTATTTCTTCTTTACTATATCCCTCACACCCTCACATTGAGGATTTCTCACAGAAATTGCGTCACAATGAAATACATTGTATTCCACGCCTGCTCTTTCCCAATCTGGGAACGTTTCTAGGGCAACGACAGGATTTTCTTTTGGGGACGAGTATCTCGTTCCCGATGCACTATTTCCTCTTTACAGAATCCCTCGCACTCTCACATTGAGGAATTAACACAGAAATTGCGTCGCAATGAAATACATTGTGTTCCATGCCTTCTCCTTCCCAATGTAGGAAAGTTTCTACAGCAACGACAGTATTTTGTTTTAGGGTTGAGGATCTCCTTTCTGATGCACTATTTCTTCACTACTGTATACCTCGCACTCTCACATTGAGGAATTAACACAGAAATTGCGTCGCAATATAATACATCGTGTTCCATGCCTTCTCTTTCCCAATCTCGGAACGTTTCTACGGCAACAACAGGATTTTCATTTGGGGACGAGTATCTCGTTCCCGTTGAACTATTTCTTTTTTACAGTATCCCTCGCATTCTCACGTTGACGAATTAATACATAAATAGCGTCGCAATGATATACATTGTATTCCAAGCCTTCTCTTTCCCAATCTAGGAACGTTTCTACGGCATTGACAGTATTTTTTTTTTTTTTGGGTCGAGCATCTCCTTTCCGATGCACTATTTCTTCATTACTGTATCCCTCGCACCCTAACATTGACGAATTAACACAGAAATGGTGTCGAAACAAAATACATTGTGTTCCACACCTATTCTTTGCCAATCTAGGAACGTTTCTACGGCAACGACAGGATTTTCTTTTGAGGACGAGTATCTAGTTCCCGATGAACTTTTTCTTGTTTACTGTATCCCTCACACTCTCACATTGACCAATGAACACAGAAATTGCGTCGCAATGAAATACCTTGGGTTCCATGCCTTCTCTTTCCCAATCTTGGAACGTTTCTACTGCAACGACAGGATTTTGTTTTCGGGTCGAGTGTCTCTTTTACGATGCACTATTTGTTCTTTACTGTATTCCTCGCATCCTCACATTGAGGAATTGTCACAGAAATGGCGTCGCAATGAAATACATTGTGTTCCACGCCTGCTCTTTCCCAATCTGGCAACGTTCCTACGGCAACGACAGGATTTACTTTTATGGACGAGTATCTCGTCCCCGATGCACTATTTCTTCATTACTGTATCCCTCGCACTCTCACATTGACGAATTAACACAGAAATGACGTCGCAATAAAATACATTGTGTGCCTGCCTTCTGTTTCCCAATGTCGAAACGTTTCTACGGCAAAGACAGGATTTTCGTTTGGGGACGAGTATCTCGTTCCCGATGAACTATATCTTCTTTACTGTATCCCTCGCACTCTCACATAGACGAATTAACACAGAAATAGCGTCGCAATGATATACGATTTGTTCCATGCCTTATCTTTCCCATTCTAGAAACGTTTCTCCGGCAATGACAGTATTATTTTTTTTTTGGGTCGAGGTTCTCCTTTCCGATGCACTATTTCTTCTTTACTGCATCCCTCGCACCCTCACATTGAGGAATTAACACAGAAATTGCGTTGCAATGACATAAATTGTGTTCCATACCTTCTCTTTACCAATCTGGGAACGTTTCTACGGCAACAAAAGGATTTTCTTTGCGGCCGAGTGTCTCGTTCCCGATGCACTATTTCTTCTTTACTGTATCCCTCGCACTCTCACATTGACGAATTAACACAGAAATAGCGTAGCAATTAAATACATTGTGTTCCATTCCTTCTCTTCCCCAATCTAGGCACGTTTCTACAGCAACGAAAGGATATTTCTTTGGGGTCGAGGATCTCCTTTCCGATGCACTATTTCTTCTTAACTGTATCCCTCGCACCCTCACATTGAGGAATTAACGCAGAAATTGCGTCGCATTGGAATAAATTGTGTTCAATGCATTCTCGGTCCCAATCTAGGAACGTTTCTACGGCAACGACAGGATTTTGTTTTCGGGTTGAGGATCTCGTTCCCGATGAACTATTTCCGCTTTACTGTATCACTCGCACTCTCACATTGACGAATTAAAACAGAAATTGCGCTGCCATAAAATACACTGTGTTGCATGCCTTCTGTTTTCAAATCCAGGAACGTTTCTACGGCAACGACGGGATTTTGTTTTGGGAATGAGGATCTCCTTTACGATGCACTATTTCTTCATTACTGTATCCTTCGCACTCTGACATTGACGAATTAACTCAGAAATAGCATCACAATGAAATACGTTGCGTTACATGCCTTCTCCCAATCTTGGAACGTTTCTACAGCAACGACGGGATTTTGTTCTGGGGACGAGTACCTCATTCCCGATGCACAATTTCTTCTTTGCTCTATCCCTCGCACTCTCACATTCAGGAATTAACACAGAAATTGCGTCGCAATGTAATACATTGTGTTCCATGCCTTCTCTTTCCCAATCTGGGAACGGTTCTATGGCAACGACAGGATTTTCTTTTGGGATGAGTATCTCGTTCTTGATGCACTATTTCTTCTTTACTGTATCCCTCACACCCTCACATTGAGGAATTAACACAGCAATTGCGTCGCAATGAAATACATTGTGTTCCATGCCTTCTCTTTCCCAATCTGGGAACGTTTCTACGGCACCGACAGTAATTTCTTCTGGGGACGAGTATCTCGTTCCCGATGCACCATTTCTTCTTTACTGTATCCGTCGCACTCCCACATTGACGAATGAACACAGAAATTGCGTCGCAATGAAATACACTGCTGGCCACCGTAAATGCAACACCAAGAAAGACAAGAGGTAGCACAACAAAATTTAATTTGTAGATAACATGTTGACCAAGTATCAAATGATTACGTTTACAGACGTCTGTGACATGTGGTTCCGGCCAGAATCAGTAGCCAGAGTAGCCGCCATTGTTGGAGATCACCGCTGCCACACGTCTCGGCATTGAGTCAGACGATGGATGTGTTCCTGGGGTACAGCAGCCCAAGCAGCCTCCACACGTTGCCAAAGATCATCTGGTGTGGCAGCTGGGGATGTAATCTGGGTCACTTGTTGAGCAACCATGGACCACATGTTTTCTGTCGGCGAAAGATCCGGAGAGCGAGCCGGCCAGGGAAGCAATTCAATCTGGTTATTGACGAAGAACCTTTGGACAATGCGTGCCACGTGTGGTCGCGCATTGTTGTTGTTTTTGTGGTCTTCAGTCCTGAGACTGGTTTGATGCAGCTCTTAATGCTACTCTATCCTGTGCAAGCTTCTTCATCTCCCAGTACCTACTGCAACCTACATCCTTCTGAATCTGCTTAGTGAATTGATCTCTTGGTCTCCCTCTACGATTTTTACCCTCCACGCTGCCCTCCAATGCTACATTTGTGATCACTTGATGCCTCAAAACATGTCCTACCAACCGATCCCTTCTTCTAGTCAAGTTGTGCCACAAACTTCTCTTCTCCCCAATCCTATTCAATACCTCCTCATTAGTTACGTGATCTACCCACCTTATCTTCAGCATTCTTCTGTAGCACCACGTTTCGAAAGCTTCTATTCTCTTCTTGTCCAAACTGGTTATCGTCCATGTTTCACTTCCATACATGGCCACACTCCATACAAATACTTTCAGAAACGACTTCCTGACACTTAAATCTATACTCGATGTTAACAAATTTCTCTTCTTCAGAAACGCTTTCCTTCCCATTGCCAGTCTACATTTTATATCCTCTCTACTTCGACCATCATCAGTTATTTTACTCCCTAAATAGCAAAACTCCTTTACTACTTTAAGTGTCTCATTTCCTAATCTAATTCCCTCAGCATCACCCGATTTCATTTGACTACATTCCATTATCCTCGTTTTGCTTTTGTTGATGTTCATCTTATATCCTCCTTTCAAGACACTGTCCATTCCGTTCAACTGCTCTTCCAAGTCCTTTGCTGTCTCTGACAGAATTACAATGTCATCTGCGAACCTCAAAGTTTTTACTTCTTCTCCATGAATTTTAATACCTACTCCAAATTTTTCTTTTGTTTCCTTTACTGCTTGCTCAATATACAGATTGAATAACATCGGGGAGAGGCTACAACCCTGTCTCACTCCTTTCCCAACCACTGCTTCCCTTTCATGCCCCTCGACTCTTATAACTGCCATCTAGTTTCTGTACAAATTGTAAATAGCCTTCCGCTCCCTGTATTTTACCCCTGCCACCTTCAGAATTTGAAAGAGAGTATTCCAGTTAACATTGTCAAAAGCTTTCTCTAAGTCTACAAATGCTAGAAACGTAGGTTTGCCTTTTCTTAATCTAGCTTCTAAGATAAGTCGTAAGGTTAGTATTGCCTCACGTGTTCCAACATTTCTACGGAATCCAAACTGATCCTCCCCGAGGTCCGCTTCTACCAGTTTTACCATTCGTCTGTAAAGAATTCGCGTTAGTATTTTGCAGCTGTGACTTATTAAACTGATAGTTCGGTAATTTTCACACCTGTCAACACCTGCTTCCTTTGGTATTGGAATTATTATATTCTTCTTGAAGTCTGTGGGTATTTCGCCTGTCTCATACATCTTGCTCACCAGATGGTAGAGTTTTGTCATGACTGGCTCTCCCAAGGCCATCAGTAGTTCTAATGGAATGTTGTCTACTCCCGGGGCCTTGTTTCGACTCAGGTCTTTCAGTGCTCTGTCAAACTCTTCACGCAGTATCTTATCTCCCATTTCATCTTCATCTACATCCTCTTCCATTTCCATAATACTGTCCTCAAGTACATCGCCCTTGTATAAACCCTCTATATACTCCTTCCACCTTTCTGCCTTCCCTTCTTTGCTTAGAACTGGGTTGCCATCTGAGCTCTTGATTTTCATACAAGTGGTTCTCTTCTCTCCAAAGGTCTCTTTAATTTTCCTGTAGGCAGTATCTATCTTACCCCTAGTGAGACAAGCCTCTACATCCTTACATTTGTCCTCTAGCCATCCCTGCTTAGCCATTTTGCACTTTCTGTCGATCTCATTTTGAGACGTTTGTATTCCCTTTTGCCTGATTCATTTACTGCATTTTTATATTTTCTCCTTTCATCAATTAAATTCAATATTTCGTCTGTTACCCAAGGATTTCTATTAGCCCTCGTCTTTTTACCTACTTGATCCTCTGCTGCCTTCACTACTTCATCCCTCAGAACTACCCATTCTTCTTCTACTGTATTTCTTTCCCCCATTCCTGTCAATTGTTCCCTTATGCTCTCCCTGAAACTCTCTACAACCTTTGGTTCTTTCAGTTTATCCAGGTCCCATCTCCTTAAGTTCCCACCTTTTTGCAGTTTCTTCAGTTTCAATCTGCAGTTCATAACCAATAGATTGTGGTCAGAATCCACATCTGCCCCTGGAAATGTCTTACAATTTAAAACCTGGTTCCTAAATCTCTGTCTTACCATTATATAATCTATCTGATACCTATTAGTATCTCCAGGATTCTTCCAGGTATACAACCTTCTTTTATGATTCTTGAACCAAGTGTTAGCTATGATTAAGTTATGCTCTGTGCAAAATTCTACAAGGCGGCTTCCTCTTTCATTTCTTCCCCCCAATCCATATTCACCTACTATGTTTCCTTCTCTCCCTTTTCCTACTGACGAATTCCAGTCACCCATGACTATTAAATTTTCGTCTGCCTTCACTACCTGAATAATTTCTTTTATCTCGTCATACATTTCATCAATTTCTTCATCGTCTGCAGAGCTAGTTGGCATATAAACTTGTACTACTGTAGTAGGCATGGGCTTTGTGTCTATCTTGGCCACAATAATGCGTTCACTATGCTGTTTGTAGTAGCTAACCCGCACTCCTATTTTTTTATTCATTATTAAACCTACTCCTGCATTACCCCTATTTGATTTTGTATTTATAACCCTGTAATCACCAGACCAAAAGTCTTGTTCCTCCTGCCACCGAACTTCACTAATTCCCACTATATCTAACTTTAACCTATCCATTTCCCTTTTTAAATTTTCTAACCTACCTGCCCGATTAAGGGATCTGACATTCCACGCTCCGATCCGTAGAATGCCAGTTTTCTTTCTCCTGATAACGACGTCCTCATGAGTAGTCCCCGCCCGGAGATCCGAATGGGGGACTATTTTACCTCCGGAATATTTTACCCAAGAGGACGCCATCATCATTTACTCATACAGTAAAGCTGCATGTCCTCGGGAAAAATTACGGCTGTAGTTTCCCCTTGCTTTCAGCCGTTCGCAGTACCAGCACAGCAAGGCCGTTTTGGTTAATGTTACAAGGCCAGATCAGTCAATCATCCAGACTGTTGCCCCTGCAACTACTGAAAAGGCTGCTGCCCCTCTTCAGGAACCACATGTTTGTCTGGCCTCTCAACAGATACCCCTCCGTTGTGGTTGCACCTACAGTACGGCCATCTGTATCGCTGAGGCACGCAAGCCTCCCCACCAACGTCAAGGTCCATGGTTCATGGGGGAAGGTCGCGCATTATCCTGTTGAAATATGGCTGTGGCCGAGCTCTGAAGGTATGGAAGGACAACTGGCTCCAGCACCTCGGATATGTAGCGCCGGCTATTTAAAGTACCGGCAATGCGTACTAGAGGCGTGCGAGAGTAATATCCAATACCACCCCATACCATAACACCCGGTGCAAGACCAGTGTTGCGGTGCATAATGCAGCTGTCCAGCATCCTCTCTCCACGGTGTCTCCACACTCGAATCCGACCATCGTGGTGCTGCAGACAGAAGCGTGCCTCGTCAGTAAAGACAACGTCATTCCATTCTGCCGTCCACATCCGTCTGTCATCACACCATTGGCGACGGAGACGTCTGTGGTTCTGCGTCAATGGTAGATGAAGCAATGGACGTCTTGCGGACAGACCACTCTGCTGTAAACGGCGTCGAATGGTACGCGCAGACACCGGATGATGCGTTACAGACGCTATGTGCTTTGCTATGGTTCGGGACGTCACTGAGCGATCCGTCACTGCCATGCGCACAATTTGCCTATCAGTACGTGCAGTGGTGCACCGAGGTGAATGCGATCGACCACGTCGGTCCGTCGTACCCTCCTGCATCGAACGGTCACATATCCGCATTACAGTTGATTGATTTCGTCCAACACGACTAGCGATTTCTCTGTATGATAATCCACAATCTCGGTAAGCCACTATCCTTCCTCTGTCGAACTAGGATACTTGATCAAAAGATGTTCGCTGTTGTCTACGAGGCATTACTGATCGTCTTGTGAAACAACCACAAGGTAAACACACGTGCCGAACGTACACAAGTCTAAATCGCCAAGCCTTAAATGGCGCTATGAGGTGGCGCCACAGGCGCGCGTGATGTGCGTTTGCGCTGAAATTCAAATCAGTTGCATATCTCATCGCTGCAAACTCATGGTGTAAATTTCACTTGATTCGGATGCTTCCTTCAGGGTGTTGCATTTACGGTGGCCAGCAGTGTACATTGTATTCCATGCCTTCTCTTTCCGAATATGGTAACGTTTCTACAGCAATGACAGTATTTTCTTTTGGTTACGAATATCTCGTTCCCGATGCACTATTTCTTCTTTACTGTATCCCTCGCACCCTCATATTGAGGAATTAACACAGAAATAGCGTCGCAATGCAATAAATTGGGTTCCATGCCTACTCTTTCCCAACCTAGCAACGTTTCTACTGCAACGTTAGGATTTTGTTTTCGGATCAAGGATCTCTTATCCGATGCTCATTTCTTCATTACTGTATTCCTCGCACTCTCACATTGACGAATTAACAAAGAAATAGCGTCGCAATGAAATACATTGCGTTCCATGCCTTCTCTCTCCCAATCTGGGATCGTTTCTATGGCAACGACAGGGTTTTCTTTTGGGGACTAGTATCTCGTTCCCGATGCACTATTTCTTCTTTACTGTATCCCTCGCACTCTCACATTGACGAATTAACAAAGAAATTGCGTCTCAATGAAATATATTGGGCTCCATGCCTTCTCTTTCCCAATCTGGGAACATTTACACGGCAACGACGGGAATTTCCTTTGGGGACGAGTATCAAGTTCTCGATGCACTATTTCTTCTTTATCCCTCGCACCCTCACATTGACGAAATAAGACAGAAATAGCGTCGTAATAAAATACATTGTGTTCCATGCCTTCCCTTCGCAATCTAAGAACGTTTCTACGGCAACGACAGGATTTTGTTTTCAGGTCGAGGATCTCCTTTCCGATGCACTATTTCTTCTTTACTGTATACCTCGCACCATCACATTGACGAATTAACACAGAAATGGCGTCGCAGTAAAATACATTGTGTTCCATGTCTTCTCTTTCCCAATCTAGGAACGTTTCTACGGCAACGACAGGATTTTGCTTTGGCGACGAGTATCTATTTCCCGATGAACTATTTCTTCATTACTGTATCCGTCGCACACTCACATTGACGAATTAACACAGAAATATCGTCGAAATTATATACGTTGTGTTCCATGTCTTCTCTTTCGGAATCTAGGAACGTTTCTACGGCAATGACAGTATTTCGTTTTTGGGTCTAGGATCTCCTTTCCGATGCACTATTTCTTCTTTACTGTATCCCTAGCACCCTCACATTGACGAATTAATTCAGAAATTGCGTTGCAATGACATAAATCGTGTTCCATGCCTTCTCTTTCCCAAACTGGGAACGTTTCTACGGCAACAAAAGGATTTTCTTTTGGGGACGAGTATCTCGTTCCCGATGCACTATTTCTTCTTTACTGTATCCCTCGCACTCTCTCATTGACGAATTAACACAGAAATGGCGGCGCAATTAAATACATTGTGTTCCATGCCTTCTTTTTCCCAATCTAGGAACGTTTCTACAGCAACGACAGAATTTGGTTTTGGGGATGACTATCACGTTCCCGATGCACAATTTCTTCTTTATTCTATCCCTCGCATTCTCACATTGAGGAATTAACACTGAAATTGCGTCGCAATGCAATACATTGTGTTACATGCCGTCTCTTTCCCAATCTGGGAACGGTTCAATGGCAACGATTGGATTTCCTTTGGGGACGAGTATCTCGTTCACGATGAACTATTTACTCTTTACTGTATCCCTCGCACTCTCACATTGACGAATTAAAACAGAAATTGCGCCGCCATAAAATACATTGTGTTCCATGCCTTCTCTTTCCCAATCTAGGAAAGTTTCTACGGCAACGACGGGATTTTGTTTCGTGGTCGAGGACCTCCTCTCCGATGCACTATTTCTTCATTACTGTGTTCCTCGCACTCACACATTGACGAATTAACACAGAAATAGCGTCGCAATGAAATGCATTGCGTTCCATGCTTTCTCTTTCTGAATCTGGGAACGTGTCTACAGCAACGACAGGATTTTCTTTTGGAAACGAGTATCTCATTCCAGATGCACTATTTCTTCTTTACTGTATCCCTCGGACTCTCACATTGGCGAATTAACACAGAAATTGCGTCGCAATGTAATAGATTGTGTTCCATGCCTCCCCTTTCCCAATCTGTGAACGTTTCTACGGCAACTACAAGATTTTCCTTACGGGACGAGTATCTCGTTCCCGATGAAATACTTCTTCTTTACTGTATCCCTCACACTCTCACATTGACGAATGAATACAGAAATTGCGTCGCAATGAAATACATTGGGTTCCATGCCTTCTCTTTCCCAATCCGGGAACGTTTCTACGGCAACGACTAGATTTTGTTTTCGGGTCGAGGAACTCTTTTCCGAAGCACTATTCCTTATTTACTGTATTCCTCGCATCCTCACATTGAGGAATTGTCACAGACATTGCGTCGCAATGAAATACATTGCGTTCTATGCCTTCTCTTTCAGAATCTGGGAACGTTTCAATGGCAACGACATGATTTTCTTTTGGGGACGAGTATCTCGTTCCCGATGTACTATTTCTTCTTTACTGTATCCCTCGCACTCTCACATTGAGTAATTAACACAGAAATTGCGTCGCAATGTAATAGATTGTGTTCCATGCTTCCTCTTTCCCAATCTGGGAAAGTTTCTACGGCAATGACAAGATTTTCCTTAGGGGACGAATATCTCGTTCCCGATGCACTATTTCTTCTTTACAGTATCCCTCGCACTCTCACATTGACGAACTAACACAGAAATTGCGTCGCAATGAAATGCCTTGTGTTCCAGGCCTATTCTTTCCGAATCTGGGATCGTTTCTACGCCAACGACGGGATTTTGTTTTGTGGTCGAGCACCTCCTTTACTGTATCCATTGGACCTTCCCATTGACGATGAAACACAGAAATTACATCGGAATTAAATATAAGAGACACATCGTTGACTTAAGTACAAGAAAACAGAGTCTTCTTACAATCTATGTTTTGAGCGTTTCCAGTGTCACCAGTTTTAAATTCCGATGCACCGCTGCAGGTTTACTGTGTCCCTTGGACCTTCCCAATGGCGATGAAACACAGAAATTGCATCGGAATTAAATAAAAGAGACACAATTGCGTCTTGAGTACAGAAAGACTGAGTCTTCCTACTGTCTATGTTTTGAGCGTTTCCTGTGTCACCAGTTTTACATTTCGATGCACTTCTGCATGTTTACAGTATCCCTTGGACCTTCACAGTGACGATGAAACACAGAAATTGCATCGGAATTAAATATAAGAGACACAATGCCGACTTAAGTACAGGAAGAGTGCGTCTTTCTACTGTCTATGTTTTGAGCGTTTCCTGTATCACCAGTTTTACATTCCGGTGCAAATCTGCTGGTTTACTGAATCCATTGGACCCTCCATTGACGATGAAACACAGAAATTGCATCGGAATTAAATATAAGAGACACCATGCCGACTTAAGTAAAGGAAGACTGAGTCTTCCTACTTTCTATGTTTTGAGCCGTTCCTGTGTCACCAGTATTACATTCCGATGCACCTCTGCAGGTTTACTGTATCCATTGGACCTTCCCATTGACGATGAAACACAGAAATTGCATGGGAATTAAATATAAGAGACACAACGACGACTTAAGTACAAGAAAACTGAGTGTTCTTACGGTCTATGTTTTGAGCGTTTTCTGTGTCACCAGATTTACATTCCGATGCACATCTGCAGGTTTACTGTATCCCTTGGACCTTCACAGTGACGATGAAATACAGAAATCGCATCGGAATTAAAGGTAAAAGACACAATGCCGACTTAAGTACAAGAAAACTGAGTCTTCTTTGGGTCTCTGTTTTGAGCGTTTCCCTTGTCACCAGTTTTACATTCCGATGCACGTCTGCAGGTATACTGTTTCCCTTCGACCTTCCCATTGACGATGAAACACAGAAATTGCATCGGAATTAAATATGAGTCACAATGCTGCCGACATAAGTACGGGAAGACTGAGTCTTCCTACTGTCTATGTTTTGAGCGTTTCCTGTGTCATCAGTTTTACATTCCGATGCACCTTTGGATGTTTACTGTATCCATGCGACCTTCCCATTGACGATGAAACACAGAAATTGCATTGGAATTAAATATAAGAGTCACAATGCTGCCGACTTAAGTACAGGAAGACTGAGTCTTCCTACTGTCTATGATTTGAGCGTTTCCTGTGACATCAGTTTTACATTCCGATGCACCTTTGGAGGTTTACTGTATCCATGCGACCTTCCCATTGACGATGAAACACAGAAATTGCATCGATTTAAATATAAGAGACACAATGCCGACTTATGTTCAGGAAGACTGAGTATTCCTACTGTCTATGTTTTGAGCGTTTCCTGTGTCAACAGTTTTACATTCCGATGCACCTCTGGAGGTTTACTGTATCCATGCGACCTTCCCACTGACGATGAAAAACAGAAATTGCATCGGAATTAAATATAATAGACACAATGCTGCCATAAGTACAAGAAAACTGAGTCTTCTTACGGTCTATGTTTGAGCGTTTCCTGTGTCACCAGTTTTACATTCCGATGCACCTCTGCAGGTTTTACTGTATCCCTTGGACCTTCACAGTGACGATGAAACACCGAAATTGCATCGGAATTAAATATAAGAGACACAATGCCGACTTACGTACAGGAAGACTGAGTCTTCCTACTGTCTACGTTTTAAGCATTTCCTGTGTCATCAGTTTTACATTTTGATGCACCTCTGCAGGTTTACTGTATCCCTTGGACCTTCACAGTGACGATGAAACACAGAAATTGCATCGTAATTAAATATAAGAGACACAATGCCGACTTAAGTACAAGAAAACTGAGTCTATTTACGGTCTATGATTTGAGCGCTTCATGTGTCACCAGTTTTACATTCCGATGCACCTCTGCAGGTTTACTGTATCCCTTGGACCTTCCCATTGACGATGAAACACAGAAATTGCATCGGAATTAAATATAAGAGACACAATGCCGACTTAAGTACAGGAAGAGTGTGTCTTCCTATTGTCTATGTTTTGAGCGTTTCCTGTGTCACCAGTTTTACATTCCGATGCACCTCTGCTGGTTTACTGTATCCATTGGACCCTCCATTGACGATGAAGTACAGAAATTGCATCGGAATTAAATATAAGAGACACAATGCCGACTGAAGTACAGGAAGACTGAGTCTTCCTACTGTCTATGTTTTGAGCGTTTCCTGTGTCACCAGTTTTACATTCCGATGCACCTCAGCAGGTTTACTGTATCCCTTGGACCTTCACAGTGACGATGAAACACAGAAATCGCATCGGAATTAAAGGTAAAAGACACAATGCCGACTTAAGTACAAGAAAACTGAGTCTTCTTAGGGTCTATGTTTTGAGCGTTTCCCTTGTCACCAGTTTTACATTCCGATGCTCCTCTGCAGGTATACTGTTTCCCTTCGACCTTCCCATTGACGATGAAACACAGAAATTGCATCGGAATTAAATATAAGAATCACAATGCTGCCGACATAAGTACTGGAAGACTGAGTCTTCCTACTGTCTATGTTTTGAGCGTATACTGTGTCATCAGTTTTACATTCCGATGCACCATTGCAGGTTTACTGTATCTATGCGACCTTCCCATTAACGATGAAACACAGAAATTACTTCGGAATTAAATATAAGAGTCACAATGCTGCCGACTTAAGTACAGGAAGACTGAGTCTTCCGACTGTCTATAATTTGAGCGTTTCCTGTGTCATCAGTTTTACATTCCGATGCACCATTGGAGGATTACTGTATCCATGCGACCTTCCCATTGACGATGAAACACATAAATTGCATCAATTTAAATATAAAAGACACAATGCCGACTTAAGTTCAGGAAGACTGAGTATTCCTACTGTCTATGTTTTGAGCCTTTCCTGTGTCATCAGTTTTACATTCCGATGCACCTCTGCAGGTTTACTGTATCCATGCGACCTTCCAACTGACGATGAAAAACAGAAATTGCATCGGAATTAAATATAAGAGACACAATGCCGAGATAAGTACAAGAAAACTGAATCTTCCTACTGTCTATGTTTTGAGGCTTTCCTGTATCACCAGTATTACATTCCGATGCACCTCTGCAGGTTTACTGTATCCATTGGACCTTCCCATTGACGATGAAACACAGAAATTGCATCGGAATTAAATATAAGAGACACAATGCCGACTTAAGTACAAGAAAACTGAGTCTATTTACGGTCTATGATTTGAGCGCTTCATGTGTCACCAGTTTTACATTCCGATGCACCTCTGCAGGTTTACTGTATCCCTTGGATCTTCTCATTGACGATGAAACACAGAAATTGCATCGGAATTAAATATAAGAGACACAATGCCGACTTAAGTACAGGAAGAGTGTGTCTTCCTATTGTCTATGTTTTGAGCGTTTCCTGTGTCACCAGTTTTACATTCCGATGCACCTCTGCTGGTTTACTGTATCCATTGGACCCTCCATTGACGATGAAATACAGAAATTGCATCGGAATTAAATATAAGAGACACAATGCCGACTGAAGTACAGGAAGACTGAGTCTTCCTACTGTCTATGTTTTGAGCGTTTCCTGTGTCACCAGTTTTACATTCCGATGCACCTCAGCAGGTTTACTGTATCCCTTGAACCTTCACAGTGACGATGAAACACAGAAATCGCATCGGAATTAAAGGTAAAAGACACAATGCCGACTTAAGTACAAGAAAACTGAGTCTTCTTAGGGTCTATGTTTTGAGCGTTTCCCTTGTCACCAGTTTTACATTCCGATGCTCCTCTGCAGGTATACTGTTTCCCTTCGACCTTCCCATTGACGATGAAACACAGAAATTGCATCGGAATTAAATATAAGAGTCACAATGCTGCCGACATAAGTACTGGAAGACTGAGTCTTCCTACTGTCTATGTTTTGAGCGTTTACTGTGTTATCAGTTTTACATTCCGATGCACCATTGCAGGTTTACTGTATCTATGCGACCTTCCCATTGACGATGAAACACAGAAATTGCATCGGAATTAAATATAAGAGTCACAATGCTGCTGACATAAGTACAGGAAGACTGAGTCTTCCGACTGTCTATAATTTGAGCGTTTCCTGTGTCATCAGTTTTACATTCCGATGCACCATTGGAGGTTTACTGTATCCATGCGACCTTCCCATTGATGATGAAACACATAAATTGCATCAATTTAAATATAAAAGACACAATGCCGACTTAAGTTCAGGAAGACTGAGTATTCCTACTGTCTATGTTTTGAGCCTTTCCTGTGTCATCAGTTTTACATTCCGATGCACCTCTACAGGTTTACTGTATCCATGCGACCTTCCAACTGACGATGAAAAACAGAAATTGCATCGGAATTAAATATAAGAGACACAATGCCGAGATAAGTACAAGAAAACTGAATCTTCCTACTGTCTATGTTTTGAGGCTTTCCTGTATCACCAGTATTACATTCCGATGCACCTCTGCAGGTTTACTGTATCCATTGGACCTTCCCATTGACAATGAAACACAGAAATTGCATCGGAATTAAATATAAGAGACACAACGACGACTTAAGTACAAGAAAACTGAGTCTTCTTACGGTCTATGTTTTGAGCGTTTTCTGTGTCACCAGATTTACATTCCGATGCACCTCTGCAGGTTTACTGTATCCATTGGATCTTCCCATTGACGATGAAACACAGAGATTGCATCGGAATTAAATATAAGAGACACCATGCCGACTTAAGTAAAGGTAGACTGAGTCTTCCTACGGTCTATGATTTGAGCGTGTCCTGTATCACCAGGTTTTTATTCCGATGCACCTCTGCAGGTTTACTGTATCCCTTGGACCTTGCCATTGGCGATGAAACTCAGAAATGGCATCGGAATTCAATATAAGAGACACAATGCCGACTGAAGTACAGAAAGACTGAGTCTTCCTACTGTCTAGGGATACAGCGTTTCCTGTGTCACCAGTTTTACATTCTGATGCACCTCTGCAAGTTTACTGTATCCCTTGGACCTTCACAGTGACGATGAAACACAGAAATTGTATCGGAATTAAATATAAGCGACACAATGATGACTTAAGTACAGGAAGACTGAGTCTTCCTTTTGTCTGTGTTTTGAGCGTTTCCTGTGTCACCAGTTTTACATTCCGATGCACCTCTGCAGATTTACTGTATCCGGTGGACCTTTACAGTGACGATGAATCACAGAAATCGCATCGGAATTAAAGTTAAAAGACACAATGCCGACTTAAGTACAAGAAAACTGAGTCTTCTTTGTGTCTATGTTTTGAGCGTTTCCCTTGTCACCAGTTTTACATTCCGATGCACCTCTGCAGGTATACTGTTTCCCTTCGACCGTCCCATTGACAATGAAACACAGAAACTGCATCGGAATTAAATATAAGAGTCACAATGCTGCCGACATAAGTACAGTAAGACTGAGTCTTCCTACTGTCTATGTTTTGAGCGTTTCCTGTGTCATCAGTTTTACATTTCTATGCACCTTTGGAGGTTTACTGTATCCATGCGACCGTCCCATTGACGATGAAACACATAAATTGCATCGAATTAAATATAAAAGACACATTGCCGCCTTAAGTTCAGGAAGACTGAGTATTCCTACTGTCTATGTTTTGAGCGTATCCTGTGTCATCAGTTTTACTTTCCGATACACCTCTGCAGGTTTACTGTATCCATGCGACCTTCCCACTGACGATGAAAAACAGAAATTGCATCGGAATTAAATATAAGAGACACAATGCCGCCATAAGAGCAAGAAAACTGAGTCTTCCTACTGTCTATGTTTTGAGCCTTTCCTGTGTCACCAGTATTACATTCCGATGCACCTCTGCAGGTTTACTGTATCCATTGGACCTTCCCATTGACGATGAAACACAGAAATTGCATCGGAATTAAATATAAGAGACACAACGACGACTTAAGTACAAGAAAACTGAGTCTTCTTACGGTCTATGTTTTGAGCGTTTTCTGTGTCACCAGATTTACATTCCGATGCACCTCTGCAGGTTTACTGTATCCATTGGACCTTCCCATTAACGATGAAACACAGAGATTGCATCGGAATTAAATATAAGAGACACCATGCCGACTTAAGTAAAGGTAGACTGAGTCTTCCCACTGTCTATGATGTGAGCGTGTCCTGTATCACCAGGTTTACATTCCGATGCACCTCTGCAGGTTTACTGTATCCCTTGGACCTTCCCATTGGCGATGAAACACGGAAATGGCATCGGAATTCAATATAAGAGACACAATGCAGACTGAATTACAGGAAGACTGAGTCTTCCTACTGTCTATGTTTTGAGCGTTTCCTGTGTCACCAGTTTTACATTCCGATGCACCTCTGCAAGTTTACTGTATCCCTTAGACCTTCACAGTGACGATGAAACACAGAAAATGCATCGGAATTAAATATAAGAGACACAATGATGACTTAAGTACAGGAAGACTGAGTCTTCCTACTGTATATGTTTTGAGCGTTTCCTGTGTCACCAGTTTTACATTCCGATGCACCTCTGCAGGTTTACTGTATCCATTGGACCTTCACAGTGACGGTGAAACACAGAAATCGCATCGGAATTAAAGGTAAAAGGCACAATGCCGACTTAAGTACAAGAAAACTGAGTCTTCTTAGGGTCTATGTTTTGAGCGTTTCCCTTGTCACCAGTTTTACATTCCGATGCACCTCTGCAGGTTTACTGTATCCATGCGACCTTCCCACTGACGATGAAAAACAGAAATTGCATCTGAATTAAATATAAGAGGCACAATGCTGCATAAGTACAAGAAAACTGAGTCTTCTTACGGTCTATGATTTGAACGTTTCCTGTGTTACCAGTTTTACATTCCAATGCACCTCAGCAGGTTTACTGTATCCATTGGACCTTCCCATTGACGAAAGAACACTGAAATTGCATCGGAATTAAATATAAGAGACACAATGCCGACTTAGGTACAGGAAGACTGAGTCTTCCTACTGTCTATGTATTGAGCGTTTCCTGTGTCATCAGTTTCACATTTTGATGCAGCTCTGCAGGTTTACTGTATCCCTTGGACCTTCACAGTAACGATGAAACACAGAAATTGCATCAAATTAAATATAAGAGACACAATGCCGACTTAAGTACAAGAAAACTGAGTCTTCTTAGGGTCTATGTTTTGACCGCTTCCTGTGTCACCAGTTTTACATTCCGATGCACCTCTACAGGTTTACTGTATCCCTTGGATCTTCCCATTGACGATTAAACACAGAAATTGCATCGGAATTAAATATAAGAGACACAATGCCGACTCAAGTACAGGAAGATTGAGTCTTCCTACTGTCTATGTTTTGAGCGTTTCCTGCGTCACCAGTTTTACATTCCGATGCACATCTGCAGTTTTACTGTATCCATTGGACCTTCCCATTGGCGATGAAACACAGAAATTACATCGGAATTAAATATAAGACACACAACGCCGACTTAAGTACAAGAAAACTGAGTCTTCTTACGGTCTATGATTTGACCGTTTCCAGTGTCACCAGTTTTCCATTCCGATGCACCTCTGCAGGTTTACTGTATCCGTTGGACTTTCCCATTGACGATGAAACACAGAAATAGCATCGGAATTAAATGTAAGAGACACAATGCCAACTTAAGAACAGGAAGGCTGAGTCTTCCTACTGTCTATGTTTTGAGCGTTTCCTGTGTCACCAGTTTTACATTCCGATGCACCTCTGCAGGTTTTCCTGTATCCCTTGGACCTTCACAGTGACGATGAAACACAGAAATTGCATCGGAATTAAATAAAAGAGACATAATGCCGACTTAAGTACAGGAAGACTGAGTCTTCCTACTGTCTATGCTTTGAGCGTTTCCTGTGTCACCAGTTTTACATTCCGATGCACCTCTGCAGGTATACTGTTTCCCTTCGACTTTCCCATTGACGATGAAAAACAGAAATTGCATCGGAAATAAATAAAAGAGACACAACGCCGACTTAAGTACAGGAATACTGAGTCTTCCTACTGTCTATGTTCTGAACGTTTCCTTTGTCGCCAGTTTTACATTCCAATGCACCTCTGCAGGTTTACTGTAGCCCTTGGACCTTCATAGTGATGATGAAACACAGAAATTGCATCGGAATTAAATATAAGAGACACAATGCCGACTTCAGTACAAGAAAACTGAGTCTTCTTAGGGTCTATATTTTAAGCGGTTCCTGTGTCACCAGTTTTACATTCCGATGCACCTCTGCAGGTTTACTGTATCCCTTGGACCTTCCCACTGACAACGAGACACAGAAATTGCATCGGATTTAAATATAACAGACAGAATGCTGACGTAAGTTCAGGAAGACTGAATATTCCTACTGTCTATGTTTTGATCGTTTCCTGTTTCACCAGTTTTACATTCGGATGCACCTCTGCAGGTTTACTGTATCCAATGGACCTTCACTGTGACGATGAAACACAGAAATAGCATCGGAATTATATAGAAGAGAGACAATGCCGACTTAAGAACAGGAAGGCTGAGTCTTCCGACTGTCTACGATTTGAGCATTTCCTGTGTCATCAGTTTTACATTTTGATCCACCTCTGCAGGTTTACAGTATCCCTTGGACCTTCACAGTGACGATGAAACACAGAAATTGCATTGGAATTAAATATAAGAGACACAATGCCGACTTAAGTACAAGAAAACTGAGTCTTCTTTCGGTCTATGATTTGAGCGCTTCCTGTGACACCAGTTTTACATTCCGATGCACCTCTGCTGGTTTACTGTATCCATTGGACCCTCCATTGACGATGAAACACATAAATTGCATCGGAATTAATTATAAGAGACACCATGCCGACTTAAGTAAAGGAAGACTGAGTCTTCCTACTGTCTATGTTTTGAGCGTTTCCTGTGTCATCAGTTTTACATTCCGATGCACCTCTGCAGGTTTACTGTATCCATGCGACCTTCCCACTGACGATGAAAAACAGAAATTGCATCGGAATTAAATATAAGAGACACAATGCCGCCATAAGAACAAGAAAACTGAGTCTTTCTACTGTATATGTTTTGAGCGTTTCCTGTGTCACCAGTTTTACATTCCGATGCACCTCTGCAGGTTTACTGTATCCCTTGGACCTTCACAGTGACGATGAAACACAGAAATCGCATCAGAATTAAAGGTAAAAGGCACAATGCCGACTTAAGTACAAGAAAACAGAGTCTTCTTAAGGTCTATGATTTGAGCGTTTCCCTTGTCACCAGATTTACATTCCGATGCACCTCTGCAGGTTTACTGTGTCCCTTCGACTTTCCCATTGGCAATGAAACACAGAAAATGCATCGGAATTAAATATAAGAGACACAATGCCGACTCAAGTACAGGAAGATTGAGTCTTCCTACTGTCTATGATTTGAGCGTTTCCTGCGTCACCAGTTTTACATTCTGATGCACCTCTGCAGGTATACTGTTTCCCTTCGACTTTCCCATTGACGATGAAACACAGAAATTGAATCGGAATTAAATATAAGAGACACAATGCCGACTTCAGTACAAGAAAACTGAGTCTTCTTAGGGTCTATGTTTTGAGCGGTTCCTGTGTCACCAGTTTTACATTCCGATGCACCTCTGCAGGTTTACTGTATCCCTTGGACCTTCCCACTGACAACGAGACACAGAAATTGCATCGGATTTAAATAGAAGAGACACAATGCCGACTTAAGTACAGGAACATTGAGTCTTCCTACTGTCTATGTTTTGAGCGATTCCTGCGTCACCAGTTTTACATTCCGATGCACCTCTGCAGGTTTAACTGTATCCATTGGACCATCTCATTGACGATGAAACACAGAAATTACATCGGAATTCAATATAAGAGACACAACGCCGACTTAAGTACAAGAAAACTGAGTCTTCTTACGGTCTATGTTTTGAGCGTTTCCAGTGTCACCAGTTTTAAATTCCGATGCACCTATGCAGGTTTCCTGTGTCCCTTGGACTTTCCCATTGGCGATGAAACACAGAAATTACATCGGAATTAAATATAAGAGACACAATGCTGCCGACATAGTCATCAGTATTATATTTTGATGCACCTCCGCAGGTTTACTGTAATCCTTGGACCTTCACAGTGACGATGAAACTCAGAAATTGCATCAAATTAAGTATGAGAGACACAATGCCGACTTCAGTACACGAAAACTGAGTCTTCTTAGGGTCTATGATTTGACCGCTTCCTGTGCCACCAGTTTTACATTCCGATGCACCTCTGCAGTTTTACTGTATCCATTGGACCTTCCCATTGACGATGAAACACAGAAATAGCATCGGGATTAAATATAAGAGACACAATGCCGACTTAAGAACAGGAAGGCTGAGTCTTCCTACTGTCTATGTTTTGAGCGTTTCCTGTGTCACCAGTTTTACATTCCGATGCACCTCTGCAGGTTTAGTGTATCCCTTGGATCTTCCCATTGACGATGAAACAGAGAAATTGCATCGGAATTAAATATAAGAGACACAATGCCGACTTAAGTACAGGAAGATTGAGTCTTCCCACTGTCTATGTTTTGAGCGTTTCCTGTGTCACCAGTTTTACATTCCGATGCACCTCTGCAGGTATACTGTTCTCTTTCGACTTTCCCATTGACGATGAAACAGAGAAATTGCATCGGAATTAAATATAAGAGACACAATGCCGACTTAAGTACAGGAACATTGAGTCTTCCTACTGTCTATGATTTGAGCGATTCCTGCGTCACCAGTTTTACATCCGATGCACCTCTGTAGGGTTACTCTATCCCTTGGACCTCCCTATTGACGATGAAACACAGAAATTGCATCGGAAATAAATATAAGAGACACAATGCCGACTTAAGTGCAGAAAGACTGAGTATTCCTACAGTCTATGCTTTGAGCGTTTCCTGTGTCACCAGTTTTACATTCCGATGCACCTCTGCAAGTTTACTGTATCCATTGGACCTTCACAGTGACGACGAAACACAGAAATTGCATCGGAATTAAATATCAGAGAAACAATGCCGACTTAGGTAAAGGAAGACTGAGTATTCCTACTGTCTATGTTTTGAGCGTTTCCTGTGTCATCAGTTTTACATTTTGATGCACCTCTGCAGATTTACTGTATCCCTTGGACCTTCACAGTTACGATGAAACACAGAAATTGCATCAAATTAAATATAAGAGACACAATGGCGACTTCAGTACAAGAAAACTGAGTCTTCTTAGGGTCTATGTTTTGACCGCTTCCTGTGTCACCAGTTTTACATTCCGATCCACCTCTGCAGTTTTACTGTATCCATTGGACCTTCCCATTGACGATGAAACACAGAAATAGCATCGGAATTAAATTAAGAGACACAATGCCGACTTAAGAACAGGAAGGCTGAGTCTTCCTACTGTCTATGTTTTGAGCGTTTCCTGTGTCACCAGTTTTACATTCCGATGCATCTCTGCAGGTTTACTGTATCCCTTGGATCTTCGCATTGACGATGAAACACAGAAATTGCATCGGAATTAAAAATAAGAGACACAATGCCGACTTAAGTACAGGAACATTGAGTCTTCCTACTGTCTATGTTTTGAGCGATTCCTACGTCACCAGTTTTACATTCCGAAGCACCTCTGCAGTTTTACTGTATCCATTGGACCTTCCCATTGACGATGAAACACAGAAATAGCATCGGAATTAAATTAAGAGACACAATGCCGACTTAAGAACAAGAAGGCTGAGTCTTCCTACTGTCTATGTTTTGAGCGTTTCCTGTGTCACCAGTTTTACATTCCGATGCATCTCTGCAGGTTTACTGTAACCCTTGGACCTTCACAGTGACGATGAAACACAGAAATTGCATCAAATTAAGTATAAGAGACACAATGCCGACTTCAGTACACGAAAACTGAGTCTTCTTAGGGTCTATGCTTTGACCGCTTCCTGTGCCACCAGTTTTACATTCCGATGCACCTCTGCAGTTTTACTGTATCCATTGGACCTTCCCATTGACGATGAAACACAGAAATAGCATCGGAATTAAATATAAGAGACACAATGCCGACTTAAGAAGAGGAAGGCTGAGTCTTCCTACTGTCTATGTTTTGAGCGTTTCCTGTGTCACCAGTTTTACATTCCGATGCACCTCTGCAGGTTTAGTGTATCCCTTGGATCTTCCCATTGACGATGAAACAGAGAGATTGCACCGGAATTAAATATAAGAGACACAATGCCGACTTAAGTGCAGGAGGACTGAGTCTTCCTACTGTCTATGCTTTGAGCGTCTCCTGTGTCACCAGTTTTACATTTTGATGCAACTCTGCAGGGATACTGTTTCCCTTCGACTTTCCCACTGACGATGAAACACAGAAATTGCATCGGAATTAAATAGAAGAGACACAATTCTGCCGACTTAAGTAAAGGAACATTGAGTCTTCCTACAGACTATGTTTTGAGCGATTCTTGCGTCACCAGTTTTACATTCCGAAGCACCTCTGCAAGTTTACTGTATCCATTGTACCCTCCCATAGACGATGAAACATAGAAACAGCATCGGAATTAAATATAAGAGACACAATGCCGACTTAAGAACAGGAAGGCTGAGTCTTCCTACTGTCTATGTTTTGAGCATTTCCTGTGTCACCTGTTTTACATTCCGATGCACCTCTGCATGTTTACTGTATCCCTTGGATCTTCGCATTGACGATGAAACAGAGAAATTGCATCGGAATTAAATATAAGAGACACAATGACAACTGAAGTACAGGAAGATTGAGTCTTCCTACTGTCTATGTTTTGAGCGTTTCCTGCGTCACCAATTTTATATTACGGTACACCTCTGCAGGTTTACTGTATCCACTGGACCTTCCCATTGACGATGAAACACAGAAATAGCATCGGAATTAAATATAAGAGACACAATGCCGACATAAGAACAGGAAGGCTGAGTCTTCCTACTGTCTATGTTTTGAGCGTTTCCTGTGTCACCAGTTTTACATTCCAATGCATCTCTGTAGGTTTACTGTATCCCTTGGATCTTCGCATTGACGATGAAACACAGAAATTGCATCGGAATTAAATATAAGAGACACAATGCCGACTTAAGTACAGGAACATTGAGTCTTCCTACTGTCTATGTTTTGAGCGATTCCTGCGGCACCGGTTTTACATTCCGATGCACATCTGCAGGTTTACTGTATCCCTTGGACCTTCACAGTGACGATGAAACACAGAAACAGCATCGGAATTAAATATAAGAGACACAATGCCGACTTAAGAACAGGAAGGCTGAGTCTTCCTACTGTCTATGCTTTGAGCGTCTCCTGTGTCACCAGTTTAACACTCCGATGCACCTCTGCAGGTATACTTTTTACCTTCGCCTTTCCCATTGACGCTGAAACACGGAAATTGCATCGGATTTAAATAGCCGAGACGCAATGTCGATTTAAGTACAGGAAGAATGTGAATTTCTATTGTCTATGTTTTGAGCGTTTCCTGTGTCACCAGTTGTACGTTCCGATGCACCTCTGCTGGTTTACTGTATCCATTGGTCCTTCCATTGACGATGAAACACAGAAATTGCATCGGAATTAAATATAAAAGACATAATGCCGATTTAAGTACAAGAAATCTGAGTCTTCTTAGGGTCTATGTTATGAGCGCTTCCTGTGTCACCAGTTTTACATTCCGATGCACCTCTGTAAGGTTACTGTATCCCTTGGACCTCCCCATTGACGATGAAACACAGAAATTGCATCGGAAATAAATATAAGAGAAACAATGCCGACTTAAGTGCAGAAAGACTGAGTATTCCTACAGTCTATGCTTTGAGCGTTTCCTGTGTCACCAGTTTTACATTCCGATGCACCTCTGCAAGTTTACTGTATCCATTGGACCTCCACAGTGACGACGAAACACAGAAATTGCATCGGAATTAAATATCAGAGAAACAATGCCGACTTAGGTAAAGGAAGACTGAGTATTCCTACTGTCTATATTTTGAGCGTTTCCTGTGTCATCAGTTTTACATTTTGATGCACCTCTGCAGATTTACTGTATCCCTTGGACCTTCACAGTTACGATGAAACACAGAAATTGCATCAAATTAAATATAAGAGACACAATGCCGACTTCAGTACAAGAAAACTGAGTCTTCTTAGGGTCTATGTTTTGACCGCTTCCTGTGTCACCAGTTTTACATTCCGATCCACCTCTGCAGTTGTACTGTATCCATTGGACCTTCCCATTGACGATGAAACACAGAAATAGCATCGGAATTAAATTAAGAGACACAATGCCGACTTAAGAACAGGAAGGCTGAGTCTTCCTACTGTCTATGTTTTGAGCGTTTCCTGTGTCACCAGTTTTACATTCCGATGCATCTCTGCAGGTTTACTGTATCCCTTGGATCTTCGCATTGACGATGAAACACAGAAATTGCATCGGAATTAAAAATAAGAGACACAATGCCGACTTAAGTACAGGAACATTGAGTCTTCCTACTGTCTATGTTTTGAGCGAGTCCTGCGTCACCAGTTTTACATTCCGAAGCACCTCTGCAGGTTTACTGTATCCATTGGACCTTCCCATTGGCGATGAAACACAGAAATAGCATCGGAATGAAATATAAGAGACACAATGCCGAATTAAGAATAGGAAGGCTGAGTCTTCCTACTGTCTATGTTTTGAGCATTTCCTGTGTCACCAGTTTTACTTTCCGATGAACCTCTGCAGGTTTACTGTATCCTTTGGATCTTCCCATTGACGATAAAACAGAGAAATTGCATCGGAATTAAAAATAAGAGACACAATGGCGTCTTAAGTACAGGAAGATTGAGTCTTCCTACTGTCTATGTTTTGAGCGTTTCCTGCGTCACCAATTTTACATTCCGATGCAACTCTGCAGGTTTACCGTATCCACTGGACCTTCCAATTGACGATGAAACACAGAAATAGCATCGGAATTAAATATAAGAGACACAATGCCGACTTAAGAACAGGAAGGCTGAGTCTTCCTACTGTCTATGTTTTGAGCGTTTCCTGTGTCACCAGTTTTACGTTCCGATGCATCTCTGCAGATTTACTCTATCCCTTGGATCTTCTCATTGACGATGAAACACAGAAATTGCATCGGAATTTAATATAAGAGACACAATGCCGAATTAAGTACCGGAACATTGAGTCTTCCTACTGTCTATGTTTTGAGCGATTCCTGCGTCACCAGTTTTACATTCTAATGCACCTCTGTAGGTTTACTGTATCCCGTGGACCTTCCCAGTTACGATGAAACACAGAAATTGCATCGGAATTAAATATGAGAGACACAAAGCCGACTTAAGTACAGGTAGACTGAGTCTTCCTACTGTCTATGCTTTGAGCGTCTCCTGTGTCACAAGTTTTACATTCCGATGCACCTCTGCAGGTATACTGTTTCCCTTCGACATTCCCGATGACGAAGAAACACAGAAATTGCATCGGAATTAAATAGAAGAGACACAATGTCGACTTAAGTACAGGAAGAGTGTGTCTTTCTATTGTCTATGTTTTGAGCGTTTCCTGTGTCACCAGTTTTACATTCCGATGCACCTCTGCACGTTTACTGTATTCCTTGGACCTTCCTGTTGGCGATGAAACACAGAAATTGCATCGGAATTAAATATAAGAGACACAATGCAGCCGACTTAAGTAAAGGAACATTGAGTCTTCCTACAGTCTATGTTTTGAGCGATTCCTGCGTCACCAGTTTTACATTCCGAAGCACCTCTGCAAGTTTACTGTATCCATTGGACCCTCCCATTGACGATGAAACACAGAAATAGCATCGGAATTAAATATAAGAGACACAATGCCGACTTAAGAACAGGAAGGCTGAGTCTTCCTACTGTCTATGTTTTGAGCGTTTCCTGTGTCACCAGTTTTACATTCCGATGCATCTCTGCAGGTTTACTGTATCACTTGGATCTTCGCATTGACGATGAAACACAGAAATTGCATCGGAATTAAATATAAGCGACACAATGTCGACTTAAGTACAGTAACATTGAGTCTTCCTACTGTCTATGTTTTGAGCGATTCCTGCGTCACCAGTTTTACATTCCGATGCACCTCTGCAGGTTTACTGTATCCCTTGGAACATCACATTGACGATGAAACACAGAAATTGCATCGGAATTAAATATAAGAGACACAATGACGACTTAAGTACAGGAAGACTGAGTCTTCCTACTGTCTATGCTTTGGGCGTCTCCTGTGTCACCAGTTTTACATTCCGATGCACCTCTGCAGGTATACTGTTTCCACCTCTGCAGTTTTACTGTACCCATTGGACCTTCCCATTGACGATGAAACACAGAAATAGCATCGGAATTAAATTAAGAGACACAATGCCGACTTAAGAACAGGAAAGCTGAGTCTTCCTACTGTCTATGTTTTGAGCGTTTCCTGTGTCACCAGTTTTACATTCCGATGCATCTCTGCAGGTTTACTGTATCCCTTGGATCTTCGCATTGACGATGAAACACAGAAATTGCATCGGAATTAAAAATAAGAGACACAATGCCGACTTAGGTACAGGAACATTGAGTCTTCCTACTGTCTATGCTTTGTGCGTCTCCTGTGTCACCAGTTTTACATTCCAATGCAACTCTGCAGGTATACTGTTTCCCTTCGACTTTCCCACTGACGATGAAACACAGAAATTGTTTCGGAATTAAGCAGAAGAGACACAATGTCGACTTAAGTACATGAAGAGTGTGTCTTTCTATTTTCTATGATTTGAGCGTTTCCTGTGTCACCAGTTTTACATTCCGATGCATCTCTACTGGTTTACTGTACCCATTGGACCTTCCATTGACGATGAAACACAGAAATTGCATCGGAATTAAATATAAGAGACACCATGCCGACTTAAGTAAAGGAAGACTGAGTCTTCCTACTGTCTATGTTTTGAGCCTTTCCTGTGTCACCAGTATTACATTCCGATGCACCTCTGCAGGTTTACTGTAACCATTCGACTTTCCCATTGACGATGAAACACAGAAATTCCATCGTAAATATAAGAGACACATCGGCGACTTAAGTACAAGAAAACTGAGTCTTCTTACAGTCTATGTTTTGAGCGTTTTCTGTGTCACCAGTTCTAGATTACGATGCACCTCTGCAGTTTTACTGTATCCATTGGACCTTCCCATTGACGATGAAACACAGAAATTGCATCGGAATTAAATATAAGAGACACCATGCCGACTTAAGTAAAGGAAGACTGAGTCTTCCTACTGTCTATGATTTGAGCGTGTCCTGTATCACCAGTTTTACATTCCGATGCACCTCTGCAGGTTTACTGTATTCCTTGGACCTTCCCATTGGCGATGAAACACAGAAATTTGCGTCGGAATTAAATGTAAGAGACACAATGCTGCCGACTTAAGTAAAGGAACATTGAGTCTTCCTACAGTCTATGTTTTGAGCGATTCCAGCGTCACCAGTTTTACATTCCGAAGCACCTCTGCAAGTTTACAGTATCCATTGGACCCTCCCATTGACGATGAAACACAGAAATAGCATCGGAATTAAATATAAGAGACACAATGCCGTCATAAGAACAGGAAGGCTGAGTCTTCCTACTGTCTATGATTTGAGCGTTTCCTGTGTCATCAGTTTTACATTTTGATGCACCTCTGCAGATTTACTGTATCCCTTGGACCTTCACAGTTACGATGAAACACAGAAATTGCATCAAATTAAATATAAGAGACACAATGCCGACTTCAGTACAAGAAAACTGAGTCTTCTTAGGGTCTATGTTTTGACCGCTTCCTGTGTCACCAGTTTTACATTCCTATCCACCTCTGCAGTTTTACTGTATCCATTGGACCTTCTCATTGACGATGAAACACAGAAATAGCATCGGAATTAAATTAAGAGACACAATGCCGACTTAAGAACAGGAAGGCTGAGTCTTCCTACTGTCTATGTATTGAGCGTTTCCTGTGTCACCAGTTTTACATTCCGATGCATCTCTGCAGGTTTACTGTATCCCTTGGATCTTCGCATTGACGATGAAACACAGAAATTGCATCGGAATTAAAAATAAGAGACACAATGCCGACTTAAGTACAGGAACATTGAGTCTTCCTACTGTCTATGTTTTGAGCGATTCCTGCGTCACCAGTTTTACATTCCGATGCACCTCTTCAGGTTTACTGTATCCATTGGACCTCCCCATTGACGATGAAACAGAGAAATTGCATCGGAATTAAATATAAGAGACACAATGCCAACTTAAGTACAGGAAGACTGAGTCTTCCTACTGTCTATGCTTTGTGCGTCTCCTGTGTCACCAGTTTTACATTCCAATGCAACTCTGCAGGTATACTGTTTCCCTTCGACTTTCCCACTGACGATGAAACACAGAAATTTCATCGGAATTAAATAGAAGAGACACAATGTCGACTTAAGTACAGGAAGAGTGTGTCTTTCTATTTTCTATGTTTTGAGCGTTTCCTGTGTCACCAGTTTTACATTCCGATGCATCTCTACTGGTTTACTGTACCCATTGGACCTTCCATTGACGATGAAACACAGAAATTGCATCGGAATTAAATATAAGAGACACCATGCCGACTTAAGTAAAGGAAGACTGAGTCTTCCTACTGTCTATGTTTTGAGCCTTTCCTGTGTCACCAGTATTACATTCCGATGCACCTCTGCAGGTTTACTGTAACCATTCGACTTTCCCATTGACGATGAAACACAGAAATTCCATCGTAATTAAATATAAGAGACACATCAGCGACTTAAGTACAAGAAAACTGAGTCTTCTTACAGTCTATGTTTTGAGCGTTTCCTGTGTCAGCAGTTTTACATTCCGATGCATCTCTGCAGGTTTACTGTATCCCTTGGTCTTCGCATTGACGATGAAACACAGAAATTGCATCGGAATTAAATATAAGCGACACAATGCCGACTTAAGTACAGGAACATTGAGTCTTCCTACTGTCTATGTTTTGAGCTATTCCTGCGTCACCAGTTTTACATTCCGATGCACCTCTTCAGGTTTACTGTATCCATTGGACCTTCCCATTGACGATGAAACAGAGAAATTGCATCGGAATTAAATATAAGAGACACAATGCCGACTTAAGAACAGGAAGGCTGAGTCTTCCTACTGTCTATGTTTTGAGCGTTTCCTGTGTCACCAGTTTTACATTCCGATGCATCTCTGCAGATTTACTCTATCCCTTGGATCTTCTCATTGACGATGAAACACAGAAATGCATCGGAATTTAATATAAGAGACACAATGCCGAATTAAGTACAGGAACATTGAGTCTTCCTACTGTCTATGTTTTGAGCGATTCCTGCGTCACCAGTTTTACATTCTAATGCACCTCTGTAGGTTTACTGTATCCCGTGGACCTTCCCAGTGACGATGAAACACAGAAATTGCATCGGAATTAAATATAAGAGACACAAAGCCGACTTAAGTACAGGTAGACTGAGTCTTCCTACTGTCTATGCTTTGAGCGTCTCCTGTGTCACAAGTTTTACATTCCGATGCACCTCTGCAGGTATACTGTTTCCCTTCGACATTCCCGATGACGATGAAACACAGAAATTGCATCGGAATTAAATAGAAGAGACACAATGTCGACTTAAGTACAGGAAGAGTGTGTCTTTCTATTGCCTATGTTTTGAGCGTTTCCTGTGTCACCAGTTTTACATTCCGATGCACCTCTGCACGTTTACTGTATTCCTTGGACCTTCCTGTTGGCGATGAAACACAGAAATTGCATCGGAATTAAATATAAGAGACACAATGCAGCCGACTTAAGTAAAGGAACATTGAGTCTTCCTACAGTCTATGTTTTGAGCGATTCCTGTGTCACCAGTTTTACATTCCGAAGCACCTCTGCAAGTTTACTGTATCCATTGGACCCTCCCATTGACGATGAAACACAGAAATAGCATCGGAGTTAAATATAAGAGACACAATGCCGACTTAAGAACAGGAAGGCTGAGTCTTCCTACTGTCTATGTTTTGAGTATTTCCTGTGTCACCTGTTTTACATTTTGATGCACCTCTGCAGGTTTACTGTATCCCTTGGATCTTCCCATTGACGATGAAACAGAGAAATTGCATCGGAATTAAATATAAGAGACACAATGACGACTGAAGTACAGGAAGATTGAGTCTTCCTACTGTCTATGTTTTGAGCGTTTCCTGCGTCACCAATTTTACAATCCGATGCACCTCTGCAGGTTTACTGTATCCACTGGACCTTCCCATTGACGATGAAACACAGATATAGCATCGGAATTAAGTATAAGAGACACAATGCCGACATAAGAACAGGAAGGCTGAGTCTTCCTACTGTCTATGTTTTGAGCGTTTCCTGTGTCACCAGTTTTACATTCCGATGCATCTCTGCAGGTTTACTGTATCCCTTGGATCTTCGCATTGACGATGAAACACAGAAATTGCATCGGAATTAAATATAAGCGACACAATGTCGACTTAAGTACAGTAACATTGAGTCTTCCTACTGTCTATGTTTTGAGCGATTCCTGCGTCAACAGTTTTACATTCCGATGCACCTCTGCAGGTTTACTGTATCCCTTGGAACATCACATTGACGATGAAACACAGAAATTGCATCGGAATTAAATATAAGAGACACAATGACGACTTAAGTACAGGAAGACTGAGTCTTCCTACTGTCTATGCTTTGGGCGTCTCCTGTGTCACCAGTTTTACATTCCGATGCACCTCTGCAGGTATACTGTTTCCACCTCTGCAGTTTTACTGTACCCATTGGACCTTCCCATTGGCGATGAAACACAGAAATAGCATCGGAATTAAATTAAGAGACACAATGCCGACTTAAGAACAGGAAGGCTGAGTCTTCCTACTGTCTATGTTTTGAGCGTTTCCTGTGTCACCAGTTTTACATTCCGATGCATCTCTGCAGGTTTACTGTATCCCTTGGATCTTCGCATTGACGATGAAACACAGAAATTGCATCGGAATTAAAAATAAGAGACACAATGCCGACTTAAGTACAGGAACATTGAGTCTTCCTACTGTCTATGTTTTGAGCGATTCCTGCGTCACCAGTTTTACATTCCGATGCACCTCTGCAGGTTTACTGTATCCATTGGACCTTCCCATTGACGATGAAACAGAGAAATTGCATCGGAATTAAATATAGGAGACACAATGCCAACTTAAGTACAGGAAGACTGAGTCTTCCTACTGTCTATGCTTTGTGCGTCTCCTGTGTCACCAGTTTTACATTCCAATGCAACTCTGCAGGTATACTGTTTCCCTTCGACTTTCCCACTGACGATGAAACACAGAAATTGTTTCGGAATTAAACAGAAGAGACACAATGTCGACTTAAGTACATGAAGAGTGTGTCTTTCTATTTTCTATGTTTTGAGCGTTTCTTGTGAAACCAGTTTTACATTCCGATGCATCTCTACTGGTTTACTGTACCCATTGGACCTTCCATTGACGATGAAACACAGAAATTGCATCGGAATTAAATATAAGAGACACCATGCCGACTTAAG
Organism: Schistocerca nitens; assembly: GCF_023898315.1. NCBI lineage: Eukaryota > Metazoa > Arthropoda > Insecta > Orthoptera > Acrididae > Schistocerca > Schistocerca nitens. The sequence continues at coordinate 1,324,149,499 of NC_064614.1, read as the reverse complement.
TAAAGGAAGACTGAGTCTTCCTACTGTCTATGTTTTGAGCCTTTCCTGTGTCACCAGTATTACATTCCGATGCACATCTTCAGGTTTACTGTAACCATTCGACTTCCCATTGACGATGAAACACAGAAATTCCATCGTAATTAAATATAAGAGACACATCGGCGACTTAAGTACAAGAAAACTGAGTCTTCTTACAGTCTATGTTTTGAGCGTTTTCTGTGTCACCAGTTCTACATTCCGATGCACCTCTGCAGTTTTACTGTATCCATTGGACCTTCCCATTGACGATGAAACACAGAAATTGCATCGGAATTAAATATAAGAGACACCATGCCGACTTAAGTAAAGGAAGACTGAGTCTTCCTACTGTCTATGATTTGAGCGTGTCCTGTATCAACAGTTTTACATTCCGATGCACGTCTGCAGGTTTACTGTATTCCTTGGACCTTCCCATTGGCGATGAAACACAGAAATTGCATCGGAATTAAATGTAAGAGACACAATGCTGCCGACTTAAGTAAAGGAACATTGAGTCTTCCTACAGTCTATGTTTTGAGCGATTCCTGCGTCACCAGTTTTACATTCCGAAGCACCTCTGCAAGTTTACAGTATCCATTGGACCCTCCCATTGACGATGAAACACAGAAATAGCATCGGAATTAAATATAAGAGACACAATGCCGTCATAAGAACAGGAAGGCTGAGTCTTCCTACTGTCTATGTTTTGAGCGTTTCCTGTGTCACCAGTTTTACATTCCGATGCATCTCTGCAGGTTTACTGTATCCCTTGGATCTTCGCATTGACGATGAAACACAGAAATTGCATCGGAATAAATATAAGAGACACAATGCCGACTTAAGTACAGGAACATTGAGTCTTCCTACTGTCTATGCTTTGAGCGATTCCTGCGTCACCAGTTTTACATTCCGATGCACCTCTGCAGGTTTACTGTATCCCTTGGACCATCACAGTGACGATGAAACACAGAAATTGCATCGGAATTAAATATAAGAGACACAATGTCGACTTAAGTACAGGAAGACTGAGTATTCCTACTGTCTATGTTCCGAGCGTCTCCTGTGTCACCAGTTTTACATTCCGATGCACCTCTGCAAGTGTACTGTTTCCCTTCGCCTTTCCCATTGACGATGAAACACAGAAATTGCATCGGAATTAAATAGAAGAGACACAATGTCGACTTAAGTACAGGAAGAGTGTGAATTTCTATTGTCTATGTTTTGAGCGTTTCCTGTGTCACCAGTTTTACATTCCGATGCACCTCTGCTGGTTTACTGTATCCATTGGACCTTCCATTGACGATGAAACACAGAAATTGCATCGGAATTAAATATAAGAGACTCCATGCCGACTTAAGTAAAGGAAGACTGAGTCTTCCTACTGTCTATGTTTTGAGCCTTTCGTTTGTCACCAGTATTACATTCCGATGCACCTCTGCAAGTTTACTGTATCCATTGGACTTTCCCATTGACGATGAAACACAGAAATTGCATCGGAATTAAATATAAAAGACACAATGCCGATTTAAGTACAAGAAAACTGAGTCTTCTTAGGGTCTATGTTATGAGCGCTTCCTGTGTCACCAGTTTTACATTCCGATGCACCTCTGTAGGGTTGCTGTATCCCTTGGACCTTCACAGTTACGATGAAACACAGAAATTGCATCAAATTAAATATAAGAGACACAATGCCGACTTCAGTACAAGAAAACTGAGTCTTCTTACGGTCTATGTTTTGACCGCTTCCTGTGTCACCAGTTTTACATTCCGATCCACCACTGCAGTTTTACTGTATCCATTGGACCTTCCCATTGACGATGAAACACAGAAATAGCATCGGAATTAAATTAAGAGACACAATGCCGACTTAAGAACAGGAAGGCTGAGTCTTCCTACTGTCTATGTATTGAGCGTTTCCTGTGTCACCAGTTTTACATTCCGATGCATCTCTGCACGTTTACTGTATCCCTTGGATCTTCGCATTGACGATGAAACACAGAAATTGCATCGGAATTAAAAATAAGAGACACAATGCCGACTTAAGTACAGGAACATTGAGTCTTCCTACTGTCTATGTTTTGAGCGATTCCTGCGTCACCAGTTTTACATTCCGATGCACCTCTTCAGGTTTACTGTATCCATTGGACCTTCCCATTGACGATGAAACAGAGAAATTGCATCGGAATTAAATATAAGAGACACAATGCCAACTTAAGTACAGGAAGACTGAGTCTTCCTACTGTCTATGCTTTGTGCGTCTCCTGTGTCACCAGTTTTACATTCCAATGCAACTCTGCAGGTATACTGTTTCCCTTCGACTTTCGCACTGACGATGAAACACAGAAATTACATCGGAATTAAATAGAAGAGACACAATGTCGACTTAAGTACAGGAAGAGTGTGTCTTCCTATTTTCTATGATTTGAGCGTTTCCTGTGTCACCAGTTTTACATTCCGATGCATCTCTACTGGTTTACTGTACCCATTGGACCTTCCATTGATGATGAAACACAGAAATTGCATCGGAATTAAATATGACACCATGCCGACTTAAGTAAAGGAAGACTGAGTCTTCCTACTGCCTATGTTTTGAGCCTTTCCTGTGTCACCAGTATTACATTCCGATGCACCTCTGCAGGTTTACTGTAACCATTCAACTTTCCCATTGACGATGAAACACAGAAATTCCATCGTAATTAAATATAAGAGACACATCGGCGACTTAAGTACAAGAAAACTGAGTCTTCTTACAGTCTATGTTTTGAGCGTTTTCTGTGTCACCAGTTCTACATTCCGATGCACCTCTGCAGGTTTACTGTATCCATTGGACCTTCCCATTGACGATGAAACACAGAAATTGCATCGGAATTAAATATAAGAGACACCATGTTGACTTAAGTATAGGAAGACTGAGTCTTCCTACTGTCTATGATTTGAGCGTGTCCTGTATCACCAGTTTTACATTCCGATGCACCTCTGCAGGTTTACTGTATTCCTTGGACCTTCCCATTGGCGATGAAACACAGAAATTGCATCGGAATTAAATATAAGAGAGACAATGCTGCCGACTTAAGTAAAGGAACATTGAGTCTTCCTACAGTCTATGTTTTGAGCGATTCCTGCGTCACCAGTTTTACATTCCGAAGCACCTCTGCAAGTTTACAGTATCCATTGGTCCCTCCCATTGACGATGAAACACAGAAATAGCATCGGAATTAAATATAAGAGACACAATGCCGTCATAAGAACAGGAAGGCTGAGTCTTCCTACTGTCTATGTTTTGAGCGTTTCCTGTGTCAGCAGTTTTACATTCCGATGCATCTCTGCAGGTTTACTGTATCCCTTGGATCTTCGCATTGACGATGAAACACAGAAATTGCATCGGAATTAAATATAAGCGACACAATGCCGACTTAAGTACAGGAACATTGAGTCTTCCTACTGTCTATGTTTTGAGCGATTCCTGCGTCACCAGTTTTACATTCCGATGCACCTCTGCAGGTTTACTGTATCCCTTGGACCATCACAGTGACGATGAAACACAGAAATTGCATCGGAATTAAATATAAGAGACACAATGTCGACTTAAGTACAGGAAGACTGAGTCTTCCTACTGTCTATGCTCCGAGCGTCTCCTGTGTCACCAGTTTTACATTCCGATGCACCTCTGCAAGTATACTGTTTCCCTTCGCCTTTCCCATTGACGATGAAACACAGAAATTGCATCGGAATGAAATATAAGAGACACCATGCCGACTTAAGTAAACGAAGACTGAGTCTTCCTACTGTCTATGTTTTGAGCCTTTCGTTTGTCACCAGTATTACATTCCGATGCTCCTCTGCAAGTTTGCTGTATCCATTGGACTTCCCCATTGACGATGAAACACAGAAATTGCATCGGAATAAAATATAAGAGACACAATGCCGACTTAAGTACAGGAAGACTGAGTCTTCCTACTGTCTATGTTTTGAGCGTTTCCTGTGTCACTAGTTTTATATTCCGATGCACCTCTGCAGGTTTACTGTATCCTTTGGACCTTCCCATTGACGATGAAACACAGAAATAGCATCGGAATTAAATATAAGAGACACAATGCCGACTTAAGTACAGGAAGACTGAGTCTTCCGACTGTCTATGTTTGAGCGTTTCCTGTGTCACCAGTTTTACATTCCGATGCACCTCTGCAGGTATACTGTATCCCTTGGACCTTCCCATTGACGATGAAACACAGAAATTGCACCGGAATTAAATATAAGAGACACAGTGCCGACTTAAGTACAGGAAGACTGAGTCTTCCTACTGTCTATGATTTGAGCGTTTCCTGTGTCACTAGTTTTACCTTCCGATGCACCTCTACAGGTTTACTGTATCCCTTGGACCTTCACAGTGACGATGAAACACAGGAATTGCATCGGAATTAAATATAAGAGACACAATGCCGACTTAAGTACAGAAAGACTAAGTCTTCCTACTGTCTATGTTTTGAGCGTTTCGTGTGTCATCAGTTTTACTTTCCGATGCACCTCTGCAGGTTTACTATATCCCTTGGACCTTCCCATTCACGATGAAACACAGAAATTTCATCGGAAATAAATATAAGAGACACAATGCCGACTTAAGTACAGGAAGGCTGAGTCTTCCTACTGTCTATGTTTTGAGCGTTTCCTGTGTCACCAGTTTTACATTCCGATGCACCTCTGCAGGTTTACTGTATTCCTTGGACCTTCCCATTGTCGATGAAACACAGAAATTGCATCGGAATTAAATATAAGAGACACAATGCCGACTTAAGTACAGGAAGACTGAGTCTTCCAACTGTCTATGCTTTGATTGTTTCCTGTGTCACTAGTTTTACATTCCGATGCACCTCTGCAGGTTTACTGTATCCCTTGGACCTTCCCATTGACGATGAAACACAGAAATTGCATCGGAATTAATTATAAGTGACACAATGCCGACTTAAAAACAGGAAGACTGAGTCTGCCTACTCTCTATGCTTTGAGCGTTTCCTGTGTCACCAGTTTTACATTCTGATGCAGCTCTGCAGTTTTACTGTATCCCTTGGACCTTCCCATTGGCGATGAAACACAGAAATTGCATCGGAATTAAATATAAGAGACACAATGCCGACTTAAGTACAGGAAGATTGAGTCTTCCTACTGTCTGTAATTTGAGCGTTTCCTGTGTCACCAGTTTTACATTCCGATGCACCTCTACAGGTTAACTGTATCCCTTGGACCTTCACAGTGAGGATAAAACACAGAAATTGCATCGGAATTAAATATAAGAGACACAATGCCGACTTAAGTACAGGAAGACTAAGTCTTCCTACTGTCTATGTTTTGAGCTTTTCCTGTGTCATTAGTTTTACTTTCCGATGCACCTCTGCAGGTTTCCTATATCCCTTGGACTTTCCCATTCACGATGAAACACAGAAATTTCATCGGAAATAAATATAAGAGACACAATGCCGACTTAAGTATAGGAAGAAAGAGTCTTCCTACTGTCTATGTTTTGAGCGTTTCCTGTGTCACCAGTTTTACATTCCGATGCAGCTCTGCAGGTTTATTGTATCCCTTGGACCTTCCCATTGACGATGAAACACAGAAATTGCATCGGAATTAAATATAAGAGACATAATGCCGACTTAAGTACAGGAAGACTGAGTCTTCCTACTGTCTATGTTTTGAACGTTTCCTGTGTCACTAGTTTTATATTCCGATGCACCTCTGCAGATTTACTGTATCCTTTGGACCTTCCCATTGAAGATGAAACACAGAAATTGCATCGGAACTAAATATAAGATACACAATGCCGACTTAAGTACAGGAACATTGAGTCTTCCTACTGTCTATGTTTTGAGCGATTACTGCGTCACCAGTTTTACTTTCCGATGCACCTCTTCAGGTTTACTGTATCCATTGGACCTTCCCATTGACGATGAAACAGAGAAATTGCATCGGAATTAAATATAAGAGACACAATGCCAACTTAAGTACAGGAAGACTGAGTCTTCCTACTGTCTATGCTTTGTGCGTCTCCTGTGTCACCATTTTTACATTCCAATGCAACTCTGCAGATATACTGTTTCCCTTCGACTTTCCCACTGACGATGAAACACAGAAATTTCATCGGAATTAAATAGAAGAGACACAATGTTGACTTAAGTACAGGAAGAGTGTGTCTTTCTATTTTCTATGTTTTGAGCGTTTCCTGTGTCACCAGTTTTACATTCCGATGCATCTCTACTGGTTTACTGTACCCATTGGACCTTCCATTGACGATGAAACACAGAAATTGCATCGGAATTAAATATGACACCATGCCGACTTAAGTAAAGGAAGACTGAGTCTTCCTACTGTCTATGTTTTGAGCCTTTCCTGTGTCACCAGTATTACATTCCGATGCACCTCTGCAGGTTTACTGTAACCATTCGACTTTCCCATTGACGATGAAACACAGAAATTGCATCGGAATTAAATATAAGAGACACCATGCCGACTTAAGTAAAGGAAGACTGAGTCTTCCTACTGTCCATGATTTGAGCGTGTCGTGTATCACCAGTTTTACATTCCGATGCACCTCTGCAGGTTTACTGTATACCTTGGACCTTCCCATTGGCGATGATACACAGAAATTGCATCGGAATTAAATATAAGAGAGACAATGCTGCCGACTTAAGTAAAGGAACATTGAGTCTTCCTACAGTCTATGTTTTGAGTGATTCCTGCGTCACCAGTTTTACATTCGGAAGCACCTCTGCAAGTTTACAGTATCCATTGGACCCTCCCATTGACGATGAAACACAGAAATAGCATCGGAATTAAATACAAGAGACACAATGCCGTCATAAGAACAGGAAGGCTGAGTCTTCCTACTGTCTATGTTTTGAGCGTTTCCTGTGTCAGCAGTTTTACATTCCGATGCATCTCTGCAGGTTTACTGTATCCCTTGGATCTTCGCATTGACGATGAAACACAGAAATTGCATCGGAATTAAATATAAGCGACACAATGCCGACTTAAGTACAGGAAAATTGAGTCTTCCTACTGTCTATGTTTTGAGCGATTCCTGCGTCACCAGTTTTACATTCCGATGCACCTCTTCAGGTTTTCTGAATCCATTGGACCTTCCCATTGACGATGAAACAGAGAAATTGCATCGGAATTAAATATAAGAGACACAATGCCGACTTAAGAACAGGAAGGCTGAGTCTTCCTACTGTCTATGTTTTGAGCGTTTCCTGTGTCACCAGTTTTACATTCCGATGCATCTCTGCAGATTTACTCTATCCCTTGGATCTTCTCATTGACGATGAAACACAGAAATTGCATCGGAATTTAATATAAGAGACACAATGCCGAATTAAGTACAGGAACATTGAGTCTTCCTACTGTCTATGTTTTGAGCGATTCCTGCGTCACCAGTTTTACATTCTAATGCACCTCTGTAGGTTTACTGAATCCCGTGGACCTTCCCAGTGACGATGAAACACAGAAATTGCATCGGAATTAAATATAAGAGACACAAAGCCGACTTAAGTACAGGTAGACTGAGTCTTCCTACTGTCTATGCTTTGAGCGTCTCCTGTGTCACAAGTTTTACATTCCGATGCACCTCTGCAGGTATACTGTTTCCCTTCGACATTCCCGATGACGATGAAACACAGAAATTGCATCGGAATTAAATAGAAGAGACACAATGTCGACTTAAGTACAGGAAGAGTGTGTCTTTCTATTGCCTATGTTTTGAGCGTTTCCTGTGTCACCAGTTTTACATTCCGATGCACCTCTGCACGTTTACTGTATTCCTTGGACCTTCCTGTTGGCGATGAAACATGGAAATTGTATGGGAATTAAATATAAGAGACACAATGCTGCCGACTTAACTAAAGGAACATTGAGTCTTCCTACAGTCTATGTTTTGAGCGATTCCTGCGTCACCAGTTTTACATTCCGAAGCACCTCTGCAAGTTTACTGTATCCATTGGACCCTCCCATTGACGATGAAACACAGAAATAGCATCGGAGTTAAATATAAGAGACACAATGCCGACTTAAGAACAGGAAGGCTGAGTCTTCCTACTGTCTATGTTTTGAGTATTTCCTGTGTCACCTGTTTTACATTTTGATGCACCTCTGCAGGTTTACTGTATCCCTTGGATCTTCCCATTGGCGATGAAACAGAGAAATTACATCGGAATTAAATATAAGAGACACAATGACGACTGAAGTACAGGAAGATTGAGTCTTCCTACTGTCTATGTTTTGAGCGTTTCCTGCGTCACCAATTTTACAATCCGATGCACCTCTGCAGGTTATTGTATCCACTGGACCTTCCCATTGACGATGAAACACAGATATAGCATCGGAATTAAATATAAGAGACACAATGCCGACATAAGAACAGGAAGGCTGAGTCTTCCTACTGTCTATGTTTTGAGCGTTTCCTGTGTCACCAGTTTTACATTCCGATGCATCTCTGCAGGTTTACTGTATCCCTTGGATCTTCGCATTGACGATGAAACACAGAAATTGCATCGGAATTAAATATAAGCGACACAATGTCGACTTAAGTACAGTAACATTGAGTCTTCCTACTGTCTATGTTTTGAGCGATTCCTGCGTCACCAGTTTTACATTCCGATGCACCTCTGCAGGTTTACTGTATCCCTTGGAACATCACATTGACGATGAAACACAGAAATTGCATCGGAATTAAATATAAGAGACACAATGACGACTTAAGTACAGGAAGACTGAGTCTTCCTACTGTCTATGCTTTGGGCGTCTCCTGTGTCACCAGTTTTACATTCCGATGCACCTCTGCAGGTATACTGTTTCCACCTCTGCAGTTTTACTGTACCCATTGGACCTTCCCATTGACGATGAAACACAGAAATAGCATCGGAATTAAATTAAGAGACACAATGCCGACTTAAGAACAGGAAGGCTGAGTCTTCCTACTGTCTATGTTTTGAGCGTTTCCTGTGTCACCAGTTTTACATTCCGATGCATCTCTGCAGGTTTACTGTATCCCTTGGATCTTCGCATTGACGATGAAACACAGAAATTGCATCGGAATTAAAAATAAGAGACACAATGCCGACTTAAGTACAGGAACATTGAGTCTTCCTACTGTCTATGTTTTGAGCGATTCCTGCGTCACCAGTTTTACATTCCGATGCACCTCTGCAGGTTTACTGTATCCATTGGACCTTCCCATTGACGATGAAACAGAGAAATTGCATCGGAATTAAATATAAGAGACACAATGCCAACTTAAGTACAGGAAGACTGAGTCTTCCTACTGTCTATGCTTTGTGCGTCTCCTGTGTCACCAGTTTTACATTCCAATGCAACTCTGCAAGTATACTGTTTCCCTTCGACTTTCCCACTGACGATGAAACACAGAAATTGTTTCGGAATTAAACAGAAGAGACACAATGTCGACTTAAGTACATGAAGAGTGTGTCTTTCTATTTTCTATGTTTTGAGCGTTTCCTGTGTCACCAGTTTTACATTCCGATGCATCTCTACTGGTTTACTGTACCCATTGGACCTTCCATTGACGATGAAACACAGAAATTGCATCGGAATTAAATATAAGAGACACCATGCCGACTTAAGTAAAGGAAGACTGAGTCTTCCTACTGTCTATGTTTTGAGCCTTTCCTGTGTCACCAGTATTACATTCCGATGCACCTCTGCAGGTTTACTGTAACCATTCGACTTTCCCATTGACGATGAAACACAGAAATTCCATCGTAATTAAATATAAGAGACACATCGGCGACTTAAGTACAAGAAAACTGAGTCTTCTTACAGTCTATGTTTTGAGCGTTTTCTGTGTCACCAGTTCTACATTCCGATGCACCTCTGCAGTTTTACTGTATCCATTGGACCTTCCCATTGACGATGAAACACAGAAATTGCATCGGAATTAAATATAAGAGACACCATGCTGACTTAAGTAAAGGAAGACTGAGTCTTCCTACTGTCTATGATTTGAGCGTGTCCTATATCACCAGTTTTACATTCCGATGCACCTCTGCAGGTTTACTGTATTCCTTGGACCTTCGCATTGGCGATGAAACACAGAAATTACATCGGAATTAAATGTAAGAGACACAATGCTGCCGACTTAAGTAAAGGAACATAGAGTCTTCCTACAGTCTATGTTTTGAGCGATTCCTGCGTCACCAGTTTTACATTCCGAAGCACCTCTGCAAGTTTACAGTATCCATTGGACCCTCCCATTGACGATGAAACACAGAAATAGCATCGGAATTAAATATAAGAGACACAATGCCGTCATAAGAACAGGAAGGCTGAGTCTTCCTACTGTCTATGTTTTGAGCGTTTCCTGTGTCACCAGTTTTACATTCCGATGCATCTCTGCAGGTTTACTGTATCCCTTGGATCTTCGCATTGACGATGAAACACAGAAATTGCATCGGAATTATATATAAGCGACACAATGCCGACTTAAGTACAGGAACATTGAGTCTTCCTACTGTCTATGCTTTGAGCGATTCCTGCGTCACCAGTTTTACATTCCGATGCACCTCTGCAGGTTTACTGTATCCATTGGACTTTCCCATTGACGATGAAACACAGAAATTGCATCGGAATTAAATATAAAAGACACAATGCCGATTTAAGTACTTGAAAACTGAGTCTTCTTAGGGTCTATGTTATGAGCGCTTCCTGTGTCACCAGTTTTACATTCCGATGCACCTCTGTAGGGTTGCTGTATCCCTTGGACCTTCACAGTGACGACGAAACACAGAAATTGCATCGGAATTAAATATAAGAGACACCATGCCGACTTAAGTAAAGGAAGACTGAGTCTTCCTACTGTCTATGTTTTGAGCCTTTCGTTTGTCACCAGTATTACATTCCGATGCACCTCTGCAAGTTTACTGTATCCATTGGACTTTCCCATTGACGATGAAACACAGAAATTGCATCGGAATTAAATATAAAAGACACAATGCCGATTTAAGTACTTGAAAACTGAGTCTTCTTAGGGTCTATGTTATGAGCGCTTCCTGTGTCACCAGTTTTACATTCCGATGCACCTCTGTAGGGTTGCTGTATCCCTTGGACCTTCACAGTGACGACGAAACACAGAAATTGCATCGGAATTAAATATCAGATAAACAATGCCGACTTAGGTAAAGGAAGACTGAGTATTCCCACTGTCTATGTTTTGAGCGTTTCCTGTGTCATCAGTTTTACATTTTCATGCACCTCTGCAGATTTACTGTATCCCTTGGACCTTCACAGTTACGATGAAACACAGAAATTGCATCAAATTAAATATAAGAGACACAATGCCGACTTCAGTACAAGAAAGCTGAGTCATCTTACGGTCTATGTTTTGACCGCTTCCTGTGTCACCAGTTTTACATTCCGATCCACCTCTGCAGTTTTACTGTATCCATTGGACCTTCCCTTTGACGATGAAACACAGAAATAGCATCGGAATTAAATTAAGAGACACAATGCCGACTTAAGAACAGGAAGGCTGAGTCTTCCTACTGTCTATGTATTGAGCGTTTCCTGTGTCACCAGTTTTACATTCCGATGCATCTCTGCACGTTTACTGTATCCCTTGGATCTTCGCATTGACGATGAAACACAGAAATTGCATCGGAATTAAAAATAAGAGACACAATGCAAACTTAAGTACAGGAACATTGAGTCTTCCTACTGTCTATGTTTTGAGCGATTCCTGCGTCACCAGTTTTACATTCCGATGCACCTCTTCAGGTTTACTGTATCCATTGGACCTTCCCATTGACGATGAAACAGAGAAATTGCATCGGAATTAAATATAAGAGACACAATGCCAACTTAAGTACAGGAAGACTGAGTCTTCCTACTGTCTATGCTTTGTGCGTCTCCTGTGTCACCAGTTTTACATTCCAATGCAACTCTGCAGGTATACTGTTTCCCTTCGACTTTCGCACTGACGATGAAACACAGAAATTGCATCGGAATTAAATAGAAGAGACACAATGTCGACTTAAGTACAGGAAGAGTGTGTCTTCCTATTTTCTATGTTTTGAGCGTTTCCTGTGTCACCAGTTTTACATTCCGATGCATCTCTACTGGTTTACTGAACCCATTGGACCTTCCATTGACGATGAAACACAGAAATTGCATCGGAATTAAATAGAAGAGACACAATGTCGACTTAAGTACAGGAAGAGTGTGTCTTCCTATTTTCTATGTTTTGAGCGTTTCCTGTGTCACCAGTTTTACATTCCGATGCATCTCTACTGGTTTACTGAACCCATTGGACCTTCCATTGACGATGAAACACAGAAATTGCATCGGAATTAAATATGACACCATGCCGACTTAAGTAAAGGAAGACTGAGTCTTCCTACTGTCTATGTTTTGAGCCTTTCCTGTGTCACCAGTATTACATTCCGATGCACCTCTGCAGGTTTACTGTAACCATTCAACTTTCCCATTGACGATGAAACACAGAAATTCCATCGTAATTAAATATAAGAGACACATCGGCGCCTTAAGTACAAGAAAACTGAGTCTTCTTACAGTCTATGTTTTGAGCGTTTTCTGTGTCACCAGTTCTACATTCCGATGCACCTCTGCAGGTTTACTGTATCCATTGGACCTTCCCATTTACGATGAAACACAGAAATTGCATCGGAATTAAATATAAGAGACACCATGCCGACTTAAGTAAAGGAAGTCTGAGTCTTCCTACTGTCTATGCTCCGAGCGTCTCCTGTGTCACCAGTTTTACATTCCGATGCACCTCTGCAAGTATACTGTTTCCCTTCGCCTTTCCCATTGACGATGAAACACAGAAATTGCATCGGAATGAAATATAAGAGACACCATGCCGACTTAAGTAAAGGAAGACTGAGTCTTCCTACTGTCTATGTTTTGAGCCTTTCGTTTGTCACCAGTATTACATTCCGATGCTCCTCTGCAAGTTTGCTGTATCCATTGGACTTTCCCATTGACGATGAAACACAGAAATTGCATCGGAATTAAATATAAGAGACACAATGCCGACTTAAGTACAGGAAGACTGAGTCTTCCTACTGTCTATGTTTTGAGCGTTTCCTGTGTCACTAGTTTTATATTCCGATGCACCTCTGCAGGTTTACTGTATCCTTTGGACCTTACCATTGACGATGAAACACACAAATTGCATCGGAATTAAATATAAGAGACACAATGCCGACTTAAGTACAGGAAGACTGAGTCTTCCGACTGTCTATGTTTGAGCGTTTCCTGTGTCACCAGTTTTACATTCCGATGCACATCTGCAGGTATACTGTATCCCTTGGACCTTCCCATTGACGATGAAACACAGAAATTGCACCGGAATTAAATATAAGAGACACAGTGCCGACTTAAGTACAGGAAGACTGAGTCTTCCTACTGTCTATGTTTTGAGCGTTTCCTGTGTCACTAGTTTTATCTTCCGATGCACCTCTACAGGTTTACTGTATCCCTTGGACCTTCACAGTGACGATGAAACACAGGAATTGCATCGGAATTAAATATAAGAGACACAATGCCGACTTAAGTACAGGAAGACTAAGTCTTCCTACTGTCTATGTTTTGAGCGTTTCGTGTGTCATCAGTTTTACTTTCCGATGCACCTCTGCAGGTTTACTATATCCCTTGGACCTTCCCATTCACGATGAAACACAGAAATTTCATCGGAAATAAATATAAGAGACACAATGCCGACTTAAGTACAGGAAGGCTGAGTCTTCCTACTGTCTATGTTTTGAGCGTTTCCTGTGTCACCAGTTTTACATTCCGATGCACCTCTGCAGGTTTACTGTATTCCTTGGACCTTCCCATTGTCGATGAAACACAGAAATTGCATCGGAATTAAATATAAGAGACACAATGCCGACTTAAGTACAGGAAGACTGAGTCTTCCAACTGTCTATGTTTTGATTGTTTCCTGTGTCACTAGTTTTACATTCCGATGCACCTCTGCAGGTTTACTGTATCCCTTGGACCTTCCCATTGACGATGAAACACAGAAATTGCATCGGAATTAATTATAAGTGACACAATGCCGACTTAAGTACAGGAAGACTGAGTCTTCCTACTGTCTATAATTTGAGCGTTTCCTGTGTCACCAGTTTTACAATCCGATGCACCTCTGCAGGTTTACTGTATCCCTTGGACCTTCCCATTGACGATGAAACACAGAAATTGCATCGGAATTAAATATAAGAGACACAATGCCGACTTAAAAACAGGAAGACTGAGTCTGCCTACTCTCTATGCTTTGAGCGTTTCCTGTGTCACCAGTTTTACATTCTTGCAGCTCTGCAGTTTTACTGTATCCCTTGGACCTTCCCATTGGCGATGAAACACAGAAATTGCATCGGAATTAAATATAAGAGACACAATGCCGACTTAAGTACAGGAAGATTGAGTCTTCCTACTGTCTGTAATTTGAGCGTTTCCTGTGTCACCAGTTTTACATTCCGATGCACCTCTACAGGTTAACTGTATCCCTTGGACCTTCACAGTGAGGATGAAACACAGAAATTGCATCGGAATTAAATATAAGAGACACAATGCCGACTTAAGTACAGGAAGACTAAGTCTTCCTACTGTCTATGTTTTGAGCTTTTCCTGAGTCATTAGTTTTACTTTCCGATGCACCTCTGCAGGTTTCCTATATCCCTTGGACCTTCCCATTCACGATGAAACACAGAAATTTCATCGGAAATAAATATATGAGACACAATGCCGACTTAAGTATAGGAAGAAAGAGTCTTCCTACTGTCTATGTTTTGAGCGTTTCCTGTGTCACCAGTTTTACATTCCGATGCAGCTCTGCAGGTTTATTGTATCCCTTGGACCTTCCCATTGACGATGAAACACAGAAATTGCATCGGAATTAAATATAAGAGACATAATGCCGACTTAAGTACAGGAAGACTGAGTCTTCCTACTGTCTATGTTTTGAACGTTTCCTGTGTCACTAGTTTTATATTCCGATGCACCTCTGCAGATTTACTGTATCCTTTGGACCTTCCCATTGACGATGAAACACAGAAATCGCATCGGAACTAAATATAAGATACACAATGCCGACTTAAGTACAGGAAGACTGAGTCTTACGACTGTCTATGTTTGAGCGTTTCCTGTGTCACCAGTTTTACATTCCGATGCACCTCTGCAGGTATACTGTATCCCTTGGACCTTCCCATTGACGATGAAACACAGAAATTGCATCGGAATTAAATATAAGAGACACAGTGCCGACTTAAGTACAGGAAGACTGAGTCTTCCTACTGTCTATAATTTGAGCGTTTCCTGTGTCACCAGTTTTACAATCCGATGCACCTCTGCAGGTTTACTGTATCCCTTGGACCTTCCCATTGACGATGAAACACAGAAATTGCATCGGAATTAAATATAAGAGACACAATGCCGACTTAAAAACAGGAAGACTGAGTCTGCCTACTCTCTATGCTTTGAGCGTTTCCCGTGTCACCAGTTTTACATTCTGATGCAGCTCTGCAGTTTTACTGTATCCCTTGGACCTTCCCATTGGCGATGAAACACAGAAAATGCATCGGAATTAAATATAAGAGACACAATGCCGACTTAAGTACAGGAAGACTGAGTCTTCCTATTGTCTGTAATTTGAGCGTTTCCTGTGTCACCAGTTTTACATTCCGATGCACCTCTACAGGTTTACTGTATCCCTTGGACCTTCACAGTGAGGATGAAACACAGAAATTGCATCGGAATTAAATATAAGAGACACAATGCCGACTTAAGTACAGGAAGACTAAGTCTTCCAACTGTCTATGTTTTGAGCTTTTCCTGTGTCATTAGTTTTACTTTCCGATGCACCTCTGCAGGTTTCCTATATCCCTTGGACCTTCCCATTCACGATGAAACACAGAAATTTCATCGGAAATAAATGTAAGAGACACAATGCCGACTTAAGTATAGGAAGACTGAGTCTTCCTACTGTCTATGTTTTGAGCGTTTCCTTTGTCACCAGTTTTACATTCCGATGCAGCTCTGCAGGTTTATTGTATCCCTTGGACCTTCCCATTGACAATGAAACACAGAAATTGCATCGAAATTTAATATAAGAGACACAATGCCGACTTAAGTACAGGAAGACTGAGTCTTCCTACTCTCTATGTTTTGAGCGTTTCCTGTGACACCAGTTTTACATTCCGATGCACCTCTGCAGGTTTCCTGTATCCCTTGGACCTTCCCATTGACGATGAAACACAGAAATTGCATCGAAATTAAATATAAGGGACACAATGCCGACTTAAGTACAAGAAAACAGTCTTCGTACGGTCAATATTTGAGCGGTTCCTGTGTCACCAGTTTTACATTCCGATGCACCTCTGCAGGTTTACTGTATCCCTTGGACCTTCCCATTACGATGAAAAACAGAAATTGCATCCGAATTAAATATAAGAGACACAATGCCGACTTAAGTACAGGAAGACTAAGTCTTCCTACTGTCTATGTTTTGAGCGTTTCCTGTGTCATCAGTTTTACTTTCCGATGCACCTCTGCAGGTTTACTATATCCCTTGGACCTTCCCATTCACGATGAAACACAGAAATTTCATCGGAAATATATATAAGAGACACAATGCCGATTTAAGTACAGGAAGACTGAGTCTTCCTTCTGTCTATGCTTTGAGCGTTTCCTGTGTCACCAGTTTTACATTCCGATGCACCTCTGCAGGTTTACTGTATCCCTTGGACCTTCCCATTGACGATGAAACACAGAAATTGCATCGGAATTAAATATAAGAGACACAATGCCGACTTAAGTACAGGACGACTGAGTCTTCCTACTGTCTATGTTTTGAGCGTTTCCTGTGTCACTAGTTTTATATTCCGATGCACCTCTGCAGGTTTACTGTATCCTTTGAACCTTCCCATTGACGATGAAACACAGAAATTGCATCGGAATTAAATATAAGATACACAATGCCGACTTAAGTACAGGAAGACTGAGTCTTCCTACTGTCTATGTTTGAGCGTTTCCTGTGTCACCAGTTTTACATTCCGATGCACCTCTGCAGGTATACTGTATCCCTTGGACCTTCCCATTGACGATGAAACACA
This sequence comes from Schistocerca nitens, assembly GCF_023898315.1. Classification (NCBI taxonomy): domain Eukaryota; kingdom Metazoa; phylum Arthropoda; class Insecta; order Orthoptera; family Acrididae; genus Schistocerca; species Schistocerca nitens. The sequence continues at coordinate 1,324,132,343 of NC_064614.1, read as the reverse complement.
GAAATTGCATCGGAATTAAATATAAGAGACACAGTGCCGACTTAAGTACAGGAAGACTGAGTCTTCCAACTGTCTATGTTTTGATTGTTTCCTGTGTCACTAGTTTTACATTCCGATGCACCTCTGCAGGTTTACTGTATCCCTTGGACCTTCCCATTGACGATGAAACACAGAAATTGCATCGGAATTAATTATAAGTGACACAATGCCGACTTAAGTACAGGAAGACTGAGTCTTCCTACTGTCTATAATTTGAGCGTTTCCTGTGTCACCAGTTTTACAATCCGATGCATCTCTGCAAATTTACTGTATCCCTTGGACCTTCCCATTGACGATGAAACACAGAAATTGCATCGGAATTAAATATAAGAGACACAATGCCGACTTAAAAACAGGAAGACTGAGTCTGCCAACTCTCTATGCTTTGAGCGTTTCCTGTGTCACCAGTTTTACATTCTGATGCAGCTCTGCAGTTTTACTGTATCCCTTGGACCTTCCCATTGGCGATGAAACACAGAAATTGCATCGGAATTAAATATAAGAGACACAATGCCGACTTAAGTACAGGAAGACTGAGTCTTCCTACTGTCTGTAATTTGAGCGTTTCCTGTGTCACCAGTTTTACATTCCGATTCACCTCTACAGGTTTACTGTATCCCTTGGACCTTCACAGTGAGGATGAAACACAGAAATTGCATCGGAATTAAATATAAGAGACACAATGCCGACTTAAGTACAGGAAGACTAAGTCTTCCTACAGCCTATGTTTTGAGCTTTTCCTGTGTCATTAGTTTTACTTTCCGATGAACCTCTGCAGGTTTCCTATATCCCTTGGACATTCCCATTCACGATGAAACACAGAAATTTCATCGGAATTAAATATAAGAGACACAATGCCGACTTAAGTATAGGAAGACTGAGTCTTCCTACTGTCTATGTTATGAGCGTTTCCTGTGTCACCAGTTTTACATTCCGATGCATCTCTGCAGGTTTATTGTATCCCTTGGACCTTCCAATTGACGATGAAACACAGAAATTGCATCGGAATTAAATATAAGAGACACAATGCCGACATAAGTACAGGAAGACTGAGTCTTCCTACTCTCTATGATTTGAGCGTTTCCTGTGTCACCAATTTTACATTCCGATGCACCTCTGCAGGTTTCCTGTATCCCTTGCACCTTCCCATTGACGATGAAACACAGAAATTTCATCGGAATTAAATATAAGAGACACAATGCCGACTTAAAAACAGGAAGACTGAGTCTGCCAACTCTCTATGCTTTGAGCGTTTCCTGTGTCACCAGTTTTACATTCTGATGCAGCTCTGCAGTTTTACTGTATCCCTTGGACCTTCCCATTGGCGATGAAACACAGAAATTGCATCGGAATTAAATATAAGAGACACAATGCCGACTTAAGTACAAGAAAACAGTCTTCGTACGGTCAATATTTGAGCGGTTCCTGTGTCACCAGTTTTACATTCCGATGCACCTCTGCCGGTTTACTGTATCCCTTGGACCTTCCCATTGTCGATGATACACAGAAATCGCATCGGAATTAAATATAAGAGACACAATGCCGACTTAAGTACAGGAAGACTGAGTCTTCCTACTGTCTATGCTTTTGAGCGATTTCTGTGTCAGCAGTTTTACATTCCGATGCACCTCTGCAGGTTTACTGTATCCCTTGGACCTTCCCATTACGATGAAAAACAGAAATTGCATCCGAATTAAATATAAGATACACAAAGCCGACTTAAGTACAGGAAGACTAAGTCTTCCTACTGTCTATGTTTTGAGCGTTTCCTGTGTCATCAGTTTTACTTTCCGATGCACCTCTGCAGGTTTACTATATCCCTTGGACCTTCCCATTGACGATGAAACACAGAAATTTCATCGGAAATAAATATAAGAGACACAATGCCGACTTAAGTACAGGAAGATTGAGTCTTCCTACTGTCTATGTTTTGAGCGTTTCCTGTGTCACCAGTTTTACATTCCGATGCACCTCTGCAGGTTTACTGTATTCCTTGGACCTTCCCATTGACGATGAAACACAGAAATTGCATGGGAATTAAATGTAAGAGACACAATGCCGACTTAAGTACAGGAAGACTAAGTCTTCCTACTGTCTATAATTTGAGCGTTTCCTGTGTCACCAGTTTTACATTCCGATGCACCTCTACAGGTTTACTGTATCCCTTGGACGTTCACAGTGACGATGAAACACAGGAATTGCATCGGAATTAAATATAAGAAACACAATGCCGACTTAAGTACAGGAAGACTAAGTCTTCCTACTGTCTATGTTTTGAGCGTTTCCTGTGTCACCAGTTTTACATTCCGATGCACCTCTGCAGGTTTACTGTATTCCTTGGACCTTCCCATTGACGATGAAACACAGAAATTGCATCGGAATTAAATGTAAGAGACACAATGCCGACTTAAGTACAGGAAGACTAAGTCTTCCTACTGTCTATAATTTGAGCGTTTCCTGTGTCACCAGTTTTACATTCCGATGCACCTCTACAGGTTTACTGTATCCCTTGGACGTTCACAGTGACGATGAAACACAGAAATTGCATCGGAATTAAATATAAGAGACACAATGCCGACTTAAGTACATGAAGACTAAGTCTTCCTACTGTCTATGTTTTGAGCTTTTCCTGTGTCATTAGTTTTACTTTCCGATGCACCTCTGCAGGTTTCCTATATCCCTTGGACATTCCCATTCACGATGAAACACAGAAATTTCATCGGAATTAAATATAAGAGACACAATGCCGACTTAAGTATAGGAAGACTGAGTCTTCCTACTGTCTATGTTTTGAGCGTTTCCTGTGTCACCAGTTTTACATTCCGATGCATCTCTGCAGGTTTATTGTATCCCTTGGACCTTCCAATTGACGATGAAACACAGAAATTGCATCGGAATTAAATATAAGAGGCACAATGCCGACATAAGTACAGGAAGACTGAGTCTTCCTACTCTCTATGATTTGAGCGTTTCCTGTGTAACCAGTTTTACATTCCGATGCACCTCTGCAGGTTTCCTGTATCCCTTGGACCTTCCCATTGACGATGAAACACAGAAATTGCATCGAAATTAAATATAAGAGACACAATGCCGACTTAAGTACAAGAAAACAGTCTTCGTACGGTCAATATTTGAGCGGTTCCTGTGTCACCAGTTTTACATTCCGATGCACCTCTGCCGGTTTACTGTATCCCTTGGACCTTCCCATTGTCGATGAAACACAGAAATCGCATCGGAATTAAATATAAGAGACACAATGCCCAGTTATGTACAGGAAGACTGAGTCTTCCTACTGTCTATGTTTTGAGCGATTTCTGTGTCATCAGTTTTACATTCCGATGCACCTCTGCAGGTTTACTGTATCCCTTGGACCGTCCCATTACGATGAAAAACAGAAATTGCATCCGAATTAAATATAAGAGACACAAAGCCGACTTAAGTACAGGAAGACTAAGTCTTCCTACTGTCTATGTTTTGAGCGTTTCCTGTGTCATCAGTTTTACTTTCCGATGCACCTCTGCAGGTTTACTATATCCCTTGGACCTTCCCATTGACGATGAAACACAGAAATTTCATCGGAAATATATATAAGAGACACAATGCCGACTTAAGTACAGGAAGACTGAGTCTTCCTACTGTCTATGTTTTGAGCGTTTCCTGTGTCACCAGTTTTACATTCCGATGCACCTCTGCAGGTTTACTGTATCCCTTGGACCTTCCCATTGACGATGAAACACAGAAATTGCATCGGAATTAAATATAAGAGACACAATGCCGACTTGAGTTCAGGAAGACTGAGTCTTCCTACTGTCTATGTTTTGAGCATTTCCTGTGTCACTAGTTTTACCTTCCGATGCACCTCTACAGGTTTACTGTATCCCTTGGACCTTCACAGTGACGATGAAACACAGGAATTGCATCGGAATTAAATATAAGAGACACAATGCCGACTTAAGTACAGGAAGACTAAGTCTTCCTACTGTCTATGTTTGAGCGTTTCGTGAGTCATCAGTTTTACTTTCCGATGCACCTCTGCAGGTTTACTATATCCCTTGGACCTTCCCATTCACGATGAAACTCAGAAATTTCATCGGAAAGAAATGTGAGAGACACAATGCCAACTTAAGTACAGGAAGGCTGAGTCTTCGTACTGTCTATGTTTTGAGCGTTTCCTGTGTCACCAGTTTTACATTCCGATGCACCTCTGCAGGTTTACTGTATTCCTTGGACCTTCCCATTGACGATGAAACACAGAAATTGCATCGGAATTAAATATAAGAGACACAATGCCGACATAAGTACAGGAAGACTGAGTCTTCCTACTCTCTATGATTTGAGCGTTTCCTGTGTCACCAGTTTTACGTTCCGATGCACCTCTGCAGGTTTCCTGTATCCCTTGGACCTTCCCATTGACGATGAAACACAGAAATTGCATCGAAATTAAATATAAGATACCCAATGCCGACTTAAGTACAAGAAAACAGTCTTCGTACGGTCAATATTTGAGCGGTTCCTGTGTCACCAGTTTTACATTCCGATGCACCTCTGCCGGTTTACTGTATCCCTTGGACCTTCCCATTGTCGATGAAACACAGAAATCGCATCGGAATTAAATATAAGAGACACAATGCCCAGTTATGTACAGGAAGACTGAGTCTTCCTACTGTCTATGTTTTGAGCGATTTCTGTGTCATCAGTTTTACATTCCGATGCACCTCTGCAGGTTTACTGTATCCCTTGGACCTTCCCATTACGTTGAAAAACAGAAATTGCATCCGAATTAAATATAAGAGACACAAAGCCGACTTAAGTACAGGAAGACTAAGTCTTCCTACTGTCTATGTTTTGAGCGTTTCCTGTGTCATGAGTTTTACTTTCCGATGCACCTCTGCAGGTTTACTATATCCCTTGGACCTTCCCATTACGTTGAAAAACAGAAATTGCATCCGAATTAAATATAAGAGACACAAAGCCGACTTAAGTACAGGAAGACTAAGTCTTCCTACTGTCTATGTTTTGAGCGTTTCCTGTGTCATGAGTTTTACTTTCCGATGCACCTCTGCAGGTTTACTATATCCCTTGGACCTTCCCATTGAGGATGAAACACAGAAATTGCATCGGAATTAAATATAAGAGACACAATGCCGACTTGAGTACAGGAAGACTGAGTCTTCCTACTGTCTATGTTTTGAGCATTTCCTGTGTCACTAGTTTTACCTTCCGATGCACCTCTACAGGTTTTCTGTATCCCTTGGACCTTCACAGTGACGATGAAACACAGGAATTGCATCGGAATTAAATATAAGAGACACAATGCCGACTTAAGTACAGGAAGACTAAGTCTTCCTACTGTCTATGTTTGAGCGTTTCGTGAGTCATCAGTTTTACTTTCCGATGCACCTCTGCAGGTTTACTATATCCCTTGGACCTTCCCATTCACGATGAAACTCAGAAATTTCATCGGAAAGAAATGTGAGAGACACAATGCCAACTTAAGTACAGGAAGGCTGAGTCTTCGTACTGTCTATGTTCTGAGCGTTTCCTTTGTCACCAGTTTTACATTCCGATGCACCTCTGGAGGTTTACTGTATTCCTTGGACCTTCCCATTGACGATGAAACACAGAAATTGCATCGGAATTAAATATAAGAGACACAATGCCGACTTAAGTACAGGAAGACTGAGTCTTCCAACTGTCTATGTTTTGATTGTTTCCTGTGTCACTAGTTTTACATTCCGATGCACCTCTGCAGGTTTACTGTATCCCTTGGACCTTCCCATTTACGATGAAACACAGAAATTGCATTGGAAATAATTATAAGTGACACAATGCCGACCTAAGTACAGGAAGACTGAGACTTCCTACTGTCTATAATTTGAGCGTTTCCTGTGTCACCAGTTTTAAATTCCGATGCACCTCTACAGGTTTAATGTATCCCTTGGACCTTGACAGTGACGATGAAACACAGAAATTGCATCGGAATTAAATATAAGAGACACAATGCCGACGTATGTACAGGAAGACTGAGTCTTCCTACTGTCAATGTTTTGAGCGTTTCCTGTTTCATCAGTTTTATTTTCCGATGCACCTTTGCAGGTTTACTATATCCTTTGGACCTTCCCATTCACGATGAAACACAGAAATTTCATCGGAAATAAATATAAGAGACACAATGCCGAATTAAGTACAGGAAGACTGATTCTTCCTACTGTCTTAGTTTTGAGCGTTTCCTGTGTCACCAGTTTTACATTCCGACGCACCTCTGCAGGTTTACTGTATCCCTTGGATCATCCCATTGACGATGAAATACAGAAATTGCATCGGAATTAAATATAAGAGACACAATGCCGACTTAAAAACAGGAAGACTGAGTCTGCCTACTCTCTATGTTTTGAGCGTTTCCTGTGTCCCCAGATTTACATTCTGATGCAGCTCTGCAGTTTTACTGTATCCCTTAGACCTTCCCATTGGCGATGAAACACAGAAATTGCATCGGAATTAAATATAAGAGACACAATGCCGATTTAAGTACAGGAAGACTGAGTCTTCCTACTGTCTGTAATTTGAGCGTTTCCTGTGTCACCAGTTTTACATTCCGATGCACCTCTACAGGTTTACTGTATCCCTTGGACCTTCCCATTGACGATGAAACACAGAAATTGCATCGGAATTAAATATAAGAGACACAATGCCGACTTAAAAACAGGAAGACTGAGTCTGCCTACTCTCTATGTTTTGAGCGTTTCCTGTGTCCCCAGATTTACATTCTGATGCAGCTCTGCAGTTTTACTGTATCCCTTAGACCTTCCCATTGGCGATGAAACACAGAAATTGCATCGGAATTAAATATAAGAGACACAATGCCGACTTAAGTACAGGAAGACTGAGTCTTCCTACTGTCTGTAATTTGAGCGTTTTCTGTGTCACCAGTTTTACATTCCGATGCACCTCTGCAGGTTTACTGTATCCCTTGGACCTTCCCATTGGCGATGAAACACAGAAAGTTCATCGGAAATTAATATAAGAGACACAATGCCGACTTAAGTATAGGAAGACTGAGTCTTCCTACTGTCTATGCTTTGAGCGTTTCCTGTGTCACCAGTTTTACATTCCGATGCACCTCTGCAGGTTTATTGTATCCCTTGGACCTTCCCATTGACGATGAAACACAGAAATTGCATCGGAATTAAATATAAGAGACACAATGCCGACTTAAGTACAGGAAGACTGAATCTTCCCACTGTCTATGTTTTGAGCGTTTCCTGTGTCACTAGTTTTACATTCCGATGCACCTCTACAGGTTTACTGTATCCCTTGGACCTTCCCATTGACGATGAAAAACAGAAATTGCATCGGAATTAAATATAAGAGACACAATGCCGACTTAAGTACAGGAAGACTAAGTCTTCCTACTGTCTATGTTTTGAGCGTTTCTTGTGTCATCAGTTTTACTTTCCGATGCACCTCTGCAGGTTTACTATATCCCTTGGACCTTCCCAATCACGATGAAACACAGAAATTTCATCGGAAATAAATATAAGAGACACAATGCCGAATTAAGTACAGGAAGGCTGAGTCTTCCTACTGTCTATGTTTTGAGCGTCTCCTGTGTCACCAGTTTTACATTCCGATGCACCTCTGCAGGTTAACTGTATCCCTTGGACCATCCCATTAGCGATGAAACACAGAAAATGCATCGGAATTAAATTTAAGAGACACAATGCAGACTTAAGTACAGGAAGACTGAGTCTTCCAACTGTCTATGCTTTGAGCGTTTCCTGTGTCACCAGTTTTACATTCCGATGCACCTCTGCAGGTTTCCTGTTTCCCTTGGACCTTCCCATTGACGCTGAAACACAGAAATTGCATCGAAATTTAATATAAGAGACATAATGCCGACTTAAGTACAAGAAAACTGTCTTCATACGGTCAATGTTTGAGCGGTTCCTGTGTCACCAGTTTTACATTCCGATGCACCTCTGCCGGTTTACTGTAATCCTTGGACCTTCCCATTGTCGATGAAACGCAGGAATCGCATCGGAATTAAATATAAGAGACACATTGCCGACATAAGTACAGGAAGACTGAGTCTTCCTACTGACTATGTTTTGAGCGTTTTCTGTGTCATCAGTTTTACATTCCGATGCACCTCTGCAGGTTTACTGTATCCCTTGGACCTTCCCATTGACGATGAAACACAGAAATTGCATCGGAATTAAATATAAGAGTCACAATGCCGACTTAAGGACAGGAAGACTAAGTCTTCCTACTGTCTATGTGTTGAGCGATTCCTGTGTCACCAGTTTTACTATCTGATGCACTTCTGCAGGTTTACTGTATCCCTTGGACCTTCCCATTGACGATGAAACACAGAAATTGCATCGGAATTAAATATAAGAGACACAATGCCGACTTAAGTACAGGAAGACTAAGTCTTCCTACTGTCTATAATTTGAGCGTTTCCTGTGTCACCACTTTTACATTCCGATGCACCTCTACAGGTTTACTGTATTCCTTGGACCTTCCCATTGACGATGAAACACAGAAATTGCATCGGAATTAAATGTAAGAGACACAATGCTGACTTAAGTACAGGAAGACTAAGTCTTCCTACTGTCTATAATTTGAGCGTTTCCTGTGTCACCAGTTTTACATTCCGATGCACCTCTACAGGTTTACTGTATCCCTTGGACGTTCACAGTGACGATGAAACACAGGAATTGCATCGGAATTAAATATAAGAAACACAATGCCGACTTAAATACAGGAAGACTAAGTCTTCCTACTGTCTATGTTTTGAGCGTTTCCTGTGTCATCAGTTTTACTTTCCGATGCACCTCTGCAGGTTTACTATATCCCTTGGACCTTCCTATTTACGATGAAACACAGAAATTTCATCGGAAATATATATAAGAGACACAATGCCGACTTAAGTACAGGAAGACTGAGTCTTCCTACTGTCTATGTTTTGAGCGTTTCCTGTGTCACCAGTTTTACATTCCGATTCACCTCTGCAGGTTTATGTATCCCTTGGACCTTCCCATTGACGATGAAACACAGAAATTGCATCGGAATTAAATATAAGAGACACAATAACGACTTGAGTACAGGAAGACTGAGTCTTCCTACTGTCTATGTTTTGAGCATTTCCTGTGTCACTAGTTTTACCTTCCGATGCACCTCTACAGGTTTTCTGTATCCCTTGGACCTTCACAGTGACGATGAAACACAGGAATTGCATCGGAATTAAATATAAGAGACACAATGCCGACTTAAGTACAGGAAGACTAAGTCTTCCTACTGTCTATGTTTGAGCGTTTCGTGAGTCATCAGTTTTACTTTCCGATGCACCTCTGCAGGTTTACTATATCCCTTGGACCTTCCCATTCACGATGAAACTCAGAAATTTCATCGGAAAGAAATGTGAGAGACAGAATGCCAACTTAAGTACAGGAAGGCTGAGTCTTCGTACTGTCTATGTTTGGAGCGTTTCCTTTGTCACCAGTTTTACATTCCGATGCACCTCTGCAGGTTTACTGTATTCCTTGGACCTTCCCATTGACGATGAAACACAGAAATTGCATCGGAATTAAATATAAGAGACACAATGCCGACTTAAGTACAGGAAGACTGAGTCTTCCAACTGTCTATGTTTTGATTGTTTCCTGTGTCACTAGTTTTACATTCCGATGCACCTCTGCAGGTTTACTGTATCCCTTGGACCTTCCCATTTACGATGAAACACAGAAATTGCATTGGAATTAATTATAAGTGACACAATGCCGACCTAAGTACAGGAAGACTGAGTCTTCCTACTGTCTATAATTTGAGCGTTTCGTGTGTCACCAGTTTTAAATTCCGATGCACCTCTACAGGTTTAATGTATCCCTTGGACCTTGACAGTGACGATGAAACACAGAAATTGCATCGGAATTAAATATAAGAGACACAATGCCGACGTATGTACAGGAAGACTGAGTCTTCCTACTGTCAATGTTTTGAGCGTTTCCTGTTTCATCAGTTTTATTTTCCGATGCACCTCTGCAGGTTTACTATATCCTTTGGACCTTCCCATTCACGATGAAACACAGAAATTTCATCGGAAATAAATATAAGAGACACAATGCCGAATTAAGTACAGGAAGACTGATTCTTCCTACTGTCTATGTTTTGCGCGTTTCCTGTGTCACCAGTTTTACATTCCGACGCACCTCTGCAGGTTTACTGTATCCCTTGGATCATCCCATTGACGATGAAACACAGATATTGCATCGGAATTAATTATAAGTGACACAATGCCGACTTAAGTACAGGAAGACTGAGTCTTCCTACTGTCTATAATTTGAGCGTTTCCTGTGTCACCAGTTTTACATTCCGATGCACCTCTGCAGGTTTACTGTATCCCTTGGACCTTCCCATTGACGATGAAACACAGAAATTGCATCGGAATTAAATATAAGAGACACAATGCCGACTTAAAAACAGGAAGACTGAGTCTGCCTACTCTCTATGTTTTGAGCGTTTCCTGTGTCCCCAGATATACATTCTGATGCAGCTCTGCAGTTTTACTGTATCCCTTAGACCTTCCCATTGGCGATGAAACACAGAAATTGCATCGGAATTAAATATAAGAGACACAATGCCGACTTAAGTACAGGAAGACTGAGTCTTCCTACTGTCTGTAATTTGAGCGTTTCCTGTGTCACCAGTTTTACATTCCGATGCACTTCTACAGGTTTACTGTATCCCTTGGACCTTCCCATTGACGATGAAACACAGAAATTGCATCGGAATTAAATATAAGAGACACAATGCCGACTTAAAAACAGGAAGACTGAGTCTGCCTACTCTCTATGTTTTGAGCGTTTCCTGTGTCCCCAGATTTACATTCTGATGCAGCTCTGCAGTTTTACTATATCCCTTAGACCTTCCCATTGGCGATGAAACACAGAAATTGCATCGGAATTAAATATAAGAGACACAATGCCGACTTAAGTACAGGAAGACTGAGTCTTCCTACTGTCTGTAATTTGAGCGTTTTCTATGTCACCAGTTTTACATTCCGATGCACCTCTGCAGGTTTACTGTATCCCTTGGACCTTCCCATTGGCGATGAAACACAGAAAGTTCATCGGAAATTAATATAAGAGACACAATGCCGACTTAAGTATAGGAAGACTGAGTCTTCCTACTGTCTATGCTTTGAGCGTTTCCTGTGTCACCAGTTTTACATTCCGATGCACCTCTGCAGGTTTATTGTATCCCTTGGACCTTCCCATTGACGATGAAACACAGAAATTGCATCGGAATTAAATATAAGAGACACAATGCCGACTTAAGTACAGGAAGACTGAATCTTCCCACTGTCTATGTTTTGAGCGTTTCCTGTGTCACTAGTTTTACATTCCGATGCACCTCTACAGGTTTACTGTATCCCTTGGACCTTCCCATTGACGATGAAAAACAGAAATTGCATCGGAATTAAATATAAGAGACACAATGCCGACTTAAGTACAGGAAGACTAAGTCTTCCTACTGTCTATGTTTTGAGCGTTTCTTGTGTCATCAGTTTTACTTTCCGATGCACCTCTGCAGGTTTACTATATCCCTTGGACCTTCCCATTCACGATGAAACTCAGAAATTTCATCGGAAAGAAATGTGAGAGACACAATGCCAACTTAAGTACAGGAAGGCTGAGTCTTCGTACTGTCTATGTTTTGAGCGTTTCCTTTGTCACCAGTTTTACATTCCGATGCACCTCTGCAGGTTTACTGTATTCCTTGGACCTTCCCATTGACGATGAAACACAGAAATTGCATCGGAATTAAATATAAGAGACACAATGCCGACTTAAGTACAGGAAGACTGAGTCTTCCAACTGTCTATGTTTTGATTGTTTCCTGTGTCACTAGTTTTACATTCCGATGCACCTCTGCAGGTTTACTGTATCCCTTGGACCTTCCCATTTACGATGAAACACAGAAATTGCATTGGAATTAATTATAAGTGACACAATGCCGACCTAAGTACAGGAAGACTGAGTCTTCCTACTGTCTATAATTTGAGCGTTTCCTGTGTCACCAGTTTTAAATTCCGATGCACCTCTACAGGTTTAATGTATCCCTTGGACCTTGACAGTGACGATGAAACACAGAAATTGCATCGGAATTAAATATAAGAGACACAATGCCGACGTATGTACAGGAAGACTGAGTCTTCCTACTGTCAATGTTTTGAGCGTTTCCTGTTTCATCAGTTTTATTTTCCGATGCACCTCTGCAGGTTTACTATATCCTTTGGACCTTCCCTTTCACGATGAAACACAGAAATTTCATCGGAAATAAATATAAGAGACACAATGCCGAATTAAGTACAGGAAGACTGATTCTTCCTACTGTCTGTAAATTGAGCGTTTTCTATGTCACCAGTTTTACATTCCGATGCACCTCTGCAGTTTTACTGTATCCCTTAGACCTTCCCATTGGCGATGAAACACAGAAATTGCATCGGAATTAAATATAAGAGACACAATGCCGACTTAAGTACAGGAAGACTGAGTCTTCCTACTGTCTGTAATTTGAGCGTTTCCTGTGTCACCAGTTTTACATTCCGATGCACCTCTACAGGTTTACTGTATCCCTTAGACCTTCCCATTGGCGATGAAACACAGAAATTGCATCGGAATTAAATATAAGAGACACAATGCCGACTTAAGTACAGGAAGACTGAGTCTTCCTACTGTCTGTAATTTGAGCGTTTCCTGTGTCACCAGTTTTACATTCCGATGCACCTCTACAGGTTTACTGTATCCCTTCGACCTTCCCATTGACGATGAAACACAGAAATTGCATCGGAATTAAATATAAGGGACACAATGCCGACTTAAAAACAGGAAGACTGAGTCTGCCTACTCTCTATGTTTTGAGCGTTTCCTGTGTCCCCAGATTTACATTCTGATGCAGCTCTGCAGTTCTACTGTATCCCTTAGACCTTCCCATTGGCGATGAAACACAGAAATTGCATCGGAATTAAATATAAGAGACACAATGCCGACTTAAGTACAGGAAGACTGAGTCTTCCTACTGTCTGTAATTTGAGCGTTTTCTATGTCACCAGTTTTACATTCCGATGCACCTCTGCAGGTTTACTGTATCCCTTGGACCTTCCCATTGGCGATGAAACACAGAAAGTTCATCGGAAATTAATATAAGAGACACAATGCCGACTTAAGTATAGGAAGACTGAGTCTTCCTACTGTCTATGCTTTGAGCGTTTCCTGTGTCACCAGTTTTACATTCGGATGCACCTCTGCAGGTTTATTGTATCCCTTGGACCTTCCCATTGACGATGAAACACAGAAATTGCATCAGAATTAAATATAAGAGACACAATGCCGACTTAAGTACAGGAAGACTGAATCTTCCCACTGTCTATGTTTTGAGCGTTTCCTGTGTCACTAGTTTTACATTCCGATGCACCTCTACAGGTTTACTGTATCCCTTGGACCTTCCCATTGACGATGAAAAACAGAAATTGCATCGGAATTAAATATAAGAGACATAATGCCGACTTAAGTACAAGAAAACAGTCTTCATACGGTCAATGTTTGAGCGGTTCCTGTGTCACCAGTTTTACATTCCGATGCACCTCTGCCGGTTTACTGTATTCCTTGGACCTTCCCATTGTCGATGAAACGTAGGAATCGCATCGGAATTAAATATAAGAGACACATTGCCGACATAAGTACAGGAAGACTGAGTCTTCCTACTGACTATGTTTTGAGCGTTTTCTGTGTCATCAGTTTTACATTCCGATGCACCTCTGCAGGTTTACTGTATCCCTTGGACCTTCCCATTGACGATGAAACACAGAAATTGCATCGGAATTAAATATAAGAGTCACAATGCCGACTTAAGGACAGGAAGACTAAGTCTTCCTACTGTCTATGCGTTGAGCGTTTCCTGTGTCACCAGTTTTACTATCTGATGCACTTCTGCAGGTTTACTGTATCCCTTGGACCTTCCCATTGACGATGAAACACAGAAATTGCATCGGAATTAAATATAAGAGACACAATGCCGACTTAAGTACAGGAAGACTAAGTCTTCCTACTGTCTATAATTTGAGCGTTTCCTGTGTCACCACTTTTACATTCCGATGCACCTCTACAGGTTTACTGTATCCCTTGGACCTTCACAGTGACGATGAAACACAGGAATTGCATCGGAATTAAATATAAGAGACACAATGCCGACTTAAGTACAGGAAGACTGAATCTTCCCACTGTCTATGTTTTGAGCGTTTCCTGTGTCACTACTTTTACATTCCGATGCACCTCTACAGGTTTACTGTATCCCTTGGACCTTCACAGTGCAGATGAAACACAGGAATTGCATCAGAATGAAATATAAGAGACACAATGCAGACTTAAGTACAGGAAGACTAAGTCTTCCTACTGTCTATGTTTTTAACGTTTCGTGTGTCATCAGTTTTTTTTTCCGATGCACCTCTGCAGGTTTACTATATCCCTTGGACCTTCCCAATCACGATGAAACACAGAAATTTCATCGGAAATAAATATAAGAGACACAATGCCGAATTAAGTACAGGAAGGCTGAGTCTTCCTACTGTCTATGTTTTGAGCGTCTCCTGTGTCACCAGTTTTACATTCCGATGCACCTCTGCAGGTTTACTGTATCCCTTGGACCTTCCCATTAGGGATGAAACACAGGAATTGCATCGGAATTAAATTTGAGAGACACAATGCAGACTTAAGTACAGGAAGACTGAGTCTTCCAACTGTCTATGTTTTGATTGTTTCCTGTGTCACTAGTTTTACATTCCGATGCACCTCTGCAGGTTTACTGTATCCCTTGGACCTCCCCATTGTCGATGAAACACAGAAATTGCATCGGAATTAATTATAAGTGACACAATGCCGACTTAAGTACAGGAAGACTGAGTCTTCCTACTGTCTATAATTTGAGCGTTTGCTGTGTCACCAGTTTTACATTCCGATGCACCTCTGCAGGTTTACTGTATCCCGTGGACATTCCCATTGACGATGAAACACAGAAATTGCATCGGAATTAAATATAAGAGACACAATGCCGACTTAAAAACAGGAAGACTGAGTCTGCCTACTCTCTATGTTTTGAGCGTTTCCTGTGTCCCCAGTTTTACATTCTGATGCAGCTCTGCAGTTTTACTGTATCCCTTAGACCTTCCCATTGGCGATGAAACACAGAAATTGCATCGGAATTAAATATAAGAAACACAATGCCGACTTAAGTACAGGAAGACTGAGTCTTCCTACTGTCTGTAATTTGAGCGTTTCCTGTGTCACCAGTTTTACATTCCGATGCACCTCTACAGGTTTACTGTATTGGACCTTCCCATTGACGACGAAACACAGAAATTGCATCGGGATTAAATATAAGAGACACAATGCCGACTTAAAAACAGGAAGACTGAGTCTGCCTACTCTCTATGTTTTGAGCGTTTCCTGTGTCCCCAGTTTTACATTCTGATGCAGCTCTGCAGTTTTACTGTATCCCTTAGACCTTCCCATTGGCGATGAAACACAGAAATTACATCGGAAATAAATATAAGAGACACAATGCCGACTTAAGTACAAGAAAACAGTCTTCATACGGTCAATGTTTGAGCGGTTCCTGTGTCACCAGTTTTACATTCCGATGCTCCTCTGCCGATTTACTGTATCCCTTGGACCTTCCCATTGTCGATGAAACACAGAAATCGCATCGGAACTAAATATAAGAGACACAATGCCGACATAAGTACAGGAAGACTGAGTCTTCCTACTGTCTATGTTTTGAGCGTTTTCTGTGTCATCAGTTTTACATTCCGATGCACCTCTGCAGGTTTACTGTATCCCTTGGACCTTCCCATTGACGATGAAAAACAGAAATTGCATCGGAATTAAATATAAGAGACACAATGCCGACTTAAGTAAAGGAAGACTAAGTCTTCCTACTGTCTACGTTTTGAGCGTTTCCTGTGTCAATAGTTTTACTTTCCGATGCACCTCTGCAGGTTTACTATATCCCTTGGACCTTCCCATTCACGATGAAACACAGAAATTTCATCGGAAATAAATATAAGAGACACAATGACGACTTAAGTACAGGAAGACTGAGTCTTCCTACTGCCTATGTTTTGAGCGTTTCCTGTGTCACCAGTTTTACATTCCGATGCACCTCTGCAGGTTTACTGTATCCCTTGGACCTTCCCATTGACGATGAAACACAGAAATTGCATCGGAATTAAATGTAAGAGACACAATGCCGACTTAAGTACAGGAAGACTGAGTCTTCCTACTGTCTATGTTTTGAGCGTTTCCTGTGTCACTAGTTTTACATTGCGATGCACCTCTGCAGGTTTACTGTATCCCTTGGACCTTCCCATTGACGATGAAACACAGAAATTGCATCGAAATTAAATTTAAGAGACACAATGCAGACTTAAGTACAGGAAGACTGAGTCTTCCAACTGTCTATGTTTTGATTGTTTCCTGTGTCACTAGTTTTACATTCCGATGCACCTCTGCAGGTTTACTGTATCCCTTGGACCTTCCCATTGATGATGAAACACAGAAATTACATCGGAATTAATTATAAGTGACACAATGCCGACTTAAGTACAGGAAGACTGAGTCTTCCTACTGTCTATAATTTGAGCGTTTCCTGTGTCACCACTTTTACATTCCGATGCACCTCTACAGGTTTACTGTATCCCTTGGACCTTCACAGTGACGATGAAACACAGGAATTGCATCGGAATTAAATATAAGAGACACAATGCCGACTTAAGTACAGGAAGACTGAATCTTCCCACTGTCTATGTTTTGAGCGTTTCCTGTGTCACTAGTTTTACATTCCGATGCACCTCTACAGGTTTACTGTATCCCTTGGACCTTCACAGTGCAGATGAAACACAGGAATTGCATCAGAATTAAATATAAGAGACACAATGCAGACTTAAGTACAGGAAGACTAAGTCTTCCTACTGTCTATGTTTTTAACGTTTCGTGTGTCATCAGTTTTTTTTTTCCGATGCACCTCTGCAGGTTTACTATATCCCTTGGACCTTCCCAATCACGATGAAACACAGAAATTTCATCGGAAATAAATATAAGAGACACAATGCCGAATTAAGTACAGGAAGGCTGAGTCTTCCTACTGTCTATGTTTTGAGCGTCTCCTGTGTCACCAGTTTTACATTCCGATGCACCTCTGCAGGTTTACTGTATCCCTTGGACCTTCCCATTAGGGATGAAACACAGGAATTGCATCGGAATTAAATTTGAGAGACACAATGCAGACTTAAGTACAGGAAGACTGAGTCTTCCAACTGTCTATGTTTTGATTGTTTCCTGTGTCACTAGTTTTACATTCCGATGCACCTCTGCAGGTTTACTGTATCCCTTGGACCTCCCCATTGTCGATGAAACACAGAAATTGCATCGGAATTAATTATAAGTGACACAATGCCGACTTAAGTACAGGAAGACTGAGTCTTCCTACTGTCTATAATTTGAGCGTTTCCTGTGTCACCAGTTTTACATTCCGATGCACCTCTGCAGGTTTACTGTATCCCGTGGACATTCCCATTGACGATGAAACACAGAAATTGCATCGGAATTAAATATAAGAGACACAATGCCGACTTAAAAACAGGAAGACTGAGTCTGCCTACTCTCTATGTTTTGAGCGTTTCCTGTGTCCCCAGTTTTACATTCTGATGCAGCTCTGCAGTTTTACTGTATCCCTTAGACCTTCCCATTGGCGATGAAACACAGAAATTGCATCGGAATTAAATATAAGAAACACAATGCCGACTTAAGTACAGGAAGACTGAGTCTTCCTACTGTCTGTAATTTGAGCGTTTCCTGTGTCACCAGTTTTACATTCCGATGCACCTCTACAGGTTTTCTGTATTGGACCTTCCCATTGACGACGAAACACAGAAATTGCATCGGGATTAAATATAAGAGACACAATGCCGACTTAAAAACAGGAAGACTGAGTCTGCCTACTCTCTATGTTTTGAGCGTTTCCTGTGTCCCCAGTTTTACATTCTGATGCAGCTCTGCAGTTTTACTGTATCCCTTGGACCTTCCCATTTTTCGATGAAACACAGAAATTACATCGGAAATAAATATAAGAGACACAATGCCGACCTAAGTACAAGAAAACAGTCTTCATACGGTCAATGTTTGAGCGGTTCCTGTGTCACCAGTTTTACATTCCGATGCTCCTCTGCCGATTTACTGTATCCCTTGGACCTTCCCATTGTCGATGAAACACAGAAATCGCATCGGAATTAAATATAAGAGACACAATGCAGACATAAGTACAGGAAGACTGAGTCTTCCTACTGTCTATGTTTTGAGCGTTTTCTGTGTCATCAGTTTTACATTCCGATGCACCTCTGCAGGTTTACTGTATCCCTTGGACCTTCCCATTGACGATGAAAAACAGAAATTGCATCGGAATTAAATATAAGAGACACAATGCCGACTTAAGTAAAGGAAGACTAAGTCTTCCTACTGTCTATGTTTTGAGCGTTTCTTGTGTCATCAGTTTTACTTTCCGATGCACCTCTGCAGGTTTACTATATCCCTTGGACCTTCCCATTCACGATGAAACACAGAAATTTCATCGGAAATAAATATAAGAGACACAATGACGACTTAAGTACAGGAAGACTGAGTCTTCCTACTGCCTATGTTTTGAGCGTTTCCTGTGTCACCAGTTTTACATTCCGATGCACCTCTGCAGGTTTACTGTATCCCTTGGACCTTCCCATTGACGATGAAACACAGAAATTGCATCGGAATTAAATGTAAGAGACACAATGCCGACTTAAGTACAGGAAGACTGAGTCTTCCTACTGTCTATGTTTTGAGCGTTTCCTGTGTCACTAGTTTTACATTGCGATGCACCTCTGCAGGTTTACTGTATCCCTTGGACCTTCCCATTGACGATGAAACACAGAAATTGCATCGGAATTAAATATAAGAGACACAATGCCGATTTAAGTACAGGAAGAATGAGTCTTCCTACTGTGTATGTGTTGAGCGTTTCCTGTGTCACCAGTTTTACATTCCGATGCACCTCTGCAGGTTTACTGAATCCCTTGGACCTTCCCATTGACGATGAAACACAGAAATTGCATCGGAATTAAATATAAGAGACCCAATGCCGACTTAAGTACAGGAAGACTAAGTCTTCCTACTGTCTATGTTTGAGCGTTTCGTGTGTCATCAGTTTTTTTTTCCGATGCACCTCTGCAGGTTTACTGTATCCCTTGGACCTTCCCATTCACGATGAAACACAGAAATTTCATCGGAAATAAATATAAGAGACACAATGACGACTTAAGTACAGGAAGACTGAGTCTTCCTACTGTCTATGTTTTGAGCGTTTCCTGTGTCACCAGTTTTACATTCCGATGCACCTCTGCAGGTTTACTGTATCCCTTGGACCTTCCCATTGACGATGAAACACAGAAATTGCATCGGAATTAAATGTAAGAGACACAATGCCGACTTAAGTACCGGAAGACTAAGTCTTCCTAGTGTCTATAATTTGCGCGTTTCCTGTGTCACCAGTTTTATATTCCGATGCACCTCTACAGGTTTACTGTATCCCTTGGACCTTCACAGTGCAGATGAAACACAGGAATTGCATCAGAATTAAATATAAGAGACACAATGCAGACTTAAGTACAGGAAGACTAAGTCTTCCTACTGTCTATGTTTTGAGCGTTTCCTGTGTCATCAGTTTTACTTTCCGATGCACCTCTGCAGGTTTATTATATCCCTTGGACCTTCCCATTGACGATGAAACACAGAAATTTCATCGGAAATAAATATAAGAGACACAATGCCGACTTAAGTACAGGAAGACTGAATCTTCCCACTGTCTATGTTTTGAGCGTTTCCTGTGTCACTAGTTTTACATTCCGATGCACCTCTACAGGTTTACTGTATCCCTTGGACCTTCACAGTGCAGATGAAACACAGGAATTGCATCAGAATTAAATATAAGAGACACAATGCAGACTTAAGTACAGGAAGACTAAGTCTTCCTACTGTCTATGTTTTGAGCGTTTCCTGTGTCATCAGTTTTACTTTCCGATGCACCTCTGCAGGTTTATTATATCCCTTGGACCTTCCCATTGACGATGAAACTCAGAAATTTCATCGGAAATAAATATAAGAGACACAATGACGACTTAAGTACAGGAAGACTGAGTCTTCCTACTGTCTATGTTTTGAGCGTTTCCTGTGTCACCAGTTTTACATTCCGATGCACCTCTGCAGGTTTACTGTATCCCTTGGACCTTCCCATTGACGATGAAACACAGAGTATGCATCGGAATTAAATATAAGAGACACAATGCCGACTTAAGTACAGGAAGACTGAGTCTTCCTACTGTCTATGTTTTGAGCGTTTCCTGTGTCACTAGTTTTATATCCCGATGCACCTCTTCAGGTTTAGTATATCCTTTGGACCTTCCCATTGACGATGAAACACAGAAATTGCATCGGAATTAAATATAATATACACAATGCCGACTTAAGTACAGGAAGACTGAGTCTTCCTACTGTCTATGTTTGAGCGTTTCCTGTGTCACCAGTTTTACATTTCGATGCACCTCTGCAGGTATACTGTATCCCTTGGACCTTCCCATTGACGATGAAACACAGAATTCGCATCGGAAATAAATATAAGAGACACAATGCCGACTTAAGTACAGGAAGACTGAGTCTTCCTACTGTCTATGTTTTGAGCGTTTCGTGTGTCACGAGTTTTACCTTCCGATGCACCTCTACAGGTTTACTGAATCCCTTGGACCTTCACAGTGACGATGAAACACAGGAATTGCATCGGAATTAAATATAAGAGACACAATGCCGACTTATGTACAGGAAGACTAAGTCTTCCTACTGTCTATGTTTTGAGCGTTTCGTGTGTCATCAGTTTTACTTTCCGATGCACCTCTGCAGGTTTACTATATCCCTTGGACCTTCCCATTCACGATGAAACACAGAAATTTTATCGGAAATAAATATAAGAGACACAATGCCGACTTAAGTACAGGAAGGCTGAGTCTTCCTACTGTCTATGTTTTGAGCGTTTCCTGTGTCACCAGTTTTACATTCCGATGCACTTCTGCAGGTTTACTGTATTCCTTGGACCTTCACATTGACGATGAAACACAGAAATTGCATCGGAATTAAATATAAGAGACACAATGTCGACTTAAGTACAGGAAGACTGAGTCTTCCAACTGTCTATGTTTTGATTGTTTCCTGTGTCACTAGTTTTACATTCCGAAGCACCTCTGCAGGTGTATGGTATCCCTTGGACCTTCCCATTGACGATGAAACACAGAAATTGCATCGGAATTAAATGTAAGAGACACAATGCCGACTTAAGTACCGGAAGACTAAGTCTTCCTACTGTCTATAATTTGCGCGTTTCCTGTGTCACCAGTTTTACATTCCGATCCACTTCTGCAGGTTTTCTGTATCCCTTGGACGTTCACAGTGACGATGAAACACAGGAATTGCATCTTAATTAAATATAAGAAACACAATGCCGACTTAAGTACAGGAAGACTAAGTCTTCCTACTGTCTATGTTTTGAGCGTCTCCTGTGTCACCAGTTTTACATTCCGATGCACCTATGCAGGTTTACTGTATCCCTTGGACCTTCCCATTAACGATGAAACACAGAAATTGCATCGGAATTAAATTTAAGAGACACAATGGAGACTTAAGTACAGGAAGACTGAGTCTTCCAACTGTCTATGTTTTGATTGTTTCCTGTGTCACTAGTTTTACATTCCGATGCACCTCTGCAGGTTTACTGTATCCCTTGGACCTTCACAGTGCAGATGAAACACAGGAGTTGCATCAGATTTAAATATAAGAGACACAATGCAGACTTAAGTACAGGAAGACTAAGTCTTCCTACTGTCTATGTTTTGAGCGTTTCCTGTGTCATCAGTTTTACTTTCCGATGCACCTCTGCAGGTTTATTATATCCCTTGGACATTCCCATTGACGATGAAACACAGAAATTTCATCGGAAATAAATATAAGAGACACAATGACGACTTAAGTACAGGAAGACTGAGTCTTCCTACTGTCTATGTTTTGAGCGTTTCCTGTGTCACCAGTTTAACATTCCGATGCACCTCTGCAGGTTTACTGTATCCCTTGGACCTTCCCATTGACGATGAAACACAGAAATTGCATCGGAATTAAATGTAAGAGACACAATGCCGACTTAAGTACCAGAAGACTAAGTCTTCCTAGTGTCTATAATTTGCGCGTTTCCTGTGTCACCAGTTTTACATTCCGATCCACCTCTGCAGGTTTTCTGTATCCCTTGGACGTTCACAGTGACGATGAAACACAGGAATTGCATCGGAATTAAATATAAGAAACACAATGCCGACTTAAGTACAGGAAGACTAAGTCTTCCTACTGTCTATGTTTTGAGCGTTTCCTGTGTCATCAGTTTTACTTTCCGAGGCACCTCTGCAGGTTTACTATATCCCTTGGACCTTCCCATTCACGATGAAACACAGAAATTTCATCGGAAATATAAATAAGAGACACAATGCCGACTTAAGTACAGGAAGACTCAAACTTCGTACTGTCTATGTTTTGAGCGTTTCCTGTGTCACCAGTTTTACATTCCGATGCACCTCTGCAGGTTTACTGTATCCCTTGGACCTTCCCATTGACGATGAAACACAGAATATGCATCGGAATTAAATATAAGAGACACAATGCCAACTTAAGTACAGGAAGACTGAGTCTTCCTACTGTCTATGTTTTGAGCGTTTCCTGTGTCACTAGTTTTATATTCCGATGCACCTCTTCAGGTTTAGTATATCCTTTGGACCTTCCCATTGACGATGAAACACAGAAATTGCATCGGAATTAAATATAATATACACAATGCCGACTTAAGTACAGGAAGACTGAGTCTTCCTACTGTCTATGTTTGAGCTTTTCCTGTGTCACCAGTTTTACATTCCGATGCACCTCTGCAGGTATACTGTATCCCTTGGACCTTCCCATTGACGATGAACACAGAATTCGCATCGGAAATAAATATAAGAGACACAATGCCGACTTAAGTACAGGAAGACTGAGTCTTCCTACTGTCTATGTTTTGAGCGTTTCGTGTGTCACGAGTTTACCTTCCGATGCACCTCTACAGGTTTACTGTATCCCTTGGACCTTCACAGTGACGATGAAACACAGGAATTGCATCGGAATTAAATATAAGAGACACAATGCCGACTTAAGTACAGGAAGGCTGAGTCTTCCTACTGTCTATGTTTTGAGCGTTTCCTGTGTAACCAGTTTTACATTCCGATGCACTTCTGCAGGTTTACTGTATTCCTTGGACCTTCCCATTGACGATGAAACACAGAAATTGCATCGGAATTAAATATAAGAGACACAATGTCGACTTAAGTACAGGAAGACTGAGTCTTCCAACTGTCTATGTTTTGATTGTTTCCTGTGTCACTAGTTTTACATTCCGAAGCACCTCTGCAGGTTTATGGTATCCCTTGGACCTTCCCATTGACGATGAAACACAGAAATTGCATCGGAATTAAATGTAAGAGACACAATGCCGACTTAAGTACCGGAAGACTAAGTCTTCCTACTGTCTATAATTTGCGCGTTTCCTGTGTCACCAGTTTTACATTCCGATCCACCTCTGCAGGTTTTCTGTATCCCTTGGACGTTCACAGTGACGATGAAACACAGGAATTGCATCTTAATTAAATATAAGAAACACAATGCCGACTTAAGTACAGGAAGACTAAGTCTTCCTACTGTCAATGTTTTGAGCGTTTCCTGTGTCATCAGTTTTACTTTCCGAGGCACCTCTGCAGGTTTATTATATCCCTTGGACCTTCCCATTCACGATGAAACACAGAAATTTCATCGGAAATATAAATAAGAGACACAATGCCGACTTAAGTACAGGAAGACTGAATCTTCCTACTGTCTATGTTTTGAGCGTTTCCTGTGTCACCAGTTTTACATTCCGATGCACCTCTGCAGGTTTACTGTATCCCTTGGACCTTCCCATTGACGATGAAACACAGAATATGCATCGGAATTAAATATAAGAGACACAATGCCGACTTAAGAACAGGAAGACTGAGTCTTCCTACTGTCTATGTTTTGAGCGTTTCCTGTGTCACTAGTTTTATATCCCGATGCCCCTCTGCAGGTTTAGTATATCCTTTGGACCTTCCCATTGACGACGAAACACAGAAATTGCATCGGAATTAAATATAATATACACAATGCCGACTTAAGTACAGGAAGGCTGAGTCTTCCTACTGTCTATGTTTTGAGCGTTTCCTGTGTCACCAGTTTTACATTCCGATGCACTTCTGCAGGTTTACTGTATCCCTTGGACCTTCCCATTGACGATGAAACACAGAAATTGCATCGGAATTAAATATAAGAGACACAATACCGACTTAAGTACAGGAAGACTGAGTCTTCCTACTGTCTATGTTTTGAGCGTTTCCTGTGTCACTAGTTTTACATTCCGATGCACCTCTGCAGGTTTACTGTATCCTTTGGACCTTCCCATTGACGATGAAACACAGAAATTGCATCGGAATTAAATATAAGAGACACAATGCCGACTTAAGTACAGGAAGACTGAGTCTTCCTACTGTCTATGTTTTGAGCGTTTCCTGTGTCACGAGTTTTACCTTCCGCTGCACCTCTACAGGTTTACTGTATCACTTGGACCTTCACAGTGACGATGAAACACAGGAATTGCATCGGAATTAAATATAAGAGACACAATGCCGACGTAAGTACAGGAAGACTAAGTCTTCCTACTGTCTATGTTTTGAGCGTTTCGTGTGTCATCAGTTTTACTTTCCGATGCACCTCTGCAGGTTTACTATATCCCTTGGACCTTCCCATTCACGATGAAACACAGAAATTTCATTGGAAATAAATATAAGAGACACAATGCCGACTTAAGTACACGTAGGCTGAGTCTTCCTACTGTCTATGTTTTGAGCGTTTCCTGTGTCACCAGTTTTACATTCCGATGCACCTCTGCAGGTTTACTGTATTCCTTGGACCGTCACATTGACGATGAAACACAGAAATTGCATCGGAATTAAATATAAGAGAGACAATGTCGACTTAAGTACAGGAAGACTGAGTCTTCCAACTGTCTATGTTTTGATTGTTTCCTGTGTCACTAGTTTTACATTCCGAAGCACCTCTGCAGGTTTACTGTATCCCTTGGACCTTCCCATTGACGATGAAACACAGAAATTGCATCGGAATTAATTGTAAGTGACACAATGCCGACTTAAGTACAGGAAAACTGAGTCTTCCTACTGTCTATAATTTGAGCGTTTCCTGTGTCACCAGTTTTACATTCCGATGCACCTCTACAGGTTTACTGTATCCCTTGGACCTTGACAGTGACGATGAAACACAGAAATTGCATCGGAATTAAATATAAGAGACACAATGCCGACGTAAGTACAGGAAGACTGAGTCTTACTTTTGTCTATGTTTTGAGCGTTTCCTGTGTCACCAGTTTTACATTCCGACGCACCTCTGCAGGTTTACTGTATCCCTTGGACCTTCCCATTGACGATGAAACACAGAAATTGCATCGGAATTAAATATAAGAGACACAATACCGACTTAAGTACAGGAAGACTGAGTCTTCCTACTGTCTATGTTTTGAGCGTTTCGTGTGTCACGAGTTTACCTTCCGATGCACCTCTACAGGTTTACTGTATCCCTTGGACCTTCACAGTGACGATGAAACACAGGAATTGCATCGGAATTAAATATAAGAGACACAATGCCGACTTATGTACAGGAAGACTAAGTCTTCCTACTGTCTATGTTTTGAGCGTTTCGTGTGTCATCAGTTTTACTTTCCGATGCACCTCTGCAGGTTTACTATATCCCTTGGACCTTCCCATTCACGATGAAACACAGAAATTTTATCGGAAAAAATATAAGAGACACAATGCCGACTTAAGTACAGGAAGGCTGAGTCTTCCTACTGTCTATGTTTTGAGCGTTTCCTGTGTCACCAGTTTTACATTCCGATGCACTTCTGCAGGTTTACTGTATTCCTTGGAACTTCACATTGACGATGAAACACAGAAATTGCATCGGAATTAAATATAAGAGACACAATGCCGACTTAAGTACAGGAAGACTGAGTCTTCCTACTGTCTATGTTTTGAGCGTTTCCTGTGTCACTAGTTTTATATCCCGATGCACCTCTTCAGGTTTAGTATATCCTTTGGACCTTCCCATTGACGATGAAACACAGAAATTGCATCGGAATTAAATATAATATACACAATGCCGACTTAAGTACAGGAAGACTGAGTCTTCCTACTGTCTATGTTTGAGCGTTTCCTGTGTCACCAGTTTTACATTTCGATGCACCTCTGCAGGTATACTGTATCCCTTGGACCTTCCCATTGACGATGAAACACAGAATTCGCATCGGAAATAAATATAAGAGACACAATGCCGACTTAAGTACAGGAAGACTGAGTCTTCCTACTGTCTATGTTTTGAGCGTTTCGTGTGTCACGAGTTTTACCTTCCGATGCACCTCTACAGGTTTACTGAATCCCTTGGACCTTCACAGTGACGATGAAACACAGGAATTGCATCGGAATTAAATATAAGAGACACAATGCCGACTTATGTACAGGAAGACTAAGTCTTCCTACTGTCTATGTTTTGAGCGTTTCGTGTGTCATCAGTTTTACTTTCCGATGCACCTCTGCAGGTTTACTATATCCCTTGGACCTTCCCATTCACGATGAAACACAGAAATTTTATCGGAAATAAATATAAGAGACACAATGCCGACTTAAGTACAGGAAGGCTGAGTCTTCCTACTGTCTATGTTTTGAGCGTTTCCTGTGTCACCAGTTTTACATTCCGATGCACTTCTGCAGGTTTACTGTATTCCTTGGACCTTCACATTGACGATGAAACACAGAAATTGCATCGGAATTAAATATAAGAGACACAATGTCGACTTAAGTACAGGAAGACTGAGTCTTCCAACTGTCTATGTTTTGATTGTTTCCTGTGTCACTAGTTTTACATTCCGAAGCACCTCTGCAGGTGTATGGTATCCCTTGGACCTTCCCATTGACGATGAAACACAGAAATTGCATCGGAATTAAATGTAAGAGACACAATGCCGACTTAAGTACCGGAAGACTAAGTCTTCCTACTGTCTATAATTTGCGCGTTTCCTGTGTCACCAGTTTTACATTCCGATCCACTTCTGCAGGTTTTCTGTATCCCTTGGACGTTCACAGTGACGATGAAACACAGGAATTGCATCTTAATTAAATATAAGAAACACAATGCCGACTTAAGTACAGGAAGACTAAGTCTTCCTACTGTCTATGTTTTGAGCGTCTCCTGTGTCACCAGTTTTACATTCCGATGCACCTATGCAGGTTTACTGTATCCCTTGGACCTTCCCATTAACGATGAAACACAGAAATTGCATCGGAATTAAATTTAAGAGACACAATGGAGACTTAAGTACAGGAAGACTGAGTCTTCCAACTGTCTATGTTTTGATTGTTTCCTGTGTCACTAGTTTTACATTCCGATGCACCTCTGCAGGTTTACTGTATCCCTTGGACCTTCACAGTGCAGATGAAACACAGGAGTTGCATCAGATTTAAATATAAGAGACACAATGCAGACTTAAGTACAGGAAGACTAAGTCTTCCTACTGTCTATGTTTTGAGCGTTTCCTGTGTCATCAGTTTTACTTTCCGATGCACCTCTGCAGGTTTATTATATCCCTTGGACATTCCCATTGACGATGAAACACAGAAATTTCATCGGAAATAAATATAAGAGACACAATGACGACTTAAGTACAGGAAGACTGAGTCTTCCTACTGTCTATGTTTTGAGCGTTTCCTGTGTCACCAGTTTAACATTCCGATGCACCTCTGCAGGTTTACTGTATCCCTTGGACCTTCCCATTGACGATGAAACACAGAAATTGCATCGGAATTAAATGTAAGAGACACAATGCCGACTTAAGTACCAGAAGACTAAGTCTTCCTAGTGTCTATAATTTGCGCGTTTCCTGTGTCACCAGTTTTACATTCCGATCCACCTCTGCAGGTTTTCTGTATCCCTTGGACGTTCACAGTGACGATGAAACACAGGAATTGCTTCGAAATTAAATATAAGAAACACAATGCCGACTTAAGTACAGGAAGACTAAGTCTTACTACTGTCTATGTTTTGAGCGTTTCCTGTGTCATCAGTTTTACTTTCCGAGGCACCTCTGCAGGTTTACTATATCCCTTGGACCTTCCCATTCACGATGAAACACAGAAATTTCATCGGAAATATAAATAAGAGACACAATGCCGACTTAAGTACAGGAAGACTCAAACTTCGTACTGTCTATGTTTTGAGCGTTTCCTGTGTCACCAGTTTTACATTCCGATGCACCTCTGCAGGTTTACTGTATCCCTTGGACCTTCCCATTGACGATGAAACACAGAATATGCATCGGAATTAAATATAAGAGACACAATGCCAACTTAAGTACAGGAAGACTGAGTCTTCCTACTGTCTATGTTTTGAGCGTTTCCTGTGTCACTAGTTTTATATCCCGATGCACCTCTTCAGGTTTAGTATATCCTTTGGACCTTCCCATTGACGATGAAACACAGAAATTGCATCGGAATTAAATATAATATACACAATGCCGACTTAAGTACAGGAAGACTGAGTCTTCCTACTGTCTATGTTTGAGCTTTTCCTGTGTCACCAGTTTTACATTCCGATGCACCTCTGCAGGTATACTGTATCCCTTGGACCTTCCCATTGACGATGAACACAGAATTCGCATCGGAAATAAATATAAGAGACACAATGCCGACTTAAGTACAGGAAGACTGAGTCTTCCTACTGTCTATGTTTTGAGCGTTTCGTGTGTCACGAGTTTACCTTCCGATGCACCTCTACAGGTTTACTGTATCCCTTGGACCTTCACAGTGACGATGAAACACAGGAATTGCATCGGAATTAAATATAAGAGACACAATGCCGACTTAAGTACAGGAAGGCTGAGTCTTCCTACTGTCTATGTTTTGAGCGTTTCCTGTGTAACCAGTTTTACATTCCGATGCACTTCTGCAGGTTTACTGTATTCCTTGGACCTTCCCATTGACGATGAAACACAGAAATTGCATCGGAATTAAATATAAGAGACACAATGTCGACTTAAGTACAGGAAGACTGAGTCTTCCAACTGTCTATGTTTTGATTGTTTCCTGTGTCACTAGTTTTACATTCCGAAGCACCTCTGCAGGTTTATGGTATCCCTTGGACCTTCCCATTGACGATGAAACACAGAAATTGCATCGGAATTAAATGTAAGAGACACAATGCCGACTTAAGTACCGGAAGACTAAGTCTTCCTACTGTCTATAATTTGCGCGTTTCCTGTGTCACCAGTTTTACATTCCGATCCACCTCTGCAGGTTTTCTGTATCCCTTGGACGTTCACAGTGACGATGAAACACAGGAATTGCATCTTAATTAAATATAAGAAACACAATGCCGACTTAAGTACAGGAAGACTAAGTCTTCCTACTGTCAATGTTTTGAGCGTTTCCTGTGTCATCAGTTTTACTTTCCGAGGCACCTCTGCAGGTTTATTATATCCCTTGGACCTTCCCATTCACGATGAAACACAGAAATTTCATCGGAAATATAAATAAGAGACACAATGCCGACTTAAGTACAGGAAGACTGAATCTTCCTACTGTCTATGTTTTGAGCGTTTCCTGTGTCACCAGTTTTACATTCCGATGCACCTCTGCAGGTTTACTGTATCCCTTGGACCTTCCCATTGACGATGAAACACAGAATATGCATCGGAATTAAATATAAGAGACACAATGCCGACTTAAGAACAGGAAGACTGAGTCTTCCTACTGTCTATGTTTTGAGCGTTTCCTGTGTCACTAGTTTTATATCCCGATGCCCCTCTGCAGGTTTAGTATATCCTTTGGACCTTCCCATTGACGACGAAACACAGAAATTGCATCGGAATTAAATATAATATACACAATGCCGACTTAAGTACAGGAAGGCTGAGTCTTCCTACTGTCTATGTTTTGAGCGTTTCCTGTGTCACCAGTTTTACATTCCGATGCACTTCTGCAGGTTTACTGTATCCCTTGGACCTTCCCATTGACGATGAAACACAGAAATTGCATCGGAATTAAATATAAGAGACACAATACCGACTTAAGTACAGGAAGACTGAGTCTTCCTACTGTCTATGTTTTGAGCGTTTCCTGTGTCACTAGTTTTACATTCCGATGCACCTCTGCAGGTTTACTGTATCCTTTGGACCTTCCCATTGACGATGAAACACAGAAATTGCATCGGAATTAAATATAAGAGACACAATGCCGACTTAAGTACAGGAAGACTGAGTCTTCCTACTGTCTATGTTTTGAGCGTTTCCTGTGTCACGAGTTTTACCTTCCGCTGCACCTCTACAGGTTTACTGTATCACTTGGACCTTCACAGTGACGATGAAACACAGGAATTGCATCGGAATTAAATATAAGAGACACAATGCCGACGTAAGTACAGGAAGACTAAGTCTTCCTACTGTCTATGTTTTGAGCGTTTCGTGTGTCATCAGTTTTACTTTCCGATGCACCTCTGCAGGTTTACTATATCCCTTGGACCTTCCCATTCACGATGAAACACAGAAATTTCATTGGAAATAAATATAAGAGACACAATGCCGACTTAAGTACAGGAAGGCTGAGTCTTCCTACTGTCTATGTTTTGAGCGTTTCCTGTGTCACCAGTTTTACATTCCGATGCACCTCTGCAGGTTTACTGTATTCCTTGGACCGTCACATTGACGATGAAACACAGAAATTGCATCGGAATTAAATATAAGAGAGACAATGTCGACTTAAGTACAGGAAGACTGAGTCTTCCAACTGTCTATGTTTTGATTGTTTCCTGTGTCACTAGTTTTACATTCCGAAGCACCTCTGCAGGTTTACTGTATCCCTTGGACCTTCCCATTGACGATGAAACACAGAAATTGCATCGGAATTAATTGTAAGTGACACAATGCCGACTTAAGTACAGGAAAACTGAGTCTTCCTACTGTCTATAATTTGAGCGTTTCCTGTGTCACCAGTTTTACATTCCGATGCACCTCTACAGGTTTACTGTATCCCTTGGACCTTGACAGTGACGATGAAACACAGAAATTGCATCGGAATTAAATATAAGAGACACAATGCCGACGTAAGTACAGGAAGACTGAGTCTTACTTTTGTCTATGTTTTGAGCGTTTCCTGTGTCACCAGTTTTACATTCCGACGCACCTCTGCAGGTTTACTGTATCCCTTGGACCTTCCCATTGACGATGAAACACAGAAATTGCATCGGAATTAAATATAAGAGACACAATACCGACTTAAGTACAGGAAGACTGAGTCTTCCTACTGTCTATGTTTTGAGCGTTTCGTGTGTCACGAGTTTACCTTCCGATGCACCTCTACAGGTTTACTGTATCCCTTGGACCTTCACAGTGACGATGAAACACAGGAATTGCATCGGAATTAAATATAAGAGACACAATGCCGACTTATGTACAGGAAGACTAAGTCTTCCTACTGTCTATGTTTTGAGCGTTTCGTGTGTCATCAGTTTTACTTTCCGATGCACCTCTGCAGGTTTACTATATCCCTTGGACCTTCCCATTCACGATGAAACACAGAAATTTTATCGGAAAAAATATAAGAGACACAATGCCGACTTAAGTACAGGAAGGCTGAGTCTTCCTACTGTCTATGTTTTGAGCGTTTCCTGTGTCACCAGTTTTACATTCCGATGCACTTCTGCAGGTTTACTGTATTCCTTGGAACTTCACATTGACGATGAAACACAGAAATTGCATCGGAATTAAATATAAGAGACACAATGTCGACTTAAGTACAGGAAGACTGAGTCTTCCAACTGTCTATGTTTTGATTGTTTCCTGTGTCACTAGTTTTACATTCCGAAGCACCTCTGCAGGTTTATGGTATCCCTTGGACCTTCCCATTGACGATGAAACACAGAAATTGCATCGGAATTAAATGTAAGAGACACAATGCCGACTTAAGTACCGGAAGACTAAGTCTTCCTACTGTCTATAATTTGCGCGTTTCCTGTGTCACCAGTTTTACATTCCGATCCACCTCTGCAGGTTTTCTGTATCCCTTGGACGTTCACAGTGACGATGAAACACAGGAATTGCATCTTAATTAAATATAAGAAACACAATGCCGACTTAAGTACAGGAAGACTAAGTCTTCCTACTGTCTATGTTTTGAGCGTTTCCTGTGTCATCAGTTTTACTTTCCGAGGCACCTCTGCAGGTTTATTTTATCCCTTGGACCTTCCCATTCACGATGAAACACAGAAATTTCATCGGAAATATAAATAAGAGACACAATGCCGACTTAAGTACAGGAAGACTGAATCTTCCTACTGTCTATGTTTTGAGCGTTTCCTGTGTCACCAATTTTACATTCCGATGCACCTCTGCAGGTTTACTGTATCCCTTGGACCTTCCCATTGACGATGAAACACAGAATATGCATCGGAATTAAATATAAGAGACACAATGCCGACTTAAGTACAGGAAGACTGAGTCTTCCTACTGTCTATGTTTTGAGCGTTTCCTGTGTCACTAGTTTTATATCCCGATGCACCTCTGCAGGTTTAGTATATCCTTTGGACCTTCCCATTGACGACGAAACCCAGAAATTGCATCGGAATTAAATATAATATACACAATGCCGACTTAAGTACAGGAAGACTGAGTCTTCCTACTGTCTATGTTTGAGCGTTTCCTGTGTCACCAGTTTTACATTCCGATGCACCTCTGCAGGTATACTGTATTCCTTGGACCTTCCCATTGACGATGAAACACAGAATTCGCATCGGAAATAAATATAAGAGACACAATGCCGACTTAAGTACAGGAAGACTGAGTCTTCCTACTGTCTATGTTTTGAGCGTTTCCTGTGTCACGAGTTTTACATTCCGATGCACCTCTACAGGTTTACTGTATTTCTTGGACCTTCACAGTGACGATGAAACACAGGAATTGCATCGGAATTAAATATAAGAGACACAATGCCGACTTAAGTACAGGAAGGCTGAGTCTTCCTACTGTCTATGTTTTGAGCGTCTCCTGTGTCACCAGTTTTAAATTCCGATGCACTTCTGCAGGTTTACTGTATCCCTTGGACCTTCCAATTGACGATGAAACACAGAAATTGCATCGGAATTAAATATAAGAGACACAATACCGACTTAAGTACAGGAAGACTGAGTCTTCCTACTGTCTATGTTTTGAGCGTTTCCTGTGTCACTAGTTTTACATTCCGATGCACCTCTGCAGGTTTACTGTATCCTTTGGACCTTCCCATGGACGATGAAACACAGAAATTTCATTGGAAATAAATATAAGAGACACAATGCCGACTTAAGTACAGGAAGGCTGAGTCTTCCTACTGTCTATGTTTTGAGCGTTTCCTTTGTCACCAGTTTTACATTCCGATGCACCTCTG
Source organism: Schistocerca nitens (assembly GCF_023898315.1). Taxonomy (NCBI): domain Eukaryota; kingdom Metazoa; phylum Arthropoda; class Insecta; order Orthoptera; family Acrididae; genus Schistocerca; species Schistocerca nitens. The sequence goes on along the minus strand of NC_064614.1, from coordinate 1,324,098,553 downwards.
CAGGTTTACTGTATTCCTTGGACCGTCACATTGACGATGAAACACAGAAATTGCATCGGAATTAAATATAAGAGAGACAATGTCGACTTAAGTACAGGAAAACTGAGTCTTCCAACTGTCTATGTTTTGATTGTTTCCTGTGTCACTAGTTTTACATTCCGAAGCACCTCTGCAGGTTTACTGTATCCCTTGGACCTTCCCATTGACGATGAAACACAGAAATTGCATCGGAATTAATTATAAGTGACACAATGCCGACTTAAGTACAGGAAAACTGAGTCTTCCTACTGTCTATAATTTGAGCGTTTCCTGTGTCACCAGTTTTACATTCCGATGCACCTCTACAGGTTTACTGTATCCCTTGGACCTTGACAGTGACGATGAAACACAGAAATTGCATCGGAATTAAATATAAGAGACACAATGCCGACCTAAGTACAGGAATACTGAGTCTTACTTTTGTCTATGTTTTGAGCGTTTCCTGTGTCACCAGTTTTACATTCCGACGCACCTCTGCAGGTTTACTGTATCCCTTGGACCTTCCCATTGACGATGAAACACAGAAATTGCATCGGAATTAAATATAAGAGACACAATACCGACTTAAGTACAGGAAAACTGAGTCTTCCTACTGTCTATGTTTTGAGCGTTTCCTGTGTCACTAGTTTTACATTCCGATGCACCTCTACAGGTTTACTGCATCCCTTGGACCTTCACAGTGCAGATGAAACACAGGAATTGCATCGGAATTAAATATAAGAGACACAATGCCGACTTAAAAACAGGAAGACTGAGTCTTCCTACTGTCTATGCTTTGAGCGTTTTCTGTGTCATCAGTTTTACATTCCGATGCACCTCTGCAGGTTTACTGTATGCCTTGGACCTTCCCATTGACGTTGAAAAACAGAAATTGCATCGGAATTAAATATAAGAGACACAATGCCGACTTAAGTACAGGAAGGCTGAGTCTTCCTACTGTCCTACTATGTTTTAAGCGTCTCCTGTGTCACCAGTTTTACGTTCCGATGCACCTCTGCAGGTTTACTGTATCCATTGGACCTTCCCATTAACGATGAAACACAGAAATTGCATCGGAATTAAATTTAAGAGTCACAATGCCGACTTAAGTACAGGAAGACTGAGTCTTCCTACTGTCTATAATTTGATCGTTTCCTGTGTCACCAGTTTTACATTCCGATGCACCTCTGCAAGTTTACTGTATCCCTTGGAACTTCCCATTGACGATGAAACACAAAAATTGCATCGGAATTAAATATAAGAGACACAATGCCGACTTAAAAACAGGTAGACTGAGTCTGCCTACTCTCTATGTTTTGAGCGTTTCCTGTGTCCCCAGTTTTACATTCTGATGCAGGTCTGCAGTTTTACTGTATCCCTTGGACCTTCCCATTGGCGATGGAACACAGAAATTGCATCGGAAATAAATATAAGAGACACAATGCCGACTTAAGTATAGGAAGATTGAGTCTTCCTACTTTCTATGCTTTGAGCGTTACCTGTGTCACCAGTTTTACATTCCGATGCACCTCTGCAGGTTTATTGTATCCCTTGGACCTTCCCATTGACGATGAAAAACAGAAATTGCATCGGAATTAAATATATGAGACACAATGCCGACTTAAGTACAGGAAGGCTGAGTCTTCCTACTGTCCTACTATGTTTTAAGCGTCTCCTGTGTCACCAGTTTTACGTTCCGATGCACCTCTGCAGGTTTACTGTATCCATTGGACCTTCCCATTAACGATGAAACACAGAAATTGCATCGGAATTAAATTTAAGAGACACAATGCCGAATTAAGTACAGGAAGACTGAGTCTTCCTACTCTCTATGTTTTGAGCGTTTCCTGTGTCACCAGTTTTACATTCCGATGCACCTCTGCAGGTTTCCTGTTTCCCTTGGACCTTCCCATTGACGCTGAAACACAGAAATTGCATCGAAATTTAATATAAGAGACACAATGCCGACTTAAGTACAAGAAAACAGTCTTCATACGGTCAATGTTTGAGCGGTTCCTGTGTCACCAGTTTTACATTCCGATGCATCTCTGCCGGTTTACTGTATCCCTTGGACCTTCACATTGTCGATGAAACACAGAGCTCGCATCGGAATTAAATATAAGAGACACAATGCCGACATAAGTGCAGGAAGACTGAGTCTTCCTACTGTCTATGTTTTGAGCGTTTTCTGTGTCATCAGTTTTACATTCCGATGCACCTCTGCAGGTTTACTGTATGCCTTGGACCTTCCCATTGACGATGAAAAACAGAAATTGCATCGGAATTAAATATAAGAGACACAATGCTGACTTAAGTACAGGAAGACTAAGTCTTCCTACTGTCTATGTTTTGAGCGTTTCTTGTGTCATCAATTTTACTTTCCGATGCACATCTGCAGATCTACTATATCCCTTGGACCTTCCCATTCACGATGAAACACAGAAATTTCATCGGAAATAAATATAAGAGACACAATGACGACTTAAGTACAGGAAGACTGAGTCTTCCTACTGCCTATGTTTTGAGCGTTTCCTGTGTCACCAGTTTTACATTCCGACGCACCTCTGCAGGTTTACTGTATCCCTTGGACCTTCCCATTGACGATGAAACACAGAAATTGCATCGGAATTAAATATAAGAGACACAATACCGACTTAAGTACAGGAAGACTGAGTCTTCCTACTGTCTATGTTTTGAGCGTTTCGTGTGTCACGAGTTTACCTTCCGATGCACCTCTACAGGTTTACTGTATCCCTTGGACCTTCACAGTGACGATGAAACACAGGAATTGCATCGGAATTAAATATAAGAGACACAATGCCGACTTATGTACAGGAAGACTAAGTCTTCCTACTGTCTATGTTTTGAGCGTTTCCTGTGTCATCAGTTTTACTTTCCGAGGCACCTCTGCAGGTTTATTTTATCCCTTGGACCTTCCCATTCACGATGAAACACAGAAATTTCATCGGAAATATAAATGAGAGACACAATGCCGACTTAAGTACAGGAAGACTGAATCTTCCTACTGTCTATGTTTTGAGCGTTTCCTGTGTCACCAATTTTACATTCCGATGCACCTCTGCAGGTTTACTGTATCCCTTGGACCTTCCCATTGACGATGAAACACAGAATATGCATCGGAATTAAATATAAGAGACACAATGCCGACTTAAGTACAGGAAGACTGAGTCTTCCTACTGTCTATGTTTTGAGCGTTTCCTGTGTCACTAGTTTTATATCCCGATGCACCTCTGCAGGTTTAGTATATCCTTTGGACCTTCCCATTGACGACGAAACCCAGAAATTGCATCGGAATTAAATATAATATACACAATGCCGACTTAAGTACAGGAAGACTGAGTCTTCCTACTGTCTATGTTTGAGCGTTTCCTGTGTCACCAGTTTTACATTCCGATGCACCTCTGCAGGTATACTGTATTCCTTGGACCTTCCCATTGACGATGAAACACAGAATTCGCATCGGAAATAAATATAAGAGACACAATGCCGACTTAAGTACAGGAAGACTGAGTCTTCCTACTGTCTATGTTTTGAGCGTTTCCTGTGTCACGAGTTTTACATTCCGATGCACCTCTACAGGTTTACTGTATTTCTTGGACCTTCACAGTGACGATGAAACACAGGAATTGCATCGGAATTAAATATAAGAGACACAATGCCGACTTAAGTACAGGAAGGCTGAGTCTTCCTACTGTCTATGTTTTGAGCGTTTCCTGTGTCACCAGTTTTAAATTCCGATGCACTTCTGCAGGTTTACTGTATCCCTTGGACCTTCCCATTGACGATGAAACACAGAAATTGCATCGGAATTAAATATAAGAGACACAATACCGACTTAAGTACAGGAAGACTGAGTCTTCCTACTGTCTATGTTTTGAGCGTTTCCTGTGTCACTAGTTTTACATTCCGATGCACCTCTGCAGCTTTACTGTATCCTTTGGACCTTCCCATTGACGATGAAATACAGAAATTGCATCGGAATTAAATATAAGAGACACAATGCCGACTTAAGTACAGGAAGACTGAGTCTTCCTACTGTCTATGTTTTGAGCGTTTCCTGTGTCACGAGTTTTACCTTCCGCTGCACCTCTACAGGTTTACTGTATCACTTGGACCTTCACAGTGACGATGAAACACAGGAATTGCATCGGAATTAAATATAAGAGACACAATGCCGACGTAAGTACAGGAAGACTAAGTCTTCCTACTGTCTATGTTTTGAGCGTTTCGTGTGTCATCAGTTTTACTTTCCGATGCACCTCTGCAGGTTTACTATATCCCTTGGACCTTCCCATTCACGATGAAACACAGAAATTTCATTGGAAATAAATATAAGAGACACAATGCCGACTTAAGTACAGGAAGGCTGAGTCTTCCTACTGTCTATGTTTTGAGCGTTTCCTGTGTCACCAGTTTTACATTCCGATGCACCTCTGCAGGTATACTGTATTCCTTGGACCGTCACATTGACGATGAAACACAGAAATTGCATCGGAATTAAATATAAGAGAGACAATGTCGACTTAAGTACAGGAAAACTGAGTCTTCCAACTGTCTATGTTTTGATTGTTTCCTGTGTCACTAGTTTTATATTCCGAAGCACCTCTGCAGGTTTACTGTATCCCTTGGACCTTCCCATTGACGATGAAACACAGAAATTGCATCGGAATTAATTATAAGTGACACAATGCCGACTTAAGTACAGGAAAACTGAGTCTTCCTACTGTCTATAATTTGAGCGTTTCCTGTGTCACCAGTTTTACATTCCGATGCACCTCTACAGGTTTACTGTATCCCTTGGACCTTGACAGTGACGATGAAACACAGAAATTGCATCGGAATTAAATATAAGAGACACAATGCCGACCTAAGTACAGGAATACTGAGTCTTACTTTTGTCTATGTTTTGAGCGTTTCCTGTGTCACCAGTTTTACATTCCGACGCACCTCTGCAGGTTTACTGTATCCCTTGGACCTTCCCATTGACGATGAAACACAGAAATTGCATCGGAATTAAATATAAGAGACACAATGCCGACTTAAGTACAGGAAGACTGAGTCTTCCTACTGTCTATAATTTGATCGTTTCCTGTGTCACCAGTTTTACATTCCGATGCACCTCTGCAAGTTTACTGTATCCCTTGGAACTTCCCATTGACGATGAAACACAAAAATTGCATCGGAATTAAATATAAGAGACACAATGCCGACTTAAAAACAGGTAGACTGAGTCTGCCTACTCTCTATGTTTTGAGCGTTTCCTGTGTCCCCAGTTTTACATTCTGATGCAGCTCTGCAGTTTTACTGTATCCCTTGGACCTTCCCATTGGCGATGGAACACAGAAATTGCATCGGAAATAAATATAAGAGACACAATGCCGACTTAAGTATAGGAAGATTGAGTCTTCCTACTTTCTATGCTTTGAGCGTTACCTGTGTCACCAGTTTTACATTCCGATGCACCTCTGCAGGTTTATTGTATCCCTTGGACCTTCCCATTGACGATGAAAAACAGAAATTGCATCGGAATTAAATATATGAGACACAATGCCGACTTAAGTACAGGAAGGCTGAGTCTTCCTACTGTCCTACTATGTTTTAAGCGTCTCCTGTGTCACCAGTTTTACGTTCCGATGCACCTCTGCAGGTTTACTGTATCCATTGGACCTTCCCATTAACGATGAAACACAGAAATTGCATCGGAATTAAATTTAAGAGACACAATGCCGAATTAAGTACAGGAAGACTGAGTCTTCCTACTCTCTATGTTTTGAGCGTTTCCTGTGTCACCAGTTTTACTTTCCGATGCACCTCTGCAGGTTTCCTGTTTCCCTTGGACCTTCCCATTGACGCTGAAACACAGAAATTGCATCGAAATTTAATATAAGAGACACAATGCCGACTTAAGTACAAGAAAACAGTCTTCATACGGTCAATGTTTGAGCGGTTCCTGTGTCACCAGTTTTACATTCCGATGCATCTCTGCCGGTTTAATGTATCCCTTGGACCTTCCCATTGTCGATGAAACACAGAACTCGCATCGGAATTAAATATAAGAGACACAAGCCGACATAAGTACAGGAAGACTGAGTCTTCCTACTGTCTATGTTTTGAGCGTTTTCTGTGTCATCAGTTTTACATTCCGATGCACCTCTGCAGGTTTACTGTATGCCTTGGACCTTCCCATTGACGATGAAAAACAGAAATTGCATCGGAATTAAATATAAGAGACACAATGCTGACTTAAGTACAGGAAGACTAAGTCTTCCTACTGTCTATGTTTTGAGCGTTTCTTGTGTCATCCATTTTACTTTCCGATGCACCTCTTCAGATCTACTATATCCCTTGGACCTTCCCATTCACGATGAAACACAGAAATTTCATCGGAAATAAATATAAGAGACACAATGACGACTTAAGTACAGGAAGACTGAGTCTTCCTACTGCCTATGTTTTGAGCGTTTCCTGTGTCACCAGATTTACATTCCGATACACCTCTGCAGGTTTACTGTATCCCTTGGACCTTCCCATTGACGATGAAACACAGAAATTCCATCGGAATTAAATGTAAGAGACACAATGCCGACTTAAGTACCGGAAGACTGAGTCTTCCTACTGTCTATGTTTTGAGCGTTTCCTGTGTCATCAATTTTATATTGCGATGCATCTCTGCAGGTTTACTGTATCCCTTGGACCTTCCCATTGACGATGAAACACAGAAATTGCATCGGAATTAAATATAAGAGACACAATGCCGACTTAAGTACAGGAAGAATGAGTCTTCCTACTGTCTATGTGTTGAGCGTTTCCTGTGTCACCAGTTTTACATTCTGTTGCACCTCTGCAGGTTTACTGTATCCCTTGGACCTTCCCATTGACGATGAAACACAGAAATTGCATCGGAATTAAATATAAGAGTCACAATGCCGACTTAAGTACAGGAAGACTAAGTCTTCCTACTGTCTATAATTTGAGCGTTTCCTGTGTCACCAGTTTTACATTCCGATGCACCTCTACAGGTTTACTGTATCCCTTGGACCTTCACAGTGACGATGAAACACAGGAATTGCATCGGAATTAAATATAAGAAACACAATGCCGACTTAAGTACAGGAAGACTAAGTCGTCCTACTGTCTATGTTTTGAGCGTTTCGTGTGTCATCAGTTTCACTTTCCGATGCACCTCTGCAGGTTTACTATATCCCTTGGACCTTCCCATTCACGATGAAACACAGAAATTTCATCGGAAATATATATAAGAGACACAATGCCGACTTAAGTACAGGAAGACTGAGTCTTCCTACTGTCTATGTTTTGAGCGTTTCCTGTGTCACCAGTTTTACATTCCGATGCACCTCTGCAGGTTTACTGTATCCCTTGGACCTTCCCATTGACGATGAAACACAGAAATTGCATCGGAATTAAATATAAGAGACACAACGCCGACTTAAGTACAGGAAGACTGAGTCTTCCTACTGTCTATGTTTTGAGCGTTTCCTGTGTCACTAGTTTTACATTCGGATGCACCTCTACAGGTTTACTGTATCCCTTGGACCTTCACAGTGACGATGAAACACAGGAATTGCATCGGAATTGAATATAAGAGACACAATGCCGACTTAAGTACAGGAAGACTAAGTCTTCCTACTGTCTATGTTTTGAGCGTTTCGTGTGTCATCAGTTTTACTTTCCGATGCACCTCTGCAGGTTAACTATATCCCTTGGACCTTCCCATTCACGAAGAAACACAGAAATTTCATCGGAAATAAATATAAGAGACACAATGCCGACTTAAGTACAGTAAGGCTCAGTCTTCCTACTGTCTATGTTTTGAGCGTCTCCTGTGTCACCAGTTTTACATTCCGATGCACCTCTGCAGGTTTACTGAATCCCTTGGACCTTCCCATTAACGATGAAACACAGAAATTGCATCGGAATTAAATATAAGAGACACAATGCCGACTTAAGTACAGGAAGACTGAGTCTTCCAACTGTCTATGTTTTGATTGTTTCCTGTGTCACTAGTTTTACATTCCGATGCACCTCTGCATTTTTACTGTATCGCTTGGACTTTCCCATTGACGATGAAACACAGAAATTGCATCGGAATTAAATATAAGAGACACAATGCCGACTTAAAAACAGGAAGACTGAGTCTGCCTACTCTCTATGTTTTGAGCGTCTCCTGTGTCACCAGTTTTACATTCCGATGCACCTCTGCAGGTTTACTGTATCCCTTGGACCTTCCCATTAACGGTGAAACACAGAAATTGCATCGGAATTAAATATAAGAGACACAATGCCGACTTAAGTACAGGAAGACTGAGTCTTCCAACTGTCTATGTTTTGATTGTTTCCTGTGTCACTAGTTTTACATTCCGATGCACCTCTGCAGGTTTACTGTATCGCTTGGACTCTCCCATTGACGATGAAACACAGAAATTGCATCGGAATTAAATATAAGAGACACAATGCCGACTTAAAAACAGGAAGACTGAGTCTGCCTACTCTCTATGTTCTGAGCGTTTCCTTTGTCCCCAGTTTTACATTCTGATGCAGCTCTGCAGTTTTACTGTATCCCTTAGACCTTCCCATTGGCGATGAAACACAGAAATTGCATCGGAATTAAATATAAGAGACACAATGCCGACTTAAGTACAAGAAAACAGTCTTCATACGGTCAATGTTTGAGCGGTTCCTGTGTCACCAGTTTTACATTCCGATGCACCTCTGCAGGTTTACTGTATGCCTTGGACCTTCCCATTGACGATGAAAAACAGAAATTGCATCGGAATTAAATATAAGAGACACAATGCCGACTTAAGTACAGGAAGACTAAGTCTTCCTACTGTCTAAGTTTTGAGCGTTTCTTGTGTCATCAGTTTTACTTTCCGATGCACCAATGCAGGTTTACTATATCCCTTGGACCTTCCCATTCACGATGAAACACAGAAATTTCATCGGAAATAAATATAAGAGACACAGTGACGACTTAAGTACAGGAAGACTGAGTCTTCCTACTGCCTATGTTTTGAGCGTTTCCTGTGTCACCAGATTTACATTCCGATGCACCTCTGCAGGTTTAGTGTATCCCTTGGACCTTCCCATTGACGATGAAACACAGAAATTACATCGGAATTAAATGTAAGAGACACAATGCCGACTTAAGTACAGGAAGACTGAGTCTTCCTACTGTCTATGTTTTGAGCGTTTCCTGTGTCACTTGTTTTACATTCCGATGCACCTCTGCAGGTTTACTGTATCCCTTGGACCTTCCCATTGACGATGAAACACAGAAATTGCATCGGAATTAAATATAAGAGACACAACGCCGACTTAAGTACAGTAAGGCTGAGTCTTCCTACTGTCTATGTTTTGAGCGTCTCCTGTGTCACCAGTTTTACATTCCGATGCACCTCTGCAGGTTTACTGTATCCCTTGGACCTTCCCATTAACGATGAAACACAGAAATTGCATCGGAATTAAATATAAGAGACACAATGCCGACTTAAGTACAGGAAGACTGAGTCTTCCAACTGTCTATGTTTTGATTGTTTCCTGTGTCACTAGTTTTACATTCCGATGCACCTCTGCAGGTTTACTGTATCGCTTGGACTTTCCCATTGACGATGAAACACAGAAATTGCATCGGAATTAAATATAACAGACACAATGCCGACTTAAAAACAGGAAGACTGAGTCTGCCTAATCTCTATGTTCTGAGCGTTTCCTGTGTCCCCAGTTTTACATTCTGATGCAGTTCTGCAGTTTTACTGTATCCCTTAGACCTTCCCATTGGCGATGAAACACAGAAATTGCATCGGAATTAAATATAAGAGACCCAATGCCGACTTAAGTACAGGAAGACCGAGTCTTCCTACTGTCTGTAATATGAGCGTATCCTGTGTCACCAGTTTTACATTCCGATGCACCTCTGCAGTTTTACTGTATCCCTTGGACTTTCCCATTGACGATGAAGCACAGAAATTGCATCGGAATTAAATATAAGAGACACAATGCCGACTTAAAAACAGGAAGACTGAGTCTTCCTACTGTCTATGATTTGAGCGTTTCCTGTGTCACCAGTTTTACATTCCGATGCACCTCTACAGGTTTACTGTATCCCTTGGACCTTCACAGTGACGATGAAACACAGAAATTGCATCGGAATTAAATATAAGAGACACAACGCCGACTTAAGTACAGGAAGACTGAGTCTTCCTACTGTCTATGTTTTGAGCGTTTCCTGTGTCACTAGTTTTACATTCGGATGCACCTCTACAGGTTTACTGTATCCCTTGGAACTTCACAGTGACGATGAAACACAGGAATTGCATCGGAATTGAATATAAGAGACACAATGCCGACTTAAGTACAGGAAGACTAAGTCTTCCTACTGTCTATATTTTGAGCGTCTCGTGTGTCATCAGTTTTACTTTCCGATGCACCTCTGCAGGTTTACTATATCCCTTGGACCTTCCCATTCACGATGAAACACAGAAATTGCATCGGAATTTAATATAAGAGACACAATGCCGACTTAAGTACAGGAAGACTGAGTCTTCCAACTGTCTATGTTTTGATTGTTTCCTGTGTCACTAGTTTTACATTCCGATGCACCTCTGCAGGTTTACTGTATCGCTTGGACTTTCCCATTGACGATGAAACACAGAAATTGCATCGGAATTAAATATAAGAGACACAATGCCGACTTAAAAACAGGAAGACTGAGTCTGCCTACTCTCTATGTTCTGAGCGTTCCCTTTGTCCCCAGTTTTACATTCTGATGCAGCCCTGCAGTTTTACTGTATCCCTTAGACCTTCCCATTGGCGATGAAACACAGAAATTGCATCGGAATTAAATATAAGAGACACAATGCCGACTTAAGTACAGGAAGACCGAGTCTTCCTACTGTCTGTAATATGAGCGTATCGTGTGTCACCAGTTTTACATTCCGATGCACCTCTGCAGTTTTACTGTATCCCTTGGACCTTCCCATTGACGATGAAACACAATTTTGCATCGAAATTAAATATAAGAGACACAATGCCGACTTAAGTACAAGAAAACAGTCTTCATACGGTCAATGTTTGAGCGGTTCCTGTGTCACCAGTTTTACATTCCGATGCACCTCTGCAGGTTTACTGTATGCCTTGGACCTTCCCATTGACGATGAAAAACAGAAATTGCATCGGAATTAAATATAAGAGACACAATGCCGACTTAAGTACAGGAAGACTAAGTCTTCCTACTGTCTATAATTTGAGCGTTTCCTGTGTCACCAGTTTTACATTCCGATGCACCTCTACAGGTTTACTGTATCCCTTGGACCTTCACAGTGACGATGAAACACAGGAATTGCATCGGAATTAAATATAAGAAACACAATGCCGACTTAAGTACAGGAAGACTAAGTCTTCCTACTGTCTATGATTTGAGCGTTTCGTGTGTCATCAGTTTTACTTTCCGATGCACCTCTGCAGGTTTACTATATCCCTTGGACCTTCCCATTCACGATGAAACACAGAAAATTCATCGGAAATAAATATAAGAGACACAATGCCGACTTAAGTACAGTAAGGCTGAGTCTTCCTACTGTCTATGTTTTGAGCGTCTCCTGTGTCACCAGTTTTACATTCCGATGCACCTGTGCAGGTTTACTGTATCCCTTGGACCTTCCCATTGACGATGAAACACAGAAATTGCATCGGAATTAAATATAAGAGACACAACGCCGACTTAAGTACAGGAAGACTGAGTCTTCCTACTGTCTATGTTTTGAGCGTTTCCTGTGTCACTAGTTTTACATTCGGATGCACCTCTACAGGTTTACTGTATCCCTTGGAACTTCACAGTGACGATGAAACACAGGAATTGCATCGGAATTGAATATAAGAGACACAATGCCGACTTAAGTACAGGAAGACTAAGTCTTTCTACTGTCTATATTTTGAGCGTCTCGTGTGTCATCAGTTTTACTTTCCGATGCACCTCTGCAGGTTTACTATATCCGTTGGACCTTCCCATTCACGATGAAACACAGAAATTCCATCGGAATTAAATGTAAGAGACACAATGCCGACTTAAGTACAGTAAGGCTGAGTCTTCCTACTGTCTATGTTTTGAGCGTCTCCTGTGTCACCAGTTTTACATTCCGATGCACCTCTGCAGGTTTACTGTATCCCTTGGGCCTTCCCATTGACGATGAAACACAGAAATTGCATCGGAATTAAATGTAAGAGACACAATGCCGACTTAAGTACAGGAAGACTGAGTCTTCCTACTGTCTATGTTTTGAGCGTTTCCTGTGTCACCATTTTTACATTCCGATGCACCTCTGCAGGTTTACTGTATCCCTTGGACCTTCCCATTAACGATGAAACACAGAAATTGCATCGGAATTTAATATAAGAGACACAATGCCGACTTAAGTACAGGAAGACTGAGTCTTCCAACTGTCTATGTTTTGATTGTTTCCTGTGTCACTAGTTTTACATTCCGATGCACCTCTGCAGGTTTACTGTATCGCTTGGACATTCCCATTGACGATGAAACACAGAAATTGCATCGGAATTAAATATAAGAGACACAATGCCGACTTAAAAACAGGAAGACTGAGTCTGCCTACTCTCTATGTTCTGAGCGTTCCCTTTGTCCCCAGTTTTACATTCTGATGCAGCTCTGCAGTTTTACTGTATCCCTTAGACCTTCCCATTGGCGATGAAACACAGAAATTGCATCGGAATTAAATATAAGAGACACAATGCCGACTTAAGTACAGGAAGACCGAGTCTTCCTACTGTCTGTAATATGAGCGTATCGTGTGTCACCAGTTTTACATTCCGATGCACCTCTGCAGTTTTACTGTATCCCTTGGACCTTCCCATTGACGATGAAACACAATTTTGCATCGAAATTAAATATAAGAGACACAATGCCGACTTAAGTACAAGAAAACAGTCTTCATACGGTCAATGTTTGAGCGGTTCCTGTGTCACCAGTTTTACATTCCGATGCACCTCTGCAGGTTTACTGTATGCCTTGGACCTTCCCATTGACGATGAAAAACAGAAATTGCATCGGAATTAAATATAAGAGACACAATGCCGACTTAAGTACAGGAAGACTAAGTCTTCCTACTGTCTAAGTTTTGAGCGTTTCTTGTGTCATCAGTTTTACTTTCCGATGCACCAATGCAGGTTTACTATATCCCTTGGACCTTCCCATTCACGATGAAACACAGAAATTTCATCGGAAATTAATATAAGAGACACAGTGACGACTTAAGTACAGGAAGACTGAGTCTTCCTACTGCCTATGTTTTGAGCGTTTCCTGTGTCACCAGATTTACATTCCGATGCACCTCTGCAGGTTTACTGTATCCCTTGGACCTTCCCATTGACGATGAAACACAGAAATTGCATCGGAATTAAATGTAAGAGACACAATGCCGACTTAAGTACAGGAAGACTGAGTCTTCCTACTGTCTATGTTTTGAGCGTTTCCTGTGTCACCAGTTTTACATTCCGATGCACCTCTGCAGGTTTACTGTATCCCTTGGACCTTCCCATTGACGATGAAACACAGAAATTGCATCGGAATTAAATATAAGAGACACAACGCTGACTTAAGTACAGGAAGACTGAGTCTTCCTACTGTCTATGTTTTGAGCGTTTCCTGTGTCACTAGTTTTACATTCGGATGCACCTCTGCAGGTTTACGGTATCCCTTGGACCTTCACAGTGACGATGAAACACAGGAATTGCATCGGAATTGAATATAAGAGACACAATGCCGACTTAGGTAGAGGAAGACTAAGTCTTCCTACTGTCTATGTTTTGAGCGTTTCGTGTGTCATCAGTTTTACTTTCCGATGCACCTCTGCAGGTTTACTATATCCCTTGGACCTTCCCATTCACGATGAAACACAGAAATTTCATCGGAAATAAATATAAGAGACACAATGCCGACTTAAGTACAGTAAGGCTGAGTCTTCCTACTGTCTATGTTTTGAGCGTCTCCTGTGTCACCAGTTTTACATTCCGATGCACCTCTGCAGGTTTACTGTATCCCTTGGACCTTCCCATTAACGATGAAACACAGAAATTGCATCGGAATTTAATATAAGAGACACAATGCCGACTTAAGTACAGGAAGACTGAGTCTTCCAATTGTCTATGTTTTGATTGTTTCCTGTGTCACTAGTTTTACATTCCGATGCACCTCTGCAGGTTTACTGTATCGCTTGGACCTTCCCATTGACGATGAAACACAGAAATTGCATCGGAATTAAATATAAGAGACACAATGCCGACTTAAGTAAAGGAAGACCGAGTCTCCCTACTGTCTGTAATTTGAGCGTTTCCTGTGTCACCAGTTTTACATTCCGATGCACCTCTGCAGTTTTACTGTATCCCTTGGACCTTCCCATTGACGATGAAACACAGAAATTGCATCGAAATTAAATATAAGAGACACAATGCCGACTTAAGTACAAGAAAACAGTCTTCATACGGTCAATGTTTGAGCGGTTCCTGTGTCACCAGTTTTACATTCCGATGCACCTCTGCCGGTTTACTGTATCCCTTGGACCTTCCCATTGTCGATGAAACACAGAAATCGCATCGGAATTAAATATAAGGGACACAATGCCGACATAAGTACAGGAAGACTGAGTCTTCATACTGTCTATGTTTTGAGCGTTTTCTGTGTCAACAGTTTTACATTCCGATGCACCTCTGCAGGTTTACTGTATCCCTTGGACCTTCCCATTGACGATGAAAAACAGAAATTGCATCGGAATTAAATATAAGAGACACAATGCCGACTTAAGTACAGGAAGACTGAGTCTTCCAACTGTCTATGTTTTGATTGTTTCCTGTGTCACCAGATTTACATTCCGATGCACCTCTGCAGGTCTACTGTATCCCTTGGACCTTCCCATTGACGATGAAACACAGAAATTGCATCGGAATTAAATGTAAGAGACACAATGCCGACTTAAGTACAGGAAGACTGAGTCTTCCTACTGTCTATGTTTTGAGCGTTTCCTGTGTCATCAGTTTTACATTGCGATGCACCTCTGCAGGTTTACTGTATCCCTTGGACCTTCCCATTGACGATGAAACACAGAAATTGCATCGGAATTAAATATAAGAGACACAATGCCGACTTAAGTACAGGAAGACTAAGTCTTCCTACTGTCTACATTTTGAGCGTTTCGTGTGTCATCAGTTTTACATTCCGATGCACCTCTGCAGGTTTACTATATCCCTTGGACCTTCCCACTCACGATGAAACACAGAAATTCCATCGGAATTAAATGTAAGAGACACAATGCCGACTTAAGTACAGTAAGGCTGAGTCTTCCTACTGTCTATGTTTTGAGCGTCTCCTGTGTCACCAGTTTTACATTCCGATGCACCTCTGCAGGTTTACTGTATCCCTTGGACCTTCCCATTGACGATGAAACACAGAAATTGCATCGGAATTAAATGTAAGAGACACAATGCCGACTTAAGTACAGGAAGACTGAGTCTTCCTACTGTCTATGTTTTGAGCGATTCCTGTGTCATCAGTTTTACATTGCGATGCACCTCTGCAGGTTTACTGTATCCCTTGGACCTTCCCATTGACGATGAAACACCGAAATTGCATCGGAATTAAATATAAGAGACACAATGCCGACTTAAGTACAGGAAGACTGAGTCTTCCTACTGCCTATGTTTTGAGCGTTTCCTGTGTCACCAGATTTACATTCCGATACACCTCTGCAGGTTTACTGTATCCCTTGGACCTTCCCATTGACGATGAAACACAGAAATTCCATCGGAATTAAATGTAAGAGACACAATGCCGACTTAAGTACCGGAAGACTGAGTCTTCCTACTGTCTATTTTTTGAGCGTTTCCTGTGTCATCAATTTTATATTGCGATGCATCTCTGCAGGTTTACTGTATCGCTTGGACCTTCCCATTGACGATGAAACACAGAAATTGCATCGGAATTAAATATAAGAGACACAATGCCGACTTAAGTACAGGAAGAATGAGTCTTCCTACTGTCTATGTGTTGAGCGTTTCCTGTGTCACCAGTTTTACATTCTGTTGCACCTCTGCAGGTTTACTGTATCCCTTGGACCTTCCCATTGACGATGAAACACAGGAATTGCATCGGAATTAAATATAAGAGACACAATGCCGACTTAAGTACAGGAAGACTAAGTCTTCCTACTGTCTATAATTTGAGCGTTTCCTGTGTCACCAGTTTTACATTCTGATGCACCTGTACAGGTTAACTGTATCCCTTGGACCTTCACAGTGACGATGAAACACAGGAATTGCATCGGAATTAAATATAAGAAACACAATGCCGACTTAAGTACAGGATGACTAAGTCGTCCTACTGTCTATGTTTTGAGCGTTTCGTGTGTCATCAGTTTTACTTTCCGATGCACCTCTGCAGGTTTACTATATCCCTTGGACCTTCCCATTCACGATGAAACACAGAAATTTCATCGGAAATATATATAAGAGACACAATGCCGACTTAAGTACAGGAAGACTGAGTCTTCCTACTGTCTATTTTTTGAGCGTTTCCTGTGTCACCAGTTTTACATTCCGATGCACCTCTGCAGGTTTACTGTATCCCTTGGACCTTCCCATTGACGATGAAACACAGAAATTGCATCGGAATTAAATATAAGAGACACAACGCCGACTTAAGTACAGGAAGACTGAGTCTTCCTACTGTCTATGTTTTGAGCGTTTCCTGTGTCACTAGTTTTACATTCGGATGCACCTCTACAGGTTTACTGTATCCCTTGGACCTTCACAGTGACGATGAAACACAGGAATTGCATCGGAATTGAATATAAGAGACACAATGCCGACTTAAGTACAGGAAGACTAAGTCTTCCTACTGTCTATGTTTTGAGCGTTTCGTGTGTCATCAGTTTTACTTTCCGATGCACCTCTGCAGGTTTACTATATCCCTTGGACCTTCCCATTCACGAAGAAACACAGAAATTTCATCGGAAATAAATATAAGAGACACAATGCCGACTTAAGTACAGTAAGGCTGAGTCTTCCTACTGTCTATGTTTTGAGCGTCTCCTGTGTCACCAGTTTTACATTCCGATGCACCTCTGCAGGTTTACTGTATCCCTTGGACCTTCCCATTAACGATGAAACACAGAAATTGCATCGGAATTAAATATAAGAGACACAATGCCGACTTAAGTACAGGAAGACTGAGTCTTCCAACTGTCTATGTTTTGATTGTTTCCTGTGTCACTAGTTTTACATTCCGATGCACCTCTGCAGGTTTACTGTATCGCTTGGACTTTCCCATTGACGATGAAACACAGAAATTGCATCGGAATTAAATATAAGAGACACAATGCCGACTTAAAAACAGGAAGACTGAGTCTGCCTACTCTCTATGTTCTGAGCGTTTCCTGTGTCCCCAGTTTTACATTCTGATGCAGCTCTGCAGTTTTACTGTATCCCTTAGACCTTCCCATTGGCGATGAAACACAGAAATTGCATCGGAATTAAATATAAGAGACACAATGCCGACTTAAGTACAGGAAGACCGAGTCTTCCTACTGTCTGTAATATGAGCGTATCCTGTGTCACCAGTTTTACATTCCGATGCACCTCTGCAGTTTTACTGTATCCCTTGGACCTTCCCATTGACGATGAAACACAGAAATTGCATCGAAATTAAATATAAGAGACACAATGCCGACTTAAGTACAAGAAAACAGTCTTCATACGGTCAATGTTTGAGCGGTTCCTGTGTCACCAGTTTTACATTCCGATGCACCTCTGCAGGTTTACTGTATGCCTTGGACCTTCCCATTGACGATGAAAAACAGAAATTGCATCGGAATTAAATAAAAGAGACACAATGCCGACTTAAGTACAGGAAGACTAAGTCTTCCTACTGTCTAAGTTTTGAGCGCTTCTTGTGTCATCAGTTTTACTTTCCGATGCACCTCTGCAGGTTTACTATATCCCTTGGACCTTCCCATTCACGATGAAACACAGAAATTTCATCGGAAATAAATATAAGAGACACAGTGACGACTTAAGTACAGGAAGACTGAGTCTTCCTACTGCCTATGTTTTGAGCGTTTCCTGTGTCACCAGATTTACATTCCGATGCACCTCTGCAGGTTTACTGTATCCCTTGGACCTTCCCATTGACGATGAAACACAGAAATTGCATCGGAATTAAATGTAAGAAACACAATGCCGACTTAAGTACACGAAGACTGAGTCTTCCTACTGTCTATGTTTTGAGCGTTTCCTGTGTCATCAGTTTTACATTGCGATGCACCTCTGCAGGTTTACTGTATCCCTTGGACCTTCCCATTGACGATGAGACACAGAAATTGCATCGGAATTAAATATGAGAGACACAATGCCGACTTAAGTACAGGAAGAATGAGTCTTCCTACTGTCTATGTGTTGAGCGTTTCCTGTGTCACCAGTTTTACATTCTGTTGCACCTCTGCAGGTTTACTGTATCCCTTGGACCTTCCCATTAACGATGAAACACAGAAATTGCATCGGAATTAAATATAAGAGACACAATGCCGACTTAAGTACAGGAAGACTAAGTCTTCCTACTGTCTATAATTTGAGCGTTTCCTGTGTCACCAGTTTTACATTCCGATGCACCTCTGCAGGTTTACTGTATCCCTTGGACCTTCCCATTGACGATGAAACACAGAAATTGCATCGGAATTAAATGTAAGAGACACAATGCCGACTTAAGTACAGGAAGACTGAGTCTTCCTACTGTCTATGATTTGAGCGTTTCCTGTGTCATCAGTTTTACATTGCGATGCACCTCTGCAGGTGTACTGTATCCCTTGGACCTTCCCATTGACGATGAAACACAGAAATTGCATCGGAATTAAATATAAGAGACACAATGCCGACTTAAGTACAGGAAGAATGAGTCTTCCTACTGTCTATGTGTTGAGCGTTTGCTGTGTCACCAGTTTTACATTCTGTTGCACATCAGCAGGTTTACTGTATCCCTTGGACCTTCCCATTAACGATGAAACACAGAAATTGCATCGGAATGAAATATAAGAGACACAATGAAGACTTAAGCACAGGAAGACTAAGTCTTCCTACTGTCTATGATTTGAGCGTTTCGTGTGTCATCAGTTTTACTTTCCGATGCACCTCTGCAGGTTTACTATATCCCTTGGACCTTCCCATTCACGATGAAACACAGAAATTTCATCGGAAATAAATATAAGAGACACAATGCCGACTTAAGTACAGTAAGGCTGAGTCTTCCTACTGTCTATGTTTTGAGCGTCTCCTGTGTCACCAGTTTTACATTCCGATGCACCTCTGCAGGTTTACTGTATCCCTTGGACCTTCCCTTTAACGATGAAACACAGAAATTGCATCGGAATTAAATATAAGAGACACAATGCCGACTTAAGTACAGGAAGACTGAGTCTTCCAACTGTCTATGTTTTGATTGTTTCCTGTGTCACTAGTTTTACATTCCGATGCACCTCTGCAGGTTTTCTGTACCCTTGGACCTTCCCATTGACGATGAAACACAGAAATTGCATCGGAATTAAATATAAGAGACACAATGCCGACTTAAGTACAGGAAGACTAAGTCTTCCTACTGTCTAAAATTTGAGCGTTTCCTGTGTCACCAGTTTTACATTCCGATGCACCTCTACAGGTTTACTGTATCCCTTGGACCTTCACAGTGACGATGAAACACAGGAATTGCATCGGAATTAAATATAAGAAACACAATGCCGTCTTAAGTACAGGAAGACTGAGTCTTCCTACTGTCTATGTTTTGATTGTTTCCTGTGCCACTAGTTTTACATTCCGATGCACCTCTGCAGGTTTACTGTATCCCTTGGACCTTCCCATTGACGACGTAACACAGAAATTGCATCGGAATTAATTATAAGTGACACAATGCCGACTTAAGGACAGGAAGACTGAGTCTTCCTACTGTCTATAATTATAGCGTTTCCTGTGTCACCAGTTTTACATTCCGATGCACCTCTACAGGTTTACTGTATCCCTTGGACCTTGACAGTGACGATGAAACACAGAAATTGCATCGGAATTAAATATAAGAGACACAATGCCGACGTAAGTACAGGAAGACTGAGTCTTCCTACTGTCAATGTTTTGAGCGTTTCCTGTGTCATCAGTTTTACTTTCCGATGCACCTCTGCAGGTTTACTATATCTCTTGGACCTTCCCATTCACGCTAAAACACAGACATTTCATCGGAAATAAATATAAGAGACACAATGCCGAATTAAGTACAGGAAGACTGATTCTTCCTACTGTCACTGTTTTGAGAGTTTCCTGTGTCACCAGTTTTACATTCCGACGCACCTCTGCAGGTTTACTGTATCCCTTGGACCTTCCCATTGACGATGAAACACAGAAATTGCATCGGAATTAAATATAAGAGACACAATACCGACTTAAGTACAGGAAGACTGAGTCTTCCTACTGTCTATGTTTTGAGCGTTTCCTGTGTCACTAGTTTTACATTCCGATGCACCTCTGCAGGTTTACTGTATCCTTTGGACCTTCCCATTGACGATGAAACACAGAAATTGCATCGGAATTAAATATAAGAGACACAATGCCGACTTAAGTACAGGAAGACTAAGTCTTCCTAATGTCTAAAATTTGAGCGTTTCCTGTGTCACCAGTTTTACATTCCGATGCACCTCTACAGGTTTACTGTATCCCTGGACCTTCACAGTGACGATGAAACACAGGAATTGCATCGGAATTAAATATAAGAAACAGAATGCCGACTTAAGTACAGGAAGACTGAGTCTTCCTACTGTCTATGTTTTGATTGTTTCCTGTGGCACTAGTTTTACATTCCGATGCACCTCAGCAGGTTTACTGTATCCCTTGGACCTTCCCATTGACGATGAAACACAGAAATTGCATCGGAATTAATTACAAGTGGCACAATGCCGACTTAAGTACAGGAAGACTGAGTCTTCCTACTGTCTATAATTTGAGCGTTTCCTGTGTCACCAGTTTTACATTCCGATGCACCTCTACAGGTTTACTGTATCCCTTGGACCTTGACAGTGACGATGAAACACAGAAATTGCATCGGAATTAAATATAAGAGACACAATGCCGACGTAAGTACAGGAAGACTGAGTCTTCCTACTGTCTATAATTTGAGCGTTTCCTGTTTCACCAGTTTTACATTCCGATGCACCTCTGCAGGTTTACTGTATCCCTTGGACCTTCCCATTGACGATGAAACACAGAAATTGCATCGGAATTAAATATAAGAGACACAATGCCGACTTAAGTACAGGAAGACTGAATCTTCCTAATGTCTATGTTTTGAGCGTTTCCTGTGTCACTAGTTTTACATTCCGATGCACCTCTACAGGTTTACTGTATCCCTTGGACCTTCACAGTGACGAAGAAACACAGAAATTGCATCGGAATTAAATATAAGAGACACAATACCGACTTAAGTACAGGAAGACTGAGTCTTCCCACTGTCTATGTATTGAGCGTTTCCTGTGTCACTAGTTTTACATTCCGATGCACCTCTGCAGGTTTACTGTATCCCTCGGACCTTCCCATTGACGATGAAACACAGAAATTGCATCGGAATTAATTATAAGTGACACAATGCCGACTTAAGTACAGGAAGACTGAGTCTTCCTACTGTCTATAATTTGAGCGTTTCCTGTGTCACTAGTTTTACATTCCGATGCACCTCTGCAGGTTTACTGTATCCTTTGGACCTTCCCATTGACGATGAAACACAGATATTGCATCAGAATTAAATATAAGAGACACAATGCCGACTTAAGTACAGGAAGACTGAGTCTTCCTACTGTCTATAATTTGAGCGTTTCCTGTTTCACCAGTTTTACATTCCGATGCACCTCTGCAGGTTTACTGTATCCCTTGGACCTTCCCATTGACGATGAAACACAGAAATTGCATCGGAATTAAATATAAGAGACACAATGCCGACTTAAGTACAGGAAGACTGAATCTTACTAATGTCTATGTTTCGAGCGTTTCCTGTGTCACTAGTTTTACATTCCGATGCACCTCTACAGGTTTACTGTATCCCTTGGACCTTCACAGTGCAGATGAAACACAGGGATTGCATCGGAATTAAATATAAGAGACACAATGCCGACTTAAGTACAGGAAGACTAAGTCTTAATACTGTCTATGTTTTGAGCGTTTCGTGTGTCATCAGTTTTACTTTCTGATGCACCTCTGCAGGTTTACTATATCCCTTGGACCTTCCCATTGACGATGAAACACAGAAATTTCATCGGAAATAAATATAAGAGACACAATGCCGACTTCAGTACAGGAAGGCTGAGTCTTCCTACTGTCTATGTTTTGAGCGTCTCCTGTGTCACCAGTTTTACATTCCGATGCACCTCTGCAGGTTTACTGTATCCCTTGGACCTTCCCATTAACGATGAAACACAGAAATTGCATCGGAATTAAATTTAAGAGACACAATGCCGACTTAAGTACAGGAAGACCGAGTCTTCCAACTGTCTATGTTTTGATTGTTTCCTGTGTCACTAGTTTTACATTCCGATGCACCTCTGCAGGTTTACTGTATCCCTTGGAACTTCCCATTGACGATGAAACACAGAAATTGCATCGGAATTAATTATAAGTGACACAATGCCGACTTAAGTACAGGAAGACTGAGTCTTCCTACTGTCTATAATTTGACAGTTTCCTGTGTCACCAGTTTTACATTCCGATGCACCTCTGCAGGTTTACTGTATCCCTTAGACCCTCCCATTGGCGATGAAACACAGAAATTGCATCGGAATTTAATATCAGAGACACAATGCCGACTTCAGTACAGGAAGACTGAGTCTTCCTACTGTCTGTAATTTGAGCGTTTCCTGTGTCACCAGTTTTACATTCCGATGCACCTCTACAGGTTTACTGTATCCCTTGGACCTTCCCATTGACGATGAAACCCAGAAATTGCATCGGAATTAAATATAAGAGACACAATGCCGACTTCAAAACAGGAAGACTGAGTCTGCCTACTCTCTATGCTTTGAGCGTTTCCTGTGTCCCCAGTTTTACATTCTGATGCAGCTCTGCAGTTTTACTGTATCCCTTGGACCTTCCCATTGGCGATGAAACACAGAAATTTCATCGGAAATAAATATAAGAGACACAATGCCGACTTAAGTATAGGAAGAGTGAGTCTTCCTACTGTCTATGCTTTGAGCGTTTCCTGTGTCACCAGTTTTACATTCCGATGCACCTCTGCAGGTTTCCTGTCTCCCTTGGACCTTCCCATTTACGCTGAAACACAGAAATTGCATCGAAATTTAATATAAGAGACACAATGCCGACTTAAGTACAAGAAAACAGTCTTCATACGGTCAGTGTTTGAGCGGTTCGTGTGTCACCAGTTTTACATTCCGATGCACCTCTGCCGGTTTACTGTATCCCTTGGACCTTCCCATTGTCGATGAAACACAGAAATCGCATCGGAATTAAATATAAGAGACACAATGCTGACATAAGTACAGGAAGACTGAGTCTTCCTACTGTCTATGTTTTGAGCTTTTTCTGTGTCATCAGTTTTACATTCCGATGCACCTCTGCAGGTTTACTGTATCCCTTGGACCTTCGCATTGACGATGAAACACAGAAATTGCATCGGAATTAAATATAAGAGACACAATGCCGACTTAAGTACAGGAAGACTAAGTCTTCCTACTGTCTATGTTTTGAGCGTTTCTTGTGTCATCAGTTTTACTTTCCGATGCACCTCTGCAGGTTTACTATATCCCTTGGACCTTCCCATTGACGATGAAACACAGAAATTGCATAGGAATTAAATATAAGAGACACAATGCCGACTTAAGTACAAGAAGAATGAGTCTTCCTACTGTCTGTAATTTGAGCGTTTCCTGTGTCGTCAGTTTTACATTCCGATGCACCTCTATAGGTTTACTGTATTGGACCCTCCCATTGACGATGAAACACAGAAATTGCATCGGAATTAAATATAAGAGACACAATGCCGACTTAAAAACAGGAAGACTGAGTCTGCCTACTCTCTATGTTTTGAGCGCTTCCTGTGTCCCCAGTTTTACATTCTGATGCAGCTCTGCAGTTTTACTGAATCCCTTGGACCTTCCCATTGGCGATGAAACACAGAAATTTCATCGGAAATAAATATAAGAGACACAATGCCGACTTAAGTATAGGAAGACTGAGTCTTCCTACTGTCTATGCTTTGAGCGTTTCCTGTGTCACCAGTTTTACATTCCGAAGCACCTGTGCAGGTTTATTGTATCCCTTGGACCTTTACATTGACGATGAAACACAGAAATTTCATCGGAAATAAATATAAGAGACACAATGCCGACTTAAGTATAGGAAGACTGAGTCTTCCTACTGTCTATGCTTTGAGCGTTTCCTGTGTCACCAGTTTTACATTCCGAAGCACCTCTGCAGGTTTATTGTATCCCTTGGACCTTTACATTGACGATGAAACACAGAAATTGCATCGGAATTAAATATAAGAGACACAATGCCGACTTAAGTACAGGAAGACTAAGTCTTCCTACTGTCTATGTTTTGAGCGTTTCTTGTGTCATCAGTTTTACTTTCCGATGCACCTCTGCAGGTTTACTATATCCCTTGGACCTTCCCATTCACGATGAAACGCAGAAATTTCATTGGAAATAAATATAAGAGACACAATGACGACTTAAGTACAGGAAGACTAAGTCTTCCTACTGTCTAAAATTTGAGCGTTTCCTGTGTCACCAGTTTTACATTCCGATGCACCTCTACAGGTTTACTGTATCCCTTGGACCTTCACAGTGACGATGAAACACAGGAATTGCATCGGAATTAAATATAAGAAACACAATGCCGACTTAAGTACACGAAGACTGAGTCTTCCTACTGTCTATGTTTTGATTGTTTCCTGTGCCACTAGTTTTACATTCCGATGCACCTCTGCAGGTTTACTGTATCCCTTGGACCTTCCCATTGACGACGAAACACAGAAATTGCATCGGAATTAATTATAAGTGACACAATGCCGACTTAAGGACAGGAAGACTGAGTCTTCCTACTGTCTATAATTATAGCGTTTCCTGTGTCACCAGTTTTACATTCCGATGCACCTCTACAGGTTTACTGTATCCCTTGGACCTTGACAGTGACGATGAAACACAGAAATTGCATCGGAATTAAATATAAGAGACACAATGCCGACGTAAGTACAGGAAGACTGAGTCTTCCTACTGTCAATGTTTTGAGCGTTTCCTGTGTCATCAGTTTTACTTTCCGATGCACCTCTGCAGGTTTACTATATCTCTTGGACCTTCCCATTCACGCTAAAACACAGACATTTCATCGGAAATAAATATAAGAGACACAATGCCGAATTAAGTACAGGAAGACTGATTCTTCCTACTGTCACTGTTTTGAGAGTTTCCTGTGTCACCAGTTTTACATTCCGACGCACCTCTGCAGGTTTACTGTATCCCTTGGACCTTCCCATTGACGATGAAACACAGAAATTGCATCGGAATTAAATATAAGAGACACAATACCGACTTAAGTACAGGAAGACTGAGTCTTCCTACTGTCTATGTTTTGAGCGTTTCCTGTGTCACTAGTTTTACATTCCGATGCACCTCTGCAGGTTTACTGTATCCTTTGGACCTTCCCATTGACGATGAAACACAGAAATTGCATCGGAATTAAATATAAGAGACACAATGCCGACTTAAGTACAGGAAGACTAAGTCTTCCTAATGTCTAAAATTTGAGCGTTTCCTGTGTCACCAGTTTTACATTCCGATGCACCTCTACAGGTTTACTGTATCCCTTGGACCTTCACAGTGACGATGAAACACAGGAATTGCATCGGAATTAAATATAAGAAACACAATGCCGACTTAAGTACAGGAAGACTGAGTCTTCCTACTGTCTATGTTTTGATTGTTTCCTGTGGCACTAGTTTTACATTCCGATGCACCTCAGCAGGTTTACTGTATCCCTTGGACCTTCCCATTGACGATGAAACACAGAAATTGCATCGGAATTAATTACAAGTGGCACAATGCCGACTTAAGTACAGGAAGACTGAGTCTTCCTACTGTCTATAATTTGAGCGTTTCCTGTGTCACCAGTTTTACATTCCGATGCACCTCTACAGGTTTACTGTATCCCTTGGACCTTGACAGTGACGATGAAACACAGAAATTGCATCGGAATTAAATATAAGAGACACAATGCCGACGTAAGTACAGGAAGACTGAGTCTTCCTACTGTCTATAATTTGAGCGTTTCCTGTTTCACCAGTTTTACATTCCGATGCACCTCTGCAGGTTTACTGTATCCCTTGGACCTTCCCATTCACGATGAAACACAGAAATTGCATCGGAATTAAATATAAGAGACACAATGCCGACTTAAGTACAGGAAGACTGAATCTTCCTAATGTCTATGTTTTGAGCGTTTCCTGTGTCACTAGTTTTACATTCCGATGCACCTCTGCAGGTTTACTGTATCCTTTGGACCTTCCCATTGACGATGAAACACAGAAATTGCATCGGAATTAAATATAAGAGACACAATGCCGACTTAAGTACAGGAAGACTAAGTCTTCCTACTGTCTAAAATTTGAGCGTTTCCTGTGTCACCAGTTTTACATTCCGATGCACCTCTACAGGTTTACTGTATCCCTTGAACCTTCACAGTGACGATGAAACACAGGAATTGCATCGGAATTAAATATAAGAAACACAATGCCGACGTAAGTACAGGAAGAATGAGTCTTCCTACTGTCTATGTTTTGATTGTTTCCTGTGCCACTAGTTTTACATTCCGATGCACCTCTGCAGGTTTACTGTATCCCTCGGACCTTCCCATTGACGATGAAACACAGAAATTTCATTGGAAATAAATATAAGAGACACAATGACGACTTAAGTACAGGAAGACTAAGTCTTCCTACTGTCTAAAATTTGAGCGTTTCCTGTGTCACCAGTTTTACATTCCGATGCACCTCTACAGGTTTACTGTATCCCTTGGACCTTCACAGTGACGATGAAACACAGGAATTGCATCGGAATTAAATATAAGAAACACAATGCCGACTTCAGTACACGAAGACTGAGTCTTCCTACTGTCTATGTTTTGATTGTTTCCTGTGCCACTAGTTTTACATTCCGATGCACCTCTGCAGGTTTACTGTATCCCTTGGACCTTCCCATTGACGACGAAACACAGAAATTGCATCGGAATTAATTATAAGTGACACAATGCCGACTTAAGGACAGGAAGACTGAGTCTTCCAACTGTCTATAATTATAGCGTTTCCTGTGTCACCAGTTTTACATTCCGATGCACCTCTACAGGTTTACTGTATCCCTTGGACCTTGACAGTGACGATGAAACACAGAAATTGCATCGGAATTAAATATAAGAGACACAATGCCGACGTAAGTACAGGAAGACTGAGTCTTCCTACTGTCAATGTTTTGAGCGTTTCCTGTGTCATCAGTTTTACTTTCCGATGCACCTCTGCAGGTTTACTATATCTCTTGGACCTTCCCATTCACGCTAAAACACAGACATTTCATCGGAAATAAATATAAGAGACACAATGCCGAATTAAGTACAGGAAGACTGATTCTTCCTACTGTCACTGTTTTGAGAGTTTCCTGTGTCACCAGTTTTACATTCCGACGCACCTCTGCAGGTTTACTGTATCCCTTGGACCTTCCCATTGACGATGAAACACAGAAATTGCATCGGAATTAAATATAAGAGACACAATACCGACTTAAGTACAGGAAGACTGAGTCTTCCTACTGTCTATGTTTTGAGCGTTTCCTGTGTAACTAGTTTTACATTCCGATGCACCTCTGCAGGTTTACTGTATCCTTTGGACCTTCCCATTGACGATGAAACACAGAAATTGCATCGGAATTAAATATAAGAGACACAATGCCGACTTAAGTACAGGAAGACTAAGTCTTCCTAATGTCTAAAATTTGAGCGTTTCCTGTGTCACCAGTTTTACATTCCGATGCACCTCTACAGGTTTACTGTATCCCTTGGACCTTCACAGTGACGATGAAACACAGGAATTGCATCGGAATTAAATATAAGAAACACAATGCCGACTTAAGTACAGGAAGACTGAGTCTTCCTACTGTCTATGTTTTGATTGTTTCCTGTGGCACTAGTTTTACATTCCGATGCACCTCAGCAGGTTTACTGTATCCCTTGGACCTTCCCATTGACGATGAAACACAGAAATTGCATCGGAATTAATTACAAGTGGCACAATGCCGACTTAAGTACAGGAAGACTGAGTCTTCCTACTGTCTATAATTTGAGCGTTTCCTGTGTCACCAGTTTTACATTCCGATGCACCTCTACAGGTTTACTGTATCCCTTGGACCTTGACAGTGACGATGAAACACAGAAATTGCATCGGAATTAAATATAAGAGACACAATGCCGACGTAAGTACAGGAAGACTGAGTCTTCCTACTGTCTATAATTTGAGCGTATCCTGTTTCACCAGTTTTACATTCCGATGCACCTCTGCAGGTTTACTGTATCCCTTGGACCTTCCCATTCACGATGAAACACAGAAATTGCATCGGAATTAAATATAAGAGACACAATGCCGACTTAAGTTCAGGAAGACTGAATCTTCCTAATGTCTATGTTTTGAGCGTTTCCTGTGTCACTAGTTTTACATTCCGATGCACCTCTACAGGTTTACTGTATCCCTTGGACCTTCACAGTGGCGAAGAAACACAGAAATTGCATCGGAATTAAATATAAGAGACACAATACCGACTTAAGTACAGGAAGACTGAGTCTTCCCACTGTCTATGTATTGAGCGTTTCCTGTGTCACTAGTTTTACATTCCGATGCACCTCTGCAGGTTTACTGTATCCTTTGGACCTTCCCATTGACGATGAAACACAGAAATTGCATCGGAATTAAATATAAGAGACACAATGCCGACTTAAGTACAGGAAGACTAAGTCTTCCTACTGTCTAAAATTTGAGCGTTTCCTGTGTCACCAGTTTTACATTCCGATGCACCTCTACAGGTTTACTGTATCCCTTGAACCTTCACAGTGACGATGAAACACAGGAATTGCATCGGAATTAAATATAAGAAACACAATGCCGACGTAAGTACAGGAAGAATGAGTCTTCCTACTGTCTATGTTTTGATTGTTTCCTGTGCCACTAGTTTTACATTCCGATGCACCTCTGCAGGTTTACTGTATCCCTCGGACCTTCCCAATGACGATGAAACACAGAAATTGCATCGGAATTAATTATAAGTGACACAATGCCGACTTAAGTACAGGTAGACTGAGTCTTCCTACTGTCTATAATTTGAGCGTTTCCTGTGTCACTAGTTTTACATTCCGATGCACCTCTGCAGGTTTACTGTATCCTTTGGACCTTCCCATTGACGATGAAACACAGATATTGCATCAGAATTAAATATAAGAGACACAATGCCGACTTCAGTAAAGGAAGACTGAGTCTTCCTACTGTCTATAATTTGAGCGTTTCCTGTTTCACCAGTTTTACATTCCGATGCACCTCTGCAGGTTTACTGTATCCCTTGGACCTTCCCATTGACGATGAAACACAGAAATTGCATCGGAATTAAATATAAGAGACACAATGCCGACTTAAGTACAGGAAGACTGAATCTTACTAATGTCTATGTTTTGAGCGTTTCCTGTGTCACTAGTTTTACATTCCGATGCACCTCTACAGGTTTACTGTATCCCTTGGACCTTCACAGTGCAGATGAAACACAGGGATTGCATCAGAATTAAATTTAAGAGACACAATGCCGACTTAAGTACAGGAAGACCGAGTCTTCCAACTGTGTATGTTTTGATTGTTTCCTGTGTCACTAGTTTTACATTCCGATGCACCTCTGCAGGTTTACTGTCTCCCTTGGACCTTCCCATTTACGCTGAAACACAGAAATTGCATCGAAATTTAATATAAGAGACACAATGCCGACTTAAGTACAAGAAAACAGTCTTCATACGGTCAATGTTTGAGCGGTTCCTGTGTCACCAGTTTTACATTCCGATGCACCTCTGCCGGTTTACTGTATCCCTTGGACCTTCCCATTGTCGATGAAACACAGAAATCGCATCGGAATTAAATATAAGAGACACAATGCCGACATAAGTACAGGAAGACTGAGTCTTCCTACTGTCTATGTTTTGAGCGTTTTCTGTGTCATCAGTTTTACATTCCGATGCACCTCTGCAGGTTTACTGTATCCCTTGGACCTTCGCATTGACGATGAAACACAGAAATTGCATCGGAATTAAATATAAGAGACACAATGCCGACTTAAGTACAGGATGACTAAGTCTTCCTACTGTCTATGTTTTGAGCGTTTCTTGTGTCATCAGTTTTACTTTCCGATGCACCTCTGCAGGTTTACTATATCCCTTGGACCTTCCCATTGACGATGAAACACAGAAATTGCATAGGATTTAAATATAAGTGACACAATGCCGACTTAAGTACAAGAAGAATGAGTCTTCCTACTGTCTGTAATTTGAGCGTTTCCTGTGTCGTCAGTTTTACATTCCGATGCACCTCTATAGGTTTACTGTATTGGACCCTCCCATTGACGATGAAACACAGAAATTGCATCGGAATTAAATATAAGAGACACAATGCCGACTTAAAAACAGGAAGACTGAGTCTGCCTACTCTCTATGTTTTGAGCGCTTCCTGTGTCCCCAGTTTTACATTCTGATGCAGCTCTGCAGTTTTACTGAATCCCTTGGACCTTCCCATTGGCGATGAAACACAGAAATTTCATCGGAAATAAATATAAGAGACACAATGCCGACTTAAGTATAGGAAGACTGAGTCTTCCTACTGTCTATGCTTTGAGCGTTTCCTGTGTCACCAGTTTTACATTCCGAAGCACCTGTGCAGGTTTATTGTATCCCTTGGACCTTTACATTGACGATGAAACACAGAAATTTCATCGGAAATAAATATAAGAGACACAATGCCGACTTAAGTATAGGAAGACTGAGTCTTCCTACTGTCTATGCTTTGAGCGTTTCCTGTGTCACCAGTTTTACATTCCGAAGCACCTCTGCAGGTTTATTGTATCCCTTGGACCTTTACATTGACGATGAAACACAGAAATTGCATCGGAATTAAATATAAGAAACACAATGCCGACTTAAGTACAGGAAGACTAAGTCTTCCTACTGTCTATGTTTTGAGCGTTTCTTGTGTCATCAGTTTTACTTTCCGATGCACCTCTGCAGGTTTACTATATCCCTTGGACCTTCCCATTCACGATGAAACGCAGAAATTTCATTGGAAATAAATATAAGAGACACAATGACGACTTAAGTACAGGAAGACTGAGCCTTCCTACTGTCTATATTTTGAGCGTTTCCTGTGTCACTAGTTTTACATTCCGATGCACCTCTGCAGGTTTACTGTATCCCTTGGACCTTCCCATTGACGATGAAACACACAAATTGCATCGGAATTAAATATAAGAGACACAATGCCGACTTAAGTACAGGAAGAATGAGTCTTCATCTGTCTATGTGTTGGCGTTTCCTGTGTCACCAGTTTTACATTCTGATGCACCTCTGCAGGTTTTCTGTACCCTTGGACCTTCCCATTGACGATGAAACACAGAAATTGCATCGGAATTAAATATAAGAGACACAATGCCGACTTAAGTACAGGAAGACTAAGTCTTCCTACTGTCTAAAATTTGAGCGTTTCCTGTGTCATCAGTTTTACATTCCGATGCACCTCTACAGGTTTACTGTATCCCTTGGACCTTCACAGTGACGATGAAACACAGGAATTGCATCGGAATTAAATATAAGAAACACAATGCCGACTTAAGTACAGGAAGACTGAGTCTTCCTACTGCCTATGTTTTGATTGTTTCCTGTGCCACTAGTTTTACATTCCGATGCACCTCTGCAGGTTTACTGTATCCCTTGGACCTTCCCATTGACGATGAAACACAGAAATTGCATCGGAATTAAATATAAGAGACACAATGCCGACTTAAGTACAGGAAGACTGAGTCTTCCTACTGTCTATGTCTTGAGCGTTTCCTGTGTCATCAGTTTTACTTTCCGATGCACCTCTGCAGGTTTACTATATCTCTTGGACCTTCCCATTCACGCTGAAACACAGAAATTTCAGCGGAAATAAATATAAGAGACACAATGCCGAATTAAGTACAGGAGGACTGATTCTTCCTACTGTCACTGTTTTGAGCGTTTCCTGTGTCACCAGTTTTACATTCCGATGCACCTCTGCAGGTTTCCTGTCTCCCTTGGACCTTCCCATTTACGCTGAAACACAGAAATTGCATCGAAATTTAATATAAGAGACACAATGCCGACTTAAGTACAAGAAAACAGTCTTCATACGGTCAATGTTTGAGCGGTTCCTGTGTCACCAGTTTTACATTCCGATGCACCTCTGCCGGTTTACTGTATCCCTTGGACCTTCCCATTGTCGATGAAACACAGAAATCGCATCGGAATTAAATATAAGAGACACAATGCCGACATAAGTACAGGAAGACTGAGTCTTCCTACTGTCTATGTTTTGAGCGTTTTCTGTGTCATCAGTTTTACATTCCGATGCACCTCTCCAGGTTTACTGTATCCCTTGGACCTTCGCATTGACGATGAAACACAGAAATTGCATCGGAATTAAATATAAGAGACACAATGCCGACTTAAGTACAGGAAGAGTAAGTCTTCCTACTGTCTATGTTTTGAGCGTTTCTTGTGTCATCAGTTTTACTTTCCGATGCACCTCTGCAGGTTTACTATATCCCTTGGACCTTCCCATTGACGATGAAACACAGAAATTGCATAGGAATTAAATATAAGAGACACAATGCCGACTTAAGTACAGGAAGAATGAGTCTTCCTACTGTCTGTAATTTGAGCGTTTCCTGTGTCGTCAGTTTTACATTCCGATGCACCTCTATAGGTTTACTGTATTGGACCCTCCCATTGACGATGAAACACAGAAATTGCATCGGAATTAAATATAAGAGACATAATGCCGACTTAAAAACAGGAAGACTGAGTCTGCCTACTCTCTATGTTTTGAGCGCTTCCTGTGTCCCCAGTTTTACATTCTGATGCAGCTCTGCAGTTTTACTGAATCCCTTGGACCTTCCCATTGGCGATGAAACACAGAAATTTCATCGGAAATAAATATAAGAGACACAATTCCGACTTAAGTATAGGAAGACTGAGTCTTCCTACTGTCTATGCTTTGAGCGTTTCCTGTGTCACCAGTTTTACATTCCGAAGCACCTGTGCAGGTTTATTGTATCCCTTGGACCTTTACATTGACGATGAAACACAGAAATTTCATCGGAAATAAATATAAGAGACACAATGCCGACTTAAGTATAGGAAGACTGAGTCTTCCTACTGTCTATGCTTTGAGCGTTTCCTGTGTCACCAGTTTTACATTCCGAAGCACCTCTGCAGGTTTATTGTATCCCTTGGACCTTTACATTGACGATGAAACACAGAAATTGCATCGGAATTAAATATAAGAGACACAATGCCGACTTAAGTACAGGAAGACTAAGTCTTCCTACTGTCTATGTTTTGAGCGTTTCTTGTGTCATCAGTTTTACTTTCCGATGCACCTCTGCAGGTTTACTATATCCCTTGGACCTTCCCATTCACGATGAAACGCAGAAATTTCATTGGAAATAAATATAAGAGACACAATGACGACTTAAGTACAGGAAGACTGAGTCTTCCTACTGTCTATATTTTGAGCGTTTCCTGTGTCACTAGTTTTACATTCCGATGCACCTCTGCAGGTTTACTGTATCCCTTGGACCTTCCCATTGACGATGAAACACAGAAATTGCATCGGAATTAAATATATAAGAGACACAATGCCGACTTAAGTACAGGAAGAATGAGTCTTCATCTGTCTATGTGTTGGCGTTTCCTGTGTCACCAGTTTTACATTCTGATGCACCTCTGCAGGTTTTCTGTACCCTTGGACCTTCCCATTGACGATGAAACACAGAAATTGCATCGGAATTAAATATAAGAGACACAATGCCGACTTAAGTACAGGAAGACTAAGTCTTCCTACTGTCTAAAATTTGAGCGTCTCCTGTGTCACCAGTTTTACATTCCGATGCACCTCTACAGGTTTACTGTATCCCTTGGACCTTCACAGTGACGATGAAACACAGGAATTGCATCGGAATTAAATATAAGAAACACAATGCCGACTTATGTACAGGAAGACTGAGTCTTCCTACTGTCTATGTTTTGATTGTTTCCTGTGCCACTAGTTTTACATTCCGATGCACCTCTGCAGGTTTACTGTATCCCTTGGACCTTCCCATTGACGATGAAACACAGAAATTGCATCGGAATTAAATATAAGAGACACAATGCCGACGTAAGTACAGGAAGACTGAGACTTCCTACTGTCTATGTTTTGAGCGTTTCCTGTGTCATCAGTTTTACTTTCCGATGCACCTCTGCAGGTTTACTATATCTCTTGGACCTTCCCATTCACGCTGAAACACAGAAATTTCATCGGAAATAAATATAAGAGACACAATGCCGAATTAAGTACAGGAAGACTGATTCTTCCTACTGTCACTGTTTTGAGCGTTTCCTGTGTCACCAGTTTTACATTCCGACGCACCTCTGCAGGTTTACTGTATCCCTTGGACCTTCCCATTGACGATGAAACACAGAAATTGCATCGGAATTAAATATAAGAGACACAATACCGACTTAAGTACAGGAAGACTGTGTCTTCCTACTGTCTATGTTTTGAGCGTTTCCTGTGTCACTAGTTTTACATTCCGATGCACCTCTGCAGGTTTACTGTATCCTTTGACCTTCCCATTGACGATGAAACACAGAAATTGCATCGGAATTAAATATAAGAGACACAATGCCGACTTAAGTACAGGAAGACTAAGTCTTCCTACTGTCTAAAATTTGAGCGTTTCCGGTGTCACCAGTTTTACATTTCGATGCACCTCTACAGGTTTACTGTATCCCTTGGACCTTCCCAGTGACGATGAAACACAGGAATTGCATCGGAATTAAATATAAGAAACACAATGCCGACTTAAGTACAGGAAGACTGAGTCTTCCTACTGTCTATGTTTTGAGCGTTTCTTGTGTCATCAGTTTTACTTTCCGATGCACCTCTGCAGGTTTACTATATCCCTTGGACCTTCCCATTGACGATGAAACACAGAAATTGCATAGGATTTAAATATAAGTGACACAATGCCGACTTAAGTACAAGAAGAATGAGTCTTCCTACTGTCTGTAATTTGAGCGTTTCCTGTGTCGTCAGTTTTACATTCCGATGCACCTCTATAGGTTTACTGTATTGGACCCTCCCATTGACGATGAAACACAGAAATTGCATCGGAATTAAATATAAGAGACACAATGCCGACTTAAAAACAGGAAGACTGAGTCTGCCTACTCTCTATGTTTTGAGCGCTTCCTGTGTCCCCAGTTTTACATTCTGATGCAGCTCTGCAGTTTTACTGAATCCCTTGGACCTTCCCATTGGCGATGAAACACAGAAATTTCATCGGAAATAAATATAAGAGACACAATGCCGACTTAAGTATAGGAAGACTGAGTCTTCCTACTGTCTATGCTTTGAGCGTTTCCTGTGTCACCAGTTTTACATTCCGAAGCACCTGTGCAGGTTTATTGTATCCCTTGGACCTTTACATTGACGATGAAACACAGAAATTTCATCGGAAATAAATATAAGAGACACAATGCCGACTTAAGTATAGGAAGACTGAGTCTTCCTACTGTCTATGCTTTGAGCGTTTCCTGTGTCACCAGTTTTACATTCCGAAGCACCTCTGCAGGTTTATTGTATCCCTTGGACCTTTACATTGACGATGAAACACAGAAATTGCATCGGAATTAAATATAAGAGACACAATGCCGACTTAAGTACAGGAAGACTAAGTCTTCCTACTGTCTATGTTTTGAGCGTTTCTTGTGTCATCAGTTTTACTTTCCGATGCACCTCTGCAGGTTTACTATATCCCTTGGACCTTCCCATTCACGATGAAACGCAGAAATTTCATTGGAAATAAATATAAGAGACACAATGACGACTTAAGTACAGGAAGACTGAGCCTTCCTACTGTCTATATTTTGAGCGTTTCCTGTGTCACTAGTTTTACATTCCGATGCACCTCTGCAGGTTTACTGTATCCCTTGGACCTTCCCATTGACGATGAAACACACAAATTGCATCGGAATTAAATATAAGAGACACAATGCCGACTTAAGTACAGGAAGAATGAGTCTTCATCTGTCTATGTGTTGGCGTTTCCTGTGTCACCAGTTTTACATTCTGATGCACCTCTGCAGGTTTTCTGTACCCTTGGACCTTCCCATTGACGATGAAACACAGAAATTGCATCGGAATTAAATATAAGAGACACAATGCCGACTTAAGTACAGGAAGACTAAGTCTTCCTACTGTCTAAAATTTGAGCGTTTCCTGTGTCATCAGTTTTACATTCCGATGCACCTCTACAGGTTTACTGTATCCCTTGGACCTTCACAGTGACGATGAAACACAGGAATTGCATCGGAATTAAATATAAGAAACACAATGCCGACTTAAGTACAGGAAGACTGAGTCTTCCTACTGCCTATGTTTTGATTGTTTCCTGTGCCACTAGTTTTACAGTCCGATGCACCTCTGCAGGTTTACTGTATCCCTTGGACCTTCCCATTGACGATGAAACACAGAAATTGCATCGGAATTAAATATAAGAGACACAATGCCGACTTAAGTACAGGAAGACTGAGTCTTCCTACTGTCTATGTCTTGAGCGTTTCCTGTGTCATCAGTTTTACTTTCCGATGCACCTCTGCAGGTTTACTATATCTCTTGGACCTTCCCATTCACGCTGAAACACAGAAATTTCAGCGGAAATAAATATAAGAGACACAATGCCGAATTAAGTACAGGAGGACTGATTCTTCCTACTGTCACTGTTTTGAGCGTTTCCTGTGTCACCAGTTTTACATTCCGATGCACCTCTGCAGGTTTCCTGTCTCCCTTGGACCTTCCCATTTACGCTGAAACACAGAAATTGCATCGAAATTTAATATAAGAGACACAATGCCGACTTAAGTACAAGAAAACAGTCTTCATACGGTCAATGTTTGAGCGGTTCCTGTGTCACCAGTTTTACATTCCGATGCACCTCTGCCGGTTTACTGTATCCCTTGGACCTTCCCATTGTCGATGAAACACAGAAATCGCATCGGAATTAAATATAAGAGACACAATGCCGACATAAGTACAGGAAGACTGAGTCTTCCTACTGTCTATGTTTTGAGCGTTTTCTGTGTCATCAGTTTTACATTCCGATGCACCTCTCCAGGTTTACTGTATCCCTTGGACCTTCGCATTGACGATGAAACACAGAAATTGCATCGGAATTAAATATAAGAGACACAATGCCGACTTAAGTACAGGAAGAGTAAGTCTTCCTACTGTCTATGTTTTGAGCGTTTCTTGTGTCATCAGTTTTACTTTCCGATGCACCTCTGCAGGTTTACTATATCCCTTGGACCTTCCCATTGACGATGAAACACAGAAATTGCATAGGAATTAAATATAAGAGACACAATGCCGACTTAAGTACAGGAAGAATGAGTCTTCCTACTGTCTGTAATTTGAGCGTTTCCTGTGTCGTCAGTTTTACATTCCGATGCACCTCTATAGGTTTACTGTATTGGACCCTCCCATTGACGATGAAACACAGAAATTGCATCGGAATTAAATATAAGAGACATAATGCCGACTTAAAAACAGGAAGACTGAGTCTGCCTACTCTCTATGTTTTGAGCGCTTCCTGTGTCCCCAGTTTTACATTCTGATGCAGCTCTGCAGTTTTACTGAATCCCTTGGACCTTCCCATTGGCGATGAAACACAGAAATTTCATCGGAAATAAATATAAGAGACACAATTCCGACTTAAGTATAGGAAGACTGAGTCTTCCTACTGTCTATGCTTTGAGCGTTTCCTGTGTCACCAGTTTTACATTCCGAAGCACCTGTGCAGGTTTATTGTATCCCTTGGACCTTTACATTGACGATGAAACACAGAAATTTCATCGGAAATAAATATAAGAGACACAATGCCGACTTAAGTATAGGAAGACTGAGTCTTCCTACTGTCTATGCTTTGAGCGTTTCCTGTGTCACCAGTTTTACATTCCGAAGCACC
Source organism: Schistocerca nitens (assembly GCF_023898315.1). Taxonomy (NCBI): domain Eukaryota; kingdom Metazoa; phylum Arthropoda; class Insecta; order Orthoptera; family Acrididae; genus Schistocerca; species Schistocerca nitens. Next base: position 1,324,060,085 of record NC_064614.1, on the reverse strand, counting down.
TCTGCAGGTTTATTGTATCCCTTGGACCTTTACATTGACGATGAAACACAGAAATTGCATCGGAATTAAATATAAGAGACACAATGCCGACTTAAGTACAGGAAGACTAAGTCTTCCTACTGTCTATGTTTTGAGCGTTTCTTGTGTCATCAGTTTTACTTTCCGATGCACCTCTGCATGTTTACTATATCCCTTGGACCTTCCCATTCACGATGAAACGCAGAAATTTCATTGGAAATAAATATAAGAGACACAATGACGACTTAAGTACAGGAAGACTGAGTCTTCCTACTGTCTATATTTTGAGCGTTTCCTGTGTCACTAGTTTTACATTCCGATGCACCTCTGCAGGTTTACTGTATCCCTTGGACCTTCCCATTGACGATGAAACACAGAAATTGCATCGGAATTAAATATATAAGAGACACAATGCCGACTTAAGTACAGGAAGAATGAGTCTTCATCTGTCTATGTGTTGGCGTTTCCTGTGTCACCAGTTTTACATTCTGATGCACCTCTGCAGGTTTTCTGTACCCTTGGACCTTCCCATTGACGATGAAACACAGAAATTGCATCGGAATTAAATATAAGAGACACAATGCCGACTTAAGTACAGGAAGACTAAGTCTTCCTACTGTCTAAAATTTGAGCGTCTCCTGTGTCACCAGTTTTACATTCCGATGCACCTCTACAGGTTTACTGTATCCCTTGGACCTTCACAGTGACGATGAAACACAGGAATTGCATCGGAATTAAATATAAGAAACACAATGCCGACTTATGTACAGGAAGACTGAGTCTTCCTACTGTCTATGTTTTGATTGTTTCCTGTGCCACTAGTTTTACATTCCGATGCACCTCTGCAGGTTTACTGTATCCCTTGGACCTTCCCATTGACGATGAAACACAGAAATTGCATCGGAATTAAATATAAGAGACACAATGCCGACGTAAGTACAGGAAGACTGAGACTTCCTACTGTCTATGTTTTGAGCGTTTCCTGTGTCATCAGTTTTACTTTCCGATGCACCTCTGCAGGTTTACTATATCTCTTGGACCTTCCCATTCACGCTGAAACACAGAAATTTCATCGGAAATAAATATAAGAGACACAATGCCGAATTAAGTACAGGAAGACTGATTCTTCCTACTGTCACTGTTTTGAGCGTTTCCTGTGTCACCAGTTTTACATTCCGACGCACCTCTGCAGGTTTACTGTATCCCTTGGACCTTCCCATTGACGATGAAACACAGAAATTGCATCGGAATTAAATATAAGAGACACAATACCGACTTAAGTACAGGAAGACTGTGTCTTCCTACTGTCTATGTTTTGAGCGTTTCCTGTGTCACTAGTTTTACATTCCGATGCACCTCTGCAGGTTTACTGTATCCTTTGGACCTTCCCATTGACGATGAAACACAGAAATTGCATCGGAATTAAATATAAGAGACACAATGCCGACTTAAGTACAGGAAGACTAAGTCTTCCTACTGTCTAAAATTTGAGCGTTTCCGGTGTCACCAGTTTTACATTTCGATGCACCTCTACAGGTTTACTGTATCCCTTGGACCTTCCCAGTGACGATGAAACACAGGAATTGCATCGGAATTAAATATAAGAAACACAATGCCGACTTAAGTACAGGAAGACTGAGTCTTCCTACTGTCTATGTTTTGATTGTTTCCTGTGCCACTAGTTTTACATTCCGATGCACCTCTGCAGGTTTACTGTATCCCTTGGACCTTCCCATTGACGATGAAACACAGAAATTGCATCGGAATTAATTATAAGTGACACAATGCCGACTTAAGTACAGGAAGACTGAGTCTTCCTACTGTCTATAATTTGAGCGTTTCCTGTGTCACCAGTTTTACATTCCGATGCACCTCTACAGGTTTACTGTATCCCTTGGACCTTGACAGTGACGATGAAACACAGAAATTGCATCGGAATTAAATATAGGAGACACAATGCCGACGTAAGTACAGGAAGACTGAGTCTTCCTACTGTCTATGTTTTGAGCGTTTCCTGTGTCATCAGTTTTACTTTCCGATGCACCTCTGCAGGTTTACTATATCTCTTGGACCTTCCCATTCACGCTGAAACACAGAAATTTCATCGGAAATAAATATAAGAGACACAATGCCGAATTAAGTACAGGAAGACTGATTCTTCCTACTGTCACTGTTTTGAGCGTTTCCTGTGTCACCAGTTTTACATTCCGACGCACCTCTGCAGGTTTACTGTATCCCTTGGACCTTCCCATTGACGATGAAACACAGAAATTGCATCGGAATTAAATATAAGAGACACAATACCGACTTAAGTACAGGAAGACTGAGTCTTCTACTGTCTATGTTTTGAGCGTTTCCTGTGTCACTAGTTTTACATTCCAATGCACCTCTGCAGGTTTACTGTATCCTTTGGACCTTCCCATTGACGATGAAACACAGAAATTGCATCGGAATTAAATATAAGAGACACAATGCCAACTTAAGTACAGGAAGACTGAGTCTACCTACTGTCTATAGTTTGAGCGTTTCCTGTTTCACCAGTTTTACATTCCGATGCACCTCTGCAGGTTTACTGTATCCCTTGAACCTTCCCATTGACGATGAAACACAGAAATTGCATCGGAATTAAATATAAGAGACACAATGCCGACTTAAGTACAGGAAGACTGAATCTTCCTAATGTCTATGTTTTGAGCGTTTCCTGTGTCACTAGTTTTACATTCCGATGCACCTCTACAGGTTTACTGTATCCCTTGGACCTTCACAGTGACGATGAAACACAGAAATTGCATCGGAATTAAATATAAGAGACACAATACCGACTTAAGTACAGGAAGACTGAGTCTTCCTACTGTCTATGTTTTGAGCGTTTCCTGTGTCACTAGTTTTACATTCCGATGCACCTCTGCAGGTTTACTGTATCCTTTGGACCTTCCCATTGACGATGAAACACAGAAATTGCATCGGAATTAAATATAAGAGACACAATGCCGACTTAAGTACAGGAAGACTAAGTCTTCCTACTGTCTAAAATTTGAGCGTTTCCTGTGTCACCAGTTTTACATTCCGATGCACCTCTACAGGTTTACTGTACCCCTTGGACCTTCACAGTGACGATGAAACACAGGAATTGCATCGGAATTAAATATAAGAAACACATTGCCGACTTAAGTACAGGAAGACTGAGTCTTCCTACTGTCTATGTTTTGATTGTTTCCTGTGCCACTAGTTTTACATTCCGATGCACCTCTGCAGGTTTACTGTATCCCTTGGACCTTCCCATTGACGATGAAACACAGAAATTGCATCGGAATTAAATATAAGAGACACAATGCCGACTTAAGTACAGGAAGACTAAGTCTTCCTACTGTCTAAAATTTGAGCGTTTCCTGTGTCATCAGTTTTACATTCCGATGCACCTCTACAGGTTTACTGTATCCCTTGGACCTTCACAGTGACGATGAAACACAGGAATTGCATCGGAATTAAATATAAGAAACACAATGCCGACTTAAGTACAGGAAGACTGAGTCTTCCTACTGCCTATGTTTTGATTGTTTCCTGTGCCACTAGTTTTACATTCCGATGCACCTCTGCAGGTTTACTGTATCCCTTGGACCTTCCCATTGACGATGAAACACAGAAATTGCATCGGAATTAAATATAAGAGACACAATGCCGACTTAAGTACAGGAAGACTGAGTCTTCCTACTGTCTATGTCTTGAGCGTTTCCTGTGTCATCAGTTTTACTTTCCGATGCACCTCTGCAGGTTTACTATATCTCTTGGACCTTCCCATTCACGCTGAAACACAGAAATTTCAGCGGAAATAAATATAAGAGACACAATGCCGAATTAAGTACAGGAGGACTGATTCTTCCTACTGTCACTGTTTTGAGCGTTTCCTGTGTCACCAGTTTTACATTCCGATGCACCTCTGCAGGTTTCCTGTCTCCCTTGGACCTTCCCATTTACGCTGAAACACAGAAATTGCATCGAAATTTAATATAAGAGACACAATGCCGACTTAAGTACAAGAAAACAGTCTTCATACGGTCAATGTTTGAGCGGTTCCTGTGTCACCAGTTTTACATTCCGATGCACCTCTGCCGGTTTACTGTATCCCTTGGACCTTCCCATTGTCGATGAAACACAGAAATCGCATCGGAATTAAATATAAGAGACACAATGCCGACATAAGTACAGGAAGACTGAGTCTTCCTACTGTCTATGTTTTGAGCGTTTTCTGTGTCATCAGTTTTACATTCCGATGCACCTCTCCAGGTTTACTGTATCCCTTGGACCTTCGCATTGACGATGAAACACAGAAATTGCATCGGAATTAAATATAAGAGACACAATGCCGACTTAAGTACAGGAAGAGTAAGTCTTCCTACTGTCTATGTTTTGAGCGTTTCTTGTGTCATCAGTTTTACTTTCCGATGCACCTCTGCAGGTTTACTATATCCCTTGGACCTTCCCATTGACGATGAAACACAGAAATTGCATAGGAATTAAATATAAGAGACACAATGCCGACTTAAGTACAGGAAGAATGAGTCTTCCTACTGTCTGTAATTTGAGCGTTTCCTGTGTCGTCAGTTTTACATTCCGATGCACCTCTATAGGTTTACTGTATTGGACCCTCCCATTGACGATGAAACACAGAAATTGCATCGGAATTAAATATAAGAGACATAATGCCGACTTAAAAACAGGAAGACTGAGTCTGCCTACTCTCTATGTTTTGAGCGCTTCCTGTGTCCCCAGTTTTACATTCTGATGCAGCTCTGCAGTTTTACTGAATCCCTTGGACCTTCCCATTGGCGATGAAACACAGAAATTTCATCGGAAATAAATATAAGAGACACAATTCCGACTTAAGTATAGGAAGACTGAGTCTTCCTACTGTCTATGCTTTGAGCGTTTCCTGTGTCACCAGTTTTACATTCCGAAGCACCTGTGCAGGTTTATTGTATCCCTTGGACCTTTACATTGACGATGAAACACAGAAATTTCATCGGAAATAAATATAAGAGACACAATGCCGACTTAAGTATAGGAAGACTGAGTCTTCCTACTGTCTATGCTTTGAGCGTTTCCTGTGTCACCAGTTTTACATTCCGAAGCACCTCTGCAGGTTTATTGTATCCCTTGGACCTTTACATTGACGATGAAACACAGAAATTGCATCGGAATTAAATATAAGAGACACAATGCCGACTTAAGTACAGGAAGACTAAGTCTTCCTACTGTCTATGTTTTGAGCGTTTCTTGTGTCATCAGTTTTACTTTCCGATGCACCTCTGCAGGTTTACTATATCCCTTGGACCTTCCCATTCACGATGAAACGCAGAAATTTCATTGGAAATAAATATAAGAGACACAATGACGACTTAAGTACAGGAAGACTGAGTCTTCCTACTGTCTATATTTTGAGCGTTTCCTGTGTCACTAGTTTTACATTCCGATGCACCTCTGCAGGTTTACTGTATCCCTTGGACCTTCCCATTGACGATGAAACACAGAAATTGCATCGGAATTAAATATATAAGAGACACAATGCCGACTTAAGTACAGGAAGAATGAGTCTTCATCTGTCTATGTGTTGGCGTTTCCTGTGTCACCAGTTTTACATTCTGATGCACCTCTGCAGGTTTTCTGTACCCTTGGACCTTCCCATTGACGATGAAACACAGAAATTGCATCGGAATTAAATATAAGAGACACAATGCCGACTTAAGTACAGGAAGACTAAGTCTTCCTACTGTCTAAAATTTGAGCGTCTCCTGTGTCACCAGTTTTACATTCCGATGCACCTCTACAGGTTTACTGTATCCCTTGGACCTTCACAGTGACGATGAAACACAGGAATTGCATCGGAATTAAATATAAGAAACACAATGCCGACTTATGTACAGGAAGACTGAGTCTTCCTACTGTCTATGTTTTGATTGTTTCCTGTGCCACTAGTTTTACATTCCGATGCACCTCTGCAGGTTTACTGTATCCCTTGGACCTTCCCATTGACGATGAAACACAGAAATTGCATCGGAATTAAATATAACAGACACAATGCCGACGTAAGTACAGGAAGACTGAGTCTACCTACTGTCTATAGTTTGAGCGTTTCCTGTTTCACCAGTTTTACATTCCGATGCACCTCTGCAGGTTTACTGTATCCCTTGAACCTTCCCATTGACGATGAAACACAGAAATTGCATCGGAATTAAATATAAGAGACACAATGCCGACTTAAGTACAGGAAGACTGAATCTTCCTAATGTCTATGTTTTGAGCGTTTCCTGTGTCACTAGTTTTACATTCCGATGCACCTCTACAGGTTTACTGTATCCCTTGGACCTTCACAGTGACGATGAAACACAGAAATTGCATCGGAATTAAATATAAGAGACACAATACCGACTTAAGTACAGGAAGACTGAGTCTTCCTACTGTCTATGTTTTGAGCGTTTCCTGTGTCACTAGTTTTACATTCCGATGCACCTCTGCAGGTTTACTGTATCCTTTGGACCTTCCCATTGACGATGAAACACAGAAATTGCATCGGAATTAAATATAAGAGACACAATGCCGACTTAAGTACAGGAAGACTAAGTCTTCCTACTGTCTAAAATTTGAGCGTTTCCTGTGTCACCAGTTTTACATTCCGATGCACCTCTACAGGTTTACTGTACCCCTTGGACCTTCACAGTGACGATGAAACACAGGAATTGCATCGGAATTAAATATAAGAAACACATTGCCGACTTAAGTACAGGAAGACTGAGTCTTCCTACTGTCTATGTTTTGATTGTTTCCTGTGCCACTAGTTTTACATTCCGATGCACCTCTGCAGGTTTACTGTATCCCTTGGACCTTCCCATTGACGATGAAACACAGAAATTGCATCGGAATTAATTATAAGTGACACAATGCCGACATAAGTACAGGAAGACTGAGTCTTCCTACTGTCTATAATTTGAGCGTTTCCTGTGTCACTAGTTTTACATTCCGATGCACCTCTGCAGGTTTACTGTATCCTTTGGACCTTCCCATTGACGATGAAACACAGAAATTTCATCGGAATTAAATATAAGAGACACAATGCCGACTTAAGTACAGGAAGACTGAGTCTTCCTACTGTCTATAATTTGAGCGTTTCCTGTTTCACCAGTTTTACATTCCGATGCACCTCTGCAGGTTTACTGTATCCCTTGGACCTTCCCATTGACGATGAAACACAGAAATTGCATCGGAATTAAATATAAGAGACACAATGCCGACTTAAGTACAGGAAGACTGAATCTTCCTAATGTCTATGTTTTGAGCGTTTCCTGTGTCACTAGTTTTACATTCCGATGCACCTCTACAGGTTTACTGTATCCCTTGGACCTTCACAGTGCAGATGAAACACAGGAATTGCATCGGAATTAAATATAAGAGACACAATGCCGACTTAAGTACAGGAAGACTAAGTCTTAATACTGTCTATGTTTTGAGCGTTTCGTGTGTCATCAGTTTTACTTTCTGATGCACCTCTGCAGGTTTACTATATCCCTTGGACCTTCCCATTCACGATGAAACACAGAAATTTCATCGGAAATAAATATAAGAGACACAATGCCGACTTAAGTACAGGAAGGCGGAGTCTTCCTACTGTCTATGTTTTGAGCGTCTCCTGTGTCACCAGTTTTACATTCCGATGCACCTCTGCAGGTTTACTGTATCCCTTGGACCTTCCCATTAACGATGAAACACAGAAATTGCATCGGAATTAAATTTAAGAGACACAATGCCGACTTAAGTACAGGAAGACCGAGTCTTCCAACTGTCTATGTTTTGATTGTTTCCTGTGTCACTAGTTTTACATTCCGATGCACCTCTGCAGGTTTACTGTATCCCTTGGACCTTCCCATTGACGATGAAACACAGAAATTGCATCGGAATTAAATATAAGAGACACAATGCCGACTTAAATACAGGAAGACTGAGTCTGCATACTATCTATGTTTTGAGCGTGTCCTGTGTCCCCAGTTTTACATTCTGATGCAGCTCTGCAGTTTTACTGTATCCCTTAGACCTTCCCATTGGCGATGAAACACAGAAATTGCATCGGAATTTAATATCAGAGACACAATGCCGACTTAAGTACAGGAAGACTGAGTCTTCCTACTGTCTGTAATTTGAGCGTTCCTGTGTCACCAGTTTTACATTCCGATGCACCTCTACAGGTTTACTGTATCCCTTGGACCTTCCCATTGACGATGAAACCCAGAAATTGCATCGGAATTAAATATAAGAGACACAATGCCGACTTCAAAACAGGAAGACTGAGTCTGCCTACTCTCTATGTTTTGAGCGTTTCGTGTGTCCCCAGCTTTACATTCTGATGCAGCTCTGCAGTTTTACTGTATCCCTTGGACCTTCCCATTGGCGATGAAACACAGAAATTTCATCGGAAATAAATATAAGAGACACAATGCCGACTTAAGTATAGGGAGAGTGAGTCTTCTACTGTCTATGCTTTGAGCGTCACCTGTGTCACCAGTTTTACATTCCGATGCACCTCTGCAGGTTTCCTGTCTCCCTTGGACCTTCCCATTATGCTGAAACACAGAAATTGCATCGAAATTTAATATAAGAGACACAATGCCGACTTAAGTACAAGAAAACAGTCTTCATACGGTCAATGTTTGAGCGGTTCCTGTGTCACCAGTTTTACATTCCGATGCACCTCTGCCGGTTTACTGTATCCCTTGGACCTTCCCATTGTCGATGAAACACAGAAATCGCATCGGAATTAAATATAAGAGTCACAATGCCGACATAAGTACAGGAAGACTGAGTCTTCCTACTGCCTTTGTTTTGAGCGTTTTCTGTGTCATCAGTTTTACATTCCGATGCACCTCTGCAGGTTTACTGTATCCCATGGACCTTCGCATTGACGATGAAACACAGAAATTGCATCGGAATTAAATATAAGAGACACAATGCCGACTTAAGTACAGGACGACTAAGTCTTCCTACTGTCTATGTTTTGAGCGTTTCTTGTGTCATCAGTTATACTTTCCGATGCACCTCTGCAGGTTTACTATATCCCTTGGACCTTCCCATTGACGATGAAACACAGAAATTGCATCGGAATTAAATATAAGAGACACAATGCCGACTTAAGTACAGGAAGAATGAGTCTTCCTACTGTCTGTAATTTGAGCGTTTCCTGTGTCACCAGTTTTACATTCCGATGCACCTCTATAGGTTTACTGTATTGGACCTTCCCATTGACGATGAAACACAGAAATTGCATCGGAATTAAATATAAGAGACACAATGCCGACTTAAAAACAGGAAGACTGAGCCTGCCTACTCTCTATGTTTTGAGCGTTTCCTGTGTCCCCAGTTTTACATTCTGATGCAGCTCTGCAGTTTTACTGTATCCCTTGGACCTTCCCATTGGCGATGAAACACAGAAATTTCATCGGAAATAAATATAAGAGACACAATGCCGACTTAAGCATAGGAAGACTGAGTCTTCCTACTGTCTATGCTTTGAGCGTTTCCTGTGTCACCAGTTTTACATTCCGAAGCACCTCTGCAGGTTTATTGTATCCCTTGGACCTTTACATTGACGATGAAACACAGAAATTGCATCGGAATTAAATATAAGAGACACAATGCCGACTTAAAAACAGGAAGACTGAGTCTTCCTACTCTCTATGTTTTGAGCGTTTCCTGTGTAACCAGTTTTACATTTCGATGCACCTCTGCAGGTTTCCTGTTTCCCTTGGACCTTCCCATTGACGCTGAAACACAGAAATTGCATCGAAATTTAATATAAGAGACACAATGCCGACTTAAGTACAAGAAAACAGTCTTCTTACGGTCAATGTTTGAGCGGTTCCTGTGTCACCAGTTTTACATTCCGATGCACCTCTGCCGATTTACTGTATCCCTTGGACCTTCCCATTGTCGATGAAACTCAGAAATCGCATCGGAATTAAATATAAGAGACACAATGCCGACATAAGTACAGGAAGACTGAGTCTTCCTACTGTCTATGTTTTGAGCGTTTTCTGTGTCATCAGTTTTACATTCCGATGCACCTCTGCAGGTTTACTGTATCCCTTGGACCTTCCTATTGACGATGAAAAACAGAAATTGCATCCGAATTAAATATAAGAGACACAATGCCGACTTAAGTACAGGAAGACTGAGTCTTCCTACTGTCTATGTTTTGAGCGTTTCTTATGTCATCAGTTTTAGTTTCCGATGCACCTCTGCAGGTTTACTATATCTCTTGGACCTTCCCATTCACGATGAAACACAGAAATTTCATCGGAAATAAATATAAGAGACACAATGACGACTTAAGTACAGGAAGACTGAGTTTTCCTACTGCCTATGTTTTGAGCGTTTCCTGTGTCACCAGTTTTACATTCCGATGCACCTCTGCAGGTTTACTGTATCCCTTGGACCTTCCCATTGACGATGAAACACAGAAATTGCATCGGAATTAAATGTAAGAGACACAATGCCGACTTAAGTACAGGAAGACTGAGTCGTCCTACTGTCTATGTTTTGAGCGTTTCCTGTGTCACTAGTTTTACATTGCGATGCACCTCTGTAGGTTTACTGTATCCCTTGGACCTTCCCATTGACGATGAAACACAGAAATTGCATCGGAATTAAATATAAGAGACACAATGCCGATTTAAGTACAGGACAAATGAGTCTTCCTACTGTCTATGTGTTGAGCGTTTCCTGTGTCACCAGTTTTACATTCCGATGCACCTCTACAGGTTTAGTGTATCCCTTGGACCTTCACAGTGCAGATGAAACACAAGAATTGCATCAGAATTAAATATAAGAGACACAATGCCGACTTAAGTACAAGAAGACTAAGTCTTCCTACTGTCTATGTTTTGAGCGTTTCGTGTGTCATCAGTTTTTTTTTTCCGATGCACCTCTGCAGGTTTATTATATCCCTTGGACCATCCCATTCACAATGAAACACAGAAATTTCATCGGAAATAAATATAAGAGACACAATGCCGACTTCAGTACAGGAAGGCTGAGTCTTCCCACTGTCTATGTTTTGAGCGTCTCCTGTGTCACCAGTTTTACATTCCGATGCACCTCTGCAGGTTTACTGTATCCCTTGGACCTTCCCATTAACGATGAAACACAGAAATTGCATCGGAATTAAATTTAAGAGACACAATGCAGACTTAAGTACAGGATGACTGAGTCTTCCAACTGTCTAGGTTTTGATTGTTTCCTGTGTCACTAGTTTTACATTCCGATGTACCTCTGCAGGTTTACTGTATCCCTTGGACCTTCTCATTGACGATGAAACACAGAAATTGCATCGGAATTAATTATAAGTGACATAATGCCGACATAAGTACAGGAAGACTGAGTCTTCCTACTGTCTATAATTTGAGCGTTTCCTGTCTCACCAGTTTTACATTCCGATGCACCTCTGCAGGTTTACTATATCTCTTGGACCTTCCCATTCACGATGAAACACAGAAATTTCATCGGAAATAAATATAAGAGACACAATGACGACTTAAGTACAGGAAGACTGAGTCTTCCTACTGCCTATGTTTTGAGCGTTTCCTGTGTCACCAGTTTTACATTGCGATGCACCTCTGCAGGTTTACTGTATCCCTTGGACCTTCCCATTGACGATGAAACACAGAAATTGCATCGGAATTAAATATAAGAGACACAATGCCGATTTAAGTACAGGACAAATGAGTCTTCCTACTGTCTATGTGTTGAGCGTTTCCTGTGTCACCAGTTTTACATTCCGATGCACCTCTACAGGTTTAGTGTATCCCTTGGACCTTCACAGTGCAGATGAAACACAAGAATTGCATCAGAATTAAATATAAGAGACGCAATGCCGATTTAAGTACAAGAAGACTAAGTTTTCCTACTGTCTATGTTTTGAGCGTTTCGTGTGTCATCAGTTTTTTTTTCCGATGCACCTCTGCAGGTTTATTATATCCCTTGGACCATCCCATTCACAATGAAACACAGAAATTTCATCGGAAATAAATATAAGAGACACAATGCCGACTTCAGTACAGGAAGGCTGAGTCTTCCCACTGTCTATGTTTTGAGCGTCTCCTGTGTCACCAGTTTTACATTCCGATGCACCTCTGCAGGTTTACTGTATCCCTTGGACCTTCCCATTAACGATGAAACACAGAAATTGCATCGGAATTAAATTTAAGAGACACAATGCAGACTTAAGTACAGGAAGACTGAGTCTTCCAACTGTCTAGGTTTTGATTGTTTCCTGTGTCACTAGTTTTACATTCCGATGTACCTCTGCAGGTTTACTGTATCCCTTGGACCTTCCCATTGACGATGAAACACAGAAATTGCATCGGAATTAATTATAAGTGACATAATGCCGACATAAGTACAGGAAGACTGAGTCTTCCTACTGTCTATAATTTGAGCGTTTCCTGTCTCACCAGTTTTACATTCCGATGCACCTCTGCAGGTTTACTGTATCCCTTGGACCTTCCCATTGACGATGAAACACAGAAATTGCATCGGAATTAAATATAAGAGACACAATGCCGACTTAAAAACAGGAAGACTGAGTCTGCCTACTCTCCATGTTTTGAGCGTTTCCTGTGTCATCAGTTTTCCTTTCCGATGCACTTCTGCAGGTTTACTATATCCCTTGGACCTTCCTATTGACGATGAAACACAGAAATTTCATCGGAAATAAATATAAGAGACACAATGACGACTTAAGTACAGGAAGACTGAGTCTTCCTACTGTCTATGTTTTGAGCGTTTCCTGTGTCACCACTTTTACATTCCGATGCACCTCTACAGGTTTACAGTATCCCTTGGACCTTCCCATTTACGATGAAACACAGAAATTGCATCGGAATTAAATGTAAGAGACACAATGCCGACTTAAGTACCGGAAGACTGAGTCTTCCTACTGTCTATGTTTTGAGCGTTTCCTCTGTCACTAGTTTTATATTCCGATGCACCTCTGCAGGTTTACTATATCCTTTGGGCCTTCCCATTGACGATGAAACACAGAAATTGCATCAGAATTAAATATAAGATACACAATGCCGACTTAAGTAAAGGAAGACTGAGTCTTCCTACTGTCTATGTTTGAGCGTTTCCTCTGTCACCAGTTTTACATTCCGATGCACCTCTGCAGGTATACTGTATCCCTTGGACCTTGACAGTGACGATGAAACACAGAAATTGCATCGGAATTAAATATAAGAGATACAATGCCGACGTAAGTACAGGAAGACTGAGTCTTACTACTGTCTATGTTTTGAGCGTTTCCTGTGTCACCAGTTTTACATTCCGACGCACCTCTGCAGGTTTACTGTATCCCTTGGACCTTCCCATTGACGATGAAACACAGAAATTGCATCGGAATTAAATATAAGAGACACAATACCGACTTAAGTACAGGAAGACTGAGTTTTCCTACTGTCTATGTTTTGAGCGTTTCCTGTGTCACTAGTTTTACATTCCGATGCACCTCTGCAGGTTTACTGTATCCTTTGGACCTTCCCATTGACGATGAAACACAGAAATTTCTTCGGAATAAAATATAAGAGACACAATGCCGACTTAAGTACAGGAAGACTGAGTCTTCCTACTGTCTATGTTTTGAGCGTTTCCTGTGTCACCAGTTTTACATTCCGATGCACCTCTGCAGGTTTACTGTATCCCTTGGACCTTCCCATTGACGATGAAACACAGAAAATGCATCGGAATTAAATATAAGAGACACAATGCCGACTTAAGTACAGGAAGACTGAATCTTCCTAATGTCTATGTTTTGAGCGTTTCCTGTGTCACTAGTTTTACATTCCGATGCACCTCTACAGGTTTACTGTATCCCTTGGAGCTTCACAGTGCAGATGAAACACAGGAATTGCATCGGAATTAAATATAAGAGACACAATGCCGACATAAGTACAGGAAGACTAAGTCTTCCTACTGTCTATGTTTTGAGCGTTTCGTGTGTCACCAGTCTTACGTTCCGATGCACCTCTGCAGGTTTACTGTATCCCTTGGACCTTCCCATTACGATAAAAAACAGAAATTGCATCCGAATTAAATATAAGAGACACAATGCCGACTTAAGTACAGGAAGACTAAGTCTTCCTACTGTCTATGTTTTGAGCGTTTCCTGTGTCATCAGTTTTACTTTCCAATGCACTTCTGCAGGTTTACTATATCCCTTGGACCTTCCCATTGACGATGAAACACAGATTTTTCATCGGAAATAAATATAAGAGACACAATGACGACTTAAGTACAGGAAGACTGAGTCTTCCTACTGTCTATGTTTTGAGCGTTTCCTGTGTCACCAGTTTTACATTCCGATGCACCTCTGCAGGTTTACAGTATCCCTTGGACCTTCCCATTGACGATGAAACACAGAAATTGCATCGGAATTAAATGTAAGAGACACAATGCCGACTTAAGTACCGGAAGACTGAGTCTTCCTACTGTCTATGTTTTGAGCGTTTCCTGTGTCACTAGTTTTATATTCCGATGCACCTCTGCAGGTTTACTATATCCCTTGGACCTTCCCATTGACGATGAAACACAGAAATTGCATCGGAATGAAATATAAGAGACACAATACCGACTTAAGTACAGGAAGACTGAGTCTTCCTACTGTCTATGTTTTGATTGTTTCCTGTGTCACTAGTTTTACATTCCGATGCACCTCTGCAGGTTTACTGTATCCCTTGGACCTTCCCATTGACGATGAAACACAAAAATTGCATCGGAATTAAATATAAGAGACACAATGCCGACTTGAAAACAGGAAGACTGAGTCTGCCTACTCTCTATTATTTGAGCGGTTCCTGTGTCCCCAGTTTTACATTCTGATGCAGCTCTGCAGTTTTACTGTATCCCTTGGACCTTCCCATTGGAGATGGAACACAGAAATTTCATCGGAAATAAATATAAGAGACACAATGCCGACTTAAGTATAGGAAGATTGAGTCTTCCTACTGTCTATGCTTTGAGCGTTACCTGTGTCACCAGTTTTACATTCCGATGCACCTCTGCAGGTTTATTGTATCCCTTGGACCTTCCCATTGACGATGAAACACAGAAATTGCATCGGAACTAAATATAAGAGACACAATGCCGACTTAAGTACAGGAAGACTGAGTGTTCCTACTCTCTATGTTTTGAGCGTTTCCTGTGTCACCAGTTTTACATTCCGATGGACCTCTGCAGGTTTCCTGTTTCCCTTGGACCTTCCCATTGACGCTGAAACACAGAAATTGCATCGAAATTTAATATAAGAGACACAATGCCGACTTAAGTACAAGAAAACAGTCTTCATACGGTCAATGTTTGAGCGGTTCCTGTGTCACCAGTTTTACATTCCGATGCATCTCTGCCGGTTTACTGTATCCCTTGGACCTTCCCATTGTCGATGAAACACAGAACTCGCATCGGAATTAAATATAAGAGACACAATGCCGACATAAGTACAGGAAGACTGAGTCTTCCTACTGTCTATGTTTTGAGCGATTTCTGTGTCATCAGTTTTACATTCCGATGCACCTCTGCAGGTTTACTGTATGCCTTGGACCTTCCCATTGACGATGAAAAACAGAAATAGCATCGGAATTAAATATAAGAGACACAATGCCGACTTAAGTACAGGAAGACTGAGTCTTCCAACTGTCTATGTTTTGATTGTTTCCTGTGTCACTAGTTTTACATTCCGATGCACCTCTACAGTTTTACTGTATCGCTTGGACCTTCCCATTGACGATGAAACACAGAAATTGCATCGGAATTAAATATAAGAGACACAATGCCGACTTAAAAACAGGAAGACTGAGTCTGCCTACTCTCTATGTTCTGAGCGTTTCCTGTGTCCCCAGTTTTACATTCTGATGCAGCTCTGCAGTTTTACTGTATCCCTTAGACCTTCCCATTGGCGATGAAACACAGAAATTGCATCGGTATTAAATATAAGAGACACAATGCCGACTTAAGTACAGGAAGACCGAGTCTTCCTACTGTCTGTAATATGAGCGTTTCCTGTGTCACCAGTTTTACATTCCGATGCACCTCTGCAGTTTTACTGTATCCCTTGGACCTTCCCATTGACGATGAAACACAGAAATTGCATCGAAATTAAATATAAGAGACACAATGCCGACTTAAGTACAAGAAAACAGTCTTCATACGGTCAATGTTTGAGCTGTTCCTGTGTCACCAGTTTTACATTCCGATGCACCTCTGCAGGTTTACTGTATGCCTTGGACCTTCCCATTGACGATGAAAAACAGAAATTGCATCGGAATTAAATATAAGAGACACAATGCCGACTTATAGATGCTTATAGATGTTGACTCTGAAATTATTGGTATATCTGAACACTTCTTAAATAAGGAGATAATTCAGAGGCTTCCTTTACCAGGATACAGGTTGGCTGGCTGCTTTTGGAGGAGCTCTTTGCGGTGTGGGGGAGTAGCCATGTATGTGAAAAACGGCATCGCATTTGAGTCAATTGATGTTTCAAAGTACTGCACTGAAAAGGTGTTTGAATGTTGTGCAGGTGTGGTTAAATTTAACGGAGTTAAACTTGTAACTGTTGTTATTTATAGATCCCCAGACTCCGATTTCACAGCATTTTTGCTAAAGCTAGAGGAGGTTCTTGGTTCACTTTATAGGAAATACAAAAAGTTAGTTATATGTGGTGACTTCAATATTAATTGTATAAGTGATTGTGCAAGGAAGAGGATGCTGGTAGACCTCTTTAATTCATATAATCTTTGCAAACCGTATTCTTTCCAACGAGAGTGCAAGGGAACAGTAGAACAACCATAGACAACATTTTTGTTCATTCCTCATTACTAGAAGGGCATTCTGTTAGAAAAAAGGTGAATGGCCTTTCAGATCATGATGCGCAAATTTTAACTTTAAAAGATTTTTATGCTGCAACTCGTGTTATAGTCATCAGCTGTTCAGGAAAGCTGATCCGGTTGCTGTAGAGACCTCTGTAAACCTTATATAGGAACAAGAGTGGCAAGATGTTTATAGCGCTGAGACAGTAAACGATAAATATAATGCTTTTCTAAAGACCTTTCTCATGCTCTTTGAAAGTTGCTTTCCGTTACAACGTTTAAAACAGGGTACTAGCACAAACAGGCAGCCTGGGTGGCTGACTAGAGGGATAAGAATATCTTGTAGAACAAAGTGGCAATTATATCAAAACGTTAGAAACAGTCAAAATCTAAATGCAGCAGCCCATTACAAACAGTATTGTAAGGTGCTTAAAAATGTTATTAGGAAGGTAAAAAGTATGTGGTATGCAGATAGAATAGCTAAGTCTCAGGATAAAATTAAAACCATATGGTCAGTCGTAAAGGAAGTTGCTGGTCTGCAGAGACAGGTCGAGGATATAGAATCAGTGCGTAGTGGGAATGTCCGTATTACTGATAAGTCGCATATATGTACAGTATTTAATAATCACTTTCTGAATATAGCAGGTGAACTAAATAGAAACCTAATTCCAACAGGGAATCATATAGCGCTCTTAGAAAAAAGTGTTCCGAGACTGTTACCTGAAATGCTCCTCCATGATACTGACAAGAGGGAGATTGAGTTAATAATTAAGTCACTAAAGACCAAGAACTCTCATGGATATGACGGGGTATCTAGCAGAATACTGAAGTATTGTTCTATGTGTGTTAGCCCAGTACTTAGCCATATCTGTAACTTTTCCTTTAGGAGTGGTCGGTTTCCTGATCGATTAAAATACTCGGTAGTGAAGCCACTTTATAAAAAGGGAGACATTGATAATGTTGACAATTTTAGACCTATTTCTATGCCATCGGTGTTTGCTAAAGTTATCGAGAAGGTTGTATATACAAGGTTACTGGAGCATTTAAATTCACATAATTTGCTGTCAAATGTTCAGTTTGGTTTTAGAAATGGTTTAACAACTGAAAATGCTATATTCTCTTTTCTCTGTGAGGTTTTCGACGGATTAAATAAAAGGTTGCGAACGCTAGGTGTTTTCTTTGATTTAACGAAGGCTTTTGACTGTGTTGACCACAAAATATTACTGCAGAAGTTGGACCATTATGGAGTAAGGGGAGTAGCTTACAATTGGTTCGCCTCTTACTTTAAGAACAGAAAGCAGAGGGTAATTCTCCGCAATATTGAGAGTGGTAGTGATGTTCAGTCCCAATGGGGCACTGTTAAGTGGGGCGTTCCCCAAGGGTCGGTGCTGGGGCCACTGCTGTTTCTTATTTATATAAATGATATGCCTTCTAGTATTACAGGTGATTCAGAAATATTTCTGTTTGCCGATGACACCAGCTTGATAGTGAAGGATCTTGTGTGTAATATTGAAACAGTAACAAATAATTTAGTTCATGAAATAAGTTCGTGGCTTGTGGAAAATAATTTGATGCTAAATCACAGTAAGACTCAGTTTTTACAGTTTCTAACTCACAATTCAACAAGAACTGACATTTTAATCAGACAGAATGGGCATGTTATAAGCGAGACGGAACAGTTCAAGTTCCTAGGCGTACGGATAGATAGTAAGCTGTTGTGGAAAGCCCATGTTCAGGATCTTGTTCAGAAACTAAATGCTGCTTTATTTACCATTAGAACAGTATCTGAAATAAGTGACACTTCAACACGAAAAGTAGTCTAATTCGCATATTTTCATACGCTTATGTCGTATGGTATTATTTTTTGGGGTAATTCTTCTGATTCAAAAAGGGTATTTTTGGCTCAAAAACGGGCTGTTCGAGCTATATGTGGTGTAAGTTCGAGAACCTCTTGTCGACCCCTATTCAAAAATCTGGGAATTCTGACATTGCCCTCACAGTATATATTTTCTTTAATGTCGTTTATTGTTAGCAATATTAGCCTATTCCCAAGAGTTAGCAGCTTTCACTCAGTTAATACTAGGCAGAAATCAAATCTGCATGTAGAATGCAGTTCCTTGACTCTTGTGCAGAAAGGAGTGCAGTATTCTGCTGCATACATTTTCAATAAGCTACCACAAGAACTCAAAAATCTTAGCAGTAGCCCAAACTCTTTTAAGTCTAAACTGAAGAGTTTCCTCATAGCTCACTCCTTCTATTCTGTCGAGGAGCTCCTGGAAGAGCTAAAAAAATAAGCAAATTCCAGTGTTACATTGTTGATTGTCTTCATTTAAACTTATGACTTGTCACCTGAATGTGTTTTTTTTTCTATATTTCATTTTATCTGTTTCTAATATCGTGTGATAAATTCATGTATTGACTCGTTCCATGACCATGGACATTTCTCCTTAATTTGGTCCCACGGAACAATAAATAAATAAATAAATTAAGTACAGGAAGAATGAGTCTTCCAACTGTCTATGTGTTGAGCGTTTCCTGTGTCACCAGTTTACATTCTGTTGCACCTCTGCAGGTTTACTGTATCCCTTGACCTTCCCATTGACGATGAAACACAGAAATTGCATCGGAATTAAATATAAGAGACACAATGCCGACTTAAGTACAGGAAGACTGAGTCTTCCTACTGTCTATGTTTTGAGCGTTTCCTGTGTCACTAGTTTTACATTCGGATGCACCTCTACAGGTTTACTGTATCCCTTGGACCTTCACAGTGACGATGAAACACAGGAATTGCATCGGAATCAAATATAAGAGACACAATGCCGACTTAAGTACAGGAAGACTAAGTCTTCCTACTGTCTATGTTTTGAGCGTTTCGTGTGTCATCAGTTTTACTTTCCGATGCACCTCTGCAGGTTTACTATATCCCTTGGACCTTCCCATTCACGATGAAACACAGAAATTTCATCGGAAATAAATATAAGAGACACAATGCCGACTTAAGTACAGTAAGGCTGAGTCTTCCTACTGTCTATGTTTTGAGCGTCTCCTGTGTCACCAGTTTTACATTCCGATGCACCTCTGCAGGTTTACTGTATCCCTTGGACCTTCCCATTAACGATGAAACACAGAAATTGCATCGGAATTAAATATAAGAGACACAATGCCGACTTAAGTACAGGAAGACTGAGTCTTCCAACTGTCTATGTTTTGATTGTTTCCTGTGTCACTAGTTTTACATTCCGATGCACCTCTGCAGGTTTACTGTATCGCTTGGACCTTCCCATTGACGATGAAACACAGAAATTGCATCGGAATTAAATATAAGAGACACAATGCCGACTTAAAAACAGGAAGACTGAGTCTGCCTACTCTCTATGTTCTGAGCGTTTCCTGTGTCCCCAGTTTTACATTCTGATGCAGCTCTGCAGTTTTACTGTATCCCTTAGACGTTCCCATTGACGATGAAACACAGAAATTGCATCGGAATTAAATATAAGAGACACAATGCCGACTTAAGTACAGAAGACCGAGTCTTCCTACTGTCTGTAATATGAGCGTTTCCTGTGTCACCAGTTTTACATTCCGATGCACCTCTGCAGTTTTACTGTATCCCTTGGACCTTCCCATTGACGATGAAACACAGAAATTGCATCGAATTTAAATATAAGAAACACAATGCCGACTTAAGTACAGGAAGACTAAGTCTTCCTTCTGTCTATGTTTTGAGCGTTTCATGTGTCATCAGTTTTACTTTCCGATGCACCTCTGCAGGTTAACTATATCCATTGGACCTTCCCATTCACGATGAAACACAGAAATTTCATCGGAAATATATATAAGAGACACAATGCCGACTTAAGTACAGGAAGACTGAGTCTTCCTACTGTCTATGTTTTGAGCGTTTCCTGTGTCACCAGTTTTACATTCCGATGCACCTCTGCAGGTTTACTGTATTCCTTGGACCTTCCCATTGACGATGAAACACAGAAATTGCATCGGAATTAAATATAAGAGACACAATGCCGACTTAAGTACAGGAAGAGTGAGTCTTCCTACAGTCTATGTTTTGAGCGTTTCCTGTGTCACTAGTTTTACATTCGGATGCACCTCTACAGGTTTACTGGATCCCTTGGACCTTCACAGTGACGATGAAACACAGGAATTACATCGGAATTAAATATAAGAGACACAATGCCGACTTAAGTACAGGAAGACGAAGTCTTCCTAATGTCTATGTTTTGAGCGTTTCGTGTGTCATCAGTTTTACTTTCCGATGCACCTCTGCAGGTTTACTATATCCCTTGGACCTTCCCATTCACGATGAAACACAGAAATTTCATCGGAAATAAATATAAGAGACACAATGCCGACTTAAGTACAGGAAGACCGAGTCTCCCTACTGTCTGTTATTTGAGCGTTTCCTGTGTCACCAGTTTTACATTCCGATGCACCTCTGCAGTTTTACTGTATCCCTTGGACCTTCCCATTGTCGATGAAACACAGTAATCGCATCGGAATTAAATATAAGGGACACAATGCCGGCATAAGTACAGGAAGACTGAGTCTTCCTACTGTCTATGTTTTGAGCGTTTTCTGTGTCATCAGTTTTACATTCCGATGCACCTCTGCAGGTTTACTGTATCCCTTGGACCTTCCCATTGACGATGAAAAACAGAAATTGCATCGGAATTAAATATAAGAGACACAATGCCGACTTAAGTACAGAAAGACTAAGTCTTCCTAATGTCTATGTTTTGAGCGTTTCGTGTGTCATCAGTTTTACTTTCCGATGCACCTCTGCAGGTTTACTATATCCCTTGGACCTTCCCATTCACGATGAAACACAGAAATTTCATCGGAAATAAATATAAGAGACACAATGACGACTTAAGTACAGGAAGACAGAGTCTTCCTACTGCCTATGTTTTGAGCGTTTCCTGTGTCACCAGTTTTACATTCCGATGCACCTCTGCAGGTTTACTGTATCCCTTGGACCTGCCCATTGACGATGAAACACAGAAATTGCATCGGGATTAAATATAAGAGACACAATGCCGACTTAAGTACAGGAAGAATGAGTCTTCCTCTTTCTATGTGTCGGCGTTTCCTGTGTCACCAGTTTTACATTCTGATGCACCTCTGCAGGTTTTCTGTACCCTTGGACCTTCCCATTGACGATGAAACACAGAAATTGCATCGGAATTAAATATAAGAGAGACAATGCGGACTTAAGTACAGGAAGACAAAGTCTTCCTACTGTCTAAAATTTGAGCGTTTCCTGTGTCACCAGTTTTACATTCCGATGCACCTCTACAGGTTTACTGTATACCTTGGACCTTCACAGTGACGATGAAACACAGGAATTGCATCGGAATTAAATATAAGAAACACAATGCCGACTTAAGTACAGGAAGACTGAGTCTTCCAACTGTCTATGTTTTGATTGTTTCCTGTGCCACTAGTTTTACATTCCGATGCACCTCTGCAGGTTTACTGTATCCCTTGGACCTTCCCATTGACGATGAAACACAGATATTGCATCGGAATTAATTATAAGTGACACAATGCCGACTTAAGGACAGGAAGACTGAGTCTTCCTACTGTCTATAATTTGAGCGTTTCCTGTGTCACCAGTTTTACATTCCGATGCACCCCTACAGGTTTACTGTATCCCTTGGACCTTGACAGTGACGATGAAACACAGAAATTGCATCGGAATTAAATATAAGAGACACAATGCCGACGTAAGTACAGGAAGACTGAGTCTTCCTACTGTCTATGTTTTGAGCGTTTCCTGTGTCATCAGTTTTACTTTCCGATGCACCTCTGCAGGTTTACTATATCCCTTGGACCTTCCCATTCACGCTGAAACACAGAAATTTCATCGGAAATAAATATAAGAGACACAATGCCGAATTAAGTACAGGAAGGCGGAGTCTTCCTACTGTCTATGTTTTGAGCGTTTCCTGTTTCACCAGTTTTACATTCCGATGCACCTCTGCAGGTTTACTGTACCCTTGGACCTTCCCATTGACGATGAAACACAGAAATTGCATCGGAATTAAATATAAGAGACACAATGCCGACTTAAGTACAGGAAGACTGAATCTTCCTAATGGCTATGTTTTGAGCGTTTCCTGTGCCACTAGTTTTACATTCCGATGCACCTCTGCAGGTTTACTGTATCCCTTGGACCTTCCCATTGACGATGAAACACAGATATTGCATCGGAATTAATTATAAGTGACACAATGCCGACTTAAGGACAGGAAGACTGAGTCTTCCTACTATCTATAATTTGAGCGTTTCCTGTGTCACCAGTTTTACATTCCGATGCACCCCTACAGGTTTACTGTATCCCTTGGTCCTTGACAGTGACGATGAAACACAGAAATTGCATCGGAATTAAATATAAGAGACACAATGCCGACTTAAAGACAGGAAAACTGAGTCTGCCTACTCTCTATGTTTTGAGCGTCTCCTGTGTCCCCAGTTTTACATTCTGATGCAGCTCTGCAGTTTTACTGTATCCCTTAGACCTTCCCATTGGCGATGAAACACAGAAATTGCATCGGAATTTATTATCAGAGACACAATGCCGACTTAAGTACAGGAAGACTGAGTCTTCCTACTGTCTGTAATTTGAGCGTTTCCTGTGTCACCAGTTTTACATTCCGATGCACCTCTACAGGTTTACTGTATCCCTTGGACCTTCCCATTGACGATGAAACCCAGAAATTGCATCGGAATTAAATATAAGAGACACAATGCCGACTTAAAAACAGGAAGACTGAGTCTGCCTACTCTCTATGTTTTGAGCGTTTCCTGTGTCCCCAGTTTTACATTCTGATGCAGCTCTGCAGTTTTACTGTATCCCTTGGACCTTCCCATTGGCGATGAAACACAGAAATTTCATCGGAAATAAATATAAGAGACACAATGCCGACTTAAGTATAGGAAGAGTGAGTCTTCATACTGTCTATGCTTTGAGCGTTTCCTGTGTCACCAGTTTTACATTCCGATCCATTTCTGCAGGTTTCCTGTTTCCCTTGGACCTTCCCATTGACGCTGAAACACAGAAATTGCATCGAAATTTAATATAAGAGACACAATGCCGACTTAAGTACAAGAAAACAGTCTTCATACGGTCAATGTTTGAGCGGTTCCTGTGTCACCAGTTTTACATTCCGATGCACCTCTGCCGGTTTACTGTATCCCTTGGACCTTCCCATTGTCGATGAAACACAGAAATCGCATCGGAATTAAATATAAGATACACAATGCCGACATAAGTACAGGAAGACTGAGTCTTCCTACTGTCTATGTTTTGAGCGTTTTCTGTGTCATCAGTTTTACATTCCGATGCACCTCTGGAGGTTTACTGTATCCCTTGGACCTTCCCATTGACGATGAAACACAGAAATTGCATCGGAATTAAATATAAGAGACACAATGCCGACTTAAGTACAGGAAGACTAAGTCTTCCTACTGTCTATGTTTTGAGCGTTTCTTGTGTCATCAGTTTTACTTTCCGATGCACCTCTGCAGGTTTACTATATCCCTTGGACCTTCCCATTGACGATTAAACACAGAAATTGCATCGGAATTAAATATAAGAGACACAATGCCGACTTAAGTACAGGTAGAATGAGTCTTCCTTCTGTCTGTAATTTGAGCGTTTCCTGTGTCACCAGTTTTACATTCCGATGCACCTCTACAGGTTTACTGTATTGGACCTTCCCATTGACAATGAAACACAGAAATTGCATCGGAATTAAATATAAGAGACACAATGCCGACTTAAAAGCAGGAAGACTGAGTCTGCCTACTCTCTATGTTTTGAGCGTTTCCTGTGTCCCCAGATTTACATTCTGATGCAGCTCTGCAGTTTTACTGTATCCCTTGGACCTTCCCATTGGTGATGAAACACAGAATATTCATCGGAAATAAATATAAGAGACACAATGCCGACTTAAGTATAGGAAGACTGAGTCTTCCTACTGTCTATGCTTTGAGCGTTTCCTGTGTCACCAGTTTTACATTCCGATGCACCTCTGCAGGTTTATTGTATCCCTTGGACCTTTACATTGACGATGAAACACAGAAATTGCATCGGAATTAAATATAAGAGACACAATGCCGACTTAAGTAAAGGAAGACTGAGTCTTCCTACTCTCTATGTAATGAGCGTTTCCTGTGTCACCAGTTTTACATTCCGATGCACCTCTGCAGGTTTCCTGTTTCCCTTGGACCTTCCCATTGACGCTGAAACACAGAAATTGCATCGAAATTTAATATAAGAGACACAATGCCGACTTAAGTACAAGAAAACAGTCTTCTTACGGTCAATGTTTGAGCGGTTCCTGTGTCGCCAGTTTTACATTCCGATGACCTCTGGAGGTTTACTGTATCCCTTGGACCTTCCCATTGACGATGAAACACAGAAATTGCATCGGAATTAAATGTAAGAGACACAATGCCGACTTAAGTACAGGAAGAATGAGTCTTCCTACTGTCTATGTGTTGAGCGTTTCCTGTGTCACCAGTTTTACATTCTGATGCACCTCTGCAGGTTTACTGTATCCCTTGGACCTTCCCATTGACGATGAAACACAGAAATTGCATCGGAATTAAATATAAGAGACACAATGCCGACTTAAGTACAGGAAGACTAAGTCTTCCTACTGTCTATAATTTGAGCGTTTCCTGTGTCACCAGTTTTACATTCCAATGCTCCTCTACAGGTTTACTGTATCCCTTGGACCTTCACAGTGACGATGAAACACAGGAATTGCATCGGAATTAAATATAAGAGACACAATGCCGACTTAAGTACAGGAAGACTGAATCTTCCCACTGTCTATGTTTTGAGCGTTTCCTGTGTCACTAGTTTTACATTCCGATGCACCTCTACAGGTTTACTGTATCCCTTGGACCTTCACAGTGCAGATGAAACACAAGAATTGCATCAGAATTAAATATAAGAGACACAATGCCGACTTCAGTACAAGAAGACTAAGTCTTCCTACTGTGTATGTATTGAGCGTTTCGTGTGTCATCAGTTTTTTTTTTTCGATGCACCTCTGCAGGTATATTATATCCCTTGGACCATCCCATTCACGATGAAACACAGAAATTTCATCGGAAATAAGTATAAGAGACACAATGCCGACTTAAGTACAGGAAGGCTGAGTCTTCTTACTGTCTATGTTTTGAGCGTCTCCTGTGTCACCAGTTTTACATTCCGATGCACCTCTGCAGGTTTACTGTATCCCTTGGACCTTCCCATTAACGATGAAACACAGAAATTGCATCGGAATTAAATTTAAGAGACAAAATGCGGACTTAAGTACAGGAAGACTGAGTCCTCCAACTGTCTAGGTTTTGATTGTTTCCTGTGTCACTAGTTTTACATTCCGATGTACCTCTGCAGGTTTACTGTATCCCTTGGACCTTCCCATTGACGATGAAACACAGAAATTGCATCGGAATTAATTATAAGTGACACAATGCCGACTTAAGTACAGGAAGACTGAGTCTTCCTACTGTCTATAATTTGAGCGTTTCCTGTCTCACCAGTTTTACATTCCGATGCACCTCTGCAGGTTTACTGTATCCCTTGGACCTTCCCATTGACGATGAAACACAGAAACTGCATCGGAATTAAGTATAAGAGACACAATGCCGACTTAAAAACAGGAAGACTGAGTCTGCCTACTCAATATGTTTTGAGCGTTTTCTGTGTCATCAGTTTTACATTCCGATGCACCTATGCAGGTTTACTATATCCCTTGGACCTTCCCATTACGATAAAAAACAGAAATTGCATCGGAATTAAATGTAAGAGACACAATGACGACTTAAGTACAGGAAGACTGAGTCTTCGTACTGTCTATAATTTGAGCGTTTCCTGTGTCACCAGTTTTACATTCCGATGCACCTCTGCAGGTTAACTGTATCCCTTGGACCTTCCCATTGACGATGAAACACAGAAATTGCATCGGAATTAAATATAAGAGACACAATGCCGACTTAAAAACACGAAGACTGAGTCTGCCTACTCTCTATGTTTTGAGCGTTTCCTGTGTCCGCAGTTTTACATTCTGATGCAGCTCTGCAGTTGTACTGTATCCCTTAGGCCTTCCCATTGGCGATGAAACACAGAAATTGCATCGGAATTAAATATCAGAGACACAATGCCGACTTAAGTACAGGAAGACTGAGTCTTCCCACTGTCTGTAATTTGAGCGTTTCCTGTGTCACCAGTTTTACATTCCGATGCACCTCTACCGGTTTACTGTATCCCTTGGACCTTCCCATTGACGATGAAACACAGAAATTGCATCGGAATTAAATATAAGAGACACAATGCCGACTTAAAAACAGGAAGACTGAGTCTGCCTACTCTCTATGTTTTGAGCGTTTCCTGTGTCCCCAGTTTTACATTCTGATGCAGCTCTGCAGTTTTACTGTATCCCTTGGACCTTCCCATTGGCGATTAAACACAGAAATTTCATCGGAAATAAATATAAGAGACACAATGCCTACTTAAGTATAGGGTGACTGAGTCTTCCTACTGTCTATGCCTTGAGCTTTTCCTGTGGCACCAGTTTTACATTCCGATGCACCTCTGCAGGTTTTGTTGTATCCCTTGGACCTTCCCATTGACGATGAAACACAGAAATTGCATCGGAATTAAATATAAGAGACACAATGCCGACTTAAGTACAGGAAGTCTGAGTCTTCCTACTCTCTATGTTTTGAGCGTTTCCTGTGTCACCAGTTTTACATTCCGATGCACCTCTGCAGGTTTCCTGTATCCCTTGGACCTTCCCATTGACGCTGAAACACAGAAATTGCATGGAAATTTAATATAAGAGACACAATGCCGACTTAAGTACAAGAAAACAGTCATTATACGGTAAATGTTTGAGCGGTTCCTGTGTCACCAGTTTTACATTCCGATGCACCTCTGCCGGTTTACTGTATCCCTTGGACCTTCCCATTGACGATGAAAAACAGAAATTGCATCGGAATTAAATATAAGAGACACAATGCCGACTTAAGTACAGGAAGACTAAGTCTTCCTACTGTCTATGTTTTGAGCGTTTCTTGTGTCATCAGTTTTACTTTCCGATGCACCTCTGCAGGTTTACTATATCCCTTGGACCTTCCCATTCACGATGAAACACAGAAATTTCATCAGAAATAAATATAAGAGACACAATGACGACTTAATTACAGGAAGACTGAGTCTTCCTACTGCCTATGTTTTGAGCGTTTCCTGTGTCACCAGATTTACATTCCGATGCACCTCTGCAGGTTTACTGTATCCCTTGGACCTTCCCATTCACGATGAAACACAGAAATTGCATCGGCATTAAATATAAGAGTCACAATGCCGACACAAGTACAGGAAGAATGAGTCTTACTACTGTCTGTGTGTTGAGCGTTTCCTGTGTCACCAGTTTTACATTCCGATGCACCTCTACAGGTTTGCTGTATCCCTTGGACCTTCACAGTGACGATGAAACACAGGAATTGCATCGGAATTAAATATAAGAAACACAATGCCGACTTAAGTACAGGAAGACTAAGTCTTCCTACTGTCTATGTTTTGAGCGTTTCCTGTGTCATCAGTTTTACTTTCCGATGCACCTCTGCAGGTTTACTATATCCCTTAGACCTTCCCATACACGATGAAACACAGAAATTTCATCGGAAATATATATAAGAGACACAATGCCGACTTAAGTACAGGAAGACTGAGTCTTCCTACTGTCTATGTTTTGAGCGTTTCCTGTGTCACTAGTTTTACATTCCGATGCACCTCTGCAGGTTTACTGTATCCCTTCGACCTTCCCATTGACGATGAAACACAGAAATTGCATCTGAATTATATATAAGAGACACAATGCCGACTTAAGTACAGGAAGACTGAGTCTTCCTGCTGTCTATGTTTTGAGCGTTTCCTGTGTCACCAGTTTTACATTCCGATGCACCTCTACAGGTTTGCTGTATCCCTTGGACCTTCACAGTGACGATGAAACACTGGAATTGCATCGGAATTAATTATAAGAGACACAATGCCGACTTAAGTACAAGAAGCCTAAGTCTTCCTACTGTCTATAATTTGAGCGTTTCCTGTGTCACCAGTTTTACATTCCAATGCACCTCTACAGGTTTTCTGTATCCCTTGGACCTTCACAGTGACGATGAAACACAGGAATTGCATCAGAATTAAATATAAGAAACACAATGCCGACTTAAGTACAGGAAGACTAAGTCTTCCTACTGTCTATGTTTTGAGCGTTTCCTGTGTCATCAGTTTTACTTTCCGATGCACCTCTGCAGGTTTACTATATCCCTTAGACCTCCCCATTCACGATGAAACACAGAAATTTCATCGGAAATATATATAAGAGACACAATGCCGACTTAAGTACAGGAAGACTGAGTATTCCTACTGTCTATGTTTTGAGCGTTTCCTGTGTCACTAGTTTTACATTCCGATGCACCTCTGCAGGTTTACTGTATCCCTTAAACCTTCCCATTAACGATGAAACACAGAAATTGCATCGGAATTAAATATAAGAGACACAATGCCGACTTAAGTACAGGAAGACTGAGTCTTCCAACTGTCTATGTTTTGAATGTTTCCTGTGTCACTAGTTTTACATTCCGATGCACCTCTGCTGGTTTACTGTATACTTTGGACTTTCCCATTGACGATGAAACACAGAAATTGCATCGGAATTAAATATAACAGACACAATGCCGACTTAAGTACAGGAAGACCGAGTCTTCCTACTGTCTGTAATTTGAGCGTTTCCTGTGTCACCAGTTTTACATTCCGATGCACCTCTGCAGGTTTACTGTATCCCTTGGACCTTCCCATTGACGATGAAACACAGAAATTGCATCGGAATTAAATGTAAGAGATACAATGCCAACTTAAGTACAGGAAGACTGAGTCTTCCTACTGCCTATATTTTGAGCGTTTCCTGTGTCACTAGTTTTACATTCCGATGCACCTCTGCAGGTTTACTGTATCCCCTGGACCTTCCCATTGACGATGAAACACAGAAATTGCATCGGAATTAAATATAAGAGACACAATGCCGACTTAAGTACAGGAAGAATGAGTCTTCCTACTGTCTATGTGTTGAGCGTTTCCTGTGTCACCAGTTTTACATTCTGATGCACCTATGCAGGTTTTCTGTACCCTTGGACCTTCCCATTGACGATGAAACACAGAAATTGCATCGGAATTAAATATAAGAGACACAATGCCGACTTAAGTACAGGAAGACTGAGTCTTCCTAATGTCTATAATTTGAGCGTTTCCTGTGTCACCAGTTTTACATTCCGATGCACCTCTACAGGTTTACTGTATCCCTTGGACCTTGACAGTGACGAAGAAACACAGAAATTGCATCGGAATTAAATATAAGAGACACAATGCCGACGTAAGTACAGGAAGACTGAGTCTTTCTTCTGTCTATGTTTTGAGCGTTTCCTGTGTCATCAGTTTTACTTTCCGATGCACCTCTGCAGGTTTACTATATCCCTTGGACCTTCCCATTCACGATGAAACACAGAAATTTCATCGGAAATAAATATAAGAGACACAATGCCGAATTAAGTACAGGAAGACTGATTCTTCCTACTGTCTATGTTTTGAGCGTTTCCTGTGTCACCGGTTTTACATTCCGACGCACCTCTGCAGGTTTTCTGGATCCCTTGGACCTTCCCATTGACGATGAAACACAGAAATTGCATCGGAATTAAATATAAGAGACACAATACCGACTTAAGTACAGGAAGACTGAGTCTTCCTACTGTCTATGTTTTGAGCGTTTCCAGTGTCACTAGTTTTACATTCCGATGCACCTCTGCAGGTTTACTGTATCCTTTGGACCTTCCCATTGACGATAAAACACAGAAATTACATCGGAATTAAATATAAGAGACACAATGCCGACTTAAGTACAGGAAGACTAAGTCTTCCTACTGTCTATAATTTGAGCGTTTCCTGTGTCACCAGTTTTACATTCCGATGCACCTCTGCAGGTTTACTGTATCCCTTGGACCTTCCCATTGACGAAGAAACACAGAAATTGCATCGGAATTAAATATAAGAGACACAATGCCGACTTAAGTACAGGAAGACTGAATCTTCCTAATGTCTATGATTTGAGCGTTTCCTGTGTCACTAGTTTTACATTCCGATGCACCTCTACAGGTTTACTGTATCCCTTGGACCTTCACAGTGCAGATGAAACACAGGAATTGCATCGGAATTAAATATAAGAGACACAATGCCGACTTAAGTACAGGTAGACTAAGTCTTCCTACTGTCTATGCTTTTGAGCGTTTCGTGTGTCATCAGTTTTACTTTCCGATGCACCTCTGCAGGTTTACTATATCCCTTGGACCTTCCCATTCACGATGAAACACAGAAATTTCATCAGAAATAAATATAAGAGACACAATGCCGACTTAAGTACAGGCAGGCTGAGTCTTCCTACTGTCTATGTTTTGAGCGTTTCCTGTGTCACCAGTTCTACATTCCGATGCACCTCTGCAGGTTTACTGTATCCCTTGGACTTTCACATTGACGATGAAACACAGAAATTGCATCGGAATTAAATATAAGAGACACAATGCCGACTTAAAAACAGGAAGACTGAGTCTGCCTACTCTCTATGTTTTGAGCGTTTCCTGTGTCCCCAGTTTTACATACTGATGCAGCTCTGCAGTTTTACTGTATCCCTTAGGCCTTCCCATTGGCGATTAAACACAGAAATTGCATCGGAATTAAATATAAGAGACACAATGCCGACTTAAGTACAGGAAGACTGAGTCTTCCTACTGTCTGTAATTTGAGCGTTTCCTGTGTCACCAGTTTTACATTCCGATGCACCTCTACAGGTTTACTGTATCCCTTGGACCTTCCCATTGACGATGAAACACAGAAATTGCATCGGAATTAAATATAAGAGACACAATGCCGACTTAAAAACAGGAAGACTGAGTCTGCCTACTCTCTATGCTCTGACCGTTTCCTGTGTCCCCACTTTTACATTCTGATGCAGCTCTGCAGTTTTACTGTATGCCATGGACCTTCCCATTGGCAATGAAACACAGAAATTTCATCGGAAATAAATATAAGAGACACAATGCCGACTTAAGTATAGGAAGACTGAGTCTTCCTACTGTCTATGCTTTGAGCGTTTCCTGTGTCACCAGTTTTACATTCCGATGCACCTCTGCAGGTTTATTGTATCCCTTGGACCTTCCCATTGTCGATGAAACACAGAAATCGCATCGGAATGAAATATAAGAGACACAATGCCGACATAAGTACAGGAAGACTGAGTCTTCCTACTGTCTATGTTTTGAGCGTTTTCTGTGTCATCAGTTTTACATTCCGATGCACCTCTGCAGGTTTACTGAATCCCTTGGACCTTCCCATTGACGACGAAAAACAGAAATTGCATCGGAATTAAATATAAGAGACACAATGCCGACTTAAGTACAGGAAGACTGAGTCTTCCTACTGTCTATGTTTTGAGAGTTTCCTGTGTCACTAGTTTTACATTGCGATGCACCTCTGCAGGTTTACTGTATCCCTTGGACCTTCCCATTGACGATGAAACATAGAAATTGCATCGGAATTAAATATAAGAGACACAATGCCGACTTAAGTACAGGAAGAATGAGTCTTCCTACTGTCTATGTGTTGAGCGTTTCCTGTGTCACCAGTTTTACATTCTGATGCACCTCTGCAGGTTTACTGTATCCCTTGGACCTTCCCATTGACGATGAAACACAGAAATTGCATCGGAATTAAATATAAGAGACACAATGCCGACTTAAGTACAGGAAGACTAAGTCTTCCTACTGTCTATAATTTTAGCGTTTCCTGTGTCACCAGTTTTACATTCCGATGCACCTCTACAGGTTTACTGTATCCCTTGGACCTTCACAGTGACGATGAAACACAGGAATTGCATGGGAATTAAATATAAGAAACACAATGCCGACTTAAGTACAGGAAGACTAATTCACCTACTGTCTATGTTTTGAGCGTTTCCTGTGTCATCAGTTTTACTTTCCGATGCACCTCTGCAGGTTTACTACATCCCTTGGACCTTCCCATTCACGATGAAACACAGAAATTTCATCGGAAATATATATAAGAGACACAATGCCGACTTAAGTACAGGAAGACTGAGTCTTCCTACTGTCTATGCTTTGAGCGTTTCCTGTGTCACCAGTTTTACTATCCCATGCACCTCTGCAGGTTTACTGTATCCCAGGGACGTTCACAGTGACGATGAAACACAGAAATTGCATCGGAATTAAATATAAGGGACACAATGCCGACTTAAAAACAAGAAGACTGAGTCTGCCTACTCTCTACGTTCTGAGCGTCTCCTGTGTCCCCAGTTTTACATTCTGATGCAGCTCTGCAGTTTTACTGAATCTCTTAGACCTTTCCATTGGCGATGAAACACAGAAATAACATCGGAATTAAATATAAGAGACACAATGCCGACTTAAGTACAGGAAGACTGAGTCTTCCTACTGTCTATGTTTTGAGCGTTTCCTGTGTCACCAGTTTTACATTGCGATGCACCTCTGCAGGTTTACTGTATCCCTTGGACCTTCCCATTGACGATGAAACACTGAAATTGGATCGGAATTAAATATAAGAGACAAAATGCCGACTTAAGTACAGGAAGAATGAGTCTTCCTACTGTCTATGTGTTGAGCGTTTCCTGTGTCACCAGTTTTGCATTCTGATGCACCTCTGCTGGTTTACTGTATCCCTTGGACCTTCCCATTGACGATGAAACACAGAAATTGCATCGGAATTAAATATAAGAGACACAATGCTGACTTAAGTACAGGAAGACTAAGTCTTCCTACTGTCTATAATTTGAGCGTTTCCTGTGTCACCAGTTTTACATTCCGATGCACCTCTACAGGTTTACTGTATCCCTTGGACCTTCACAGTGACGATGAAACACAGGAATTGCATCGGAAATAAAGATAAGAAACACAATGCCGACTTAAGTACCGGAAGACTAAGTCTTCATACTGTCTATGCTTTGAGCGTTTCCTGTGTCATCAGTTTTACTTTCCGATGCACCTCTGCAGGTTTACTGTATCCCTTGGACCTTCCCATTGACGATAAAACACAGAAATTGCATCGGAATTAAATATAAGAGACACAATGCCGACTTAAGTACAAGAAAACAGTCTTCCTACTGTCTATGTTTTGAGCGTTTCCTGTGTCATCAGTTTTACTTTCCGATGCACCTCTGCAGGTTTACTATATCCCTTGGACGTTCCCATTCAAGATGAAACACAGAAATTTCATCGGAAATAAATATAAGAGACACAATGACGACTTAAGTACAGGAAGACAGAGTCTTCCTACTGCCTATGTTTTGAGCGTTTCCTGTGTCACCAGTTTTACATTCCGATGCACCTCTGCAGGCTTACTGTATCCCTTGGACCTTCCCATTGACGATGAAACACAGAAATTGCATCGGAATTAAATGTAAGAGACACAATGCCGACTTAAGTACAGGAAGACTGAGTCCTCCTACTGTCTATGTTTTGAGCGTTTCCTGTGTCACTAGTTTTACATTCCGATGCACCTCTGCAGGTTTACTGTATCCCTTGGACCTTCCCATTGACGATAAAACACAGAAATTGCATCGGAATTAAATATAAGAGACACAATGCCGACGTAAGTACAGGAAGACTGAGTCTTTCTTCTGTCTATGTTTTGAGCGTTTCCTGTGTCATCAGTTTTACTTTCCGATGCACCTCTGCAGGTATACTATATCCCTTGGACGTTCCCATTCACGATGAAACACAGATATTTCATCGGAAATAAATATAAGAGACACAATGCCGAATTAAGTACAGGAAGACTGATTCTTCCTACTGTCTATGTTTTGAGCGTTTCCTGTGTCACCGGTTTTACATTCCGACGAACCTCTGCAGGTTTACTGGATCCCTTGGACCTTCCCATTGACGATGAAACACAGAAATTGCATCGGAATTAAATATAAGAGACACAATACCGACTTAAGTACAGGAAGACTGAGTCTTCCTACTGTCTATGTTTTGAGCTTTTCCAGTGTCACTAGTTTTACATTCCGATGCACCTCTGCAGGTTTACTGTATCCTTTGGACCTTCCCATTGACGATAAAACACAGAAATTGCATCGGAATTAAATATAAGAGACACAATGCCGACTTAAGTACAGGAAGACTGAGTCTTCCTACTGTCTATAATTTGAGTTTTTCCTGTGTCACCAGTTTTACATTCCGATGCACCTCTGCAGGTTTACTGTATCCCTTGGACCTTCCCATTGACGAAGAAACACAGAAATTGCATCGGAATTAAATATAAGAGACACAATGCCGACTTAAGTACAGGCAGGCTGAGTCTTCCTACTGTCTATGCTTTTGAGCGTTTCGTGTGTCATCAGTTTTACTTTCCGATGCACCTCTGCAGGTTTACTATATCCCTTGGACCTTCCCATTCACGATGAAACACAGAAATTTCATCAGAAATAAATATAAGAGACACAATGCCGACTTAAGTACAGGCAGGCTGAGTCTTCCTACTGTCTATGTTTTGAGCGTTTCCTGTGTCACCAGTTCTACATTCCGATGCACCTCTGCAGGTTTACTGTATCCCTTGGACCTTCCCATTGACGATGAAACACAGAAATTGCATCGGAATTAAATATAAGAGACACAATGCCGACTTAAAAACAGGAAGACTGAGTCTGCCTATTCTCTATGCTCTGAGCGTTTCCTGTGTCCCCAGTTTTACATTCTGATGCAGCTCTGCAGTTTTACTGTATCCCTTAGACCCTCCCATTGGCGATGAAACACAGAAATTGCATCGGAATTAAATATAAGAGACACAATGCCGACTTAAGTACAGGAAGACCGAGTCTTCCTACTGTCTGTAATTTGAGCGTTTCCTGTGTCACCAGTTTTACATTCCGATGCACCTCTACAGGTTTACTGTATCCCTTGGACCTTCCCCTTGATGATGAAACACAGAAATTGCTTCGGAATTAAATATAACAGACACAAAGCCGACTTAAAAACAGGAAGACTGAGTCTGCCTACTCTCTATGTTTTGAGCGTTTCCAGTGTCCCCAGTTTTACATTCTGATGCAGCTCTGCAGTTTTACTGTATCCCTTGGACCTTCCCATTGGCGATGAAACACAGAAATTTCATCGGAAATAAATATAAGAGACACAATGCCGACTTAAGTATAGGAAGACTGAGTCTTCCTACTGTCTATGCTTTGAGCGTTTCCTGTGTCACCAGTTTTACATTCCGATGCACCTCTGCAGGTTTATTGTATCCCTTGGACCTTCCCATTGACGATGAAACACAGAAATTGCATCGGAATTAAATATAAGAGACACAATGCCGACTTAAGTACAGGAAGACTGAGTCTTCCTACTGCCTATGTTTTGAGCTTTTCCTGTGTCACCAGTTTTACATTCCGATGCACCTCTGCAGGTTTACTGTATCCCTTGGACCTTCCCATTGACGATGAAACACAGAAATTGCATCGGAATTAAATGTAAGAGATACAATGCCAACTTAAGTACAGGAAGACTGAGTCTTCCTACTGCCTATATTTTGAGCGTTTCCTGTGTCACTAGTTTTACATTCCGATGCACCTCTGCAGGTTTACTGTATCCCTTGGACCTTCCCATTGACGATGAAACACAGAAATTGCATCGGAATTAAATATAAGAGACACAATGCCGACTTAAGTACAGGAAGAATGAGTCTTCCTACTGTCTATGTGTTGAGCGTTTCCTGTGTCACCAGTTTTACATTCTGATGCACCTATGCAGGTTTTCTGTACCCTTGGACCTTCCCATTGACGATGAAACACAGAAATTGCATCGGAATTAAATATAAGAGACACAATGCCGACTTAAGTACAGGAAGACTAAGTCTTCCTACTGTCTATAATTTGAGCGTTTCCTGTGTCACCAGTTTTACATTCCGATGCACCTCTACAGGTTTACTGTATCCCTTGGACCTTCACAGTGACGATGAAACACAGGAATTGCATCGGAATTAAAGATAAGAAACACAATGCCGACTTAAGTACAGGAAGACTGAGTCTTCCAACTGTCTATGTTTTGATTGTTTCCTGTGTCACTAGTTTTACATACCGATGCACCTCTGCAGGTTTACTGTATCCCTTGGACCTTCCCATTGACGATGAAACACAGAAATTGCATCGGAATTAATTATAAGTGACACAATGCCGACTTAAGTACAGGAAGACTGAGTCTTCCTAATGTCTATAATTTGAGCGTTTCCTGTGTCACCAGTTTTACATTCCGATGCACCTCTACAGGTTTACTGTATCCCTTGGACCTTGACAGTGACGAAGAAACACAGAAATTGCATCGGAATTAAATATAAGAGACACAATGCCGACGTAAGTACAGGAAGACTGAGTCTTTCTTCTGTCTATGTTTTGAGCGTTTCCTGTGTCATCAGTTTTACATTCCGATGCACCTCTACAGGTTTACTATATCCCTTGGACCTTCCCATTCACGATGAAACACAGAAATTTCATCGGAAATAAATATAAGAGACACAATGCCGAATTAAGTACAGGAAGACTGATTCTTCCTACTGTCTATGTTTTGAGCGTTTCCTGTGTCACCGGTTTTACATTCCGACGCACCTCTGCAGGTTTACTGGATCCCTTGGACCTTCCCATTGACGATGAAAAACAGAAATTGCATCGGAATTAAATATAAGAGACACAATACCGACTTAAGTACAGGAAGACTGAATCTTCCTACTGTCTATGTTTTGAGCGTTTCCAGTGTCACAAGTTTTACATTTCGATCCACCTCTGGAGGTTTACTGTATCCTTTGGGCCTTCCCATTGACGATAAAACACAGAAATTGCATCGGAATTAAATATAAGAGACACAATGCCGACTTAAGTACAGGAAGACTGAGTCTTCCTACTGTCTATAATTTGAGCGTTTCCTGTGTCACCAGTTTTACATTCCGATGCACCTCTGCAGGTTTACTGTATCCCTTGGACCTTCCCATTGACGAAGAAACACAGAAATTGCATCGGAATTAAATATAAGAGACACAATGCCGACTTAAGTACAGGAAGACTGAATCTTCCTAATGTCTATGATTTGAGCGTTTCCTGTGTCACTAGTTTTACATTCCGATGCACCTCTACAGGTTTACTGTATCCCTTGAACCTTCACAGTGCAGATGAAACACAGGAATTGCATCGGAATTAAATATAAGAGACACAATGCCGACTTAAGTACAGGTAGACTAAGTCTTCCTACTGTCTATGCTTTTGAGCGTTTCGTGTGTCATCAGTTTTACTTTCCGATGCACCTCTGCAGGTTTACTATATCCCTTGGACCTTCCCATTCACGATGAAACACAGAAATTTCATCAGAAATAAATATAAGAGACACAATGCCGACTTAAGTACAGGCAGGCTGAGTCTTCCTACTGTCTATGTTTTGAGCGTTTCCTGAGTCACCAGTTCTACATTCCGATGCACCTCTGCAGGTTTACTGTATCCCTTGGACCTTCACATTGACGATGAAACACAGAAATTGCATCGGAATTAAATATAAGAGACACAATGCCGACTTAAAAACAGGAAGACTGAGTCTGCCTACTCTCTATGTTTTGAGCGTTTCCTGTGTCCCCAGTTTTACATACTGATGCAGCTCTGCAGTTTTACTGTATCCCTTAGACCTTCCCATTGGCGATTAAACACAGAAATTGCATCGGAATTAAATATAAGAGACACAATGCCGACTTAAAAACAGGAAGACTGAGTCTGCCTACTCTCTATGCTCTGACCGTTTCCTGTGTCCCCACTTTTACATTCTGATGCAGCTCTGCAGTTTTACTGTATGCCATGGACCTTCCCATTGGCAATGAAACACAGAAATTTCATCGGAAATAAATATAAGAGACACAATGCCGACTTAAGTATAGGAAGACTGAGTCTTCCTACTGTCTATGCTTTGAGCGTTTCCTGTGTCACCAGTTTTACATTCCGATGCACCTCTGCAGGTTTATTGTATCCCTTGGACCTTCCCATTGACGATGAAACACAGAAATTGCATCGGAATTAAATATAAGAGACACAATGCCGACTTAAGTACAGGAAGACTGATTCTTCCTACTCTCTATGCTTTGAGCGTTTCCTGTGTCACCAGTTTTACATTCCGATGCACCTCTGCAGGTTTCCTGTTTCCCTTGGACCTTCCCATTGACGATGAAACACAGAAATTGCATCGAAACTTAATATAAGAGACACAATGCCGACTTTAGTACAAGAAAACAGTCTTCATACGGTCAATGTTTGAGCGGTTCCTGTGTCACCAGTTTTACATTCCGATGCACCTCTGCCGGTTTATTGTATCCCTTGGACCTTCCCATTGTCGATGAAACACAGAAATCGCATCGGAATGAAATATAAGAGACACAATGCCGACATAAGTACAGGAAGACTGAGTCTTCCTACTGTCTATGTTTTGAGCGTTTTCTGTGTCATCAGTTTTACATTCCGATGCACCTCTGCAGGTTTACTGAATCCCTTGGACCTTCCCATTGACGACGAAAAACAGAAATTGCATCGGAATTAAATATAAGAGACACAATGCCGACTTAAGTACAGGAAGACTAATTCTTCCTACTGTCTATGTTTTGAGCGTTTCTTGTGTCATCAGTTTTACTTT
Source organism: Schistocerca nitens (assembly GCF_023898315.1). NCBI lineage: Eukaryota > Metazoa > Arthropoda > Insecta > Orthoptera > Acrididae > Schistocerca > Schistocerca nitens. The sequence goes on along the minus strand of NC_064614.1, from coordinate 1,324,020,339 downwards.
CCGATGCACCTCTGCAGGTTTTCTATATCCCTTGGACCTTCCCATTCACGATGAAACACAGAAATTTCATCGGAAATAAATACAAGAGACACAATGACGACTTAAGTACAGGAAGACTGAGTCTTCCTACTGCCTATGTTTTGAGCGTTTCCTGTTTCACCAGTTTTACATTCCGATGCACCTCTGCAGGTTTACTGTATCCCTTGGACCTTCCCATTGACGATGAAACACAGAAATTGCATCGGAATTAAATGTAAGAGACACAATGCCGACTTAAGTACAGGAAGACTGAGTCTTCCTACTGTCAATGTTTTGAGAGTTTCCTGTGTCACTAGTTTTACATTGCGATGCACCTCTGCAGGTTTACTGTATCCCTTGGACCTTCCCATTGACGATGAAACACAGAAATTGCATCGGAATTAAATATAAGAGACACAATGCCGACTTAAGTACAGGAAGAATGAGTCTTCCTACTGTCTATGTGTTGAGCGTTTCCTGTGTCACCAGTTTTACATTCTGATGCACCTCTGCAGGTTTACTGTATCCCTTGGACCTTCCCATTGACGATGAAACACAGAAAATGCATCGGAATTAAATATAAGAGACACAATGCCGACTTAAGTACAGGAAGACTAAGTCTTCCTACTGTCTATAATTTTAGCGTTTCCTGTGTCACCAGTTTTACATTCCGATGCACCTCTACAGGTTTACTGTATCCCTTGGACCTTCACAGTGACGATGAAACACAGGAATTGCATGGGAATTAAATATAAGAAACACAATGCCGACTTAAGTACAGGAAGACTAATTCACCTACTGTCTATGTTTTGAGCGTTTCCTGTGTCATCAGTTTTACTTTCCGATGCACCTCTGCAGGTTTACTACATCCCTTGGACCTTCCCATTCACGATGAAACACAGAAATTTCATCGGAAATATATATAAGAGACACAATGCCGACTTAAGTACAGGAAGACTGAGTCTTCCTACTGTCTATGCTTTGAGCGTTTCCTGTGTCACCAGTTTTACTATCCCATGCACCTCTGCAGGTTTACTGTATCCCAGGGACGTTCACAGTGACGATGAAACACAGAAATTGCATCGGAATTAAATATAAGGGACACAATGCCGACTTAAAAACAAGAAGACTGAGTCTGCCTACTCTCTACGTTCTGAGCGTTTCCTGTGTCCCCAGTTTTACATTCTGATGCAGCTCTGCAGTTTTACTGTATCTCTTAGACCTTTCCATTGGCGATGAAACACAGAAATAACATCGGAATTAAATATAAGAGACACAATGCCGACTTCTGTACAGGAAGACTGAGTCTTCCTACTGTCTATGTTTTGAGCGTTTCCTGTGTCACTAGTTTTACATTGCGATGCACCTCTGCAGGTTTACTGTATCCCTTGGACCTTCCCATTGACGATGAAACACTGAAATTGGATCGGAATTAAATATAAGAGACAAAATGCCGACCTAAGTACAGGAAGAATGAGTCTTCCTACTGTCTATGTGTTGAGCGTTTCCTGTGTCACCAGTTTTGCATTCTGATGCACCTCTGCAGGTTTACTGTATCCCTTGGACCTTCCCATTGACGATGAAACACAGAAATTGCATCGGAATTAAATATAAGAGACACAATGCTGACTTAAGTACAGGAAGACTCAGTCTTCCTAATGTGTATAATTTGAGCGTTTCCTGTGTCACCAGTTTTACATTCCGATGCACCTCTACAGGTTTACTGTATCCCTTGGACCTTCACAGTGACGATGAAACACAGGAATTGCATCGGAAATAAAGATAAGAAACACAATGCCGACTTAAGTACCGGAAGATTAAGTCTTCATACTGTCTATGCTTTGAGCGTTTCCTGTGTCATCAGTTTTACTTTCCGATGCACCTCTGCAGGTTTACTGTATCCCTTGGACCTTCCCATTGACGATGAAACACAGAAATTGCATCGGAATTAAATATAAGAGACACAATGCCGACTTAAGTACAAGAAAACAGTCTTCCTACTGTCTATGTTTTGAGCGTTTCCTGTGTCATCAGTTTTACTTTCCGATGCACCTCTGCAGGTTTACTATATCCCTTGGACGTTCCCATTCAAGATGAAACACAGAAATTTCATCGGAAATAAATATAAGAGACACAATGACGACTTAAGTACAGGAAGACAGAGTCTTCCTACTGCCTATGTTTTGAGCGTTTCCTGTGTCACCAGTTTTACATTCCGATGCACCTCTGCAGGTTTACTGTATCCCTTGGACCTTCCCATTGACGATGAAACACAGATATTGCATCGGAATTAAATGTAAGAGACACAATGCCGACTTAAGTACAGGAAGACTGAGTCCTCCTACTGTCTATGTTTTGAGCGTTTCCTGTGTCACTAGTTTTACATTCCGATGCACCTCTGCAGGTTTACTGTATCTCTTAGACCTTTCCATTGGCGATGAAACACAGAAATAACATCGGAATTAAATATAAGAGACACAATGCCGACTTAAGTACAGGAAGACTGAGTCTTCCTACTGTCTATGTTTTGAGTGTTTCCTGTGTCACTAGTTTTACATTGCGATGCACCTCTGCAGGTTTACTGTATCCCTTGGACCTTCCCATTGACGATGAAACACTGAAATTGGATCGGAATTAAATATAAGAGACAAAATGCCGACTTAAGTACAGGAAGAATGAGTCTTCCTACTGTCTATGTGTTGAGCGTTTCCTGTGTCACCAGTTTTGCATTCTGATGCACCTCTGCAGGTTTACTGTATCCCTTGGACCTTCCCATTGACGATGAAACACAGAAATTGCATCGGAATTAAATATAAGAGACACAATGCTGACTTAAGTACAGGAAGAGTAAGTCTTCCTAATGTCTATAATTTGAGCGTTTCCTGTGTCACCAGTTTTACATTCCGATGCACCTCTACAGGTTTACTGTATCCCTTGGACCTTCACAGTGACGATGAAACACAGGAATTGCATCGGAAATAAAGATAAGAAACACAATGCCGACTTAAGTACCGGAAGACTAAGTCTTCATACTGTCTATGCTTTGAGCGTTTCCTGTGTCATCAGTTTTACTTTCCGATGCACCTCTGCAGGTTTACTGTATCCCTTGGACCTTCCCATTGACGATGAAACACAGAAATTGCATCGGAATTAAATATAAGAGACACAATGCCGACTTAAGTACAGGAAGACTGAGTCTTCCTACTCACTATGTGTTGAGCGTTTCCTGTGTCACCGGTTTTACATTCCGATGCACCTCTGCAGGTTTACTGTATCCCTTGGACCTTCCAATTGACGATAAAACACAGAAATTGCATCGGAATTAAATATAAGAGACACAATGCCGACTTAAGTACAAGAAAACAGTCTTCCTACTGTCTATGTTTTGAGCGTTTCCTGTGTCATCAGTTTTACTTTCCGATGCACCTCTGCAGGTTTACTATATCCCTTGGACGTTCCCATTCAAGATGAAACACAGAAATTTCATCGGAAATAAATATAAGAGACACAATGACGACTTAAGTACAGGAAGACAGAGTCTTCCTACTGCCTATGTTTTGAGCGTTTCCTGTGTCACCAGTTTTACATTCCGATGCACCTCTGCAGGTTTACTGTATCCCTTGGACCTTCCCATTGACGATGAAACACAGAAATTGCATCGGAATTAAATGTAAGAGACACAATGCCGACTTAAGTACAGGAAGACTGAGTCCTCCTACTGTCTATGTTTTGAGCGTTTCCTGTGTCACTAGTTTTACATTCCGATGCACCTCTGCAGGTTTACTGTATCCCTTGGACCTTCCCATTGACGATAAAACACAGAAATTGCATCGGAATTAAATATAAGAGACACAATGCCGACGTAAGTACAGGAAGACTGAGTCTTTCTTCTGTCTATGTTTTGAGCGTTTCCTGTGTCATCAGTTTTACTTTCCGATGCACCTCTGCAGGTTTACTATATCCCTTGGACGTTCCCATTCACGATGAAACACAGATATTTCATCGGAAATAAATATAAGAGACACAATGCCGAATTAAGTACAGGAAGACTGATTCTTCCTACTGTCTATGTTTTGAGCGTTTCCTGTGTCACCGGTTTTACATTCCGACGAACCTCTGCAGGTTTACTGGATCCCTTGGACCTTCCCATTGACGATGAAACACAGAAATTGCATCGGAATTAAATATAAGAGACACAATACCGACTTAAGTACAGGAAGACTGAGTCTTCCTACTGTCTATGTTTTGAGCGTTTCCAGTGTCACTAGTTTTACATTCCTATGCACCTCTGCAGGTTTACTGTATCCTTTGGACCTTCCCATTGACGATAAAACACAGAAATTGCATCGGAATTAAATATAAGAGACACAATGCCGACTTAAGTACAGGAAGACTGAGTCTTCCTACTGTCTATAATTTGAGCGTTTCCTGTGTCACCAGTTTTACATTCCGATGCACCTCCGCAGGTTTACTGTATCCCTTGGACCTTCCCATTGACGAAGAAACACAGAAATTGCATCGGAATTAAATATAAGAGACACAATGCCGACTTAAGTACAGGAAGACTGAATCTTCGTAATGTCTATGATTTGATCGTTTCCTGTGTCACTAGTTTTACATTCCGATGCACCTCTACAGGTTTACTGTATCCCTTGGACCTTCACAGTGCAGATGAAACACAGGAATTGCATCGGAATTAAGGAATTAAATATAAGAGACACAATGCCGACTTAAGTACAGGAAGACTGAGTCTTCCTACTCTCTATGTGTTGAGCGTTTCGTGTGTCATCAGTTTTACTTTCCGATGCACCTCTGCAGGTTTACTATATCCCTTGGACCTTCCCATTCACGATGAAACACAGAAATTTCATCAGAAATAAATATAAGAGACACAATGCCGACTTAAGTACAGGCAGGCTGAGTCTTCCTACTGTCTATGTTTTGAGCGTTTCCTGTGTCACCAGTTCTACATTCCGATGCACCTCTGCAGGTTTACTGTATCCCTTGGACCTTCACATTGACGATGAATCACAGAAATTGCATCGGAATTAAATATAAGAGACACAATGCCGACATAAGTACAGGAAGACTGAGTCTTCCTACTGTCTATGTTTTGAGCGTTTTCTGTGTCATCAGTTTTACATTCCGATGCACCTCTGCAGGTTTACTGTATCCCTTGGACCTTCCCATTGACGATGAAAAACAGAAATTGCATCGGAATTAATTTTAAGAGACACAATGGCGACTTAAGTACAGGAAGACTAAGTCTTCCTACTGTCTATGTTTTGAGCGTTTCTTGTGTCATCGGTTTTACTTTCCGATGCACCTCTGCAGGTTTACTATGTCCCTTGGACCTTCCCATTCACGATGAAACACAGAAATTTCATCGGAAATAAATATAAGAGACACAATGACGACTTAAGTACAGGAAGACTAAGTCTTCCTACTGCCTATGTTTTGAGCGTTTCCTCTGTCACCAGTTTTACATTCCGATGCACCTCTGCAGGTTTACTGTATCCCTTGGACCTTCCCATTGACGATGAAACACAGAAATTGCATCGGAGTTAAATGTAAGAGACACAATGCCGACTTAAGTACAGGAAGACTGAGTCTTCCTACAGTCTATGTTTTGAGCGTTTCCTGTGTCACTAGTTTTACACTGCGATGCACCTCTGCAGGTTTACTGTATCCCTTGGACCTTCCCATTGACGATGAAACACTGAAATTGGATCGGAATTAAATATAAGAGACAAAATGCCGACTTAAGTACAGGAAGAATGAGTCTTCCTACTGTCTATGTGTTGAGCGTTTCCTGTGTCACCAGTTTTGCATTCTGATGCACCTCTGCAGGTTTACTGTATCCCTTGGACCTTCCCATTGACGATGAAACACAGAAATTGCATCGGAATTAAATATAAGAGACACAATGCTGACTTAAGTACAGGAAGACTAAGTCTTCCTACTGTCTATAATTTGAGCGTTTCCTGTGTCACCAGTTTTACATTCCGATGCACCTCTACAAGTTTACTATATCCCTTGGACCTTCACAGTGACGATGAAACACAGGAATTGCATCGGAAATAAAGATAAGAAACACAATGCCGACTTAAGTACCGGAAGACTAAGTCTTCATACTGTCTATGCTTTGAGCGTTTCCTGTGTCATCAGTTTTACTTTCCGATGCACCTCTGCAGGTTTACTATATCCCTTGGACCTTCCCATTCACGATGAAACACAGAAATTTCATCGGAAATATATATAAGAGACACAATGCCGACTTAAGTACAGGAAGACTGAGTCTTCCTACTGTCTATGTTTTGAGCGTTTCCTGTGTCACCAGTTTTACATTCCGATGCACCTCTGCAGGTTTACTGTATCCCTTGGACCTTCCCATTGACGATGAAACACAGAAATTGCATCGGAATTAAATATAACAGACACAATGCCGACTTAAAAACAGGAAGACTGAGTCTGCCTACTCTCTATGATTTGAGCGTTTCCTGTGTCCCCAGTTTTACATTCTGATGCAGCTCTGCAGTTTTACTGTATCCCTTGGACCTTCCCATTGGCGATGAAACACAGAAATTTCATCGGAAATAAATATAAGAGACACAATGCCGACTTAAGTATAGGAAGACTGAGTCTTCCTACTGTCTATGCTTTGAGCGTTTCCTGTGTCACCAGTTTTACATTCCGATGGACCTCTGCAGGTTTATTGTATCCCTTGGACCTTCCCATTGACGATGAAACACAGAAATTGCATCGGAATTAAATATAAGAGACACAATGCCGACTTAAGTAGAGGAAGACTGAGTCTTCCTACTGCCTATGTTTTGAGCGTTTCCTGTGTCACTAGTTTTACATTCCGATGCACCTCTACAGGTTTACTGTATCCCTTGGACCTTCCCATTCACGATGAAACACAGAAATTGCATCGAAATGTAATATAAGAGACACAATGCCGACTTAAGTACAAGAACACAGTCTTTATACGGTCAATGTTTGAGCGGTTCCTGTGTCACCAGTTTTACATTCCGATGCACCTCTGCCGGTTTACTGTATCCCTTGGACCCTCCCATTGTCGATGAAACACAGAAATCGCATCTGAATTAAATATAAGAGACACAATGCCGACTTAAGTATAGGAAGACTGAGTCTTCCTACTGTCTATGCTTTGAGCGTTTCCTGTGTCACCAGTTTTACATTCCGATGGACCTCTGCAGGTTTATTGTATCCCTTGGACCTTCCCACTGACGATGAAACACAGAAATTGCATCGGAATTAAATATAAGGGACACAATGCCGACTTAAGTAGAGGAAGACTGAGTCTTCCTACTGTCTATGTTTTGAGCGTTTCCTGTGTCACTAGTTTTACATTCCGATGCACTTCTACAGGTTTACTGTATCCCTTGGACCTTCCCATTCACGATAAAACACAGAAATTAAATCGAAATTTAATATAAGAGACACAATGCCGACTTAAGTACAAGAACACAGTCTTTATACGGTCAATGTTTGAGCGGTTCCTGTGTCACCAGTTTTACATTCCGATGCACCTCTGCCGGTTTACTGTATCCCTTGGACCTTCCCATTGTCGATGAAACACAGAAATCGCATCGGAATTAAATATAAGAGACACAATGCCGACATAAGTACAGGAAGACTGAGTCTTACTACTGTCTATGTTTTGAGCGTTTTCTGTGTCATCAGTTTTACATTCCGATGCACCTCTGCAGGTTTACTGTATCCCTTGGACCTTCCCATTGACGATGAAAAACAGAAATTGCATCGGAATTAAATATAAGAGACACAATGGCGACTTATGTACAGGAAGACTAAGTCTTCCTACTGTCTATGTTTTGAGCGTTTCTTGTGTCATCAGTTTTACTTTCCGATGCACCTCTGCAGGTTTACTATGTCCCTTGGACCTTCCCATTGACGATGAAACACAGAAATTGCATCGGAGTTAAATGTAAGAGACACAATGCCGACTTAAGTACAGGAAGAATGAGTCTTCCTACTGTCTATGTGTTGAGCGTTTCCTGTGTCACCAGTTTTGCATTCCGATGCACCTCTGCAGGTTTACTGTATCCCTTGGACCTTCCCATTGACGATGAAACACAGAAATTGCATCGGAAAGAAATATAAGAGACACAATGCTGACTTAAGTACAGGAAGACTAAGTCTTCCTACTGTCTATAATTTGAGCGTTTCCTGTGTCACCAGTTTTACATTCCGATGCACCTCTACAGGTTTACTGTATCCCTTGGACCTTCACAGTGACGATGAAACACAGGAATTGCATCGGAAATAAATATAAGAAACACAATGCCGACTTAAGTACCGGAAGACTAAGTCTTCATACTGTCTATGCTTTGAGCGTTTCCTGTGTCATCAGTTTTACTTTCCGATGCACCTCTGCAGGTTTACTATATCCCTTGGACCTTCCCATTCACGATGAAACACAGAAATTTCATCGGAAATATATATAAGAGACACAATGCCGACTTTAGTACAGGAAGACTGAGTCTTCCTACTGTCTATGTTTTGAGCGTTTCCTGTGTCACCAGTTTTACATTCCGATGCACCTCTGCCGGTTTACTGTATCCCTTGGACCTTACCATTGTCGATGAAACACAGAAATCGCATCGGAATTAAATATAAGGGACACAATGCCGACTTAAGTAGAGGAAGACTGAGTCTTCCTACTGTCTATGTTTTGAGCGTTTCCTGTGTCACTAGTTTTACATTCCGATGCACCTCTACAGGTTTACTATATCCCTTGGACCTTCCCATTCACGATCAAACACAGAAATTTCATCGGAAATAAATATAAGAGACACAATGACGACTTAAGTACAGGAAGACTGAGTCTTCCTACTGTCTATGTTTTGAGCGTTTCCTGTGTCACCGGTTTTACATTCCGATGCACCTCTGCAGGTTTACTGTATCCCTTGGACCTTCCCATTGTCGATGAAACACAGAAATCGCATCGGAATTAAATATAAGAGACACAATGCCGACTTAAGTATAGGAAGACTGAGTCTTCCTACTGTCTATGCTTTGAGCGTTTCCTGTGTCACCAGTTTTCATTCCGATGGACCTCTGCAGGTTTATTGTATCCCTTGGACCTTCCCATTGACGATGAAACACCGAAATTGCATCGGAATTAAATATAAGGGACACAATGCCGACTTAAGTAGAGGAAGACTGAGTCTTCCTACTGTCTATGTTTTGAGCGTTTCCTGAGTCACTAGTTTTACATTCCGATGCACCTCTACAGGTTTACTGTATCCCTTGGACCTTCCCATTCACGATGAAACACAGAAATTGCATCGAAATTTAATATAAGAGACACAATGCCGACTTAAGTACAAGAACACAGTCTTTATACGGTCAATGTTTGAGCGGTTCCTGTGTCACCAGTTTTACATTCCGATGCACCTCTGCCGGTTTACTGTATCCCTTGGACCTTCCCATTGTCGATGAAACACAGAAATCGCATCGTAATTAAATATAAGAGACACAATGCCGACATAAGTACAGGAAGACTGAGTCTTCCTACTGTCTATGTTTTGAGCGTTTTCTGTGTCATCAGTTTTACATTCCGATGCACCTCTGCAGGTTTACTGTATCCCTTGGACCTTCCCATTGACGATGAAAAACAGAAATTGCATCGGAATTAAATATAAGAGACACAATGGCGACTTAAGTACAGGAAGACTAAGTCTTCCTACTGTCTATGTTTTGAGCGTTTCTTGTGTCATCAGTTTTACTTTCCGATGCACCTCTGCAGGTTTACTATGTCCCTTGGACCTTCCCATTCACGATGAAACACAGAAATTTCATCGGAAATAAATATAAGAGACACAATGACGACTTAAGTACAGGAAGACTGAGTCTTCCTACTGCCTATGTTTTGAGCGTTTCCTCTGTCACCAGTTTTACATTCCGATGCACCTCTGCAGGTTTACTGTATTCCTTGGACCTTCCCATTGACGATGAAACACAGAAATTGCATCGGAGTTAAATGTAAGAGACACAATGCCGACTTAAGTTCAGGAAGACTGAGTCTTCCTACTGTCTATGTTTTGAGCGTTTTCTGTGTCACTAGTTTTACATTGCGATGCACCTCTGCAGGTTTACTGTATCCCTTGGACCTTCCCATTGACGATGAAACACTGAAATTGGATCGGAATTAAATATAAGAGACAAAATGCCGACTTAAGTACAGGAAGAATGAGTCTTCCTACTGTCTATGGGTTGAGCGTTTCCTGTGTCACCAGTTTTGCATTCTGATGCACCTCTGCAGGTTTACTGTATCCCTTGGACCTTCCCATTGATGATGAAACACAGAAATTGCATCGGAATGAAATATAAGAGACACAATGCTGACTTAAGTACAGGAAGACTAAGTCATCCTACTGTCTATAATTTGAGCGTTTCCTGTGTCACCAGTTTTACATTCCGATGCACCTCTACAGGTTTACTGTATCCCTTGGACCTTCACAGTGACGATGAAACACAGGAATTGCATCGGAAATAAATATAAGAAACACAATGCCGACTTAAGTACCGGAAGACTAAGTCTTCATACTGTCTATGCTTTGAGCGTTTCCTGTGTCATCAGTTTTACTTTCCGATGCACCTCTGCAGGTTTACTATATCCCTTGGACCATCCCATTCACGATGAAACACAGAAATTTCATCGGAAATATATATAAGAGACACAATGCCGACTTAAGTACAGGAAGACTGAGTCTTCCTACTGTCTATGTTTTGAGCGTTTCCTGTGTCACCAGTTTTACATTCCGATGCACCTCTGCAGGTTTACTGTATCCCTTGGACCTTCCCATTGACGATGAAACACAGAAATTGCATCGGAATTAAATATAACAGACACAATGCCGACTTAAAAACAGGAAGACTGAGTCTGCCTACTCTCTATGTTTTGAGCGTTTCCTGTGTCCCCAGTTTTACATTCTGATGCAGCTCTGCAGTTTTACTGTATCCCTTGGACCTTCCCATTGGCGATGAAACACAGAAATTTCATCGGAAATAAATATAAGAGACGCAATGCCGACTTAAGTACAGTAAGACTGAGTCTTCCTACTCTCTATGTTTTGAGCGTTTCCTGTGTCACCAGTTGTACATTCCGATGCACCTCTGCAGGTTTCCTGTATCCCTTGGACCTTCCCATTGACGATGAAACACAGAAATTGCATCGAAATTAAATATAAGAGACACAATGCCGACTTAAGTACAAGACAACAGTCTTCATACGTTCAATATTTGAGCGGTTCCTGTGTCACCAGTTTTAGATTCCGATGCACCTCTGCCGGTTTACTGTATCCCTTGGACCTTCCCATTGTCGATGAAACACAGAAATCGCATCGGAATTAAATATAAGGGACACAATGCCGACATAAGTACAGGAAGACTGAGTCTTCCTACTGTCTATGTTTTGAGCGTTTTCTGTGTCATCAGTTGTACATTCCGATGCACCTCTGCAGGTTTACTGTATCCCTTGGCCCTTCCCATTGACGATGAAAAACAGAAATTGCATCGGAATTAAATATAAGAGACACAATGCCGACTTAAGTACAGAAAGACCGGAATTAAATATAAGGGACACAATGCCGACATGAGTACAGGAAGGCTGAGTCTTCCTACTGTCTATGTTTTGAGCGTTTTCTGTGTCATCAGTTGTACATTCCGATGCACCTCTGCAGGTTTACTGTATCCCTTGGACCTTCCCATTGACGATGAAAAACAGAAATTGCATCGGAATTAAATATAAGAGACACAATGCCGACTTAAGTACAGAAAGACTAAGTCTTCCTACTGTCTATGATTTGAGCGTTTCCTGTGTCATCAGTTTTACTTTCCGATGCACCTCTGCAGGTTTACTATATCCCTTGGACCTTCCCATTCACGATCAAACACAGAAATTTCATCGGAAATAAATATAAGAGACACAATGACGACTTAAGTACAGGAAGACTGAGTCTTCCTACTGTCTATGTTTTGAGCGTTTCCTGGGTCACCGGTTTTACATTCCGATGCACCTCTGCAGGTTTACTGTATCCCTTGGACCTTTCCATTGTCGATGAAACACAGAAATCGCATCGGAATTAAATATAAAAGACACAATGCCGACTTAAGTATAGGAAGACTGAGTCTTCCTACTGTCTATGCATTGAGCGTTTCCTGTGTCACCAGTTTTACATTCCGATGGACCTCTGCAGGTTTATTGTATCCTTTGGACCTTCCCATTGACGATGAAACACATAAATTGCATCGGAATTAAATATAAGGGACACAATGCCGACTTAAGTAGAGGAAGACTGAGTCTTCCTACTGTCTATGTTTTGAGCGTTTCCTGTGTCACTAGTTTTACATTCCGATGCACCTCTACAGGTTTACTGTATCCCTTGGACCTTCCCATTCACGATGAAACACAGAAATTGCATCGAAATTTAATATAAGAGACACAATGCCGACTTAAGTACAAGAACACAGTCTTTATACGGTCAATGTTTGAGCGGTTCCTGTGTCAACAGTTTTACATTCCGATGCACCTCTGCCGGTTTACTGTATCCCTTGGACCTTCCCATTGTCGATGAAACACAGAAATCGCATCGGAATTAGATATAGGAGACACAATGCCGACATAAGTACAGGAAGACTGAGTCTTCCTACTGTCTATGTTTTGAGCGTTTTCTGTGTCATCAGTTTTACATTCCGATGCACCTCTGCAGGTTTACTGTATCCCTTGGACCTTCCCATTGACGATGAAAAACAGAAATTGCATCGGAATTAAATATAAGAGACACAATGGCGACTTAAGTACAGGAAGACTAAGTCTTCCTACTGTCTATGTTTTGAGCGTTTCTTGTGTCATCAGTTTTACTTTCCGATGCACCTCTGCAGGTTTACTATGTCCCTTGGACCTTCCCATTCACGATGAAACACAGAAATTTCATCGGAAATAAATATAAGAGACACAATAACGACTTAAGTACAGGAAGACTGAGTCTTCCTACTGCCTATGTTTTGAGCGTTTCCTCTGTCACCAGTTTTACATTCCGATGCACCTCTGCAGGTTTACTGTATCCCTTGGACCTTCCCATTGACGATGAAACACAGAAATTGCATCGGAGTTAAATGTAAGAGACACAATGCCGACTTAAGTACAGGAAGACTGAGTCTTCCTACTGTCTATGTTTTGAGCGTTTCCTGTGTCACTAGTTTTACATTGCGATGCACCTCTGCAGGTTTACTGTATCCCTTGGACCTTCCCATTGACGATGAAACACTGAAATTGGATCGGAATTAAATATAAGAGACAAAATGCCGACTTAAGTACAGGAAGAATGAGTCTTCCTACTGTCTATGTGTTGAGCGTTTCCTGTGTCACCAGTTTTGCATTCTGATGAACCTCTGCAGGTTTACTGTATCCCTTGGACCTTCCCATTGACGATGAAACACAGAAATTGCATCGGAATGAAATATAAGAGACACAATGCTGACTTAAGTACAGGAAGACTAAGTCTTCCTACTGTCTATAATTTGAGCGTTTCCTGTGTCACCAGTTTTACATTCCGATGCACCTCTACCGGTTTACTGTATCCCTTGGACCTTCACAGTGACGATGAAACACAGGAATTGCATCGGAAAGAAATATAAGAAACACAATGCCGACTTAAGTACCGGAAGACTAAGTCTTCATACTGTCTATGCTTTGAGCGTTTCCTGTGTCATCAGTTTTACTTTCCGATGCACCTCTGCAGGTTTACTATATCCCTTGGACCTTCCCATTCACGATGAAACACAGAAATTTCATCGGAAATATATATAAGAGACACAATGCCGACTTAAGTACAGGAAGACTGAGTCTTCCTACTGTCTATGTTTTGAGCGTTTCCTGTGTCACCAGTTTTACATTCCGATGCACCTCTGCAGGTTTACTGTATCCCTTGGACCTTCCCATTGACGATGAAACACGGAAATTGCATCGGAATTAAATATAACAGACACAATGCCGACTTAAAAACAGGAAGACTGAGTCTGCCTACTCTCTATGTTTTGAGCGTTTCCTGTGTCCCCAGTTTTACATTCTGATTCAACTCTGCAGTTTTACTGTATCCCTTGGACCTTCCCATTGGCGATGAAACACAGAAATTTCATCGGAAATAAATATAAGAGACACAATGCCGACTTAAGTATAGGAAGACTGAGTCTTCCTACTGTCTATGCTTTGAGCGTTTCCTGTGTCACCAGTTTTACTTTCCGATGGACCTCTGCAGGTTTATTGTATCCCTTGGACCTTCCCATTGACGATGAAACACAGAAATTGCATCGGAATTAAATATAAGAGACGCAATGCCGACTTAAGTACAGTAAGACTGAGTCTTCCTACTCTCTATGTTTTGAGCGTTTCCTGTGTCACCAGTTTTACATTCCGATGCACCTCTGCAGGTTTCCTGTAATCCCTTGGACCTTCCCATTGACGATGAAACACAGAAATTGCATCGAAATTAAATATAAGAGACACAATACCGACTTAAGTACAAGAAAACAGTCTTCATACGGTCAATATTTGAGCGGTTCCTGTGTCACCAGTTTTAGATTCCGATGCACCTCTGCCGGTTTACTGTATCCCTTGGACATTCCCATTGTCGATGAAACACAGAAATCGCATCGGAATTAAATATAAGGGACACAAAGCCGACATAAGTACAGGAAGACTGAGTCTGCCTACTCTCTATGTTTTGAGCGTTTCCTGTGTCCCCAGTTTTACATTCTGATGCAACTCTGCAGTTTTACTGTATCCATTGGAGCTTCCCATTGGCGATGAAACACAGAAATTTCATCGGAAATAAATATAAGAGACACAATGCCGACTTAAGTATAGGAAGACTGAGTCTTCCTACTGTCTATGTTTTGAGCGTTTTCTGTGTCATCAGTTGTACATTCCGATGCACCTCTGCAGGTTTACTGTATCCCTTGGACCTTCCCATTGACGATGAAAAACAGAAATTGCATCGGAATTAAATATAAGAGACACAATGCCGACTTAAGTACAGAAAGACTAAGTCTTCCTACTGTCTATGATTTGAGCGTTTCCTGTGTCATCAGTTTTACATTCCGATGCACCTCTGCAGGTTTACTATATCCCTTGGACCTTCCCATTTACGATCAAACACAGAAATTGCATCGGAATTAAAATAAGAGACACAATGCCGACTTAAGTACAGAGAAGACTGAGTCTTCCTACTATCTATAATTTGAGCGTTTCCTTTGCCACCAGTTGTACATTCCGATGCACCTCTACAGGTTTACTGTATCCCTTGGACCTTCACAGTGACGTTGAAACACAGAAATAGCATCGGAATTAAATACACAATGCAGACTTAAGTACAGGATGACTGAGTCTTCCTACTGTCTATAATTTGAGCGTTTCCTGTGTCACCAGTTTTACATTCCGATGCACCTCTAGAGGTTTACTGTATCCCTTGGACCTTCACAGTTACGATGAAACACAGAAATTACATCGGAATTAAATATACGAGACACAATGCCGACTTAAGTACAAGAAAACAGTCTTCTTACAGTCAATGTTTTGAGCGTTTCCTGTGTCACCAGTTTTACATTTCGATGCACCTCTGCATGTTTACTGTATCCCTTGGACCTTCCCATTGGCGATGAAACACAAATTGCATCGAAATTAAATATAAGAGACACAATGCCGACTTAAGTACAGGAAGACTAAGTCTTCCTACTGTCTATGTTTTCAGCGTTTCCTGTGTCATCAGTTTTACTTTCCGATGCACCTCTGCAGGATTATTATATCCCTTGGTCCTTCCCATTGACGATGAAACACAGAAATTGCATCGGAATTAAATATAAGAGACACAATGCCGACTTAAGTACAGGAAGACTGAGTCTTCCTACTGTCTATGTTTTGATTGTTTCCTGTGTCACTAGTTTTACATTCCGAGGCACCTCTGCAGGTTTACTGTATCCCTTGGACCTTCCCATTGACGATGAAACACAGAAATTGCATCGGAAT
Organism: Schistocerca nitens; assembly: GCF_023898315.1. NCBI lineage: Eukaryota > Metazoa > Arthropoda > Insecta > Orthoptera > Acrididae > Schistocerca > Schistocerca nitens. The sequence goes on along the minus strand of NC_064614.1, from coordinate 1,324,004,246 downwards.
TAATTATAAGTGACACAATGCCGACTTAAGTACAGGAAGACTGAGTCTTCCTACTGTCTATAATTTGAGCGTTTCCTGTGTCACCAGTTTTACATTCCGATGCACCTCTACAGGTTTACTGTATCCCTTGGACCTTCACAGTGACGATGAAACACAGAAATTGCATCGGAATTATATATAAGAGACACAATGCCGACGTAAGTTCAGGAAGACTGAGTCTTCCTACTGTCTATGTTTTGAGCGTTTCCTGTGTCATCAGTTTTACTTTCCGATGCACCTCTGCAGGTTTACTATATCCCTTGGACCTTCCCATTCACGATGAAACACAGAAATTTCATCGGAAATAAATATAAGAGACACAATGCCATATTAAGTACAGGAAGACTGAGTCTTCCTACTCTCTATGTTTTGAGCGTTTCCTGTGTCACCAGTTTTACATTCCGACGCACCTCTGCAGGTTTACTGTATCCCTTGGACCTTCCCGTTGACGATGAAACACAGAAATTGCATCGGAATTCAATATAAGAGACACAATGCCGACTTAAGTACACGATGACTGAGTCTTCCTACTGTCTATAATTTGAGCGTTTCCTGTGTCACCAGTTTTACATTCCGATGCACCTCTAGAGGTTTACTGTATCCCTTGGACCTTCACAGTTACGATGAGACACAGATATTACATCGGAATTGAATATACGAGACACAATGCCGACTTAAGTACAAGAAAACAGTCTTCTTACAGGCAATGTTTTGAGCGTTTCCTGTGTCACCAGTTTTACATTTCGATGCATCTCTGCATGTTTACTGTATCCCTTGGACCTTCCTATTGGCGATGAAACACAAATTGCATCGAAATTAAATATAAGAGACACAATGCCGACTTAAGTACAGGAAGACTAAGTCTTCCTACTGTCTATGTTTTGAGCGTTTCCTGTGTCACCAGTTTTACATTCTGATGCACCTCTGCAGGTTTACTGTATCCCTTGGACCTTCTCATTGACGATGAAACACAGAAATTGCATCGGAATTAAATATAAGAGACACAATGCCGACTTAAGTACAGGAAGACTGAGTCTTCCTACTGTCTATGTTTTGAGCGTTTCCTGTGTCAGCAGTTTTACATTCTGATGCACCTCTGCAGGATTACTGTATCCCTTGGACCTTCCCATTGACGATGAAACACAGAAATTGCATCGGAATTAAATATAAGAGACACAATGCCGACTTAAGTACAGGAAGACTGAGTCTTCCTACTGTCTATGTTTTGAGCGTTTTCTGTGTCACCAGTTATACATTCAGATGCACCTCTGCAGGTTTACTGTATCCCTTGGACCTTCCCATTGACGATGAAAAACAGAAATTGCATCGGAATTAAATATAAGAGACACAATGCCGACTTAAGTACAGGAAGACGTAGTCTTCCTACTGTCTATGTTTTGAGCGTTTCCTGTGTCATCAGTTTTACATTTCGATGCACCTCTGCATGTTTACTGTATCCCTTGGACCTTCACAGTGACGATGAAACACAGGAATTGCATCGTAAAGAAATATAAGAAACACAATGCCGACTTAAGTACCGGAAGACTAAGTCTTCATACTGTCTATGCTTTGAGCGTTTCCTGTGTCATCTGTTTTACTTTCCGATGCACCTCTGCAGGTTTACTATATCCCTTGGACCTTCCCATTCACGATGAAACACAGAAATTTCATCGGAAATATATATAAGAGACACAATGCCGACTTAAGTACAGGGAGACTGAGTCTTCCTACTGTCTATGTTTGAGCGTTTCCTGTGTCACCAGTTTTACATTCCGATGCACCTCTGCAGGTTTTCTGTATCCCTTGGACCTTCCCATTGACGATGAAACACGGAAATTGCATCGCAATTAAATATAACAGACACAATGCCGACTTAAAAACAGGAAGACTGAGTCTGCCTACTCTCTATGTTTTGAGCGTTTCCTGTGTCCCCAGTTTTACATTCTGATGCAACTCTGCAGTTTTACTGTATCCCTTGGACCTTCCCATTGGCGATGAAACACAGAAATTTCATCGGAAATAAATATAAGAGACACAATGCCGACTTAAGTATAGGAAGACTGAGTCTTCCTACTGTCTATGCTTTGAGCGTTTCCTGTGTCACCAGTTTTACATTCCGATGGACCTCTGCAGGTTTATTGTATCCCTTGGACCTTCCCATTGACGATGAAACACAGAAATTGCATCGGAATTAAATATAAGAGACGCAATGCCGACTTAAGTACAGTAAGACTGAGTCTTCCTACTCTCTATGTTTTGAGCGTTTCCTGTGTCACCAGTTTTACATTCCGATGCACCTCTGCAGGTTTCCTGTATCCCTTGGACCTTCCTATTGACGATGAAACACAGAAATTGCATCGAAATTAAATATAAGAGACGCAATGCCGACTTAAGTACAAGAAAACAGTCTTCATACGGTCAATATTTGAGCGGTTCCTGTGTCACCAGTTTTAGATTCCGATGCACCTCTGCCGGTTTACTGTATCCCTTGGACATTCCCATTGTCGATGAAACACAGAAATCGCATCGGAATTAAATATAAGGGACACAATGCCGACATAAGTACAGGAAGACTGAGTCTTCCTACTGTCTATGTTTTGAGCGTTTTCTGTGTCATCAGTTGTACATTCCGATGCACCTCTGCAGGTTTACTGTATCTCTTGGACCTTCCCATTGACGATGAAAAACAGAAATTGCATCGGAATTAAATATAAGAGACACAATGCCGACTTAAGTACAGAAAGACTAAGTCTTCCTACTGTCTATGATTTGAGCGTTTCCTGTGTCATCAGTTTTACTTTCCGATGCACCTCTGCAGGTTTACTATATCCCTTGGACCTTCCCATTTACGATCAAACACAGAAATTTCATCGGAAATAAATATAAGAGACACAATGACGACTTAAGTACAGGAAGACTGAGTCTTCCTACTGTCTATGTTTTGAGCGTTTCCTTTGTCACCGGTTTTACATTCCGATGCACCTCTGCAGGTTTACTGTATCCCTTGGACCTTCCCATTGACGATGAAACACAGAAATTGCATCGGAATTAAATATAAGAGACACAATGCCGACTTAAGTACAGAGAAGACTGAGTCTTCCTACTATCTATAATTTGAGCGTTTCCTTTGCCACCAGTTGTACATTCGGATGCACCTCTACAGGTTTACTGTATCCCTTGGACCTTCACAGTGACGATGAAACACAGAAATAGCATCGGAATTAAATACACAATGCAGACTTAAGTACAGGATGACTGAGTCTTCCTACTGTCTATAATTTGAGCGTTTCCTGTGTCACCAGTTTTACATTCCGATGCACCTCTAGAGGTTTACTATATCCCTTGGACCTTCACAGTTACGATGAAACACAGAAATTACATCGGAATTAAATATACGAGACACAATGCCGACTTAAGTACAAGAAAACAGTCTTCTTACAGTCAATGTTTTGAGCGTTTCCTGTGTCACCAGTTTTACATTTCGATGCACCTCTGCATGTTTACTGTATCCCTTGGACCTTCCCATTGGCGATGAAACACAAATTGCATCGAAATTAAATGTAAGAGACACAATGCCGACTTAAGTACAGGAAGACTAAGTCTTCCTACTGTCTATGTTTTCAGCGTTTCCTGTGTCATCAGTTTTACTTTCCGATGCACCTCTGCAGGATTATTATATCCCTTGGTCCTTCCCATTGACGATGAAACACAGAAATTGCATCGGAATTAAATATAAGAGACACAATGCCATATTAAGTACAGGAAGACTGAGTCTTCCTACTCTCTATGGTTTGAGCGTTTCCTGTGTCACCAGTTTTACATTCCGACGCACCTCTGCAGGTTTACTGTATCCCTTGGACCTTCCCGTTGACGATGAAACACAGAAATTGCATCGGAATTCAATATAAGAGACACAATGCCGACTTAAGTACACGATGACTGAGTCTTCCTACTGTCTATAATTTGAGCGTTTCCTGTGTCACCAGTTTTACATTCCGATGCACCTCTAGAGGTTTACTGTATCCCTTGGACCTTCACAGTTACGATGAGACACAGATATTACATCGGAATTAAATATACGAGACACAATGCCGACTTAAGTACAAGAAAACAGTCTTCTTACAGGCAATGTTTTGAGCGTTTCCTGTGTCACCAGTTTTACATTTCGATGCACCTCTGCATGTTTACTGTATCCCTTGGACCTTCCCATTGGCGATGAAACACAAATTGCATCGAAATTAAATATAAGAGACACAATGCCGACTTAAGTACAGGAAGACTAAGTCTTCCTACTGTCTATGTTTTGAGCGTTTCCTGTGTCACCAGTTTTACATTCTGATGCACCTCTGCAGGTTTACTGTATCCCTTGGACCTTCCCATTGACGTTGAAACACAGAAATTGCATCGGAATTAAATATAAGAGACACAATGCCGACTTAAGTACAGGAAGACTGAGTCTTCCTACTGTCTATGTTTTGAGCGTTTCCTGTGTCAGCAGTTTTACATTCTGATGCACCTCTGCAGGATTACTGTATCCCTTGGACCTTCCCATTGACGATGAAACACAGAAATTGCATCGGAATTAAATATAAGAGACACAATGCCGACTTAAGTACAGGAAGACTGAGTCTTCCTACTGTCTATGTTTTGAGCGTTTTCTGTGTCACCAGTTATACATTCAGATGCACCTCTGCAGGTTTACTGTATCCCTTGGACCTTCCCATTGACGATGAAAAACAGAAATTGCATCGGAATTAAATATAAGAGACACAATGCCGACTTAAGTACAGGAAGACGGAGTCTTCCTACTGTCTATGTTTTGAGCGTTTCCTGTGTCATCAGTTTTACTTTCCGATGCACCTCTGCATGATTACTATATCCCTCGGACCTTTCCATTCACGATGAAACACAGAAATTTCATCGGAAATAAATATAAAAGACACAATGCCAACTTAAGTACAGGAAGACTGAGTCTTATTTATTTATTTATTTATTTATTTATTTATTGTTCCGTGGGACCAAATTAAGGAGAAATGTCCATGGTCATGGAACGAGTCAATACATGAAATTATCACACGATATTAGAAACAGATAAAATGAAATATAGAAAAAAAAAACACATTCAGGTGACAAGTCATAAGTTTAAATGAAGACAATCAACAATGTAACACTGGAATTTGCTTATTTTTTTAGCTCTTCCAGGAGCTCCTCGACAGAATAGAAGGAGTGAGCTATGAGGAAACTCTTCAGTTTAGACTTAAAAGAGTTTGGGCTACTGCTAAGATTTTTGAGTTCTTGTGGTAGCTTATTGAAAATGTATGCAGCAGAATACTGCACTCCTTTCTGCACAAGAGTCAAGGAACTGCATTCTACATGCAGATTTGATTTCTGCCTAGTATTAACTGAGTGAAAGCTGCTAACTCTTGGGAATAGGCTAATATTGCGAACAACAAACGACATTAAAGAAAATATATACTGTGCGAGCAACGTCAGAATTCCCAGATTTTTGAATGGGGGTCGACAAGAGGTTCTCGAACTTACACCCCATATAGCTCGAACAGCCCGTTTTTGAGCCAAAAATACCCTTTTTGAAACAGAAGAATTACCCCAAAAAATAATACCATACGACATAAGCGTATGAAAATATGCGAAGTAGACTACTTTTCGTGTTGAAGTGTCATTTCAGATACTGTTCTAATGGTAAATAAAGCAGCATTTAGTTTCTGAACAAGATCTTGAACATGGGCTTTCCACAACAGCTTACTATCTATCCGTACGCCTAGGAACTTGAACTGTTCCGTCTCGCTTATAACATGCCCATTCTGTCTGATTAAAATGTCAGTTCTTGTTGAATTGTGAGTTAGAAACTGTGAAAACTGAGTCTTACTGTGATTTAGCATCAAATTATTTTCCACAAGCCACGAACTTATTTCATGAACTAAATTATTTGTTACTGTTTCAATATTACACACAAGATCCTTCACTATAAAGCTGGTGTCATCAGCAAACAGAAATATTTTTGAATCACCTGTAATACTAGAAGGCATATCATTTATATAAATAAGAAACAGCAGTGGCCCCAGCACCGACCCTTGGGGAACGCCCCACTTAACAGTGCCCCATTGGGACTGAACATCACTACCACTCTCAATATTGCGGAGAATTACCCTCTGCTTTCTGTTCTTAAAGTAAGAGGCGAACCAATTGTAAGCTACTCCCCTTACTCCATAATGGTCCAACTTCTGCAGTAATATTTTGTGGTCAACACAGTCAAAAGCCTTCGTTAAATCAAAGAAAACACCTAGCGTTCGCAACCTTTTATTTAATCCGTCGAAAACCTCACAGAGAAAAGAGAATATAGCATTTTCAGTTGTTAAACCATTTCTAAAACCAAACTGAACATTTGACAGCAAATTATGTGAATTTAAATGCTCCAGTAACCTTGTATGTACAACCTTCTCGATAACTTTAGCAAACACCGATGGCATAGAAATAGGTCTAAAATTGTCAACATTATCAATGTCTCCCTTTTTATAAAGTGGCTTCACTACCGAGTATTTTAATCGATCAGGAAACCGACCACTCCTAAAGGAAAAGTTACAGATATGGCTAAGTACTGGGCTAACACACATAGAACAATACTTCAGTATTCTGCTAGATACCCCGTCATATCCATGAGAGTTCTTGGTCTTTAGTGATTTAATTATTAACTCAATCTCCCTCTTGTCAGTATCATGGAGGAGCATTTCAGGTAACAGTCTCGGGACACTTTTTTCTAAGAGCGCTATATGATTCCCTGTTGGAATTAGGTTTCTATTTAGTTCACCTGCTATATTCAGAAAGTGATTATTAAATACTGTACATATATGCGACTTATCAGTAACACGGACATTCCCACTACGCACTGATTCTATATCCTCGACCTGTCTCTGCAGACCAGCAACTTCCTTTACGACTGACCATATGGTTTTAATTTTATCCTGAGACTTAGCTATTCTATCTGCATACCACATACTTTTTGCCTTCCTAATAACATTTTTAAGCACCTTACAATACTGTTTGTAATGGGCTGCTGCATTTAGATTTTGACTGTTTCTAACGTTTTGTTATAATTGCCACTTTGTTCTACAAGATATTCTTATCCCTCTAGTCAGCCACCCAGGTTGCCTGTTTGTGCTAGTACCCTGTTTTAAACGTTGTAACGGAAAGCAACTTTCAAAGAGCATGAGAAAGGTCTTTAGAAAAGCATTATATTTATCGTTTACTGTCTCAGCGCTATAAACATCTTGCCACTCTTGTTCCTTTATAAGGTTTACAAAGGTCTCTACAGCAACCGGATCAGCTTTCCTGAACAGCTGATGACTATATTTAACACGAGTTGCAGCATAAAAATCTTTTAAAGTTAAAATTTGCGCATCATGATCTGAAAGGCCATTCACCTTTTTTCTTCCTACTGTCTATGTTTTGAGCGTTTCCTGTGTCACCAGTTTTACATTCCGATGCACCTCTGGAGGTTTACTGTTTCCTTTGGACCTTCCCATTGACGATGAAACACAGAAATTGCATCGGAATTAAATATAAGAGACACAATGCCGACTTAAGTACAGGAAGAATGAGTCTTCCTACTGTCTATGTGTTGAGCGTTTCCTGTGTCACCAGTTATACATTCAGATGCACCTCTGCAGGTTTACTGTATCCCTTGGACCTTCCCATTGACGATGAAAAACAGAAATTGCATCGGAATTAAATATAAGAGACACAATGCCGACTTAAGTACAGGAAGACGGAGTCTTCCTACTGTCTATGTTTTGAGCGTTTCCTGTGTCATCAGTTTTACTTTCCGATGCACCTCTGCATGATTACTATATCCCTCGGACCTTTCCATTCACGATGAAACACAGAAATTTCATCGGAAATAAATATAAAAGACACAATGCCAACTTAAGTACAGGAAGACTGAGTCTTATTTATTTATTTATTTATTTATTTATTTATTGTTCCGTGGGACCAAATTAAGGAGAAATGTCCATGGTCATGGAACGAGTCAATACATGAAATTATCACACGATATTAGAAACAGATAAAATGAAATATAGAAAAAAAAAACACATTCAGGTGACAAGTCATAAGTTTAAATGAAGACAATCAACAATGTAACACTGGAATTTGCTTATTTTTTTAGCTCTTCCAGGAGCTCCTCGACAGAATAGAAGGAGTGAGCTATGAGGAAACTCTTCAGTTTAGACTTAAAAGAGTTTGGGCTACTGCTAAGATTTTTGAGTTCTTGTGGTAGCTTATTGAAAATGTATGCAGCAGAATACTGCACTCCTTTCTGCACAAGAGTCAAGGAACTGCATTCTACATGCAGATTTGATTTCTGCCTAGTATTAACTGAGTGAAAGCTGCTAACTCTTGGGAATAGGCTAATATTGCGAACAACAAACGACATTAAAGAAAATATATACTGTGCGAGCAACGTCAGAATTCCCAGATTTTTGAATGGGGGTCGACAAGAGGTTCTCGAACTTACACCCCATATAGCTCGAACAGCCCGTTTTTGAGCCAAAAATACCCTTTTTGAAACAGAAGAATTACCCCAAAAAATAATACCATACGACATAAGCGTATGAAAATATGCGAAGTAGACTACTTTTCGTGTTGAAGTGTCATTTCAGATACTGTTCTAATGGTAAATAAAGCAGCATTTAGTTTCTGAACAAGATCTTGAACATGGGCTTTCCACAACAGCTTACTATCTATCCGTACGCCTAGGAACTTGAACTGTTCCGTCTCGCTTATAACATGCCCATTCTGTCTGATTAAAATGTCAGTTCTTGTTGAATTGTGAGTTAGAAACTGTGAAAACTGAGTCTTACTGTGATTTAGCATCAAATTATTTTCCACAAGCCACGAACTTATTTCATGAACTAAATTATTTGTTACTGTTTCAATATTACACACAAGATCCTTCACTATAAAGCTGGTGTCATCAGCAAACAGAAATATTTTTGAATCACCTGTAATACTAGAAGGCATATCATTTATATAAATAAGAAACAGCAGTGGCCCCAGCACCGACCCTTGGGGAACGCCCCACTTAACAGTGCCCCATTGGGACTGAACATCACTACCACTCTCAATATTGCGGAGAATTACCCTCTGCTTTCTGTTCTTAAAGTAAGAGGCGAACCAATTGTAAGCTACTCCCCTTACTCCATAATGGTCCAACTTCTGCAGTAATATTTTGTGGTCAACACAGTCAAAAGCCTTCGTTAAATCAAAGAAAACACCTAGCGTTCGCAACCTTTTATTTAATCCGTCGAAAACCTCACAGAGAAAAGAGAATATAGCATTTTCAGTTGTTAAACCATTTCTAAAACCAAACTGAACATTTGACAGCAAATTATGTGAATTTAAATGCTCCAGTAACCTTGTATGTACAACCTTCTCGATAACTTTAGCAAACACCGATGGCATAGAAATAGGTCTAAAATTGTCAACATTATCAATGTCTCCCTTTTTATAAAGTGGCTTCACTACCGAGTATTTTAATCGATCAGGAAACCGACCACTCCTAAAGGAAAAGTTACAGATATGGCTAAGTACTGGGCTAACACACATAGAACAATACTTCAGTATTCTGCTAGATACCCCGTCATATCCATGAGAGTTCTTGGTCTTTAGTGATTTAATTATTAACTCAATCTCCCTCTTGTCAGTATCATGGAGGAGCATTTCAGGTAACAGTCTCGGGACACTTTTTTCTAAGAGCGCTATATGATTCCCTGTTGGAATTAGGTTTCTATTTAGTTCACCTGCTATATTCAGAAAGTGATTATTAAATACTGTACATATATGCGACTTATCAGTAACACGGACATTCCCACTACGCACTGATTCTATATCCTCGACCTGTCTCTGCAGACCAGCAACTTCCTTTACGACTGACCATATGGTTTTAATTTTATCCTGAGACTTAGCTATTCTATCTGCATACCACATACTTTTTGCCTTCCTAATAACATTTTTAAGCACCTTACAATACTGTTTGTAATGGGCTGCTGCATTTAGATTTTGACTGTTTCTAACGTTTTGATATAATTGCCACTTTGTTCTACAAGATATTCTTATCCCTCTAGTCAGCCACCCAGGTTGCCTGTTTGTGCTAGTACCCTGTTTTAAACGTTGTAGCGGAAAGCAACTTTCAAAGAGCATGAGAAAGGTCTTTAGAAAAGCATTATATTTATCGTTTACTGTCTCAGCGCTATAAACATCTTGCCACTCTTGTTCCTTTATAAGGTTTACAAAGGTCTCTACAGCAACCGGATCAGCTTTCCTGAACAGCTGATGACTATATTTAACACGAGTTGCAGCATAAAAATCTTTTAAAGTTAAAATTTGTGCATCATGATCTGAAAGGCCATTCACCTTTTTTCTTCCTACTGTCTATGTTTTGAGCGTTTCCTGTGTCACCAGTTTTACATTCCGATGCACCTCTGGAGGTTTACTGTTTCCTTTGGACCTTCCCATTGACGATGAAACACAGAAATTGCATCGGAATTAAATATAAGAGACACAATGCCGACTTAAGTACAGGAAGAATGAGTCTTCCTACTGTCTATGTGTTGAGCGTTTCCTGTGTCACCAGTTTTACATTCTGATGCACCTCTGCAGGTTTACTGTATCCCTTGGACCTTCCCATTGACGATGAAACACAGAAATTGCATCGGAATTAAACATAAGAGACACAATGCCGACTTAAGTACAGGAAGACTGAGTCTTCCTACTGTCTATGTTTTGAGCGTTTCCTGTGTCACCAGTTTTACATTCCGATGCACCTCTACAGGTTTACTGTATCCCTTGGACCTTCCCATTGACGATGAAACACATAAATTGCATCGGAATTAAATATAAGAGACACAATGCCGACTTAAGTACAGGAAGACTGAGTCTTCCTACTGTCTATGTTTTGAGCGTTTCCTGTGTCACTAGTTTTACATTCCGATGGACCTCTGCAGGTTTACTGTATCCCTTGGACCTTCCCATTGACGATGAAACACAGAAATTGCATCGGAATTAAATATAAGAGACACAATGCCGACTTAAGTACAGGAAGACTGAGTCTTCCTACTCTCTATGCTTTGAGCGTTTCCTGTGTCACCAGTTTTACATTCTGATGCACCTCTGCAGGCTTACTGTATCCCTTGGACCTTCCCATTGACGATGAAACACAGAAATTGCATCGGAATTAAATATAAGAGACACAATGCCGACTTAAGTACAGGAAGAATGAGTCTTCCTACTGTCAATGTGTTGAGCGTTTCCTGTGTCACCAGTTTTACATTCTGATGCTCCTCTGCAGGTTTACTGTATCCCTTGGACCTTCCCATTGACGATGAAACACAGAAATTGCATCGGAATTAAACATAAGAGACACAATGCCGACTTAAGTACAGGAAGACTGAGTCTTCCTACTGTCTATGTTTTGAGCGTTTCCTGTGTCATCAGTTTTACATCCCGATGCACCTCTACAGGTTTACTGTATCCCTTGGACCTTCCCATTGACGATGAAACACATAAACTGCATCGGAATTAAATATAAGAGACACAATGCCGACTTAAGTATAGGAAGACTGAGTCTTCCTACTGTCTATGTTTTGAGCGTTTCCTGTGTCACTAGTTTTACATTCCGATGGACCTCTGCAGGTTTACTGTATCCCTTGGACCTTCCCATTGACGATGAAACACAGAAATTGCATCGGAATTAAATATAAGAGACAAAATGCCGACTTAAGTACAGGAAGACTGAGTCTTCCTACTGTCTACAATTTGAGCGTTTCCTGTCTCATTAGTTTTACATTCCGATGCACCTCTACAGGTTTACTGTATCCGTTGGACCTTCACAGTGACAATGAAACACAGAAATTGCATCGGAATTACATATAAGAGACACAATGCCGACTTAAGTACAGGAAGTCTGAGTCTTCCTACTGTCTATAATTTGAGCGTTTCCTGTGTCACCAGTTTTACATTCCGATGCACCTCTACAGGTTTACTGTATCCCTTGGACCTTCACAGTGACGATGAAACACAGAAATTGCATCGGAATTAAATATAAGAGACACAATGCCGACGTAAGTACAGGAAGACTGAGTCTTCCTACTGTCTATGTTTTGAGCGTTTCCTGTGTCACCAGTTTTACATTCCGACGCACCTCTGCAGGTTTACTGTATCCCTTGGACCTTCCCATTGACGATGAAACACAGAGATTGCATCGGAATTAAATATAAGAGACACAATGCCGACTTAAGTACAGGAAGACTGAGTCTTCCTGCTGTCTATGTGTTGAGCGTTTCCTGTGTCACCAGTTTTACATTCTGATGCACCTCTGCAGGTTTACTGTATCCCTTGGACCTTCCCATTGACGATGAAAAACAGAAATTGCATCGGGATTAAATATAAGAGACACAATGCCGACTTAAGTACAGAAAGACTGAGTCTTCCTACTGTCTATGTTTTGAGCGTTTCCAGTGTCATCAGATTGACTTTCCGATGCACATCTGCATGATTACTGTATCCCTTGGACCTTCCCATTCACGATGAAACACAGAAATTTCATCGGAAATAAATATAAAAGACACAATGCCGACTTAAGTACAGGAAGACTCAGTCTTCCTACTGTCTATGTTTTGAGCGTTTCCTGTGTCACCAGTTTTACATTCCGATGCACCTCTGGAGGTTTACTGTTTCCTTTGGAGCTTCCCATTGTCGATGAAACACAGATATTGCATCGGAATTAAATATAAGGGAGACATTGCCGACTTAAGTACAGGAAGACTGAGTCTTCCTACTGTCTATGTTTTGAGCGCTTCCTGTGTCACTAGTTTTACATTCCGATGCACCACTGCAGGTTTACTGTATCCCTTGGACCTTCCCATTGACGATGAAACACAGAAATTGCATCGGAATTAAATATAAGAGACACAATGCCGACTTAAGTACAGGAAGAATGAGTCTTCCTACTGTCTATGTGTTGAGCGTTTCCTGTGTCACCAGTTTTACATTCTGATGCACCTCTGCAGGTTTGCTGTATCCCTTGGACCTTCCCATTGACGATGAAACACAGAAATTGCATCGAAATTAAGAATAAGAGACACAATGCCGACTTAAGTACAGGAAGACTGTGTCTTCCTACTGTCTATGTTTTGAGCGTTTCCTGTGTCACCAGTTTTACATTCCGATGCACCTCTACAGGTTTACTGTATCCCTTGGACCTTCCCATTGACGATGAAACACATAAATTGCGTCGGAATTAAATATAAGAGACACAATGCCGACTTGAGTACAGGAAGACTGAGTCTTCCTACTGTCTATGTTTTGAGCGTTTCCTGTGTCACTAGTTTTACATTCCGATGCACCTCTGCAGGTTTACTGTATCCCTTGGACCATCCCATTGACGATGAAACACAGAAATTGCATCGGAATTAAATATAAGAGACACAATGCCGACTTAAGTACAGGCAGACTGAGTCTTCCTACTCTCTATGTTTTGAGCGTTTCCTGTGTCACCAGTTTTACATTCTGATGCACCTCTGCAGGCTTACTGTATCCCTTAGACCTTCCCATTGACGATGAAACACAGAAATTGCATAGGAATTAAATATAAGAGACAAAATGCCGACTTAAGTACAGGAAGACTGAGTCTTCCTACTGTCTATAATTTGAGCGTTTCCTGTCTCACCAGTTTTACATTTCGATGCACCTCTACAGGTTTACTGTATCCGTTGGACCTTCACAGTGACGAGAAACACAGAAATTGCATCGGAATTAAATATAAGAGACACAATGCTGACTTAGGTACAGGAAGACTAAGTCTTCCAACTGTCTATGTGTTGATTGTTTCCTGTCTCACTAGTTTTACATTCCGATGCACCTCTGCAGGTTTACTGTATCCCTTGATCCTTCCCATTGACGATGAAACACAGAAATTGCATCGGAATTAATTATAAGTGACACAATGCCGACTTAAGTACAGGAAGTCTGAGTCTTCCTACTGTCTATAATTTGAGCGTTTCCTGTGTCACCAGTTTTACATTCCGATGCACCTCTACAGGTTTACTGTATCCCTTGGACCTTCCCATTGACCATGAAACACAGAAATTGCATCGGAATTAAATATAAGAGACACAATGCCGACATAAGTACAGGAAGACTGAGTCTTCCTACTGTCTATGTTTTGAGCATTTCCTGTGTCACTAGTTTTACGTTCCGATGCACCTCTGCATGTTTACTGTATCCCTTGGACCTTCCCATTGACGATAAAACACAGAAATTGCATTGGAATTAAATATAAGAGACACAATGCCGACGTAAGTACAGGAAGAGAGAGTCTTCCTACTGTCTATAATTTGAGCGTTTCCTGTGTCACCAGTTTTACATTCCGATGCACCTCTACAGGTTTACTGTATCCCTTGGACCTTCACAGTGACGATGAAACACAGAAATTGCATCGGAATTAAATATAAGAGACACAATGGCGTTTTAAGTACAGGGAGACTGAGTCTTCCTACTGTCTATGTTTTGAGCCTTTCCTGTGTCATAAGTTTTACTTTCCGATGCACCTCTGCAAGATTACTATATCCCTTGGACCTTCCAATTCACGATGAAACACAGAAATTTCATCGGAAATAAATATAAGAGACACAATGCCGACTTGAGTATAGGAAGACTGAGTCTTCCTACTGTCTATGATTTGAGCGTTTCCTGTGTCACCAGTTTTACATTCCGATGCACCTCTGCAGGTTTCCCGTATCCCTTGGACCTTCCCATTGACGATGAAACACAGAAATTGCATCGAAATTAAATATAAGAGACACAATGCCGACTTAAGTACAAGAAAACAGTCTACGTACGGTCAATGTTTTGAGCGTTTCCTGTGTCACCAGTTTTACATTCCGATGCACCTCGGCCGTTTTACTGTATCCCTTGGACCTTCCCATAGTCGATGAAACACAGAAATCGCATCGGAACTAAATATAAGAGACACAATGCCGACTTAAGTGCAGGAAGACTGAGTCTTCCTACTGTCTATGTTTTGAGCGTTTCCTTTGTCACCAGTTTTACATTTTGATGCTCCTCCGCAGGTTTACTGTATCCCTTGGACCTTCCCATTGACGATGAAGCACAGAAATTGCATTGGAATTAAATATAAGAGACACAATGCCGACTTAAGTACAGAAAGACTGAGTCTTCCTACTGTCTATGTTGTGTGCGTTTCCTGTGTCATCAGTTTTATATTCCGATGCACCTATGCAGGTTTACTGTATCCCTTGGACCTTCCCATTGACGATGAAAAACAGAAATTGCATCGGAATTATATTTAAGAGACACAATGCCGACTTAAGTACAGGAAGACTGAGTCTTCCTACTCTCTATGCTTTGAGCGTTTCCTGTGTCACCAGTTTTACATTCTGATGCACCTCTGCAGGCTTACTGTATCCCTTGGACCTTCCCATTGACGATGAAACACAGAAATTGCATCGGAATTAAATATAAGAGACACAATGCCGACTTAAGTACAGGAAGAATGAGTCTTCCTACTGTCAATGTGTTGAGCGTTTCCTGTGTCACCAGTTTTACATTCTGATGCTCCTCTGCAGGTTTACTGTATCCCTTGGACCTTCCCATTGACGATGAAACACAGAAATTGCATCGGAATTAAACATAAGAGACACAATGCCGACTTAAGTACAGGAAGACTGAGTCTTCCTACTGTCTATGTTTTGAGCGTTTCCTGTGTCATCAGTTTTACATTCCGATGCACCTCTACAGGTTTACTGTATCCCTTGGACCTTCCCATTGACGATGAAACACATAAACTGCATCGGAATTAAATATAAGAGACACAATGCCGACTTAAGTATAGGAAGACTGAGTCTTCCTACTGTCTATGTTTTGAGCGTTTCCTGTGTCACTAGTTTTACATTCCGATGGACCTCTGCAGGTTTACTGTATCCCTTGGACCTTCCCATTGACGATGAAACACAGAAATTGCATCGGAATTAAATATAAGAGACAAAATGCCGACTTAAGTACAGGAAGACTGAGTCTTCCTACTGTCTATAATTTGAGCGTTTCCTGTCTCATTAGTTTTACATTCCGATGCACCTCTACAGGTTTACTGTATCCGTTGGACCTTCACAGTGACAATGAAACACAGAAATTGCATCGGAATTAAATATAAGAGACACAATGCCGACTTAAGTACAGGAAGTCTGAGTCTTCCTACTGTCTATAATTTGAGCGTTTCCTGTGTCACCAGTTTTACATTCCGATGCACCTCTACAGGTTTACTGTATCCCTTGGACCTTCACAGTGACGATGAAACACAGAAATTGCATCTGAATTAAATATAAGAGACACAATGCCGACGTAAGTACAGGAAGACTGAGTCTTCCTACTGTCTATGTTTTGAGCGTTTCCTGTGTCACCAGTTTTACATTCCGACGCACCTCTGCAGGTTTACTGTATCCCTTGGACCTTCCCATTGACGATGAAACACAGAGATTGCATCGGAATTAAATATAAGAGACACAATGCCGACTTAAGTACAGGAAGACTGAGTCTTCCTACTGTCTATGTGTTGAGCGTTTCCTGTGTTACCAGTTTTACATTCTGATGCACCTCTGCAGGTTTACTGTATCCCTTGGACCTTCCCATTGACGATGAAAAACAGAAATTGCATCGGGATTAAATATAAGAGACACAATGCCGACTTAAGTACAGAAAGACTGAGTCTTCCTACTGTCTATGTTTTGAGCGTTTCCAGTGTCATCAGATTGACTTTCCGATGCACATCTGCATGATTACTGTATCCCTTGGACCTTCCCATTCACGATGAAACACAGAAATTTCATCGGAAATAAATATAAAAGACACAATGCCGACTTAAGTACAGGAAGACTCAGTCTTCCTACTGTCTATGTTTTGAGCGTTTCCTGTGTCACCAGTTTTACATTCCGATGCACCTCTGGAGGTTTACTGTTTCCTTTGGAGCTTCCCATTGACGATGAAACACAGATATTGCATCGGAATTAAATATAAGGGAGACATTGCCGACTTAAGTACAGGAAGACTGAGTCTTCCTACTGTCTATGTTTTGAGCGCTTCCTGTGTCACTAGTTTTACATTCCGATGCACCACTGCAGGTTTACTGTATCCCTTGGACCTTCCCATTGACGATGAAACACAGAAATTGCATCGGAATTAAATATAAGAGACACAATGCCGACTTAAGTACAGGAAGAATGAGTCTTCCTACTGTCTATGTGTTGAGCGTTTCCTGTGTCACCAGTTTTACATTCTGATGCACCTCTGCAGGTTTGCTGTATCCCTTGGACCTTCCCATTGACGATGAAACACAGAAATTGCATCGAAATTAAGAATAAGAGACACAATGCCGACTTAAGTACAGGAAGACTGAGTCTTCCTACTGTCTATGTTTTGAGCGTTTCCTGTGTCACCAGTTTTACATTCCGATGCACCTCTACAGGTTTACTGTATCCCTTGGACCTTCCCATTGACGATGAAACACATAAATTGCGTCGGAATTAAATATAAGAGACACAATGCCGACTTAAGTACAGGAAGACTGAGTCTTCCTACTGTCTATGTTTTGAGCGTTTCCTGTGTCACTAGTTTTACATTCCGATGCACCTCTGCAGGTTTACTGTATCCCTTGGACCTTCCCATTGACGATGAAACACAGAAATTGCATCGGAATTAAATATAAGAGACACAATGCCGACTTAAGTACAGGCAGACTGAGTCTTCCTACTCTCTATGTTTTGAGCGTTTCCTGTGTCACCAGTTTTACATTCTGATGCACCTCTGCAGGCTTACTGTATCCCTTAGACCTTCCCATTGACGATGAAACACAGAAATTGCATAGGAATTAAATATAAGAGACAAAATGCCGACTTAAGTACAGGAAGACTGAGTCTTCCTACTGTCTATAATTTGAGCGTTTCCTGTCTCACCAGTTTTACATTTCGATGCACCTCTACAGGTTTACTGTATCCGTTGGACCTTCACAGTGACGATGAAACACAGAAATTGCATCGGAATTAAATATAAGAGACACAATGCTGACTTAGGTACAGGAAGACTAAGTCTTCCAACTGTCTATGTGTTGATTGTTTCCTGTCTCACTAGTTTTACATTCCGATGCACCTCTGCAGGTTTACTGTATCCCTTGATCCTTCCCATTGACGATGAAACACAGAAATTGCATCGGAATTAATTATAAGTGACACAATGCCGACTTAAGTACAGGAAGTCTGAGTCTTCCTACTGTCTATAATTTGAGCGTTTCCTGTGTCACCAGTTTTACATTCCGATGCACCTCTACAGGTTTACTGTATCCCTTGGACCTTCCCATTGACGATGAAACACAGAAATTGCATCGGAATTAAATATAAGAGACACAATGCCGACATAAGTACAGGAAGACTGAGTCTTCCTACTGTCTATGTTTTGAGCATTTCCTGTGTCACTAGTTTTACGTTCCGATGCACCTCTGCATGTTTACTGTATCCCTTGGACCTTCCCATTGACGATAAAACACAGAAATTGCATTGGAATTAAATATAAGAGACACAATGCCGACGTAAGTACAGGAAGACAGAGTCTTCTTGCAGTCAATGTTTTGAGCGTTTCCTGTGTCATTAGTTTTACATTTCGATGCACCTCTGCATGTTTACTGTATCCCTTGGACCTTCCCATTGGCGATGAAACACAAATTGCATCGAAATTAAATATAAGAGACACAATGCCGACTTAAGTACAGGAGACTAAGTCTTCCTACTGTCTATGTATTGAGCGTTTTCTGTGTCATCAGTTTTACTTTCCGATGCACCTCTGCAGGATTACTATATCCCTTGGACCTTCCCATTGACGATGAAACACAGAAATTTCAATGGAAATAAATATAAGAGACACAATGCCGACTTAAGTACAGGAAGACTAAGTCTTCCTACTGTCTATGTTTTGAGCGTTTCCTGTGTCACCAGTTTTACATTCCGATGCACCTCTGCAGGTTTACTGTTTCCCTTGGACATCCCCATTGACGATGAAACACAGAAATTGCATCGGAATTAAATATAAGAGACACAATGCCGACTTAAGTACAGGAAGACTGAGTCTTCCTACTGTCTATGTTTTGAGCGTTTTCTGTGTCACCAGTTATACATTCAGATGCACCTCTGCAGGCTTACTGTATCCCTTGGACCTTCCCATTGACCATGAAAAACAGAAATTGCATCGGAATTAAATATAAGAGACACAATGGCGTTTTAAGTACAGGGAGACTGAGTCTTCCTACTGTCTATGTTTTGAGCCTTTCCTGTGTCATAAATTTTACTTTCCGATGCACCTCTGCAAGATTACTATATCCCTTGGACCTTCCAATTCACGATGAAACACAGAAATTTCATCGGAAATAAATATAAGAGACACAATGCCGACTTGAGTATAGGAAGACTGAGTCTTCCTACTGTCTATGATTTGAGCGTTTCCTGTGTCACCAGTTTTACATTCCGATGCACCTCTGCAGGTTTCCCGTATCCCTTGGACCTTCCCATAGTCGATGAAACACAGAAATCGCATCGGAACTAAATATAAGAGACACAATGCCGACTTAAGTGCAGGAAGACTGAGTCTTCCTACTGTCTATGTTTTGAGCGTTTCCTTTGTCACCAGTTTTACATTTTGATGCTCCTCCGCAGGTTTACTGTATCCCTTGGACCTTCCCATTGACGATGAAGCACAGAAATTGCATTGGAATTAAATATAAGAGACACAATGCCGACTTAAGTACAGAAAGACTGAGTCTTCCTACTGTCTATGTTGTGTGCGTTTCCTGTGTCATCAGTTTTACATTCCGATGCACCTATGCAGGTTTACTGTATCCCTTGGACCTTCCCATTGACGATGAAAAACAGAAATTGCATCGGAATTATATTTAAGAGACACAATGCCGACTTAAGTACAGGAAGACTAAGTCTTCCTACTGTCTATGTTTTGAGCGTTTCCTGTGTCATCAGTTTTACTTTCCGATGCACCTCTGCTGGTTTACTATATCCCTTGGACCTTCCCATTCACGATGAAACACTGAAATTTCATCGTAATTAAATATAAGAGACACAATGCCGACTTAAGTATAGGAAGACTGAGTCTTCCTACTGTCTATGTTTTGAGCGTTTCCTGTGTCACCAGATTTACATTCTGATGCACCTCTGCAGATGTTCTGTATCCATTGGACCTTCCCCTTGACGATGAAACAGAGAAATTGCATCGGAATTAAATATAAGAGACACAATGCCTACTTAAGTACAGGAAGACAGAGTCTTCCTACTGTCTATGTTTTAAGCGTTTCCTGTGTCACCAGTTTTACATTCTGATGCACCTCTGCAGGTTTTCTGTATCCATTGGACCTTCCCATTGACGATGAAACACAGAAATTGCATCGGAATTAAATATAAAAGACACAATGCCGACTTAAGTACAGGAAGACTGAGTCTTCCTACTGTCTATGTTTTGAGCGTTTCCTGTGTCACTAGTATTACATTCCGATGCACCTCTGCAGGTTTACTATATCCCTTGGACCTTCCCATTGACGCTCAAACACAGAAATTGCATCGGAATTAAATATAAGAGACACAATGCCGACTTAAGTACAGGAAGACTGAGTCTTCCTACTCTCTATGTTTTGAGCGTTTCCTCTGACACCAGTTTTACATTCTGATGCACCTCTGCAGGCCTACTGTATCCCTTGGACCTTCCCATTGACGATGAAACACAGAAATTGCATCGGAATTAAATATGAGAGACAAAATGCCGACTTAAGTACAGGAAGACTGAGTCTTCCTACTGTCTATAATTTGAGCGTTTCCTGTCTCACCAGTTTTACATTCCGATGCACCTGTTTAGGTTTACTGTATCCGTTGGACCTTCACAGTGACGATGAAACACAGAAATTGCATCGGAAGTAAATATAAGAGACACAATGCCGTCGTAAGTACAGGAAGACTAAGTCTTCCAACTGTCTATGTTTTGAGCGTTTCCTGTGTCATCAGTTTCACTTTCCGATGCACCTCTGCAAATTTACTATATCCCTTGGACCTTCCCATTCACGATGAAACACAGAAATTTCATCGGAAATAAATATAAGTGACACAATGCAGACTTAAGTGCAGGAAGACTGAGTCTTCCTACTATCTATCTTTTGAGCGTTTCCTGTGTCACCAGTTTTACATTCCGATGCACCTCTGCAGGTTTACTGTATCCCTTGAACCTTCCCATTGTCGATGAAACACAGAAATTGCATCGGAATCAAATATAAGAGACACAATGCCGATTTAAGTACAGGAAGACTGAGTCTTCCTACTGTCTATGTTTTGAGCGTTTCCTGTGTCACCAGTTTTACATTTCGATACACCTCTACAGGTTTACTGTATCCCTTGGACCTTCACAGTGACGATGAAACACAGAATAGGAATCGGAATTAAATATAAGAGACACAAGGCCGACTTAAGTACAGGAAGACTAAGTCTTCCTACTGTCTATGTTTTGAGCGTTTCCTGTGTCATCAGTTTTACTTTCCGATGCACCTCTGAAGGTTTACTATATCCCTTGGACCCTCCCATTCACGATGAAACACAGAAATTTCATCGGAAATAAATATAAGGGACACAATGCCGACTTGAGTATAGGAAGACTGAGTCTTCCTACTGTCTATGATTTGAGCGTTTCCTGTGCCACCAGTTTTACATTCCGATGCACCTCTGCAGGTTTCCTGTATCCTTGGACCTTCCCATTGACGATGAAACACAGAAATTGCATCGGAATTAAATATAAGAGACACAATGCCGATTTAAGTACAGGAAGACTCAGTCTTCCTACTGTCTATGATTTGAGCGTTTCCTGTGTCACCAGTTTTACATTTCGATACACCTCTACTGGTTTACTGTATCCCTTGGACCTTCCCAGTGACGATGAAACACAGAATAGGAATCGGAATTAAATATAAGAAACAGAAGGCCGACTTAAGTACAGGAAGACTGAGTCTTCCTACTCTCTATGTTTTGAGCGTTTCCTGTGTCACCAGTTTTACATTCTGATGCACCTCTGCAGGCTTACTGTATCCCTTGGACCTTCCCATTGACGATGAAACACAGAAATTGCATCGGAATTATATATAAGAGACAAAATGCCGACTTAAGTACAGGAAGACTGAGTCCTCCTACTGTCTATGTTTTGAGCGTTTCCTGTGTCACCAGTTTTACATCCCGATGCACCTCTACAGAATTACTGTATCCCTTGGACCTTCACAGTGACGATGAAACACAGAAATTGCATCGGAGTTAAATATAAGAGACACAATGCCGACTTAATTACAGGAAGAATGAGTCTTCCTACTGTCTATGTGTTGAGCATTTCCTGTGTCACCAGTTTTACATACTGATGCACCTCTGCAGGTTTACTGTATCCCTTGGACCTTCCCACTGACGATGAAAAATAGAAATTGAATCGGAATTAAATATAAGAGACACAATGCCGACTTAAGTTCAGGAAGACTGAGTCTTCCTACTGTCTATGTTTTGAGCGTTTCCTGTGTCATCAGTTTTACTTTCCGATGCACCTCTGTAGGATTACTATATCCGTTGGACCTTCCCATTCACGATGAAACACAGAAATTGCATCGGAATTAAATATATGAGACACAATGCCGACATAAGTACAGGAAGAATGAGTCATCCTACTGTCTATGTGTTGAGCGTTTCCTGTGTCACTAGTTTTACATTCCGATGCACCACTGCAGGTTTACTGTATCCCTTGGACCTTCCCATTGACGATGAAACACAGAAATTGCATCGGAATTAAATATATGAGACACAATGCCGACATAAGTAAAGGAAGAATGAGTCATCCTACTGTCTATGTGTTGAGCGATTCATGTGTCACCAGTTTTACATTCCGATGCACCTCTGCAGGTTTACTGTATCCCTTGGACCTTCCCATTGACGATGAAACACAGAAATTGCATCGGAATTAAATATAAGAGACACAATGCCGACTTAAGTACAGGAAGATTGAGTCTTCCTACTGTCTATGCTTTGAGCGTTTCCTGTGTCACCAGTTTTACATTCCGATGCCCCTCTGCAGGTTTACTGTATCCCTTGGACCTTCCCATTGACGATGAAACACAGAAATAGCATCAGAATTAAATATCAGAGACACAATGCCGACTTAAGTACAGGAAGACTGAGTCTTCCTACTGTTTATGTTTTGAGCGTTTCCTGTGTCACTAGTTTTACATTCCGATGCACCTCTGTAGGTTTACTGTATCCCTTGGACCTTCCCATTGACGATGAAACACAGAAATTGCTTCGGAATTAAATATAAGAGACACAATGGCGACTTAAGTACAGGAAGACCGAGTCTTCCTACTCTCTATGTTTTGAGCGTTTCCTGTGTCACCAGTTATACATTCTGATGCACCTCTGCAGGCTTACTGTATCCCTTGGACCTTCCCATTGACGATGAAACACAGAAATTGCATCGGAATTAAATATAAGAGACAAAATGCCGACTTAAGTACAGGAAGACTGAGTCTTCCTACTGTCTATAATTTGAGCGTTTCCTGTGTCACCAGTTTTACATTCCGATGCACCTCTGCAGGTATACTGTATCCGTTGGACCTTCACAGTGACGATGAAACACAGAAATTGCATCGGAAGTAAATATAAGAGACACAATGCCGTCTTAAGTACAGGAAGACTAAGTCTTCCAACTGTCTATGTTTTGAGCGTTTCCTGTGTCATCAGTTTCACTTTCCGATGCACCTCTGCAAGTTTACTATATCCCTTGGACCTTCCCATTCACGATGAAACACAGAAATTTCATCGGAAATAAATATAAGTGACACAATGCAGAGTTAAGTATAGGAAGACTGAGTCTTCCTACTGTCTATGTTTTGAGCGTTTCCTGTGTCACAAGATTTACATTCTGATGCACCTCTGCAGGTCTTCTGTATCCATTGGACCTTCCCATTGACGATGAAACACAGAAATTGCATCGGAATTAAATATAAGAGACACAATGCCGACTTAAGTACAGGAAGACTGAGTCTTCCTACTGTCTATGTTTTAAGCGATTCCTGTGTCACCAGTTTTACTTTCTGATGCACCTCTGCAGGTTGTCTGTATCCATTGGACCTTCCCATTGACGATGAAACACAGAAATTGCATCGGAATTAAATATAAGACACACAATGCCGACTTAAGTACAGGAAGACTGACTCTTCCTACTGTCTATGTTTTAAGCGTTTCCTGTGTCACCAGTTTTACATTCCGATGCACCACTGCAGGTTTACTGTATCCCTTGGACCTTCCCATTGACGATGAAACACAGAAATTGCATCGGAATTAAATATAAGAGACACAATGCCGACTTAAGTACAGGAAAAATGAGTCTTCCTACTGTCTATGTGTTGAGCGATTCCTGTGTCACCAGTTTTACATTCTGATGCACCTCCGCAGGTTTACTGTATCCCTTGGACCTTCCCATTGACGATGAAACACAGAAATTGCATCGGAATTAAATATAAGAGACACAATGCCGACTTAAGTACAG
The DNA here is from genome assembly GCF_023898315.1 of Schistocerca nitens. Classification (NCBI taxonomy): domain Eukaryota; kingdom Metazoa; phylum Arthropoda; class Insecta; order Orthoptera; family Acrididae; genus Schistocerca; species Schistocerca nitens. The sequence goes on along the minus strand of NC_064614.1, from coordinate 1,323,979,514 downwards.
GAAGATTGAGTCTTCCTACTGTCTATGTTTTGAGCGTTTCCTGTGTCACCAGTTTTACATTCCGATGCACCTCTGCAGGTTTACTGTATCCCTTGGACCTTCCCATTAACGATGAAACACAGAAATTTCATCGGAAATAAATATAAGAGACACAATGCCGACTTGAGTATAGGAAGACTGAGTCTTCCTACTGTCTATGATTTGAGCGTTTCCTGTGTCACCAGTTTCACATTCCGATGCACCTCTGCAGGATTCCTGTATCCCTTGGACCTTCACAGTGACGATGAAACACAGAATAGGAATCGGAATTAAATATAAGAGACACAAGGCCGACTTAAGTACACGAAGACTAAGTCTTCCTACTGTCTATGTTTGGAGCGTTTCCTGTGTCATCAGTTTTACTTTCCGATGCACCTCTGAAGGTTTACTATATCCCTTGGACCTTCCCATTCACGATGAAACACAGAAATTTCATCGGAAATAAATATAAGGGACACAATGCCGACTTGAGTATAGGAAGACTGAGTCTTCCTACTGTCTATGATTTGAGCGTTTCCTGTGCCACCAGTTTTACATTCCGATGCACCTCTGCAGGTTTCCTGTATCCCTGGACCTTCCCATTGACGATAAAACACAGAAATTGCATCGGAATTAAATATAAGAGACACAATGCCGATTTAAGTACAGGAAGACTGAGTCTTCCTACTGTCTATGTTTTGAGCGTTTCCTGTGTCACCAGTTTTACATTTCGCTACACCTCTACAGGTTTACTGTATCCCTTGGACCTTCACAGTGACGATGAAACACAGAATAGGAATCGGAATTAAATATAAGAGACAGATGGCCGACTTAAGTACAGGAAGACTGAGTCTTCCTACTCTCTATGTTTTGAGCGTTTCCTGTGTCACCAGTTTTACATTCTGATGCACCTCTGCAGGCTTACTGTATCCCTTGGACCTTCCCATTGACGATGAAACACAGAAATTGCATCGGAATTATATATAAGAGACAAAATGCCGACTTAAGTACAGGAAGACTGAGTCTTCCTACTGTCTATGTTTTGAGCGTTTCCTGTGTCACCAGTTTTACATCCCGATGCACCTCTACAGAATTACTGTATCCCTTGGACCTTCACAGTGACGATGAAACACAGAAATTGCATCGGAGTTAAATATAAGAGACACAATGCCGACTTAATTACAGGAAGAATGAGTCTTCCTATTGTCTATGTGTTGAGCATTTCCTGTGTCACCAGTTTTACATACTGATGCACCTCTGCAGGTTTACTGTATCCCTTGGACCTTCCCATTGACGATGAAAAATAGATATTGAATCGGAATTAAATATAAGAGACACAAAGCCGACTTAAGTACAGGAAGACTGAGTCTTCCTACTGTCTATGTTTCGAGCGTTTCCTGTGTCATCAGTTTTACTTTCCGATGCACCTCTGTAGGATTACTATATCCCTTGGACCTTCCCATTCACGATGAATCACAGAAATTTCATCGGAAATAAATATAAGAGACACAATGCCGACTTAAGTATAGGAAGACTGAGTCTTCCTACTGTCTATGTTTTGAGCGTTTCCTGTGTCACCAGTTTTACATTCCGATGCACCTCTGAAGGTTTACTGTTTCCCTTGGACCTTCCCATTGACGATGAAACACAGAAATTGCATCGGAATTAAATATAAGAGACACAATGCCGACTTAAGTACAGGAAGACTGAGTCTTCCTACTGTCTATGTTTTGAGCGTTTCCTGTGTCACTAGTTTTACATTCCGATGCACCACTGCAGGTTTACTGTATCCCTTGGACCTTCCCATTGACGATGAAACACAGAAATTGCATCGGAATTAAATATATGAGACACAATGCCGACTAAAGTACAGGAAGAATGAGTCATCCTACTGTCTATGTGTTGAGCGATTCCTGTGTCACCAGTTTTACATTCTGATGCACCTCTGCAGGTTTACTGTATCCCTTGGATCTTCCCATTGACGATGAAACACAGAAATTGCTTCGGAATTAAATATAAGAGACACAATGGCGACTTAAGTACAGGAAGACCGAGTCTTCCTACTCTCTATGTTTTGAGCGTTTCCTGTGTCACCAGTTATACATTCTGATGCACCTCTGCAGGCTTACTGTATCCCTTGGACCTTCCCATTGACGATGAAACACAGAAATTGCATCGGAATTAAATATAAGAGACAAAATGCCGACTTAAGTACAGGAAGACTGAGTCTTCCTACTGTCTATAATTTGAGCGTTTCCTGTGTCACCAGTTTTACATTCCGATGCACCTCTGCAGGTATACTGTATCCGTTGGACCTTCACAGTGACGATGAAACACAGAAATTGCATCGGAAGTAAATATAAGAGACACAATGCCGTCTTAAGTACAGGAAGACTAAGTCTTCCAACTGTCTATGTTTTGAGCGTTTCCTGTGTCATCAGTTTCACTTTCCGATGCACCTCTGCAAGTTTACTATATCCCTTGGACCTTCCCATTCACGATGAAACACAGAAATTTCATCGGAAATAAATATAAGTGACACAATGCAGAGTTAAGTATAGGAAGACTGAGTCTTCCTACTGTCTATGTTTTGAGCGTTTCCTGTGTCACAAGATTTACATTCTGATGCACCTCTGCAGGTCTTCTGTATCCATTGGACCTTCCCATTGACGATGAAACACAGAAATTGCATCGGAATTAAATATAAGAGACACAATGCCGACTTAAGTACAGGAAGACTGAGTCTTCCTACTGTCTATGTTTTAAGCGATTCCTGTGTCACCAGTTTTACTTTCTGATGCACCTCTGCAGGTTGCCTGTATCCATTGGACCTTCCCATTGACGATGAAACACAGAAATTGCATCGGAATTAAATATAAGACACACAATGCCGACTTAAGTACAGGAAGACTGACTCTTCCTACTGTCTATGTTTTAAGCGTTTCCTGTGTCACCAGTTTTACATTCCGATGCACCACTGCAGGTTTACTGTATCCCTTGGACCTTCCCATTGACGATGAAACACAGAAATTGCATCGGAATTAAATATAAGAGACACAATGCCGACTTAAGTACAGGAAAAATGCGTCTTCCTACTGTCTATGTGTTGAGCGATTCCTGTGTCACCAGTTTTACATTCTGATGCACCTCCGCAGGTTTACTGTATCCCTTGGACCTTCCCATTGACGATGAAACACAGAAATTGCATCGGAATTAAATATAAGAGACACAATGCCGACTTAAGTACAGGAAGATTGAGTCTTCCTACTGTCTATGTTTTGAGCGTTTCCTGTGTCACCAGTTTTACATTCCGATGCACCTCTGCAGGTTTACTGTATCCCTTGGACCTTCCCATTAACGATGAAACACAGAAATTTCATCGGAAATAAATATAAGAGACACAATGCCGACTTGAGTATAGGAAGACTGAGCCTTCCTACTGTCTATGATTTGAGCGTTTCCTGTGTCACCAGTTTCACATTCCGATGCACCTCTGCAGGATTCCTGTATCCCTTGGACCTTCACAGTGACGATGAAACACAGAATAGGAATCGGAATTAAATATAAGAGACACAAGGCCGACTTAAGTACACGAAGACTAAGTCTTCCTACTGTCTATGTTTGGAGCGTTTCCTGTGTCATCAGTTTTACTTTCCGATGCACCTCTGAAGGTTTACTATATCCCTTGGACCTTCCCATTCACGATGAAACACAGAAATTTCATCGGAAATAAATATAAGGGACACAATGCCGACTTGAGTATAGGAAGACTGAGTCTTCCTACTGTCTATGATTTGAGCGTTTCCTGTGCCACCAGTTTTACATTCCGATGCACCTCTGCAGGTTTCCTGTATCCCTGGACCTTCCCATTGACGATAAAACACAGAAATTGCATCGGAATTAAATATAAGAGACACAATGCCGATTTAAGTACAGGAAGACTGAGTCTTCCTACTGTCTATGTTTTGAGCGTTTCCTGTGTCACCAGTTTTACATTTCGCTACACCTCTACAGGTTTACTGTATCCCTTGGACCTTCACAGTGACGATGAAACACAGAATAGGAATCGGAATTAAATATAAGAGACAGAAGGCCGACTTAAGTACAGGAAGACTGAGTCTTCCTACTCTATGTTTTGAGCGTTTCCTGTGTCACCAGTTTTACATTCTGATGCACCTCTGCAGGCTTACTGTATCCCTTGGACCTTCCCATTGACGATGAAACACAGAAATTGCATCGGAATTATATATAAGAGACAAAATGTCGACTTAAGTACAGGAAGACTGAGTCTTCCTACTGTCTATGTTTTGAGCGTTTCCTGTGTCACCAGTTTTACATCCCGATGCACCTCTACAGAATTACTGTATCCCTTGGACCTTCACAGTGACGATGAAACACAGAAATTGCATCGGAGTTAAATATAAGAGACACAATGCCGACTTAATTACAGGAAGAATGAGTCTTCCTATTGTCTATGTGTTGAGCATTTCCTGTGTCACCAGTTTTACATACTGATGCACCTCTGCAGGTTTACTGTATCCCTTGGACCTTCCCATTGACGATGAAAAATAGATATTGAATCGGAATTAAATATAAGAGACACAAAGCCGACTTAAGTACAGGAAGACTGAGTCTTCCTACTGTCTATGTTTCGAGCGTTTCCTGTGTCATCAGTTTTACTTTCCGATGCACCTCTGTAGGATTACTATATCCCTTGGACCTTCCCATTCACGATGAATCACAGAAATTTCATCGGAAATAAATATAAGAGACACAATGCCGACTTAAGTATAGGAAGACTGAGTCTTCCTACTGTCTATGTTTTGAGCGTTTCCTGTGTCACCAGTTTTACATTCCGATGCACCTCTGAAGGTTTACTGTTTCCCTTGGACCTTCCCATTGACGATGAAACACAGAAATTGCATCGGAATTAAATATAAGAGACACAATGCCGACTTAAGTACAGGAAGACTGAGTCTTCCTACTGTCTATGTTTTGAGCGTTTCCTGTGTCACTAGTTTTACATTCCGATGCACCACTGCAGGTTTACTGTATCCCTTGGACCTTCCCATTGACGATGAAACACAGAAATTGCATCGGAATTAAATATATGAGACACAATGCCGACTAAAGTACAGGAAGAATGAGTCATCCTACTGTCTATGTGTTGAGCGATTCCTGTGTCACCAGTTTTACATTCTGATGCACCTCTGCAGGTTTACTGTATTCCTTGGACCTTCCCATTGACGATGAAACACAGAAATTGCATCGGAATTAAATATAAGAGACACAATGCCGACTTAAGTACAGGAAGATTGAGTCTTCCTACTGTCTATGCTTTGAGCGTTTCCTGTGTCACCAGTTTTACATTCCGATGCCCCTCTGCAGGTTTACTGTATCCCTTGGACCTTCCCACTGACGATGAAACACAGAAATTGCATCAGAATGAAATATAAGAGACACAATGCTGACTTAAGTACAGGAAGACTGAGTCTTCCTACTGTTTATGTTTTGAGCGTTTCCTGTGTCACTAGTTTTACATTCCGATGCACCTCTGCAGGTTTACTGTATCCCTTGGACCTTCCCATTGACGATGAAACACAGAAATTGCTTCGGAATTAAATATTAGAGACACAATGGCGACTTAAGTACAGGAAGACTGAGTCTTCCTATTCTCTATGTTTTGAGCGTTTCCTGTGTCACCAGTTATACATTCTGATGCACCTCTGCAGGCTTACTGTATCCCTTGGACCTTCCCATTGACGATGAAACACAGAAATTGCATCGGAATTAAATATAAGAGGCAAAATGCCGACTTAAGTACAGGAAGACTGAGTCTTCCTACTGTCTATAATTTGAGCGTTTCCTGTGTCACCAGTTTTACATTCCGATGCACCTCTGCAGGTATACTGTATCCGTTGGACCTTCACAGTGACGATGAAACACAGAAATTGCATCGGAAGTAAATATAAGAGATACAATGCCGTCTTAAGTACAGGAAGACTAAGTCTTCCAACTGTCTATGTTTTGAGCGTTTCCTGTGTCATCGGTTTCACTTTCCGATGCACCTCTGCAAGTTTACTATATCCCTTGGACCTTCCCATTCACGATGAAACACAGAAATTTCATCGGAAATAAATATAAGTGACACAATGCAGAGTTAAGTATAGGAAGACTGAGTCTTCCTACTCTCTATGTTTTGAGCGTTTCCTGTGTCACCAGATTTACATTCTGATGCACATCTGCAGGTCTTCTGTATCCATTGGACCTTCCCATTGACGATGAAACACAGAAATTGCATCGGAATTAAATATAAGAGACACAATGCCGACTTAAGTACAGGAAGATTGAGTCTTCCTATTGTCTATGTTTTAAGCGTTTCCTGTGTCACCAGTTTTACATTCTGATGCACTTCTGCAGGTTTACTGTATCCATTGGACCTTCCCATTGACGATGAAACACAGAAATTGCATCGGAATTAAATATAAGAGACACAATGCCGACTTAAGTACAGGAAGACTGAGTCTTCCTACTGTCTATGTTTTAAGCGTTTCCTGTGTCACCAGTTTTACATTCCGATGCACCACTGCAGGTTTACTGTATCCCTTGGACCTTCCCATTGACGATGAAACACAGAAATTGCATCGGAATTAAATATAAGAGACACAATGCCGACTTAAGTACAGGAAGAATGAGTCTTGCTACTGTCTATGTGTTGAGCGATTCCTGTGTCACCAGTTTTACATTCTGATGCACCTCCGCAGGTTTACTGTATCCCTTGGACCTTCCCATTGACGATGAAACACAGAAATTGCATCGGAATTAAATATACGAGACACAATGCCGACTTAAGTAAAGGAAGATTGAGTCTTCCTACTGTCGATGTTTTGAGCGTTTCCTGTGTCACCAGTTTTACATTCCGATGCACCTCTGCAGGTTTACTGTATCCCTTGGACCTTCCCATTGACGATGAAACACAGAAATTGCATCACAATTAAATATAAGAGACACAATGCCGACTTAAGTACAGGAAGACTGAGTCTTCCTACTGTTTATGTTTTAAACGTTTCCTGTGTCACTAGTTTTACATTCCGATGCACCTCTGCAGGTTTACTGTATCCCTTGGACCTTCCCATTGACGATGAAACACAGAAATTGCTTCGGAATGAAATATAAGAGACACAATGGCGACTTAGGTACAGGAAGACTGAGTCTTCCTACTCTCTATGTTTTGTGCGTTTCCTGTGTCACCAGTTTTACATTCTGATGCACCTCTGCAGGTTTACTGTATCCCTTGGACCTTCCCATTAACGATGAAACACAGAAATTTCATCGGAAATAAATATAAGAGACACAATGCCGACTTGAGTATAGGAAGACTGAGTCTTCCTACTGTCTATGATTTGAGCGTTTCCTGTGTCACCAGTTTCACATTCCGATGCACCTCTGCAGGTTTCCTGTATTCCTTGGACCTTCCCATTGACGATGAAACACAGAAATTGCATCGAAATTAAATTTAAGAGACACAATCCCGACTTAAGTACAAGAAAAAAGTCCACGTCCGGTCAATGTTTTGAGCGTTTCCTGTGTAACCAGTTTTACACTCCGATGCGCCACTGCCGGTTTACTGTATCACTTGGACCATCCCATTGTCGATGAAACACAGAAATCGCATCGGAATTAAATATAAGAGACACAATGGCGACTTAAGTACAGGAAGACTGAGTCTTCCTACTGTCTATGTTTTGAGCGTTTCCTGTGTCACCAGTTTTACATTCCGATGCACCTCTGCAGGTATAGCATTTCCCTTCAACTTTCCCATTGACGATGAAACACAGAAATTGCATCGGAATTAAATATAAGAGACCCAATGCCGACTTAAGTACAGGAAGACCGAGTCTTCCTACTGTCTATGTTTTGAGCGTTTCCTGTGTCATCAATTTTACTTTCCGATGCACCTCTGCAGGTTTACTAAATCCCTTGGACCTTCCCATTCGTGATGAAACACTGAAATTTCATCGGAATTAAATATAAGAGACACAATGCCGACTTAAGTACAGGAAGACTGAGTCTTCCTACTGTCTATGCTTTGAGCGTTTCCTGTGTCATTAGTTTTACATTCCGATGCACCTCTGCAGGTTTACTGTATCCCTTGGACCTTCCCAATGACGATGAAACACAGAATAGGAATCGGAATTAAATATAAGAGACACAATGCCGACTTAAGTACAGGAAGAATGAGTCTTCCTACTGTCTATGTGTTGAGCGATTCCTGTGTCACCAGTTTTACATTCTGATGCACCTCCGCAGGTTTACTGTATCCCTTGGACCTTCCCATTGACGATGAAACACAGAAATTGCATCGGAATTAAATATAAGAGACACAATGCCGACTTAAGTACAGGAAGATTGAGTCTTCCTACTGTCGATGTTTTGAGCGTTTCCTGTGTCACCAGTTTTACATTCCGATGCACCTCTGCAGGTTTACTGTATCCCTTGGACCTTCCCATTGACGATGAAACACAGAAATTGCATCAGAATTAAATATAAGAGACACAATGGCGACTTAAGTACAGGAAGACTGAGTCTTCCTACTGTCTATGCTTTGAGCGTTTCCTGTGTCAATAGTTTTACATTCCGATGCACCTCTGCAGGTTTACTGTATCCCTTGGACCTTCCCAATGACGATGAAACACAGAATAGGAATCGGAATTACATATAAGAGACACAATGCCGACTTAAGTGCAGGAAGACTGTCTTCCTACTGTCTATCTTTTGAGCGTTTCCTGTGTCACCAGTTTTACATTCTGATGCACCTCTGCAGGTCTTCTGTATCCATTGGACCTTCCCATTGACGATGAAACACAGAGATTGCATCGGAATTAAATATAAGAGACACAATGCCGACTTAAGTACAGGAAGACTGAGTCTTCCTACTGTCTATGTTTTGAGCGTTTCCTGTGTCACCAGTTTTACATCCCGATGCACATCTACAGAATTACTGTATCCCTTGGACCTTCACAGTGACGATGAAACACAGAAATTGCATCGGAGTTAAATATAAGAGACACAATGCCGACTTAATTACAGGAAGAATGAGTCTTCCTACGGTCTATGTGTTGAGCATTTCCTGTGTCACCAGTTTTACATACTGATGCACCTCTGCAGGTTTACTGTATCCCTTGGACCTTCCCACTGACGATGAAAAATAGAAATTGAATCGGAATTAAATATAAGAGACACAATGCCGACTTAAGTACAGGAAGACTGAGTCTTCCTACTGTCTATGTTTTGAGCGTTTCCTGTGTCATCAGTTTTACTTTCCGATGCACCTCTGTAGGATTACTATTTCCCTTGGACCTTCCCATTCACGATGAAACACAGAAATTGCATCGGAATTAAATATATGAGACACAATGCCGACATAAGTACAAGAAGAATGAGTCATCCTACTGTCTATGTGTTGAGCGTTTCCTGTGTCACTAGTTTTACATTCCGATGCACCACTGCAGGTTTACTGTATCCCTTGGACCTTCCCATTGACGATGAAACACAGAAATTGCATCGGAATTAAATATATGAGACACAATGCCGACATAAGTAAAGGAAGAATGAGTCATCCTACTGTCTATGTGTTGAGCGATTCGTCACCAGTTTTACATTCCGATGCACCTCTGCAGGTTTACTGTATCCCTTGGACCTTCCCATTGACGATGAAACACAGAAATTGCATCGGAATTAAATATAAGAGACACAATGCCGACTTAAGTACAGGAAGATTGAGTCTTCCTACTGTCTATGTTTTGAGCGTTTCCTGTGTCACCAGTTTTACATTCCGATGCCCCTCTGCAGGTTTACTGTATCCCTTGGACCTTCCCATTGACGATGAAACACAGAAATAGCATCAGAATTAAATATCAGAGACACAATGCCGACTTAAGTACAGGAAGACTGAGTCTTCCTACTGTTTATGTTTTGAGCGTTTCCTGTGTCACTAGTATTACATTCCGATGCACCTCTGTAGGTTTACTGTATCCCTTGGACCTTCCCATTGACGATGAAACACAGAAATTGCTTCGGAATTAAATATAAGAGACACAATGGCGACTTAAGTACAGGAAGACTGAGTCTTCCTACTCTCTATGTTTTGAGCGTTTCCTGTGTCACCAGTTATACATTCTGATGCACCTCTGCAGGCTTACTGTATCCCTTGGACCTTCCCATTGACGATGAAACACAGAAATTGCATCGGAATTAAATATAAGAGACAAAATGCCGACTTAAGTACAGGAAGACTGAGTCATCCTACTGTCTATAATTTGAGCGTTTCCTGTGTCACCAGTTTTACATTCCGATGCACCTCTGCAGGTATACTGTATCCGTTGGACCTTCACAGTGACGATGAAACACAGAAATTGCATCGGAAGTAAATATAAGAGACACAATGCCGTCTTAAGTACAGGAAGACTAAGTCTTCCAACTGTCTATGTTTTGAGCGTTTCCTGTGTCATCAGTTTCACTTTCCGATGCACCTCTGCAAGTTTACTTTATCCCTTGGACCTTCCCATTCACGATGAAACACAGAAATTTCATCGGAAATAAATATAAGTGACACAATGCAGAGTTAAGTACAGGAAGACTGAGTCTTCCTACTGTCTATGTTTTGAGCGTTTCCTGTGTCACCAGTTTTACATTCCGATGCACCTCTGCAGGTATAGCATTTCCCTTCAACTTTCCCATTGACGATGAAACACAGAAATTGCATCGGAATTAAATATAAGAGACCCAATGCCGACTTAAGTACAGGAAGACCGAGTCTTCCTACTGTCTATGTTTTGAGCGTTTCCTGTGTCATCAATTTTACTTTCCGATGCACCTCTGCAGGTTTACTAAATCCCTTGGACCTTCCCATTCGTGATGAAACACTGAAATTTCATCGGAATTAAATATAAGAGACACAATGCCGACTTAAGTACAGGAAGACTGAGTCTTCCTACTGTCTATGCTTTGAGCGTTTCCTGTGTCATTAGTTTTACATTCCGATGCACCTCTGCAGGTTTACTGTATCCCTTGGACCTTCCCAATGACGATGAAACACAGAATAGGAATCGGAATTAAATATAAGAGACACAATGCCGACTTAAGTACAGGAAGAATGAGTCTTCCTACTGTCTATGTGTTGAGCGATTCCTGTGTCACCAGTTTTACATTCTGATGCACCTCCGCAGGTTTACTGTATCCCTTGGACCTTCCCATTGACGATGAAACACAGAAATTGCATCGGAATTAAATATAAGAGACACAATGCCGACTTAAGTACAGGAAGATTGAGTCTTCCTACTGTCGATGTTTTGAGCGTTTCCTGTGTCACCAGTTTTACATTCCGATGCACCTCTGCAGGTTTACTGTATCCCTTGGACCTTCCCATTGACGATGAAACACAGAAATTGCATCAGAATTAAATATAAGAGACACAATGGCGACTTAAGTACAGGAAGACTGAGTCTTCCTACTGTCTATGCTTTGAGCGTTTCCTGTGTCATTAGTTTTACATTCCGATGCACCTCTGCAGGTTTACTGTATCCCTTGGACCTTCCCAATGACGATGAAACACAGAATAGGAATCGGAATTACATATAAGAGACACAATGCCGACTTAAGTGCAGGAAGACTGTCTTCCTACTGTCTATCTTTTGAGCGTTTCCTGTGTCACCAGTTTTACATTCTGATGCACCTCTGCAGGTCTTCTGTATCCATTGGACCTTCCCATTGACGATGAAACACAGAGATTGCATCGGAATTAAATATAAGAGACACAATGCCGACTTAAGTACAGGAAGACTGAGTCTTCCTACTGTCTATGTTTTGAGCGTTTCCTGTGTCACCAGTTTTACATCCCGATGCACATCTACAGAATTACTGTATCCCTTGGACCTTCACAGTGACGATGAAACACAGAAATTGCATCGGAGTTAAATATAAGAGACACAATGCCGACTTAATTACAGGAAGAATGAGTCTTCCTACGGTCTATGTGTTGAGCATTTCCTGTGTCACCAGTTTTACATACTGATGCACCTCTGCAGGTTTACTGTATCCCTTGGACCTTCCCACTGACGATGAAAAATAGAAATTGAATCGGAATTAAATATAAGAGACACAATGCCGACTTAAGTACAGGAAGACTGAGTCTTCCTACTGTCTATGTTTTGAGCGTTTCCTGTGTCATCAGTTTTACTTTCCGATGCACCTCTGTAGGATTACTATTTCCCTTGGACCTTCCCATTCACGATGAAACACAGAAATTGCATCGGAATTAAATATATGAGACACAATGCCGACATAAGTACAAGAAGAATGAGTCATCCTACTGTCTATGTGTTGAGCGTTTCCTGTGTCACTAGTTTTACATTCCGATGCACCACTGCAGGTTTACTGTATCCCTTGGACCTTCCCATTGACGATGAAACACAGAAATTGCATCGGAATTAAATATATGAGACACAATGCCGACATAAGTAAAGGAAGAATGAGTCATCCTACTGTCTATGTGTTGAGCGATTCGTCACCAGTTTTACATTCCGATGCACCTCTGCAGGTTTACTGTATCCCTTGGACCTTCCCATTGACGATGAAACACAGAAATTGCATCGGAATTAAATATAAGAGACACAATGCCGACTTAAGTACAGGAAGATTGAGTCTTCCTACTGTCTATGTTTTGAGCGTTTCCTGTGTCACCAGTTTTACATTCCGATGCCCCTCTGCAGGTTTACTGTATCCCTTGGACCTTCCCATTGACGATGAAACACAGAAATAGCATCAGAATTAAATATCAGAGACACAATGCCGACTTAAGTACAGGAAGACTGAGTCTTCCTACTGTTTATGTTTTGAGCGTTTCCTGTGTCACTAGTATTACATTCCGATGCACCTCTGTAGGTTTACTGTATCCCTTGGACCTTCCCATTGACGATGAAACACAGAAATTGCTTCGGAATTAAATATAAGAGACACAATGGCGACTTAAGTACAGGAAGACTGAGTCTTCCTACTCTCTATGTTTTGAGCGTTTCCTGTGTCACCAGTTATACATTCTGATGCACCTCTGCAGGCTTACTGTATCCCTTGGACCTTCCCATTGACGGTGAAACACAGAAATTGCATCGGAATTAAATATAAGAGACAAAATGCCGACTTAAGTACAGGAAGACTGAGTCATCCTACTGTCTATAATTTGAGCGTTTCCTGTGTCACCAGTTTTACATTCCGATGCACCTCTGCAGGTATACTGTATCCGTTGGACCTTCACAGTGACGATGAAACACAGAAATTGCATCGGAAGTAAATATAAGAGACACAATGCCGTCTTAAGTACAGGAAGACTAAGTCTTCCAACTGTCTATGTTTTGAGCGTTTCCTGTGTCATCAGTTTCACTTTCCGATGCACCTCTGCAAGTTTACTTTATCCCTTGGACCTTCCCATTCACGATGAAACACAGAAATTTCATCGGAAATAAATATAAGTGACACAATGCAGAGTTAAGTATAGGAAGACTGAGTCTTCCTACTGTCTATGTTTGGAGCGTTTCCTGTGTCATCAGTTTTACTTTCCGATGCACCTCTGATGGTTTACTATATCCCTTGGACCTTCCCATTCACGATGAAACACAGAAATTTCATCGGAAATAAATATAAGGGACACAATGCCGACTTGAGTATAGGAAGACTGAGTCTTCCTACTGTCTATGATTTGAGCGTTTCCTGTGCCACCAGTTTTACATTCCGATGCACCTCTGCAGGTTTCCTGTATCCTTGGACCTTCCCATTGACGATAAAACACAGAAATTGCATCGGAATTAAATATAAGAGACACAATGCCGATTTAAGTACAGGAAGACTGAGTCTTCCTACTGTCTATGTTTTGAGCGTTTCCTGTGTCACCAGTTTTACATTTCGCTACACCTCTACAGGTTTACTGTATCCCTTGGACCTTCACAGTGACGAAGAAACACAGAATAGGAATCGGAATTAAATATAAGAGACAGAAGGCCGACTTAAGTACAGGAAGACTGAGTCTTCCTACTCTCTATGTTTTGAGCGTTTCCTGTGTCACCAGTTTTACATTCTGATGCACCTCTGCAGGTTTACTGTATCCCTTGGACCTTCTTATTGACGATGAAACACAGAAATTGCATCGGAATTAAATATAAGAGACACAATGCCGACTTAAGTACAGGAAGACTGAGTCTTCCTACTGTTTATGTTTTAAACGTTTCCTGTGTCACCAGTTTTACATTCCGATGCACCTCTGCAGGTTTACTGTATCCCTTGGACCTTCCCATTGACGATGAAACACAGAAATTGCATCACAATTAAATATAAGAGACACAATGCCGACTTAAGTACAGGAAGACTGAGTCTTCCTACTGTTTATGTTTTAAACGTTTCCTGTGTCACTAGTTTTACATTCCGATGCACCTCTGCAGGTTTACTGTATCCCTTGGACCTTCCCATTGACGATGAAACACAGAAATTGCTTCGGAATGAAATATAAGAGACACAATGGCGACTTAGGTACAGGAAGACTGAGTCTTCCTACTCTCTATGTTTTGTGCGTTTCCTGTGTCAACCAGTTTTACATTCTGATGCACCTCTGCAGGTTTACTGTATCCCTTGTACCTTCCCATTAACGATGAAACACAGAAATTTCATCGGAAATAAATATAAGAGACACAATGCCGACTTGAGTATAGGAAGACTGAGTCTTCCTACTGTCTATGATTTGAGCGTTTCCTGTGTCACCAGTTTCACATTCCGATGCACCTCTGCAGGTTTCCTGTATTCCTTGGACCTTCCCATTGACGATGAAACACAGAAATTGCATCGAAATTAAATTTAAGAGACACAATCCCGACTTAAGTACAAGGAAAAAGTCCACGTCCGGTCAATGTTTTGAGCGTTTCCTGTGTCACCAGTTTTACACTCCGATGCACCTCTGCCGGTTTACTGTATCACTTGGACCTTCCCATTGTCGATGAAACACAGAAATCGCATCGGAATTAAATATAAGAGACACAATGGCGACTTAAGTACAGGAAGACTGAGTCTTCCTACTGTCTATGTTTTGAGCGTTTCCTGTGTCACCAGTTTTACATTCCGATGCACCTCTGCAGGTATAGTATTTCCCTTCAACTTTCCCATTGACGATGAAACACAGAAATTGCATCGGAATTAAATATAAGAGACCCAATGCCGACTTAAGTACAGGAAGACCGAGTCTTCCTACTGTCTATGTTTTGAGCGTTTCCTGTGTCATCAATTTTACTTTCCGATGCACCTCTGCAGGTTTACTAAATCCCTTGGACCTTCCCATTCGTGATGAAACACTGAAATTTCATCGGAATTAAATATAAGAGACACAATGCCGACTTAAGTACAGGAAGACTGAGTCTTCCTACTGTCTATGCTTTGAGCGTTTCCTGTGTCATTAGTTTTACATTCCGATGCACCTCTGCAGGTTTACTGTATCCCTTGGACCTTCCCAATGACGATGAAACACAGAATAGGAATCGGAATTAAATATAAGAGACACAATGCCGACTTAAGTACAGGAAGAATGAGTCTTCCTACTGTGTATGTGTTGAGCGATTCCTGTGTCACCAGTTTTACATTCTGATGCACCTCCGCAGGTTTACTGTATCCCTTGGACCTTCCCATTGACGATGAAACACAGAAATTGCATCGGAATTAAATATAAGAGACACAATGCCGACTTAAGTACAGGAAGATTGAGTCTTCCTACTGTCGATGTTTTGAGCGTTTCCTGTGTCACCAGTTTTACATTCCGATGCACCTCTGCAGGTTTACTGTATCCCTTGGACCTTCCCATTGACGATGAAACACAGAAATTGCATCAGAATTAAATATAAGAGACACAATGCCGACTTAAGTACAGGAAGACTGAGTCTTCCTACTGTTTATGTTTTAAACGTTTCCTGTGTCACTAGTTTTACATTCCGATGCACCTCTGCAGGTTTACTGTATCCCTTGGACCTTCCCATTGACGATGAAACACAGAAATTGCTTCGGAATGAAATATAAGAGACACAATGGCGACTTAGGTACAGGAAGACTGAGTCTTCCTACTCTCTATGTTTTGTGCGTTTCCTGTGTCACCAGTTTTACATTCTGATGCACCTCTGCAGGTTTACTGTATCCCTTGGACCTTCCCATTAACGATGAAACACAGAAATTTCATCGGAAATAAATATAAGAGACACAATGCCGACTTGAGTATAGGAAGACTGAGTCTTCCTACTGTCTATGATTTGAGCGTTTCCTGTGTCACCAGTTTCACATTCCGATGCACCTCTGCAGGTTTCCTGTATTCCTTGGACCTTCCCATTGACGATGAAACACAGAAATTGCGTCGAAATTAAATTTAAGAGACACAATCCCGACTTAAGTACAAGAAAAAAGTCCACGTCCGGTCAATGTTTTGAGCGTTTCCTGTGTCACCAGTTTTACACTCCGATGCACCTCTGCCGGTTTACTGCATCACTTGGACCTTCCCATTGTCGATGAAACACAGAAATCGCATCGGAATTAAATATAAGAGACACAATGGCGACTTAAGTACAGGAAGACTGAGTCTTCCTACTGTCTATGCTTTGAGCGTTTCCTGTGTCATTAGTTTTACATTCCGATGCACCTCTGCAGGTTTACTGTATCCCTTGGACCTTCCCAATGACGATGAAACACAGAATAGGAATCGGAATTAAATATAAGAGACACAATGCCGACTTAAGTGCAGGAAGACTGTCTTCCTACTGTCTATCTTTTGAGCGTTTCCTGTGTCACCAGTTTTACATTCTGATGCACCTCTGCATGTCTTCTGTATCCATTGGACCTTCCCATTGACGATGAAACACAGAAATTGCATCGGAATTAAATATAAGAGACACAATGCCGACTTAAGTACAGGAAGACTGAGTCTTCCTACTGTCTATGTTTTGAGCGTTTCCTGTGTCACCAGTTTTACATCCCGATGCACCTCTACAGAATTACTGTATCCCTTGGACCTTCACAGTGACGATGAAACACAGAAATTGCATCGGAGTTAAATATAAGAGACACAATGCCGACTTAATTACAGGAAGAATGAGTCTTCCTACGGTCTATGTGTTGAGCATTTCCTGTGTCACCAGTTTTACATACTGATGCACCTCTGCAGGTTTACTGTATCCCTTGGACCTTCCCACTGACGATGAAAAATAGAAATTGAATCGGAATTAAATATAAGAGACACAATGCCGACTTAAGTACAGGAAGACTGAGTCTTCCTACTGTCTATGTTTTGAGCGTTTCCTGTGTCATCAGATTCACTTTCCGATGCACCTCTGTAGGATTACTATTTCCCTTGGACCTTCCCATTCACGATGAAACACAGAAATTGCATCGGAATTAAATATATGAGACACAATGCCGACATAAGTACAGGAAGAATGAGTCATCCTACTGTCTATGTGTTGAGCGTTTCCTGTGTCACTAGTTTTACATTCCGATGCACCACTGCAGGTTTACTGTATCCCTTGGACCTTCCCATTGACGATGAAACACAGAAATTGCATCGGAATTAAATATATGAGACACAATGCCGACATAAGTAAAGGAAGAATGAGTCATCCTACTGTCTATGTGTTGAGCGATTCGTCACCAGTTTTACATTCCGATGCACCTCTGCAGGTTTACTGTATCCCTTGGACCTTCCCATTGACGATGAAACACAGAAATTGCATCGGAATTAAATATAAGAGACACAATGCCGACTTAAGTACAGGAAGATTGAGTCTTCCTACTGTCTATGTTTTGAGCGTTTCCTGTGTCACCAGTTTTACATTCCGATGCCCCTCTGCAGGTTTACTGTATCCCTTGGACCTTCCCATTGACGATGAAACACAGAAATAGCATCAGAATTAAATATCAGAGACACAATGCCGACTTAAGTACAGGAAGACTGAGTCTTCCTACTGTTTATGTTTTGAGCGTTTCCTGTGTCACTAGTATTACATTCCGATGCACCTCTGTAGGTTTACTGTATCCCTTGGACCTTCCCATTGACGATGAAACACAGAAATTGCTTCGGAATTAAATATAAGAGACACAATGGCGACTTAAGTGCAGGAAGACTGAGTCTTCCTACTGTCTATAATTTGAGCGTTTCCTGTGTCACCAGTTTTACATTCCGATGCACCTCTGCAGGTATACTGTATCCGTTGGACCTTCACAGTGACGATGAAACACAGAAATTGCATCGGAACTAAATATAAGAGACACAATGCCGTCTTAAGTACAGGAAGACTAAGTCTTCCAACTCTCTATGTTTTGAGCGTTTCCTGTGTCATCAGTTTCACTTTCCGATGCACCTCTGCAAGTTTACTTTATCCCTTGGACCTTCCCATTCACGATGAAACACAGAAATTTCATCGGAAATAAATATAAGTGACACAATGCAGAGTTAAGTATAGGAAGACTGAGTCTTCCTACTGTCTATGTTTTGAGCGTTTCCTGTGTCACAAGATTTACATTCTGATGCACCTCTGCAGGTCTTCTGTATCCATTGGACCTTCCCATTGACGATGAAACACAGAAATTGCATCGGAATTAAATATAAGAGACACAATGCCGACTTAAGTACAGGAAGACTGAGTCTTCCTACTGTCTATGTTTTAAGCGATTCCTGTGTCACCAGTTTTACATTCTGATGCACCTCTGCAGGTTGTCTGTATCCATTGGACCTTCCCATTGACGATGAAACACAGAAATTGCATCAGAATTAAATATAAGACACACAATGCCGACTTAAGTACAGGAAGACTGACTATTCCTACTGTCTATGTTTTAAGCGTTTCCTGTGTCACCAGTTTTACATTCCGATGCACCACTGCAGGTTTACTGTATCCCTTGGACCTTCCCATTGACGATGAAACACAGAAATTGCATCGGAATTAAACATAAGAGACACAATGCCGACTTAAGTACAGGAAAAATGAGTCTTCCTACTGTCTATGTGTTGAGCGATTCCTGTGTCACCAGTTTTACATTCTGATGCACCTCCGCAGGTTTACTGTATCCCTTGGACCTTCCCATTGACGATGAAACACAGAAATTGCATCGGAATTAAATATAAGAGACACAATGCCGACTTAAGTACAGGAAGATTGAGTCTTCCTACTGTCTATGTTTTGAGCGTTTCCTGTGTCACCAGTTTTACATTCCGATGCACCTCTGCAGGTTTACTGTATCCCTTGGACCTTCCCATTAACGATGAAACACAGAAATTTCATCGGAAATAAATATAAGAGACACAATGCCGACTTGAGTATAGGAAGACTGAGTCTTCCTACTGTCTATGATTTGAGCGTTTCCTGTGTCACCAGTTTCACATTCCGATGCACCTCTGCAGGTTTCCTGTATCCCTTGGACCTTCACAGTGACGATGAAACACAGAATAGGAATCGGAATTAAATATAAGAGACACAACGCCGACTTAAGTACAGGAAGACTAAGTCTTCCTACTGTCTATGTTTGGAGCGTTTCCTGTGTCATCAGTTTTACTTTCCGATGCACCTCTGAAGGTTTACTATATCCCTTGGACCTTCCCATTCACGATGAAACACAGAAATTTCATCGGAAATAAATATAAGGGACACAATGCCGACTTGAGTATAGGAAGACTGAGTCTTCCTACTGTCTATGATTTGAGCGTTTCCTGTGCCACCAGTTTTACATTCCGATGCACCTCTGCAGGTTTCCTGTATCCTTGGACCTTCCCATTGACGATAAAACACAGAAATTGCATCGGAATTAAATATAAGAGACACAATGCCGATTTAAGTACAGGAAGACTGAGTCTTCCTACTGTCTATGTTTTGAGCGTTTCCTGTGTCACCAGTTTTACATTTCGCTACACCTCTACAGGTTTACTGTATCCCTTGGACCTTCACAGTGACGAAGAAACACAGAATAGGAATCGGAATTAAATATAAGAGACAGAAGGCCGACTTAAGTACAGGAAGACTGAGTCTTCCTACTCTCTATGTTTTGAGCGTTTCCTGTGTCACCAGTTTTACATTCTGATGCACCTCTGCAGGTTTACTGTATCCCTTGGACCTTCTTATTGACGATGAAACACAGAAATTGCATCGGAATTAAATATAAGAGACAAAATGCCGACTTAAGTACAGGAAGACTGAGTCTTCCTACTGTCTATAATTTGAGCGTTTCCTGTGTCACCAGTTTTACATTCCGATGCACCTCTGCAGGTATACTGTATCCGTTGGACCTTCACAGTGACGATGAAACACAGAAATTGCATCGGAAGTAAATATAAGAGACACAATGCCGTCTTAAGTACAGGAAGACTAAGTCTTCCAACTGTCTATGTTTTGAGCGTTTCCTGTGTCATCAGTTTCACTTTCCGATGCACCTCTGCAAGTTTACTATATCCCTTGGACCTTCCCATTCACGATGAAACACAGAAATTTCATCGGAAATAAATATAAGTGACACAATGCAGAGTTAAGTATAGGAAGACTGAGTCTTCCTACTCTCTATGTTTTGAGCGTTTCCTGTGTCACCAGATTTACATTCTGATGCACCTCTGCAGGTCTTCTGTATCCATTGGACCTTCCCATTGACGATGAAACACAGAAATTGCATCGGAATTAAATATAAGAGACACAATGCTGACTTAGGTACAGGAAGATTGAGTCTTCCTATTGTCTATGTTTTAAGCGTTTCCTGTGTCACCAGTTTTACATTCTGATGCACCTCTGCAGGTTTACTGTATCCATTGGACCTTCCCATTGACGATGAAACACAGAAATTGCATCGGAATTAAATATAAGAGACACAATGCCGACTTAAGTACAGGAAGACTGAGTCTTCCTACTGTCTATGTTTTAAGCGTTTCCTGTGTCACCAGTTTTACATTCCGATGCACCACTGCAGGTTTACTGTATCCCTTGGACCTTCCCATTGACGATGAAACACAGAAATTGCATCGGAATTAAATATAAGAGACACAATGCCGACTTAAGTACAGGAAGAATGAGTCTTCCTACTGTCTATGTGTTGAGCGATTCCTGTGTCACCAGTTTTACATTCTGATGCACCTCCGCAGGTTTACTGTATCCCTTGGACCTTCCCATTGACGATGAAACACAGAAATTGCATCGGAATTAAATATAAGAGACACAATGCCGACTTAAGTACAGGAAGATTGAGTCTTCCTACTTTCGATGTTTTGAGCGTTTCCTGTGTCACCAGTTTTACATTCCGATGCGAATCTGCAAGTTTACTGTATCCCTTGGACCTTCCCATTGACGATGAAACACAGAAATTGCATCAGAATTAAATATAAGAGACACAATGCCGACTTAAGTACAGGAAGACTGAGTCTTCCTACTGTTTATGTTTTAAACGTTTCCTGTGTCACTAGTTTTACATTCCGATGCACCTCTGCAGGTTTACTGTATCCCTTGGACCTTCCCATTGACGATGAAACACAGAAATTGCTTCGGAATGAAATATAAGAGACACAATGGCGACTTAAGTACAGGAAGACTGAGTCTTCCTACTCTCTATGTTTTGTGCGTTTCCTGTGTCACCAGTTTTACATTCTGATGCACCTCTGCAGGTTTACTGTATCCCTTGGACCTTCCCATTAACGATGAAACACAGAAATATCATCGGAAATAAATATAAGAGACACAATGCCGACTTGAGTATAGGAAGACTGAGTCTTCCTACTGTCTATGATTTGAGCGTTTCCTGTGTCACCAGTTTCACATTCCGATGCACCTCTGCAGGTTTCGTGTATTCCTTGGACCTTCCCATTGACGATGAAACACAGAAATTGCATCGAAATTAAATTTAAGAGACACAATCCCGACTTAAGTACAAGAAAAAAGTCCACGTCCGGTCAATGTTTTGAGCGTTTCCTGTGTCACCAGTTTTACACTCCGATGCACCTCTGCCGGTTTACTGTATCACTTGGACCTTCCCATTGTCGATGAAACACAGAAATCGCATCGGAATTAAATATAAGAGACACAATGGCGACTTAAGTACAGGAAGACTGAGTCTTCCTACTGTCAATGTTTTGAGCGTTTCCTGTGTCACCAGTTTTACATTCCGATGCACCTCTGCAGGTATAGTATTTCCCTTCAACTTTCCCATTGACGATGAAACACAGATATTGCATCGGAATTAAATATAAGAGACCCAATGCCGACTTAAGTACAGGAAGACCGAGTCTTCCTACTGTCTATGCTTTGAGCGTTTCCTGTGTCATTAGTTTTACATTCCGATGCACCTCTGCAGGTTTACTGTATCCCTTGGACCTTCCCAATGACGATGAAACACAGAAATTGCATCTGAATTAAATATAAGAGACACAATGCCGACTTAAGTGCAGGAAGACTGTCTTCCTACTGTCTATCTTTTGAGCGTTTCCTGTGTCACCAGTTTTACATTCCGATGCACCTCTGCAGGTTTCCTGTATCCCTTGGACCTTCCCATTGACGATGAAACACAGAAATTGCATCGGAATTAAATATAAGAGACACAATGCCGACATAAGAACAGGAAGACAAAGACTTCCTACTGTCTATGTTTTGAGCGTTTCCTGTGTCATCAGCTTTACTTTCCGATGCACCTCTGCAGGTTTACTATATCCCTTGGACCTTCCCATTCACGATGAAACGCAGAAATTACATCGGAAATATATTAAAGAGACACAATGCCGACTTGAGTATAGGAAGACTGAGTCTTCCTAGTGTCTATGATTTGAGCGTTTCCTGTGTCACCAGTTTTACATTCCGATGCACCTCTGCAGGTTTCCTGTAGCCTTTGGACCTTCCCATTGACGATGAAACACAGAAATTGCATCGGAATTAAATATAAGAGACACAATGCCGACTTAAGTACAGGAAGACTGAGTCTTCCTACTGTCTATGTTTTGAGCGTTTCCTGTGTCACCAGTTTTATATTCCGATGCACCTCCGCATGTTTACTGTATCCCTTGGACCTTCCCATTGACGATGAAACACAGAAATTGCATCGGAATTAAATATAAGAGACACAATGCCGACTTAAGTACAGGAAGACTGAGTCTTCCTACTGTCTATGTTTTGAGCGTTTCCTGTGTCACTAGTTGTACATTCCGATGCACCTCTGCAGGTTTACAGTATCCCTTGGACCCTCCCATTGACGATGAAACACAGAAATTGCATCGGAATGAAATATAAGAGACATAACGCCGACTTAAGTACAGGAAGACTGAGTCTTCCTACACTCTATGTTTTGAGCGTTTCCTGTGTCACGAGTTTTACATTCCGATGCACCTCTGCAGGTTTACTGTATCCCTTGGACCTTCACAGTGACGATGAAACACAGAAATTGCATCGGAATTAAATATAAGAGACACAAGGCCGACATAAGAACAGGAAGACTAAGTCTTCCTACTGTCTATGTTTCGAGCGTTTCCTGTGTCATCAGCTTTACTTTCCGATGCACCTCTGCAGGTTTACTATATCCCTTGGACCTTCCCATTCACGATGAAACGCAGAAATTACATCGGAAATAAATTAAAGAGACACAATGCCGACTTGAGTATAGGAAGACTGAGTCTTCCTACTGTCTATGATTTGAGGGTTTCCTGTGTCACCAGTTTTACATTCCGATGCACCTCTGCAGGTTTCCTGTATCCTTTTGACCTTCCCATTGACGATGAAACACAGAAATTGCATCGGAATTAAATATAAGAGACACAATGCCGACTTAAGTACAGGAAGACTGAGTCTTCCTACTGTCTATGTTTTGAGCGTTTCCTGTGTCACCAGTTTTATATTCCGATGCACCTCCGCATGTTTACTGTATCCCTTGGACCTTCCCATAGACGATGAAACACAGAAATTGCATCGGAATTAAATATAAGTGACACAATGCCGACCTAAGTACAGGAAGACTGAGTCTTCCTACTGTCTATGTTTTGAGCGTTTCCTGTGTCACTAGTTGTACATTCCGATGCACCTCTGCAGGTTTACAGTATCCCTTGGACCTTCCCATTGACGATGAAACACAGAAATTGCTACGGAATTAAATATAAGAGACACAACGCCGACTTAAGTACAGGAAGACTGAGTCTTCCTACACTCTATGTTTTGAGCGTTTCCTGTGTCACCACTTTTACATTCTGATTCACCTCTGCAGGCTTTCTGTATCCCTTGGACCTTCCCATTGACGATGAAACACAGAAATTGCATCGGAATTATATATAAGAGACAAAATGCCGACATAAGTACAGGAAGACTGAGTCTTCCCACTGTCTATAATTTGAGCGTTTCCTGTGTCACCAGTTTTACATTCTGATGCACCTCCGCAGGTTTACTGTATCCCTTGGACCTTCCCATTGACGATAAAGCACAGAAATTGCATTGGAATTAAATATAAGAGACACAATGCTGACTTAAGTACAGAAAGACTGAGTCTTCCTACTGTCTATGTTTTGTGCGTTTCCTGTGTCATCAGTTTTACATTCCGATGCACCTCTGCAGGTTTACTGTATCCCTTGGACCTTCCCATTGACGATGAAAAACAGAAATAGCATCGGAATTAAATTTAAGAGAGACAATGCCGACTCAAGTACAGGAAGACTAAGTCTTCCTACTGTCTATGTTTTGAGCGTTTCTTGTATCATCAGTTTTACTTTCCGATGCACCTCTGCAGGTTTACTATATCCCTTGGACCTTCCCATTCGCGATGAAACACTGAAATTTCATCGGAATTAAATATAAGAGACACAATGCCGACTTAAGTACAGGAAGACTGAGTCTTCCTACTGTCTATGTTTTGAGCGTTTCCTGTGTCACCGGTTTTACATTCCGATGCACCTCTGCAGGTTTACTGTATCCCTTGGACCTTCCCATTGACGATGAAACACAGAAATTGCATCGGAATTAAATATAAGAGACACAATGGCGACTTAAGTACAGGAAGACTGAGTCTTCCTACTGTCTATTTTTTGAGCGTTTCCTGTGTCACCAGTTTTACATTCCGATGCACTTCTGCAGGTTTCCTGTATCCCTTGGACCTTCCCATTGACGATGAAACACAGAAATTGCATCGGAATTAAATATAAGAGACACAATGCCGACATAAGAACAGGAAGACTAAGACTTCCTACTGTCTATGTTTTGAGCGTTTCCTGTGTCATCAGCTTTACTTTCCGATGCACCTCTGCAGGTTTACTATATCCCTTGGACCTTCCCATTCACGATGAAACGCAGAAATTACATCGGAAATAAATTAAAGAGACACAATGCCGACTTGAGTATAGGAAGACTGAGTCTTCCTACTGTCTATGATTTGATCGTTTCCTGTGTCACCAGTTTTACATTCCGATGCACCTCTGCAGGTTTCCTGTATTCTTTGGACCTTCCCATTGACGATGAAACACAGAAATTGCATCGGAATTAAATATAAGAGACACAATGCAGACTTAAGTACAGGAAGACTGAGTCTTCCTACTGTCTATGTTTTGAGCGTTTCCTGTGTCACCAGTTTTATATTCCGATGCACCTCCGCATGTTTACTGTATCCCTTGGACCTTCCCATTGACGATGAAACACAGAAATTGCATCGGAATTAAATATAAGTGACACAATGCCGACTTAAGTACAGGAAGACTGAGTCTTCCTACTGTCTATGTTTTGAGCGTTTCCTGTGTCACCAGTTTTATATTCCGATGCACCTCCACATGTTTACTGTATCCCTTGGACCTTCCCATTGACGATGAAACACAGAAATTGCATCGGAATTAAATATAAGAGACATAATGCCGACTTAAGTACAGGAAGACTGAGTCTTCTTACTGTCTATGTTTTGAGCGTTTCCTGTGTCACTAGTTTTACATTCCGATGCACCTCTGCAGGTTTACTGTATCCCTTGGACCTTCCCATTGACGATGAAACACAGAAATTGCATCGGAATTAAATATAAGAGACACAATGCCGACTTAAGTACAGGAAGACTAAGTCTTCCTACTGTCTATAATTTGAGCGTTTCCTGTGTCACGAGTTTTACATTCCGATGCACCTCTGCAGGTTTAATGTATCCCTTGGACCTTCCCATTGACGATGAAACACAGAAATTGCATCGGAATTAAATATAAGAGACACAATGACGACTTAAGTACAGGAAGATTGAGTCTTCCTACTGTCTATGATTTGAGCGTTTCCTGTGTCACCAGTTTTACATTCCGATGCACCTCTGCAGTTTTACTGTATCCCTTGGACCTTCCCATTGACGATGAAACACAGAAATTGCATCGGAATTAAATATAAGAGACAAAATGCCGACTTAAGTACAGGAAGACTGAGTCTTCCTACTCTCTATGATTTGAGCGTTTCCTGTGTCACCAGTTTTACATTCTGATGCACCTCCGCAGGTTTACTGTATCCCTTGGACCTTCCCATTGACGATAAAGCACAGAAATTGCATTGGAATTAAATATAAGAGACACAATGCTGACTTAAGTACAGAAAGACTGAGTCTTCCTACTGTCTATGTTTTGTGCGTTTCCTGTGTCATCAGTTTTACATTCCGATGCACCTCTGCAGGTTTTCTGTATCCCTTGGACCTTCCCATTGACGATGAAAAACAGAAATAGCATCGGAATTAAATTTAAGAGACACAATGCCGACTCAAGTACAGGAAGACTAAGTCTTCCTACTGGCTATGTTTTGAGCGTTTCTTGTATCATCAGTTTTACTTTCCGATGCACCTCTGCAGGTTAACTATATCCCTTGGACCTTCCCATTCGCGATGAAACACTGAAATTTCATCGGAATTAAATATAAGAGACACAATGCCGACTTAAGTACAGGAAGACTGAGTCTTCCTACTGTCTATGTTTTGAGCGTTTCCTGTGTCACCAGTTTTACATTCCGATGCACCTCTGCCGGTTTACTGTATCCCTTGGACCTTCCCATTGTCGATGAAACACAGAAATCGCATCGGAATTAAATATAAAAATTAAATGGCGACTTAAGTACAGGAAGACTGAGTCTTCCTACTGTCTATGTTTGAGCGTTTCCTGTGTCACCAGTTTTACATTCCGATGCACCTCTGCAGGTATAGTGTTTCCCTTCAACTTTCCCATTGACGATGAAACACAGAAATTGCATCGGAATTAAATATAAGAGACACAATGCCGACTTAAGTACAGGAAGACTGAGTCTTCCTACTGTCTATGTTTTGAGCGTTTCCTGTGTCACCAGTTTTACATTCTGAGGCACCTCCGCAGGTTTGCTGTATCCCTTGGACCTTCCCATTGACGATAAAGCACAGAAATTGCATTGGAATTAAATATAAGAGACACAATGCTGACTTAAGTACAGAAAGACTGAGTCTTCCTACTGTCTATGTTTTGTGCGTTTCCTGTGTCATCAGTTTTACATTCCGATGCACCTCTGCAGGTTTACTGTATCCCTTGGACCTTCCCATTGACGATGAAAAACAGAAATAGCATCGGAATTAAATTTAAGAGACACAATGCTGACTCAAGTACAGGAAGACTAAGTCTTCCTACTGTCTATGTTTTGAGCGTTTCTTGTATCATCAGTTTTACTTTCCGATGCACCTCTGCAGGTTTACTATATCCCTTGGACCTTCCCATTCGCGATGAAACACTGAAATTTCATCGGAATTAAATATAAGAGACACAATACCGACTTAAGTACAGGAAGACTGAGTCTTCCTACTGTCTATGTTTTGAGCGTTTCCTGTGTCACCAGTTTTACATTCCGATGCACCTCTGCAGGTTTACTGTATCCCTTGGACCTTCCCATTGACGATGAAACACAGAAATTGCATCGGAATTAAATATAAGAGACACAATGGCGACTTAAGTACAGGAAGACTGAGTCTTCCTACTGTCTATTTTTTGAGCGTTTCCTGTGTCACCAGTTTTACATTCGGATGCACCTCTGCAATTTTCCTGTATCCCTTGGACCTTCCCATTGACGATGAAACACAGAAATTGCATCGGAATTAAATATAAGAGACACAATGCCGACATAAGAACAGGAAGACTAAGACTTCCTACTGTCTATGTTTTGAGCGTTTCCTGTGTCATCAGCTTTACTTTCCGATGCACCTCTACAGGTTTACTATATCCCTTGGACCTTCCCATTCACGATGAAACGCAGAAATTACATCGGAAATAAATTAAAGAGACACATTGCCGACTTGAGTATAGGAAGACTGAGTCTTCCTACTGTCTATGATTTGATCGTTTCCTGTGTCACCAGTTTTACATTCCGATGCACCTCTGCAGGTTTCCTGTATCCTTTGGACCTTCCCATTGACGATGAAACACAGAAATTGCATCGGAATTAAATATAAGAGACACATTGCCGACTTAAGTACAGGAAGACTGAGTCTTCCTACTGTCTATGTTTTGAGCGTTTCCTGTGTCACCAGTTTTATATTCCGATGCACCTCCGCATGTTTACTGTATCCCTTGGACCTTCCCATTGACGATGAAAGACAGAAATTGCATCGGAATTAAATATAAGTGACACAATGCCGACTTAAGTACAGGAAGACTGAGTCTTCCTACTGTCTATGTTTTGAGCGTTTCCTGTGTCATCAGCTTTACTTTCCGATGCACCTCTGCAGGTTTACTAAATCCCTTGGACCTTCCCATTCGTGATGAAACACTGAAATTTCATCGGAATTAAATATAAGAGACACAATGCCGACTTAAGTACAGGAAGACTGAGTCTTCCTATTGTCTATGCTTTGAGCGTTTCCTGTGTCACCAGATTTACATTCCGATGCACCTCTGCAGGTTTACTGTATCCCTTGGACCTTCCCATTGACGATGAAACACAGAAATTGCATCGGAATTAAATATAAGAGACACAATGGCGACTTAAGTACAGGAAGACTGAGTCTTCCTACTGTCTATTTTTTGAGCGTTTCCTGTGTCACCAGTTTTACATTCCGATGCACCTCTGCAGGTTTCCTGTATCCCTTGGACCTTCCCATTGACGATGAAACACAGAAATTGCATCGGAATTAAATATAAGAGACACAATGCCGACATAAGAACAGGAAGACTAAGACTTCCTACTGTCTATGTTTTGAGCGTTTCCTGTGTCATCAGCTTTACTTTCCGATGCACCTCTGCAGGTTTACTATATCCCTTGGACCTTCCCATTCACGATGAAACGCAGAAATTACATCGGAAATAAATTAAAGAGACACATTGCCGACTTGAGTATAGGAAGACTGAGTCTTCCTACTGTCTATGATTTGATCGTTTCCTGTGTCACCAGTTTTACATTCCGATGCACCTCTGCAGGTTTCCTGTATCCTTTGGACCTTCCCATTGACGATGAAACACAGAAATTGCATCGGAATTAAATATAAGAGACACAATGCCGACTTAAGTACAGGAAGACTGAGTCTTCCTACTGTCTATGTTTTGAGCGTTTCCTGTGTCACCAGTTTTATATTCCGATGCACCTCCGCATGTTTACTGTATCCCTTGGACCTTCCCATTGACGATGAAACACAGAAATTGCATCGGAATTAAATATAAGTGACACAATGCCGACTAAAGTACAGGAAGACTGAGTCTTCCTACTGTCTATGTTTTGAGCGTTTCCTGTGTCACCAGTTTTATATTCCGATGCACCTCCGCATGTTTACTGTATCCCTTGGACCTTCCCATTGACGATGAAACACAGAAATTGCATCGGAATTAAATATAAGAGACCCAATGCCGACTTAAGTACAGGAAGACCGAGTCTTCCTACTGTCTATGTTTTGAGCGTTTCCTGTGTCATCAATTTTACTTTCCGATGCACCTCTGCAGGTTTACTAAATCCCTTGGACCTTCCCATTCATGATGAAACACTGAAATTTCATCGGAATTAAATATAAGAGACACAATGCCGACTTAAGTACAGGAAGACTGAGTCTTTCTACTGTCTATGCTTTGAGCGTTTCCTGTGTCACCAGTTTTACATTCCGATGCACCTCTGCAGGTTTACTGTATCCCTTGGACCTTCCCATTGACGATAAAACACAGAAATTGCATCGGAATTAAATATAAGAGACACAATGCCGACTTAAGTACAGGAAGACTAAGTCTTCCTACTGTCTATGTTTGAGCGTTTCCTGTGTCACGAGTTTTACATTCCGATGCACCTCTGCAGGTTTACTGTATCCCTTGGACCTTCCCATTGACGATGAAACACAGAAATTGCATCGGAATTAAATATAAGAGACACAATGACGACTTAAGTACAGGAAGATTGAGTCTTCCTACTGTCTATGATTTGAGCGTTTCCTGTGTCACCAGTTTTACATTCCGATGCACCTCTGCAGTTTTACTGTATCCCTTGGACCTTCCCGTTGACGATGAAACACAGAAATTGCATCAGAATTAAATATAAGAGACACAATGCCGACTTAAGTACAGGAAGACTGAGTCTTCCTACTGTTTATGTTTTGAGCGTTTCCTGTGTCATTAGTTTTACATTCCGATGCACCTCTGCAGGTTTACTGTATCCCTTGGACCTTCCCAATGACGATGAAACACAGAAATTGCTTCGGAATTAAATATAAGAGACACAATGGCAACTTAAGTACAGGAAGACTGAGTCTTCCTACTCTCTATGTTTTGAGCGTTTCCTGTGTCACCAGTTTTACATTCAGTTGCACCTCTGCAGGCTTACTGTATCCCTTGGACCTTCCCATTGACGATGAAACACAGAAATTGCATCGGAATTAAATATAAGAGACAAAATGCCGACTTAAGTACAGGAAGACTGAGTCTTCCTACTCTCTATGATTTGAGCGTTTCCTGTGTCACCAGTTTTACATTCTGATGCACCTCCGCAGGTTTACTGTATCCCTTGGACCTTCCCATTGACGATAAAGCACAGAAATTGCATTGGAATTAAATATAAGAGACACAATGCTGACTTAAGTACAGAAAGACTGAGTCTTCCTACTGTCTATGTTTTGTGCGTTTCCTGTGTCATCAGTTTTACATTCCGATGCACCTCTGCAGGTTTACTGTATCCCTTGGACCTTCCCATTGACGATGAAAAACAGAAATAGCATCGGAATCAAATTTAAGAGACACAATGCCGACTCAAGTACAGGAAGACTAAGTCTTCCTACTGTCTATGTTTTGAGCGTTTCTTGTATCATCAGTTTTACTTTCCGATGCACCTCTGCAGGTTTACTATATCCCTTGGACCTTCCTATTCGCGATGAATCACTGAAATTTCATCGGAATTAAATATAAGAGACACAATGCCGACTTAAGTACAGGAAGACTGAGTCTTCCTACTGTCTATGTTTTGAGCGTTTCCTGTGTCACCAGTTTTACATTCCGATGCACCTCTGCAGGTTTACTGTATCCCTTGGACCTTCCCATTGACGATGAAACACAGAAATTGCATCGGAATTAAATATAAGAGACACAATGGCGACTTAAGTACAGGAAGACTGAGTCTTCCTACTGTCTATTTTTTGAGCGTTTCCTGTGTCACCAGTTTTACATTCCGATGCACCTCTGCAGGTTTACTGTATCCCTTGGACCTTCCCATTGACGATGAAACACAGAAATTGCATCGGAATTAAATATAAGAGACACAATGCCGACATAAGAACAGGAAGACTAAGACTTCCTACTGTCTATGTTTTGAGCGTTTCCTGTGTCATCAGCTTTACTTTCCGATGCACCTCTGCAGGTTTGCTATATCCCTTGGACCTTCCCATTCACGATGAAACGCAGAAATTACATCGGAAATAAATTAAAGAGACACAATGCCGACTTGAGTATAGGAAGACTGAGTCTTCCTACTGTCTATGATTTGATCGTTTCCTGTGTCACCAGTTTTACATTGCGATGCACCTCTGCAGGTTTCCTGTATCCTTTGGACCTTCCCATTGACGATGAAACACAGAAATTGCATCGGAATTAAATATAAGTGACACAATGCCGACTTAAGTACAGGAAGACTGAGTCTTCCTACTGTCTATGTTTTGAGCGATTCCTGTGTCACCAGTTTTATATTCCGATGCACCTCTGCAGGTTTACTAAATCCCTTGGACCTCCCCATTCGTGATGAAACACTGAAATTTCATCGGATTTAAATATAAGAGACACAATGCCGACTTAAGTACAGGAAGACTGAGTCTTCCTACTGTCTATGCTTTGAGCGTTTCCTGTGTCACCAGTTTTACATTCCGATGCACCTCTGCAGGTTTACTGTATCCCTTGGACCTTCCCATTGACGATAAAACACAGAAATTGCATCGGAATTAAATATAAGAGACACAATGCCGACTTAAGTACAGGAAGACTAAGTCTTCCTACTGTCTATGTTTTGAGCGTTTCCTGTGTCACGAGTTTTACATTCCGATGCACCTCTGCAGGTTTACTGTATCCCTTGGACCTTCCCATTGACGATGAAACACAGAAACTGCATCGGAATTAAATATAAGAGACACAATGACGACTTAAGTACAGGAAGATTGAGTCTTCCTACTGTCTATGATTTGAGCGTTTCCTGTGTCACCAGTTTTACATTCCGATGCACCTCTGCAGTTTTACTGTATCCCTTGGACCTTCCCATTGACGATGAAACACAGAAATTGCATCAGAATTAAATATAAGAGACACAATGCCGACTTAAGTACAGGAAGACTGAGTCTTCCTAATGTTTATGTTTTGAGCGTTTCCTGTGTCATTAGTTTTACATTCCGATGCACCTCTGCAGGTTTACTGTATCCCTTGGACCTTCCCAATGACGATGAAACACAGAAATTGCTTCGGAATTAAATATAAGAGACACAATGGCGACTTAAGTACAGGAAGACTGAGTCTTCCTACTCTCTATGTTTTGAGCGTTTCCTGTGTCACCAGTTTTACATTCTGATGCACCTCTGCAGGCTTACTGTATCCCTTGGACCTTCCCATTGACGATGAAACACAGAAATTGCATCGGAATTAAATATAAGAGACAAAATGCCGACTTAAGTACACGAAGAGTGAGTCTTCCTACTGTCTATAATTTGAGCGTTTCCTGTCTCACTAGTTTTACATTCCGATGCACCTCTGCAGGTATGCTGTATCCGTTGGACCTTCACAGTGACGATGAAACACAGAAATTGCATCGGAAGTAAATATAAGAGACACAATGCCGTCTTAAGTACAGGAAGACTAAGTCATCCAACTGTCTATGTTTTGAGCGTTTCCTGTGCCACCAGTTTTACATTCTGATGCACCTCTGCAGGTTTTCTGTATCCATTGGACCTTCCCATTGACGATGAAACACAGAAATTGCATCTGAATTAAATATAAGAGACACAATGCCGACTTAAGTGCAGGAAGACTGTCTTCCTACTGTCTATCTTTTGAGCGTTTCCTGTGTCACCAGTTTTACATTCCGATGCACCTCTGCAGGTTTCCTGTATCCCTTGGACCTTCCCATTGACGATGAAACACAGAAATTGCATCGGAATTAAATATAAGAGACACAATGCCGACATAAGAACAGGAAGACAAAGACTTCCTACTGTCTATGTTTTGAGCGTTTCCTGTGTCATCAGCTTTACTTTCCGATGCACCTCTGCAGGTTTACTGTATCCCTTGGACCTTCCCATTGACGATGAAACACAGAAATTGCATCGGAATTAAATATAAGAGACACAATGCCGACATAAGAACAGGAAGACTAAGACTTCCTACTGTCTATGTTTTGAGCGTTTCCTGTGTCATCAGCTTTACTTTCCGATGCACCTCTGCAGGTTTACTATATCCCTTGGACCTTCCCATTCACGATGAAACGCAGAAATTACATCGGAAATAAATTAAAGAGACACAATGCCGACTTGAGTATAGGAAGACTGAGTCTTCCTACTGTCTATGATTTGATCGTTTCCTGTGTCACCAGTTTTACATTGCGATGCACCTCTGCAGGTTTCCTGTATCCTTTGGACCCTCCCATTGACGATGAAACACAGAAATTGCATCGGAATTAAATATAAGAGACACAATGCCGACTTAAGTACAGGAAGACTGAGTCTTCCTACTGTCTATGTTTTGAGCGTTTCCTGTGTCACCAGTTTTATATTCCGATGCACCTCCGCATGTTTACTGTATCCCTTGGACCTTCCCATTGACGATGAAACACAGAAATTGCATCGGAATTAAATATAAGTGACACAATGCCGACTTAAGTACAGGAAGACTGAGTCTTCCTACTGTCTATGTTTTGAGCGTTTCCTGTGTCACCAGTTTTATATTCCGATGCACCTCTGCAGGTTTACTAAATCCCTTGGACCTTCCCATTCGTGATGAAACACTGAAATTTCATCGGAATTAAATATAAGAGACACAATGCCGACTTAAGTACAGGAAGACTGAGTCTTCCTACTGTCTATGCTTTGAGCGTTTCCTGTGTCACCAGTTTTACATTCCGATGCACCTCTGCAGGTTTACTGTATCCCTTGGACCTTCCCATTGACGATAAAACACAGAAATTGCATCGGAATTAAATATAAGAGACACAATGCCGACTTAAGTACAGGAAGACTAAGTCTTCCTACTGTCTATGTTTTGAGCGTTTCCTGTGTCACGAGTTTTACATTCCGATGCACCTCTGCAGGTTTACTGTATCCCTTGGACCTTCCCATTGACGATGAAACACAGAAACTGCATCGGAATTAAATATAAGAGACACAATGACGACTTAAGTACAGGAAGATTGAGTCTTCCTACTGTCTATGATTTGAGCGTTTCCTGTGTCACCAGTTTTACATTCCGATGCACCTCTGCAGTTTTACTGTATCCCTTGGACCTTCCCATTGACGATGAAACACAGAAATTGCATCAGAATTAAATATAAGAGACACAATGCCGACTTAAGTACAGGAAGACTGAGTCTTCCTAATGTTTATGTTTTGAGCGTTTCCTGTGTCATTAGTTTTACATTCCGATGCACCTCTGCAGGTTTACTGTATCCCTTGGACCTTCCCAATGACGATGAAACACAGAAATTGCTTCGGAATTAAATATAAGAGACACAATGGCGACTTAAGTACAGGAAGACTGAGTCTTCCTAATCTCTATGTTTTGAGCGTTTCCTGTGTCACCAGTTTTACATTCTGATGCACCTCTGCAGGCTTACTGTATCCCTTGGACCTTCCCATTGACGATGAAACACAGAAATTGCATCGGAATTAAATATAAGAGACAAAATGCCGACTTAAGTACAGGAAGAGTGAGTCTTCCTACTGTCTATAATTTGAGCGTTTCCTGTCTCACTAGTTTTACATTCCGATGCACCTCTGCAGGTATGCTGTATCCGTTGGACCTTCACAGTGACGATGAAACACAGAAATTGCATCGGAAGTAAATATAAGAGACACAATGCCGTCTTAAGTACAGGAAGACTAAGTCATCCAACTGTCTATGTTTTGAGCGTTTCCTGTGTCATCAGTTTCACTTTCCGATGCACCTCTGCAAGTTTACTATATCCCTTGGACCTTCCCATTCACGATGAAACACAGAAATTTCATCGGAAATAAATATAAGTGACACAATGCCCTGTTAAGTATAGGAAGACTGAGTCTTCCTACTGTCTATGTTTTGAGCGTTTCCTGTGTCACCAGATTTACATTCTGATGCACCTCTGCAGGTCTTCTGTATCCATTGGACCTTCCCATTGACGATGAAACACAGAAATTTCATCGGAATTAAATATAAGAGACACAATGCCGACTTAAGTACAGGAAGACTGAGTCTTCCTACTGTCTATGTTTTAAGCGTTTCCTGTGCCACCAGTTTTACATTCTGATGCACCTCTGCAGGTTTTCTGTATCCATTGGACCTTCCCATTGACGATGAAACACAGAAATTGCATCTGAATTAAATATAAGAGACACAATGCCGACTTAAGTGCAGGAAGACTGTCTTCCTACTGTCTATCTTTTGAGCGTTTCCTGTGTCACAAGTTTTACATTCCGATGCACCTCTGCAGGTTTCCTGTATCCCTTGGACCTTCCCATTGACGATGAAACACAGAAATTGCATCGGAATTAAATATAAGAGACACAATGCCGACATAAGAACAGGAAGACAAAGACTTCCTACTGTCTATGTTTTGAGCGTTTCCTGTGTCATCAGCTTTACTTTCCGATGCACCTCTGCAGGTTTACTATATCCCTTGGACCTTCCCATTCACGATGAAACGCAGAAATTACATCGGAAATAAATTAAAGAGACACAATGCCGACTTGAGTATAGGAAGACTGAGTCTTCCTACTGTCTATGATTTGAGCGTTTCCTGTGTCACCAGTTTTACATTCCGATGCACCTCTGCAGGTTTCCTGTATCCTTTGGACCTTCCCATTGACGATGAAACACAGAAATTGCATCGGAATTAAATATAAGAGACACAATGCCGACTTAAGTACAGGAAGACTGAGTCTTCCTACAGTCTATGCTTTGAGCGTTTCCTGTGTCACCAGTTTTATATTCCGATGCACCTCCGCATGTTTACTGTATCCCTTGGACCTTCCCATTGACGATGAAACACAGAAATTGCATCGGAATTAAATATAAGAGACACAATGCCGTCTTAAGTACAGGAAGACTAAGTCTTCCAACTGTCTATGATTTTAACGTTTCCTGTGTCATCAGTTTCACTTTCCGATGCACCTCTGCAGGTTTACTATATCCCTTGGACCTTCCCATTCACGATGAAACACAGACATTTCATCGGAAATAAATATAAGAGACACAATGCCGACTTAAGTATAGGAAGACTGAGTCTTCCTACTGTCTATGTTTTGAACGTTTCCTGTGTCACCAGATTTACATTCTGATGCACCTCTGCAGGTCTTCTGTATCCATTGGAAATACCCATTGACGATGAAACACAGAAATTGCATCGGAATTAAATATAAGAGACACAATGCCGACTTAAGTACCGGAAGACTGAGTCTTCCTACTGTCTATGTTTTAAGCGTTTCCTGTGTCACCAGTTTTACATTGTGATGCACCTCTGCAGGTTTACTGTATCCCTTGGACCTTCCCATTAACGATGAAACACAGAAATTTCATCGGAAATAAATATAAGAGACACAATGCCGACTTGAGTATAGGAAGACTGAGTCTTCCTACTGTCTATGATTTGAGCGTTTCCTGTGTCACCAGTTTCACATTCCGATGCACCTCTGCAGGTTTCCTGTATCCCTTGGACCTTCCCATTGTCGATGAAACACAGAAATCGCATCGGAATTAAATATAAAAATTAAATGGCGACTTAAGTACAGGAAGACTGAGTCTTCCTACTGTCTATGTTTTGAGCGTTTCCTGTGTCACCAGTTTTACATTCCGATGCACCTCTGCAGGTATAGTGTTTCCCTTCAACTTTCCCATTGACGATGAAACACAGAAATTGCATCGGAATTAAATATAAGAGACACAATGCCGACTTAAGTACAGGAAGACTGAGCCTTCCTACTGTCTATGTTTTGAGCGTTTCCTGTGTCACCAGTTTTACATTCTGATGCACCTCCGCAGGTTTACTGTATCCCTTGGACCTTCCCATTGACGATAAAGCACAGAAATTGCATTGGAATTAAATATAAGAGACACTAGGCCGACATAAGAACAGGAAGACTAAGTCTTCCTACTGTCTATGTTTTGAGCGTTTCCTGTGTCATCAGCTTTACTTTCCGATGCACCTCTGCAGGTTTACTATATCCCTTGGACCTTCCCATTCACGATGAAACGCAGAAATTACATCGGAAATAAATTAAAGAGACACAATGCCGACTTGAGTATAGGAAGACTGAGTCTTCCTACTGTCTATGATTTGAGCGTTTCCTGTGTCACCAGTTTTACATTCCGATGCACCTCTGCAGGTTTCCTGTATCCTTTGGACCTTCCCATTGACGATGAAACACAGAAATTGCATCGGAATTAAATATAAGAGACACAATGCCGACTTAAGTACAGGAAGACTGAGTCTTCCTACAGTCTATGTTTTGAGCGTTTCCTGTGTCACCAGTTTTATATTCCGATGCACCTCCGCATGTTTACTGTATCCCTTGGACCTTCCCATTGACGATGAAACACAGAAATTGCATCGGAATTAAATATAAGTGACACAATGCCGACTTAAGTACAGCAAGACTGAGTCTTCCTACTGTCTATGTTTTGAGCGTTTCCTGTGTCACTAGTTGTACATTCCGATGCACCTCTGCAGGTTTACAGTATCCCTTGGACCTTCCCATTGACGATGAAACACAGAAATTGCTACGGAATCAAATATAAGAGACACAACGCCGACTTAAGTACAGGAAGACTGAGTCTTCCTACTCTCTATGTTTTGAGCGTTTCCTGTGTCACCACTTTTACATTCTGATTCACCTCTGCAGGCTTACTGTATCCCTTGGACCTTCCCATTGACGATGAAACACAGAAATTGCATCGGAATTATATATAAGAGACAAAATGCCGACTTAAGTACAGGAAGACTGAGTCTTCCCACTGTCTATAATTTGAGCGTTTCCTGTCTCACCAGTTTTACATTCCGATGCACCTGTACAGGTTTACTGTATCCGTTGGACCTTCACAGTGACGATGAAACACAGAAATTGCATCGGAAGTAAATTTAAGAGACACAATGCCGTCTTAAGTACAGGAAGACTAAGTCTTCCAACTGTCTATGATTTTAACGTTTCCGGTGTCATCAGTTTCACTTTCCGATGCACCTCTGCAGGTTTACTATATCCCTTGGACCTTCCCATTCACGATGAAACACAGAAATTTCATCGGAAATAAATATAAGAGACACAATGCCGACTTAAGTATAGGAAGACTGAGTCTTCCTACTGTCTATGTTTTGAACGTTTCCTGTGTCACCAGATTTACATTCTGATGCACCTCTGCAGGTCTTCTGTATCCATTGGAAATACCCATTGACGATGAAACACAGAAATTGCATCGGAATTAAATATAAGAGACACAATGCCGACTTAAGTACAGGAAGACTGAGTCTTCCTACTGTCTATGTTTTAAGCGTTTCCTGTGTCACCAGTTTTACATTGTGATGCACCTCTGCAGGTTTACTGTATCCCTTGGACCTTCCCATTAACGATGAAACACAGAAATTTCATCGGAAATAAATATAAGAGACACAATGCCGACTTGAGTATAGGAAGACTGAGTCTTCCTACTGTCTATGATTTTAGCGTTTCCTGTGTCACCAGTTTCACATTCCGATGCACCTCTGCAGGTTTCCTGTATCCCTTGGACCTTCCCATTGACGATGAAACACAGAAATTGCATCGAAATTAAATTTAAGAGACACAATCCCGACTTAAGTACAAGAAAAAAGTCCACGTAATGTCAATGTTTTGAGCGTTTCCTGTGTCACCAGTTTTACATTCCGATGCACCTCTGCCGGTTTACTGTATCCCTTGGACCTTCCCATTGTCGATGAAACACAGAAATCGCATCGGAATTAAATATAAAAATTAAATGGCGACTTAAGTACAGGAAGACTGAGTCTTCCTACTGTCTATGTTTTGAGCGTTTCCTGTGTCACCAGTTTTACATTCCGATGCACCTCTGCAGGTATAGTGTTTCCCTTCAACTTTCCCATTGACGATGAAACACAGAAATTGCATCGGAATTAAATATAAGAGACACAATGCAAACTTAAGTACAGGAAGACTGAGTCTTCCTACTGTCTATGTTTTGAGCGTTTCCTGTGTCACCAGTTTTACATTCTGATGCACCTCCGCAGGTTTACTGTATCCCTTGGACCTTCCCATTGACGATAAAGCACAGAAATTGCATTGGAATTAAATATAAGAGACACAATGCTGACTTAAGTACAGAAAGACTGAGTCTTCCTACTGTCTATGTTTTGTGCGTTTCCTGTGTCATCAGTTTTACATTCCGATGCACCTCTGCAGGTTTACTGTATCCCTTGGCCCTTCCCATTGACGATGAAAAACAGAAATAGCATCGGAATTAAATTTAAGAGACACAATGCCGACTCAAGTACAGGAAGACTAAGTCTCCCTACTGTCTATGTTTTGAGCGTTTCCTGTATCATCAGTTTTACTTTCCGATGCACCTCTGCAGGTTTACTATATCCCTTGGACCTTCCCATTCGCGATGAAACACTGCAATTTCATCGGAATTAAATATAAGAGACACAATGCCGACTTAAGTACAGGAAGACTGAGTCTTCCTACTGTCTATGTTTTGAGCGTTTCCTGTGTCACCAGTTTTACATTCCGATGCACCTCTGCAGGTTTACTGTATCCCTTGGACCTTCCCATTGACGATGAAACACAGAAATTGCATCGGAATTAAATATAAGAGACACAATGGCGACTTAAGTACAGGAAGACTGAGTCTTCCTACTGTCTATCTTTTGAGCGTTTCCTGTGTCACCAGTTTTACATTCCGATGCACCTCTGCAGGTTTCCTGTATCCCTAGGACCTTCCCATTGACGATGAAACACAGAAATTGCATCGGAATTAAATATAAGAGACACAATGCCGACATAAGAACAGGAAGACTAAGACTTCCTACTGTCTATGTTTTGAGCGTTTCCTGTGTCATCAGCTTTACTTTCCGATGCACCTCTACAGGTTTACTATATCCAATGGACCTTCCCATTCACGATGAAACGCAGAAATCACATCGGAAATAAAATAAAGAGACACAATGCCGACTTGAGTATAGGAAGACTAAGTCTTCCTACTGTCTATGATTTGAGCGTTTCCTGTGTCACCAGTTTTACATTCCGATGCACCTCTGCAGGTTTCCTGTATCCTTTGGACCTTCCCATTGACGATGAAACACAGAAATTGCATCGGAATTAAATATAAGAGACACAATGCCGACTTAAGTACAGGAAGACTGAGTCTTCCTACTGTCTATGTTTTGAGCGTTTCCTGTATCACCAGTTTTATATTCCGATGCACCTCCGCATGCTTACTGTATCCCTTGGACCTTCCCATTGACGATGAAACACAGAAATTGCATCGGAATTAAATATAAGAGACACAATGCCGTCTTAAGTACAGGAAGACTAAGTCTTCCAACTGTCTATGATTTTAACGTTTCCTGTGTCATCAGTTTCACTTTCCGATGCACCTCTGCAGGTTTACTATATCCCTTGGACCTTCCCATTCACGATGAAACACAGAAATTTCATCGGAAATAAATACAAGAGACACAATGTTGACTTGAGTATAGGAAGACTGAGTCTTCCTACTGTCTATGATTTGAGCGTTTCCTGTGTCACCAGTTTCACATTCCGATGCACCTCTGCAGGTTTCCTGTATTCCTTGGACCTTCCCATTGACGATGAAACACAGAAATTGCATCGAAATTAAATTTAAGAGACACAATCCCGACTTAAGTACAAGAAAAAAGTCCACGTAATGTCAATGTTTTGAGCGTTTCCTGTGTCACCAGTTTTACATTCCGATGCACCTCTGCCGGTTTACTGTATCCCTTGGACCTTCCCATTGTCGATGAAACACAGAAATCGCATCGGAATTAAATATAAAATTTAAATTGCGACTTAGGTACAGGAAGACTGAGTCTTCCTACTGTCTATGTTTTGAGCGTTTCCTGTGTCACCAGTTTTACATTCCGATGCACCTCTGCAGGTATAGTGTTTCCCTTCAACTTTCCCATTGACGATGAAACACAGAAATTTCATCGGAATTAAATATAAGAGACACAATGCCGACTTAAGTACAGGAAGACTGAGTCTTCCTACTGTCTATGTTTTGAGCGTTTCCTGTGTCACCAGTTTTACATTCTGATGCACCTCCGCAGGTTTACTGTATCCCTTGGACCTTCCCATTGACGATAAAGCACAGAAATTGCATTGGAATTAAATATAAGAGACACAATGCTGACTTAAGTACAGAAAGACTGAGTCTTCCTACTGTCTATGTTTTGTGCGTTTCCTGTGTCATCAGTTTTACATTCCGATGCACCTCTGCAGGTTTACTGTATCCCTTGGACCTTCCCATTGACGATGAAAAACGGAAATGGCATCGGAATTAAATTTAAGAGACTCAATGCCGACTCAAGTACAGGAAGACTGGGTCTTCCTACTGTCTATGTTTTGAGCGTTTCCTGTATCACCAGTTTTACATTCCGATGCACCTCTGCAGGTTTACTGTATCCCTTGGACCTTCCCATTGACGATGAAACACAGAAATTGCATCGGAATTAAATATAAGAGACACAATGCCGACTTAAGTACAGGAAGACTGAGTCTTACTACTGTCTATAATTTGAGCGTTTCCTGTGTCACCAGAGTTACATCCCGATGCACCTCTACAGGTTTACTGTATCCCTTGGCCCTTCACAGTGGCGATGAAACACAGAAATTGAATCGGAATTAAATATAAGAGACACAATGCCGACTTAAGTACACGAAGACTAAGTCTTCCTACTGTCTATGTTTTGAGCGTTTCCTGTGTCATCAATTTTACTTTTTGATGCACCTCTGCAGGTTTACTAAATCCCTTGGACCTTCCCATTCACGATGAAACACTGAAATTTCATCGGAAATAAATATAAGAGACACAATGCCGACTTAAGTATAGGAAGACAGAGTCTTCCTACTGTCTATGATTTGAGCGTTTCCTGTGTCACCAGATTTACATTCCGATGCACCTCTGCCTGTTTATTGTATCCCTTGGACCTTCCCATTGACGATGAAACACAGAAATCGCATCGGAATTAAATATAAGAGACACAATGCCGACTTATGTTCAGAAAGACTGAGACTTCCTACTGTCTATGTTTTGAGCGTTTCCTTTGTCATCAGTTTTACATTCCGATGCACCTCTGCAGGTTACTGTATCCATTGGACCTTCCCATTGACGATGAAGAACAGAAATTGCATCGGAATTAAATTTAAGAGACACAATGCCGACTTAAGTACTTGAAGACTAAGTCTTCCTACTGTCTATGTTTTGAGCGTTTCCTGTGTCACCAGTTTTACACTCCGATGCACCTCTGCAGGTTTACCGTATCCCTTGGACCTTCCCATTCACGATGAAACACAGAAATTGCATCGGAATTAAATATAAGAGACACAATGCCGACTTAAGTACAGGAAAATAGTCTTCTTACAGTCAATGATTTGGGCGTTTCATGTGTCACCTGTTTTACATTCCGATGCACCTCTGCAGGTTTACTGTATCCCTTGGACCTTCCCATTGGCGATGAAACACACAAATTGCATCGAATTTAAATGTAAGAGACACAATGCCGACTTAAGTACAGGAAGACTGAGTCTTCCTACTGTCTATGTTTTGAGCGTTTCCTGTGTCACCAGTTTTACATTCCGATTCACCTTTGCAGGTTTACTGTATCCATTGGACCTTCCCATTGACGATGAAAAACAGAAATTGCATCGTAATTGAATATAAGAGACACAATGCCAACTTAAGTACAGGAAGACTAAGTCTTCCTACTGTCTATGTTTTGAGCGTTTCCTGTGTCATTAGTTTTACTTTCCGATGCACCTCTGCAGGTTTACTATATCCCTTGGACCTTCCCATTCACGATGAAACACAGAAATTTCATCGGAAATAAATATAAGAGACACAATGCCGACTTAAATACAGGAAGATTGAGTCATCCTACTGTCTATGTTTTGAGCGTTTCCTGTGTCACCAGTTATACATTCCGATGCACCTCTGCAGGTTTACTGTATCCCTTGGACCTTCCCATTGACGATGAATCATAGAAATTGCATCGGAATTAAATATAAGAGACACAATGCCGACTTAAGTGCAGGAAGACCGAGTCCTCCTACTGTCTATGTTTTGAGCGTTTCCTGTAACAGTAGTTTTACATTCCGATGCAGCTCTGTAGGTTTACTGTATCCCTTGGACCTTCCCATTGACGATGAAAATACAGAAATTGCATCGGAATTAAATATAAGAGACACAGTTCCGACGTAAGTACAGGAAGACTGAGTCTTCCTACTGTCAATGTTTTGAGCGTATCCTGTGTCACTAGTTTTCATTCTGATGCACCTTTGCAGGTTTACTGTATCCCATGGACCTTCCCATTGACGATGAAACACAGAAATTGCATCGGAATTAAATACAAGAGACACAATGCCGACTTAAGTACAGGAAGACTGAGTCTTCCTACTGTCTATAATTTGAGCGCTTCCTGTGTCACCAGTTTTACATTCCGATGCACCTGTACAGGTTTACTGTATCCCTTGGAC
Source organism: Schistocerca nitens (assembly GCF_023898315.1). Taxonomy (NCBI): domain Eukaryota; kingdom Metazoa; phylum Arthropoda; class Insecta; order Orthoptera; family Acrididae; genus Schistocerca; species Schistocerca nitens. The sequence continues at coordinate 1,323,935,090 of NC_064614.1, read as the reverse complement.
GTTCACAGTGACGATGAAACACAGAAATTGCATCGGAATTAAATATAAGAGACACAATGCCGACTTAAGTACAGGAAACCTGAGTCTTCCTACTGTCTATGTTTTGAGCGTTTCCTGTGTCACCAGTTTTACATTCTGATGCACTTCTGCAGGTTTACTATATCCCTTGGACCTTCCCATTGACGAAGAAACACAGAAATTTCATCGGAAATAAATATAAGAGACACAATGCCGACTTAAGTACAGCAAGACTGAGTCTTCCTACTGTCTATGATTTGACCGTTTCCTGTGTCATAAGTTTTACATTCCGATGCATCTCTGCAGGTTTACTGTATCCCTTGGACCTTCCCATTGGCGATGAAACACAGAAATTGCATCGGAATTAAATATAAGAGACACAATGCCGACTTAAGTACAGGAAGACTGAGTCTTCCTACTGTCTATGTTTTGAGCGTTTCCTGTGACACTAGTTTTATATTCCGATGCACCTCTGCAGGTTTACTGTATCCCTTGGACCTTCCCATTGACGATGAAACACAGAAAATGCATCGCAATTAAATATAAGAGACACTATGCCGACTTAAGTACAGGAAGACTGAGTCTTCCTACTGTCTATGTTTTGAGCGTTTCGTGTGTCACCAGTTTTACATTCTGATGCACCTCTGCAGGTTTACTGTATCCCTTGGACCTTCCCATTGGCGATGAAACACAGAAATTGCATCGGAATTAAATATAAGAGACACAATGCCGACATAAGAACAGGAAGACTAAGACTTCCTACTGTCTATGTTTTGAGCGTTTCCTGTGTCATCAGCCTTACTTTCCGATGCACCTCTGCAGGTTTACTATATCCCTTGGACCTTCCCATTCACGATGAAACGCAGAAATTACATCGGAAATAAATTAAAGAGACACAATGCCGACTTGAGTATAGGAAGACTGAGTCTTCCTACTGTCTATGATTTGAGCGTTTCCTGTGTCAACAGTTTTACATTCCGATGCACCTCTGCAGGTTTCCTGTATCCTTTGGACCTTCCCATTGACGATGAAACACAGAAATTGCATCGGAATTAAATATAAGAGACACAATGCCGACTTAAGTACAGGAAGACTGAGTCTTCCTACTGTCTATGTTTTGAGGGTTTCCTGTGTCACCAGTTTTATATTCCAATGCACCGCCGCATGTTTACTGTATCCCTTGGACCTTCTCATTGACGATGAAACTCAGAAATTGCATCGGAATTAAAAATAAGTGACACAATGCAGACTTAAGTACAGGAAGACTGAGTCTTCCTACTGTCTATGTTTTGAGCGTTTCCTGTGTCACCAGTTTTATATTCCGATGCACCTCCGCATGTTTACTGTATCCCTTGGACCTTCCCATTGACGATGAAACACAGAAATTGCATCGGAATTAAATATAAGAGACACAATGCCGTCTTAAGTACAGGAAGACTAAGTCTTCCAACTGTCTATGATTTTAACGTTTCCTGTGTCATCAGTTTCACTTTCCGATGCACCTCTGCAGGTTTACTATATCCCTTGGACCTTCCCATTCACGATGAAACACAGAAATTTCATCGGAAATAAATATAAGAGACACAATGCCGACTTAAGTATAGGAAGACTGAGTCTTCCTACTGTCTATGTTTTGAGCGTTTCCTGTGTCACCAGATTTACATTCTGATGCACCTCTGCAGGGCTTCTGTATCCATTGGAAATACCCATTGACGATGAAACACAGAAATTGCATCGGAATTAAATATAAGAGACACAATGCCGACTTAAGTACAGGAAGACTGAGTCTTCCTACTGTCTATGTTTTAAGCGTTTCCTGTGTCACCAGTTTTACATTGTGATGCACCTCTGCAGGTTTACTGTATCCCTTGGACCTTCCCATTAACGATGAAACACAGAAATTTCATCGGAAATAAATATAAGAGACACAATGCCGACTTGAGTATAGGAAGACTGAGTCTTCCTACTGTCTATGATTTGAGCGTTTCCTGTGTCACCAGTTTCACATTCCGATGCACCTCTGCAGGTTTCCTGTATTCCTTGGACCTTCCCATTGACGATGAAACACAGAAATTGCATCGAAATTAAATTTAAGAGACACAATCCCGACTTAAGTCCAAGAAAAAAGTCCACGTAATGTCAATGTTTTGAGCGTTTCCTGTGTCACCAGTTTTACATTCCGATGCACCTCTGCCGGTTTACTGTATCCCTTGGACCTTCCCATTGTCGATGAAACACAGAAATCGCATCGGAATTAAATATAAAAATTAAATTGCGACTTAAGTACAGGAAGACTGAGTCTTCCTACTGTCTATGTTTTGAGCGTTTCCTGTGTCACCAGTTTTACATTCCGATGCACCTCTGCAGGTATAGTGTTTCCCTTCAACTTTCCCATTGACGATGAAACACAGAAATTGCATCGGAATTAAATATAAGTGACAAAATGCCGACTTAAGTACAGGAAGACTGAGTCTCCCTACTGTCTTTGTTTTGAGCGTTTCCTGTGTCACCCGTTTTACATTCTGATGCACCTCCGCAGGTTTACTGTATCCCTTTGACCTTCCCATTGACGATAAAGCACAGAAATTGCATTGGAATTAAATATAAGAGACACAATGCTGACTTAAGTACAGAAAGACTGAGTCTTCCTACTGTCTATGTTTTGTGCGTTTCCTGTGTCATCAGTTTTACATTCCGATGCACCTCTGCAGGTTTACTGTATCCCTTGGACCTTCCCATTGACGATGGAAAACAGAAATAGCATCGGAATTAAATTTAAGAGACACAATGCCGACTCAAGTACAGGAAGACTAAGTCTTCCTACTGTCTATGTTTTGAGCGTTTCTTGTATCATCAGTTTTACTTTCCGATGCACCTCTGCAGGTTTAATATATCCCTTGGACAATCCCATTCGCGATGAAACACTGAAATTTCATCGGAATTAAATATAAGAGACACAATGCCGACTTAAGTACAGGAAGACTGGGTCTTCCTACTGTCTATGTTTTGACCGTTTCCTGTGTCACCAGTTTTACATTCCGATGCACCTCTGCAGGTTTACTGTATCCCTTGGACCTTCCCATTGACGATGAAACACAGAAATTGCATCGGAATTAAATATAAGAGACACAATGCCGACTTAAGTACAGGAAGACTGAGTCTTACTACTGTATATAATTTGAGCGTTTCCTGTGTCACCAGTTTTACATCCCGATGCACCTCTACAGGTTTACTGTATCCCTTGGCCCTTCACAGTGGCGATGAAACACAGAAATTGAATCGGAATTAAATATAAGAGACACAATGCCGACTTAAGTACAGGAAGACAAAGTCTTCCTACTGTCTATGTTTTGAGCGTTTCCTGTGTCATCAATTTCACTTTCCGATGCACCTCTGCAGGTTTACTAAATCCATTGGACCTTCCCATTCACGATGAAACACTGACATTTCATCGGAAATAAATATAAGAGACACAATGCCGACTTAAGTATAGGAAGACAGAGTCTTCCTACTGTCTATGATTTGAGCGTTTCCTGTGTCAACAGATTTACATTCCGATGCACCTCTGCCTGTTTATTGTATCCCTTGGACCTTCCCATTGACGATGAAACACAGAAATCGCATCGGAATTAAATATAAGAGACACAATGCCGACTTATGTACAGAAAGACTGAGTCTTCCTACTGTCTATGTTTTGAGCGTTTCCTTTGTCATCAGTTTTACATTCCGATGCACCTCTGCAGGTTACTGTATCCATTGGACCTTCCCATTGACGATGAAGAACAGAAATTGCATCGGAATTAAATTTAAGAGACACAATGCCGACTTAAGTACTTGAAGACTAAGTCTTCCTACTGTCTATGTTTTTAGCGTTTCCTGTGTCACCAGTTTTACACTCCGATGCACCTCTGCAGGTTTACCGTGTCCCTTGGACCTTCCCATTCACGATGAAACACAGAAATTGCATCGGAATTAAATATAAGAGACACAATGCCGACTTAAGTACAAGAAAACAGTCTTCTTACAGTCAATGATTTGGGCGTTTCATGTGTCACCAGTTTTACATTCCGATGCACCTCTGCAGGTTTACTGTATCCCTTGGACCTTCCCATTGGCGATGAAACACACAAATTGCATCGAATTTAAATATAAGAGACACAATGCCGACTTAAGTACAGGAAGACTGAGTCTTCCTACTGTCTACGTTTTGAGCGTTTCCTGTGTCACCAGTTTTACATTCCGATTCACCTTTGCAGGTTTACTGTATCCATTGGACCTTCCCATTGACGATGAAAAACAGAAATTGCATCGTAATTGAATATAAGAGACACAATGCCGACTTAAGTACAGGAAGACTAAGTCTTCCTACTGTCTATGTTTTGAGCGTTTCCTGTGTCATCAGTTTTACTTTCCGATGCACCTCTGCAGGTTTACTATATCCCTTGGACCTTCCCATTCACGATGAAACACAGATATTTCATCGGAAATAAATATAAGAGACACAATGCCGACTTAAATACAGGAAGATTGAGTCATCCTACTGTCTATGTTTTGAGCGTTTCCTGTGTCACCAGTTATACATTCCGATGCACCTCTGCAGGTTTACTGTATCCCTTGGACCTTCCCATTGACGATGAATCACAGAAATTGCATCGGAATTAAATATAAGAGACACATTGCCAACTTAAGTGCAGGAAGACCGAGTCCTCCTACTGTCTATGTTTTGAGCGTTTCCTGTAACACTAGTTTTACATTCCGATGCAGCTCTGTAGGTTTACTGTATCCCTTGGACCTTCCTATTGACGATGAAACACAGAAATTGCATCGGAATTAAATATAAGAGACACAGTTCCGACGTAAGTACAGGAAGACTGAGTCTTCCTACTGTCAATGTTTTGAGCGTATCCTGTGTCACTAGTTTTACATTCTGATGCACCTTTGCAGGTTTACTGTATCCCATGGACCTTCCCATTGTCGATGAAACACAGAAATTGCATCGGAATTAAATATAAGAGACACAATGCCGACTTAAGTACAGGAAGACTGAGTCTTCCTACTGTCTATAATTTGAGCGCTTCCTGTGTCACCAGTTTTCATTCCGATGCACCTGTACAGGTTTACTGTATCCCTTGGACCTTCACAGTGACGATGAAACACAGAAATTGCATCGGAATTAAATATAAGAGACACAATGCCGACTTAAGTACAGGAAGACTGAGTCTTCCTACTGTCTATGTTTGAGCGTTTCCTGTGTCACCAGTTTTACATTCTGATGCACTTCTGCAGGTTTACTATATCCCTTGGACCTTCCCATTGACGAAGAAACACAGAAATTTCATCGGAAATAAATATAAGAGACACAATGCCGACTTAAGTACAGCAAGACTGAGTCTTCCTACTGTCTATGATTTGAGCGTTTCCTGTGTCATAAGTTTTACATTCCGATGCATCTCTGCAGGTTTACTGTATCCGTTGGACCTTCCCATTGGCGATGAAACACAGAAATTGCATCGGAATTAAATATAAGAGACACAATGCCGACTTAAGTACAGGAAGACTGAGTCTTCCTACTGTCTATGTTTTGAGCGTTTCCTGTGACACTAGTTTTATATTCCGATGCACCTCTGCAGGTTTACTGTATCCCTTGGACCTTCCCACTGACGATGAAACACAGAAAATGCAACGCAATTAAATATAAGAGACACTATGCCGACTTAAGTACAGGAAGACTGAGTCTTCCTACTGTCTATAATTTGAGCGTTTCCTGTGTCACCAGTTTTACATTCCGATGCACCTCTACAGGTTTACTGTATCCCTTGGACCTTCACAGTGCCGATGAAACACAGAAATTGCACCGAAATTAAATATAAGAGACACAATGCCGACTTAAGTACAAGAAAACAGTCTTCGTACGGTCAATGTTTTGAGCGTTTCCTGTGTCACCAGTTTTACATTCCGATGCACCTCTGCCGGTTTACTGTATCATTTGGACCTTCCCATTGTCGATGAAACACAGAAATCGCATCGGATTTAAATATAAGAGACACAGTGCCGACTTAAGTACAAGAAGACTGAGTCTTCCTACTGTCTATGTTTTGAGCGTTTCCTGTGTCACTAGTTTTACATTCCGATGCACCCCTGCAGGTTAACTGTATCCCTTGGACCTTCCCACTGACGATGAAACACAGAAATTGCATCGGAATTAAATATAAGAGACACAATGCCGACTCAAAAACAGGAAGACTGAGTCTTCCTACTCTCTATGTTTTTAGCGTTTCCTGTGTCACCAGTTTTAAATTTGATGCACCTCTGCAGTTTTACTGTATCCCTTGGACCTTCCCATTGTTGATGAAACACAGAAATTGCATCGGAATTAAATATAAGAGACACAATGCCGACTTAAGTACAGGAAGACTGAGTCTTACTACTGTCTGTAATTTAAGCGTTTCGTGTGTCACCAGTTTTACATTCCGATGCACCTCTACAGGTTTACTGTATCCCTTGGACCTTCACAGTGACGATGAAACACAGAAATTGCATCGGAATTAAATATAAGAGACACGATGCCGACTTAAAAACAGGAAGACTGAGTCTTCCTACTCTCTATGTTTTAAGCGTTTCCTGTGTCACTAGTTTTACATTCCGATGCACCTCTGCAGGTTTACTGTATCCCTTGGACCTTCCCATTGACGATGAAACACAGAAATTGCATCGGAATTAAATATAAGAGACACAATGCCGACTTAAAAACAGGAAGACTGAGTCTTCCTACTCTCTATGTTTTGAGCGTTTCCTGTGTCACCAGTTTTACATTCTGATCCACCTCTGCAGTTTTACTGTATCCCTTTGACCTTCCCATTGACGATGAAACACAGAAATTGCATCGGTATTAAATATAAGAGACACAATGCCGACTTAAGTAAAGGAAGACTAAGTCTTCCTACTGTCTATGTTTTGAGCGTTTCCTGTGTCATGAGTTTTACTTTCCTATGCACCTCCGCAGTTTTACTATATCCCTTGGACCTTCCCATTCACGATGAAACACAGAAATTTCATCGGAAAGAAATATAACAACACAATGCCGAATTAAGTATAGGAAGACTGAGACTTCCTGCTGTCTATATTTTGAGCGTTTCCTGTGTCACCAGTTTTACATTCCGATGCACCTCTGCAGGTTTACTGTATCCCTTGGACCTTCCCATTGACGATGAAACACAGAAATTGCATCGGAATTAAATATAAGAGACACAATGCCGGCTTAAGTACAAGAAAACAGTCTTCGTACGGTCAATGTTTGAGCGTTTCCTGTGTCACCAGTTTCACATTCCGATGCACCTCTGCCGGTTTACTGTATCCCTTGGACCTTCCCATTGTCGATGAAACACAGAAATCGCATCGGAATTAAATATAAGAGACACAATGCCGTCTTAAGTACAGGAAGACTGAGTCTTCCTACTGTCTATGTTTTGAGCGTTTCCTGTGTCACCAGTTTTACATTCTGATGCACCTCTGCAGTTTTACTGTATCCCTTGGACCTTCCCATTGACGATGAAACACAGAAATTTCATCGGAAATAAATATAAGAGACACAATGCCGACTTAAGTACAGGAAGACTGAGTCTTCCTACCATCTATGTTTTCAGCGTTTCCTGTGTCACTAGTTTTACATTCCGATGCACCTCTGCAGGTTTACTGTATCCCTTGGACCTTCCCATTGACGATGAAACACAGAAATTTCATAGGAAATAAATATAAGAGACACAATGCCGACTTAAGTAAAGGAAGACTAAGTCTTCCTACTGTCTATGTTTTGAGCGTTTCCTGTGTCATCAGTTTCACTTTCCGATGCACCTCTGCAGGTTTACTATATCCCTTGGACCTTCCCATTCACGATGAAACACAGAAATTTCATCGGAAATAAATATAAGAGACACAATGCCGACTTAAGTATAGGAAGACTGAGTCTTCCTACTGTCTATGTTTTGAGCGTTTCCTGTGTCACCAGATTTACATTCTGATGCACCTCTGCAGGTCTTCTGTATCCATTGGAAATACCCATTTACGATGAAACACAGAAATTGCATCGGAATTAAATATAAGAGACACAATGCCGACTTAAGTACAGGAAGACTGTGTCCTCCTACTGTCTATGTTTTAAGCGTTTCCTGTGTCACCAGTTTTACATTGTGATGCACCTCTGCAGGTTACTGTATCCCTTGGACCTTCCCATTAACGATGAAACACAGAAATTTCATCGGAAATAAATATAAGAGACACAATGCCGACTTGAGTATAGGAAGACTGAGTCTTCCTACTGTCTATGATTTGAGCGTTTCCTGTGTCACCAGTTTCACATTCCGATGCACCTCTGCAGGTTTCCTGTATTCCTTGGACCTTCCCATTGACGATGAAACACAGAAATTGCATCGAAATTAAATTTAAGAGACACAATCCCGACTTAAGTACAAGAAAAAAGTCCACGTAATGTCAATGTTTTGAGCGTTTCCTGTGTCACCAGTTTCACATTCCGATGCACTTCTGCCGGTTTACTGTATCCCTTGGACCTTCCCATTGTCGATGAAACACAGAAATCGCATCGGAATTAAATATAAAAATTAAATTGCGACTTAAGTACAGGAAGACTGAGTCTTCCTACTGTCTATGTTTTGAGCGTTTCCTGTGTCACCAGTTTTACATTCCGATGCACCTCTGCAGGTATAGTGTTTCCCTTCAACTTTCCCATTGACGATGAAACACAGAAATTGCATCGGAATTAAATATAAGAGACACAATGCCGACTTAAGTACAGGAAGACTGAGTCTTCCTACTGTCTATGTTTTGAGCGTTTCCTGTGTCACCCGTTTTACATTCTGATGCACCTCCGCAGGTTTACTGTATCCCTTGGACCTTCCCATTGACGATAATGCACAGAAATTGCATTGGAATTAAATATAAGAGACACAATGCTGACTTAAGTACAGAAAGACTGAGTCTTCCTACTGTCTGTGTTTTGTGCGTTTCCTGTGTCATCAGTTTTACATTCCGATGCACCTCTGCAGGTTTACTGTATCCCTTGGACCTTCCCATTGACGATGGAAAACAGAAATAGCATCGGAATTAAATTTAAGAGACACAATGCCGACTCAAGTACAGGAAGACTAAGTCTTCCTACTGTCTATGTTTTGAGCGTTTCTTGTATCATCAGTTTTACTTTCCGATGCACCTCTGCAGGTTTACTATATCCCTTGGACCTTCCCATTCGCGATGAAACACTGAAATTTCATCGGAATTAAATATAAGAGACACAATGCCGACTTAAGTACAGGAAGACTGGGTCTTGCTACTGTCTATGTTTTGAGCGTTTCCTGTGTCACCAGTTTTACATTCCGATGCACCTCTGCCTGTTTATTGTATCCCTTGGACCTTCCCATTGACGATGAAACACAGAAATCGCATCGGAATGAAATATAAGAGACACAATGCCGACTTATGTACAGAAAGACTGAGTCTTCCTACTGTCTATGTTTTGAGCGTTTCCTTTGTCATCAGTTTTACATTCCGATGCACCTCTGCAGGTTACTGTATCCATTGGACCTTCCCATTGACGATGAAGAACAGAAATTGCATCGGAATTAAATTTAAGAGACACAATGCCGACTCAAGTACAGGAAGACTAAGTCTTCCTACTGTCTATGTTTTGAGCGGTTCTTGTATCATCAGTTTTACTTTCCGATGCACCTCTGCAGGTTTACTATATCCCTTGGACCTTCCCATTCGCGATGAAACACTGAAATTTCATCGGAATTAAATATAAGAGACACAATGCCGACTTAAGTACAGGAAGACTGGGTCTTGCTACTGTCTATGTTTTGAGCGTATCCTGTGTCACTAGTTTTACATTCTGATGCACCTTTGCAGGTTTACTGTATCCCATGGACCTTCCCATTGACGATGAAACACAGAAATTGCATCGGAATTAAATATAAGAGACACAATGCCGACTTAAGTACAGGAAGACTGAGTCTTCCTACTGTCTATAAATTGAGCGCTTCCTGTGTCACCAGTTTTACATTCCGATGCACCTGTACAGGTTTACTGTATCCCTTGGACCTTCACAGTGACGATGAAACACAGAAATTGCATCGGAATTAAATATAAGAGACACAATGCCGACTTAAGTAGAGGAAGACTGAGTCTTCCTACTGTCTATGTTTTGAGCGTTTCCTGTGTCACCAGTTTTACATTCTGATGCACTTCTGCAGGTTTACTATATCCCTTGGACCTTCCCATTGGCGATGAAACACAGAAATTGCATCGGAGTTAAATTTAAGAGACACAATGCCTACTTAAGTACAGGAAGACTGAGTCTTCCTACTGTCTATAATTTGAGCGTTTCCTGTGTCACCAGTTTTACATTCCGATGCACCTCTACAGGTTTACTGTATCCCTTGGACCTTCACAGTGCCGATGAAACACAGAAATTGCACCGAAATTAAATATAAGAGACACAATGCCGACTTAAGTACAAGAAAACAGTCTTCGTACGGTCAATGTTTTGAGCGTCTCCTGTGTCACCAGTTTTACATTCCGATGCACCTCTGCAGGTTAACTGTATCCCTTGGACCTTCCCACTGACGATGAAACACAGAAATTGCATCGGAATTAAATATAAGAGACACAATGCCGACTCAAAAACAGGAAGACTGAGTCTTCCTACTCTCTATGTTTTTAGCGTTTCCTGTGTCACCAGTTTTAAATTTGATGCACCTCTGCAGTTTTACTGTATCCCTTGGACCTTCCCATTGTTGATGAAACACAGAAATTGCATCGGAATTAAATATAAGAGACACAATGCCGACTTAAGTACAGGAAGACTGAGTCTTACTACTGTCTGTAATTTAAGCGTTTCGTGTGTCACCAGTTTTACATTCTGATGCACCTCTACAGGTTTACTGTATCCCTTGGACCTTCACAGTGACGATGAAACACAGAAATTGCATCGGAATTAAATATAAGAGACACAATGCCGACTTAAAAACAGGAAGACTGAGTCCTCCTACTCTCTATGTTTTAAGCGTTTCCTGTGTCAGTAGTTTTACATTCCGATGCACCTCTGCAGGTTTACTGTATCCCTTGGACCTTCCCATTGACGATGAAACACAGAAATTGCATTGGAATTAAATATAAGAGACACAATGCCGACTTAAAAACAGGAAGACTGAGTCTTCCTACTCTCTATGTTTTGAGCGTTTCCTGTGTCACCAGTTTTACATTCTGATGCACCTCTGCAGTTTTACTGTATCCCTTGGACCTTCCCATTGACGCTGAAACACAGAAATTGCATCGGTATTAAATATAAGAGACACAATGCCGACTTAAGTAAAGGAAGACTAAGTCTTCCTACTGTCTATGTTTTGAGCGTTTCCTGTGTCATGAGTTTTACTTTCCCATGCACCTCCGCAGTTTTACTATATCCCTTGGACCTTCCCATTCACGATGAAACACAGAAATTTCATCGGAAAGAAATATAACAACACAATGCCGAATTAAGTATAGGAAGACTGAGTCTTCCTGCTGTCTATGTTTTGAGCGTTTCCTGTGTCACCAGTTTCACATTCCGATGCACCTCTGCAGGTTTACTGTATCCCTTGGACCTTCCCATTGACGATGAAACACAGAAATTGCATCGGAATTAAATATAAGAGACACAATGCCGGCTTAAGTACAAGAAAACAGTCTTCGTACGGTCAATGTTTGAGCGTTTCCTGTGTCACCAGTTTTACATTCCGATGCACCTCTGCCTGTTTACTGTATCCCTTGGACCTTCCCATTGTCGATGAAACACAGAAATCGCATCGGAATTAAATATAAGAGACACAATGCCGTCTTAAGTACAGGAAGACTGAGTCTTCCTACTGTCTATGTTTTGAGCGTTTCCTGTGTCACCAGTTTTACATTCTGATGCACCTCTGCAGTTTTACTGTATCCCTTGGACCTTCCCATTGACGATGAAGCACAGAAATTTCATCGGAAATAAATATAAGAGACACAATGCCGACTTAAGTACAGGAAGACTGAGTCTTCCTACCATCTATGTTTTCAGCGTTTCCTGTGTCACTAGTTTTACATTCCGATGCACCTCTGCAGGTTTACTGTATCCCTTGGACCTTCCCATTGACGATGAAACACAGAAATTTCATCGGAAATAAATATAAGAGACACAATGCCGACTTAAGTAAAGGAAGACTAAGTCTTATTTATTTTTTTTTATTTATTTATTTATTTATTGTTCCGTGGGACCAAATTAAGGAGAAATCTCCATGGTCATGGAACGAGTCAATACATGAAATTATAACACGATATTATAAACAGATAAAATGAAATATAGAAAAAAAACATTCAGGTGACAAGTCATAAGTTTAAATGAAGACAATCAACAATGTAACACTGGAATTTGCTTAATTTTTTAGCTCTTCCAGGAGCTCCTCGACAGAATAGAAGGAGTGAGCCATGAGGAAACTCTTCAGTTTAGACTTAAAAGAGTTTGGGCTACTGCTAAGATTTTTGAGTTCTTGTGGTAGCTTATTGAAAATGGATGCAGCAGAATACTGCACTCCTTTCTGCACAAGAGTCAAGGAACTGCATTCTACATGCAGATTTGATTTCTGCCTAGTATTAACTGAGTGAAAGCTGCTAACTCTTGGGAATAGGCTAATATTGCTAACAACAAACGACATTAAAGAAAATATATACTGTGAGGGCAATGTCAGAATTCCCAGATTTTTGAATAGGGGTCGACAAGAGGTTCTCGAACTTACACCACATATAGCTCGAACAGCCCGTTTTTGAGCCAAAAATACCCTTTTTGAATCAGAAGAATTACCCCAAAAAATAATACCATACGACATAAGCGTATGAAAATATGCGAAGTAGACTACTTTTCGTGTTGAAGTGTCACTTATTTCAGATACTGTTCTAATGGTAAATAAAGCAGCATTTAGTTTCTGAACAAGATCCTGAACATGGGCTTTCCACAACAGCTTACTATCTATCCGTACGCCTAGGAACTTGAACTGTTCCGTCTCGCTTATAACATGCCCATTCTGTCTGATTAAAATGTCAGTTCTTGTTGAATTGTGAGTTAGAAACTGTAAAAACTGAGTCTTACTGTGATTTAGCATCAAATTGTTTTCCACAAGCCACGAACTTATTTCATGAACTAAATTATTTGTTACTGTTTCAATATTACACACAAGATCCTTCACTATCAAGCTGGTGTCATCAGCAAACAGAAATATTTTTGAATCACCTGTAATACTAGAAGGCATATCATTTATATAAATAAGAAACAGCAGTGGCCCCAGCACCGACCCTTGGGGAACGCCCCACTTAACAGTGCCCCATTGGGACTGAACATCACTACCACTCTCAATATTGCGGAGAATTACCCTCTGCTTTCTGTTCTTAAAGTAAGAGGCGAACCAATTGTAAGCTACTCCCCTTACTCCATAATGGTCCAACTTCTGCAGTAATATTTTGTGGTCAACACAGTCAAAAGCCTTCGTTAAATCAAAGAAAACACCTAGCGTTCGCAACCTTTTATTTAATCCGTCGAAAACCTCACAGAGAAAAGAGAATATAGCATTTTCAGTTGTTAAACCATTTCTAAAACCAAACTGAACATTTGACAGCAAATTATGTGAATTTAAATGCTCCAGTAACCTTGTATATACAACCTTCTCGATAACTTTAGCAAACACCGATGGCATAGAAATAGGTCTAAAATTGTCAACATTATCAATGTCTCCCTTTTTATAAAGTGGCTTCACTACCGAGTATTTTAATCGATCAGGAAACCGACCACTCCTAAAGGAAAAGTTACAGATATGGCTAAGTACTGGGCTAACATACATAGAACAATACTTCAGTATTCTGCTAGATACCCCGTCATATCCATGAGAGTTCTTGGTCTTTAGTGATTTAATTATTAACTCAATCTCCCTCTTGTCAGTATCATGGAGGAGCATTTCAGGTAACAGTCTCGGAACACTTTTTTCTAAGAGCGCTATATGATTCCCTGTTGGAATTAGGTTTCTATTTAGTTCACCTGCTATATTCAGAAAGTGATTATTAAATACTGTACATATATGCGACTTATCAGTAACACGGACATTCCCACTACGCACTGATTCTATATCCTCGACCTGTCTCTGCAGACCAGCAACTTCCTTTACGACTGACCATATGGTTTTAATTTTATCCTGAGACTTAGCTATTCTATCTGCATACCACATACTTTTTGCCTTCCTAATAACATTTTTAAGCACCTTACAATACTGTTTGTAATGGGCTGCTGCATTTAGATTTTGACTGTTTCTAACGTTTTGATATAATTGCCACTTTGTTCTACAAGATATTCTTATCCCTCTAGTCAGCCACCCAGGCTGCCTGTTTGTGCTAGTACCCTGTTTTAAACGTTGTAACGGAAAGCAACTTTCAAAGAGCATGAGAAAGGTCTTTAGAAAAGCATTATATTTATCGTTTACTGTCTCAGCGCTATAAACATCTTGCCACTCTTGTTCCTTTATAAGGTTTACAAAGGTCTCTACAGCAACCGGATCAGCTTTCCTGAACAGCTGATGACTATATTTAACACGAGTTGCAGCATAAAAATCTTTTAAAGTTAAAATTTGCGCATCATGATCTGAAAGGCCATTCACCTTTTTTCTAACAGAATGCCCTTCTAGTAATGAGGAATGAACAAAAATGTTGTCTATGGTTGTTCTACTGTTCCCTTGCACTCTCGTTGGAAAGAATACGGTTTGCATAAGATTATATGAATTAAAGAGGTCTACCAGCATCCTCTTCCTTGCACAATCACTTATACAATTAATATTGAAGTCACCACATATAACTAACTTTTTGTATTTCCTATAAAGTGAACCAAGAACCTCCTCTAGCTTTAGCAAAAATGCTGTGAAATCGGAGTCTGGGGATCTATAAATAACAACAGTTACAAGTTTAACTCCGTTAAATTTAACCACACCTGCACAACATTCAAACACCTTTTCAGTGCAGTACTTTGAAACATCAATTGACTCAAATGCGATGCCGTTTTTCACATACATGGCTACTCCCCCACACCGCAAAGAGCTCCTCGAAAAGCAGCCAGCCAACCTGTATCCTGGTAAAGGAAGCCTCTGAATTATCTCCTTATTTAAGAAGTGTTCGGATATACCAATAATTTCAGAGTCAACATCTATAAGCAGTTCACTAACTTTATCCCTAATACCTTGTATATTTTGATGAAATATACTAATTCCCTCATTACTCGGATACCTAAGCTTTGTCAAAAGTGATTCCCTTGTTAGAGAGACTTCCCTTAAGCAGGAATACCTATCAGCTGACTTCAATCTAAAAAAGGTGCAGCTCTAACACACACTACTGCAGGAATTTTCCCATGAGTGATCCCACCAACCCCACCTATGCTGTCACCTATAAGCTTTGCCAACCTCCCCTTCCCATACCTGTTGAGGTGCAGGCCGTGTCTAGTGAAACCCGTCCTGCTGATAGACTCCACCGACACCACTGAAATGTGACCCATGCTTTCTGTCATCAGCGCACCCCCAAGTCTCATGTTATTACGCCTGACGGCTGTATTAAGATGAGGCCGATCGTGACGCTGAAACAGTTCCACGAAATGCACATTCGTGTTGCCAGTCTGAGTGGCTATCTTTTCCAGGTCACCATCTATGTTATACTCCCCATCCCTACCAATACTATTACCAGCCCCACCCACAATCACTACCTGATCCTCTTTAGTAAAATCCCTACATAACCCCCCTATGTTAACAGTCACCTGATCCAACCCTGCATTAGGCTTCACAATGCTGGTGACCTGGTACTCACTTCCCAGCACTTCCTGCAACTGCTGGCCTACACCTCTGCCATGTGAACTACCTAACAGCAGAACCTTCTTCTTCCTCTTCGACTTTGCAACTGTTCTAGGCACAGTAACTACTGAGGTCTGCTGCATACTTCCTACATCTACAGCTACTAGAGATTCCTCTCCACTAGACTCTGACAGTTGGTCATATCTATTGTAAACACCAATAGTAAAACTATCTGAAAATCTTCTTCTCCTAGCAGATCTCTTGCCAACAGCCAGCTCCCATTCCCCAACCCCCTTCTCCCTCCTCATCCTATCTAGCTCCTCCTGTGCGTTTTTCAACTGCACCTGAAGGGCACAGATCTTACGCTCCTGCTCCTCTATCAGTTTACTCTTGCTACATAACCTGCAGTTCCAGGAGAGGATCTCACCAGAAAGCCCACTGGCTTCCCCACTGCATTCCCCCCAGTGAAAATACTTCGAACAAGTGTCACACCGCAATCCACTACTCACGAACCTACGGCAAAGCCCACACTTCTCACTCATGGTAAAATTTTACTTTTTCTAAGTTCCGCTACTACAATAAGAAGATGCTAAAAACCTGACTACAATAATCACAAACTTACTCTACAAGGGAAGTAACTACTATTATTAACAGTATTAATAAACAACAAACGTGAATATAACAAAAGACTAATACAGAAAGAGAATCAAACGTCTAATCACACAGTAACGAGCTGTAAACAGTTCCCAAAAGGTTCTTCTGAAATTATTTCACCAGAAAACACCACGAACACCGGTTGAAGACTACTAAAGTTCCTAAATAAATCACTATGCACAAACAATTAATTAGTACTTAGCTTTCGATGCGCCGCTACAGCTGCAACTGGTCAGCGCGGAATGTAAACACAGGCAAGAGGTTAAGTTGCTCGATACGAAACACTCACAAATATCACGTCACAACAGAAGAAAGGCAGAGCTGAATGAAGAAACCACTAATACGTCACTTATATAGTAAATATTATCACAAAAACCGTTAAAATATGTATCTGGAACCTAAAAATATATGAAAACTTAGAGAGCGATCTCACACGCAGTCACTCGCTTATGTCTATGTTTTGAGCGTTTCCTGTGTCATGAGTTTTACTTTCCTATGCAGCTCCGCAGTTTTACTATATCCCTTGGACCTTCCCATTCACGATGAAACACAGAAATTTCATCGGAAAGAAATATAACAACACAATGCCGAATTAAGTATAGGAAGACTGAGTCTTCCTGCTGTCTATGTTTTGAGCGTTTCCTGTGTCACCAGTTTTACATTCCGATGCACCTCTGCAGGTTTACTGTATCCCTTGGACCTTCCCATTGACGATGAAACACAGAAATTGGATCGGAATTAAATATAAGAGACACAATGCCGGCTTAAGTACAAGAAAACAGTCTTCGTACGGTCAATGTTTGAGCGTTTCCTGTGTCACCAGTTTTACATTCCGATGCACCTCTGCCGGTTTACTGTATCCCATGGACCTTCACAGTGACGATGAAACACAGGGATTGCATCGGAATTAAATATAAGAAACACAATGCCGACTTAAGTACAGGAAGACTAAGTCTTCCTAGTGTCAATGTTTTGAGCGTTTCCTGTGTCATCAGTTTTACTTTCCGATGCACCTCTGCAGGTTTACTATATCCCTTGGACCTTCCCATTCACGATGAAACACAGAAATTTCATCGGAAATAAATATAAGAGAAACAATGCCGACTTAAGTACAGGAAGACTGAGTCTTCCTACTGTCTATGTTTTGAGCGGTTCCTGTGTCACCAGTTTTACATTCCGATGCACCTCTGCAGGTTTACTGTATCCCTTGGACCTTCCCATTGACGATGAAACACAGAAATTGCATCGGAATTAAATATAAGAGACACAATGCCGACTTAAGTACAGGAAGACTGAGTCTTCCTGCTGTCTATGTTTTGAGCGTTTCCTGTGTCACAAGTTTTACATTCCGATGCACCTCTGCAGGTTTACTGTATCCCTTGGACCTTCCCATTGACGATGAAACACAGAAATTGCATCGGAATTAAATATAAGAGACACAATGCCGACTTAAGTACGGGAAGACTGAGTCTTCCTACTGTCTATGTTTTGAGCGTTTCCTGTGTCACCAGTTTTACATTCCGATGCACCTCTGCAGGTTTACTGTATCCCTTGGACCTTCCCATTGACGATGAAACACAGAAATTGCATCGGAATTAAATATAAGAGACACAAAGCCGACTTAAGTACAGGAAGACTGAGTCTTCCTACTGTCTATAATTTGAGCGTCTCCTGTGTCACTAGTTTTACATTCCGATGCACTTTAAGGAACCATTTGCACTCGAGCACAGACAATATTTAATTTAGTTAACTTAGATTATATGTATCGATTTTTTAAGACAAGAGAATGCAAAATAAAGCAATTAACACCGCTCTCTTGTCACAGCCTGTACGCATCAACACTCTCATGTTATTCGTTATCCTAGAAGGACTTAATATTTTGTGCGGCTCCACTGTTAGCCATATTGATATTTATTAGCAGAAAAGAGGCGCAGCATTAATAAGTCGCTCTCATTTGTGAATGATCTGCCATTATTTATCTAGAATTTTACGTAAGTGTAATTTATATCGTAATGTATGTGTTGAAATGAATATATGTTTTATTTAATCGTATGCTTTTCTTTGTTTTAGTAGTTTTAGTCACTCCATTTTCATGATTGAAGCTCAGGTCAGATATGAGACTTTGTCTACAAAAAAAAATACATAATGAGCCCTGGCTACGTTCCGTACATCTTCGGACGTGCGAAGCTCGATAAATTCACGGCGTAAAATTTTAATCCTCAATTACTTATCCAAACAAACAATTATTATTATTACAATTATTATTATTATTATATTTTATTATATATATTATTATTATTATATTTTTTATTTGTTACACTGGCGACTATGTGCCAGGACTCATTATTGTATCTGTACTACAACTAATTGTTCTTTTTCATGTACATCCTGACCGGCAACAACCTATGTGATGAGAATATTGAAGAAAACGAATAAAATCTGGAGACCATTTGGACTGGAAATGCAATCTTCGCATCAAGACGACATGTCCGGTAAGACGCAGCACTCGCGCATCCACAATTGATTCCAAGCACATTTTTCATTCAAAATTATTTTTCTCAGCATTAAATTCAATATTCACTTTTCATTCAGTAATTTTTTCCAAATTCCGCGAAATCTCATTCAGACGATTACTTTCCGATCCAACAATACGCAAGTTACATTGCACAATATGGCCGACATTGTACAAGATTCAAGCAACATGGCTAGTCACCATTAACACGTATGCTACTTACGATCTTTAAAGTCATCTCTCAATCATTCTCAGTCATTTAAAAACACACATAGGCAGTACAGTTTCACACTACGTGTTTAAACAATTTTTTTCTTGCACACAATTTATTCACGATGTGGTAAAAACTCGACACCAATACACAATGGAACAACAATCAAGTAATGCAAACATGGATACACAGACACATTCAGTCACAGAAATTAATACAGACACGCAAACACATCAAAATAATCCGCTACAGACACAAATAAACGCCGAGAGGAGCAATTCAGAACCAAACCTGAGAGACCACGTCACGTGTAATGACGCGGCGGGGGCAAGTTCATTTTGCAATCAAAATTTCGCCGCTATACTGAATTCAATTTTGGAAGGCATATCCAATATTAAGCAAGATAATGACGAAAAATTCTCACAATTAATGACAGACAATGCAGCCTTCAGAAATGACATAAAATCAGACTTCGCCACACTGACTCAAAAGGTAGATGAAATTAATACACGTCTTTCCAAACAGGTCGACGATCTTACGGAAAAATTCGAAAATTTAGAGTTACGACAAAGCGACAATGCCAATCACATTCATGACTTGACAAAAACCTGTGAAACTATTAATTGCAAATTAGAATCAAATACGCACGCATGTGACGAAATTAATTTAAAGGTGAATACAATAGAAACAAACGTAGCTGACATTCACAAACAGATTCACACAACAATACAGATAGAGGCTGAACCCCATTTGTCTCGCATTAATTCACAATTTAAAGAATGGACAGCACACAAAGACCAAATTTTTGAAGAATGTATACAAAACAAATTGCCACATATTGTGCACGATTCTGTAGTGGAATACATGAACAACAATAGACAAGTCATCGATTACGATATGCAAACAAAGACAACTCAGTGCCAGGTACAACAAAATAGTACACCCACTACACATCTTTACACACACAGAAGAAATTCTCGATTCGGGAATGAACACATGTACACACACGAATTTCAACACTCAAATACACAATACACTGACACGCATAGCAACAGATATCCATCACCCGAAATACAATACAATTATCATTCTGATGAAGAACCATGTACACACAGGGAAGAATTCAATGATTACACGGAAAGAAACAGACGAACACGTAACAAAGAAGAAGAAAGTCTATTCAAGCACCGTAAATTCCAACCTTTTATACCAGGCAAAAACACTGTACACCCTGTCATCTTCTTAAAAGCTTTTAGGAACGCATTCCCTCGTTCGTCGAGCGACCACAAACGCATTGCGTACGTTGTTGATTACATTCAAGGGGACGCTGCTGTCTGGGCTTACCATGAATGCGACAGATGTGTAACATACGAGCAGTTTGAACGCGCCTTCTTGAATAAGTTTTGGTCACCCACTGTGCAGGAACGTATCCGAAAACAAGTCACTGAACCCGAACACTTCAATCCTAAAAACGGCAACCTGCGCAGATATTTCGAGAAGTACCTAAACATGACACACTTCCTTAATGAACCAGTGAAACCAAAAGATGTGATCCGATCACTGAAAGCAAGACTTCCTTTTAATATTAAAGAGAAATTACTGTACTTACCGGATGACGATCCTGAATATTTTTTGGAAAAGTTAGATGCTGTTGATTTACTATATGAAGAAGAAGAACCAACACACAACTCACGCAGTAGGAATCAACATGTCTACATTGCTACATTACCAAACACGCAGCAAAATTCACAACACACAGTAAACATGCAAAACAATCACCACAACTCACAGCTGCACACAAACAACAACTGCAACTATACACAGGGAGATAACCCCTACAAAAAACGAAGAAACGACAATTTTAATTCAAGAAGGAATAATGGAAACAACAACGGACACAAAGCCAAACAGAAACACTGGCAAAGAAACAACAACACAGATTACACAAGAAATGGAACACTTACACCGCACTTTAACCAGAACGACAACCAGTATTATGTGAGACAGTGGCAAACACCGCAACCGCCACCACAAAATCATATTCAGATGCCACAAGGGAATTTAGCACAAACAAGCAACACAAACCAACAAGTGACTTCAGCGAACCGAAAACAGACAGGCGATTGGCAAAGACAATATCCTAATGTAAATATTATTGAGGTAGCTAATGAAACTACAACTACACTTGCCAATGACCAGACAAACCAGGTAAACTAGAACCAGTCATACTGAGCCCCAGGTCGTGACTGAGGAACATTTGGGGGGCAACTTCAATTTATAAGCTATGTTTGAATACACACTTGCTAGTGAAACTGTGAAACAAGAAAAATTAACATTTACACAACGAGAGTTGCCTACACTATTCTTAAGATATAATGAAAGTGGAAACTTAGCTGATGATCTGATAAATGACAACACACAATGTCACAATGTAAAGAAAAGATTTGTACTGTCTTCCACCTCAGGCATTGTAGGAGGTATACCTACTAACATAATTATTGATACAGGAGCTGCTGTCAGTGTGATTTCTCACAATTTTTATACTATGATGAAGAAAGCTTCTAAGATACCAGAGTTCCCAGTTCAAAACTGTTTAATATTAACTGCATTAGGTAATAAGTCAAGTAGAGTTAATAAGCAGGTATTTGTGACTGTTAATATGGGAAATGGAATCGTACAATGGCCTTTCCTAGTTGTCCAAAGCCTTGCTGCCAATTGTATATTGGGTATTGATTTTCTTTGCGAGAAGGACTGTACTATAGACTTCTCCAAAGGCATTTGTTATTTTAAGTATGAAGGCAGAGACATAGTTTTGAACTTGGACACTCGACTAGTAGACCATAACAAGCACTGTTCTGGCTACAAGATACAGATTATACGTGAGACTGACATAGATTCCACACAACAACCTGTATCACACGGTGAGGTAGTGAATGATGTACTTACACAAATTAACTCTAAGTTATCAGAATGTGAGGCTATTAATGAAGAGGAGAGATCCCAGCTTAAACATATTTTACTTAAGAATAAGGATGTTTTCACTAGTAAGCCAGGTAGGATCAACACATATATGTATACGATTGAAGTCAAGCCTCACCAAATCTATTACCACAAGTCATACAATGTACCTCTAGCTCTGCGACCTGCGGTTTGAGAAGATTCACAAATGATTACATGCCATACTGTGGAAAACCTAAAGCCATTCTATCAGATAACGCCAAGTATTATGCAGGATTCACCTGGAGAAAATTTCTAAAGGACAATAACATTAAGAGCATCTTTATTTCAAAGTTTCATGCATCAGCCAACCCTTGTGAGAGAATTTTTAGAGAATTAAAAAGATTCATGAGAACTTATACCTCAACACAGCAAACAAACTGGATACATTACCTAGCACTTATTGAGGAAATACACAACAATTTAAATATATACAACACACCCTATACTCCCAGAGAAATCATGTTTGACACAAAGGAAACTAATGAATGGAGCAACCCACTACCAAAATTTTCTGACACCAAACCTTCACACGAGGAAAAGGTAAGGGAAGTACTCATTGCAATTACTGAACAAGCTGACATTAGAAATAAGAACTATGGTGCTAATCTGAAAAGAAGGCAAAACTTTACAAGAGGCATGCAAGTTTTACTTAAGACCCACTACAAATCGTCATTACCTCTAAAACGTAATGTTAAGTGGCGTCCATTATATGAAGGTCCTTACACAATCATTGATATACCACACCCTGGAGCATATCTTCTACAAAACCCCAAGAATAAGAGAATTTTAGGTTTGTACCCTCACAAAGATTTGAAAACTTTTAGCCCTTAGCAGAGTATGCTGATACAAAAACAAGGTAAGTCACATCTGGTACTTCAAGCTGGAAGAAGAAGAAAATATAAGCTATAATCTTAAGTATTTACATTTTACAGCACTAGCAGTAACAGCAGCAGCAGCAAGAAGATAAGACACAGGAAGAACTAACAATTTTCATGCAAAGCACAGCTACTCATTATATTTATTAATACCCTGCAGACAAGCTGACAGACTAAATAACCGGAGACAATTAATTGCTGCCCTGAACCTGATATATTAATTGGCATGATAGACACTTTATCTGCTATTCACACTCACACGACAATCCACATGAACACAACATGCACAAAAACACTCTACAGGAAATGACAAATGAGATTAATTGAGCAAGGCTATATACTTCATTTTATTTGTAAATGATACTTTGTGCATGTGCTAATTTGGAATTGATTGTGGATGTGACGTGTCGTGTCTTATTGTAATCATGACTTTTCAGGACAGATCATCTCAAGGATGTTTTCTAACCTATTATTAAAGTTTATGTTGCAGGAAACATTTAATGAGGAAGAACACTTATTGTGTAGTACTGATGTAAAGGAAAATATACTTAAAAGGAAAACCTTATTAAAAAGGGGAAGAGACCTATAAAAGAAAATGGATTTTCTGAATGTATCACAATACACTGAACCTATAAGATAATTTTTATGTCTGACCCATATGTATTTGTAAATATCTAGTTTAATGCAATTGAAAAATGTAAAATATGTATATGTATTACCAAACAATTTAATGTAAATGTATAAGTACATGTTTCACAGAAAATTTTTATATCTATGTAAATATGTAACAGAAAACTGTACTCAAAGTGAAGTGATATTTGTTACGTTTTGTGCTCTCCGTTGTGAACGAACATTCTGTTTTGCAACGAACAAGTTGTGTGCAAATATTAAAAAAAAAAAAAAAACGGTTCACTGCACTCATGATGGGACACTATAGGTGACGTGAGTTGCAAAACCACGGTACACTTTTCGACGAAACGACGACACAATATCCAGGAGACGATATACGCCTTTCGGAAGACGAAATTGGAGGTTATTGAGTAGATGTAACACGGACTGGTCACAAGGAACCACTCACACCATGAATTCCTACCAAGACGAAACCACATTTTAATTACGTCTTCCAAAGAACGCTTCTTTGCCGGACTAGTGATCTCCAACTCTCTTCTTCAAGAACTTTCGTCTCAATGTAAACAAAACGTGTGACACGTGACATTTATTTTAAAGTGCAAAGACTTTAGCACGCTAGCACAGTATAAATCATTTCTAGCAAGTGACATTCTACACAGAATACGTTCACATATCTCTGAATATGCACAAAAAACATTAACTAATTTTATGTATGGAATGAACATGTGTAATAATATTTTGAAGTGAAAGAGAACAACGGACTATATGCCCAACAAAATTTTTACAAAGTAACAGCACAAGTGAATACGAACTGTGAAATTTGTTACAGTCTGTACAGAACTGTTATACAATATTAAAAACTTCTTACTAGTTAGCAGTGATAGCACTGAGCCACTGCACTGGCCTATGGTACTGAAGTTCCCGGGTTCAATTCTGCTACGAAACAAATATTTTTATTTTTTCTTTTCACTTTCATTGATCTTGTATGTAAATATTATTTATGTATTTTTGTGGATGTATGACATTTTATCATATTTTAAGTATGTTGAATCTGTGAAACAAGATACATAATAACTTATGATTCATGACATGACAAATAAAGAAAATACGTCAACAAATTGCTCAGCTGCAGGTGGTACACTT
Organism: Schistocerca nitens; assembly: GCF_023898315.1. Classification (NCBI taxonomy): domain Eukaryota; kingdom Metazoa; phylum Arthropoda; class Insecta; order Orthoptera; family Acrididae; genus Schistocerca; species Schistocerca nitens. Next base: position 1,323,910,154 of record NC_064614.1, on the reverse strand, counting down.
TTGCTCTCGCAATTTGGGGGGCAGTTTAGGAACCATTTGCACTCGAGCACAGACAATATTTAATTTAGTTAACTTAGATTATATGTATCGATTTTTTAAGACAAGATAATGCAAAATAAAGCAATTAACACCGCTCTCTTGTCACAGCCTGTACGCATCAACACTCTCATGTTATTCGTTATCCTAGAAGGACTTAATATTTTGTGCGGCTCCACTGTTAGCCATATTGATATTTATTAGCAGAAAAGAGGCGCAGCATTAATAAGTCGCTCTCATTTGTGAATGATCTGCCATTATTTATCTAGAATTTTACGTAAGTGTAATTTATATCGTAATGTATGTGTTGAAATGAATATATGTTTTATTTAATCGTATGCTTTTCTTTGTTTTAGTAGTTTTAGTCACTCCATTTTCATGATTGAAGCTCAGGTCAGATATGAGACTTTGTCTACAAAAAAAAAATACATAATGAGCCCTGGCTACGTTCCGTACATCTTCGGACGTGCGAAGCTCGATAAATTCACGGCGTAAAACTTTAATCCTCAATTACTTATCCAAACAAACAATTATTATTATTACAATTATTATTATTATTATATTTTATTATTATTATATTTTTTTATTTGTTACAGCACCTCTGCAGGTTTACTGTATCCCTTGGACCTTCCCATTGAAGATGAAACACAGAAATTGCATCGGAATTAAATATAACAGACACAATGCCGACTTAAGTACGGGAAGACTGAGTCTTCCTACTGTCTATGTTTTGAGCGTTTCCTGTGTCACCCGTTTTACATTCAGATGCACCTCTGCAGGTTTACTGTATCCCTTGGACATTCCCATTGACGATGAAACACAGGAATTGCATCGGAATTAATTATAAGAGACACAATGCCGACTTAAGTACAATAAGAATAAGTCTTCCTACTGTCTATGCTTTGAGCGTTTCCTGTGTCATCAGTTTTAAATTCCGATGCACCTCTGCAGGTTTACTATATCCCTTTGACCTTCCCATTCACGATGAAACACAGAAAAGTCATCGGAAATAAATATAAGATACACAATGCCGACTTAAGTACAGGAAGACTGAGTCTTACTACTGTCTATGTTTTGAGCGTTTCCTGTGTCACCACTTTTACATTCCGATGCACCTCTGCAGGTTTACTGTTTCCCTTGGACCTTCCCATTGACGATGAAACACAGAAATTGCATCGGAATTAAATATAAGAGACACAATGCAGGCTTAAGTACAGGAAGACTGAGTCTTCCTACTGTCTATGTTTTGAGCGTTTCTTGTGTCACGAGTTTTACATTCTGATTCACCTCTGCAGGTTTTCTGTATCCGGTGGACCTTCCCATTGACGATGAAACACAGAAATTGCATCGGAATTAAATATAAGAGACACAATGCCGATCAGTACAGGAAGACTGAGTCTTCCTACTGTCTATGTTTTGAGCGTTTAATGTGTTATCAGTTTTACATTCCGATACACCTCTGCAGGTTTACTGTATCCCTTGGGCCTTCCCATTGACGATGAAACACAGAAATTGCATCGGAATTAAATATAAGAGACACAATGCCGACTTAAGTACAGGAAGAATGAGTCTTCCTACTGTCTATGTGTTGAGCGTTTCCTGTGACACCAGTTTTACATTCCGATGCACCTCTACAGGTTTACTGTATCCCTTGGACCATCACCGTGACGATGAAACACAGGAATTGCATCGGAATTAAATATAAGAGACGCAATGCCGACTTAAGTACAGGAAGAATGAGTCTTCCTACTGTCTATGGGTTGAGCGTTTCCTGTGTCACCAGTTTTACATTCTGATGCACCTCTGCAGGTTTACTGTATCCCTTGGACCTTCCCATTGACGATGAAACACAGAAATTGCATCGGAATTAAATACAAGAGACACAATGCCGACTTAAGTACAGGAAGACTGAGTCTTCCTACTGTCTATAATTTGAGCATTTCCTGTGTCACCAGTTTTACATTCCGATGCACCTCTACAGGTTTACTGTATCCCTTATACCTTCACAGTGACGATGAAACACAGGAATTGCATCGGAATTAAATATAAGAGACACAATGCCGACTTAAGTACAATAAGAATAAGTCTTCCTACTGTCTATGTTTGGAGCGTTTCCTGTGTCATCAGTTTTAATTTCCGATGCACCTCTGAAGGTTTACTATATCCCTTGGACCTTCCCATTCACGATGAAACACAGAAATGTCATCGGAAATAAATATAAGAGACACAATGCCGACTTAAGTACAGGAAGACTGAGTCTTCCTACTGTCTATGTTTTTTTAGCGTTTCCTGTGTCACCACTTTTACATTCCGATGCACCTCTGCAGGTTTACTGTATCCCTTGGATCATCCCATTGACGATGAAACACAGAAATTGCATCGGAATTAAATATAAGAGACACAATGCCGACTTAAGTACAGGAAGACTGAGTCTTCCTACTGGCTATGTTTTGAGCGTTTCCTGTGTCACTAGTTTTGCATTTCGATGCACCTCTGCAGGTTTACTGTATCCCTTGGACCTTCCCATTGACGATGAAACACAGAAATTGCATCGGAATTAAATATAAGAGTCACAATGCCGACTTAAGTACAGGAAGACTGAGTCTTCCTACTGTCTATGATTTGAGCGTTTCCTGTGTCACCACTTTTATATTCTGATGCACATCTGCAGGTTTTCTGTATCCCTTGGACGTTCCCATTGACGATGAAACACAGAAATTGCATCGGAATTAAATATAAGAGACACAATGCCGATCAGTACAGGAAGACTGAGTCTTCCTGCTGTCTATGTTTTGAGCGTTTCCTCTGTCATCAGTTTTACATTCCGATACACCTCTGCAGGTTTACTGTATCCCTTGGACCTTCCCATTGACGATGAAACACAGAAATTGCATCGAAATTTAATATAAGAGACACAATGCCGACTTAAGTACAGGAAGAATGAGTCTTCCTACCGTCTATGTGTTGAGCGTTTCCTGTGTCACCAGTTTTAAATTCAGATGTACCTCTGCATGATTACTGTATCCCTTGGACCTTCCCATTGACGATGAAATACAGAAATTGCATCGGAAGGAATTATAAGTGACACAATGCCCACTTAAGTACAGGAAGACTGAGTCTTCCTACTGTCTATAATTTGAGCGTTTCCTGTGTCACCATTTTTACATTCCGATGCACCTCTACAGGTTTACTGTATCCCTTGGACCTTCACAGTGACGATGAAACACAGGAATTGCATCGGAATTAAATATAAGAGACACAATGCCGACTTAAGTGCAATAAGACTAAGTCTTCCTACTGTCTATGTTTTGAGCGTTTTCTGTGTCACTAGTTTTAAATTCCGATGCACCTCTGCAGGTTTACTGTATCCCTTGGACCTTCCCATTGACGATGAAACACAGAAATTGCATCGGAATTACAAATAAGAGACACAATGCCGACTTAGGTACAGGAAGACTGAGTCTTCCTACTGTCTATGATTTGAGCGTTTCCTGTGTCACCAGTTTTACATTCTGATGCACCTCTGCAGGTTTACTGTATCCCTTGGAATTTCCCATTGACGATGAAACACAGAAATTGCATCGGAATTAAATATAAGAGACACAATGCCGACTTAAGTACAGGAAAACTGAGTCATCCTACTTTCTATGTTTTGAGCGTTTTCTGTGTCATTAGTTTTACATTCCGATGCACCTCTGCAGGTTTACTGTATCCCTTGGACCTTCCCATTGACGATGAAAAACAGAAATTGCATCGGAAATAAATATAAGAGACACAATACCGACTTAAGTACAGGAAGACTAAGTCTTCCTACTGTCTATGCGTTGAGCGTTTCCTGTGTCATCAGTTTTACTTTCCGATGCTCCTCTGCAAGTTTACTATATCCCTTGGACCTTCCCATTGACGATGAAACACAGAAATTTCATCGGAAATAAATATAAGAGACACAATGCCGACATAAGTACAGGAAGACTGAGTCTTCCTACTGTCTATGTTTTGAGCGGTTCCTGTGTCACCAGTTTTACATTCCGATGCACCTCTGCAGGTTTACTGTATCCCTTGGACCTTCCCATTGACGATGAAACACAGAAATTGCATCGGAATTAAATATAAGAGACACAATGCCGACTTAAGTACAGGAAGACTGAGTCTTCGTACTGTCTATAATTTGAGCGTTTCCTGTGTCACCAGTTTTACATTCCGATGCACCTCTACAGGTTTACTGTATCCCTTGGACCTTCACAGTGACGATGAAACATAGGAATTGCATTGGAATTAAATATAAGAGACACAATGCCGACTTAAGTACAATAAGACTAAGTCTTCCTACTGTCTATCATTTGAGCGGTTCCTGTGTCACCAGTTTTACATTCCGATGCACCTCTGCAGGTTTACTGTATCCCTTGGACCTTCCCATTGACGATGAAACACAGAAATTGCATCGGAATTAAATATAAAAGACACAATTCCGAGTTAAGTACAGGAAGACTGAGTCTTCCTACTGTCTATGTTTTGAGCGTTTCCTGTGTCACTAGTTTTTCATTCCGATGCACCTCTGCAGGTTTAATGTATCCCTTGGACCTTCCCATTGATGATTAAACACAGAAATTGCATCGGAATTAAATATAAGAGACACAATGCCGACTTAAGTTCAGGAAGACTGAGTCTTCCTACTGTCTATGTTTTGAGCGTTTCCTGTGTCACCAGTTTTACATTCTGATGCACCTCTGCAGGTTTTCTGTATACCTTGGACCTTCCCATTGACGATGAAACACAGAAATTGCATCGGAATTAAATATAAAAGACACAATGCCGATCAGTACAGGAAGACTGAGTTCCTACTCTCTATGTTATGAGCGTTTCCTGTGTCATCAGTTTTACATTCCGAGACACCTCTGCAGGTTTACTGTATCCCTTGGACCTTCCCACTGACGATGAAACACAGAAATTGCATCGGAATTGAATATAAGAGACACAATGCCGACTTAAGTACAGGAAGAATGAGTCTTCCTACTGTCTATGTGTTGAGCGTTTCCTGTGTCACCAGTTTTACATTCTGATGCACCTCTGCAGGTTTACTGTATCCCTCGGACATACCCATTGACGATGAAACACAGAAATTGCATCGGAATTAAATATAAGAGACTCAATGCCGACTTAAGTACAGGAAGACTAAGTCTTCCTACTGTCTATCATTTGAGCGGTTCCTGTGTCACCAGTTTTACATTCCGATGCACCTCTGCAGGTTTACTGTATCCCTTGGACCTTCCCATTGACGATGAAACACAGAAATTGCATCGGAATTAAATATAAGAGACACAATGCCGACTTAAGTACAGGAAGACTGAATCTTCCTACTGTCTATAATTTGAGCGTTTCCTGTGTCACCAGTTTTACATTCCGATGCACCTCTACAGGTTTACTGTATCCCTTGGACCTGCCCATTGACGATGAAACACAGAAATTGCATCGGAATTAAATATAAGAGACACAATGCCGACTTAAGTACAGGAAGAATGAGTCTTCATACTGTCTATGTGTTGAGCGTTTCCTGTGTCACCAGTTTTAAATTCAGATGCACCTCTGCAGGTTTACTGTATCCCTTGGACCTTCACAGTGACGATGAAACAAAGAAATTGCATCGGAATTAAATATAAGAGACACAATGCCGACTTAAGTACAGGAAGACTGAGTCTTCCTACTGTCTGTGTTTTGAGCGTTTCCTGTGTCACCAGTTTTACATTCCGATGCACCTCTGCAGGTTTACTGTATCCCTTGGACCTTCCCATTGGCGATGAAACACAGAAATTGCATCGGAATTATATATAAGAGACACAATGCCGACTTAAGTACAGGAAGACTGAGTCTTCCTACTGTCTATAATTTGAGCGTTTCCTGTGTCACCAGTTTTACATTCCGATGCACCTCTAGAGGTTTGCTGTATCCCTTGGACCTTCACAGTTACGATGAAACACAGAAATTACATCGGAATTAAATATAAGAGACACAATGCCGACTTAAGTACAAGAAAACAGTCTTCTTACAGTCAATGTTTTGAGCGTTTCCTGTATCACCAGTTTTACATTTCGATGCACCTCTGCATGTTTACTGTATCCCTTGGACCTTCCCATTGAGCCATGAAACACAAATTGCATCGGAATTAAATATAAGAGACACAATGCCGATCAGTACAGGAAGACTTAGTCTTCCTGCTGTCTATGTTTTGAGCGTTTCCTGTGTCATCAGTTTTACATTCCGATACACCTCTGCAGGTTTACTGTATCCCTTGGACCTTCCCATTGACGATGAAACACAGAAATTGCATCGAAACTAAATATAAGAGTCACAATGCCGACTTAAGTACAGGAAGAATGAGTCTTCCTACCGTCTATGTGTTGAGCGTATCCTGTGTCACCAGTTTTAAATTCAGATGCACCTCTGCATGTTTACTGTATCCCTTGGACCTTCCCATTGACGATGAAATACAGAAATTGCATCGGAAGGAAATATAAATGACACAATGCCCACTTAAGTACAGGAAGACTGAGTCTTCCTACTGTCTATAATTTGAGCGTTTCCTGTGTCACCAGTTTTACATTCCGATGCACCTCTAGAGGTTTACTGTATCCCTTGGACCTTCACAGTGACGATGAAACACAGGAATTGCATCGGAATTAAATATAAGAGACACAATGCCGACTTAAGTACAATAAGACTAAGTCTTCCTACTGTCTATGTTTTGAGCGTTTTCTGTGTCACTAGTTTTAAATTCTGATGCACCTCTGCAGGTTTACTGTATCCCTTGGACCTTCCCATTGACGATGAAACACAGTAATTGCATCGGAATTAAAAATAAGAGACACAATGCCGACTTAGGTACAGGAAGACTGAGTCTTCCTACTGTCTATGTTTTGAGCGTTTCCTGTGTCACCAGTTTTACATTCTGATGCACCTCTGCAGGTTTACTGTATCCCTTGGAACTTCCCATTGACGATGAAACACAGAAATTGCATCGGAATTAAATATAAGAGACACAATGCCGACTTAAGTACAGGAAGACTGAGTCATCCTACTGTCTATGTTTTGAGCGTTTTCTGTGTCATTAGTTTTACATTCCGATGCACCTCTGCAGGTTTACTGTATCCCTTGGACCTTCCCATTGACGATAAAAAACAGAAATTGCATCGGAATTAAATATAAGAGACACAATACCGACTTAAGTACAGGAAGACTAAGTCTTCCTACTGTCTATGTGTTGAGCGTTTCCTGTGTCATCAGTTTTACTTTCCGATGCTCCTCTGCAGGTTTACTATATCCCTTGGACCTTACCATTCACGGTGAAACACAGAAATTTCATCGGAAATAAATATAAGAGACACAATGCCGACATAAGAACAGGAAGACTGAGTCTTCCTACTGTCTATGTTTTGAGCGGTTCCTGTGTCACCAGGTTTACATTCCGATGCACCTCTGCAGGTTTACTGTGTCCCTTGGACCTTCCCATTGACGATGAAACACAGAAATTGCATCGGAATTAAATATAAGAGACACAATGCCGACTTAAGTACAGGAAGACTGAGTCTTCCTACTGTCTATAATTTGAGCGTTTCCTGTGTCACCAGTTTTACATTCCGATGCACCTCTAGAGGTTTGCTGTATCCCTTGGACCTTCCCATTTACGATGAAAAACAGAAATTGCATCGGAATTAAATATAAGAGACACAATACCGACTTAAGTACAGGAAGACTAAGTCTTCCTACTGTCTATGTGTTGAGCGTTTCCTGTGTCACCAGTTTTAATTTCAGATGCACCTCTGCATGTTTACTGTATCCCTTGGACCTTCCCATTGACGATGAAATAAAGAAATTGCATCGGAAGGAATTATAAGTTACACAATGCCCACTTAAGTACAGGAAGACTGAGTCTTCCTACTGTCTATAATTTGAGCGTTTCCTGTGTCACCAGTTTTACATTCCGATGCACCTCTAGAGGTTTACTGTATCCCTTGGACCTTCACAGTGACGATGAAACACAGGAATTGCATCGGAATTAAATATAAGAGACACAATGCCGACTTAAGTACAATAAGACTAAGTCTTCCTACTGTCTATGTTTTGAGCGTTTTCTGTGTCACTAGTTTTAAATTCCGATGCACCTCTGCAGGTTTACTGTATCCCTTGGACCTTCCCATTGACGATGAAACACAGTAATTGCATCGGAATTAAAAATAAGAGACACAATGCCGACTTAGGTACAGGAAGACTGAGTCTTCCTACTGTCTATGTTTTGAGCGTTTCCTGTGTCACCAGTTTTACATTCTGATGCACCTCTGCAGGTTTACTGTATCCCTTGGAACTTCCCATTGACGATGAAACACAGAAATTGCATCGGAATTAAATATAAGAGACACAATGCCGACTTAAGTACAGGAAGACTGAGTCATCCTACTGTCTATGTTTTGAGCGTTTTCTGTGTCATTAGTTTTACATTCCGATGCACCTCTGCAGGTTTACTGTATCCCTTGGACCTTCCCATTGACGATAAAAAACAGGAATTGCATCGGAATTAAATATAAGAGACACAATACCGACTTAAGTACAGGAAGACTAAGTCTTCCTACTGTCTATGTGTTGAGCGTTTCCTGTGTCATCAGTTTTACTTTCCGATGCTCCTCTGCAGGTTTACTATATCCCTTGGACCTTACCATTCACGATGAAACACAGAAATTTCATCGGAAATAAATATAAGAGACACAATGCCGACATAAGAACAGGAAGACTGAGTCTTCCTACTGTCTATGTTTTGAGCGGTTCCTGTGTCACCAGGTTTACATTCCGATACACCTCTGCAGGTTTACTGTGTCCCTTGGACCTTCCCATTGACGATGAAACACAGAAATTGCATCGGAATTAAATATAAGAGACACAATGCCGACTTAATTACAGGAAGACTGAATCTTCGTACTGTCTATAATTTGAGCGTTTCCTGTGTCACCAGTTTTACATTCCGATGCACCTCTACAGGTTTACTGTATCATTTGGACCTTCACAGTGACGATGAAACATAGGAATTGCATCGGAATTAAATATAAGAGACACAATGCGGACTTAAGTACAGGAAGACTGAGTCTTCCTACTGTCTATGTTTTGAGCGTTTCGTGTGTCACCAGTTTTAAATTCAGATGCACCTTTGCAGGTTTACTGTATCCCTTGGACCTTCACAGTGACGATGAAACAAAGAAATTGCATCGGAATTAAATATAAGAGACACAATGCCGACTTAAGTACAGGAAGACTGAGTCTTCCTACTGTCTGTGTTTTGAGCGTTTCCTGTGTCACCAGTTTTACATTCCGATGCACCTCTGCAGGTTTACTGTATCCCTTGGACCTTCGCATTGACGATGAAACACACAAACTGCATCGGAATTATATATAAGAGATACAATGCCGACTTAAGTACAGGAAGACTGAGTCTTCCTACTGTCTATAATTTGAGGGTTTCCTGTGTCACCAGTTTTACATTCCGATGCACCTCTAGAGGTTTGCTGTATCCCTTGTACCTTCACAGTTACGATGAAACACAGAAATTACATCGGAATTAAATATAAGAGACACAATGCCGACTTAAGGACAAGAAAACAGTCTTCTTACAGTCAATGTTTTGAGCGTTTCCTGTGTCACCAGTTTTACATTTCGATGCACCTCTGCATGTTTACTGTATCCCTTGGACCTTCCCATTGGCCATGAAACACAAATTGCATCGAAATTAAATATAAGAGACACAATGCAGACTTAAGTACAGGAAGACTAAGTCATCCTACTGTCTATGTTTTGAGAGTTTCCTGTGTCATCAGTTTTACTTTCCGATGCACCTCTGCAGGTTTACTATATCCCTTGGACCTTCCCATTCACGATGAAACACAGAAATTTCATCGGAATTAAATATAAGAGACACAATGCCGACTTAAGTACAGGAAGACTGAGTCTTCCTACTGTCAATGTTTTGAGCGTTTCCTGTGTCACCAGTTTTAATATTCCGATGCACCTCTGCAGGTTTACTGTATCCCTTGGACCTTCCCATTGACGATGAAACACAAAAATTGCATCGGAATTAAATATAAGAGACACAATGCCGACTTAAGTACAGGAAGACTGAGTCTTCCTACTGTCTATAATTTGAGCGTTTCCTGTGTCACCAGTTTTACATTCCGATGCACCTCTACAGGTTTACTGTATCCCTAGGACCTTCACAGTGACGATGAAACACAGGAATTGCATCGGAATTAAATATAAGAGACACAATGCCGACTTAAGTACAGGAAGACTAAGTCTTCCTATTGTCTATGTATTGAGCGTTTCCTGTGTCATCTGTTTTACTTTCCGATGCACCTCTGCAGGTTTACTATATCCCTTGGACCTTCCCATTCACGATGAAACACAGAAATTTCATCGGAAATAAATATAAGAGACACAATGCCGACTTAAGTACAGGAAGACTGAGTCTTCCTACTGTCAATGTTTTAGCGTTACCTGTGTCACCAGTTTTAATATTCCGATGCACCTCTGCAGGTTTACTGTATCCCTTGGACCTTCCCATTGGCCATGAAACACAAATTGCATCGAAATTAAACATAAGAGACACAATGCAGACTTAAGTACAGGAAGACTAAGTCTTCCTACTGTCTATGTGTTGTGCGTTTCCTGTGTCATCAGTTTTACTTTCCGATGCTCCTCTGCAGGTTTACTATATCCCTTGGACCTTACCATTCACGATGAAACACAGAAATTTCATCGGAAATAAATATAAGAGACACAATGCCGACATAAGAACAGGAAGACTGAGTCTTCCTACTGTCTATGTTTTGAGCGGTTCCTGTGTCACCAGGTTTACATTCCGATGCACCTCTGCAGGTTTACTGTGTCCCTTGGACCTTCCCATTGACGATGAAACACAGAAATTGCATCGGAATTAAATATAAGAGACACAATGCCGACTTAAGTACAGGAAGACTGAATCTTCGTACTGTCTATAATTTGAGCGTTTCCTGTGTCACCAGTTTTACATTCCGATGCACCTCTACAGGTTTACTGTATCATTTGGACCTTCACAGTGACGATGAAACATAGGAATTGCATCGGAATTAAATATAAGAGACACAATGCCGACTTAAGTACAATAAGACTAAGTCTTCCTACTGTCTATGTTTTGAGCGTTTCCTTTGTCATCAGTTTCACTTTCCGATGCACCTTTGCAGGTTTACTATATCCCTTGGAACTTCCCATTCACGATGAAACACAGAAATGTCATCGGAAATAAATATAAGAGACACAATGACGACTTAAGTACAGGAAGACTGAGTCTTCCTACTGTCTATGCTTTGAGCGTTTCCTGTGTCACCAGTTTTACATTCCGATGCACCTCTGCAGGTTTACTGTATGCCTTGGACCTTCCCATTGACGATGAAACACAGAAATTACATCGGAATTAAATATAAGAGACACAATTCCGAGTTACGTACAGAAAGACTGAGTCTTCCTACTGTCTATGTTTTTAGCGTTTCCTGTGTCACTAGTTTTTCATTCCGATTCACCTCTGCAGGTTTAATGTATCCCTTGGACCTTCCCATTGATGATGAAACATAGAAATTGCATCGGAATTAAATATAAGAGACACAATGCCGACTTAAGTTCAGGAAGACTGAGTCTTCCTACTGTCTATGTTTTGAGCGGTTCCTGTGTCACCAGTTTTACATTCCGATGCACCTCTGCAGGTTTACTGTATCCCTTGGACCTTCCCATTGACGATGAAACACAGAAATTGCATCGGAATTAAATATAAGAGACACAATGCCGACTTAAGTACAGGAAGACTGAATCTTCCTACTGTCTATAATTTGAGCGTTTCCTGTGCACCAGTTTTACATTCCGATGCACCTCTACAGGTTTACTGTATCCCTTGGACCTGCCCATTGACGATGAAACACAGAAATTGCATCGGAATTAAATATAAGAGACACAATGCCGACTTAAGTACAGGAAGACTGAGTCTTCCTACTGTCTATGTTTTGAGCGTTTCGTGTGTCACCAGTTTTAAATTCAGATGCACCTCTGCAGGTTTACTGTATCCCTTGGACCTTCACAGTGACGATGAAACAAAGAAATTGCATCGGAATTAAATATAAGAGACACAATGCCGACTTAAGTACAGGAAGACTGAGTCTTCCTACTGTCTGTGTTTTGAGCGTTTCCTGTGTCACCAGTTTTACATTCCGATGCACCTCTGCAGGTTTACTGTATCCCTTGGACCTTCGCATTGACGATGAAACACACAAATTGCATCGGAATTATATATAAGAGATACAATGCCGACTTAAGTACAGGAAGACTGAGTTTTCCTACTGTCTATAATTTGAGGGTTTCCTGTGTCACCAGTTTTACATTCCGATGCACCTCTAGAGGTTTGCTGTATCCCTTGTACCTTCACAGTTACGATGAAACACAGAAATTACATCGGAATTAAATATAAAAGACACAATGCCGACTTAAGGACAAGAAAACAGTCTTCTTACAGTCAATGTTTTGAGCGTTTCCTGTGTCACCAGTTTTACATTTCGATGCACCTCTGCATGTATACTGTATCCCTTGGACCTTCCCATTGGCCATGAAACACAAATTGCATCGAAATTAAATATAAGAGACACAATGCAGACTTAAGTACAGGAAGACTAAGTCTTCCTACTGTCTATGTTTTGAGAGTTTCCTGTGTCATCAGTTTTACTTTCCGATGCACCTCTGCAGGTTTACTATATCCCTTGGACCTTCCCATTCACGATGAAACACAGAAATTTCATCGGAATTAAATATAAGAGACACAATGCCGACTTAAGTACAGGAAGACTGAGTCTTCCTACTGTCAATGTTTTGAGCGTTTCCTGTGTCACCAGTTTTAATATTCCGATGCACCTCTGCAGGTTTACTGTATCCCTTGGACCTTCCTATTGACGATGAAACACAAAAATTGCATCGGAATTAAATATAAGAGACACAATGCCGACTTAAGTACAGGAAGACTGAGTCTTCCTACTGTCTATAATTTGAGCGTTTCCTGTGTCACCAGTTTTACATTCCGATGCACCTCTACAGGTTTACTGTATCCCTAGGACCTTCACAGTGACGATGAAACACAGGAATTGCATCGGAATTAAATATAAGAGACTCAATGCCGACTTAAGTACAGGAAGACTAAGTCTTCCTATTGTCTATGTTTTGAGCGTTTCCTGTGTCATCAGTTTTACTTTCCGATGCACCTCTGCAGGTTTACTATATCCCTTGGACCTTCCCATTCACGATGAAACACAGAAATTTCATCGGAAATAAATATAAGAGACACAATGCCGACTTAAGTACAGGAAGACTGAGTCTTCCTACTGTCCATGTTTTAGCGTTACCTGTGTCACCAGTTTTAATATTCCGATGCACCTCTGCAGGTTTACTGTATCCCTTGGACCTTCCCATTGGCCATGAAACACAAATTGCATCGAAATTAAACATAAGAGACACAATGCAGACTTAAGTACAGGAAGACTAAGTCTTCCTACTGTCTATGATTTGAGCGTTTCCTGTGTCATCAGTTTTACTTTCCGATGCAGCTCTGCAGGTTTACTATATCCCTTGGACCTTCCCATTCACCATGAAACACAGAAATTTCATCGGAAATAAATATAAGAGAAACAATGCCGATCTGTACAGGAAGACTGAGTCTTCCTGCTGTCTATGTTTTGAGCGTTTCCTGTGTCATCCGTTTTACATTCCGATACACCTCTGCAGGTTTACTGTATCCCTTGGACCTTCCCATTGACGATGAAACACAGAAATTGCATCGAAATTAAATATAAGAGACACAATGACGACTTAAGTACAGGAAGACTGAGTCTTCCTACTGTCTATAATTTGAGCGTTTCCTGTGTCACCAGTTTTACATTCGGATGCACCTCTGCAGGTATACTGTATCCCTTGGACCTTCCCATTGACGATGAAACACAGAAATTGCATCGAAACTAAATATAAGAGACACAATGCCGACTTAAGTACAGGAAGAATGAGTCTTCCTACCGTCTATGTGTTGAGCGATTCCTGTGTCACCAGTTTTAAATTCAGATGCACCTCTGCATGTTTACTGTATCCCTTGGACCTTCCCATTGACGATGAAATACAGAAATTGCATCGGAAGGAAATATAAGTGACACAAAGCCCACTTAAGTACAGGAAGACTGAGTCTTCTTACTGTCTATAATTTGAGCGTTTCCTGTGTCACCAGTTTTACATTCCGATGCACCTCTACAGGTTTACTATATCCCTTGGACCTTCACAGTGACGATGAAACACAGGAATTGCATCGGAATTAAATATAAGAGACACAATGTCGACTTAATTACAATAAGACTAAGTCTTCCTACTGTCTATGTTTTGAGCGTTTTCTGTGTCACTAGTTTTAAATTCCGATGCACCTCTGCAGGTTTACTGTATCCCATGGACCTTCCCATTGACGATGAAACACAGAAATTGCATCGGAATTAAAAATAAGAGATACAATGCCGACTTAGGTACAGGAAGACTGAGTCTTCCTACTGTCTATGTTTTGAGCGTTTCCTGTGTCACCAGTTTTACATTCTGATGCACCTCTGCAGGTTTACTGTATCCCTTGGAACATCCCATTGACGATGAAACACAGAAATTGCATCGGAATTAAATATAAGAGACACAATGCCGACTTAAGTACAGGAAGACTGAGTCATCCTACTGTCTATGTTTTGAGCGTTTTCTGTGTCATTAGTTTTACATTCCGATTAACCTCTGCAGGTTTACTGTATCCCTTGGACCTTCCCATTGACGATGAAAAACAGAAATTGCATCGGAATTAAATATAAGAGACACAATACCGACTTAAGTACAGCAAGACAAAGTCTTCCTACTGTCTATGTGTTGAGCATTTCCTGTGTCATCAGTTTTACTTTCCGATGCTCCTCTGCAGGTTTACTATATCCCTTGGACCTTCCCATTCACGATGAAAAACAGAAATTTCATTGGAAATAAATATAAGAGACACAATGCCGATCAGTACAGGAAGACTGAGTCTTCCTGCTGTCTATGTTTTGAGCGTTTCCTGTGTCATCCGTTTTACATTCCGATACACCTCTGCAGGTTTACTGTATCCCTTGGACCTTCCCATTGACGATGAAACACAGAAATTGCTTCGAAATTAAATATAAGAGACACAATGCCGACTTAAGTACAGGAAGAATGAGTCTTCCTACCGTCTATGTGTTGAGCGTTTCCTGTGTCACCAGTTTTAAATTCAGATGCACCTCTGCATGTTTACTGTATCCCTTGGACCTTCCCATTGACGATGAAATACAGAAATTGCATCGGAAGGAATTATATGTGACACAATGCCCACTTAAGTACAGGAAGACTGAGTCTTCCTACTGTCTATAATTTGAGCGTTTCCTGTGTCACCAGTTTTACATTCCGATGCACCTCTACAGGTTTACTGTATCCCTTGGACCTTCACAGTGACGATGAAACACAGGAATTGCATCGGAATTAAATATAAGAGACACAATGCCGACTTAAGTACAATAAGACTAAGTCTTCCTACTGTCTATGTTTTGAGCGTTTTCTGTGTCACTAGTTTTAAATTCCGATGCACCTCTGCAGGTTTACTGTATCCCTTGGACCTTCCCATTGACGATGAAAAACAGAAATTGCATCGGAATTAAATATAAGAGACACAATACCGACTTAAGTACAGGAAGACTAAGTCTTCCTACTGTCTATGTGTTGAGCGTTTCCTGTGTCATCAGTTTTACTTTCCGATGCTCCTCTGCAGGTTTACTATATCCCTTGGACCTTACCATACACGATGAAACACAGAAATTTCATCGGAAATAAATATAAGAGACACAATGCCGACATAAGTACAGGAAGACTGAGTCTTCCTACTGTCTATGTTTTGAGCGGTTCCTGTGTCACCAGTTTTACATTCCGATGCACCTCTGCAGGTTTACTGTATCCCTTGGACCTTCCCATTGACGATGAAACACAGAAAGTGCATCGGAATTAAATATAAGAGACACAATGGAGACTTCAGTACAGGAAGACTGAATCTTCGTACTGTCTATAATTTGAGCGTTTCCTGTGTCACCAGTTTTACATTCCGATGCACCTCTACAGGTTTACTGTATCCCTTGGACCTTCACAGTGACGGTGAAACATAGGAATTGCATCGGAATTAAATATAAGAGACACAATGCCGACTTAAGTACAATAAGACTAAGTCTTCCTACTGTCTATGTTTTGAGCGTTTCCTGTTTTTTACTTTCCGATGCACCTCTGCAGGTTTACTATATCCCTTGGAACTTCCCATTCACGATGAAACACAGAAATGTCATCGGAAATAAATATAAGAGACACAATGACGACTTAAGTACAGGAAGACTGAGTCTTCCTACTGTCTATGCTTTGAGCGTTTCCTGTGTCACCAGTTTTACATTCCGATGCACCTCTGCAGGTTTACTGTATGCCTTGGACCCTCCCATTGACGATGAAACACAGAAATTGCATCGGAATTAAATATAAGAGACACAGTTCCGAGTTAAGTACAGGAAGACTGAGTCTTCCTACTGTCTATGTTTTTAGCGTTTCCTGTGTCACTAGTTTTTCATTCCGATGCACCTCTGCAGGTTTAATGTATCCCTTGGACCTTCCCATTGATGATGAAACACAGAAATTGCATCGGAATTAAATATAAGAGACACAATGCCGACTTAAGTTCAGGAAGACTGAGTCTTCCTACTGTCTATGTTTTGAGCGTTTCCTGTGTCACCAGTTTTACATTCTGATGCACCTCTGCAGGTTTTCTGTATCCCGTGGACCTTCTAAGTGACGATGAAACACAGGAATTGCATCGGAATTAAATATAAGAAACACAATGCCGACTTAAGTACAGGAAGACTAAGTCTTCCTAGTGTCTGTGTTTTGAGCGTTTCCTGTGTCATCAGTTTTACTTTCCGATGCACCTCTGCAGGTTTACTATATCCCTTGGACCTTCCCATTCACGATGAAACACAGAAATTTCATCGGAAATAAATATAAGAAACACAATGCCGACTTAAGTACAGGAAGACTGAGTCTTACTACTGTCTATGTTTTGAGCGGTTCCTGTGTCACCAGTTTTACATTCCGATGCACCTCTACAGGTTTACTGTATCCCTAGGACCTTCACTGTGACGATGAAACACAGGAATTGCATCGGAATTAAATATAAGAGACACAATGGCGACTTAAGTACAGGAAGACTAAGTCTTCCTATTGTCTATGTTTTGAGCGTTCCCTGTGTCATCAGTTTTACTTTCCGATGCACCTCTGCAGGTTTACTATATCCCTTGGACCTTCCCATTCACGATGAAACACAGAAATTTCATCGGAAATAAATATAAGAGACACAATGCCGACTTATGTACAGGAAGACTGAGTCTTCCTACTGTCAATGTTTTAGCGTTACCTGTGTCACCAGTTTTAATATTCCGATGCACCTCTGCAGGTTTACTGTATCCCTTGGACCTTCCCATTGACGATGAAACACAGAAATTGCATCGAAATTAAATATAAGAGACACAATGCCGACTTAAGTACAGGAAGACTGAGTCTTCCTACTGTCTATAATTTGAGCGTTTCCTGTGTCACCAGTTTTACATTCGGTTGCACCTCTGCAGGTTTAATGTATCCCTTGGACCTTCCCATTGACGAAGAAACACAGAAATTGCATCGAAACTAAATATAAGAGACACAATGCCGACTTAAGTACAGGAAGAATGAGTCTTCCTACCGTCTATGTGTTGAGCGTTTCCTGTGTCACCAGTTTTAAATTCAGATGCACCTCTGCATGTTTACTGTATCCCTTGGACCTTCCCATTGACGTTGAAATACAGAAATTGCATCGGAAGGAAATATAAGTGACACAATGCCCACTTAAGTACAGGAAGACTGAGTCTTCCTACTGTCTATAATTTGAGCGTTTCCTGTGTCACCAGTTTTACATTCCGATGCACCTCTACAGGTTTACTATATCCCTTGGACCTTCACAGTGACGATGAAACACAGGAATTGCATCGGAATTAAATATAAGAGACACAATGCCGACTTAAGTACAATAAGACTAAGTCTTCCTACTGTCTATGTTTTGAGCGTTTTCTGTGTCACTAGTTTTAAATTCCGATGCACCTCTGCAGGTTTACTGTATCCCTTGGACCTTCCCATTGACGATGAAAAACAGAAATTGCATCGGAATTAAATATAAGAGACACAATACCGACTTAAGTACAGGAAGACTAAGTCTTCCTACTGTCTATGTGTTGAGCGTTTCCTGTGTCATCAGTTTTACTTTCCGGTGCTCCTCTGCAGGTTTACTATATCCCTTGGACCTTACCATACACGATGAAACACAGAAATTTCATCGGAAATAAATATAAGAGACACAATGCCGACATAAGTACAGGAAGACTGAGTCTTCCTACTGTCTATGTTTTGAGCGGTTCCTGTGTCACCAGTTTTACATTCCGATGCACCTCTGCAGGTTTACTGTATCCCTTGGACCTTCCCATTGACGATGAAACACAGAAATTGCATCGGAATTAAATATAAGAGACACAATGCCGACTTAAGTACAGGAAGACTGAATCTTCGTACTGTCTATAATTTGAGCGTTTCCTGTGTCACCAGTTTTACATTCCGATGCACCTCTACAGGTTTACTGTATCCCTTGGACCTTCACAGTGACGGTGAAACATAGGAATTGCATCGGAATTAAATATAAGAGACACAATGCCGACTTAAGTACAATAAGACTAAGTCTTCCTACTGTCTATGTTTTGAGCGTTTCGTGTTTTTTACTTTCCGATGCACCTCTGCAGGTTTACTATATCCCTTGGAACTTCCCATTCACGATGAAACACAGAAATGTCGTCGGAAATAAATATAAGAGACACAATGACGACTTAAGTACAGGAAGACTGAGGCTTCCTACTGTCTATGCTTTGAGCGTTTCCTGTGTCACCAGTTTTACATTCCGATGCACCTCTGCAGGTTTACTGTATGCCTTGGACCCTCCCATTGACGATGAAACACAGAAATTGCATCGGAATTAAATATAAGAGACACAATTCCGAGTTAAGTACAGGAAGACTGAGTCTTCCTACTGTCTATGTTTTTAGCGTTTCCTGTGTCACTAGTTTTTCATTCCGATGCACCTCTGCAGGTTTAATGTATCCCTTGGACCTTCCCATTGATGATGAAACACAGAAATTGCATCGGAATTAAATATAAGAGACACAATGCCGACTTAAGTTCAGGAAGACTGAGTCTTCCTACTGTCTATGTTTTGAGCGTTTCCTGTGTCACCAGTTTTACATTCTGATGCACCTCTGCAGGTTTTCTGTATCCCGTGGACCTTCGCAGTGACGATGAAACACAGGAATTGCATCGGAATTAAATATAAGAAACACAATGCCGACTTAAGTACAGGAAGACTAAGTCTTCCTAGTGTCTGTGTTTTGAGCGTTTCCTGTGTCATCAGTTTTACTTTCCGATGCACCTCTGCAGGTTTACTATATCCCTTGGACCTTCCCATTCACGATGAAACACAGAAATTTCATCGGAAATAAATATAAGAAACACAATGCCGACTTAAGTACAGGAAGACTGAGTCTTACTACTGTCTATGTTTTGAGCGGTTCCTGTGTCACCAGTTTTACATTCCGATGCACCTCTACAGGTTTACTGTATCCCTAGGACCTTCACAGTGACGATGAAACACAGGAATTGCATCGGAATTAAATATAAGAGACACAATGGCGACTTAAGTACAGGAAGACTAAGTCTTCCTATTGTCTATGTTTTGAGCGTTTCCTGTGTCATCAGTTTTACTTTCCGATGCACCTCTGCAGGTTTACTATATCCCTTGGACCTTCCCATTCACGATGAAACACAGAAATTGCATCGGAATTAAAAATAAGAGACACAATGCCGACTTAGGTACAGGAAGACTGAGTCTTCCTACTGTCTATGTTTTGAGCGTTTCCTGTGTCACCAGTTTTACATTCTGATGCAACTCTGCAGGTTTACTGTATCCCTTGGAACTTCCCATTGACGATGAAACACAGAAATTGCATCGGAATTAAATATAAGAGACACAATGCCGACTTAAGTACAGGAAGACTGAGTCATCCTACTGTCTATGTTTTGAGCGTTTTCTGTGTCATTAGTTTTACATTCCGATTAACCTCTGCAGGTTTACTGTATCCCTTGGACCTTCCCATTGACGATGAAAAACAGAAATTGCATCGGAATTAAATATAAGAGACACAATACCGACTTAAGTACAGGAAGACTAAGTCTTCCTACTGTCTATGTGTTGAGCGTTTCCTGTGTCATCAGTTTTACTTTCCGATGCTCCTCTGCAGGTTTACTATATCCCTTGGACCTTCCCATTCACGATGAAACACAGAAATTTCATCGTAAATAAATATAAGAGACACAATGCCGATCAGTACAGGAAGACTGAGTCTTCCTGCTGTCTATGTTTTGAGCGTTTCCTGTGTCATCCGTTTTACATTCCGATACACCTCTGCAGGTTTACTGTATCCCTTGGACCTTCCCATTGACGATGAAACACAGAAATTGCATCGAAATTAAATATAAGAGACACAATGCCGACTTAAGTACAGGAAGAATGAGTCTTCCTACCGTCTATGTGTTGAGCGTTTCCTGTGTCACCAGTTTTAAATTCAGATGCACCTCTGCATGTTTACTGTATCCCTTGGACCTTCCCATTGACGATGAAATACAGAAATTGCATCGGAAGGAATTATAAGTGACACAATGCCCACTTAAGTACAGGAAGACTGAGTCTTCCTACTGTCTATAATTTGAGCGTTTCCTGTGTCACCAGTTTTACATTCCGATGCACCTCCACAGGTTTACTGTATCCCTTGGACCTTCACAGTGACGATGAAACACAGGAATTGCATCGGAATTAAATATAAGAGACACAATGCCGACTTAAGTACAATAAGACTAAGTCTTCCTACTGTCTATGTTTTGAGCGTTTTCTGTGTCACTAGTTTTAAATTCCGATGCACCTCTGCAGGTTTACTGTATCCCTTGGACCTTCCCATTGACGATGAAAAACAGAAATTGCATCGGAATTAAATATAAGAGACACAATACCGACTTAAGTACAGGAAGACTAAGTCTTCCTACTGTCTATGTGTTGAGCGTTTCCTGTGTCATCAGTTTTACTTTTCGATGCCCCTCTGCAGGTTTACTATATCCCTTGGACCTTACCATACACGATGAAACACAGAAATTTCATCGGAAATAAGTATAAGAGACACAATGCCGACATAAGTACAGGAAGACTGAGTCTTCCTACTGTCTATGTTTTGAGCGGTTCCTGTGTCACCAGTTTTACATTCCGATGCACCTCTGCAGGTTTACTGTATCCCTTGGACCTTCCCATTGACGATGAAACACAGAAATTGCATCGGAATTAAATATAAGAGACACAATGCCGGCTTAAGTACAGGAAGACTGAATCTTCGTACTGTCTATAATTTGAGCGTTTCCTGTGTCACCAGTTTTATATTCCGATGCACCTCTACAGGTTTACTGTATCCCTTGGACCTTCACAGTGACGGTGAAACATAGGAATTGCATCGGAATTAAATATAAGAGACACAATGCCGACTTAAGTACAATAAGACTAAGTCTTCCTACTCTCTATGTTTTGAGCGTTCCCTGTGTCATCAGTTTTACTTTCCGATGCACCTCTGCAGGTTTACTATATCCCTTGGAACTTCCCATTCACGATGAAACACAGAAATGTCATCGGAAATAAATATAAGAGACACAATGACGACTTAAGTACAGGAAGACTGAGTCTTCCTACTGTCTATGTTTTTAGCGTTTCCTGTGTCACTAGTTTTTCATTCCGATGCACCTCTGCAGGTTTAATGTATCCCTTGGACCTTCCCATTGATGATGAAACACAGAAATTGCATCGGAATTAAATATAAGAGACACAATGCCGACTTAAGTTCAGGAAGACTGAGTCTTCCTACTGTCTATGTCTTGAGCGTTTCCTGTGTCACCAGTTTTACATTCTGATGCACCTCTGCAGGTTTTCTGTATCCCGTGGACCTTCACAGTGACGATGAAACACAGGAATTGCATCGGAATTAAATATAAGAAACACAATGCCGACTTAAGTACAGGAAGACTAAGTCTTCCTAGTGTCTGTGTTTTGAGCGTTTCCTGTGTCATCAGTTTTACTTTCCGATGCACCTCTGCAGGTTTACTATATCCCTTGGACCTTCCCATTCACGATGAAACACAGAAATTTCATCGGAAATAAATATAAGAAACACAATGCCGACTTAAGTACAGGAAGACTGAGTCTTACTACTGTCTATGTTTTGAGCGGTTCCTGTGTCACCAGTTTTACATTCCGATGCACCTCTGCAGGTTTACTGTATCCCTTGGACCTTCCCATTGACGATGAAACACAGAAATTGCATCGGAATTAAATATAAGAGACACAATGCCGACTTAAGTACAGGAAGACTGAATCTTCCTACTGTCTATAATTTGAGCGTTTCATGTGTCACCAGTTTTACATTCCGATGCACCTCTACAGGTTTACTGTATCCCTTGGACCTGCCCATTGACGATGAAACACAGAAATTGCATCGGAATTAAATATAAGAGACACAATGCCGACTTAAGTACAGGAAGACTGAGTCTTCCTACTGTGTATGTTTTGAGCGTTTCGTGTGTCACCAGTTTTACATTCTGATGCACCTCTGCAGGTTTTCTGTATCCCTTGGACCTTCCTATTGACGATGAAACACAGAAATAGCATCGGAATTAAATATAAGAGACACAATGCCGACCAGTACAGGAAGACTGAGTTCCTACTGTCTATGTTTTGAGCGTTTCCTGTGTCATCAGTTTTACATTCCGAGACACCTCTGCAGGTTTACTGTATCCCTTGGACCTTCACAGTGACGATGAAACAAAGACATTGCATCGGAATTAAATATAAGAGACACAATGCCGACTTAAGTACAGGAAGACTGAGTCTTCCTACTATCTGTGTTTTGAGCGTTTCCTGTGTCACCAGTTTTACATTCCGGTGCACCTCTAGAGGTTTGCTGTATCCCTTGGACCTTCACAGTTACGATGAAACTAAGAAATTACATCGGAATTAAATATAAGAGACACAATGCCTACTTAAGTACAAGAAAACAGTCTTCTTACAGTCAATGTTTTGAGCGTTTCCTGTGTCACCAGTTTTACATTTCGATGCACCTCTGCATGTTTACTGTATCCCTTGGACCTTCCCATTGGCCATGAAACACAAATTGCATCGAAATTAAATATAAGAGACACAATGCAGACTTAAGTACAGGAAGACTAAGTCTTCCTACTGTCTATGTTTTGAGCGTTTCCTGTGTCATCAGTTTTACTTTCCGATGCACCTCTGCAGGTTTACTATATCCCTTCTACCTTCCCATTCACGATGAAACACAGAAATTTCATCGGAATTAAATATAAGAGACACAATGCCGACTTAAGTACAGGAAGAATGAGTCTTCCTACCGTCTATGTGTTGAGCGTTTCCTGTGTCACCAGTTTTAAATTCAGATGCACCTCTGCATGTTTACTGTATCCCTTGGACCTTCCCATTGACGATGAAATACAGAAATTGCATCGGAAGGAATTATAAGTGACACAATGCCCACTTAAGTACAGGAAGACTGAGTCTTCCTACTGTCAATGTTTTGAGCGTTTCCTATGTCACCAGTTTTAATATTCCGATGCACCTCTGCAGGTTTACTGTATTCCTTGGACCTTCCCATTGACGATGAAACACAGAAATTGCATCGGAATTAAATATAAGAGACACAATGCCGACTTAAGTACAGTAAGACTGAGTCTTCCTACTGTCTATAATTTGAGCGTTTCCTGTGTCACCAGTTTTACATTCCGATGCACCTCTACAGGTTTACTGTATCCCTAGGACCTTCACAGTGACGATGAAACACAGGAATTGCATCGGAATTAAATATAAGAGACACAATGCCGACTTAAGTACAGGAAGACTAAGTCTTCCTATTGTCTATGTTTTGAGCGTTTCCTGTGTCATCAGTTTTACATTCCGATGCACCTCTGCAGGTTTACTATATTCCTTGGACCTTCCCATTGACGATGAAACACAGAAATTTCATCGGAAATAAATATAAGAGACACAATGCCGACTTAAGTACAGGAAGACTGAGTCTTCCTACTGTCAATGTTTTAGCGTTTCCTGTGTCACCAGTTTTAATATTCCGATGCACCTCTGCAGGTTTACTGTATCCCTTGGACCTTCCCATTGGCCATGAAACACAAATTGCATCGAAATTAAATATACGAGACACAATGCAGACTTAAGTACAGGAAGACTAAGTCTTCCTACTGTCTATGTTTTGAGCGTTTCCTGTGTCATCAGTTTTACTTTCCGATGCACCTCTGCAGGTTTACTATATCCCTTGGACCTTCCCATTCACGATGAAACACAGAAATTTCATCGGAAATAAATATAAGAGACACAATGCCGACTTAAGTACAGGAAGACTGAGTCTTCCTACTGTCAATGTTTTGAGCGTTTCCTGTGTCACCAGTTTTAATATTCCGATGCACCTCTGCAGGTTTACTGTATCCCTTGGACCTTCCCATTGACGATGAAACACAGAAATTGCATCGGAATTAAATATAAGAGACACAATGCCGACTTAAGTACAGGAAGACTAAGTCTTCCTATTGTCTATGTTTTGAGCGTTTCCTGTGTCATCAGTTTTACTTTCCGATGCACCTCTGCAGGTTTACTATATCCCTTGGACCTTCCCATTCACGACGAAACACAGAAATTTCATCGGAAATAAATATAAGAGACACAATGCCGACTTAAGTACAGGAAGACTGAGTCTTCCTACTGTCAATGTTTTAGCGTTTCCTGTGTCACCAGTTTTAATATTCCGATGCACCTCTGCAGGTTTACTGTATCCCTTTGACCTTCCCATTGACGATGAAACACAGAAATTGCATAGGAATTAAATATAAGAGACACAATGCCAACTTAAGTACAGGAAGACTGAGTATTCCTACTGTCTATAATTTGAGCGTTTCCTGTGTCACCAGTTTTACATTCCGATGTACCTCTACAGGTTTACTGTATCCCTTGGACCTTCACAGTGACGATGAAACACAGAAATTGCATCGGAATTAAATATAAGAGACACAATGCCGACTTAAGTACAGGAAGACTGAGTCTTCCTACTGACTATGTTTTGAGCGTTTCCTGTGTCACCAGTTTTACATTCTGATGCACCTCTGCAGGTTTTCTGTTTCCCTTGGACCTTCCCATTGACGATGAAACACAGAAATTGCATCGGAATTAAATATAAGAGACATAATGCCGATCAATACAGGAAGACTGAGTCTTCCTACTGTCTATGTTTTGAGCGTTTCCTGTGTCATTAGTTTTACATTCCGATACACCTCTGCAGGTTTACTGCATCCCTTGGACCTTCCCATTGACGATGAAACACAGAAATTGCATAGGAATTAAATATAAGAGACACAATGCCGACTTAAGTACAGGAAGAATGAGTCTTCCTAATGTCTATAATTTGACCGTTTGCTGTGTCACCAGTTTCACATTCCGATAAACCTCTAGAGGTTTACTGTATCCCTTGGACCTTCACAGTGACTATGAAACACAGAAATTGCATCGGAATTAAATATAAGAGACATAATGCCGACTTAAGTACAGGATGACTGCGTCTTCCTACTGTCTATAATTTGAGCGTTTCCTGTGTCACCAGTTTTACATTCCGATGCACCTCTAGAGGTTTACTGTATCCCTTGGACCTTCACAGTTACGATGAAACACATAAATATCATTCGGAATTAAATATAAGAGACACAGTGCCGACTTAAGTACAAGAAAACAGTCTTCTTACAGTCAATGTTTTGAGCGTTTCCTGTGTCAGCAGGTTTACATTCCGATGCACCTCTGCAGGTTTACTGTATCCCTTGGACCTTCCGATTGACGATGAAACACAGAAATTTCATCGGAAATAAATATAAGAGACACAATGCCGACTTAAGTACAGGAAGACTGAGTCTTCCTTGTGTCTATGTTTTGAGCGTTTCCTGTGTCACTAGTTTTACATTCCGATGCACCACTGCAGGTTTACTGTATCCCTTGGACCTTTCCATTGACGATGAAACACAGAAATTGCATCGGAATTAAATATAAGTGACAAAATGCCGACTTAGGTACAGGAAGACTGACACTTCCTACTGTCTATGTTTTGAGCGTTTCCTATGTCACCAGTTTTACATTCTGATGCATCTCTGCAGGTTTACTGTATCCCTTGGACCTTCCCATTGACGATGAAACACAGAAATTGCATCGGAATTAAATATAAGAGACACAATGCCGACTTAAGTACAGGAAGACTGAGTCTTCCTACTGTCTATGTTTTGAGCGTTTCCTGTGTCACCAGTTTTACATTCTGATGCACCTTTGCAGGTTTTCTGTATCCCTTGGACCTTCCCAGTGACGATGAAACACAGAAATTGCATCGGAATTAAATATAAGAGACACAATGCCGATCAGTACAGGATGACTGAGTTCCTACTGTCTATGTTTTGAGCGTTTCCTGTGTCATCAGTTTTACATTCCGAGACACCTCTGCAGGTTTACTGTAACCCTTGGACCTTCCCATTGACGATGAAACACAGAAATTGCATCGGAATCAAATATAAGAGACACAATGCCGACTTAAGTACAGGAAGAATGAGTCTTCCTACTGTCTATAATTTGAGCGTTTCCTGTGTCACCAGTTTTACATTCCGATGCACCCCTACAGGTTGACTGTAACCCTTGGACCTTCACACTGACGATGAAACACAGAAATTGCATCGGAATTAAATATAAGAGACGCAATGCCGACTTAAGTACAGGAAGACTAAGCCTTCCTACTGTCTATGTTTTGAGCGTTTCCTGTGTCATCAGTTTTACTTTCCGATGCACCTCTGCAGGTTTACTATATCCCTTGGACCTTCCCATTCACGATGAAACACAGAAATTTTATCGGAAACAAATATAAGAGACACAATGCCGACTTAAGTACAGGAAGACCGAGTCTTCCAACTGTCTATGTTTTGAGCGTTTCCTGTGTCACCAGTTTTATATTCTGATGCACCTCTGCAGGTTTAGTGTTACCCTTGGACCTTCCCATTGACGATGAAACACAGAAATTGCATCGGAATTAAATATAAGAGACACAGTGCCAACTTAAGTTTAAGAAAACAGTCTTCTTACAGTCAATGTTTTGAGCGTTTCCTGTGTCACCAGTTTTACATTCCGATGATGCTCTGCAGGTTTACTGTATCCCATGGACCTTCCCATTGGCGATGAAACACACAAATTGCATCGAAATTAAATATAAGGGACACAATGCCGACTTAAGTAGAGGAAGACTGAGTCTTCCTACTGTCTATGTTTTGAGCGTTTCCTGTGTCACCAGTTTTTCATTCCGATTGACCTCTGCAGAAATATTGTATCCATTGGACCTTCCCATTGACGATATAACACAGAAATTGCATTGGAATTAAGTATAAGACACACTACGCCGACTTAAGTACAAGAAAAATGAGTCTTCTTACGGTCTATGTTTTGAGCGTCTCCTGTGTCACCAGTTTTACATTGCGATGCACCTATGCAGGTTTACTGTATCCCTTGGACCTTCCGATTGACGATGAAACACAGAAATTGCATCGGAATTAAATATAAGAGACACAATGCCGACTTAAGTACAGGAAGACTGAGTCTTCCTACTGTCTATGTTTTGAGCGTTTCCTGTGTCACTAGTATTACATTCCGATGCACCTCTGCAGGTTTACTGTATCCCTTGGACCTTTCCATTGACGATGAAACACAGAAATTGTATCGGAATTAAATATAAGAGACACAATGCCGACTTAGGTACAGGAAGACTGTGTCTTCCTACTGCCTATGTTTAGAGCGTTTCCTGTGTCACCAGTTTTACATTCTGATGCACCTCTGTAGGTTTACTGTATCCCTTGGACCTTCCCATTGACAATGAAACACAGAAATTGCATCGGAATTAAATATAAGAGACACAATGCCGACTTAAGAACAGGAAGACTGAGTCTTCCTACTGTCTATAATTTGAGCGTTTCCTGTGTCACCAGTTTTACATTCCGATGCACCTCTACAGGTTTACTGTATCCCTTGGACCTTCACAGTGACGATGAAACACAGGAATTGCATCGGAATTAAATATAAGAGACACAATGCCGACTTAAGTACAGGAAGACTGAGTATTCCTACTCTCTATGTTTTGAGCGGTTCCTGTGTCACTAATTTTACATTCCGATGCACGTCTGCAGGTTTACTGTATCCCTTGGACCTTCCCATTGACGATGAAACACAGAAATTGCATCGGAATTAAATATAAGAGACACAATGCCGACTTAAGTACAGGAAGACTGAGTCTTCCTACTGTCTATGTTTTGAGCGTTTCCTGTGTCACCAGTTTTACATTCCGATGTACCTCTGCAGGTTTACTGTATCCCTTGGACCTTTCCATTGACGATGAAACACAGAAATTGCATCGGAATTAAATATAAGAGACACAATGCCGACTTAAGTACAGGATGACTGAGTCTTCCTACTGTCTATGTTTTGAGCGTTTCCTGTGTCACCAGTTTTACATTCTGATGCACCTCTGCAGGTTTTCTGTATCCCTTGGACCTTCCCATTGACGATGAAACACAGAAATTGCATCGGAATTAAATATAAGAGACACAATGCCGATCAGTACAGCAAGACTGAGTCTTCCTACGGTCTATGTTTTGAGCGTTTCCTGTGTCATTAGTTTTACATTCCGATACACCTCTGCAGGTTAGTGTTACCCTTGGACCTTTCCATTGACGATGAAACACAGAAATTGCATCGGAATTAAATATAAGAGACACAATGCCGACTTAAGTTTAAGAAAACAGTCTTCTTACAGTCAATGTTTTGAGCGTTTCTGTGTCACCAGTTTTACATTCCGATGATCCTCTGCAGGTTTACTGTATCCCATGGACCTTCCCATTGGCGATGAAACACACAAATTGCATCGAAATTAAATATAAGAGACACAATGCCGACTTAAGTAGAGGAAGACTGAGTCTTCCTACTGTCTATGCTTTGAGCGTTTCCTGGTTCACCAGTTTTTCATTCCGATTGACCTCTGCAGGATTATTGTATCCATTGGACCTTCCCATTGACGATATAACACAGAAATTGCATCGGAATTAAGTATAAGAGACACAACGCCGACTTAAGTACAAGAAAACTGAGTCTTCTTACGGTCTATGTTTTGAGCGTTTCCTGTGTCACCAGTTTGTATTCCGATGCACCTCTGCAGGTTTACTGTATCCCTTGGACCTTCCGATTGACGATGAAACACAGAAATTGCATCGGAATTAAATATAAGAGACACAATTCCGACTTAAGTACAGGAAGACTGAGTCTTCCTACTGCCTATAATTTGAGCGTTTCCTGTGTCACCAGTTTTACATTCCGATGCACCCCTACAGGTTGACTGTATCCCTTGGACCTTCACACTGACGATGAAACACAGAAATTGCATCGGAATTAAATATAAGAGACACAATGCCGACTTATGTACAGGAAGACTAAGTCCTCCTACTGTCTATGTTTTGAGCGTGTCCTGTGTCATCAGTTTTACTTTCCGATGCACCTCTGCAGGTTTACTATATCCCTTGGACCTTCCCATTCACGATGAAACACAGAAATTACATCGGAAATAAGTATAAGAGACACAATGCCGACTTAAGTACAGGAAGACTGAGTCTTCCTACTGTCTATGTTTTGAGCGTTTCCTGTGTCACCAGTTTTTCATTCCGATTGACCTCTGCAGGATTATTGTATCCATTGGACCTTCCCATTGACGATATAACACAGAAATTGCACAGGGAACGGTCAAATTATAGACATTAGGAAGACTCATTCTTCCTGTACTAAAGTCGGCATTGTGTCTCTTATATTTAATTACGATGCATTTTCTGTGTTTCATCGTCAATGGGAAGGTCCAAGGGATACAGTAAACCTGCAGAGGTACATCGGAATGTAAAACTGGTGACACAGGAAACGCTCAAAACATAGACAGTAGGAAGACTCAGTCTTCCTGTACTTAAGTCGGCATTGTGTCTCTTATATTTATTTCCGATGAAATTTCTGTGTTTCATCGTGAATGGGAAGGTCCAAGGGATATAGTAAACCTGCAGAGGTGCATCGGAAAGTAAAACTGATGACACAGGAAAAGCTCAAAACATAGACCGTAGGAAGACTCAGTCTTCCTGTACTTATGTCGGCATTGTGTCTCTTATATTTAAATTCATTGCAATTTGTGTGTTTCATCGCCAATGGGAAGTTCCAAGGGATACAGTAAACCTGCAGAGGTGCATCGGAATGTAAAACTGACGACACAGTAAACGCTCAAAACATAGAAAGTAGGAAGACTCAGTCTTCCTGTACTTAAGTCGGCATTGTGTCTCTTATATTTAATTCCGATGCGATTTCTGTGTTTCATCGACAATAGGAAGGTCCAAGGGATACAGTAAACCTGCAGAGGTGCATCGGAATGTAAAACTGGTGACACAGGACCTTCCCATTGACGATGAGACACAGAAATTGCATCGGAATTAAATATAAGAGACACAATGCCGATCAGTACAGGAAGACTGAGTCTTCTTACTGTCTATGTTTTGAGCGTTTCCTGTGTCATTAGTTTTACATTCCGATACACCTCTGCAGGTTTACTGCATCCCTTGGACCTTCCCATTGACGATGAAACACAGAAATTGCATCGGAATTAAATATAAGAGACACAATGCCAACTTAAGTTTAAGAAAACAGTCTTCTTACAGTCAATGTTTTGAGCGTTTCCTGTGTCACCAGTTTTACATTCCGATGATGCTCTGCAGGTTTACTGTATCCCATGGACCTTCCCATTGGCGATGAAACACACAAATTGCATCGAAATTAAATATAAGGGACACAATGCCGACTTAAGTAGAGGAAGACTGAGTCTTCCTACTGTCTATGTTTTGAGCGTTTCCTGTGTCACCAGTTTTTCATTCCGATTGACCTCTGCAGAAATATTGTATCCATTGGACCTTCCCATTGACGATATAACACAGAAATTGCATCGGAATTAAGTATAAGACACACTACGCCGACTTAAGTACAAGAAAAATGAGTCTTCTTACGGTCTATGTTTTGAGCGTCTCCTGTGTCACCAGTTTTACATTGCGATGCACCTATGCAGGTTTACTGTATCCCTTGGACCTTCCGATTGACGATGAAACACAGAAATTGCATCGGAATTAAATATAAGAGACACAATGCCGACTTAAGTACAGGAAGACTGAGTCTTCCTACTGTCTATGTTTTGAGCGTTTCCTGTGTCACTAGTATTACATTCCGATGCACCTCTGCAGGTTTACTGTATCCCTTGGACCTTTCCATTGACGATGAAACACAGAAATTGTATCGGAATGAAATATAAGAGACACAATGCCGACTTAGGTACAGGAAGACTGTGTCTTCCTACTGCCTATGTTTAGAGCGTTTCCTGTGTCACCAGTTTTACATTCTGATGCACCTCTGTAGGTTTACTGTATCCCTTGGACCTTCCCATTGACAATGAAACACAGAAATTGCATCGGAATTAAATATAAGAGACACAATGCCGACTTAAGAACAGGAAGACTGAGTCTTCCTACTGTCTATAATTTGAGCGTTTCCTGTGTCACCAGTTTTACATTCCGATGCACCTCTACAGGTTTACTGTATCCCTTGGACCTTCACAGTGACGATGAAACACAGGAATTGCATCGGAATTAAATATAAGAGACACAATGCCGACTTAAGTACAGGAAGACTGAGTATTCCTACTCTCTATGTTTTGAGCGGTTCCTGTGTCACTAATTTTACATTCCGATGCACGTCTGCAGGTTTACTGTATCCCTTGGACCTTCCCATTGACGATGAAACACAGAAATTGCATCGGAATTAAATATAAGAGACACAATGCCGACTTAAGTACAGGAAGACTGAGTCTTCCTACTGTCTATGTTTTGAGCGTTTCCTGTGTCACCAGTTTTACATTCCGATGTACCTCTGCAGGTTTACTGTATCCCTTGGACCTTTCCATTGACGATGAAACACAGAAATTGCATCGGAATTAAATATAAGAGACACAATGCCGACTTAAGTACAGGAAGACTGAGTCTTCCTACTGTCTATGTTTTGAGCGTTTCGTGTGTCACCAGTTTTACATTCTGATGCACCTCTGCAGGTTTTCTGTATCCCTTGGACCTTCCCATTGACGATGAAACACAGAAATTGCATCGGAATTAAATATAAGAGACACAATGCCGATCAGTACAGCAAGACTGAGTCTTCCTACGGTCTATGTTTTGAGCGTTTCCTGTGTCATTAGTTTTACATTCCGATACACCTCTGCAGGTTAGTGTTACCCTTGGACCTTTCCATTGACGATGAAACACAGAAATTGCATCGGAATTAAATATAAGAGACACAATGCCGACTTAAGTTTAAGAAAACAGTCTTCTTACAGTCAATGTTTTGAGCGTTTCTGTGTCACCAGTTTTACATTCCGATGATCCTCTGCAGGTTTACTGTATCCCATGGACCTTCCCATTGGCGATGAAACACACAAATTGCATCGGAATTAAATATAAGAGACACAATGCCGACTTAAGTAGAGGAAGACTGAGTCTTCCTACTGTCTATGCTTTGAGCGTTTCCTGGTTCACCAGTTTTTCATTCCGATTGACCTCTGCAGGATTATTGTATCCATTGGACCTTCCCATTGACGATATAACACAGAAATTGCATCGGAATTAAGTATAAGAGACACAACGCCGACTTAAGTACAAGAAAACTGAGTCCTCCTACTGTCTATGTTTTGAGCGTGTCCTGTGTCATCAGTTTTACTTTCCGATGCACCTCTGCAGGTTTACTATATCCCTTGGACCTTCCCATTCACGATGAAACACAGAAATTTCATCGGAAATAAGTATAAGAGACACAATGCCGACTTAAGTACAGGAAGACTGAGTCTTCCTACTGTCTATGTTTTGAGCGTTTCCTGTGTCACCAGTTTTTCATTCCGATTGACCTCTGCAGGATTATTGTATCCATTGGACCTTCCCATTGACGATATAACACAGAAATTGCACAGGGAACGGTCAAATTATAGACATTAGGAAGACTCATTCTTCCTGTACTAAAGTCGGCATTGTGTCTCTTATATTTAATTACGATGCATTTTCTGTGTTTCATCGTCAATGGGAAGGTCCAAGGGATACAGTAAACCTGCAGAGGTACATCGGAATGTAAAACTGGTGACACAGGAAACGCTCAAAACATAGACAGTAGGAAGACTCAGTCTTCCTGTACTTAAGTCGGCATTGTGTCTCTTATATTTATTTCCGATGAAATTTCTGTGTTTCATCGTGAATGGGAAGGTCCAAGGGATATAGTAAACCTGCAGAGGTGCATCGGAAAGTAAAACTGATGACACAGGAAAAGCTCAAAACATAGACCGTAGGAAGACTCAGTCTTCCTGTACTTATGTCGGCATTGTGTCTCTTATATTTAAATTCATTGCAATTTGTGTGTTTCATCGCCAATGGGAAGTTCCAAGGGATACAGTAAACCTGCAGAGGTGCATCGGAATGTAAAACTGACGACACAGTAAACGCTCAAAACATAGAAAGTAGGAAGACTCAGTCTTCCTGTACTTAAGTCGGCATTGTGTCTCTTATATTTAATTCCGATGCGATTTCTGTGTTTCATCGACAATAGGAAGGTCCAAGGGATACAGTAAACCTGCAGAGGTGCATCGGAATGTAAAACTGGTGACACAGGACCTTCCCATTGACGATGAGACACAGAAATTGCATCGGAATTAAATATAAGAGACACAATGCCGATCAGTACAGGAAGACTGAGTCTTCTTACTGTCTATGTTTTGAGCGTTTCCTGTGTCATTAGTTTTACATTCCGATACACCTCTGCAGGTTTACTGCATCCCTTGGACCCTCCCATTGACGATGAAACACAGAAATTGCATAGGAATTAAATATAAGAGACACAATGCCGACTTAAGCACAGGAAGAATGAGTCTTCCTAATGTCTATAATTTGACCGTTCCCTGTGTCACCAGTTTCACATTCCGATGCACCTCTACAGGTTTACTGTATCCCTTGGACCTTCACAGTGACTATGAAACATAGAAATTGCATCGGAATTAAATATAAGAGACATAATGCCGATTTAAGTACAGGATGACTGAGTCTTCCTACTGTCTATAATTTGAGCGTTTCCCGTGTCACCAGTTTTACATTCCGATTCACCTCTACAGGTTTCTGTATCCCTTGGACCTTCACAGTTACGATGAAACACATAAATTCCATTCGGAATTAAATATAAGAGACACAATGCCGACTTAAGTACAAGAAAACAGTCTTCTTACAGTCAATCTTTTGAGCGTTTCCTGTGTTAGCAGTTTTACATTTCGATGCACCTCTGCATGTTTACTGTATCCCTTGGACCTTCCCATTGGCGATGAAACACAACTTGCATCGAAATTAAATATAACAGACACAATGCCGACATAAGTACAGGAAGACTAAGTCTACTAACTGTCTATGTTTTGAGCGTTTCCTGTGTCATCAGTTTTACTTTCCGATGCACCTCTGCAGGTTTACTATATCCCTTGCACCTTCCCATTCACGATGAAACACAGAAATTTAATCGGAAATAAATATAAGAGACACAATGCCGACTTAAGTACAGGAAGACTGAGTCTTCCTAGTGTCTATGTTTTGAGCGTTTCCTGCGTCACTAGTTTTACATTCCGATGCACCTCTGCAGGTTTACTGTATCCCTTGGACCTTTCCATTGACGATGAAACACAGAAATTGCATCGGAATGAAATATAAGTTACAAAATGCCGACTTAGGTACAGGAAGACTGAGACTTCCTACTGTCTATGCTTTGAGCGTTTCCTATGTCACCAGTTTTACATTCTGATGCATCTCTGCAGGTTTACTGTATCCCTTGGACCTTCCCATTGACGATGAAACACAGAAATTGCATCGGAATTAAATATAAGAGACACAATGCCGACTTAAGTACAGGAAGACTGAGTCTTCTTACGGTCTATGTTTTGAGCGTTTCCTGTGTCACCAGTTTTTCATTCCGATTGAACTCTGCAGGAATATTGTATCCATTGGACCTTCCCATTGACGATATAACACAGAAATTGCATCGGAATTAAGTATAAGACACACAATGCCGACTTAAGTACAAGAAAACTGAGTCTTCTTACGGTCTATGTTTTGAGCGTTTCCTGTGTCACCAGTTTTACATTGCGATGCACCTCTGCAGGTTTACTGTATCCCTTGTACCTTCCGATTGACGATGAAACACAGAAATTGCATCGGAATTAAATATAAGAGACACAATGCCGACTTTAGTACAGGAAGACTGAGTCTTCCTACTGTCTATGTTTTGAGCGTTTCCTGTGTCACTAGTTTTACATTCCGATGCACCTCTGCAGGTTTACTGTATCCCTTGGACCTTTCCATTGACGATGAAACACAGAAATTGTATCGGAATTAAATATAAGAGACACAATGCCGACTTAGGTACAGGAAGACTGTGTCTTCCTACTGTCTATAATTTGAGCGTTTCCTGTGTCACCAGTTTTACATTCCGATGCACCTCTACAGGTTTACTGTATCCCTTGGTCCTGCCCATTGACGATGAAACACAGAAATTGCATCGGAATTAAATATAAGAGACACAATGCCGACTTAAGTACAGGAAGACTGAGTCTTCCTACTGTCTATGTTTTGAGCGTTTCGTGTGTCACCAGTTTTACATTCTGATGCACCTCTGCAGGTTTTCTGTATCCCTTGGACCTTCCCATTGACGATGAAACACAGAAATTGCATCGGAATTAAATATAAGAGACACAATGCCGACCAGTACAGGAAGACTGAGTTCCTACTGTCTATGTTTTGAGCGTTTCCTGTGTCATCAGTTTTACATTCCGAGACACCTCTGCAGGTTTACTGTAACCCTTGGACCTTCCCACTGACGTTGAAACACAGAAATTGCATCGGAATTAAATATAAGAGACACAATGCCGACTTAAGTACAGGAAGAATGAGTCTTCCTACTGTCTATGTGTTGAGCGTTTCCTGTGTCACCAGTTTTAAATTCAGATGCACCTCTGCAGGTTTACTGTATCCCTTGGACCTTCACAGTGACGATGAAGCAAAGAAATTGCATCGGAATTAAATATAAGAGACACAATGCCGACTTAAGTACAGGAAGACTGAGTCTTCCTACTGTCTGTGTTTTGAGCGTTTCCTGTGTCACCAGTTTTACATTCCGATGCACCTCTGCAGGTTTACTGTATCCCTTGGACCTTCCCATTGACGATGAAACACACAAATTGCATCGGAATTATATATAAGAGACACAATGCCGACTTAAGTACAGGAAGACTGAGTCTTCCTACTGTCTATAATTTGAGCGTTTCCTGTGTCACTAGTTTTACATTCCGATGCACCTCTAGAGGTTTGCTGTACCCCTTTGACCTTCACAGTTACGATGAAACACAGAAATTACATCGGAATTAAATATAAGAGACACAATGCCGACTTAAGTACAAGAAAAGAGTCTTCTTACAGTCAATGTTTTGAGCGTTTCCTGTGTCACCAGTTTTACATTTCGATGCACCTCTGCATGTTTACTGTATCCCTTGGACCTTCCCATTGGCCATGAAACACAAATTGCATCGAAATTAAATATAAGAGACACAATGCAGACTTAAGTACAGGAAGACTAAGTCTTCCTACTGTCTATGTTTTGAGCGTTTCCTGTGTCATCAGTTTTACTTTCCGATGCACCTCTGCAGGTTTACTATATCCCTTGGACCTTCCCATTCACGATGAAACACAGAAATTTCATCGGAATTAAATATAAGAGACACAATGCCGACTTAAGTACAGGAAGACTGAGTCTTCCTACTGTCAATGTTTTGAGCGTTTCCTGTGTCACCAGTTTTAATATTCCGATGCACCTCTGCAGGTTTACTGTATCCCTTGGACATTCCCATTGACGATGAAACACAGAAATTGCATCGGAATTAAATATAAGAGACACAATGCCGACTTAAGTACAGGAAGACTGAGTCTTCCTACTGTCTATAATTTGAGCGTTTCCTGTGTCACCAGTTTTACATTCCGATGCACCTCTACAGGTTTACTGTATCCCTAGGACCTTCACAGTGACGATGAAACACAGGAATTGCATCGGAATTAAATATAAGAGACACAATGCCGACTTAAGTACAGGAAGACCGAGTCTTCCAACTGTCTATGTTTTGAGCGTTTCCTGTGTCACCAGTTTTACATTCTGATGCACCTCTGCAGGTTTAGTGTTACCCTTGGACCTTCCCATTGACGATGAAACACAGAAATTGCATCGGAATTAAATATAAGAGACACAATGCCAACTTAAGTTTAAGAAATCAGTCTTCTTACAGTCAATGTTTTGAGCGTTTCCTGTGTCACCAGTTTTACATTCCGATGATCCTCTGCAGGTTTACTGTATCCCATGGACCTTCCCATTGGCGATGAAACACACAAATTGCATCGAAATTAAATATAAGAGACACAATGCCGACTTAAGTAGAGGAAGACTGAGTCTTCCTACTGTCTATGTTTTGAGCGTTTCCTGTGTCACCAGTTTTTCATTCCGATTGACCTCTGCAGGAATATTGTATCCATTGGACCTTCCCATTGACGATATAACACAGAAATTGCATCGGAATTAAGTATAAGACACACAACGCCGACTTAAGTACAAGAAAACTGAGTCTTCTTACGGTCTATGTTTTGAGCGTTTCCTGTGTCACCAGTTTTACATTGCGATGCACCTCTGCAGGTTTACTGTATCCCTTGGACCTTCCGATTGACGATGAAACACAGAAATTGCATCGGAATTAAATATAAGAGACACAATGCCGACTTAAGTACAGGAAGACTGAGTATTCCTACTGTCTATGTTTTGAGCGTTTCCTGTGTCACTAGTTTTACATTCCGATGCACCTCTGCAGGTTTACTGCATCCGTTGGACCTTTCCATTGACGATGAAACACAGAAATTGTATCGGAATTAAATATAAGAGACACAATGCCGACTTAGGTACAGGAAGACTGTGTCTTCCTACTGTCTATGTTTAGAGCGTTTCCTGTGTCACCAGTTTTACATTCTGATGCACCTCTGTAGGTTTACTGTATCCCTTGGACCTTCCCATTGACAATGAAACACAGAAATTGCATCGGAATTAAATATAAGAGACACAATGCCGACTTAAGAACAGGAAGACTGAGTCTTCATACTGTCTATAATTTGTGCGTTTCCTGTGTCACCAGTTTTATATTCCGATGCACCTCTACATTTTTACTGTATCCCTTGGACCTTCACAGTGACGATGAAACACAGGAATTGCATCGGAATTAAATATAAGAGACACAATGCCGACTTAAGTACAGGAAGACTGAGTATTCCTACTCTCTATGTTTTGAGCGGTTCCTGTGTCACTAATTTTACATTCCGATGAACGTCTGCAGGTTTACTGTTTCCCTTGGACCTTCCCATTGACGATGAAACACAGAAATTGCATCGGAATTAAATATAAGAGACACAATGCCGACTTAAGTACAGGAAGACTGAGTCTTCCTACTGTCTATGTTTTGAGCGTTTCCTGTGTCACCAGTTTTACATTCCGATGTACCTCTGCAGGTTTACTGTATCCCTTGGACCTTTCCATTGACGATGAAACACAGAAATTGCATCGGAATTAAATATAAGAGACACAATGCCGACTTAAGTACAGGAAGACTGAGTCTTCCTACTGTCTATGTTTTGAGCGTTTCCTGTGTCACCAGTTTTACATTCTGATGTACCTCTGCAGGTTTTCTGTATCCCTTGGACCTTCCCATTGACGATGAAACACAGAAATTGCATCGGAATTAAATATAAGAGACACAATGCCGATCAGTACAGCAAGTCTGAGTCTTCCTACTGTCTATGTTTTGAGCGTTTCCTGTGTCATTAGTTTTACATTCCGATACACCTCTGCAAGTTTAGTGTTACCCTTGGACCTTCCCATTGACGATGAAACACAGAAATTGCATCGGAATTAAATATAAGAGACACAATGCCGACTTAAGTAGAGGAAGACTGAGTCTTCCTACTGTCTATGCTTTGAGCGTTTCCTGGTTCACCAGTTTTTCATTCCGATTGACCTCTGCAGGATTATTGTATCCATTGGACCTTCCCATTGACGATATAACACAGAAATTGCATCTGAATTAAGTATAAGAGACACAACGCCGACTTAAGTACAGGAAGACAGCGTCTTCCTACTGCCTATAATTTGAGCGTTTCCTGTGTCACCAGTTTTACATTCCGATGCACCCCTACAGGTTGACTGTATCCCTTGGACCTTCACACTGACGATGAAACACAGAAATTGCATCGGAATTAAATATAAGAGACACAATGCCGACTTATGTACAGGAAGACTAAGTCTTCCTACTGTCTATGTTTTGAGCGTGTCCTGTGTCATCAGTTTTACTTTCCGATGCACCTCTGCAGGTTTACTATATCCCTTGGACCTTCCCATTCACGATGAAACACAGAAATTTCATCGGAAATAAGTATAAGAGACACAATGCCGACTTAAGTACAGGAAGACTGAGTCTTCCTACTGTCTAGGTTTTGAGCGTTTCCTGTGTCACCAGTTTAACATTCTGATGCACCTCTGCAGGTTTAGTGTTACCCTTGGACCTTCCCATTGACGATGAAACACAGAAATTGCATCGGAATTAAATATAAGAGACACAATGCCGACTTAAGTTTAAGAAAACAGTCTTCTTACAGTCAATGTTTTGAGCGTTTCCTGTGTCACCAGTTTTCCGATGATCCTCTGTAGGTTTACTGTACCCCATGGACCTTCCCATTGGCGATGAAACACACAAATTGCATCGAAATTAAATATAAGAGACACAATGCCGGCATAAGTAGAGGAAGACTGAGTCTTCCTACTGTCTATGTTTAGAGCGTTTCCTGTGTCACCAGTTTTTCATTCCGATTGACCTCTGCAGGATTATTGTATCCATTGGACCTTCCCATTGTCGATATAACACAGAAATTGCACAGCGAACGGTCAAATTATAGACATTAGGAAGACTCATTCTTCCTGTACTAAAGTCGGCATTGTGTCTCTTATATTTAATTCCTATGCAATTTCTGTGTTTCATCGTCAATGGGAGGGTCCAAGGGATGCAGTAAACCTGCAGAGGTGTATCGGAATGTAAAACTAATGACACAGGAAACGCTCAAAACATAGACAGTAGGAAGACTCAGTCTTCCTGTACTGATCGGCATTGTGTCTCTTATATTCAATTCCGATGCAATTTCTGTGTTTCATCGTCAATGGGAAGGTCCAAGGGATACAGAAAACCTGCAGAGGTGCATCAGAATGTAAAACTGGTGACACAGGAAACGCTCTAAACGTAGTCAGTAGGAAGACTCAGTCTTCCTGTACTTAAGTCGGCATTGTGTCTCTTATATTTAATTTCGATGCAATTTCTGTGTTTCATCGTCAATGGGAAGGTCCAAGGGATACAGTAAACCTGCAGACGTGCATCGGAAAGTAAAACTGATGACACAGGAAAAGCTCAAATCATAGACAGTAGGAAGACTTAGTCCTCCTGTACTTACGTCGGCATTGTGTCTCTTATATTTAATTCCGATGCAATTTCTGTGTTTCATCCTCACTGTGATGGTCCAAGGGATACAGTAAACCTGTAGAGGTGCATCGGAATGTAAAACTGGTGACACAGAAAACGCTCAAATTACAGACAGTAGGAAGACTCAGTCTTCCTGTACTTAAATCGGCATTGTGTCTCTTATATTTAATTACGATGCAATTTCTGTGTTTCATCGTCAATGGGAAGGTCCAAGGGATACAGTAAACCTGCAGAGGTGCATCGGAATGTAAAACTGGTGACACAGGAAACGCTCAAAACATAGACAGTAGGAAGACTCAGTCTTCCTGTACTTAAGTCGGCATTGTGTCTCTTCTATTTAATTCCGATGCAATTTCTGTGTTTCATTGTCAATGGGAGGGTCCAAGGGATACAGTAAACCTGCAGAGGTGCATCAGAATGTAAAACTGCTGACACAGGAAACGCTCAACACATAGACAGTAGGAAGACTCAGTCTTCCTGTTCTTAAGTCGGCATTGTGTCTCTTATATTTAATTCCGATGCAATTTCTGTGTTTCTTCGTCAATGGGAAGCTCCAATGGATACAGAAAACCTGCAGAGGTGCATCAGATTGTAAAACTGGTGACACAGGAAACGCTCAAAACATAGACAGTAGGAAGACTCAGTCTTCCTGTACTTAAGTCGGCATTGTGTCTCTTATATTTAATTCCGATGCGATTTCTGTGTTTCATCGACAATGGGAAGGTCCAAGGGATACAGTAAACCAGCAGAGGTGCATCGGAATGTAAAACTGGTGACACAGGAAACGCTCAAAACATAGACCGTAGGAAGACTCAGTCTTCCTGTACTTATGTCGGCATTGTGTCTCTTATATTTAAATTCATTGCAATATGTGTGTTTCATCGCCAATGGGAAGGTCCAAGGGATACAGTAAACCTGCAGAGGTGAATTGGAATGTAAAACTGACGACACAGTAAACGCTCAAAACATAGAAAGTAGGAAGACTCAGTCTTCCTGTACTTAAGTCGGCATTGTGTCTCTTATATTTAATTCCGATGCGATTTCTGTGTTTCATCGACAATAGGAAGGTCCAAGGGATACAGTAAACCTGCAGAGGTGCATCGGAATGTAAAACTGGTGACACAGAACCTTCCCATTGACGATGAAACACAGAAATTGCATCGGAATTAAATATAAGAGACACAATGCCGATCAGTACAGGAAGACTGAGTCTTCTTACTGTCTATGTTTTGAGCGTTTCCTGTGTCATTAGTTTTACATTCCGATACACCTCCGCAGGTTTACTGCATCCCTCGGACCCTCCCATAGACGATGAAACACAGAAATTGCATAGGAATTAAATATAAGAGACATAATGCCGATTTAAGTACAGGATGACTGAGTCTTCCTACTGTCTATAATTTGAGCGTTTCCTGTGTCACCAGTTTTACATTCCGATTCACCTCTACAGGTTTCTGCATCCCTTGGACCTTCACAGTTACGATGAAACACATAAATTCCATTCGGAATTAAATATAAGGGACACAATGCCAACTTAAGTACAAGAAAACAGTCTTCTTACAGTCAATGTTTTGAGCGTTTCCTGTGTTAGCAGTTTTACATTTCGATGCACCTCTGCATGTTTACTGTATCCCTTGGACCTTCCCATTGGCGATGAAACACAAATTGCATCGAAATTAAATATAAGAGACACAATGCCGACTTATGTACAGGAAGACTAAGTCTACTAACTGTCTATGTTTTGAGCGTTTCCTGTGTCATCAGTTTTACTTTCCGATGCACCTCTGCAGGTTTACTATATCCCTTGCACCTTCCCATTCACGATGAAACACAGAAATTTCATCGGAAATAAATATAAGAGACACAATGCCGACTTAAGTACAGGAAGACTGAGTCTTCCTACTGTCTATGTTTTGAGCGGTTCCTGTGTCACCAGTTTTACATTCCGATGAACCTCTGCAGGTACTGTATCCCTTGGACCTTCCCATTGACGATGAAACACAGAAATTGCATCGGAATTAAATATAAGAGACACAATGCGGACTTAAGTACAGGAAGACTGAGTCTTCCTAGTGTCTATGTTTTGAGCGTTTCCTGTGTCACTAGTTTTACATTCCGATGCACCTCTGCAGGTTTACTGTATCCCTTGGACCTTTCCATTGACGATGAAACACAGAAATTGCATCGGAATTAAATATAAGTTATAAAATGCCGACTTAGGTACAGGAAGACTGAGACTTCCTACTGTCTATGTTTTGAGCGTTTCCTATGTCTCCAGTTTTACATTCTGATGCATCTCTGCAGGTTTACTGTATCCCTTGGACCATCCCATTGACGATGAAACACAGAAATTGCATCGGAATGAAATATAAGAGACACAATACCGACTTAAGTACACGAAGACTGAGTCTTCCTACTGTCTATAATTTGAGCGTTTCCTGTGTCACCAGTTTTACATTCCGATGCACCTCTACAGGTTTACTGTATCCCTTGGACCTTCACAGTGACGATGAAACACAGGAATTGCATCGGAATTAAATATAAGAGACACAATGCCGACTTAAGTACAGGAAGACTGAGTTTTCCTACTGTCAATGTTTTGAGCGGTTCCTGTGTCACCAGTTTTACATTCCGAGACACCTCTACAGGTTTACTGTATCCCTTGGACCTTCCCATTGACGATGAAACACAGAAATTGCATCGGAATTATATATAAGAGCACAATGCCGACTTAAGTACAGGAAGAATGAGTCTTCCTACTGTCTATGTGTTGAGCGTTTCCTTGGTCACCAGTTTTAAATTCAGATGCACCTCTGCAGGTTTACTGTATCAATTGGACCTTCACAGTGACGATGAAACAAAGAAATTGCATCGGAATTAAATATAAGAGACACAATGCCGACTTAAGTACAGGAAGACTGAGTCTTCCTACTGTCTATGTTTTGAGCGTTTCCTGTGTCATCAGTTTTACTTTCCGATGCACCTCTGCTGGTTTACTATATCCCTTAGACCTTCCCATTCACGATGAAACA
The DNA here is from genome assembly GCF_023898315.1 of Schistocerca nitens. Lineage (NCBI taxonomy): Eukaryota > Metazoa > Arthropoda > Insecta > Orthoptera > Acrididae > Schistocerca > Schistocerca nitens. The sequence continues at coordinate 1,323,865,951 of NC_064614.1, read as the reverse complement.
CAGAAATTTCATCGGAAATAAATATAAGAGACACAATGCCGAATTAAGTACAGGAAGACTGAGTCTTCCTACTGTCTATGTTTTGAGCGTTTCCTGTGTCACCAGTTTTACATTCCGATGCACCTCTGCAGGTTTACTGTATCCCTTGGACCTAACCATTGACGATGAAACACAGAAATTGCATCGGAATTATATATAAGAGACACAATGCCGACTTAAGTACAGGAAGACTGAGTCTTCCTACTGTCTATAATTTGAGCGTTTCCTGTGTCACCAGTTTTACATTCCGATGCACCTCTAGAGGTTTGCTGCATCCCTTGGACCTTCACAGTTACGACGAAACACAGACACTACATCGGAATTAAATATAAGAGACACAATGCCGACTTAAGTACAAGAAAACAGTCTTCTTACAGTCAATGTTTTGAGCGTTTCCTGTGTCACCAGTTTTACATTTCTATGCACCTCTGCATGTTTACTGTATCGCTTGGACCTTCCCATTCACGATGAAACACAAATTGCATCGAAATTATATATAAGAGACACAATGCCGACTTAATTACAGGAAGACTAAGTCTTCCTACTGTCTATGTTTTGAGCGTTTCCTGTGTCATCAGTTTTACTTTCCGATGCACCTCTGCAGGTTTACTATATCCCTTGGACCTTCCCATACACGATGAATCACAGAAATTTCATCGGAAATAAATATAAGAGACACAGTGCCGACTTAAGTACAGGAAGACTGAGTCTTCCTACTGTCAATGTTTTGAGCGTTTCCTGTGTCACCAGATTTAATATTCCGATGCACCTCTGCAGGTTTACTGTATCCCTTGGACCTTCCCATTGACGATGAAATACAGAAATTGCATCGGAATTAAATATAAGAGACACAATGCCGACTTAAGTACAGGAAGAGTGAGTCTTCCGACTGTCTATAATTTGAGCGTTTCCTGTGTCACCAGTTTTACATTCCGATGCACCTCTACAGGTTTACTGTATCCCTTGGACCTTCACAGTGACGATGAAACACAGGAATTGCATCGGAATTAAATATAAGAGACACAATGACGACTTAAGTACAGGAAGACTAAGTCTTCCTACTGTCTAGGTTTTGAGCGTTTCCTGTGACATCAGTTTTACTTTCCGATGCACCTCTGCAGGTTTACTATATCCCTTGGACCTTCCCATTGACGATGAAACACAGAAATTTCATCGGAAATAAATATAAGAGACACAATGCCGACTTAAGTACAGGAAGACTGAGTTTTCCTACTGTCAATGTTTTGAGCGGTTCCTGTGTCACCAGTTTTACATTCCGATGCACCTCTGCAGGTGTACTGTATCCCTTGGACTTTCCCATTGACAATGAAGCACAGAAATTGCATCGGAATTAAATATAAGAGACACAATGCGGACTTAAGTACAGGAAGACTGAGTCTTCCTACTGTCTATGTTTTGAGCGTTTCCTGTGTCACTAGTTTTACATTCCGATGCACCTCTGCAAGTTTACTGTATCCCTTGGACCTTTCCATTGACGATGATAACAGAAATTGTATCGGAATTAAATATAAGATACACAATGCCGGCTTAGGTACAGGAAGACTGAGTCTTCCTACTGTCTATGTTTAGAGCGTTTCCTGTGTCACCAGTTTTACATTCTGATGCACCTCTGCAGGTTTACTGTATCTCTTGGACCTTCCCATTGACGATGAAACACAGAAATTGCATCGGAATTAAATATAACAGACACAATACCGACTTAAGGACAGGAAGACTGAGTCTTCCTACTGTCTATAATTTGAGCGTTTCCTGTGTCACCAGTTTTACACTCCGATGCACCTCTACAGGTTTACTGTATCCCTTAGACCTTCACAGTGACGATGAAACACAGGAATTGCATCGGAATTAAATATAAGAGACACAATGCCGACTTAAGTATAGGAAGACTAAGTCTTCGTACTCTCTATGATTTGAGCGTTTCCTGTGTCACTAGTTTTACATTCCGATGCACGTCTGCAGGTTTACTGTATCCCTTGGACCTTCCCATTGACGATGAAACAAAGAAATTGCATCGGAATTAAATATAAGAGACACAATGCCGACTTAAGTACAGGAAGACTGAGTCTTCCTACTGTCTATGTTTTGAGCGTTTCCTGTGTCATCAGTTTTACTTTCCGATGCACCTCTGCTGGTTTACTATATCCCTTAGACCTTCCCATTCACGATGAAACACAGAAATTTCATCGGAAATAAATATAAGAGACACAATGCCGAATTAAGTACAGGAAGACTGAGTCTTCCTACTGTCTATGTTTTGAGCGTTTCCTGTGTCACCAGTTTTACATTCCGATGCACCTCTGCAGGTTTACTGTATCCCTTGGACCTTACCATTGACGATGAAACACAGAAATTGCATCGGAATTATATATAAGAGACACAATGCCGACTTAAGTACAGGAAGACTGAGTCTTCCTACTGTCTATAATTTGAGCGTTTCCTGTGTCACCAGTTTTACATTCCGATGCACCTCTAGAGGTTTGCTGCATCCCTTGGACCTTCACAGTTACGACGAAACACAGACACTACATCGGAATTAAATATAAGAGACACAATGCCGACTTAAGTACAAGAAAACAGTCTTCTTACAGTCAATGTTTTGAGCGTTTCCTGTGTCACCAGTTTTACATTTCTATGCACCTCTGCATGTTTACTGTATCGCTTGGACCTTCCCATTCACGATGAAACACAAATTGCATCGAAATTATATATAAGAGACACAATGCCGACTTAATTACAGGAAGACTAAGTCTTCCTACTGTCTATGTTTTGAGCGTTTCCTGTGTCATCAGTTTTACTTTCCGATGCACCTCTGCAGGTTTACTATATCCCTTGGACCTTCCCATACACGATGAATCACAGAAATTTCATCGGAAATAAATATAAGAGACACAGTGCCGACTTAAGTACAGGAAGACTGAGTCTTCCTACTCTCAATGTTTTGAGCGTTTCCTGTGTCACCAGATTTAATATTCCGATGCACCTCTGCAGGTTTACTGTATCCCTTGGACCTTCCCATTGACGATGAAATACAGAAATTGCATCGGAATTAAATATAAGAGACACAATGCCGACTTAAGTACAGGAAGAGTGAGTCTTCCGACTGTCTATAATTTGAGCGTTTCCTGTGTCACCAGTTTTACATTCCGATGCACCTCTACAGGTTTACTGTATCCCTTGGACCTTCACAGTGACGATGAAACACAGGAATTGCATCGGAATTAAATATAAGAGACACAATGACGACTTAAGTACAGGAAGACTAAGTCTTCCTACTGTCTAGGTTTTGAGCGTTTCCTGTGACATCAGTTTTACTTTCCGATGCACCTCTGCAGGTTTACTATATCCCTTGGACCTTCCCATTGACGATGAAACACAGAAATTTCATCGGAAATAAATATAAGAGACACAATGCCGACTTAAGTACAGGAAGACTGAGTTTTCCTACTGTCAATGTTTTGAGCGGTTCCTGTGTCACCAGTTTTACATTCCGATGCACCTCTGCAGGTGTACTGTATCCCTTGGACTTTCCCATTGACAATGAAACACAGAAATTGCATCGGAATTAAATATAAGAGACACAATGCGGACTTAAGTACAGGAAGACTGAGTCTTCCTACTGTCTATGTTTTGAGCGTTTCCTGTGTCACTAGTTTTACATTCCGATGCACCTCTGCAAGTTTACTGTATCCCTTGGACCTTTCCATTGACGATGATAACAGAAATTGTATCGGAATTAAATATAAGATACACAATGCCGGCTTAGGTACAGGAAGACTGAGTCTTCCTACTGTCTATGTTTAGAGCGTTTCCTGTGTCACCAGTTTTACATTCTGATGCACCTCTGCAGGTTTACTGTATCCCTTGGACCTTCCCATTGACGATGAAACACAGAAATTGCATCGGAATTAAATATAACAGACACAATACCGACTTAAGGACAGGAAGACTGAGTCTTCCTACTGTCTATAATTTGAGCGTTTCCTGTGTCACCAGTTTTACACTCCGATGCACCTCTACAGGTTTACTGTATCCCTTAGACCTTCACAGTGACGATGAAACACAGGAATTGCATCGGAATTAAATATAAGAGACACAATGCCGACTTAAGTATAGGAAGACTAAGTCTTCGTACTCTCTATGATTTGAGCGTTTCCTGTGTCACTAGTTTTACATTCCGATGCACGTCTGCAGGTTTACTGTATCCCTTGGACCTTCCCATTGACGATGAAACACAGAAATTGCATCGGAATTAAATATAAGAGACATAATGCCGATCAGTACAGGAAGACTGAGTCTTCCTACTGTCTATGTTTTGAGCGTTTCCTGTGTCATTAGTTTTACATTCCGATACACCTCTGCAGGTTTACTGCATCCCTTGGACCTTCCCATTGACGATGAAACACAGAAATTGCATAGGAATTAAATATAAGAGACACAATGCCGACTTAAGTACAAGAAGAATGAGTCTTACTAATGTCTATAATTTGACCGTTTCCTGTGTCACCAGTTTCACATTCCGATGCACCTCTACAGGTTTACTCTATCCCTTGGACCTTCACAGTGACTATGAAACACAGAAATTGCATCGGAATTAAATATAAGAAACATAATGCCGACTTAAGTACAGGATGACTGAGTCTTCCTACTGTCTATAATTTGAGCGTTTCCTGTGTCACCAGTTTTACATTCCGATGCACCTCTAGAGGTTTACTGTATCCGTTGGACCTTCACAGTTACGATGAAACACATAAATTTCATTCGGAATTAAATATAAGAGACACAATGCCGACTTAAGTACAAGAAAACAGTCTTCTTACAGTCAATGTTTTGAGCGTTTCCTGTGTCAGCAGTTTTACATTTCGATGCACCTCTGCATGATTACTGTATCCCTTGGACCTTCCCATTCACGATGAAACACAAATTGCATCGAAATTAAATATAAGAGACACAATGCCGACTTAAGTACAGGAAGACTAAGTCTTCCTACTGTCTATGTTTTGAGCGTTTCCTGTGACATCAGTTTTACTTTCTGATGCACCTCTGCAGGTTTACTGTATCCCTTGGACCTTTCCATTGACGATGATAACAGAAATTGTATCGGAATTAAATATAAGAGACACAATGCCGACTTAGGTACAGGAAGACTGAGTCTTCCTACTGTCTATGTTTTGAGCGTTTCCTGTGTCACCAGTTTTACATTCTGATGCACCTCTGCAGGTTTACTGTATCCCTTGGAACTTCCCATTGACGATGAAACACAGAAATTGCATCGGAATTAAATATAACAGACACAATGCCGACTTAAGAACAGGAAGACTGAGTCTTCCTACTGTCTATAATTTGAGCGTTTCCTGTGTCACCAGTTTTACACTCCGATGCACATCTACAGGTTTACTGTATCCCTTGGACCTTCACAGTGACGATGAAACACAGGAATTGCATCGGAATTAAATATAAGAGACACAATGCCGACTTAAGTACAGGAAGACTAAGTCTTCCTACTCTCTATGATTTGAGCGTTTCCTGTGTCACTAGTTTTACATTCCGATGCACGTCTGCAGGTTTAGTGTATCCCTTGGACCTTCCCATTGACGATGAAACACAGAAATTGCATCGGAATTAAATATAAGAGACATAATGCCGATCAGTACAGGAAAACTGAGTCTTCCTACTGTCTATGTTTTGAGCGTTTCCTGTGTCATTCGTTTTACATTCCGATACACCTCTGCAGGTTTACTGCATCCCTTGGACCTTCCCATTGACGATGAAACACAGAAATTGCATAGGAATTAAATATAAGAGACACAATGCCGACTTAAGTACAGGAAGAATGAGTCTTCCTAATGTCTATAATTTGACCGTTTCCTGTGTCATCAGTTTCACATTCCGATGCACCTCTACAGGTTTACTGTATCCCTTGGACCTTCACAGTGACTATGAAACACAGAAATTGCATCGGAATTAAATATAAGAGACATAACGCCGACTTAAGTACAGGATGACTGAGTCTTCCTACTGTCTATAATTTGAGCGTTTCCTGTGTCACCAGTTTTACATTCCGATGCACCTCTAGAGGTTTACTGTATCCCTTGGACCTTCACAGTTACGATGAAACACATAAATTTCATTCGGAATTAAATATAAGAGACACAATGCCGACTTAAGTACAAGAAAACAGTCTTCTTACAGTCAATGTTTTGAGCGTTTCCTGTGTCAGCAGTTTTACATTCCGATGCACCTCTGCAGGTTTACTGTATCCCTTGGACCTTCCGATTGACGATGAAACACAGAAATTTCATGGGAAATAAATATAAGAGACACAATGCCGACTTAAGTACAGGAAGACTGAGTCTTCCTAGTGTCTATGTTTTGAGCGTTTCCAGTGTCACTAGTTTTACATTCCGATGCACCTCTGCAGGTTTACTGTATCCCTTGGACCTTTCCATTGACGATGAAACACAGAAATTGCCACGGGTATAAATATAAGTGACAAAATGCCGACTTAGGTACACGAAGACTGAGACTTCCTACTGTCTATGTTTTGAGCGTTTCCTATGTCACCAGTTTTACATTCTGATGCATCTCTGCAGGTTTACTGTATCCCTTGGACCTTCACATTGACGATGAAACACAGAAATTGCATCGGAATTAAATATAAAAGACACAGTTCCGACTTAAGTACAGGAAGACTGAGTCTTCCTACTGTCTATGTTTTGAGCGTTTCCTGTGTCACCAGTTTTACATTCTGATGCACCTCTGCAGGTTTTCTGTATCCCTTGGACCTTCCCATTGACGATGAAACACAGAAATTGCATCGGATTTAAATATAAGAGACACAATGCCGATCAGTACAGGAAGACTGAGTTCCTACTGCCTATGTTTTGAGCGTTTCCTGTGTCATTAGTTTTACATTCCGAGACACCTCTGCAGGTTTATGTGTATCCCTTGGACCTTCGCATTGACGATGAAACACAGAAATTGCATCGGAATTAAATATAAGAGACACAATGCCGTCTTAAGTACAGGAAGAATGAGTCTTCCTACTGTCTATAATTTGAGCGTTTCCTGTGTCACCAGTTTTACATTCCGATGCACCTCTGCAGGTTTAGTGTTACCCTTGGACCTTCCCTTTGACGATGAAACACAGAAATTGCATCGGAATTAAATATAAGAGACACAATGCCAACTTAAGTTTAAGAAAACAGTCTTCTTACAGTCAATGTTTTGAGCGTTTCCTGTGTCACCAGTTTTACATTCCGATGATCCTCTGCAGGTTTATTGTATCCCATGGACCTTCCCATTGGCGATGAAACACACAAATTGCATCGAAATTAAATATAAGAGACACAATGCCGACTTAACTACACGAAGACTGAGTCTTCCTACTGTCTATGTTTTGAGCGTTTCCTGTGTCACCAGTTTTTCATTCCGATTGACCTCTGCAGGATTGTTGTATCCATTGGACCTTCCCATTGACGATATAACACAGAAATTGCATCGGAATTAAGTATAAGACACACAACGCCGACTTAAGTATAAGAAAACTGAGTCTTCTTACGGTCTATGTTTTGAGCGTTTCCTGTGTCACCAGTTTTACATTCCGATGCACCTCTGCAGGTTTACTGTATCCCTTGGACCTTCCGATTGACGTTAAAACACAGAAATTGCATCGGAATTAAATATAAGAGTCACAATGCCGACTTAAGTACAGGAAGACTGAGTCTTCCTACTGTCTATAATTTGAGCGTTTCCTGTGTCACCAATTTTACATTCCGATGCACCTCTACAGGTTTACTGTATCCCTTGGACCTTCACAGTGACGATGAAACACAGAAATTGCATCGGAAATAAATATAAGAGACACAATGCCGACTTAAGTACAAGAAGACTGAGTTTTCCTACTGTCAATGTTTTGAGTGTTTCCTGTGTCACTAGTTTTACATTCCGATGCACCTCTGCAGGTTTACTGTATCCCTTGGACCTTTCCATTGACGATGAAACACAGAAATTGTATCGGAATTAAATATAAGAGACACAATGCCGACTTAGGTACAGGAATACTGTGTCTTCCTACTGTCAATGTTTAGAGCGTTTCCTGTGTCACCAGTTTTACATTCTGATGCACCTCTGCAGGTTTACTGTATCCCTTGGACCTTCCCATTGAGAATGAAACACAGAAATTGCATCGGAATTAAATATAAGAGACACAATGCCGACTTAAGAACAGGAAGACTGAGTCTTCCTACTGTCTATAATTTGAGCGTTTCCTGTGTCACCAGTTTTACATTCCGATGCACCTCTACAGGTTTACTGTATCCCTTGGACCTTCACAGTGACGATGAAACACAGGAATTGCATCGGAATTAAATATAAGGGACACAATGCCGACTTAAGTAGAGGAAGACTGAGTCTTCCTACTCTCTATGTTATGAGCGTTTCCTGTGTCACTAGTTTTACATTCCGATGCACGTCTGCAGGTTTACTGTATCCCTTAGACCTTCCCATTGACGATGAAACACAGAAATTGCATCTGAATTAAATATAAGAGACACAATGACGACTTAAGTACAGGAAGACTGAGTCTTCCTACTGTCTATGTTTTGAGCGTTTCCTGTGTCACCAGTTTTACATTCCGATGTACCTCTGCAGGTTTACTGTATCCCTTGGACCTTTCCATTGACGATGAAACACAGAAATTGCATCGGAATTAAATATAAGAGACACAATGCAGACTTAAGTACAGGAAGATTGAGTCTTCATACTGTCTATGTTTTGAGCGTATCCTGTGTCACCAGTTTTACATTCTGATGCACCTCTGCAGGTTTTCTGAATCCCTTGGACCTTCCCATTGACGATGAAACACAGATATTGCATCGGAATTAAATATAAGAGACACAATGCCGATCAGTACAGCAAGACTGAGTCTTCCTACTGTCTATGTTTTGAGCGTTTCCTGTGTCATTAGTTTTACATTCCGATACACCTCTGCAGGTTTAGTGTTACCCTTGGACCTTCCCATTGACGATGAAACACAGAAATTGCATCGGAATTAAATATAAGAGACACAATGCCGACTTAAGTTTAAGAAAACAGTCGTCTTACAGTCAATGTTTTGAGCGTTTCCTGTGTCACCAGTTTTACATTCCGATGATCCTCTGCAGGTTTACTGTATCCCATGGACCTTCCCATTGGCGATGAAACACACAAATTGCATCGAAATTAAGTATAAGAGACACAATGCCGACTTAAGTAGAGGAAGACTGAGTCTTCCTACTGTCTATGTATTGAGCGTTTCCTGGTTCACCAGTTTTTCATTCCGATTGACCTCTGCAGGATTATTGTATCCATTGGACCTTCCCATTGACGATATAACACAGAAATTGCATCGGAATTAAGTATAAGAGACACAACGCCGACTGAAGTACAAGAAAACTGAGTCTTCTTACGGTCTATGTTTTGAGCGTTTCCTGTGTCACCAGTTTTACATTCCGATGCACCTCTGCAGGTTTACTGTATCCCTTGGACCTTCCGATTGACGATGAAACACAGAAATTGCATCGGAATTAAATATAAGAGACACGATGCCGACTTAAGTACAGGAAGACTGAGTCTTCCTACAGTCTATAATTTGAGCTTTATGTGTGTCACCAGTTTTACATTCCGATGCACCCCTACAGGTTGACTGTATCCCTTGGACCTTCACACTGACGATGAAACACAGAAATTGCATCGGAATTAAATATAAGAGACACAATGCCGTCTTAAGTAGAGGAATACTAAGTCTTACTACTGTCTATGTTTTGAGCGTGTCCTGTGTCATCAGTTTTACTTTCCGATGCACCTCTGCAGGTTTACTATATCCCTTGGACCTTCCCATTCACGATGAAACACAGAAATTTCATCGGAAATAAGTATAAGAGACACAATGCTGACTTAAGTACAGGAACACTGAGTCTTCCTACTGTCTATGTTTTGAGCGTTTCCTGTGTCACCAGTTTAACATTCTGATGCACCTCTGCATGTTTAGTGTTACCCTTGGACCTTCCCATTGACGATGAAACACAGAAATTGCATCGGAATTAAATATAAGAGACACAATGCCGACTTAAGTTTAAGAAAACAGTCTTCTTACAGTCAATGTTTTGAGCGTTTCCTGGGTCACCAGTTTTCCGATGATCCTCTGCAGGTTTACTGTATCCCATGGACCTTCCCATTGGCGATGAAACACACAAATTGCATCGAAATTAAATATGAGAGACACAATGCCGGCATAAGTAGAGGAAGACTGAGTCTTCCTACTGTCTATGTTTTGAGCGTTTCCTGTGTCACCAGTTTTACATTCCGATGTACCTCTGCAGGTTTACTGTATCCCTTGGACCTTTCCATTGACGATGAAACACAGAAATTGCATCGGAATTAAATATAAGAGACACAATGCCGACTTAAGTACAGGAAGACTTAGTCTTCATACTGTCTATGTTTTGAGCGTTTCCTGTGTCACCAGTTTAACATTCTGATGCACCTCTGCAGGTTTAGTGTTACCCTTGGACCTTCCGATTGACGATGAAACACAGAAATTGCATCGGAATTAAATATAAGAGACACGATGCCGACTTAAGTACAGGAAGACTGAGTCTTCCTACAGTCTATAATTTGAGCGTTTCGTGTGTCACCAGTTTTACATTCCGATGCACCCCTACAGGTTGACTGTATCCCTTGGACCTTCACACTGACGATGAAACACAGAAATTGCATCGGAATTAAATATAAGAGACACAATGCCGACTTAAGTACAGGAAGACTAAGTCTTACTACTGTCTATGCTTTGAGCGTGTCCTGTGTCATCAGTTTTACTTTCCGATGCACCTCTGCAGGTTTACTATATCCCTTGGACCTTCCCATTCACGATGAAACACAGAAATTTCATCGGAAATAAGTATAAGAGACACAATGCCGACTTAAGTACAGGAAGACTAAGTCTTCCTACTGTCTATGATTTGAGCGTTTCGAGTGTCATCAGTTTTACTTTCCGATGCAGCTCTGCTTGTTTATTATATCCCTTGGACCTTCCCGTTGACGATGAAACACAGAAATTTCATAGGAAATAAATATAAGAGACACAATGCCGACTTAAGTACAGGAAGACTGAGTCTTCCTACTGTCTATGTTTTTTAGTCTTTCCTGTGTCACCAGTTTTACATTCCGATGCACCTCTGCAGGTTTACTGTATACCTTGGACCTTCCCATTGACGATGAAACACAGAAATTGCATCTGAATTAAATGTAAGAGACACAATGCCGACTTAAGTACATGAAAACTGAGTCTTCTTACGGTCTATGTTTTGAGCGTTTCCTGTGTCACCAGGTTTAAATTCCGATGCACCTCTGCAGGTTTACTGTATCCCTTGGACCTTCCCATTGACGTTGAAACACAGAAATTGCATCGGAATTAAATATAAGAGATACAATGCCGACTTAGGTACAGGATGACTGATTCTTCCTACTGTCTATGATTTGAGCGTTTCCCGTGTCACCAGTTTTACATTCCGATGCACCTCAGCAGGTTTACTGTATCCCTTGGACCTTCACAGTGACGATGAATCACAGAAATTGCATCGGAATTAAATATGAGAGACACTGTGCCGACTAAGTACAGGAAGGCTCAGTCTTAGTACTGTCTATGTTTTGAGCGTTTCCTGTGTCACCAGTTTTACATTCCGATGCACCTCTGCAGGTTTATTGTATCCCTTGGAACTTCCAATTGTCGATGAAACACAGAAATTGCATCGGAATTAAATATAAGAGACACAATGCCGACTTAAGTACAGGAAGACTAAGTCTTCCTACTGTCTATGATTTGAGCGTTTCGAGTGTCATCAGTTTTACTTTCCGATGCAGCTCTGCTTGTTTATTATATCCCTTGGACCTTCCCGTTGACGATGAAACACAGAAATTTCATAGGAAATAAATATAAGAGACACAATGCCGACTTAAGTACAGGAAGACTGAGTCTTCCTACTGTCTATGTTTTGAGCGTTTCCTGTGTCATCAGTTTTACATTGCGGTGCACACCTGCAGGTTTACTATATCCCTTTGACTTCCCATTGACGATGAAACACGGAAATTGCATCGGAATTAAATGTAAGAGACACAATACCGACTTACGTACAGGAAGACCGAGTCTTCCTGCTGTCCATGTTTTGAGCGTTTCCTGTGTCACTAGTTTTACATTCCGATGCACCTCTGCAGGTTTACTGTATCCCTTGGACCTTCCCATTGACGATCAAACACAGAAATTGCATCGGAATTAAATATAAGAGACGCAATGCCGACTTAAGTACAGGAAAACTAAGTCTTCCTACTGTCTATGTTTTGAGCGTTTCCTGTGTCATCAGTTTTACTTTCCGAAGCACCTCTGCTTGTTTATTATATCCATTGGACCTTCCCGTTGACGATGAAACACAGAAATTTCATTGGAAATAATTATAAGAGACACAATGCCGACTTAAGTACATGAAGACTGACTCTTCCTACTGTCTATGTTTTAAGCGTTTCTCGTGTCACCAGTTTTACAGTCCGATGCACCTCTGCAGGTTTACTGTATCCCTTGGACCTTCCGATTGACGATGAAACACAGAAATTACATCGGAATTAAATGTAAGAGACACAATGCCGACTTAAGTACAGGAAGACTGAGTCCTCCTACTGTCTATGTTTTGAGCGTTCCCTGTGTCACTAGTTTTACATTCCGATGCACCTCTGCAGGTTTACTGTATCCCTTGGACCTTCCCATTGACGATATAACACAGAAATTGCATCGGAATTAAGTATAAGAGACACAACGCCGACTTAAGTACAAGAAAACTGAGACTTCTTACGGTCTATGTTTTGAGCGTTTCCTGTGTCACCAGTTTTACATTCCGATGCACCTCTACGGGTTTACTGTATCCCTTGGACCTTCACAGTGACGATGAAACACAGGAATTGCATCGGAATTAAATATAAGAGACACAATGCCGACTTAAGTACAGGAAGACTGAGTCTTCCTACTCTCTATGTTTTGAGCGTTTACTGTGTCACTAGTTTTACATTCCGATGCACGTCTGCAGGTTTACTGTATCCCTTGGACTTTCCCATTGACGATGAAACACAGAAATTGCATCGGAATTAAATATAAGAGACACAATGACGACTTAAGTACAGGAAGACTGAGTCTTCCTACTGTCTATGTTTTGAGCGTTTCCTGTGTCACCAGTTTTACATTCCGATGTACCTCTGCAGGTTTACTGTATCCCTTGGACCTTTCCATTGACGATGAAACACAGTAATTGCATCGGAATTAAATATAAGAGACACAATGCCGACTAAAGTACAGGAAGACTGAGTCTTCATACTGTCTATGTTTTGAGCGTTTCCTGTGTCACCAGTTTTACATTCTGATGCACCTCTGCAGGTTTTCTGAATCGCTTGGACCTTCCCATTGACGATGAAACACAGAAATTGCATCGGAATTAAATATAAGAAACATAATGCCGATCAGTACAGCAAGACTGAGTCTTCCTACTGTCTATGTTTTGAGCGTTTCCTGTGTCATTAGTTTTACATTCCGATACACCTCTGCAGGTTTAGTGTTACCCTTGGACCTTCCCATTGACGATGAAACACAGAAATCGCATCGGAATTAAATATAAGAGACACAATGCCGACTTAAGTTTAAGAAAACAGTCTTCTTACAGTCAATGTTTTGAGCGTTTCCTGTGTCACCAGTTTTACATTCCGATGATCCTCTGCAGGTTTACTGTATCCCATGGACCTTCCCATTGGCGATGAAACACACAAATTGCATCGAAATTAAGTATAAGAGACACAATGCCGACTTAAGTAGAGGAAGACTGAGTCTTCCTACTGTCTATGTTTTGAGCATTTCCTGGTTCACCAGTTTTTCATTCCGATTGATCTCTGCAGGATTATTGTATCCATTGGACCTTCCCATTGACGATATAACACAGAAATTGCATCGGAATTAAGTATAAGAGACACAACGCCGACTTAAGTACAAGAAAACTGAGTCTTCTTACGGTCTATGTTTTGAGCGTTTCCTGTGTCACCAGTTTTACATTCCTATGCACCTCTGCAGGTTTACTGTATCCCTTGGACCTTCCGATTGACGATGAAACACAGAAATTGCATCGGAATTAAATATAAGAGACACGATGCCGACTTAAGTACAGGAAGACTGAGTCTTCCTACAGTCTAAAATTTGAGCGTTTCGTGTGTCACCAGTTTTACATTCCGATGCACCCCTACAGGTTGACTGTATCCCTTGGCCTTCACACTGACAATGAAACACAGAAATTGCATCGGAATTAAATATAAGAGACACAATGCCGACTTAAGTACAGGAAGACTAAGTCTTACTACTGTCTATGTTTTGAGCGTGTCCTGTGTCATCAGTTTTACTTTCCGATGCACCTCTGCAGGTGTACTATATTCCTTGGACCTTCCCATTCACGATGAAACACAGAAATTTCATCGGAAATAAGTATAAGAGACACAATGCCGACTTAAGTACAGGAAGACTGAGTCTTCCTAC